>NW_027223753.1:19062037-20270370 GCF_028538775.1 Myotis yumanensis | reverse complement strand
GCAAACCCCCAACCCTGCAATTTCATTCCCTAGAGATAACCTCTATTATGCAACTATAACTATGTATTTACATAAATGGGCTTATGCAACAGATACTATTCTGTCAGCTATTCTTATTCTCCTAATAGTACAGCATGACATCTTACCGTATCAGTCAGTGCTGCTGCATAACTCAGCAGCTTGGTGCCTGGGCTTTGAGGCAGACAGAACTAAGTTCTGATCCTAGCTCCACTGCTTAGGAGCTACGGGACTTTTCAGATCCTCTCTGAGCCTCAGTTTCCTAATCTGTAAAATTGGGATAGAAATAGTACACACCTCATAGTGTTGTTCTGAGACCTTCATAAGATTACATGTGATGTGCTTCCTCCAGGGCCAGCTACCTTCTAAGCACCTGATGAATAGTAGTTTATATTATGACTCACCTTTTTTAAAAAAAAAAAAAATATTTATTGATGTCAGAGAGGAAGAGAGAGATAGAAACATCAGTGAAGAATCATTGATTGGCTGCCTCCTGCACCCAATTGGGGATGAGCCTGCAACCCAGGCATGTGCCCTTGACTGGAATTGAACCTGAGACCCTTTAGTCTGCAGGCCGATGCTCTATCCACTGAGCCAAATCAGCTAAGGATATGACTCACCCCTTTTAATGGCCACATAGACTCCATAGTATGACATGTCACTTTTTATTACCCATCCCCCCTTTTTAAATTTATTGATTATTTTTTAAAATCCTCACCTGAGGATATTTTTTTATTGATTTCTAGAGAGAATAGAAAGGATGGGGGGGGGGTAGGGAAGAAAGGGAGGGATGGAGGGGGAGGGAGAGAGCGAGAGGGAGAGAAACATCGCTGTGAAAGAGACACATTGATTGGTCGCCTCCTGTACATGCCCAACCAGGATTGGGGAGTGAACCCGAAACCCAGGTATGTGCCCTTAACCAGGAATCAACCCTGAGACCTCAGGTGCTCGGGCTGACGCTCTAACCACTGAGAACACCGGCCAGGGCTTAACCATTCCTCTTTGATGAACATTAGATTGTACTCAATTTTTTTGGGTTATAAATACCAATGCAGCGAACACTGAACGTACATCTCTCACCTCTGTGGGTCCCTAGATCCTCAGCATTCTAATCTCTGCGTCCTTTTTCTCTTCAAGGAGGAGATGAAGATGCCCCGAGGGGTGAAGCGTGTGTGCTACGTAGGTCTTTACTTTTCATTACAGCCCTTCCTCCTCCCTCTCCCCAGGTCTGGTGGGATGGGGGCTCCTCCAATTAGCGGCAACCCCAGCCCCCTGGCCTGCCCCCCGCCCCCCACACACACCAGAGCCCCCTAGTGCTCCCCTCCCTGTGATGCTGAATCTCAGACTTCCGCCTTCCCCCAGACCTTGGAACCTGACCATTCATGGTCATTTATTCAAGGATTACTTTTCAGACCCATTTGCTTTCAAAACAATTCCCCATAGTTTGCAATAAAGCAAATGAATCAAAACACACTTAAAGCAGGATTGGAGCCTAAAGATAGCAAGAAAAAAGGGAAGGAGGAAGGGAAATCTTGTTACAACCACCACCCCCCGCCTCCCCCGCAATCTTGAGCTTGTGGCAACCATAGCGAACAGGAGAGCAGGACAGATGCTTAGCTCATTAGAAGACCAGGACCCCACTCTGACCTCCACATCCCCCCCGATGAGATGTGTCTAGAATCAGGAGGGCGAGAAGGGTTCAATCAGCTCTGAATGTGTCTGGGCGTGAGCGGGGAAGATGAGAGAGAGGTCGAAAAGAAGATGGGCTCCTCTCCTGTGACACAGGCCAGACAGTTAGCAAGCCGCGATTGACCCTACTGTGTGCGAGGCCTTTAGTAGGCCTCGGGAATACGGTGTTCTCTGTCCTCATGGAGCTTAGAGTGCAGTCGGGTGGGGGTGGGGGGACATAAGCACTTTGAGGTGAGCTCCGCCCGCATGGCTCTTCTCCCCCTGCAGCTGGATTCCGGGGCGGTGATCCACCTCCTGGGGGCCATCAGCCATGGGCAGGCAGGGGGCGCGCGGCCGCTGAAGCTGGAGGCCCTGGAGAACATGATGGAGGTCAGCGCAGCCTCGCCTGCCCAGAGGCCCAGGAGGAAGATAAGGCGCCAGGCCCACAGCCCCACGTGGTGCCAGGTACAGAACATGCGCCTTTTAGTTTCATGAATGGAATGTGGTTCTTCACTTAGGCGGTGTCTCTCAATCCTGTTGAGAGAGACACCCTCACACTGACTCTCAGAGTGGCCACTGCAGCCCAGAGAGATGCTGTTGCTCCCGGTCACCCAGCAAGCAGTGGCCAGAGGGTTAGGCCGCCACCTGGCCCGCGCCGGGGTCTGCGTGCTCCTTGCTCCTGGCCACCCCAAGTTCTTCCGGTTGCCTCCCTCAGGAGGGACAGAGTGGGGCTCTGGTGGCGTCGCTGACCCCTTCCGCCGTCTGGGAGTGGCTCCCTGGCCCTCAGGGACCCCACTCCTCCTCCACACACTCTTTCTCCTGCAGGAGGGGCTTCCTGTTCAGGAGGCCCGTGCAGAGTGGCCAGGGGTGAGTGCGTCCACCCCGTCACACGGCCTCCTTCAGGGAGAATGCGGGAGAGGGGGTGTGGCTGGGGGAAGCTGTGTCCCTGCGGGGCCGCGGGCTGGACCCCGCCACCTGGCCTCAGCTCCTCCCCTCCCCCACAGTCCAGTCCAGTGGAGTCTGAAGAGGAGGAGCCCGAGGACCAGGACTGGGAAGAGGACGCAGGTGAGGGGCCGCCTGCCTTCCGAGGACGGGTGGGGACTGAAGGGGGCTCGTGCCCAGCAGTCCCTGGGAGACAGGATGTCTTTTCTCCCCTCACCCCCCAGGCAGCTCCTAGTCCTTCCCCAAAGAGGTAGGGGCTGATGGCTGCCTGGGCTCAGCTCTCAGGCAGATGGGGGTGGGACAGGGTCCCTGAGACGCGGAGCCTTCCTTTCCCTGCCTAAGCCCCTCAGCACGGAGTCACTTCCTCCCCTTGCCCCCGAGCATCCCCCGGGGAACCCTGATCCTTTTTCTCCACAGCTCAGCTCCAGCTCCAAAAGGACATTGGGGTGCGGCACACTGTGGTCCGTGTCATGCGGAAGGTGCTGTGGAGTCGGTGAGGCCTTGCTCTCCACTTCCCTGACCCCTGACGGCTACCACCACCTCCCTGGGCCATGCCGTGTTCTGAGGCAGGGGTGGGGAACCTTCTTTCTCCAAGGGCCATGTGGATATTTATAACATCACTCGCGGGCCATACAAAATTATACTTAACAATTAGCCTGCTATAAAAAAAATAGCCTGCTATAAAAAAATAGCCTGCTATAGTTGGCCAGACATTTAATTAACTCACCCCAGTGCCTTGGCAGGGCCAGACCAAATGGTTTCGCAGGTCTCATACGGCCGGAGGGCAGGGTGTTTCCCACCCGTCTTCCAAGGGCTTCTGTGTGTATGAGAACCCATTTTGTAGCCGTGAGGTCACTTGCCCACACAAAGAGTGAGAAGAGAGACGAACTTGACCCTGGGCCTCTGTGGCTTCAAGGCTGCGCTTTTCCATTAAGCCCCTGTGGCTCAGGGTCTGCTCAGGTCCCAGCAACCCTTGCCAGTTTGGCTCAGTGGATAGAGCGTCAGCCTGTGAACTCAAGGGTCCCGGGTTCGATTCCAGTCAAGGGCATATGCCCGCGTTGCAGGCTCAATCCCTAGTAGGGGGCCTGCAGGAGGCAGCCAATCAATGATTCTCTCTCATTGATGTTTCTATCTCCCTCTCCCTTCCTCTCTGATAGCACAAAACTAAACTAAAAAAAATAAAAAATAAAAAGCCACCCAGCAAATCAATGGCAGATTCAAGGTTTCACCCACGGCCAGGGCTCCGTCCTCTGCCTTGGCTGATGCCTTACCCTCCCCGAGGCTGCCTCCCCTTATACTCTCCCCAGTCCCACTGGCCAGGGCTAGAGCCTGAGCTGAGCAGTCAGATTTTGCTTTGCCACTAAACATGTGGCCTCGGGCAAGCCCCTTACCTCCCCTGGGCCGCAGTCACCCCTTCTGTAAATGGAGACCGATAACACTTGTTCCTCAGAGAGCTGGGGTGAGAATAAATGGGTCCATGTAGGAGAATGCCCAGAGTTGGCCCAGATCCTGCCTCCCACCGTATCTCTCTCTGCCGGCCGAGGGCCGGGTCAGCTCACAGCTCAGGGCCGTGTCCCCCACAGCCTCCGGGAGGTCCCAGACGTGGCGCTGAGTAAGGAGGTGGTAGAGGGCATCGCCGCTGGCATCGAGGCAGCCCTCTTCGACCTGACACAAGCCACCAACTGCCGCTACAAGACCAAGTACCGCAGCCTGCTGTTCAACCTGCGCGACCCCAGGAACCCCGTGAGCGAGCGGGACCGGGGGCTGGGCCGGCCCCTCCGCGGCACAAGCCCGGCCTCTGAGCGGGTGGGGCTCTGAGTGGTGTGGTGCAGCCCCTGCCCCTGCCCTGCCCTGCAGGACCTGTTTCTCAAAGTGGTTCATGGAGATGTCACCCCCCACGGCCTGGTGCGGATGAACTCAATCCAGCTGGCCCCCCAAGAGCTGGCCCGCTGGCGGGACCAGGAGGAGAAAAGGGTGAGGTTTGGGGTCAGGTCAGGACAGGTGACAGGATGGGGGGTGGTGTGGAGGGGTGACCCGAGTGTGGAGCAGGGAGAGAGAGACAGAGCAGAGGGAGGAGGAAGGTGGTGAGACACGGGGAACACAAAGTAGAGAGAAACATAGAAACGAGGAAACGAAAAGAGAGAGCAGGCAGACGGAGAGAGCCAGAGAGACTCCACCCAAAAAATTAGGAAAAGCGGCAGAGAGGAAAGGGGTTAGGGATGGAGAGCTTGGTAGAGGAGCGACACCCCGAGAGGTGTTGCCTTCCACTTGCTTTTCTGTGAAGCTGGGCTTCGGAGGGGAGCAGGGCTTGGGGATGATGGTCCAGACTCTAGAGTTCATGATTGACATCTGCCATCCATGGGGAGTCGACCCCTGGGGTGCCACTGTTCCCACTCCTGGTGCCCCAGACTGGGTGAGAGACCCCCTGTCCCCACACTTCACAGTTATAGCCCCATATACCCTGTGTCCATGGTCTCCCCTCCCTGGGAACTGTTCAGGGGCAGGGAAGGTGTGGACACCGAGCTGGCCTAGGGGATTTGTGTAGCGGCTTTTGTGGCCCAGTGAGAGAGGGAAGGACTGATCTAGGGAGCGGGGCCATGGGATGGGGTGGGTGCGAAGGCTCCCGTCCTGTTAGACACTGATTAGCATGAATAACTAGAATCCACTAGGTGAATCTGTGCACGACAGACTGCACTTCTGTCCAGGCCCTATGGGGACCAGGGCACGGGACCAGCTGCACAATCGGTGGGGCCAGTGCTGAATGAAAATGCGGGGCCCTTTGTTCAACAACGATTAAGAATTTCAAGATGACAACGGCATTAAGCATGGGGCCCGTCTAAGCACTGAGCCTGCGCAGCTGCCCCAGAGCCTCGCGCACGGATCCCGCACTGCCAGGGCGGACGGGGCCTCGGCCCTCCGGGCTGGCTAGGAAGGGAGGGACAGGCTTTCAGGAAACATTTCAGATAGGATGGCATTGATCAATACTAAGAATCCCAAGTAGCCTTTACTATGAGCCAGGCTCTGGCGAAGCACTCTACGTATGCTGTTTAATATAATGCTCTTAGTTTAATCCCCGGAGAAGAGAAAAAATGAGGCTTAGAGCAGTAAAGCGCTTGCCCAAGGCCACTACCTTGTGGGTCTCTTATATTAATGGCCCAGCTGGCATCGCAGAGCCTGCGCGCCTCCCAGGACGGATGGTGGGGTGCACTCAGGAGCAGAACTGGCTGTGCTGGTGCAGGCGAAGTTCAAGGCGTGCTGAGGAGCAGGGCTTGTGCTGGAGGGTGGATGAGTGGTCTGTGGAGAGGTAGGGCTGGGGTGGAGGGCTTTCTGGGTGAGGGGAATGGCAAGAGCAAAAGTGCGGGGAGGGAAAAGGCCGGCATGGAAAGGACCACAGGCAAGGGGCCTCGAGGGAAGACAGTGAGCACTGGGGTTCTTGGGGCCAGAGACCCTCCTGAATCCGGCTGAGCGAGGGCTGCTCCACCCACAGGGCCTGGAGATCATTGAGCAGCAACAGAAGGAGCTGTGCATCCTTCCGACCTCCAAACTGACCCACAAGGGTGAAGTCGAGATCCTGCGGGACACGGACCAGATGCTCACCCTGGAGGACCTGGTGGTAAGTGGAACCTGACCTGGTGCTGGGCAGGGCCTGTGCCCCTTACCTCGCCAGCTGTGTGGCCTTGGGCACATCACCTGACCACTGTGAGGCCCACCATCTTCATTGTAAAGTGGGGTAATGATCTACCACGCAGAGTCCAGGTGAGCCTGGGGCCAGGCAGCCCCTGACCCAGGGCCTGGCAGCTCCTCAGTGCCAGTCCCTCTCCTTTTGACCTAACCCCAAGGGACCCCACGTGAGTGGTCCTATCCCCGAAGTTCCCCCCAGATTCCTGGTTGGGAAGCAGGAGGGCCACACTGTTGGAGGCAGTGTCTCTGTGTGTGTAAGGAGTAGACCTGCTCTATCTGGCAGAAGGAATTAGGGGTGCTTCAGGCGGGGAAGCAGCCAGATCCCAGGGCAGTCGGTGCAGAATATCCTCTTATCGCTGGGGATCCGCCTCATCCTCCTGTCCATCCGGCTCCCTCCTCCTGCTTGGCCCCTGCGCCTTGCACATGGCCTGACACGGCGGCTCAGCAGCCCTCCATCCCAGTCAGTGAGCCCTCCAGCTCAGCCTCCTGCAGCTGCCAGAGCTCCCCCGGGGCTCCCTCCCGTCACTCTGAGGCGCTCCGGCTCCTGTTGGGTGTTGCGTGGGTCAGATGTTCACACCAGTCTAATCAGCTGTGTCCAGGATGGAGAGTGCAGGGAAGGTCCCTGGAGTCGTGTTCACTGGGGAAATGGCAGTGAGCATGACAGACAAAGTCCCTGCTTCTCCCAGTCAACATCCAGGCCAACAACCAGAGCTGCTGCCTGTGCAGAGAGGAGCCCGCGGGGATGTGGCTGCTCTCCAACCAAAACCAATCTGTATTCCCTGAGTAGATTGAATGTAAGTGCAGGGGAGGAGCTAGGAAGACCTGGAGAGAAGAGAGGGGAAGAGTAGGGGGTGGCAGAGGAGGGGAGGGAAAGTAACACACAACAGTCTTGACTCCTTGCTGAAATGTACTCCTGGATGAGGAACCTGAAGCCATTTGCCCAGGTCACCTAGTTGGCAGAGGGGAGATGAGATTTGAAGCCAGGCTGTCTGACTCCAGAGCCTGGGCCTTGGCACTATTCTGGAGATGGTTTTTAGGGCAAAAGTAGAGGTTAAAATCTTTTTTTTCTTCATTTCAGAGATGGAGGGAGGGAGAGAGAGAGAAGCTGATCAATGATGAGAGAGAATCATTGATCGGCTGTCTTCTGCCCGCCCTACACTGGGGATGGAGCCCACAACCCGGGCATGTGCCCGGACTGGGAATTGAACCGTGACCCCTGGTTCACAGGTCGACATACAACCACTGAGCCATGCCAGCCGGGCAAGGTTAAAATCTTCTTGAATCTTCCTAAGACAGTGTTTAATTTGTGTTTAAAGCTGCTTCTATTACGACGAAGAAAGGCGATTTGGCCATGGGAATCAAGTCTTAAAAATGTTCATTCTCCCTGATTCTGTCATCAGCTTATGAGAACTTGTCCTAAGGAATAGTTGAAAGTTTAGGAAAATATTTTCTTGCACAAGGATGTCCTCAGTACCATTTGTAATAGCGAAAACCTGGGAATGACCTAATCATCTGGCCCCAGGTGATGCTTACACGGCCACACACCTCATTTGTGTAATAGCTACAGGGACCATGGAACGTGGCAGATGCCGCTGCTGTCATTCAGGGACATGACGAGGATCCAGGCAGACCTTGTGTTATTGCGCTTCTGCTTTATTGTGCTTTGCAGATACTGCATTTTTATTTTTATTTTTTACAAACTGAAGGTTGTGGCCACCCTGCATCAAGTAAGTCTATTGGCACCAGTTTTCCAACAGGCTCAGATGATGATTAGGCTTTTTTTTTTTTTTTGTAACAATGATGTTGTTGTTTTTTATTTGGGGGAGCCTAAATTTTATTTTGGTGACACCAAGATACGTGAAATATTGTCTTCCTATATTTCATACTTTGCTCTCTAAATAAAATTTTTTATTGAATTTATTGGGGTGACATTGGTAATACAATTATGTAGGTTTCAAGTGTACGATTCTATAATACATCATCATGTATACTGTATTGTGTGTTCACCACAAAATATTTTTAATTAAGGTAGGTACACTTTTTAAAAATATGTTTTCATTAATTTCAGAGAGGAAGGGAGAGGGAGAGAGAGATGTAAACATCAATGATGAGAGAGAATCATTGATTGGCTGCCTCCTGCATGCCCCCCACTGGGGAACAAGCCTGCAACCTGTTGCATATGCCCTTGACTGGGAATCAAACCCTGGACAGTCCGCAGGCTGATACTCTATCCACTGAGCCAAACCAGCTAGGGCTAGGTACACTTTTTAAAAATTTTTATTTATTGATTGATTTTAGAGAGAGAAGGGAAGAGAGAGAAACATCGATTTGTTGTTCTACTTATTTATGCATTCATTGATGGATTCTTGTATGTGCCCTGACTGGGGATTGAACTCTGGACCTTGGTGTACTGGGATGATGCTCTAACCAACTGAGCTACCCAGCCAGGGGGCACACTTTTTTTTACACATAAGGCTATTGAACACTTAATAGACTACAGAATAGTGTAAACATAACATATATGCACTGGGAAACCAGAAAAGTCATGTGACTCACTGTATTGCAATATTCGCTTTATTGTGGAACGGAACCCACAGCATCTCTGAGGTATGGTCTAAATGTTGAATATATATAGGGTGTCCCCCCAAAATGTATACACACATTAACGGCTGATAACTCACTTAATTTTCACTCCTTTTCAGGTTTAACTGATTTGAAATAATGGGTGGAGCCAGACTAAGCTTTGAACAAAGAAAATTTATCCTAAAGTGCCACTAGACGTTTTTTAATAGGGATACATAAAAGATAAAGCTTACGGCACAAAACCCGGCATCAGTCGACGAATTGAGGGCGCACAAATACCAAACGAAATGATTCTCGATGTTTGCGATTCCATTGCTTCACCTTATCGGCAGTGCCTGGACCAGAATAGTCATCAATTTGAAAACAGGCAATGACAAAACAAATTATTAATTTCTGTAGATTCTTTTAAATTTTGAAAGTGAACTGTATGTTAATAAACACTGAGTTTATAATCATTCAAAGTGTGTATACATCTTTTTGGGACATCCTGTATATGTATATTTTTAATATTCATCTGAGGATATGTTTTTAAATTGATTTTAGAGAGATGGAGGGAGGGAGAGGGGAAGAAGGGAGGGAGAGAGAAACAGGAGGGGGAGAGAGAGAGGGAAAGAGAGAGAGAGAAAGAGAAACATAGGTTGATTGCCTCTCATACACATACTGATCAGGGATGGAACCTACAACCTGGGTATGCACCCTGACCAGGAATCAAACCTGCTACCTTTTTGGTGTATGGGACAACGCTCCAACCAACTGAGCCACCCGGCCAGGACCAGGTTGAATATTTGATCCTAGCTATTTTAGTAAAAGATCCCTAAAACCTTTGTATATTAAAAAAAAAAATTATAAAGGAATACCCAGAGTACCAACAGTTGTCTCTAAGTGACAGGACAGGGGTGATTTTTTTTTCAAATTTTCTTTAACAAGTCACAGTACTTTTGTAATAAAAGAACATATTACTTGGAAGAATAAAACCACATCCCTGAGGCTATCCACTCATGGAGGGCTCCTGACTTCCCCAGCTGCCTTTCCAGGCCACCCCCTCTCCCTATGCCTCCCAGAGAACCATGGTGTCCATAGACTGCAGCCCGCTGGCCCTGCCTGCCATGTCAGAGGACTCCACAGAGCAGCAGGAGGACCCCCCAGAGCAGCAGGAGGGACCCCAGGAGCAGCAGGACCCCATGGAGCAGCAGGAGGAACCCCCGGAGCAGCAGGAGGAACCCACAGAACCGCAGGAACCCACGGAGCAGCAGGAACCCCCGGAGCAGCAGGGACCCCCGGAGCAGCAGAACCCCATGGAGAAGCAGGACCCCATGGAGCAGCAGGACCCCATGGAGGAGCAGGAGGAACCCCCGGAGCAGCAGGAGGACCCCACAGAACCGCAGGAACCCACAGAGCAGCAGGGACCCCCGGAGCAGCAGGACCCCCCGGAGCAGCAGGAGGACCCCACAGAACAGCAGGAACCCCCGGAGCAGCAGGAGGAACCCCCGGAGCAGCAGGAGGAACCCCCGGAACAGCAGGAGGACCCCACGGAGCAGCATGAGCACCACTTCTTCGACCCCAGCTGCCACATCTGCAACGGTTGTGGGAGACACAGAAAGGGCACAGAGGGGCGGGCAGGCTGGGCGGTGAGGGTCAGCAGTCATAGGGATGTGTGGCCTGGGGAGAAGGTGGCGCGGTGGGGGTGCCTGTGCCCCAGGTCACTTCAAAAATCACCCGCTTCAAACCCTGGCTCTAAAGCCCTGGCTGGCCTCAGCCTGGCTGCCTGCCCCTGTTTCAGCTCCTGCCTCTGCTGTTTGCAGACTGGAAGCCCTTGTGTGAGCTGCCAGGCTTCTCCAAAGCCAATAGGAGGGTGGAGGACAATGTCACCCAGAGAGCCCCAAGCCCAGACCCTGTGTCCTCTCCAGAGATGCCCCAGATCTCGGAGAAACCTCCCATGGAGCCCCAGGACAGGTGTGGGGCTGGGGCAGGGAGGTGGGGGAAGCCACCCCTGGGACAGCAGGCTCGGCATGGGTTTCTCTTTCTGTGTGGCCTTGGAAAAAACGTGCCTCTTCCGCGGGTCTCAGTTTCCCCATCTGTGCGGCAGAACTAATCTTCCCGACCTACTGGTTCACCCCCGCATAACGCCATGCTTGGACCAGTGTGTGACACCCGCAGTGCGGACACGGGACCTTCTTGGAAAAGTAAGGAGATGCTGGGGAAGCCCTGATGACCTTTCTCCCTGGCCCTCTCTCTCTGTCCTTCCCTCCAGGCTGCAGGTGTCTGCAGGGCCCGCAAAGCCCCCCTGGGAGGGGGCTGTGGCCATGTTCTCCATCAAGCAGTTCCGGGTCAAGGCCCAGCTGGTCTCAGGACACAGCTGTCAGCTCATCATGGTACTGCTGCCCTATTCACCAGGGTCTCCCTCACACACTGACCAGCCCAGTCAGTTACTCACACCATTCATTCATTCATTCATTCACTCATTCTAAGACTCTCTCTATGCCTGGCCCTGTGCTAGACATGGGGACAAATGAGATGCCAGCTCCACTCCTGCAGACACACATGGGTAAAGGACTCCCTGTAACCCAAGGCATTGAGCAAGAAGGACCCAGCACAGCGGTCTGTGCTTCCCTGGCCCAGAGGAGATTTTAGAAGTGATAGTTAAGTGACTAATGATCAGCAAAAATGTGGGACGAAGGCGGACGGTCAGAGGAGGGAGTGAGGGCCTTCTGAGAAGTTGTAGGAGATTGGCCAGGACAGGACGTAGGCCTCCTGGGGCAATTAGGGCTTCCTGGGCAGCTACTTGGGGTCCTGATAGACTAGTTGCTCATCTTCTTCGTCACAGGCTGTGGCTTTCAGGTGGCTGGTGTCCAGTCTGCCCTCAGTGGCTAGGAATCTTGGGGGCTGACTGGCCATGCTACCTTCCCCCAGACCCTGCCCGAGGTGATCCGCTCAGCAGGCTGCATCCCCTCCAGCACCATCTGGGACCTTCTGGCCAGCGTCTGCCCAGCCAAGGCCAAGGTAACCACCCACCCTCGCGTATTACCTCTTCCGCTAGCACCGTACCCCCAGCCCTGTGCTCCCTCTCTCTGCCTCTGGAGCAGAGACCTGGTGTACAATAGTTGGGTCGAGTTCCCACTGTGACTGCAGGCTTACAGTGTGGCCCTGGGCGAGTCCCTCTGTTTCCTTCTCCGGAAAATGGGGGTGCACTTCCTCACAGTGGGGGTGTTTGCAGGAGGGAAGGATGACTGCTCCTAAAGCTGCTGTCCTTCCTGCAACTACAGGACGCCTGTGTGGTCAGACTGTGCCCCCAGGGGGCTCGGGACACCCAGAACTGCCACCTGCTCTACTCCTACCTCAACAACAAGCAGTGCCATGGCTTGGCAGCGGTGGAACACGTGAGGGTGGTCCTGCTGCCCCTGCCTGCCTTCCAGCCCCTGCCCACCAGACTGCGCCTTCTTGGAGGCCCAGGTGAGAACACTGAGGCCCGTACCAGACCCTGCCTCCCTTCACTTGGTGACACCATGTCTCTGTGGAGACAGGCACCTCTCAGGAGGGACTCCTGAGACAGGAAAATGTGATAACAATGCCGGTAGCTCATACTTGTCTATTGTTTACTGCCTGCCAGGCAGTGTTCTAAAAGCTTACTTAAATTAATTCACTTCGTCCTCCAAATAACCCTAGAATGGTACTATTAATGTCTTCATGTCACAGACGAGCAAACGGAGGTAGGGTCACACCATCCATGTCTACCCTCAGCCAGGGGAACCCTTTCCCTCACTGAGAACCAATCTCCCAGTTACTTTCCCCAGCAGCTCCCGGGCCCCGTCTCCTTGCTGGAAAGCTCCTCTTGGGGGTCTGACCTCCAGACCTCCTGCCACAGCCAGCGTGCAGCTTCCGGAGGGCGGTGCACGCTCTCCTACCAGGCCTTGGGTCTCTCCCTGCCTCTCCCCAGGCCTGGAAGCCACTCACCCAAGCCTGCTGCTGGCTGTGCTGCTCCCCACAGCAGGGTTTCCAGACACAGCGGAATCCAGCCCCTTGCTGGAGAAGGTTCGCAAGGTGGTCTCCTTCAACAAAAAAGTGGAGATGAGATGCTACCAGCGGAAGGACAGGAGGCCAGATGTGGCCCCGAGGGGCTCCCCTCCCCCAGGGGGCAAAGGCAGCCTGGCTCCAAGGGGAAGCTGTGCTTGGCAGAAGCCCTCTAGAGGCAGGGGGAGACTGTGGGAAAAGCCTGAGACCTGGCAGGGGCCTGGGCGAGGGGAGTGGCCCACAAGACCAGGCTGGTGCCAGTCCTGGCACCCCTCTTCGGCAGTACCAGCTGGCCGGGGCCAGCACCTCCACAGGGCATCCTGTCCCCAGCAAGCCCTGCTCCAGCATCTTGAATCCCTGGTGACGATGAGCCGCCAGCTCCAAGCCTCCCTGAGATCCCCAGGCCAGGAGCTCCTTCCCCAGCCCCCTGCAGCCGGTGGAATCCTTGGACTCCTATGCCGGCCTCCAGCAGCTCCAGAGCCCCCTGGCCCAGCCCCCGACTCCTCTTTGGGCCCAACAGATGGAGCTGGCTCTGAGTGTCCTCTCCCTGGAGAGACCTGACCCTAGAAGAGGGCCTTTGACTCCCTCCCCAGTGCTGAACCCTGAGCTGTTCCAGGGAGATATGGGGGCAGAGGAAGGGGAGGGCCAGCTCAACCTACCTGCCCCTTTTGAGTTTCATGTTTTGCAAACTGTTTAGTGTTGATTTTTGGTTCAATAAAGATTTTGACGAAGTTGAGACTGCATGCATCTGCTGGCTGGGCAGGAGAGACCCTGGGCCTGGCCAGGTGTGGGCTGGGGTGGGTGTGTCCGAGATTTTGTGCACAGATGTGGTAGCAAAGCTAACGTGCTGGGATGGAGGGGCAACTTTGCCAGTTGCTTGTCTGAGGTCCTTGACTATCACTGTGTGCCAGCACACGGCTGTTGGCATGGTGGGTTCTGGAAGCATTTTGCAAGTTACCTGAACTAGGAGGGAGAACAGGTAATGGGAGAGAAGGCAGGAGTAGGGAGGGGGACAGAGAGAATTAGGCTTTTGAAGGGGCACAGGCACCTAGAGATTGCAACGGTTTTAAACATTTTCATTACCAAGAGAGAGTTGGGGTGGGGGTGGGGGTGTGGCTACCACCATAGTCCCTATGTGTCTCTGTGTGTGCCTCTGCCTGTGAGCATGTGTGTGTGTCTGTTGTCTGTTGAAGTCGGGAGATCCATAAAGGACGACTCCTCTCTGTATCTCTTGCCAGCTCCCGGGCACTGGGACTGGAGAAAGCCAAGGGTCTTGGCCTGGCAGGTGGACACTCAGGCTGGAGTTAGGGCTGGATGGTGCTGCTTTGCCTGGGGCCTGGAGTGATCTAACAGCAGCTACAATGGAAAAGCATATCAGTGGGGGCGGTCCTTGGGAGAACTGAGTCTGGGAACTGGCCTGTGAATGAGCTGCTCTTGGCTACCTAACCCACACCGAGAAGCAGGACGCGGCTTGGAGAACTTCTGATAGGACCCTACCCTTCTCCCCGGGCCTGAGGGTGTCCCCCTGCCCACCCCTTCTCGAAATCTACCTATGTGCCAGCCTTGTCCTGGACCGTGCCGGACGGATGGGGTGTTTGGGGGAGTCTTCTCTGCCCCATGAGCTCTGCTGTTGCCCTACCCGCGGATGACAGCAGAGGGGGCCCTCGGCCTTGGGATGGAGGTCGGGGCTGGCAGGGCTAGAGGCCGAGTTGGGGGTGGGGCGAGGTGTGGGATTTTAGCCGAAGGGCTGGGAAGCAGGGACCGGGGTGGGGTGTGGGGTGGGACAGGGAGAAGGGACCGGTGAACCTGCAGACGGGTCGAAGCTCCTTTGGGAGCTTTTCTGGCCCGAGCGGCTGGTGAGCGCCACAGCTTCTGTGCCATATGCAAATGACACAAATTACTATGCAACCTACAGCTCTATTCCGAGCCGGCAATTTGGGTCATTTTCCTAACGCGGTTGAAGGAGGAGGACTTGGAGCGGGAGACGGCTGCGCACCCCCTCCCCCAGGTGCAGCGTTTGCTGTCTTCCCGGGGCGCCCCGAGAAGAGCAAGCTCTGCACTCGGCGCTGGGGCTTCCGTTCAGCTTTCACCTCTGTGAGGAGGGGGCTGTAGGCGGGCCCCGAATGCTGCGGCCTGCTTCGAGGCTGGGGGCTGGCCAACCTGACGTCCACCCACCTGTGGCCCTAGTCCAGCGGTCGCCAACCTTTCGGACCTCCCGGACCACCGATTGGCGACCGCTGCGCGGCTAGTCCAGAGCCCCTGGCCTTTCTCTTTGGCAGAGGAGGCCCGGACAGCGCGTTAGGCGAGCTGTTGCTAGGGGGCGAGGCCGGCGGTTGCTAGGCTCCGTGAGATGTTGCTAAGCAACGCTGGGCGGGGCTCACGTTGCTAGGCCAGAGTAAGAGTCGCCTGGGACTTGAAGGGCTACCAAGCTCCCCTCGGTTCTAGCGGAAGGCGCCCCACGGCCGCTCTCCCCGCGGCCTCTCGGGCTTCAGCACCGGCTGGACGCCGGCTCTGCGGGTCCTTCCGGTTCACACCCTCCGCGACTCCGTGATCCTCCGGGCTCCGCAGCGAGGAACCCTGGGTCTTTGTGCACGTGTCTTTGCGATTGCTTCTGCCACGAGGTGTGTGTGGGGGCGCTTTTGGGTTTCCATAGAAACTTCTGTGTCATCTCATTGCTTCCCAAGGTTTGAGCAGTTGCTTGTGCAAATTTACATCTATCTGCATGTCATTAACATGGAGGCGGGGCCGGAACTTGTTTGGGCAACTGTCCCTGGACAGTGGACAGGTTCCCTTTGCTGCTTATCCTGCTTGATGGGCACGAGGACTGCGCATGTGTAGGCGGTTTTAAAAGTTTTTATCTTTTTTAAAATTTATTTTATGTTATTATTCTTAATCCTCACCTGAGGATAATTTTTTCCATTGCTTTTTAGAGAGTAGAAGGGATGGAGGGAGGGAGCGGGAGAGAGACACGCACACATTGGTTGCCTCCCGCAGGCAGCCCGATTGGAGAGGAACTAACTGGCAACAGAGGTACATGTCCTTGACAGGGAATCAAACCCTCCACCCTTCAGTGCGCAGGCTCACGCTCTAACCACTAAGCCACCGCCAGGCACATGCGCATTTTTCTTACTAATGTTCCCAGATTTGGGTCAAGTGGGTAAAATGTAATCGTGATCACCGATTCCAGCCCTGGTCACTTTATTGAGCCATTAGGATGAATCCACCGCGATATCACTGACCAAAGACATGCAGGCAATGGTTGGAATCCCAATTCTTTTTTTTTTATTCTTTAAAAAAAAATATTATAATAAGTATTACAAAGGGTATTACATATGTGTCCTTCCCCCACCCCCCGCCCTTGACAATCCCCTGGCCTCCCTTACCCCCCAGTGTCCTATGTCCATTAGTTATGCTTATATGCATGCATACAAGTCCTTCGGTTGATCTCTTACTCCCCTCCCTTCTGCCCCCCAACCCTCTCTGGCCTTCCCACTGCAGTTTGACAATCAGTTTGAGGCAGCTCTGCCTCTGTATCTATTATTGTTCAAAAGTTTGTAATGGTCTTTATTATCCATGAATGAGTGAGATCATGTGGTATTTTTCCTTCATTGACTGGCTTATTTCACTTAGCATAATGCTCTCCAGTTCTATCCATGCTGTTGCAAATGGTAAGAGTTCCTTCTTTTTTACAGCAGCATAGTATTCCATCGTGTAGATGTACCAGTTTTCTAATCCATTCATCTACTGATGGGCACTTAGGCTGTTGGAATCCCAATTCTGCCCTTTCCTGGCTGTGTGGCCTTGGACAAGTTTAGTTTCCCTCTCGCCGGCTCAGTTTCTTTCTCTGTAAGAGGGATACGAATCCCTGACTCATCATGTTATGTGAGGATTCCGTGAGATGCCACCTCTGCATGCACTTACTGCTGCTTCTGACACACAGTAGGCATTTAATGGTAGTTCCCTTCATCTCTCCATAGAGCCCAGCTTCTCTCAGGGCCCAACCAAGGCAAATCAGCTTCTTTTGCAACTCAAGACATGACAACAAACATCAGGATAAACTTTCAGATGTCAGGGCAGACTGGATTTGAGGCACAGGATGTGGACCATGTTGGTTTGCTTGTTTGTCCTTCTTGAAGACTGGTGAGGCATGGACCCCCCGCCCCCCATCTCACCACCACCACCACCACCACCACCACCACCACACGTGAACACATTTAACATACTTGTCTCTCTCGGGTCAACTGTTTCCAGAAACCTTGCATTCCTGTTTCAAAGGTGCTGGAGCTTGAGGCAGCTGCAGCAGTGGCAGCTGAGGTTGAGAGGCTTAAAGACCAAAACTAAGCCCAGCCAGCGTGGCTCAGTGGTTGAGCGTTGACCTATGAACCAGGAGGTCAAGATTCAATTCCCGGTCAGGGCACATGCCCGGATTGCAGGCTTGATCCCCAGTGTGGGGTGGCAGGAAGCAACTGATCAATGTTTCTCTCTCATTGATGTTTCTCTCTCTCCCTTTCTATCTGAAATCAATAAAAAAAGAATATTTATATATATATATTTTTAAAAAGACCAAAACTAAGAAGGTGGTGACCAAGAAAATCCCCTCCAGGTCTGAGATGTCTGGGATGGAGCAGGGTAGGGGGAGGTTGGGGGCAGAAACTTTGCTTGGATACTCACATATCTGAGCCCTGGCCAGAGAGGATCGGGGGCCCTGGAGTCAGTCCCTTGTCCTGTCTGGCCTCGGTGTCCCATTGTGGACAATTGGGATTCCTCTGCTGTGACTTGGGTAGGGGACTGCAGAGGCCGCTCCGTAGGGAGGCCCTCCCGCGGCTGCAGCTGTGTAGCAGTGCACAGGGAGGTTGGGGCTGTGAAAGCAGAGGCTGAGAGGGACCCCTTAGGGTGGCTGGGATGAGCAGCAGATCTCCTCCGGGAAGTTCTTATTCTTATTTGGACCCGGATTGTTCCAGCTGGCCTCTTGAAAAGCTGGGAAGTCCTCCCGGGTCTAACTGCACCTCCCTGCTCCGCAGAAGCTCCTTCAGCTTGCTCTCCTTTCTCCCAGTGTCTCTGCTACCTTGACAGCCTTGACTGCCGGGATCAGAAGGAAGGCAGGAGAAGTGCTGGTCGCTTAGTTCTCAGTTACGTTCCGATAATGAAAAGAAATGAGGTTGGTTCCTATCCCGGGTAGAAGAAGGTTGTTGGTGATGAGAGGGAGTGTAAGAGCTGGATTCTAATTGGCTGGTTGGCTTTCTGGAGGAGGGGGCCACACCTTGCCGATGTCACTCATTGTCCTACGCTGGTCCACCTGCCAGTGGATGGCGACGGGCCAACTCCTTCTCTGGCAGCAACCTGTGCTCATAGGTAAGGGTTCCAGGGACAGGCTGAGAGCCTGGCGGTGCCCGGGGCTGGCCTGCTTGTGTCCCACTCTGGGGGCCAATTAAGTCTCCATCTCTAGTGGCGCCGATTAACAGTTAATAAGGCAGTGAACACCTGCAGCTATAGAGGCGAATTAAGAGCAACAGTCGGCATAGTACACAACCCGATAAGTGAGCAATTAACAACCGGAGAAAGATTAATAGAGGCAATTACGTCCTACTCGGAGCTCTGTAAATACGACTGTCAATGGCTGAGGGAATTGGTGCTGTCCCACCTGGCCTCACCCCAGGCCACAGCCTCTGCCGGGAGGGGAGCCTGCCCAGCTAGGTGACTTCTGGGCCACAGAGCCATGAACACATGAGAAATCCCCAGGGCCTCATTACTGGGCAGGAAGGAGCTTCTGAGCAGGGACACACAGACAGAGACGCTGGGATTCACATGGAGACACCCACCCGCACGCAGACACAGAAGGGCCCAGATTCAGGCAGGGACTCCCCCTCTAGGGCTCACAGGCACAGGCGCCTTCTCCCAGGCATGAGCCGCTCACCCAAACCAGAGCTGACCTTTCCGAGAGCCAGGCCCCTCACCCACTCTCTGCCTCCACTATCTACTGAAAGCAAACAGATCCCAGGAGCCCCAACTCCAAAACATCTGGTCAGCCTTCTTTCTGTTTGACTTTTATTCATTCACTCTTTGTTATTCATCATTCATTCATTCAACCACCAATAAGAACATTAAACAACTCATGACATTCAGTTCAACAACCTGGCTGCCCTCTTGTCATCCTGGCATCCTGACCTTGGGCGCCATAGCTGGGGAAGGAGGAAGGGGAGCCTGGGGTCTGCGGGAGGAGAGGGAGGGAGCGGAGGGTAGGTCCCCATTCCCTACCTTTTCCTCAGTCTCTAAAGCCAAAGGCAAGGTGCTTCCTCTGCAGCAGGAGGGGAAGAGCCAAAGCCCAGAATAATAGGTAATAATAGCAACTCTTACTCTGAGCTTAAGATGAAGGAACTCAGTTCATCCTCATAACAGCTCCACGAGGCAGCTACTATTATTACCCTACTTGGGGGCACAGGGAGGTTAAGTAACTTGCCCAAGGTCACAGCTTGTCAGAGCCAACCCAAATGTTTGAAGAGCCTAGGGCAGGAATACAAAAGGGGCTCCTAGCCCTCCACCTCCACCCCCCACCGCAACCCCTCCCCCACCCCTTCCATTCTTCCATCCCTGGGCTCTGGGGGGCTGCGTGAGGGGCCTGTATGCAGGCCTGTGGATGCCTGAACACTGGAGTTCCTGCTTGGTCCACATCTGGCATATAGCCACCCTTCTACCACCCTTAGAGCTTCAGGACAAAGGACGTGGGAAAGAGGCCACCCAGGCCCTGGCCGCTGGCTCGGGGCTGTCTGCTCAGGGAATTCCAGGGCCTGGGTTGGGGTGTGGTCCGGAAAGGGGCTGGAGCTCCAGGTGGGCACAAGCCCGTGAGCCTGTGGACTTTCAAATTCACCCTGTGCAGTAGAGAGCCAAAGGGGTGTCATCTAAAGTGGGGGATCCATGCCAGGTTCCTGGCTTGCCCGGGTCTGAGAGTATTAGAGCTGGTAAGTGGCAGATCCAGGATATGACCCCTGACCCTCTGGCTGGAGTTGGCTCTTAACCAGACTAGTGGGTTGCTAAGTTTTACTTCCCCACTCCCACTCCCCACTCTGCCTTTAACACACCCCATCCTTGGCAATGCTCTTTCCCCAGCTCCAGCAGGGTGCCAGGGGCTCTCCAGGGTGACCTGATTCTCAGTCTTGTCACCCCTCCTACCCCGTTCCCACTGACATCCCACCCCTGCTGCACCAGGGATCAGGGGGAAGTGGAGGCTCCTTGGATTGAACGGGGACCACAGCCGTCAACACATCCAGCTCCCTGCCTCTGTTTCCCTTCCCCCAGGATTCCCGCTGGTTGGTCTCCAGAGGCTTTTTCACACAATTACCCAGGCTAGGAATTTTGATCTCCGGTGCCAGCCAGGCCCTTCTTATGCAAATATAGGCAAATGAGATGCAAACAGAGCAGTCCCAGATTAACCAAGAAATCCCTAGCAGCTGGAGGAGTCACCAGAGTCAGCTCACTGGAGCTTCCCGGAACCCTTCTCATCCAGCCTCTGTCCGCTGGGATCTGTCTAGTCCTTCCCCGTCCTTCCCATCACTCTCCTGCCTGCACCTCCCCCACCCCCCCCAGCAGAGCTATCTGCTCAGACATGAGGGTCTGGACAAGGGGGGAACACCAAGGCCCAGGCCCTCCTCCAACCTTCTAGCTTGAGATTTCTGCCCTCAACCTCACTTTTAAAAAATATATATATATATTTTATTGGTTTTTTACAGAGAGGAAGGGAGAGGGATAGAGAGTTAGAAACATCGATGAGAGAGAAACATCAATCAGCTGCCTCCTGCACACCCCCTACTGGGGATGTGCCGGCAACCAAGGTACATGCCCTTGACTGGAATTGAACCTGGGACCCTTCAGTCTGCAGGCTGACGCTCCATCCACTGAGCCAAACCAGTTAGGGCCTCAACCTCACTTTTAAGAGATCCAGACCAGGGTGGAGGTTCCGGGTGGGGGCAGTGAGTGGGGCTGGGAGAGAGGGAGAATCTGTTTGTGGAAAGGGAATTCACACAAGCACACATGTACTCATAGGCACAAGAATTGTGATGGGGAGAGTCTCCCCTAAGATGCACACACATACACTCATTCAGACACAAGCCTCACACACACCACCACACAAATCTGGAAAAGCCCCGCCTCCTCCTTCCCCCAATATGTCATCCATTGAGCCACAGACGTCCACATGAAGGGTGGGAGGTCCTGCTGGTAGAAGGACTCCTTTGGGTAAAGCTTACTCATTCTGAATCTCAGCACAGGTATCACCTCCACCAGGAAGCCTTCCCTGACTGCCCCTAGGCTGGGTTAGGAGCTTCTGTGTTCTCAAGACATCCTGGGATCCCTCCCCTCCCCCACCAACACACACACACACACACACATACACACACACACACACACTGCATGCATTTCTAATGACTTTCCCCCTCCAAAACTGTAGAAAATTTAGAAGAAGTAGAAGATCCTGCCCAGGACATGACTCTGAGGAAGACGGCTGGGTCCTGTGGAAGAAGCCTGGACATGGACAGTGCCCACCGGAACCCCCTGGGGCAGGGGTTGAAGCTGGTGTCTTTGCCCTCAGGTACTGCCTGGGGGAGTCTGGCCCACTCAACCAGCCCAGGCCCAACTTCTAAAGATAAGAGAAGAGGATCTAGGCCCCTAGTTGATTCTGCAGAAGCCTGTTGCCTTGGCAACCCCTTCTCGGAGGCCTCCCTCCCGGCTGGCTGCCCCGTTTGGCTGCTGGTCCCTGTGCCAGTTCCTTAGGCTGGCCCCTCTGCCAGCCCTCGGTCCTGTCCTCCTGGGTGTGGGGCTGGGGGTGGAGCGGCTGGGCGGGCCTTGGGGCACCCAGCCGAGCACAATGGCCTGAGTGTGAGACCTGTGTGGGGCCAACTGTGCTGGAGGCTGCCTGCCTGCCTGCGTGTGTGACAGGGCCTGTGTCTGCCGGCCTACACCAAGCCGTCTCTGTGTGCATCTCTGCCTGTGCCTGGCGCTCAGCATCTCCATGGGTGACTTGCTCGCTCTCTGTGGATCCAGGTCCATGTGTGAGTGTGCATCTATGTCCTGAGGGAAGACCTAGCTGTGGCCGTTCTATGTCTGCCCGTGCGCTCCCCCCCTCTCCCCTGCAGTGGGCTTCCCCCTAGCCCTGCCCACTCCCCCTTCCCGGAACAGGCTGGGAGGACAGGGGAGCCCAGGGTGAGCCAGAGGTCAGCTTCTGGCTGGGCCAAGGTCAGCTTCTTCCAGGGTCTGCAGTCAATGTCACATAAGCCCCAAATGTGCCTCTGGAGGAAATGGGGGTGAAGGGGGGCGGGGAGGGAATGCACCCCTGAACCTGTGCAATCTAACTCTCTCAGTTTGTGCATGTGTACGCATTTGCTGTAGTCGCTGTCAGAGGTGGGCCTTCCCTCCCCCACCCAGCCTCCCCTCTCCCATTAATCACCAAGTGCCGTCAAATCTGACAATCACTGCTGCAGCTGGCCCCCCTCTGCTCCTCTGCCACTACTGCCCAGCCCAGGCCGACCCCCTCTCTCCCCCAGAAGATGCAGCAGCCCCCTAGCTGCTCTTCCCTGGATTCTGGGCTCCACTTCTTGCCTCACGTCATCTCCTGTACCCCATCCCCTCTCCATTCTGTGGCCAGAATGAGCTTTCTAAAACATAACTTGGATCTTGTGACATCCCCTGCTCAGGACCATTGATGCTGAACTTTGTGCTCAGGGCAAAGCACCAGGTCCTCAACCCAGTCTTCCTGTCCGCTCTGCTGACCACCTGGGTTTACCTGTTGCCCTTTCATCCAGCCCCACGAGCTGCTAAGAGTTTCCAGAAGGGGTCAGAATCCCTCCTCCCTCTGCGCCTTTACACATACTGTTTCCTGGCCTATACCCAACCCTCCTTCGGGTAAATCTTACTCACTCTGAGTCTGAGCTCAGGTATTATCTCCACCAGGAAGCCTTCCCTGATTGCCCCCAGGCTGGGTTAGGAGCCTCTATTCTCAAGACATCCTGGGATCCCTCCCAACTCCCCCCCCCCCCCACACACACACGCACACACACACTGCATGCATTCCTAATGACTCTACGCCTCAAAATTTGTAGAAAATTTAGAAGAAACAGAAAAGTATTATTTGAAACAAAAAGGCCACCCATAATCCCCTCAGATTACCTTTCAGTTTATGTCCTTCTAGACTTTCTTTAAGTGAATTGATTAAATATTTTCTTTATACAATTAAAAACATCCGATATGTATACTTCGGTTTTTTGCTTTGTTTCACTTATCATTATACAGTGAGCATTTCCCCAAGTTATAAAAAATTCTTCAAGGACATGACTTCTAATGGTTGCATAATATTCTTATATATGGATATATCATAATTTATTTAACCAACCCTGTATTGCTGGACATTTATGTTGGTTGTGATTTTTCCACAGTCATAAATAATGGCAATAAACATCCTTATGCCTGGTTCTTTTCCCACATCTTTGGTTATTTCTTGGATTGAACGCCTAAAAGTAGATTAACAGAACCCAGGGGTCAATCTGCTTTCCAAAGCTCTTGACACCGTGGCCCCGTGGCCTTCCAGAAAAGTGATTTTAATTTACCCGTCCATCAGTGGAGCCGGAGAGCCCCAGATTTCAGCCCTCACCAACACTGGTGCTGTCTTTTACAAAAAAACAACTGTTTTCAGTTCAGTAGGCAAACCCACATCAGATTGTTGCTTTAATTGCATGTCTTTGATTACTGGTCAGGATAAACCTTTTGTATCTCCTCGCTGGTGTCATGTACGGATCACACCGAGCTGTAATTATATTTTCACACCCTGCCTCTCTCCCCGACCTCAGCTCTGGAGGGCAGAGCCTGTTTGGGTCCAGTTCTCTGTATCGGGAGCAGAGACAGAGGACCTGTTCCCAGAGGACAGCGTGGATTGAAGGGAAGACTCTGTTTTCGGCCTGAGCTTTGACCTTGGGCAGGCCTGGGGTCCAGCTGAGCTCGGAGACTTGAACTCGTGAAAATCACTTCGCCTCTCTGGGCCTCAGTGTCCTCGTACAGTAAGTGTGTTTGAGTGAGGATTAAACACAACGAGGAGTGGGGAGGGGGGTGTAAAGGGCTGTGAGCTGCTCACATGCAGGGAGCTGGCTTTGCCGAGGCAGGAAAGGTGTGTAGGAATGGCCGATCCCCTCCCAGAGACAAGATGGTGCCCAGGCCTCCTGGTCTAGAGGTGGGCAGGGAGCTCAGGGTAAAGGGTATGGACCAGTGGACCATGTAGCAGTGGACAGGCCTGAGTTCAAGGTCAGCTGAGACAAGGGGGTTTGTGTCCTGTGTCCGTCTGAGGAAGGAGCTGCTGACTCTGTTTACATCTGCCAGAGTTTGTGTGTTGTGGTCGGTACCTACGTCATTGTCTGGTACGGTTTCATCACCACCAGTGGTGCCCGCTGACCAGAGAGGGAGAGCACCTTCGCTGGATGGCACAGCACCTCCTCCTGAGATTGGCCCCCTGCCACGGAGCCTCTTGGAGACAAACCCTGGCTGGGGTGCCCTCTCCCATTCTGGCTCAGGACATGTTCCAAGACAGACACGCACAATTTCTCTGCACATTACCAGTCTAATGATATTGTCATTTGGAGTCTGGAAATGAGGAGGAATCGGCTTTTCTTGGTAATTAACGTGAGTGATGGGCCTTAAGACGGAGTGGCAGCCGCCTAAGTGAGAATCAAACTCCCAGGAAAGTCAGCGGGTCACCCCTGTGTCTTTGGGAAGGTGTGTGTTCCATCCCTGGCCTCTCCCCTGGATAGGCCGGGCCCACCGCCCTTCCCATCGGCCATTCCTTTAGGCCCTGAAGTTTAGGGAATACTTTAGGGGCTGAGCCCCGATGGCCAGGAGGTTCCTCCTTAAGTCTGTCCATAGCCCTTCATGTTGCAGTTCAATTTGCTGTGCCATTGCCCTCATGAGAGCTGCCTTTACTGTTAGGGGAGCCTGAGCTGAGTAGGGGTTTTGAAAAATCCCATTTTTTGAAAGGAGAGACGGAAATACCTGCTGGAGTGGGTTGAAGTGAGGTACTGCAGGCTTGGTGAGGGTGTCCAGGGGAAGCCCGGGAGGACGGGGCAAGGCTTGGCCCCGATGGGCAGAGAGCTGCAGACCGACCCGGCTTCCTTTCTGAGTGAAGCATTCGCCAGGTTTATGACTGTTTCTCTGGGTCCCTGCCTCAGTTTCCCCACCATCCTCAGGGGAAACTGTTTTCATTCCATCCCTTTTTCTTCTTTCTTCATCCACTTTCGATGCTGGAAGGGGAGACAGAGCAATCAGCTCCAGGCCCTGCCCACGAGCAGCTCTGCGCCCAGTGGGACAGGCGGACGCTGATACCAACAGCTCCGGTACGGAGTGAACAGTCCTACAGGAGAAGGAGGTGACAAAGGGAGCCCGAGGAGAGAAGGATGGGTGCTTCCTGGGGGAATCCGGGAGGCAGAGGAGGGGCCTGGAAGGTTGCATTTGGTAAGGGGTATTGGGGGAGCGATCCAGGCAGAGGAAACAGCCTGGTCAGAGGCTGAGAGGAGAGACAGCGCCTGGCACGGTGAGGCCAGATGGTAAAAGACAGTGAATGCTGAGGCAGGGAGCCCAAAGTACTGGGGAGCCATCGAGGGTTTAAGCAGAGGAGGAATATAGCTGGGTTTGTTCTTTAGGGGGATCACGTGGGGAAAATATGGACAGGGGATGGGGGCAGGGCTGGCAGCTACTGTTAGGGTATCTGTGGTCCTGAACAGGGCAGTGGGTTCCAGAGGTGTTCGGAGGGGAGACCAGAGGGGACCCCAAGGCAGCCGTAGGTGGGATAGGTGGTTGCTGGTGATCCAAGGCCAGGAGCCCAGGATGAGTTTCGGCCTAGTCTCTTCCACGCACCCTGAGTGCCCAGCGCCCCTGAGGCCTCCAGGAGAATGTTTAAATTCCCTGGAATGACAATCCCAGTCTGGCCCTACCTAGCTCTGCTGCCTCAGTCCCCCCACCACCATCCTGTGCTCCCCCCACCATCCTGTGCTCCCCCCCACCATCCTGTGCTGTGGCCCAACTGGTTTCTCCATTGGTTGTGAGCTCACTTGACCCATTCCAGCATCCAAGCTTTTGTTCGCATTCATTACTGTCCCCCTACGTCGTCCCTCCTTCCTGCCTCCCCAAATCTTCTGTACCTTCTCAGTGAAGCCAGCCCTGTCTGCCTTAGCTCCTCCTTGTCCCCTCAACCCACCTCCCCTCCCTTTCCTCTCTACCCTTCCCTTAGCAAAGGCCTGGGCAGGCCATGCCATCAGCATAAACAGTGGCTTAACGATCCTTAAAGGGGAAGTGCAGGCTTTGGCCCAGGTCAGGCTGGAAGCGGCTCCCGTCCGTCCGTCAGGAGCTCTGATAGGGCCAGGCCTGGTGGACAAGCCGCGCCTGCAGCTATCTCACTTTGGCGAAAGGAGCTGTAGTTATTGCTCCAAATGAGGCACCAATTTGCCCATGTAATTGTTTGCCAATTGACCTGAAATCCTAATGTAATGAGTTGGGCTCCTTATGGGGGAGCCTGGGGAGCCAGAGGTGGCAGGGGGCCGCTGGAGCAGGGATGGGTCGCAGAGGCTGGGGAGATGTGTCTGAGAGAGGAGGCGCCGAGCTGTCTGTCGTCAGGGCTGAAACCAGGTGTGATAGAAACGGCTGGCTCGCACCGCTGAAGGCCAGCCCTGCCTTCTATCGTAGAGAAGGGGAAACTGAGGACAGGGAGAGGAAGGAAGCCCCTGGGCGCTGGTGGCAGAGCTGGGCCCGACATCCAACTCACCTGTCTCCAGAGATCACAGCTGTGGTCTGGCTGTGGGGCGGGATGGCATGGCCCAGGCCTGTCTGTCCTGTTTCCAAATAAAAGAGCCCCTCTGTGGGGAGGCAGGCACAGTGGGGCAGCCGTGGGGACCAGCCCACCTCTGAGTAGGAAGTACAGTGAGTAGAGGGCCTGGGAGGGTGTCAAAGATTACGCTGGAGGTGCAATGGGGCAGACAAGAGGCTCTGAGCCTCTCCCTGGGGAATGACTTGGGTGTTGAGAGGGAAGATGGGGGACCAAAACGCCCAGCTTTTCTCCCTCCTCATCCACAGGCAGATGCCCACAAGCCCTCCCCCAGGCTTTATGCCTCTCTGTCTCTCTGGAAAGGGTCAGGCAAAGGTGCTAGAGCCGGCTCATCCCAGCCTGTGTGAGCTGATTGTTGAGTGTTTAGGAATTTTACCAGCCAGTTGACTTCACCCGGGTAGTTTAAATGGGCCACTGTGAGAGGATTTACACCCTGGAAATCGGCAAATGCCACAAATAAGGCCACAAATAAGCCTACTGCTCCCCACTCCCCACTAAAGCCCGTTGTGGGGCAGTTCTCGGCACGCCCAGAGACCCTCTGAACTGTGATGGGATTTGTTAGGGCTGGAAAGTCCTCTTTAGATGTTGCCTCTCTGACTCCTAACACCAGGGGGAAACTGAGGCTCAGAGGCCACTAGGAGGTCTGTGGCCCTCCAGACCCTCAGTCCAGGCTTCCACTCCCCAGGACGGAGAACAGCGCGGAGGGCGCCACAGAGTAACCTGAGGATTCCACCTCAAGCTGGAGGAAGCAAGCACTGAAGGTGGACGGGGTGGCCCTGATGACCAGGATGGGGGCAGAGGGAGCCCTGGGGACCACAGGAAGTCATGCAGAAAGGGCTCCTGTCAACCACCTCGCCTGTTTCCCTGGCTCTGTCTCAGGCAGCAGAGTAGTTTGGCAAGCGAGGAGAGGCGGTGGGCCCAGGCAGGATCGGGAGGAGGGGCAGCTCGAACCAGGGCCATTCTGGGGATCCTGTTTGAGCCCCGGGGTCCCCACCCCCTGCTCTCCATCTGCTGCATCAGTTCCCAGGGTTCTGCCATTCTCTCTAATCCCTATCTTTACCCAGATCTCTCCTGTTTCCTGGTCACCGTCCCTGGATGTCCTGAAGGCACCTCAGTGCAGCACGTCCAAAATAGAAATCATTGACTTCCACAAGCCTTTCCCCATCTGAGTAAATGGCACGCTCCCCCTCAGGGCCTTTGCACCTGCAGTTTCTCCTGTTTGGACAGCTCTTCCTCTGAACATCCCTCACCCCCTTCAGGTCTCTGCTGAGATGTCACCTTCTCAGAGACATCGTCCTTGATCCCCTTACCTGACATAGCCCCCTGATCCCCTCACTCCTGCCCCCTTACCTGACACCATTTTCCTTCTCTGTACTCAGTCATACTAACATTTCATACACTTATGTATTGTCTACCTCTCCTCCTCCACTAGAAGCAGCTATGTGGTCAGGTTCTAGGAGTTCCTGGGGGTCCCAGATTAGTAAATATTTGTTGAATGAATGAATGAATGAGTGAGTGAGCCTCTAACCAGTCCCCTTCTCTAGTCCTGACTCCTCAAATCCGCCTTCTAGTTGCTCTAGTTGTCTCTTTCTTTAAATAAACTTGACCATGACTTTTTCCTGTCCAAAACCCTTATCTCTGTTGCTTTCCGAATAAAATCCACCTCTGGTTTAGCTTACAAGGCTCTCAGTGATGTATTTCCAGCCTAACCTCTGGCTTCACATGTCCTCCCCCAGATATCACCACACGCACACACACACACACACACACACACACACACACGGCCACAGGAACATGCACAGAGCCTTATGTTCCATGAGGAGGCAGCTCCTGGCTCTTGCCTGCCTCTGGCTGTGGATGGCACATTATGGGAATGACTGGGAACAACTGGATTCGGGGGCTTCCCCCTCCCACCCACTGCTCCAGAGCTTCTGGGACATAGGATGCAGGTGGCCTCTTCCAGGTCCCCAGGGCCCAGCCGGGCCCGACAGCACAAAAGGGACTTCGAGTGACTCAGGCTGCCCCTTCTCACTGAGACTTCTGAGCCTCAGCCCACTTCACACCAAAGGGTCCAAAGCTCAGGGAGGGTGAGGGTGTTCAAGTGAGTGTGAGATGTGCACATGAACTTGCCTCCATCTCTGGATGAGTGTGTGTGTGTGTGTGTGTGTTCGTGTGTGTGCATTCCTGGGTATGCACCAGTAGGCTTGCCCCCAGAGCCCGGGTCAGGGGCCTGTCCCCGACTCCTGTGTGTGTTACATGTGTTTGGGAATGTGCCCAGGTGTGTCTGAGTTAGGGATCATGTGTGTATGTGCACGTTAGGAGTCGGCACTGCCTGGGGACCGGGCAGTCCTTCCTGTGCTCTAACTTGAGCCTCCTGTGCAGCCACATACACACCCAAGCACACACCCACCAACCCACTGGCACACCCACGCAGGTTCCCAGCCCCACAATGACTCATTTCTACAAAAACATGCCCATGCAGATTCACAGATGCCAATGCCCGTCCACATGTATGCACAGACAGAGACACACCCTCACACCCCAGCGCACGTCCACTCGGTGACAGACAGCGAGCATCCAAACACGTGGACACTTGCAGACACAAGCAGGGCCTGGAACACAACACACAGACACAGGCAAGCTCATGCAGACTCATCCTAAAAACACACACTCGCAGATGCAAATACTTGCCCACAGGGTGCGTGGACACGCCCACATGCTCTTGTGGACCCTCACACAGTGACAGACACCCCGAATGCTGGGTTCACTGACACACTCCCAGGCCGCCCAAGGGTCTCTCAGAGGCACAGTCACACAATAGTCACCCAGACACACCACACACGCAGGCGCGCAGTGGCAGACACACTTGGGCCCCAGCTACCTTTGAAATTCAAATCTGCAATCTCTTCAGCTGCTCTGCAGCCCCCACCCGCTGTAGCCCGCGGGCCCCAGCACCCTCACCCACCACTACTGGCTCAGGGGACTCATTATGGTCACCAGTCCCCAGAGAAAATACATTTCAGGGCAGACCTGGGCAGGACGCGGGGCACACGCAGCCTCAGGGGTACGGCCCTTTGTGAGATGGAGCCGGGAGCGGCACTGCAGGAGAAGGGGTCCCTGTGCGTCCTGCTATGCCCGGGTGTCCAGGCGCCTCTTGCTCTCCAGGTCAAGGCAGGGGCAGAGCTGACCAAGCTGGTTGGGAGTGGAGATCATGGCCAAGGTCTCAGCCTGGGGAAGGGGTGGGGCTGCCTGGAAAGCATTAGTTCAAAAAGTCCCCAAAGACAAGAATCACAATGTCACATGTACACACCCAGCACGCCGATCCACCCCCCATCTCAGCCATATATATGTGACACTCAGGCTCCCAACGACCCACAGACACACACCAAGTGGTATCACACACCCCCCAAACTTGAAGGCTGCCCGCATCCCCAAGCACACACAGGGACACGCACCATAGGCTGGCACAGATACATACCAAACACTGACACACGGAGACAGTCACACACGGGCCTGCAAATGCCATCTCCCCCGACTCACACCCCTGCCCAGAGGCACAGACACACACAGGCCTGAAAACACCTCCCCACCCCCCCCACACACGCACACGCACACGCACACACACGCACACACACATCACACTGAGGCTCAAGCACACACTGAACACAAAGAAACACCACATATTCTGGTTGTACCCAAACTCCAACAACAGGCAAATGCATGAACAAGGCACACACCCTGCATACAAACACACACCCACACTCTGAGCAGAGATCCCCAGATCCAGGCCCAGGCTTCTGTACAAGGCCTAGGCAGAGACACACAGAACCTGCACACAGACACACCGTACTCACACACACAGGCTTCCCCCACACTGACGCACACAGCCACCCACACCTGTACCCGAGCTCAGCCCCACTCACTCCCACTCTGACACACAGAACACTGGCTTGGTGATGCACCCTGGGGCCTCTCCCTTCCGACCACAACATTCAGGAGCTTTCTCTTCCCAGCCCTGTCCCATCCACAGGCCTCGCCCCGAAGCCTGGGACCCCCCAGAGGTCAGAGTTGTGCCAGGGGTGGCAGTCAGATGGAGGCTTGATTGCTTTACTGCCAGCGTGAGGTCGAGTGGGTTCAGGAAAGAGGGCTGACCTCCTGGGATATGTCAGCGTGCAGCGGTGTCACTGAGGAGTGCGGTTGTGCCCGCCAGGGAGGTCTGTGGGTGTCAGGGATCCCAGTGTGACGTCCTTCCCAACACCCTCAGCAGTTCCGGTTGCCTCCCCCCAAATCTGGGTGTCTAGCCCCAGCCTCTCCTTGCAGGAGCCAGGCCCTGGGAGTCAGACCCCCTGAAGTTTCTCACCCTGAGGGAGCTGGGATAAGTTGTTTTCCAGGGTTGGCATTTGGTCTGTCCTCTGGGGGTGGCAAGGAGGTCAGGGATGAGCCAGGACGCAGGCAGGGTGCCACTGAATGAGGGGAGGCACGGGTTCTGGCTCTGCCTCTCTCTAAGCACAGTTTTCTCATCTGTGGAATGGGGAAGGGTGACCGGATTACTTTAAGTGGTTGTTCCGAGGGCTAATTGTAACAATAAGTTAAAAGCAGCTGGCACACTGTCAGACCCACAGCGAGGCTCAGGAGGATGAGCTGGTCCCTCTAGAGTCTAGACCTTTAGGTCACCCCTGCCTGCTATGTCCATTGTGTCCTGCTTGGCACAGCCCAGCCCAGCAGGATCCAGGTGGCACCGAGCCCAGGGGAGAGAACCCGGGCATCCCAAATAGTGGGAACACACTGGGCCCCCGCTGCCAGTGTGCCCAGGCCTGCCAAGTGTCCCAGGCCCTCTCCACCAGGCAGGAAGCTGAGATGACAAAGGCTATTCCCCCTCCAGCAGGCAGGGAGCTGGGAGCAGCTCGTCTCAGGCACCCCCTGCATGTCCACCGGCTTGGGGGTGTGGATGCGGGGTTCGGTGCTGTCATTTCTGGGCGTCTCGAGTGGTGGCCAGGGCTCCTGGCCCTTCAAGCCTGCAGCAGGGGGGTGTGGGTTAGATCCCAGGGAGAATTTATCAAGGGGAACGCCTGGCTGACTCCTGTCAACATGGAGGGGTTGTGTCTGACCTCAGCCTGAAGCAGGAGGTGACAGGATGGATAGATAAGCCAGACAGGTTGGCAGTGTGATAGCGGCCCAGCCCCTCACCCAGCATAATTGCTTTACTGCCGGGTGAGGGGCTGGCCTCTATCTCACTGGACCAGAAACATGGAGGGTGCAAAACAATAAAAAAAGAAAAGAAACATGGAGGGTGGCTGTGTCCTAGGGTTGGATGTGTATGTGGTTATTTATATACCGTGTATCCCAGCGAAGTGTACACACCTGTGGGCCAGCGACTGGATAAGTGTGTGGATATGGGTTTGTACACGCATCCGTGTAAGTGCGTGTTTACACAGATAAGGAAGGCAGGAAAGGAAGAGGGTTTCCAAACAGGAGAGGAGGTGCTGCAGAGAAGTGGGTCCAGATTCTTGTTTCTACAGGGCACACACACACACACACACGCACGCACACACACACACACGCACACACACACACGCACACACACGCACGCACACGCACACACACACACGCACGCACGCGCACACACACACTGTCCAGGTCACACTGTGGCTCCTGCTGCTGCCTTTGCTGCATGATCTCAGCAGATAACTCCTGCTGGTGTGTCTCTCTCCTGGGGGGGGGGGGGGGGGCGGGTTAGGGGGAGTGGCAAGGGAACACTGGGAAGGCCTGAAGGTCAGGGACCCGTCCTGAGTCATCTCCATGACCCAAGAATCTCGAACAGTCTGCAGCCCTGAGTAAGCCTGAAAGGGCCCACATTCACGCAGGTGACACCTCCCTGGGTCTGCCACCGTGAGAGGCACTGAGTGTTTGTCATCTCGTGTGACTCAGTCAGCTCTGCTAGGTTAGGATCTTTACTTCCATTTTACAGATGGGAAAACCAAAGCTTTGAGAGCAAAAGGGACCTGTCCAAGGTCACACAGCCAGTGAGGGACACAGGCTGATGTCCGGGTCAGTGTGATTACAGGGCCTGAAGTCTTGCTGCATCATCGCATGAGAAAGTGTGAAACACTGTTTTATTGAACAAACATTGACCAGGGATCACACACTGGAAGCTCTGTGAGCGCAGGGCCTTTGTTTGCCTTTCACCATTCATGCAGCCAACAAATATTTATTAGTACCTACCTCGTACCTGGCATAGTGCTTTGTGCCAGAGGAGCCAATGGCGAATGGATGGACAAGGTCCTTGCCTTTACAGAATTCATAGTCCAGTGGGGAAAACGGATGGCGCAGGTAAACAGAGAACATGTTTTTAGAGTAGTGAGTGTTAGAAGAAACTACAAGGCCATGGGAGGGAGCACCTGGGTGCTTCAGAAATGTAATCAGGGGAGACATCCTAGAGGAGGTGATGTTGGAACTGAGATTTTCCTGATGAGGAGTCAGCCGTGGGAAGTGCTGGGAGAAGAAGGGTTTGGAGTTTTCCAAGAACAGTAAGGAAACCTGTGTTACTCAAGCCCGGTGTGGGGTGGGGTGAGGGTGGGGAGGGGATAACTCTAGAGAGGCTGGTAAGGGTAGTGGGGAGCCATGGAAGGGCTTAAGAAATGGTGCTGATTTATATGTTAAAAAGATAGCTCAGTGGGCTCAGGAGAATGGGTTGGGGTGGTGAGGAAGAAGTGGGAACCCAGAGATTAAATAAGGGAGAGTTTGGCAGCAGATGATGGTGGCTGGGACTCCGGTGTTGGCGGTGGGGATGTGAAGAGTGAATAGATCTGGGATGCTTTGGGAGATAGAAGCACGGGATTTGCTGATGGCCTGGATCCCAGTGCCTAGAACAATAGTAAACACTCAATATGTTTTTAATGAATGACTAAAGGCACCATTTCAGTGCCAGGCTCTTGTGCCCACCCTCCATTAGAAGACCATGTATATTAAGATCACTCCGGACCTTAAAGGTCTTTTCCATCCTTTGTCCTAGGGGCCAGGGGCCAGAGAATGCAGGTACTGACCTTTTGGGAAGATCCGGCTGGCAGCGAGTAAGCCTCCCTTCTCTCCCTAATCTACATCACCAAGAAAGTGACGAACACCCAGCCTGGGTTGCCCCTGGCTCCTGGCACCTGCAGCAGGAAGGATGGAAGCTCAACATGTAGGACTTCCCCAGGCACAGGACAGTCCACCTTTCCCAGAATGCCCCTCCAGCATCCGTGACATCAGAGCAGTGAGGGGTTGTCATACGAGCTCTGGGACAGACCCTGGTAGAAGACCATTACACGAATTTGGGTGTCTTTGGGGACATGTTGTGAGCTCCTGAGAGGTGCCTGGGATCGGAGTGGGGGGCTGAAAGGAGATCTTTGTACCCAGAATTCTGGGTGGGTGGGTGGGTGCCTGGCTGAGTGGCAATGGAGGGCAGGAGCTGAGGGAGGGGCGCTCCTAGGTCCCACCAGCTAGAAGGAAACGTCAGGCTCTGGGCAAAATAAATCACTGGGCAGGAAGAACATTTCCTCATCTGTTTAAAGGGCAATGAAGCGGAGCGGTGGCTGGCCCAGAGGGAGGCAGGGCTGAGGTCAGGCGGGGAAGGCTGGGGTTGCTCCCCTCCGTGACCTCCCATCCTCCCCTGAGCTGTCCCACTGACATCTGTGCTGCCTCCAGACTGGGCCCCTGGTGGCTGTTACTGCTAACAAAAACACGAATTAATTGGTAATAAAAAATAATTTCAGCCCTGGTTGGTGTGGCTCAGTCAATGGGAGCATCGTCCTGTACACCGAAGGGTCGTGGGTTCGATTCCTGAACAGGGCACATACCTAGGTTGGATTTTTGACCCTTGTCAGGGTGCGTGCAGGAGGCAACCAATCAATGTTTCTTTCTCTCTGTCTCTTTCTCCCGTCCCCTCTCTCTAAAAATCAATGAAAGAAATGTCCTTGGATGAGGATTTAATAATCTTCCATAATAATAAAACCATAATATGCAAATCAACTGAACGACTGAACAGCAGAATGTCTGGACGACCTTCCGGACGACCACGCTATGACAGGCACTGGCGCCAGGCCAGCCAAGGCGGGTGCGATGAGATTGATTGGGGGGCCCTGCCATCACCCCATGATCACCCCACAGAGGGAGGCCCAGGCCACCCTCTGTGTGGCGATCGATTGTGGTGCCCTGGCCGGGTGGGTGGGGCCTCCCTCTGCTGGGCTATCGATCTGGGAGTCTGGCAATTGATCGCCCAGCAGAGGGAGGCCCAGGCCAGCCAAGCGATCGCACCCCATGCCTGTTGCCCGCAGAGGGAGGTGACCGGTGGCGGCGAACGAGGGGGGGGGGCGGGGGGGGGGGAGCAGTGCTGCACAGATGGCAAGCAGTGACAGCAGCAGGGCCAGCTGCTGGCAGCCGGGGGAAGGAAAGCCCCGATAGTCCCTGATCACCAGCCAGGCCTAGGGACCCTACCCGAGGGGTCCTGGATTGTGAGAGGGCGCAGGCCTGGCTGAGGGACGCCCCCCACCCCATGCACGAATTTCGTGCACCAGGCCTCTAGTAATAATAATAATTTTAAAAGACCTCTTTCAGAGGTGTAACTGTTGCTAATCCATATCTTTTATCTTACTGAAGCCATCAGTTACACCCAGGTGAGGTCATTTGTACCATTTCGCAGATAAGGAAACAGAGGCTCAGAAAGCTAAAGGGACTTTCTCAAGGTCACCCAGCATGGCAGTATGAGAGCAGAGTAGAGAGCCTGACTTCTACTTGCCATGTGGGATTGAACCCCTCCCGCCCACCTGAGGTCCCAGAGGGGGTCCCAGTGGGGGAAAGGGCTGGGGTCATTGTCCTTTGCCCAGTCTGTGCGGGAAGGGGCAGGTGGAGGGATGTCCCTCCACTCTGCCCAAGCCCTTTGTGCTCAGCTTTGGCTGGTGCCCCTTCCCGTGTCTAGTTTCTGCTCCAGGTTCCCTGGAGGCTCCTCCTGGGGCTAAGACTTGCTCTTTTCACCCCCGTCTGGGCTGTTAGAAAAGTAATTTTTCTTCATCCAGCTGGATTTGAATATGGAAACAATTTGTAATTACTCTGAGTCCTCCTGGGTGGCATCATCACCAGAGTGAGTCTGGAAGGGCAGGGGCTCCTGGGAAAGGAGGTGGGGAAGCCCTGATGTGGGGATGCACCGTTGGGAGGGGTTCCAGAGGTTTGCCCTAATCTAGCCTGCTTCTGCACAAACAGAAGGAGGTCCTGCTCTCTCCACCCAGTTCCCATAGCCCTCCTGCCTTGCTGATCTCCTCACTCTGCCACCCTGAGCCCCTGGTAGATGGTGCTATCTCTGTCAGTCCTTCCCTCTGTCTGACCACCTGTCTTTCCTAGGGGATCCTTATTTTTATTGTGGCTGAAAGAATGGGGTCAAGAAACCAGAGGATTAACAAGGAACAGAGAAACACACAAAATGCTGCTATCTCTCTGGACCCAGCCCCTCCTATTGCCTCACACCCAGCTGGATTCTGGGGGGAAGGGGAGGGCCTTAGGGATCCAGCTGCATCACATCTGCAAGAGTTTCTCTGGGCTCTGGGTCTCTAGTATGCTAATGTCATGAATATTCATAAAGAGGGAGGCAGCTCCCTAGAAGTGGAAGGGGCTAGAGCTCTGTAGGATAGGGTTCTGGAGGCTTCAGAGGGACTGCTCTTACATCCCTGTGGGTACCCCATGGCTCAATCATTCTCCCCACCTTTGCCCACCACATTAAGGCCCCAACCCCAGCAACGGCATTGCCCCTCACAATGCCCAAGTAAGGAGGCCTGGGATCTTCCCTGCCCTTGGGGTGCTTCAACACACCAAGCAGATAGCAAGCTGCCCGGCTTGGCTTTCACAATAGGGGCTGAACCTCGAGACCCAGAGACCCGGGGTGTGTTTGAGGGGCCCAGAAGAAGCCAGGTGCCCTGCCTGCCAGCGCTGGGCCCAGGGCACAGGCCTCCTTGGGCTCACGCTGGGAACGGAAAGGTGCCGACCCTCCTCCCTGCCTCACACAGCCTCATAAATCCCCTTAAGGTGACGGGTGATATTCCTTCATCGCCCCTTATTACCTCCTTCCATTAAAGTCGATAATCTCTCACAATCACTCACAACAAATGTCACTGAGACTGTGGATGGGGAGGCACTCGGGGAGGAGACAAGGGGCTCTTCTCTCGGCCTCTTCCTGGTCCTGCCCTGGGAGAGGTGGAGCCTTCTCATCCTACCCTGTCTCCAGGGAGACACAACTCAAGGGGCTTCAGCGGAGAAGTGGGGTTGGGATTGGGCGGCCTGGGGACTTCCTTCTCCCCACGTTTGGTCCTTTCCTGGCCAGAGAACCTTTAAAAAGTAGGGTTCCTAAAGCCATCTCACCCTCACTGCAAAGTTGCCTCCCGGCTGGCTTGTCCTCTGACCAGAGCCATCCAATTAACCTACGAGTCTTTGGCCAAAGTGGTGTGTCCCTGGTCTGCCCATCTTCCTGGTGGCAACATGCCCAGGCCACAAACCACCCAACCAGGGCCCAGAGCCACAGGCATTTTCCTGGGTGCCGCCTTTACCATGCAGCCTCTGGCCCAGCCCAACTGTCCCTGGGCACAGTGCCAGGGTGGGGAGGGGGTGGATCTGTACATTTCTGCTGCTTTTACACAAGCAGATGCAACATGGGGGCGCCCCTGGCACAGGGAAAGGCGCTTATGGGAATAGACAGGCACTCAGGAAAACATGTAACACACTGCACACGGGTAGCGTCCCCGTGCCTAGGGACATGCAACATTGCAGAGTTTACACCAGAGTATGCACCGAACATACCACACTGCAGTGTACATATGTGGCTCCTACATACAAGTGACTCACAGCACTGAGCACACATGTGGCACTTGTAAGCTTGCACACAAATAGCATCTCTACATACAATAGCAAGCAACATGCATTCAGGACCCGAGCATGTGTAAACACACCGTGCATGTGTGTAGCAGTTGCATGCACAGAGCCAGTGAACATTGATCGCAGTGCACACATAAGGCACCTGTATGCATAAGCATATGCAAAGTTCAGCGCACATGAGTGGCACCTGCATGCACCGGGATGTGCAATTTGCAATGCACATGCGGACGGGGGTGGAGGGTGAGCCAGTGCTTCAGTCTCCAGGGCCCCTGAGACCCTGGCTGCCTGAGATGCCTCGAGCCTAGGGTATCGCTGGAGGGGCGCTGTGGATCGCCTCATTCTGCTGGTCGGGGAGGCCCTGGGCGGGGCGGGGGCTTACCCTGGGCTTCTCCCGCGCCGGCGCCTGGGGCCCAGGGCGGGGAGGGGAGGGCGCGCTCGGCTCGACTGACGCTGCTCCCCCTGTAACAGGAGGCGGCGCGCGTCGCCCCCGCCCCCCGCCCCTTTTCCCGCGGCTCCTAGCGCCCGGCCCGGCGCGCGCCCCCTCCCGGGTCCGGCCCGCGCAGGCGCCGCGTCCCGCCTCGGCCGTCACTCGGCCTGGCGCGCGCTGCGGGCAGCGGCCGGAGCAGCCGGAGGAACCGGGTTCGGCAGCGGCGGCGGAGGCGGCGGCACAGACAGCTGCGGCGGCTCTTGGAGACAGAGGAGGATGCGGCGCCGGCTTCCAGAGTCCGGGGCTGCGACCGCCGCCCGCAAATAGGAGGCGGTGCGAGACGCGGACGGTGATCCGGGCCGGGGAGCGGGGGCCGGGGGTGGGGGGCGGCGGCAGGAGCCGGCGCCTGGCCGGGCGCCCGCCCGCCCGCCCGCCCCGCGCTGCTCCGCGGCGCCTTTTCTGCACCCGCCGCTCCGCGGATCCGGAGCCTCGGCCCTCCGCGCGGCTGCTGCGAGCCGCCCCGCGCTCGGCCAGGCCCCCGCCTTAGGGATGGCAAACTTGCGCCCCTTGGTCGCCTCCGCCAGCGCCGGCCCCCGCTCCTGCTGCTGACGGCGCCCAGGTGAGTGCTCGGCCCCAGACCCCGATGCGGCCCCTCCCCGAGCCCTCCCCGCGGGGTCCGGAGTTTCCGCACTAGCCCGGACTCGGGGCGCTCCCCTACCCATCGCTGCTGATTTCTCCCCTGCCCGAACTGACTTCACTCGGCACCTACCTACCCACTCCCCTCTCTTTGAGAACTTACAAGCCTGGGCCGAGGTCCCCTCGATCTCTGCCGAGTCCCTTTCCCGTCCCCTCCCCCTTACCCATCTTTGCTAAAGCGCCCCCCCCCCGCCCCCATTCCTGACCCAGACCTTACCCTATCGCTGTCTCCAGTCTCTCCCTATCTCAGCGTGGATCCGGGCGGTGCGCCCCCACCCTCGTTAGAACCCCCCGTCCAACCTACAGCTCGATTATGTCACTCCCTTCAATCCCCTTCCTCGCTTGGACGCCGGACCCTGCTCGTCTCCTCCATTTCATCTCTGCCCGGAGTCCTTCCTGTCCCCATCTGCCCCGCATCGGTAGCCGACCATGCTTCCCCTCTTATTTCTGTCCGACTGCCCCTTCCCCCCATATCTATCTGTCCGGTGTCCCGCCATCCCTCGCCAATCTCTGCTGCAAGTCCCCTCCCCCCTCAGCCTGACTTGGGGCCGTGTCCCCCACGTCTGCTCAGAGCCCCCTCCTCTCCAGCCAGGATCTCGACTGGCCCTGCATCCCTGGCTCCCGTGTCCATCTTTGGCTGGAGTCTATCTGTCCACCCTCCATGCCTCTCCTCCCACCCCCGGGGCATAGAGCCAGGGACCAAACGCACTCTCCCGCAGACCCGGGGGCTGGCGTGATGGGCGCGGGAGGGGGCTGTAGGCTTTGAAGTTGGCGGCCACTCCCGCAGTCGGCGGGGTCCCGGGGAAGTCGTCCCCGCGGCGGGGGTAGAGCGGGCGAAGGGTCTGGTGCTGGCGGGGGGAGGGGCTCCGGGCCGAGAGACAGGGCCCGCCAGCCCGTCTTGCCAGCTGCCGGCCGGGGCCCCGGGACGTCCTCTGGCGCCCCCTGCCCGCCGCCCTGGACCCACCACCCCCTTTTCCATTAGCCGGCAACCCCAGATTCCCGCAGCCCGAGCAGCAGCGGTGGCTGCGGGACCAGCGCTGGGAGGTCCCTGTGGAGAGGCGGTTGGGCGAGGCCGGGGGCTCCCTTGTGCTACCCCTGCGGAACTGCTCTGGTCTTCGGGCCGTTTACTTTGGGGGTGGGGTGGGGGTGGGGTGGGGTGGAGGAGAAGGCTCATCCTAGCAGCAATTCAGGAGTCCCTTGAGCACGGACCAGCAGGACTGGCCCCTGGATTTGAGATGGGCTTGTCTGGGCTTGGCAGTTGTCCCCAGGGAGCCTCTGTCTACCCGAGGGCAGTCCCTACTGGGTGGGAGGTGGGGGCATAGGTGGACTCTGTCTTGCTTGGGCATGGGGTAGGCAGTGGGGGAGTCCACCTGGCCCTGGGCCAGCAGCCTCTTGGGGAGTGTCCCCCACGCTGCCACACGGGTGGGTGGGGGTCAGTGTGGACTCTGTATAGGGTATGCCCAGGTGGTGGTGGAAGCATGAGAAAGGTCTCCCCTGGACCACGATTGACAGAGATTTCTCCCTCTTCTTCCCTTCTCTGCCTTCTCTTTTTGTCTTCCCCTCTTCTGCACCCCGTTTCTCCCCCCCCCCTCTTTAGGAAGGAATAGGTCCAGGTAGGCAACAAAGTGAGGTCCTGACTGGTCTCTACCCTCTTTCCTCCCTTCGAACCCCCAGGTAAGGGAGCTGAGTAAGTAGTTAGGAACTCAGCTTTTGGTCAGAGGACCTGGGTTCAAGGTGTGTGACCTGGGCAAGCGACATAACCTTTCTGAGCCTTCTATAAAATGGGTCAGTGATGACTGCCTCCTGTAGTTGCTGAGAGAATGAAGTTAGATTGTTTGTATAGAGTGTCTGGCATCTAATAATGCTCAATGATGATAGGTGTGTTGGGCTGTTTCTCTTCAAGGCCAAGGTCAGGTCCCTCTCTACTCCACTCCTAATCCCAGAGGAGAAATGCAGACTAGGTCCTAGTGACTTCATGACAACCCCCAGGGTAATGAAGCCAGAAAATGCCTCAGCCACCCCAGTGGGTCCAGGGAGCCTGTGACTGTTGTTTCTCCGTCCTCAGCCACCCTTTAGCACCCGAGTCGGCCACTCGGGGGTCAGCTCTGCTCAGGGTTGCCGAGGTCCTTGTTCAGGTCCTTGTTCAGGTGTACCTGGTAGAGGCTGGCAGGTGAGATTAATACAAAGAAACCCAAGTCCCCCAGTGATAGGCTGCCCGTTAGCGGGGCCCACGTGGGAAATCAGTCACAGAGGAGCACATGGGGCACAGAGACGCGCCCCCCCCCCCCCCCCCAGGTCAGATGTCATCAGTAACTTTCCAGGGCAGTTAGCACTCCAGATCGGAGTTAGGGGGCCACCTGACCTGAGGGCCCCAAGAGTTTGAAGAACCCTGGCTTTGGCGTGAGCGAAGGGCTCCGATGCTCTGTTTGGCTGAAGTCCTGTCGGCAGTGTGGCCAGGCCCGGGTCCCACCTGGGAGCGGCGGCCTCCCTCTGGCCCTGGCAGCCCTGACATGGGGGAACAAAAGCTTTCGGTTCCTGTAGCAACGGCGGCTCCAGCTGCTGCAAAGTTCCGGGGAGGCGGGCGGAGGGCGGCTGAGTCACCGCCCCCTCCCCCGCCGCCCACGCGGCTCCGCCCCGGGGGACCGGGGGCCGTCCCTCACCCCCCTCCCTGCGGCGTGCAGGAGGCTCCGGAGCCCCCCTCCGGGACCGAGAGACCCTCGCGAGGGAGGGGGGCGGCTCTCGGCCAGTCTGGAGGGAGGGGCCGCCTGGGGGGCGGCTCGCCCCCTCCCTCCGGTTCTGCCCACCAGCTCCCGAGGCTGGATGGAGGGTGTGCCCCCGCCTGGATGCCAGAGCTCAAGGAGAGGGGGCCCTTGAGGACCCCGCCCCTCCGGGTCTCCCCTCCCCCCTCCCCCGCAGGTGCGTGGGCAGGGGACCCAGAGGCCGGGACTGGGGTCCGTGCCCGCGCGTCGGCCTGGGTTCGGCCCGCAGCGAGCGCGGGGGAGGCGGAGGGTGAGTGACAGGCGGGCGGATTGGAGCCGCCGGGTGGATAGATTCGCCCGTCTAGCGCCCCGCCGCGCCCCGCCCCCAGCGCGGCCAGGGCTCCCGGGCCCGGTCGCCCAGCTTCCCCTGTTCCTAGCCGGCCGGGCGGAGAAGGGTCGATCCTGGGGAGCCCCAGAGATCCAGTCCTAGACTTGAGGTGCCCCACCCCGCCGCTCTGCTGCCCACCCTCCCCGAGTCCTGCCTTGGTCCTTCCAGCTGCTGCGAAACCCTCTGATTCCCTCTGTGGTGCAGACGGACCCCGAGGCTGGGCAGGCCTGTGGGATCTGGGAGGCAGGGGCCTGAGTGGGCCTGGGCAGAGGATGGGGTTCCCGGGTTTGCGGGGCGGCAGACAGACGTGCGGTGAAGTTAGCCTGAGGAGGGTGGGGGTCCCTGAGACCGTGAGTACTCCCTCCAACCACTCACCCATCTCCGCCCATTGAGCTCCTGAGCGAGGAGGAGGCCTTTGGATTATTCCCTCCTTTAACTTGCAGACCCAGGAAGTGCTTGCTCAGAGCTGACCTCCTTGCCTTTCCTGTGCAGTCAGTTCTTGTGCATGGAGGGTTGTGGGCTTACAGGTGGCAAATTGTGGTTCAACCCAAAGCACCTTCCCAGCGGCAGCAGTTGACCTCAGCAGGAAAGAGGGGAGAGTTTGTGAGGTTCTGAGAAGAGGGAGGGCAGGAGGGGGAGGGAGCTTGTGAGCCCTCTCCCCATGCTGGCCTCTGTGAGGCCGAAGCAGAAGGTACATACGGTCCTGAGGGCAGGGATCCATGCTCAGGGAGGTTAGTCTGGCTAATACCTAGGTAGCTGCCTGTGAGGCAAGCATTCCTCTAGGTCCCCTCCCAGGGAAGGCGCTCTCTGACCTCGCCTGGAATTGGGCTCCTTGCATTATTTTGTGTGTGGAGAGTGATATAAAGAGGGCCCCTAAAAAGTCCTATGTCACAGCAGGAACAGTGAGGCTCATGCATACTCGGGGGAAATTCTGGAATGGGTGTGAAGGGGTGTCTGAAGGGGACTGAGCAGAGGAGGGGTTTGGGCAGGTTAAGAGGTGGCTCAATGCTGGAGAAGCCTCGCTGTGGCTCTGAAGGGTGTGGACCTAGTGCTTTTTGGTGGGTCTGGACTATGGAGTAGGGAGCAGTGGAGGCCCTGGAGGTGGGGGAGTTGGGACTATGGAGTAGGGAGCAGCAGGGACCCAAGAGGCTGCAGGAACAGGAAGGAGCAGCAGGTCAGCTCCTGCCTGACACTTAGCTGTCATATCCTGAGCCTCAGAGAACCCAATACCTGTGTGTGTTCACGCTGGAGAGTACATTTGCATCTCAGCCTCTGTGCACAAACGTTTGGCTCTTTATACCCTCATATATGTGAATGTGCACAGTCCTGTGTGCATGTGAGTTCCCACATCAGTGGTCTACACTCATCTATGTGCATGTGAATCTTTTTACACGCAGAACACCTGTTATCACCTGTCTAGATATGCATCCATGGTTTTGTGTGCATGCCTGTAGGGTCCAGGGATGTTCCAGCCCATGTGTGTTGGTGTCTGTGTGGGGAGATTCCCCGCCTGCTCTAAGTGCGGGAGGCGAGGCCAATTAAAATGAGCTCCCACCTCCCCTCTGCTGAGCCCCAGCCATGGCCTGAATTTTGCAGCCTGCTTAAAAATAATTGGGGGCAGCGGGGGGATTGGATGTCAATCATTATCAGCTGCTGGCTTTGCTGGTGCTGCAGCAGGCTGGGCGGGCTGAACAGTTTGGGACAGGGATGATGCAGGGTGGGGGAGACCAAGAGTCTGGTTCCTTTTTCTGGGGGGACCGTGGAGACATAGCCTGTCTGACTTCTGCTGAAAAACTCCAGGAGGGTCTTTGGAGGAGGGTGGGGTAGCTCCTCCCCAGTAAATGGGCTGCCTAGTGCTTGCCTGCCCCCACTCCCCGAATTTGTGACTAGGGCTTGGGCCTGGCTCAGAACTGTAGCATGTGGGATCTGGGCAGCAAGGAGCTCCCTTCTACACAGGGATTGGAATTCTGAGGCTCTAATTCCTGCCCCCTGCCCCAACCTCCGGCCATGATTTAGACTCCCGAACAGCTGAGGGGAGATCCGTCCCTGGGGAGCAGCTTTGTCTTGGGAAAATCTAGCCATACCTGTGAATATTCCTATGTTTGTGTCTCAGTTCCGAGATAATGGCTTGTCCATCAGGCCTGGAGCCTGAGCAAGGAAGGGGACTGAGCAGGAGGCTGCTGGTGGATGAGAGAGAAACCGCGCTGGGGCCTCGGGTCCTGACCTCCAGTTCCAGCTTGGCCACTCTTGTGTGATCTTGAGCAGGCTGCCTCCCCTCTCAGAGCCTCATCTTTTTTCCTCTAATGTGGAACAAGCAGGCTCTCGGGGCCCATCCAGTGCTGTGAGCTATGCTGTGGACACGGAGGAGGCGGCGGTGTGGATCGATTTGGGGGCAGGGCTGGAAGCGGGCCTGAGCAGGCTGTGGGCAGTGACTGTGTCCTGGCTAGTGAGCGGGCCACTGGCAGGTGTCCGGCCACCAGCTCTCGTCCACTCTGGCCTGACTGCCTGGTGGGTCTCTCAGGGTTGGACTTGGGTCCTGTTGCCCTCCCACACCTGGAGGATATTCACACTTGCTGGGAGCTCAGCTTAGGGCAGCATTTTGCCGGATTGGGGGCGGGGGTGTGAATGTGGAAATCAATGAACTCTGGTTTCCATTCTTAGGACCCTGAAGACTCATGAGATTTGAGCCAGCCCTGGGGAAATAGCAAGGGACAGAGGTCATGATTGGGTGGTGTGGACTTTCAGGCCAGGGCTGTGGGAGCTAAGAGCAGGGAGACGGCGTGGTGGCCTCACTGGGGGTGGTAGGCCCCGAGCCGGCGTTGGAGGTTAACCCAAGATGGGAGGGGAAGATGGGTTCGTGGGGAATTATTGCACCCATTTCGCAGATGCCACTCCTGCTCGTTTCCACCAGGAAATCCACAGCAGCAATCCTGTTGATGTTCATACGTGCGCTGTCTTCCCATGGGCATGGCTCAGGTTGTACGCAGTCTCTGGCACACTGGTGGTCATGCCCCCCTTTTTTCTCCCACTCAGTAAAGCAAGTGAGAATGACATTGTTCCGGGAATAACCTTGAATCGCTTTGATTTATAAAAAAGCAAATCATCCAACATTGCTACTTTGACAATTACTGCTGGATTACGCATGACACACTGTGACTGGGAGCAACAGTTCTGGAGAATACAAGCTGGGTGGTGGGGGTGGGGCTGGACCCTGTTGTCAAGCTGAGATGCTTGTGGTTGATGGGACTGACCGAGGACGATAGCATAATAGTAACAATGACAACGAATGTGTCTTAAGCGCGTACGAGGTTCAGGCACTCTCCCCTGTCTTCATTCTATAGGTGAGGAAACGGAGGCTGGGGAGGCCGAGTCCCTTGTCTGAGATCATGCAGGTGGTCTTAGCCACGAGGCCCACGACCTGCAGCTCAGCCACAGGAGATTCAGAGCTCATGCTGGCTGTGCCTCGAGCCACTGACACTGTCTCTCTCCACAGGGCAAGGGACATAGGATGACCCCAGCCTGTCCCCTCTTACTATCTGTGATTCTGTCCCTGCGCCTGGCCGCCGCCTTCGATCCCGACCCCAGCGCCTGCTCCGCCCTGGCCTCCGGCGTGCTCTACGGGGCCTTCTCACTGCAGGACCTCTTTCCGACCATCGCCTCGGGCTGCTCCTGGACGCTGGAGAACCCCGACCCCACCAAGTACTCCCTCTACCTGCGCTTCAACCGCCAGGAGGAGGTGTGCACCCACTTTGCACCCCGCCTGCTGCCCCTGGACCACTACCTGGTCAACTTTACCTGCCTGCGGCCTCGCTCGGAGGAGGCGGCGGTGGCCCAGGTGGAGTCGGAGGTGGGGCGGCCGGAGGAGGCGGAAGCAGCGGGGTTGGAGCTTTGCGGTGGCTCAGGCCCCTTCACCTTCCTGCACTTCGACAAGAACTTCGTGCAGCTCTGCCTGTCGGCTGAGCCCTCGGAGGCCCGGCGCCTGCTGGCACCTACAGCCCTGGCCTTCCGTTTTGTCGAGGTCTTGCTCATCAACAACAACAACTCCAGCCAGTTCACCTGCGGTGTGCTCTGCCGCTGGAGTGAGGAGTGTGGCCGTGCCGCCGGCAGGGCCTGTGGCTTTGCCCAGCCGGGCTGCAGTTGCCCTGGTGAGGCTGGGGCCAGCCCTGCCACCACCACACCTCCAGGTCCCCCTGCTGCCCACACCCTGTCCAATGCCCTGGTGCCCGGGGGCCCACCCCCATCTGCTGAGACCGATTTGCACTCGGGGAGCAGCAATGACCTGTTCACAACCGAGATGAGATATGGTGAGTCTGAGCAGGGCCTGGGTGGGGTGCCTGGGTCCAGGGGACTGATGGTGCCTGCCGGTGCCCATGTCCCCTCTGTGCCCAGCCTTGTCTAGATGTTGGGGTCATCAAAATGGATTAGGGTTACACCTCCCGCTTAAAGAGTTTGTAATCTGGGTGTATGAATGGGGGCACAGATCAGACAGTGATTATGATAAACCCGGGGAGTGGACTGCCTAAATGGGCAGTCAGGGAAGGCTTCCTGGAGGAAGTGAAAAGGAGCAGAGATCTGAAGGACAGGTGGAATTGAGCCAAGCCAGAGGAGTGGTGAGGGCATTCCAGGCCGAGTGAGCAGTGTGTACCAAGGCCCAAAGCTGGGAGTGACTGTGGAAGGCCCTGGCATTGCAAGTTGACAAGTTTGCCTGGAGGCTGGAGTAGGCAGGGAGCGGGGCTGTGTTCCTGCCCACATGGGTTTCTGATTTTTGGCAGTGGCTTCAGGGTCGGGGCAGAGGGAGATGCAGAAGAATGTGCCTGGGTGGAGAGGCCCGAGCTTCTAGGCTGCCTTGGAGGCCTGGGCTGGCTCAGCTCCCAGCATCCACTGTCTCCCCACTCTGGGCCCAGGTCTTCTGGGACTGAGGCCGCCAGCTGCTAGGGCTTCCTGCTGACTGGGCAAAAGCTTTCTGAGCCCTTGAGTCCTGCCTGCTCCTGCTTCCACTCCAGCTCCTTCTGCCAACCCTTCCCGCTGCTTCAAGGCTCCAAACTCCTCAGCTGGACCCTGCGTGCCTGCTGACCAGTGCTGGGCCAGGGACTGGCCAGGGGCCTGGCAGGGAGTTGGGTGGGAGGAGGCAGATCTGGGATCTGATTCTTAGCTCTGGTACTAATGGAAGTTCCCTCCCCTCTCTGGGCCTCAGTTTCCCCATTTGGGATAACAGGTGTTGGCCGACTATCATGAGGCTGTCAGCAGGGATATAAGTCAGAAGGGCCATCTGGATCAGCCTGAGAGAGGACCACAGGGAGGCGGTGGGGCTCGCAGGAGGGTTGCTAGGAGTATGGGAGGAGTATGATCTGTCCCCATCCCTGCTTTGGAGGCCAGAGTCATGGAGTTGGGCACTGCCTTTGTCTGTTACCTAAAGTGGGCCCCCCCCTCCCCTTTTGGCACCAATTTCTTGTCTGTGAAATGGGGAGATATCCCTGAAGTAGTAAGAAGGCGTGTTTATCATGACAATCCTTTTGGGCAGGGGCTTCTCAGAACCCCCTGAGACATCTGGCACCGTGCCCAACCTTGGCAAGTGCCCCCGGGCCTTGCTCCGGCCTCTCTCCCAGGCCAGCTTGGCCTCTTAGCAGTGGTCAATGAAGCTGTCCCGGTGACAGCTAGGCCGTGGGCAGGTTGCAGGCCCCCGAGGCTGGCCTGGGATTTAGTGCCTGCAGGAAGAAATTGAATTTCCCCTCTTTGTCGAACATCTGTGGAGAGCGCCAGGCATATATCAGGAGGTTTATGGCTCTTCCTGCCCGGCCGCCGCTGCCTGTCACTCTGTGGGGGCCTCCATCCTGCTCAGCAGAGGGTGAGTTCTTTTGTCTGGCTTTCCCTGTGGTCCATCGGCCCAGTGGTCTGTAGTGGAGGGAGCACGGCTCTGCCCTCCTGGGCAGGCACCATCTGGGCCGGCTGCCACGTGAAGCATGGAGCCAGGAGCAGCCAGCTGGGCTTGGTTGAAGCCGGAAGCAGGGTTGGTTGGTAGCTAGGGTGTCTTTGGGGATCAGAGAGGACTGGTTCTAGGAAGGGCACCAGCATCCCCACCATCATCCCAGCCTCTGCTGCAGCCTCTGTGACTGAGGATGGGCGGAGGTCGGATGCTGATTATCCTTGGACGCGAGGCCTGGTATCCTTTCTGAGCAGGGAGCGCTGGGCTCCCAGCTGTTCCCAAGCCTGACTCTGTTTATGCCCCTTGTCCTGCTTGGCATGTTTCCAGGCTGCTCCGTGGGCTTGCCTGCAGGAAGGCCCTGTGGGGAGTTGCAGGGAGTGATGGGCATCAGCCGTCATAAGTGGGCTCACACAGCATGCTGGCGCTCACGGCTGGGCTGGCATAGCCTCCTTCTCTCCCCTGGTAAACAAGAGGCTCTTCCTCTCTGCCACCTCCTCCCTTTTGCCACTCTGGGGCAAGACTCAGTTTATTCCGTGTGGCAGGGAGTGTCTGAGGGCCAGTGGCGTCATCAGGGCCCAGGGCGCTCTGTGCCTGGGGGCAGCACAACCTTTGCCAAGCCCTTGGCCTCATCGCCACGCTTCTCTTCACCTCCTCCCCACTGGCCAGCTGGACACATGTACCAACTGTAGGAGGACCGGCTGGCACATAGAGCTGCCAGATTGAGAACAGGATTGGTGGGGATGGCGGTGAAGGCCAGGACCCTCCTCCTGGCCCCTTTGCCAGGGACTGGGGCAGGGAGCTGTGCTCACCTCCTCTGGGACACCCCGAGTCGGGTCAATGGCAAGGCCGGGTGGGGTGGGGCTGTTGGTACTGGAAGAGCGATGAGGCCTGGAACGGGTAGGCAGTGGCGGAGTGGAGTGCCAGGGCTCGCCTCAGAGCTGAGTGCTTTTGACAAGAAGGTACAGGCGCCTGTTAATTTCACGCAAACTGCCTTTGATAGATCTCTTGTTATTTTTGGTGAGTTGAGCCATAAATTTGTGCCATCTTGCCGCTGCAATCTGTTAAGTGGGGGGAAAGGAAGAAAGGGAAGGCAGGCAGGAAGGAGCTTGGTAGAGGGTTGGAATGGAGGCTGGTAGAGGCCGGGGCAGGAAGGTGGGTTTCAGAGGGGGTGCCAGCTGCAGAGCCCAGTTCCTGGGGGCCGGCACCATCCTGCAGTTCCTGCCCCCGACCCTCCCGTCCGGAGGAGGCATCCGCCGATGGATAGCTGTGCAAAGTGACACCTGAAAGAGAGTTCTTTCGCTCTTACAACCCCCTCCCTCCTCGGCCACACTCGCTGCCTCCCCCCAGGAGCCCTGTCCCACCCTTGTCTCCCCATCATCGGGGTTCCATTCCTAAGTCATGGCTACAGGGTGGGTCTGGGGTCTCCTGAGCGTCCGGCCAGAGAGGCAAGATCGGGTTCAAATCCCCTTTTTGCCTCTGCTGCTGCGTGTGACCTCCCTGATCCAGCCCCCAGTCACTGTCCATTGTGGCCCAAACTCCTCAGCCTGGCCTGCTAGCCCCACACCAGACCCAGCTGCCACCTGCTTTTCAGCCTGCCCTCTAATTCTCTCCTACTCTTTCAACCAAGGCTCCTCACTGGCCCCCGAACTCCCTGCTTTCTGGCCTCCCTGCCTTTCCTTGGGCTGTTTCCCTCACCTGGAATGCCCTTTGCCCTTGTTTATCCAGAACTTCCGAATCCTTCTAAGCACAGCTCCAGCCCTGTCTCCTCTGACCTGGCCTGCCCAGTCCTGCATTGGCCTTTCTCCTCTCAGCACTCAGGCCCAGCTTTTGGCCAGCCTGGTCTGGTGGCAGGGAGTGGGGCCGACCTGCCTGTTTGGGGCTCAGGCATGGGGGAGGCAGAGCCTCTCTCTGGGTGGGGTGGAGGAGACCTAGCACATGCAGTGCATTTCCTGGGAGATCCTTTCAGCCCCGACCTGTGCTGCTGGAGCTCTGTTGTGCGCCATTGTGGGATGGAGCGTGGGGCACAGGCCCCCCCGCCCCCCCGCATCTCAGCAGGGGCCGAGCCCCAGCCCATCCGTCACACACGTCTTCATGTCTTTATCAGAGTGCAGTTTGTGCCAGGCCTCGGGCTGCCTCAGACGGAATGAGATCCAAGGTAGACCAGACACCCCTTCTGCCCTTTGGTGGGGGATAGTGACCACTAGTGTACAGTGTGGACAAGGCCACAGGCTGAAGTCGCCTAGCCCAGCTTCAGTCCTGACCCCACCACTGATGAGCTGTGTGACCTCGGGCCAGTTTCTTCACCCCCGTAAAAGGGGGGAATGAAAGGGGGTGGGTTCTAGCAAACACCACCATCTGTAGAGCTATTCCACAGAATAATGGGATTAACCAAGAGAATGTGGGTAAGTGCTGAGCACAGTGCCTGGCACGTGGCTCGTCCTTACTGAATAGTTGACTGTTGCCATAATTTAGTGTAATAGGTATGATGTACATGTGCTGATGTCAAGGGAGAGGAAGAGTAAGGGGTTAAACCACAAAGGGATGAGAAGGCAGTTTAAAGAAGGTGATTCTGAGTTGGGTTTTGAGGAGTGAATAAGAATTCACTAGCTTGTGACATTTTCCCTCAAATTGACAGGCTTTTAAAATTCTTTTTATTAAAAAGAAACTTTAAATCATAAATGAAAAAAGTGTATTACTCCTTTGAAATAGAAGATAACCAAAAAACAACCGCAGTGTAAACAAAACGACGTTCGTTATCAAATTCTAGCAAAATGCTCGTCCCTCCTCTCAATTTTCGAGAGAAATCAGCATGTGCAGGGGAGGTGTTAAAGTCTTCATCTTTCATGCACTAGGAAGGATTAAAAGTAAGGCGACCATATAAGTCATCATCTAAACCGGGACCTTTTTGAGGTGATAAAGGGGGAAGAGGTGCTGTTAATTACATCAGGGCAACAGGTGCAACCTGGACTATGCCAGGCAGATTGGCAGAAGTCACCCTAATTAAAAGAGACATGGAGAGGGGATACGTTCCTCCGTCCGTGATCTGGTGCTATTTCATGGCCCTTTTATGAACCACCCCAAGTCATTTCCTGTTGCGTGCTTTGTGAAACCCTTAGGAGCAAGGACTTTCGAGGTAGAGGAAACAGCCTGTGCGAGGGTGTGGAGGTGTGGAGGTAGGGGGAGATACACAGACTGATGTTACTGGACAGTACTACCTCCCCCACGGTGGTGGGGAATGGGGCCAGGCCTCTGACAGCCATCTGCAAACACTGGGGCCTCACCCTATTAGATGAGGGCTGTAAGCGAGGCAGCGAGAAGCTGGGTGTCATGAGGGAGACAGCGTGAGTCAGCTGTGGTCTCTGCTCTCGAGGAGCTCCTGGACACGTGGGGTTGGTGGCAGGGACCCAGCCAGCTAGCTCTGCTGGGAGGCTGGACAGATAGGCCCGCAGCTCGGGGCGGAAGTCATTGGAGGGGGGGTGGCATTGTGGCTGGGTTTCTGGTCTCAGAGGGACACCCAGTCTGGACTGTGGAGGCAGAGCCTAGAGGTTTCAGAAGCCACCGCCCTCTGCCCCTGCACCCCTGGGATTCTGACGCACTATGGGGTACAAGAAGCACTGCTGGGGCTGGGGAACCGCGTGTTATCCGGATCAGTTGGTGCCTCCTCAGGGCTGCGGGGTCAGCCTCAGGGAGGACGCAGAGAGCCTGGGGGCTGCTTTGTGAATTGCACCGCTCTCTGTGGAAGTGATTATTATCGTGGTTATTTTTAACAAGTTCCTGACAAAAGAAGCTGAGGAGGCTGGACTGTGTGGAGTTTGTGGGGGGCAGAGTCTGCAGTCCTGCTCAAATGACAGTGAGCCTGTGCCCACCCTGCCTGCCAGTGCCCGCGGTGAGACAAGCATGGCTCCTGTATGGACGGGTGGAGGAGCCCTCAGAGATATCTGACCCATGTTTGCTGAATGCCTTTCGTGTGTCTGGCTGCTCAGAGCTAGGTCCCCTGTATAAGAGGGGCAAGGGAGACTGAGACCCTACCTCAGGGCTCACAAGAGGGATAAATCCAGGATACTCACAGCTGCAGCAAGAGGCAGCCTGGGGTCTAAGCCATGGAGAAGGGACCAGCATACCCAAACCCCTGTGTGGACAGCCTAGGAAGGCTTCCTGGAGGAGGAGGCACTTGCCATGTAGAAAACGTTGGAAGCACCGTTAGCAGATGCACGTAGAGGGAGGGAAGCACTTGTATATTCAAGGGAAAACAAGAAGGGGTGGCAGCTCCCTTTCATGGAGAGGTTATTGTACTCCACGTGGGCTGTATCTCTTGTTTCCTTTTATTCTCACAATGAACCTGTGATAGAAAGTGTCATCTTTATTTTCAGTTGAAGATTTTTAAGCTCAGAGAGGTGAGGTGACTTGCCCAAGGGCACACAGCAAGACTGTGGCAGAGTTGGGAATCAGACCTACATTGGCCTTGCCCCTACATCTGTGTTCTTCCCTCTCTCCACATGGCCCGCCAGTGTGTTTGGCTGCCTCATGGGGAGGGGAGAACAGGACTGGGCTCAGAGGTTGACACTGTGGCTGTAGCACTGGGAGCCACTGAAGGTTCCTCAGCAGGGGAGTGTGTCTGGAGCCAGGTTCCTAGACAATCACTTTGGAGCCTGCAGAGGAGAATTAGGCTCACCTTGGGGGAGGGGGACGGGGAGGGAGTTAGATGTGCAAAGGACTAGTTAGTGGCGTGAAACAGGGTAGCAGGCAAGTCTGAGGGGCTCTGGTGGGGCGAGGGAGTGCCTTGGGGTCCCCTGGGAATTAGGAAAGGTGCCTCTGAGGAGGTCCAAGTTGAGTTGCATTTTGTCAGAGCCAGCACAGTTCAGCGGAAAGAGCATGGCCTCCAGAGTCAGACAGGCCTGGGTTCGAATCCCCATCGGCCTCTCCTCCGTGAGAGACGGAGGCTCGCTCCTCACTAGGGAATGGGCGAACCCGTCCTAATGAGGAGGAAGTGAGGATGGAGAGTGCCCGGCGACTGGCACGCAGCAGTGGTGGAGTAAGGGTTCCGTTCTTCAAAGCAGAACCGGTCAGAGGTTGATCCGGGAAGCCTGTCCCAGGCAGCAGGTCTGTCTGGGCCCCCGTTAGGCAGCCAGGTGGGAAAACCGATAGACGGCAGGCCTGTGAGCATCTGAGTCCCCCGTCCAGTAAGGCCTCAAGCTCACTGGGTGCGACACTTGGGAGTTTTAGGGGTGCTCACATCCTTTCCTGGGCCCCTCCTTGTCCTCTTGGCTCAGCTTCCTCTCAGACTCCCCCTGTTCTGGGCCCAGAGCCAAGCTGGCTGGGGCCTGCACGGGGTAGATGCTGAATAAACGTTTGTTTCAGTAGGTGACACCTCTAGCCCTATCTGTCTTCTTCCCCCTTGGGCGAGAGCTGGCTCTCACATGTGGGGAAATAAATAGCTGGCCACTCCTCTGAGGGAGGTGGGATGGGGTGGAGGGAGGGCAGTGGTGCGAGCCCCTGCTGTGTGGCCTTGGACTACTCCTTCCCCGCCCTGGCCGCCCAGGAGCCTAGGAGAGGGACTCCAGCTGGACCTGGGACAGGTTCTGATTTTCAATGAGGGTGGATTCTAGCAAACACCACCATCATGTCTGGTTGTGCTGTGGGGCCGGCCTCCACCGGGCTGGCGAGTGCCGAGCAGAGGACTGGAGGCCACAGGAAGCAGTGAGTCCCCGACAAGCAGGCCAGGCTGCTCTGTCACTGCTTCCTGCTTGACGGTCTCCCTGGACGCCAGGCTGGTGGGGGGTTTGTCACAGACACGATGATGGTCAAGACACCAAAACAGGAGCTGGATAAGGGGATTCTTGGCTTGATTTGCAACAGATTGAAGGCTTCTCTAGAATGTTTATTCATAAATGGGTGTCAGGTTCATTAATAAGTAGGTGGATGGCTGCTGGGCAAAGCTGATGTTCAAGATTATAAATGACTGTTTCCAGTGACCCTGCCATGAGGTGGGGGGAGGAAGCCTAGGAGCAGTGTGTTGATTGATATTTCCCTGGACCGGATTCTGTGTGGGCGTTCACTGCGGCCAGGGAGATGGCTCACCCACAGCCTTCCTTCAAACGGCTCATGGGTGGGAGGAAGTTCAGACAGTCAGAAGATGGAGTCATCTGTGAGGAGAGGGCACACAGAAGAGGGGGCAGCCAATTCTGCCTGAGAAGTGGGGGACAAAGAAGACTTCACAGATGAGGGATCATTTGAGGTGGGCTTTGAAGGTCAAGTAGGAGTTTTCCAGGCAAAGAAGGTGGGGAACAAGCAGTGGAGGTTTGAGAGGAGACGATGATCCTGCTTTGAACATGCTGAGTGTGAGCCCTCCCCCCACAACGGGAGACTTGTTCAGGAGGCAGCAGACTAGATAGGAGTGAAGGGGGCGGGGGGGGGGGGTGGTCTGGGATAATGGCTTGGCAGCAGCCATTCAGAGCCATTAATGAAGCCTGCAGGAGGGATGCCGAGTGTGCAGTGAAAACAGGACAGTGTGGAGGCCTGAAGCAGCAGGAAGATGGACCAGTGGGCAGACTGGGCCCGAGGAGCCAGAGAGGCAGGAGGAGAGCAGGAGGGCCAGGGAAGGGAGTGTTTCAAGGCAGGAAGAATCACCGGGGACAAATGCTGCCCAGGGTTCAAGTGAGACGAGGCCTGCAAAGTGTCCATAGGATTTAGCAGCAAGGAGGCCTGGGTGACTTTGTCAAGATCGGTTTCAGCAGAAAGATGCGGTCAGAAGCCAGACTGCAGTGGATTAGCAGGCGAGGTGACAGTTGAGCCAGGACGTGAGTGGCAGGTGAGAAACTGGAGTGCCAGCTGCGAACCACTCCTTGATGGCGAAGAGGAGCCGGAGGGCAGTGGCCGGAGGAGGCTGGAGGGTCAAAGGAGGGCTCCCCCCGGAATGGAGGCGGCCTGGGATGAGGCGAAAATGCTGACAATGCTGACGGAATGCTGATGGGAGAGGGGGAGTGGACGGAGCCCTCCTGGGAAGAAGGGAGGAGTGGGATGCGGGACCAGCTGAGGGGCTGGCCTTTGTGAGGAGAAGAGCTGCAGGAAAGTTGGGAGGTGGAGGGGTGGGACAGGAAGTGTGTGTGTGGGGTCCTCCTGTATTATAGCTTCTGCTTTTTCTGTAGCGAGCTTGTCACGGAGGGAGTGGATAGAGATGGGCTTGAGGAGAGAGGTCAAGGTCTGACACAGCCAGCGAGGTGGGGAATGGGGAAGGCAGGGAGCCGAGAAGGGCTGCTGAGAAGCCTGGGTGCCCAGCGGATGTGCAGCCTGAATCTGTGGTGGTGCCAGTTGGCACAGCTGTAGATTTCTTCAGCAGCCCGGGGGTGGGTGTGGAGAAGGCGGCTTGTCACACGGCTCCGGGGTGGGGGACTGGCTGAGCGGGTGTGGTGGGAGGGCCGGTGAGCAGATTCAGAAGCTGGCAGGCGTGACACCAACACCTTCTCAGTGGTCCCGATGGAGGTAGGGCCCAAAGTGAGGCCAGGAGGCCCCTCAGATACTGTTCAAAGGGGGGAGGCCCGGGGGCTGAAGGGTGGCGTGTGTGGGTGAAGGAGGGGTGGACGTCGGGAGGGGAGGGGAGGTGATAAAAATGAACCCGACAGTTCCTGCCTCCTGAGCATCCGCCATGTGCGAGCTGTGTGCTGAGGGCTTCATGGCCTGCTGTCAGGGAGTATTCGAATATTGTGTCATATTGTGTCAAAAGGAGGTCAGAGAGGCAGCGACACTTGCCCCGGGTCACACAGCTGGGCAGTGTCCACGCCCCAGTCGGGATCCAGGCTTTCCTGACTCCAAAGATGTTTGTGGGTCCGGAGGCAGAGATGGTGAAGTTCTGGGGATGATGCAGAGCCGGTCTTAGGACTGGAGGCTGAAGTGGAGCGAAGGGCCTGGCGCTGATGAGACTAGAAGCTGGGCTGAGTGGCAGTTGAAGGCCCCCTGGACAGCAGTTTCCTCAGAGTGGCCACTCTTCATGCCCGTCAGGAAGAGCTGCTCTCGGACGCAGAGCCTGGACTGGGCGCCAGGGGCCAGGAAGAGCACAGCCCTCTTGGGTTCCCTTAAACCAGTGGTTCTCAACCTTCTGGCCCTTTAAATACAGTTCCTCATGTTGTGACCCAGCCATAAAATTATTTTCGTTTCTACTTCATAACTGTAATGTTGCTACTGTTATGAATCATAATGTAAATATCGGATATGCAGGATGGTCTTAGGCGAACCCTGTGAAAGGGTCGTTCGACCGCCAAAGGGGTCGCGACCCACAGGTTGAGAACTGCTGCCTTAGACGCAGTGCCTGTTGTGTGCTGGCGAGGCTTTTAGAAACAGGAGAGGGCCTGGGGTTTGGGGAAAGGAGTGCCTTCGGGTCTGGGGACAGCGTGGGCTGAGCCCAGTCCCCAGATGCTGTTCCAGTCCCACTTGCCCAGCAGCCTCTACATGAGCTGGGTCTTCGCCCTCTGCACTCGTGTCTGCCCATCCCTGCTACCAGCCTGTGGGGCAGGGCCTGGATGAGCTCTCGGGTCTGAGCAGGAGGAGCCAGCTTTGGAGAACGGGAGCTCCCAGCCCCTCCTCCAGCGCTGGTGGTGCTGCCAAGGCTGAGAGCCCCGAGAGGTTGGGGCTGAGGCAGCATTGCTCCTGGCCGAAGGGGCAGTGGGAAGGAGGGTCAACTGGATGTGGGCACCTGCCCTAAGCCCTTGAGTCTCAGGGGAACTGCCTTCTGACCTGGGCCTTCAGGTCACAGTCCACTGCTGCCTGGGGAGCCACATCCAGGCCCCAGACCCAGCCCTGGCTTGGCGTGAACCGTGCCCCAGGGGCAGGCTCGGGGGGTGGTCACAGCTGCCCGGCTGGGGTGTTTGTCAGCCCTTGGAGTCAGCCCTGTGAGGGGAAAGAGCGTGGGTTTCCGGCTCACCAAGTTGTGTGGTCTTGGACAAGTCACCCCCTCTCTAGCCCTCAGTTTCCTCATCTCTAAACGGAGAGGGGGTCCCTACTTCCCAGGGGAGGATTAGAGGTGGGTGTGGCCAGCACAGGGCACAGAAGTCTCCCAGAGCTCACTAAGGAGTGGCCACTCCCCTCCATGCTCCCCAGTCTGCCTGAGGCAAGAGGAGGAAAAGGAAGTTGTGAGGTTGAGGGCGAGTCCTGTGTGGCCTTCTGAGCCTCAGTTTCCTTATCTGTAAAATGGTGGTGGTGGGGCAGGGGGCAGGACTTGATGCTCTCTCAGCATCGTCTGCAGTTGGTTCCAGACCCTCAGGCTGAGGGCGAGCGAGGCTGCCCTCTCTGTGCCACTCCGGCAGGACGGAGCTGGCCTTGGCTAAGCCCCTGCCACCACCTCCGTGTTCCAGGTGAGGAGCCGGAAGAGGAACCCAAGGTGAAAACCCAGTGGCCAAGGTCTGCAGATGAGCCTGGGGTATACCTGGCACAGACAGGTAACTCGGGCCCGCCTCCCTTCCTCTGCGGCGGGGGCCCGACTGTGTGGCATCTGGTGGCATGTGTGCTTGGCATGTGCCCGTCTGTGTCTGTGTTCCAGAGCTCAGTCGCATCTTACTGCCACGTGAGGCCCGTGGGCAGGGCTGGGTTGCCTCCTGAAGGGCTTGCCACTTGGGGTCAGGGTAGGAGGATTCCTATGAGACCGGATGCTTGGAAGGTGCCCCCTGCCGCCGACGCTGCCCCTCTCTTGTAGGTGACCCAGCGGCTGAGGAGTGGTCCCCGTGGAGCGTGTGTTCCCTGACGTGTGGGCAGGGTCTGCAGGTGCGGACCCGCTCCTGTGTGTCCTCCCCCTATGGGACCCTGTGCAGCGGGCCTCTGCGGGAGACCCGGCCCTGCAACAATTCAGCCACTTGTCCAGGTACGCCCATCCTCCCCGCCCGGTCTGCCCGCAGGGTGAGGGCCCCCCTGGGACTTGGGCAGGTTACTCTTCCTTTCATTCAGCAAATCTGACTGTCCCCCACGCTGTGCCCAGCCCCACCCAGGGCACTGGGGACACAGATGCATCAGACCAAGGCCCACACCCGTGGGCTGCGTTCTGGGCACATCACTCCTCAGATGCCTGGGGCCTGGTAATCAGCTTATCTTTTTACCCTCCTTGCCCTTCGTGTTCCCTATGCTCTGACCACACCAGCACCCTGCACTTTCCCACTGCCCTGTATTTCCTTATTCTTGTCCTACTCCCCACCCTTCCCACCAGGACTATTAAAATTCAGCCTGTCATTCATGATCTAAGACAAATGACCTTAAAAAAAAGAAAGAAAGAAAGAAACCTTCCCTGATCATCCCTTCCCTCCTCTGATTCCCCACCCTGCTCCCCAGGGAGCCTCCTGTGGCCCCCGAAGCCTCCCCCAGTTCAGCATGGAGCTGAGAGTGTGCATGTGCCTGGGGGGAGGGGGAGGCCTGGGCTGGGGCCACTGCCGCAGTCCTGCTCCTCACGCCCTGAGGGAGTGCCGTGGTGCCTCGGCCTGGCTAGCTCCTGGCTGTGGAATTAAAGTAGGGCTACCTGGGAAGGGGGTTTTGTTACCTGGGGGTGTGGCAGAGCTTGCAAAGGGCTGGGGTGAAGCTGTGTTCTGGAGTGAGCTCTTGTGTCCGTGTCCACGTAGAGGTTCACGTCTATTTGTGTGTCCATGCGCTTGGGGCCAGAGGGGCACTTCTGCTCCAGGCCTGCTGTGTTGGCTTCTTGCTCTGGGTCTGGGGGTGGGGAGGGGTGGGGAGGGATACAGTAGGGTAGGGTACGTGTAGATCTTGAGTCTTTTCCTGGTCTTCCCTGTGCTCCCAGGAGAGGACCCCCTCCTCCCCTTCTGGGCTGATCCTAGGCTCCTGTCTGGGTGTCCTGTGTGAGTTGGGACTATAAACTGCTGTCATCCACACCTCCCGCCCCCCCCAAAGGGTGGGGCCCAGGACAGAGCCAATGAGGAGTGGTCGCAGAACTGTCGGAGCTCCTGATTGGTGGGTGGATGGGCAGTGGGCGGGGCCAAGGTGCAGCCTAGCCCCCAGCCACGTGCTTCCTTGCAGTGCACGGCGTGTGGGAGGAGTGGGGGTCCTGGAGCCTGTGCTCCCGCAGCTGCGGGCGGGGGTCCCGGAGCCGGATGCGGACCTGCGTGCCCCCCCAGCACGGCGGCAAGGCCTGCGAGGGTCCTGAGCTGCAGACTAAGCTCTGCAGTATGGCTGCCTGCCCGGGTCAGTAGCGCCCAGGGGCTTCCAGGCGGGCGCTGCCCAGCCGGGTGGGGGTTGGGGTCGGGAGGCTCAGAGGAGGCAGTCACATCCCGTGCCCTGCCTCTGGGGGCCCCATGACCAAGCATGGGGAGACTGTCAGCGGGGGAGGTGACCTGGCCCAACCCAGTTGGAATTGGCATATGGTGATCCCATCCAAGGGGGTCTGCTTGCCAGTGCCCTTCCCCCAAGCCCTGGGCTACCCTTGCTGTTCATAGCGCTTTGGTGCTCATGGCCTCCTGGGCTGTGAAAGGACACAAAGCTGGGCCTAAGTTAGAGAAAGATCGATCAGAAGGCGACCCGTTTCCCCAGCCAAAAGAATGTGTGCCTCATGCTGAGTGGAGAGGTGCCTTGAGTCCCTGGAGCTGGTGACAAGCAGGCGGTACCCGGCCCAGGCACCACCTGCTCACTCCAGCCCCCTTTCACCTCTGCTCCCCCCTCTTCATCCTCCCTCTCTGGTGGGTTTGGCCTGACTCTAGTACCAAGGCTTAGCAGGCCCTGCCATCTCCCTGCGGCGCTCGGCCCCCACCAGTGCCCACACCCCTCACTCAACGGCCACCCCTGCTTGTGTCTCCCCATGCAGTGGAAGGTCAGTGGCTAGAATGGGGTCCCTGGAGCCCGTGCTCCACGTCCTGTGCCAACGGGACCCAGCAGCGCAGCCGGAAGTGCAGTGTGGCGGGTCCAGCCTGGGCCACATGTCCGGGGGCCCTCACTGACACCCGTGAGTGCGGCAACCTCGAGTGTCCCGGTGAGTGCTTGCAAGGGCGGCAGGTGGCCATTCCGGCCCTGGGGGCACCCGAGGCCGTTCAATGCCCCCCCCCCTCTCCTATAGCCACAGATGGCAAGTGGGGGCCATGGAACTCGTGGAGCCTGTGCTCCAAGACGTGTGACACAGGCTGGCAGCGTCGCTTCCGCATGTGCCAGGCCACGGGTGCGCAGGGCTATCCCTGCGAGGGCACCGGAGAGGAGGTGAAGCCCTGCAGTGAGAAGAGGTGCCCAGGTATTGCTCGCAGGACCCTGGGGGCTGGGGAACACGCCTGTGGGCCTGGCTGAGCCCCGTCCCTGTACCCACAGCTTTCCATGAGATGTGCAGGGACGAGTATGTGATGCTGATGACGTGGAAGAAGGCGGCTGCTGGCGAGATCATCTACAACAAGTGTCCCCCCAATGCCTCAGGTGAGGGGCAGGGGCTCCCCCTCAGGCCCCCACCCCTGTCACTCTTGCTGCGCCCTTCTGGGTTTCCAGCTTCTGGGATCATCCTGAGGTGCAGAATGAAGTGGGTGAGAGCTCAGCTCCCACACCCAGCCCTCTGTCCTGTCCCCTGCAGGGTCTGCCAGCCGCCGCTGTCTCCTCAGTGCCCAGGGCGTGGCATACTGGGGGCTGCCCAGCTTTGCCCGCTGCATCTCCCACGAGTACCGCTACCTGTATCTGTCAGTGAGTGTTCCCTGCTGGGCTGGGGCCGCACGAGATCTACCCTAGACGCTGGTAGGGGGCGGAGGGAGTTTCATTCTCACACATGCCCATGTGCCTTGGCATATGTACGCTGTGCTCACTTCTGCCTGGCTCTGCCTCTGCTCGTCTGGCAAACTCCTACTCATATCTCAAGGCCTAACTCAAGGGTGTTCCCTTATCCCTGGTGCCTACCTCTGTTCCTTCAGCTTTTCAGTCATTAAGTGTACTGAATGCTCTTCAGTCATTAAGTGTAATGAGTGCTGTCCTGCTAGACTGGGAGCTCCTTGATGGCCAAGGGACAAAGTTGAATTCATTTTTGTGTCCCTAGTGCCCAACTTAGGGCCTGTCTTGGGGTAAGAATGTTGTCAGTGAATGTGGCCTGTGTGTACTTGCTTGTCTGAGTATAATTGGTATTAGTTGTGCGCTCGCGTTTGGAACTTGTATTAGAGAGAGAAGGAGAGAGAGAGAGAGACAGAGAGAGAGAGAGAGAGAGAGAGAGAGAGAGAGAGAATATGAATAGAATGAGCTACAGTCCAGAGTGCGCCTGACCCTTTTTGGGATGGGGGATACCCTATTCCTGTATCACGCTTATCATCTTTGTATGTACATCTGAGCACCTTCCTTCACTAGCTATTTGTCTTTTGGCCTTTTAAAAGTATCTTCAGAGATTCTCTCTATGGGTCTCTTTCTCCAACTCTGTCTCTCCATGAGTTCCTTTGAGCATCTCTGCCCCCCCCCCCCCGCCCCCCACGTCTCTTTCCTCCCAATGCAGACAGTGGGCGGCCTGGAGTGGGATGGGCCCGGGGTGGTCCCAGCTCCCGACACTCCGATGCCAGCAGCCCACCTGTCACCTGCAGCTTCGGGAGCACCTGGCCAAGGGGCAGCGCATGCTGGCGGGGGAGGGCATGTCGCAGGTGGTGCGCAGCCTGCAGGAGCTGCTGGCCCGGCGCACCTACTACAGCGGAGACCTGCTCTTCTCGGTGGACATTCTGAGGAACGTCACTGACACCTTCAAGAGGGCCACCTACGTGCCCTCAGCTGATGACGTGCAGGTACCCCCCTGCCTGGCCGGAGGGAAGGGGGACTGAGGGAGCGGGACCGCCGGACTAAACGAGTCTGGGTCCCAATGGCAGAGTCTGCGGGGGGCGGGGGGGGGGGGCGTGGAAGTGTGGCTGGGAGATGTGACTTGGCCCTGGGGCTTCCTGACACTCACTGCTCGCCCCCCAGCGCTTCTTCCAGGTGGTGAGCTTCATGGTGGATGCGGAAAACAAGGACAAGTGGGATGATGCTCAGCAGGTGAGGGGCTAGGCTTCTAGGTTTCCTGCCCCATGGCTCACCTCCGTCTTGGACCCTTACCTACCTCCTGTCCCCAGGTGTCCCCTGGCTCTGTGCACCTGCTCCGGGTGGTGGAGGACTTCATTCACCTGGTGGGCGATGCGCTCAAGGCCTTTCAGAGCTCCTTGATTGTCACGGACAACTTGGGTACAGGAGGCTGGTCGGGGGAGGGTGCTGGCTGTGGAACCCAGGCCCCCATGGAGGGGGGATGGTTTCTGAGGCTGCTCCTGTCCCTCCCTCTCTTGGGGCCCTGTCTTTTCCGTATTTAACTCCTTCTTTGTATCTTTCTCTCCATATCCCTTCCCCTCCTTCGTCTCTGTGTTGTGTTTCCCTGTGTGTGGGTCTCTGCACCTCTGGGTTGGTACCGATCTTGGTGTCTGCATCTGCTTTCCTGGTGTGTGTCCCCCACATGTCTCTCTCCTTTGTGTCTGTCCTCTATGTGTCTGTCTGTCTCTGCTGTCCCCCGCCCCGTCCCCCTGCAGTGATCAGCATTCAGCGAGAGCCCGTCTCGGCAGTGTCCAGCGACATCACATTCCCCATGCGGGGCCGCAGGGGCATGAAGGACTGGGTGCGGCACTCGGAGGACCGCCTCTTCCTGCCCAAGGAGGTGCTCAGCCTCTCCTCCCCAGGGAAGCCAGCTGCCTCCACAGCTTCCAGCAGCCCTGCCAGGGGCAGGGGCCCAGGAACAGTGCCCCCTGGTCCAGGCTACTCCCATCAGCGCCTCCTCCCGGCAGACCCCGAGGATTCCTCCTCCTACTTTGTGATTGGTGCTGTGCTCTACCGCACCCTGGGCCTCATCCTGCCGCCCCCCAGGTGAGTCCCGGGGAAGGGTGGAGGGGGCTCCCGAGGGACCAGGCAGTTCCAGGAGAGAGGAGGCGGGCCGAGCCTGTGCCGGCTACAGAGAGATCCAGCTGCACCCTCCTGCAGCCTCAGGGCCCCCTCGCCTGGCTCTGCACACAGGTGCTTCTCAAAGATGTCTACGAGGCTCCCAGAGGCTTCCCTGCGGTTCAGGGGGTGTTGGACCCAAAATCCTGGGCCCCCCTGAGCTCTAGGCCTCTCCCTGGACTTGACCCCTGGTAGCCCCCTCCCCCTATCCAAAGCACCTTCGGGGTTCCTGACTGGGCCTGGGCACCCGCTGGCAGGAGCTGACCTCAGAACCTGTCCCCAGGCCCCCACTGGCCGTCACATCCCGGGTGATGACAGTGACTGTACGGCCCCCTACACAGCCCCCAGCTGAGCCCCTCATCACAGTGGAGCTCTCCTACATCATTAATGTGAGTGGGGGCTCGGCAGGACCCTGGGAAGACCCCAAGGTGGGCGGCCAAAGGCCCGTCTGATGGGGAGCTGGTGTGCACAATGGCAGGCTGACCCTCTGGCCTGTGGGGCTGGCGTGGCAGGGCGGGTGGTGGTCAGGGTGGTGAGCCCCCCGGCCCACCCTGCACTCATGTCTTCTGCTCCCCAGGGCACCACAGATCCCCACTGCGCCAGCTGGGATTACTCCAGAGCGTGAGTTGGGCAGGGGCTCTGTGTGGAAGGCCAGAGGGCTCCTTGGTGCCATCCTTGGCCTAAGGGGTGAAGGGCTCTCCACGGCCTGCCTCTCGGATGTGGCCTTGCCCTGGAGTCACCTCTTTGGGCAGAGGCCAGTGCTGGGGGTGGGGCCATGAAGCTGGGCTGGGGCTCATTCCACCTCTCCCCCCACCTAAGAGATGCCAGCTCAGGGGACTGGGACACCGAGAGCTGCCAGACCCTGGAGACCCAGGCAGCCCACACCCGCTGCCAGTGCCAGCACCTGTCCACCTTTGCCGTGCTGGCCCAGCCGCCCAAGGACCTGGTGAGTCGGGGGTGCCTGGGCTGGGCCGGGAGGAGGCGCCTGGGCTGCCAGTGGCCACCTGTGACAGTGTCGAAAGGGACCTGGTGACCCCCCATGTGTGTCTGAGCAGCTGTACTTCTGGGACTGCCCATGGAAGTCTGTGCCCTTGGGATGGTGCTCACAGTGATGAGATGTGCCTGGGGATGTGTGGCGGTGGGCATTTGTGAGTGTTACACACATGTGCGTATCTGGTTGAATGCGCAAGAGTGTGGGTGACTGAGCATAAACATGCCTCCACGTATGTGACTGGGTCTGCTCTGTGTACCTGTGAGGACAATGGTGAGTCCCCTTCTGTGTGTGGCTGTGACAACGGCACAGGAGCCAGTCTCTACCAGACAGGGAGTGGGGAGGTGGAGGGCAGCCCTGCCACTGCCGGTGACCCATCTGAACCTCTGATCATCTTCCCCAGACCCTGGAGCTGGCGGGCTCCCCCTCGGTCCCCCTGGTGATTGGCTGTGCTGTGTCCTGCATGGCGCTGCTCACCCTGCTTGCCATCTACGCTGCCTTCTGGAGGTAGGTGGGATGCTGGGAAGATGGCGTGGGAGGTGACCAGTCATCCCAGGCTGGGCTGGGACAGCCAGCTCCTCTGTCTCTGCCTGCTGTCCCCTCAGGTTTATAAAATCTGAACGCTCTATCATCTTGCTCAATTTCTGCCTGTCCATCCTGGCGTCTAACATCCTGATCCTGGTGGGCCAGTCGCGGGTGCTGAGCAAGGCAGGTGCAGGCTCAGGGGTATCAGGGAGTGCGCGCGGGATGAAGGGGGCGAGGGTAGGGAGTGTTTGCAGGTGATGGCGCGTGCGTTTGTGTGTATGCACCGCAGTGATGGATGTTGTTATACACTCCAGCTGCGTGTTGGGTGAGGGTGTGGGAAATTGTGTGTGAGCATACGTGCCGGCGTTGGAGAGGAGGGGGGTGTGTACTCGAGTGATGTCTGTGTACATCTGTGAATGTCTACGTGAGTCAGGCGCCTGTGTGCACATGTGTGGGCGGGTGGCATTTGTGGAGCCTGAGCCTTCTCTTGTCTCTGGACATGGAAGAGCCTCAGCAAGGCCTTTTGTGCCATCTGCCTGTGGATGACCTGGGCTGGCTGTCCCTTATGCCCCCCTCAGCCTTCTCTGCACAGGGCCAGCACTGTGCGTGCCAGGTGTGGGGCCCGCCCGGCCGTGACGGGGCAGGTGCTCCTGTCTGTCCCCCTCCCTGCCAGCCCCATCTGTGTGTGGGCAGCCTGCCCGACCACCTCTCAGATGCTGAATGCTGTGTGCATGTCACCAGGCCTGTGTCGTGCTGTGTGTGGGTGCAGGAAGACGGGGGTGCCTGGCAGGGCTCTGTGGGGGGCGGAGCTCGGGTGGGCAGCTATGGCAGCCCAGCGCGGGGCGTGGGAAGCCTGGCGCCTCCCACCCTGGCTGCTGCTCAGGGCCACTCCCTCCTTTTCCTCTCCTTGTAGGGTGTGTGCACTATGACAGCCGCCTTCCTGCACTTCTTCTTCCTCTCCTCCTTTTGCTGGGTGCTCACTGAGGCTTGGCAGTCCTACTTGGCCGTCATTGGACGGATGCGTACCCGCCTTGTTCGCAAGCGCTTTCTCTGCCTGGGCTGGGGTGAGCAGGGCCCGTGCTGGACTCTGCCGATGGGCGTTGGGGGCAGGGGCGGCAAGATAGGTTCGGCTTCGGCCACGGCCCCTTTCTGTGGGCACAAGAGGCACCTGGTCTGGGGTCTGGGAGCACGAGAGGTCCCTGAGGACTAGCCGGCTCAATCTGGCTCCTCTTCTCCCCCAGGTCTGCCTGCCCTGGTGGTGGCCGTGTCTGTCGGCTTTACCCGCACCAAAGGATACGGTACATCCAGCTAGTACGTGGGCCTCCCATCGTGGGCAGTGGGCGTTATTGAACCTGTTAGGGCCCCAGACTGGGCCTCCGGCCTTTTCAGGCTATACCTCTGGCCCACACCTGCTGTGGGGCTTTGGGCAAATCCTTCCCCATCTCAGAGCCTCAGTTTCCCTGGTTGTAAACGGATGTGCTGGGATTGGCTAATCTCTAAGAACTATCTAGTTCAGGGGTCTGCCTTGTTTGATCCCCAGGGGGCTGGGCTTGATGGTCTTCACTTTTGTTAGAGGGGAAACTTAGGCTTGGCAAGAGCCAGTGGCTCCTCTGACGCTGTCTGGGGCTCGGCCTCATTGCTGATGTGGGCCTGGCAGCTCAGCAGGCTCTGAGGGATGGCATTTGAGGGTGGGGAGGAGCCTGCTCAGGTGACTGATACTCTCTCCTCCCCCCGACCCCCAGCTGCTGGCTCTCCCTCGAGGGTGGCCTGCTCTATGCCTTTGTGGGCCCTGCAGCCGTCATTGTCCTGGTATGTGCCCCTTCAGTGTCCCGGGAGGGGAGGGGGGTGGCCCCGGGGGTCGACTCCTCTTTGCACTCCAGCTCCCACCTGGGGCTTTCCCTGCCAGGAGGGCACCTGGTGATCCTGTCTCCCTCACCCCACTCCACGGGGCCCCCAGGTGAACATGCTCATCGGAATCATCGTCTTCAACAAGCTCATGGCTCGAGATGGCATCTCAGACAAGTCCAAGAAGCAGAGGGCCGGGTAAGGGGGCGTCTCTGTGACCCGGCCTTGTGGGCAGTGGGATAGGGAGGGAGGGCTCTGGCCACTCTTGGAGTCAGGGCTTGACCATGCGACTGACCGGGGCTCCCTAACCTTGGCGCGTCAAGGGTGCAGGCCAGGTGGGCGCTCGGAGTGCTCAGCTGCAGCCCCTCGCCCACCCTAACCCACCTCTCTCTCTCTCACCTGCCCTCCCCTCCCACCCTGCTCTGGGGCTCACGCTGCCCCTCTCCTCCCACTTCCCATGTGTTTCCCCCCTTCTCCCGTGTCTGTGCTGCCCCCGAGGTTGGAGCGGTGCCCCTGGGCCAGCCTGCTCCTCCCCTGCTCAGCGTGTGGAGTGGTCCCCAGCCCCCTGCTCAGCTCAGCCTCGGCCAGGAACGCCATGTTAGTTGTGCCCCACGGGGGGCGGGGAGGTGGGTGGGCAGTGACCTTGGTGGGGGGAGGAGGGATATCAGCCCAGTGCCCTGGAAAGCTTGGTGTCCAGATGGCAGAGGGTATCGGGAGTGAATGTCTGTGCTTCCTGGAAAATGCTGGGTTCCTGTGCCTACCCTTTGCTCCCACCCCTGTGCTTACTGCCAGCTTAGGTTTCATGCAGGCCCAGCTGGAGACCCCCTTACACCTCCACCTGCAGAAGCTCATAGTCCTTAGAACTTTTGAGGCCATAGAACCTTAGAATTAGAATGATAGAGTCTTAGAATAAGACAGTCGGAAGCTAAGAATGTTAGAATGTGAATCAGAACCTTATCGTCTGTCATGGAATCTGAAAGTTAGAATTTTAGAGGTATTGAATCTCAACCAGTTGGGAGATAGACAATCTTGGAGGTAGAGAATTCTGTCATTGAGATACCCCTGCCCCTGGTAGCTGAGAATCTTAAAATGTCAACCATGCACAAATCCACAAGGGCCTCAGGGCCAACCTCCCGCCCAGGGCCAGGAACCCATCTCGTCCTCCCTGACCGGCGGGGTCCAGCTTTATCTCGCACATTTCCAGGGTCAGGAGCTCACTGCCTCTGGAGGCGGCTGGCACCATTTCTGGGAAGCTCCGTGGAGTAGGAAGCTCGCTGTCACTTGGGCTGCCAGCTGCCTCTCTGACCCCGGCTGTCAGAACTAGCAGTTAGAAGCCTGGGCTTTGGAGGCAGCCAAACTGGGTTTGCATCCCAGCTTGGTCTCTCTGCCCAGCTGGGCACACTCCAGTTTCTTCATCTGTAAATTGGGATAATAATCCCCATGGCTATTTATTGGAGTTGTTTTGATCACAGTGTGAACTAATGTATGTAAAGTGTTCCGTGTAGGGCCTGGCAGAGAATAGGTGGCTAATCAATGGCAGCTCTTATGACTGTGATTAGGCCTCTCTTGGTCTTGGCTCTGCCCTCGGGGGCTGTGGAGACCACGGCGCCTGCCCCCACGCCAGGCTGAGCAGCTCCCCACTGCTCTTCGAAGGACAGATCTTGGCCCCCTGCCCCTCTTTCTGCCTTGACCAAAGCTGTGTCCCCCCCTTGCCTGACTCTCCCACCTGGGGTGTTCATGAGGCAGAGGGGGCTGGGTATGGCACCTGGCCCAGTAGGGCAACACTGCCCTCCTGCACCCAGGAGGGCGGTTGGCACTGGTGGCTGGATGCAGGGCCCATCTGCCTTTTTTCCCCTCTGCCCTCCCGGTCAAGGAGGCGAGGGATGTGTGGGTTTGGCCCTGATCCCAGCTTTTATCCCCAGGCCTCTGAGCAGGCACTGGGGGCCTGGGGCCCCCTCCTTGGGAAACTGAAAGGGAGGGGAGCCTCTTGTTGCACCGGCCCTGGCCCCCATCTTCTCCCCAAAGATTTGTGCTCTGTGACACCCTCTGTGGCTTTGCCTGTTTAATCTTTCTGACTGTGTGTCTCACCCTGCCTCAGTCTCTCACGGTGTCTGCCATCTCTCTCTGTCCCTGTCCTCGTCTTCCTCTCCCAGAATCTCTGGGGAGGTGGCCCAGGCTGTGATTTTGTACATATTGGAGCTGAAAGTCACAGCAATGTCTCCCATCTCCTCCTCTCCCCCCGTCCAGTTCCACCTTCTCTGTCTCTGTCCCCTGATGCTGCCTCTGGCTGTGGCTCAGTCCCATCGTGTCTGTGTGTCTGCCCCTCCCACGTCTCCGGGTCCCTGCTCTGGCCCCATAGCTCTTCCTTTCTGTCTCTGTTCTGTTCCTCCGGCCCCAGCTCCTCAGCCCGTCTCTGCTTTGGGACATTACTGAGGCCTTGGCGTGTGGGGCCCTGTCCATCCTGCGCAGCTCCAGGGCCCCGGGCTCAGTGCAGGCCTGGCGCAGCTCACCGTTTCCTGGTGTCACCCTGACGGACCCTCTGCTGTGTCCTCAGGGCCTCACTCTGGAGCTCCTGCGTGGTGCTACCCCTGCTGGCGCTCACCTGGATGTCCGCCGTCCTGGCCATGACAGACCGCCGCTCCGTGCTCTTCCAGGCCCTCTTTGCTGTCTTCAACTCTGCGCAGGGCTTCGTCATCACGGCCGTGCACTGCTTCCTGCGCCGAGAGGTGGGCTGGGCCCCTCCTGCCCTTTCGCACCCTCCTCGCCAGGCCAGTGCGCCCGCTTCTCCCCATGTGCACACAGACAGGATGGAGGCCCCGGCCAGGCCTCCGGCTGGGCAACCCTGGGTGTGGAAGCTGAGAGCCCAGGGCAGCCTTGCCCCTGGCCTCCTGGCCTCCTGCTCCCCTCAGCCTTCCCCTAGGCTGGATGTGCTTCTGTCCTTCCAAACCGCCTGGGTGGCTGGGTGCCTGGGTGCCTGGGTGGCTGGGTGGGAGGCATAGCCAGCTGTGGCCAGGGGCCCTGTGGCGGCCTCAGGCCAGCAGGCACCCACTGCCCCCAGGTCCAGGACGTGGTGAAGTGCCAGATGGGCGTGTGCCGGGCCGATGAGAGCGAGGACTCCCCTGACTCATGTAAGAACGGGCAGCTGCAGATCCTGGTGAGTGACGAGGCCTGGCAGGGTGGGTTCTGAGCACGCCCCACCCCCATTTCCCTGCTCCAGGCCCCTCACCTTCTCCATCCATGGCAGGGAGGGGACAGAGGCCAGGTTTGGTTCAGACTCAGCCACTGACCACTGGGTGGCAATGGGCAAGTCTTTCTCTCGTTCAATTTTTAAACCTGTCAAGTGGGGTTGGAGTGGACATGTCTGGGGTCCCGGGGGCTCTGTTGGGTGTGCCCTGGGTAGCACCTCTGGGTGGGTAGGGAGGGGAATGAGCCCCCCCCACCCTGATACATTGATTCTCTCTCTGCCCACCTGCTCTGTCCCTCTCTGCCTATAGTCAGACTTTGAAAAGGATGTGGATCTGGCTTGTCAGACAGGTGAGTCTGCTGGCACAGAGCTGAGCATGATCCCCGGGGAAGGCCAGAGAAGGTAGGGCCCCCAGCCCCACTGTGGGAGGCCCCGATAGGGGTCTGACTGTAGAGTTTAGCTTTAGAGCCAGGCAGCCCTTAGTGGATTCAAGGCTGTGAACACACCTACTGTGTAACTTTGGGCAGACAGTTTTCCTCTCTGAGCCTTAAATGGGTTAGGCGACATCAAGTGCCCAGGGTGCTTGGCACATAGTAGCTGTTACAGTGTAGTATTATGTCCAGCCTTCTTACCAGGTTCCCTTTCCAGTTCTGTCTCCTGGAGAGGAGCTGCCCAGGGAGGGGGAGGAGCAAGGCCCTGTGACAGCCTCAGGGCTGTGGGGTCAGAGGTCAGGAGCTGACCTGTAGGAGTTGGGCCTTGGCTTTGTTCCTTGCGCTGCCTTGCTGTGGGTCTGTGGGCCTGTAGTTTTCTTAATTCCTCTGGTGTGGGAGAGAGTATCAATCATCTGGCCATCTCACCAGTTTCCTTCTCTATCTGAGCTCGGGGGCTTGGTACCTGACCAGTCTGGGCAGGGGCATCTTGGGATTCCTCCTCCCCAGAACTCACCTCCCTCCCACTCCTGCCCCCAGTTCTGTTCAAGGAGGTGAACACTTGCAACCCGTCCACCATCACGGGCACCCTGTCCCGCCTGTCCCTGGATGAGGACGAGGAGCCCAAGTCCTGCCTTGTGGGTCCGGAGGGTGGCCTCAGCTTCTCCACGCTGCCCGGGAACATCCTGATGCCCATGGCAGCCTCGCCGGGGCTGGGGGAGCCGCCGCCCCCCCAGGAGCCCAACCCCGTGTACATGTGTGGGGAGGGCAGCCTGCGGCAGCTGGACCTCACGTGGCTCCGGCCGGGCGAGCCAGGCTCCGAGGGGGACTACATGGTGCTGCCCCGAAGGACTCTGAGCCTGCAGCCTGGCGGTGGGGGTGGAGGGGGTGAGGATCCCCCAAGGACCCGGCCCGAGGGCACCCCCCGACGCTCTGCCAAGGCGTTGGCCCATACCGAAGGCTACCCCAGCTTCTTATCCGTGGACCACTCGGGCCTGGGGCTGGGCCCTGCCTATGGGTCTCTACAGAACCCCTACGGGATGACCTTCCAACCGCCACCACCGACGCCCAGCGCCCGCCAAGTGCCCGAGCCAGGAGAGCGCAGCCGGACCATGCCCCGCACTGTGCCCGGCTCCACCATGAAGCTGGGTTCCTTGGAGGTGAGGGGCTATAGGGCCTGGGAGGCCTGCCACCAGGTGCCTGAGACTAAGTCCCAGGCAGCAGCGGGAAGGGACAGCCAGCAACCGCCCCAGAGCAGCATCTCTTCCTCTGTTAGTGCCCACGGCAAATCCATGGGAATCCTGGCTCCTCTGAACTCCTCAAGCGGGCTTGGACTTCACGCTCTGAGGGTGCCCTGTTCGAGGCATTCTCACTTGCTTTAGTGCCTGCTTGGGGGTGAACGGTTAGAATGGGTCTTCCTTTAAGGGGCCTGTGGCTCAGGCCTGAGAGCCTGGGCCTCCTGGTCACACAGATCTGGGTTCAGATCAGAGTGCTCTGGTCAGCAGTGAGATCTTGAGCAAAATCTCCCTCTGAGCCTCAGTAGATCTCGCTTAGCATTCATATCTCTGAGCCTCAGTTTCCTCATTTGTAAAGTGGAGATAACAGAGCAGCTTCTTTGTGGATGGAGTTGTTGCGAGGACTGAGTGATATAAAACATTTATCTCTGTGGGGCGGGTAGAAAGTGCTAGACGATTGGGGACCGCTGCGATCATCATCCCTGAAATCAGCCTCAGCAGAGCCTATCGGCCTGTGGCAATTGATCCTCCCCTTTCTGAGAAAATGTAAGCCCCGCTCTCTGCCCACCTGTGTGGTTTCTGTGGATGCCCCACTTTCCCTCTGGCCTCCTTAGACCTGCTCCCTGCACAGAGTCACTGGGAACAGGCAGACGGTAGTGATATAGAACTCTGGAACATTCTAGAACTCTAGTTGGAGGGATGAGGGGGCTGTGGGTAAGGAAGGGGGCAGGAGTCAGGGCTCAGACACGGTTGGGTGCTCATGCTCGGCCTCAGAATCCTGCTCCCCATCCTCCGCACGAAGGAAGTTAAGTTAGCATCGAGGAGCTTCACAAGTTTAGATTTTTTTCCCAAAATGTTTCTTGAACATTTGGTGCCTGCTCCTGTTACAGATGGCAAAACAGGAAGGCGTAACAAAGACAAAGCCCAATACCGGCATTGGGCATGGGGGTGAGCTCAGCATCATGGTTTCCGTCTGTGGACACCTGCCTATGGTTGGACCACACAGGAGGGGCCAGCATTGGGCTCCTTGTGTGGGAGGCGGCAATAAATGTGGCAGCATCTTTAGGGGTCAAGGATGGCATCCCAAGTTCTGGTGTGCGTAACTTCAGGGGGGCAGAGTGGAGGAGTGGATTTGCGGTGGGGGGGGTTCCGAATTCATTCCGTTGGGCACAGCTGTGGGCATTGGGAAGGGAGAGGTGTGCTGCCTCCAGAAATAGAGGCGTGGCTGGGAGCAGGGAGAACACGTGCGTGGTGAAGGGCAGGAGGAGGTCCAGGGCAGATGTGCAGGGCCTAGTGCTGGGGAAGCCGGTGGAGGAAAGCAGGCAGCCAGAGGAGTGGTGCCCTGAAGGCCAGTGGTGGGGGACATGTCTGCGGGCCTGGGACTTGGGAGAGCTAGATGGTGTTTTAGCGGCGTCTTTGAGGGCCTTGGGGCAAGTCCCTTCTCCTCTCCGGACCTCAGTTTTCCCAATGTAACCGGGGAAAGTTGGCCTTGGTTTCGTGAGTGCTCTGTGCCAACATTCTAAGACTCGAAGGCCTCCTCCTTGGGTGGCACTGGACACTGAGAGGGTTGTTAGGGCCTTGGCGGTAGGTCTTGGGCAAATGAGGTGGGGAGGCCAGGGAGGCGGGGCCTGGTTTTTGAGAAAAAGGGACAATGCAGGGTTAAAAGGACTAAAAACCCTCGCCCTGTGTTTGCTGGACAAATGGAGGGTTCTGAGGGGAGGGGAGCCCGGGGCTGGCAACGAGAAAGGGGCAAGATGGGCAGAGGGGTAGAATCCAGGGCACGGAGGCAGGAGCGTCTGCTCTGTGGCCCCGTGTGGGGATCGTGTCCCTGCCCCCTTGGAGTCTGTACTGGGACATTGGCCCCATGTGCGGTTGCGTGTCTGCGAGTGTGCCAGTGTGTGCCTCCTGTGAGCGTCTGCCTGCATGTGTGCATTGCAGGGTGGCCTGGGGGCAGAGCTGCAGCCCTGTAGCAGGGTAGTGCCTCAGCTCCTCATCTCCTCGGCCCCTCTCCCCACAACCCCAGGGGCTGCCTTTTAAGGATTCTGAGCTCCTAGGCCCAGGCAGTGGGCAGCCCCTGCGTGTGGTAATAAACTTTCTTCTCCTTCACGGCCTCCTTGCTGCTCCTTCCAGAGGAAGAAGCTGCGGTATTCAGACCTGGACTTTGAGGTCAGTGCTGTGTGTATGTGTGTGGTGAGGGGGTGGGGGCTGTCCCTGGAGGGTCCACTCCTGAAGTTAGCCCAAGCCCCACTGCAGAGCCTGACCTGTGGGGTCCTCCCAACATCCCCTCCCCGCCCTATGCCGTAGCTCTGGGTGAAGAGAGAGCTGGGCCTTGTCCCAGAGGGGCCAGCAACAGGCAGGGAAGTGGGGGCCCAGGGTGCCGAGTGCCCTGAGTGCGGGGCTGGCTCACGGTGCTGCCCCAGGGGGGCACCGCCTCTGACACCCTGTGGCTCCCAGAAGGTGATGCACACCCGGAAACGGCACTCGGAACTCTACCACGAGCTTAACCAGAAGTTCCACACCTTCGACCGCTACCGCAGCCAGTCCACGGCCAAGGTGAGGGTTCTTCCTGTGGCTGCCCTGCCCGAAGCTCAGGGTCCAATCTGGTGCAGTGGCCCCGGGGGTCAGACCCTGACCCATGGCCCCCGTTACAGAGGGAGAAGCGCTGGAGTGTGTCCTCGGGTGGGGCGACTGAACGGACTCTGTCCAGCGTAAGTCCCCCTGGGCTGGGTGGGGGTGAGTGTGCTCTGTCCACCGCCCCTGCCTGGGCAAACTCAGCCTCCCCCGCCAAGGGCCTACCCACACCATAAGCAACAGTTCTGGGGTTGCACGGGGATAGGGAGCATTGATGGGGGCTCCTCCGGGGTCTTGAGGAGGTTGGGCAGAGCACAGGGGTCAGGACCCCAACTCTGGAGCCAGGCAGATGAGGGTTGGAACCCTATTTTGGCACCTGGTTGCTTCGTAACTTTGTGCATCACTAGCATCACTGGCTTTCTCTGGGCCTCCTCAGTTTGTTCTTCTGTGCAGCGGGTGAGAAGGTGTCGCTCCATCTCCATGGGCCCCCCCTGCTCCCTCCACAGGAGAAGCCCAGTCCGGGGGAGCGTCCTAGCTTGTCCCAACATCGGCGACATCAGAGTTGGAGCACCTTCAAGTCTATGACGCTGGGCTCACTGCCCCCCAAGCCCCGAGAACGGCTGGCCCTGCACCGGGCAGCGGCCTGGGAGCCCGCAGAACCACCGGATGGTGACTTCCAGACAGAGGTGTGAGTGCCACGCCAGACTGCCCTCTGCGGATAAAAATACATATATCTCTCTATTTTCACACTCCACTTTGGAACTACCCGGGAGCCAGCGCCCCCTCCCCTCTCCCGAGGGCTGGGCAGGACTCTCGGTGGACTCAGCTGGTCTGGGGGAGCCAGACTCGGTGTCGCCTGGGGGGGCCAGGGCCCTTCCCTGTTTCTTAGGGGCCCCTCAGGCACTGGAGCCCCATCTTGGCCCCAGCCTGTCTGTCTCTGTCCTGGGCTGGGGAGGGGGGAGGGGAACTTTGTTGGGAATAAACTTCACTCTGTGGATTTTGCTGCTGAGCGGTTCGCTTCCCTCAGGGGAGGGCCCAGCCCTGGGATCCCAACAGCTTTGTTTATCTCCTCGGTTCACCTCGCTTGGTCTCATCAGAGTGTGAGATGGGTCAGTCCAGCCCTGACTTGGAGTGAGGGGCGCCTGGGCTCTGACCCTGTCCTTGCCCTTGAATCCCTGGGTGACCTGGGGCACACCCCTTTCCCTGTTGGGACCCTGGGGAAGCAGGTTGGGAATGTGGGTGGGGCCCCTTGTAGCTGGCCTTCCCCAGTGGCTGTGATGGTTGTGGCTGCCTTTCCCTGGGGCCCAAAGGCCAGACTTTAGTGACCTCTGTTTCCCCATCCGTGAAATGGCGATGGTACTAATCCTCACTGAAAGGTCCGGAGTGGGCCGGGGTGGCGCACCTATGACATGAGGCCATAATGTATCAAAAGAGATTTTATTCCCGACACCTGGGCGCGGGTGGGCTGAGACCGAGAAAGGCATCAGCGGAGAGAGCAGGGAGAGATAGGTTTTTATTAATTTTTGCTGGCTGCAAGCCGCTGTGCTGATGCAGGGTCTGGTCCGTCCTTGGTTCCTCCCGTGCCAGGTGTCTCCTGGTTATCTGAGCTATGCTGTGCCCAAGGCTGCAAGCTTTCTGCAAGGTATCTGCTAAGCACAATAAGTTTTTCTTTGCCCCGTTTTATCCTCCTTAACTCTTTCACTTACCTCTTCAGGTTGTTATGAGGGTAAAACAAATTACTATGTAAAAGGCATAGTGAGTGCCTGGCGCCGAATAAGCTCTGTAAGTATCAGCTGTTAGTCCGTGGCACTTGGTCTCGTGTTAGGAGCTTCACACACACAACCCCTGTCCCCTCACCACAACCTCGCTGGAAGGTTTTAGGTTGCCCATTTTGTGGATGGGACAGCGAGGCCAGAGATGGGTGTGACTTGCTCAAGGCCACAGTCAGAGGCAGGGCTGGGACTTCACCGTTATTAATATCCCCTGGTAGGACAGGGAGCTTGAGCTCAGCTTCTCGGTGCCTGATCTTCATGGCTGCAGGGAGCTGGGTGTGGTGGAGCCTCAGGTTCCAGGGCTCAGGGTGGGTATTGGGGGGGAAGGGACAGGCTGGCTTGGTGTCAGAGGACAAGGACAGGAGGCTCATTGCTGGGGCATGTTCTCTACATGCCTGAGTGAACCCAGCCTTCCTCACTGAGTTATCCAGAAATCAATGTGAGCTTATTCATGGGGTGCATTTTGCAAGTGATATCTACCCCTCCCTGGTTATTCCTTCCTAGGCCTCCGTGCTATTCTAGGACCCCAAGTGGGAAGCCAGTCCTGGGTGCTGTCCAGGGTTCTGAAAGTGACCCACTGCCCTCCCAAAGAGATAAGGAGACCGCCTGAGAGGCTCACCCAAGCTCAGCTGCAGCCTCTCCTTGCCTTCCAGACTGTGGCAGGGTCATAGGTGAGCAGACAGCCTAACTCATAATCAAATTATCAGCAAGATACTTTTTTAAAAAATATTTATTTTTATTGATCTCAGAGAGGAAGGAAGAGGGAGAGAGAGAAACATCAATGATGAGAGAGAATCATTGATCGGCTACCTCGTGCATGCCCCACACTGGGGACTGAGCCCACAACCTGGGCATATGCCCTTGACCAGAATTGAATCCGGGATCCTTCATTCCGCAGGCCGACACTCTATTCACTGAGCCAAACCAGCTAGGGCTCAACATTCTATTTTTGTACTACATCTTTTTTAAAAATTTATTTTATATTTTTTTAAATCTTTATTGTTGAGATTATTACAGATGTCCCTCTTCCCCCGCCCCGCCCACTGTCTCCCTCCACCTGGCTCCAGCCCCGCCCCAGGCCTTCACCACCCTATTGTCTGTGTCCATAGGTAATACATATATACATATAAGATCTTTGTTTAATCTCTTCCCACCCCACCCCCCTTCTCTCTGAGAATTGTCAGTCTGTTCCATTTCCATGCCTCTGATTCTATTTTATTCACCAGTTTATTCTGTTCATTAGATTTCTTATTCATTTCTTTTGATTTTTAGATTCAATTGTTGATAGGTATTTATTTGTTGTTCATATTTTTTATCTTTTTCTTCTTCCTCTTCTTAAAGAATACCCTTCAACATTTCATATAATACTGGTTTGGTGGTGATGAACTCCTTTAGCTTTTTCTTGTCTGTGAAGCTCTTTATCTGACCTTCAATTCTAAATGATAGCTTTGCTGGGTAGAGTAATCTTGGTTTTAGGTCCTTGCTATTTATCACTTTGAATATTTCTTGCCACTCCCTCTGGCCTACATAGTTTCTGTTGAGAAATCAGCTGACAGTCAGTCGTATGGGCATTCAGTTGTAGGTAACTAACTGCTTTTCTCTTGCTGCTTTTAAGATTTTTTGTCTTTAGCCCTTGGCATTTTAATTGTGTTGTGTCTTGGTGTGGTCCTCTTTGGGTTCCTCTTGTATGGGATTCTCTGTGCTTCCTGGACTTGTAAGTCTATTTCTTTCACCAGGTAGGGGAAGATTTTTGGCATTATTTCTTCAAATAGGTTTTCAATATCTTGCTCTCTCTTCTTCTGGAACCCCCATAATATGAATGTTGGTACTCTTGAACTTGTCCCAGAGGCTCCTTACACTATCTTCATATTTTTGGATTCTTATTTCTTTTTGCTTTCTATTTCACATCATTGCTTTGATTATCAGAATCCTCTAGTCTACTGTTGAATCCCTATATGTTATTATTTATTTCAATTAGTGTATGCTTAATGTCTGACTGGTCCTTTTCCATGTGTTGGCCTCAGTAAGATCCTTGAAAGTTTCACTAAGTCCCTTGGATGTTTCTAGAAGATTCTTGAGTAACCTTATAACTGTGGTTTTGACCTCTATACCCAGTAGTTTGCTTTCTTCCATACCTTTCATTTGTGACATGTTTCTTTGTCTCTGCATTGTGTCTGCTTCCCTGTGTTTGTTTCTATGTATTGGGTAGAGCTGCTATGTCTCCTTGAGTTGGTAGAGTGGCCTTGTGTAGTAGGTGTCCTATAGGGCCCATGGCTCAGCCTCCCCAGTCACCTGAGCTGGGAACTCTAGATGCACCCCTATGTGGGCTGTGTACACAGTCTTGTTGAAGTTGAGACTTGATTGCTGTTGGTGTCACTGGGAGGAATTGACCTCCAGGCCAATTGGTTGTGGGGACCAGCTGCAACTACAGTGGGAGAGCTGCTGTGCAGGAGACCCCCTATGGAGCAGGACTTGCTTCAGTGGGGCTTTGGTGCTCTCTGAGTCTTCCCCTTAAGTGTGTCACTTATGGATGTGTAGAGTTGTAATCTGGTATGGCCTGACACTGACCACTGGGTACACTGGCTCTTGGGTCTCCGGGGAGGTGCAAAGTCAGCCATTGCCAGGGGCCACCCAGCAGGAGCTTCAGAGAGATCTGCAGATTCCACCTCTTTATATACAGTTTGGAAGTGCCCACATGAGGCCCAGCTGTGAAGCAAGGAAGGCTGGTGCTAGTGCCAGGTTTTGGGCCTTTTATTGATAGGTTTGGGACTCCCTGACCCAGCTGCAGCTTGTTTGAGATTTTCAAGGACAGGCCATTCATATGCAAAAGCTGCTGCAGGCAGCTGGGGTGGGGTTGTAAATTGGATGAGTCTGGGTCTTAGAGAATCACCAGGGTGGAGCAAACAGAAATGGCTGCCAGTCAGTCCTGCAACCAGGCAGGACCCAGCAAGGAACAATGATCCCTGTGAGTGCCTCTGTCTGGGAGAAAGCCACCCCCAAGTTCCTGCCCTGATGCCAGACAAATGTGTCCCCCAGAGCCTCGCCCTGGTGCTGGAGCTCAGAGGAAGCAGGACCTTGTAAGTTCAGTTCATGGTGCCGGCCTTTTAAGAGGAACAGCTGGGCCTCCAGCAGCCTCAGTGTCACTGAGCTCTAACCCACGCTGGTTTTTACAGTCCGCAGTTACAGGGACTTCTTTTCCCAGCTCTGGGACTCTGGGCTGGGGGTCTGGTGTGGGGCTGGGACCCCTTGCTTCTCCAGACGGTCTCCAAAGAGACCATCTCCCTCTTGATTGGAGAAGTGGCTCACATGGGTGCAGGACCAGCCCGTTCCACGCCTCTGTACCTCCTACCAGTCTCGGTGTGCTTTCTTTTTTACATCTCTAGTTGTAGGACTTGCATTCAGCCTGCTTTCCGGTGGTTCTGGATGACGGTGTTTCTGTATTTTAGGGGAGGCGGCAAGTATAGGCATTTGCCTGTGCGGCCATCTTGGTTCCTCTCCTGTACTACATCTTTGAAAGCTAGTGTGCCTTACGTGTGCAGCACATCTCAATTCAATCTGGCCACGTTTTGAGTGCTCCATAACCACATGTGGCTAGTGCAGCCGTGGGCAAACTACGGCCTGCGGGCCGGATCCGGCCTGTTTGAAATGAATAAAACTAAAAAAAAAAAAAGACCATACCCTTTTATGTAATGATGTTTACTTTGAATTTATATTAGTTCACACAAACACTCCATCCATGCTTTTGTTCCGGCCCTCCGGTCCAGTTTAAGAACCCATTGTGGCCCTCAAGTCAAAAAGTTTGCACACCCCTGGGCTAGTGGCTACCATATTGGACAGCACAGCTCCAGGCAGAGAAAAGGCAGTGACCTTGGACAAGTCAATGGTGTGTCCTCTGCGAAAAGGAGGTATGAGTCCTACCTTGCATCCCTGGATCCTGGTGAGGGCTCAAGAGGTGAGGGAGGGAAGGATCCCGGCCCTGAGCCAGCGTTCCTGGAACCTACAGGTGGGCAAGGAGGGGAAGCAGAAGGGAGGGGAAACAGAAGGAGGTCTTGAAACCCATGGACTGGTATCGGGCCTACCTTAGCAGAGCTGGGGGAGGCTATACTCCCCCTCCCCCAACAAGTACTCCTGGAGCCTGCCTTCCCTCTTCCCACCTACTGCCCCAGACCCTGGGGGAACGGGGGCAGGTGGGACGGGCACTTGAACAGACACATTAAAACTCACTTGGATTTAATTTCCTTCCATTAGATACCAAATAAAAGGAACTTAAGTGGCCTAGGTGGCCTGGGGGAAAGCCTGGTTGTGGCATGCTGCCAACTCCTGCTTCTCTGGACTCATTCCCCTTGAGGCATTCTCTTGCCCACCACAGCAGCTCATGGGTCCACAGTTGGGCTTTTTAGGGCCATCCCCCAGTATCCCCATTATTTCCCCTGTATTCCTCCAAGGCTACCAATCCCAGGAAGACCCCTACCCTCTCAGGTCCCAAGGTGTGCTAAGTGTCCAGTGGAGACTCTAATAAGGGACTTCAGACTAGTGGGATGTACAACAGGGTGTTGAGCAGGGCACTGGCATGATCAGATTTATATATTAACAGGATTGCTCTGGGTGGATGGGGAGTGGACTGGGGTGGGGGGTTACTGAGGAGTGAGAGTGGATGTGGGGAGACCAGTGAGGAGACCATTCACGTGAAGGAAACTTAACTAGTGGGGTGCCATGCAGGAGGCATGGGATCTGTATGTATGTAGTAGGTGGAATTGTCAGCCCTGGTGTGGATGTTATGGGAGGACCCAAGGATGACCTGTCGGCTTGTGTCTTATACACCTGGATGGATGACCTTGCCAATGGATTTGGGGTACAGATTTGGGGGAGACAATCTTGACTTTGGCCTTGAAATACCTTAGAGATGGTCAAGGGGGAGTTTTGAGTGTGAAGTGGGTGGTAGGACAGGACTGGAACTCAGAAGGGCTGGGCTGGAATCACTGGCATGGCAGGAAGCCGGATGGGAGCCGGCCGTAGAGTGAGTGGGAGGAAATGAAGACGGTGTAGACAGTTCTCGAAGTGGGGCTGTGAGAAGAGGGAGATAAAGCGCAGGCCCTCTGTAGGCTCTGAAGGTGCATTAGCTGGAGAGGGTGATGGGATGTTTCCAGGAATGGAGAGGCCCTTAACCCCTCCCCGAGATCCTACATAATGACAGACCAAAAATAACCAGCCCCGCGGTCCTGGGTGGCAGGGTCCTGAGACCTGATAATAGACATCATCGCAGAGATCGATTCTGCTCATTTTGGGGGCTGCAGGCCAGCCATGTTCCTGAAGGTGGGGGCGAGGTGATGAGGTGGGCGCTCCACAAAACCTCAGACCTGCTGGGAGGAGGGGACGCTGGGCTCCATGGGGCGCACCCAGGGCACAAGGTGGAGACAGAGACAAGGTGCCCTGGCTCTCTGCAGCCCTTGCCCCTGCTCCCCCTGACCAGACAGGAGCAGAGGCAAGCCCCCCCGCAAGTCCCAGCTGCCACGGGGCCTGCTCCAGGCGGGAATGTCCCCATCCCCTGTGGTGGTATGGCTCAGCCCCAGCCATCAATCCAGGAGTCCCTGGAGTCCACCAAGAAAGTCAATATTTAATTTGGGCACCATGTTAATGCCTTCGATTACTGACTCCCCCCTCCACTTCCTCAGGCTCATTTGTCACTTCCCACTGGGGAGAGGGGCAGGGCCTGGACTCAGTCGAGGCAGAACTCAGCCTGGGGGTGGCTTGGGGAAACTGGCCTGTGTGTGAGGGTTCTGCTGCCCAGCTTTCTTTCTCCCTAAGAATCACTGATCTGCTGTGTTTGAGTTTCCTGAGCCTTGTCTCCGGGAAGGGGGTGGCAGTGGTGTGTGGTGGAGTGTTGGGGGAAGGTCCACTTTCCTCCCAGGTAGGCCGAGTCTAATTCCCTGCAGGGTCCGGAACCAGAGCAGGTGTGGTGGGGGGTTGAATGACTGAGGGAAGGATAGGACCCGTGGAGTACGCCACCACCATGCAAGCAAGGTGAGAGGCCAAGGGCTGTGCTGGCTCAGGCTCCTGAAACCTCTCCTGGGTGCCCAGTGCTGAGCCTGTGGGATGCTGTGGAACCCACATGGGGACCTTGAGGCAAAGGACCACATCTGGGTCCCAGGCAGTACCTTTGGGTGCATTGAGCTTAGAGGCTTCGAGCCTACCCGGGTGGTGAAAGAGGCTGGGGGAGGGGCAGGACCCATGTCAAGGCTGGGCTGCGTCCAGCTCCACTGTTTGTTCTCGTCAGTTCTATGGATCCGGATATGAGCAGGTGAGCTGGGACCCTTGGCATTCTTCCCAGCCCAGCCCATTCGCCCTCAGGAAGGAATGGCATCTGCTTTGGGGGCCAGACTTGTGCTCAAGTAGCAACTGTATCCCCAACATGTTGAGTGACTTTGGGCTAGTTAAGAAACCTCTCTGATTCCTCTTCTGAGATGTCTCTTAGGATCTTTGTCATTTTGCACTGTTTCAGAGGGTCAGAGATGGGCAGGGACAAGCCTTCATGGACCAAAGGGATGTTCCCCAGAGCCCTGACACCGAGTAGCTGCCAAATCTGGTGTGGCCTTGAGAAGCTGCCAACAATACTGGGGGCTGTCCACTGTCAGTCCTGGCCACCATGGGACCCTGGTGCTCCTCATTATCCCAGCTCACAAGCCAAGACCATGCCACCGAGGGGACAGTTGGGCCAGGCCTGCCATCTAGCACTGGGCGACTGACTGGGCAGACAGTCCAGCTTGGGGCACCAGCAAGGTGGCAACAACACATGTGCACACACACATAAGTGGAAGAAATTCTGCTTTGATGATCATATCCAGAATTGGGCAACTGAAAACCCAAAAAGAAGTTGTTTTCATTTCAGCACACGTGTATGTATTATGCTTCATGGACTAATATCATTTCTATTATGAATTATGTATGGGGAACACCAAACTCTTTTCAATAAGTAGGGCATCTAAATGCCTTAATCTGACCCAGATGACTCCCGTCCTGAGCTGCCCTAGGACTACCCAGCTGACCTTCTCTGAGCCACTCTGTCTAGCCTTGAACCAGAAGAGCCTGACTTAGTCATTCATTTACTCAGTAAACAGTGTCTGATGCCAAGTCATCTTGCCAGGCTCTGAGCTGGACACTGACACAGTAAAGATGAGGAAGACATGATCTCTAGGAAGGATACCAAGGAGGAGGGAAGCAGGGGGAAGGGATGGATTTTGTTTTCTCTGCCCCAAACCTCCCATTGCTCTTAGAATAAAGTCAAGGCCCCACACTGCAGCCCAAGAGGTGTGGCCTGGTCTGGCCCCTCCCACAGCACTGACTGAGTCTCTTACCACTCTCCTCACTGATGGAGCTCTAGTCTTGTGGCCGTCTTTCGGCTCCTCCAACACATTTCATGGTTTCTCCCACCCCAGGGCCTCTGCATGTGCTGTACCCGCCACTTAAAAGTCTCCTTTGGAGCCTCATCTTTTGATTGAAGCTCTAATGTCACCTCCTCAGAAAGGCCTTCCTTGCATACCCTTTGTCCCACTGAGTCATTTTTGATCACATCACCCTAATCCAGTGGTTCTCAACCTGTGGGTCGCGACCCCTTTGGCGGTCGAACGACCCTTTCACGGGGGTCGCCTAAGACCATCCTGCATTTCAGATATTTACATGACGATTCATAACAGTAGCAACATCACAGTTATGAAGTAGCAACGAAAATAATTTTATGGTTGGGTCACAACATGAGGAACTGTATTTAAAGGGCCAGAAGGTTGAGAACCACTGCCCTAATCCATAGTACCCGCTTCTCCCAATCTGAAATGATAGCACCTGTTTCCTCTTTATCGTCTGTCTCCCTCACTAGACTGAGCCTGAGGGCAGAACAGAGTGAGATTCACTGACATGTATATACACCATTGCCTGGTACATGAGTGGAGCTTAAAAGATATTGTTGAATGAATGATGAATGAATGTAGTGCTTAAGGTTCCCACAGGACATCAAGAGGGTGGGTATCCTGGAAGCAGAGCTAAAGCTCTGGCCGTCAGTTCCCTGCCACAGGCCACCTGTGTCTGTATCTAGTCCTGGGGAGTGCGTAGGGGGGATGGTGTTGCCTGTGTCGGCCTGGGAAGGGGAGAGCCCCATAGGATTCCAGCCTCAGGGCATGCATATTGCAGGAGGCTCATTCCCTGCATATTAACTTGCTGCTGGACCGGCAGCTCCCACTGCTGCTGAATTTTTCAGTATCAGGGCAAATGGTTGCTTGAGGGTGGGGGTTGGGAGGACAGAGAATCCAAGTTCAGAAGGAAGGCCATGTACACTCTTTGTGTCAGTATCATTTGCAGCCATTTAGGGGGAACCTGCTCCTAGGTGGCCATGCATGGATGCTACACGTGCAGCGCATGTCTGAGTGCGCTGGGCCTTTAACTGGCCTGCAGTGCACTAGGTGACTTCTCTTTCACATGCCATCACTTCTAAACCCAACGGAGGGAAGGAAGGGCCCTTAGAGAGTCCATGGAGGGTCAGGGCTAGTGCTTAGTGGGCAGTGAGCATTTATGGAGAACCAAATGGGTACCTGGCACTGTGCTGGGCACTGGGGACTTGCCACACTAGAGAAGCCCGTAGTCCAGGATAAGGGGCTGAAGGAAGAGGGAGATGGACATGGACATGAGTAGGGGGTCTCCTCGTTTAGCCTTCAGGGAGAGGCTAAAAGAAGGAAACACTTGCGCTGAGCTTTGAAAACGAATGGAAAGCTCAGCAGGTAGAGAAAGGGGAAAGGGCACCCCAGGTGGAGGGTGCCACGTAAGCCAAGGCACGAGGCATGAAACTACCTGGCAAGTTTGGGGAATTGCAAATCGTGTGGTTTGGCTGCAGAGGAGAATGCTGGGAGGATGCTGGGCTGCTGATCTGAGGCTGCGAGGGAATAGGTTCTGATCAGAGTGGGCCTGGTGGGCCGTGATAGGGGTCTGGATTTTGTTTTGAGGACTTCCCGGGAATCACTGAAACCAACGTGGGTTTTAGAAAGATTTGTGTAGTTACCAAGGGAAAGTAAATTCAACAAGTAACGTTTTGAGCGCTTACTCTGTGCCAGGCACCGTGTGGGTCCTGAGGACTGAGTCCTGCATGAGGCACACACATCCCAGCCCAGCAGTGCGAATACAACAGAAAGGTGCAGCAGGTAGGACGCTTGGCGCACAAACTCAAGAAATCTCCCTTTTTTTGTTAAATCAGCTCCAATATGACTCACTCTAAGGCTTAGAGTCTAAGCCCTTTCCTATGAGTTGGCAGAAAATTCTACCTCAGCCGTCACTGGTGTCCCCTGGCTTGTGCGAGGACCTGCTGTCCCACCTGGGCCTACGCAGGGAGGAGGGCCTTGTCTTGGGTCTGCCTTGGTCACACAGAGATGGCGATTGTCGTGGTCTACATGGTCTCTTGAGATTCAGCAACTCACCTGCTCCTCTGCCACTTGGAGGCACTGAGGCTAGTACCCCAGTGCTTGGGCTCCAGCCTCCCCAGATACATGGCCACCTGTCTCCCACAGCTCCGGCCATCTGCCAGGGGTGGTGCTGCTGGACACAGGTCCCCACTGCTCAACGGAACCCCCACTCCTGCTCCCTCTCCGGCTAGCTGCTCTCTCTCCTCTCTCTGCCCACACAGGCTGCCCTCTGCTCCCCGTCCCTTGGGAACACCGAGCACAGTCACTTCCAGGAGGTTAGCTTTTTTAAAAGTCAGGATGAGCCATCAGACTTCAAGCAGCTTTGGTGTTCAGCCCCGCACAGTTCCCCGAGGCCAGGAACATCAAAGGGCTTGGCTACCAGCTTGGAACTGGGAGGAAAGCAAGAAAATTAACATTGCAACAAATTATCCTGCTTCCAGAGTGGATGGATAGGAGAGACCTAGCCGGTGATACTCCGAGAGGGCAGAGAGGCACCTGGGAGCGCAGACAGGGGATATCTAACTCACACCTGGGGGTCAAGAAAGGCCTCCCAAGGAGGGGAGTTGTTTGTTTGTTTTTGCCAAACTGAGCCCTGAGGACAGCAAGGAAAAGTTTTAGGAAGAGGGAACAGCAGGTGTGAAGGGTCTCAAGGTAAGAGCCTACAGGTGGGTGTGACCAACAGCTGCTCTGTGAGAATAGTTAGGACTGAAGGAGAAGGGGCTGGGTGGTGTAGCCTCCTAAGTCCCAAGCCAAGGTTTAGGGTTCATCTTGACTATGAGAAGCCATTGAAAGATTTTAATCAAGAAGTGGCATTACCAGATTTCTGGTTTAGAAACACTAGTTGGCTAGTAGTTGGAGAGAGGGTAAGATTGGAGGAAGGGGGAGCCACTGGCAGGAGCTGCAGGGATCCAGGCAAAGGATGGTGGCTGCCTGGATCGGTGGTGGTGGTGGTGGTGATGGAGAGAGAGGGCATTATCCATAGTTAAGTATAAGGAAGAAAGGACAGGACTTGGTGGTGGTGGGGGGGGGGAGTGGGAGGACAGATCTTCAAGTGGCTATGTGTGGGTGAATGCCTGAGATGGAGCAGACTGAGCAGGATGGTGGTGTGTAGATGCCAGTGGGACAACCAGGGAGCGGAGGGATTCTGGTGCAATGGATCCCTCCCACCACCCCACCTCTGCATCCCGAGATTCCCAAACTTTCCACTAGATGGAGGGCTGGTGCTGGGAGACCGGCTCCTCTTTCCATCCTCCGCCCCTCAGCCCCCAGTGGGATGGGCCTCCACTTAGGACTCCTCAAACCCCGTGTCCCTGAATTCGCCAGGCAAGCGCATGTATTGGGGGCCGTCAGCTGCCCCCACACCCCAGAGTGACCTCAGCCAATGGGGGTCCAGTAATAGGGGCATCAGCCCAGAGACCTCTGTGTATATAGGGGTGTCTCCGTGCTCGGGGAGGCCTCAGCCACCCAGCCTGTTAGATCTTCCACAGACGCGTCCTCAGCCTAGAGGCCTCCCGGGCCAGGCCACGTCAGCGGCGCCATTGTTGCCCTTCGCCCCCACGCTCTCCTTCTCCCTGACCCCACGCTGGGCGAGGAGGCCCCTTTCCTTTCACTTCTGCCCCAGAGGCAGGCCCAGCCCCAGGCCCAGGCTGTCAGATGTCCAGCATCCAGGCCGTTCTGGATCTTGGGAGCAAGATACGAGGTTGACCAGAGCTGGGCGGGGCCAGTTAGGAGGCGGGGCCTGGGTGGAGCCATGGGTGTGGCCCGATGCACGTCAGGGGCGTGGCCAGAGTGGGCCGGGGCGTGGCCAGCGGCAGGGCGGGGTCGGATCCCCCAACCTGGAAGCCTCCCTGAGTTTCCACCCACAGTCACCCGCCCACTCTGGCCCCCAGTTCAATAGCCGGACAGACCGACCGTCTGGCCCCACTTAACAGAGGTCGATTCTTGGGAGGCGGCGCCCGGCTCCCTAGAGCTGCCAGGCCTTGAGGGGAGGCCGGGAAAAGGGGTCAGGGACGCAGTCTCGGGCCTGAGCCTCACCCCGCACTCCCCACTCCCACCCAAGTGCTCCCCTCCTTTTCTAGTTGTCGGCTGGAGCGCCTGAGGACTGAGCTCCCGAGCCCAGCCGAGCGGAGGACTTGGTCAGGCGCCTGCGCCCCCACGAGGCCCCGCTTCCCTGCCCCTCACCGCTCAGGCCTGGGGCCGGCTCTAAAAATAGACCAGGGCTGGGGACCTGCCCACCCAGGAGGGGTTCTGGGAGGCCTGAGTCACCCTGCAGGGAGGGCATCCCGCCCTTCTCTGGAGCCCAGGCCGCCTTGACGGCCAGGCATCATTCTCTTGGCCCAACTCAGGGCTCTTGGCCGGGCCATGTCGCCAGGGAGCGGGCCAGGCAATGGGGGCCCAGGCCGGTGAGCTGCGCAGTAGCAGCCACAGCCGGGAAGGATTAGGAGTTCCTGGCCCTGATTTATTTAGTTGTTTTTGTGTGTCTGGCGGCTGCGTAAAGCAAACCTCACACCCCCCCCCCCCCTTCTTTGGCGGGACAGTCATGTCTACACCTGCCTTTCTCTCCCGCCCAGGCCCAAGGGACTGTTCTCTGGGTGGGGACCTGGGCTTGAAGGAACAGAAAGTCCCAACTTGGATCTTAGAGATTCTGGAGCTAACATGCCCATTCTACAGATGAGGAAACTGAGTCCCGAAGAGAGGAAGGGGCATATCACACAGCAGAGACTCAAATCCCAGCTCTGCCTCTTAGCAAAACCCTTCTCAGGGCCTGTGGTCTTACTGTAAAGTGCTCACACTGAGGGTGACACCCAGGAATCTGTAAGATGGGAATAATGACAGATACTTAGGATTGTCCTGATGGTTAAAATTATTTTTTTAAAAACAGCATAGGCATGTTAGGAGTTACGGTGTGCCTGGCTTCAAGCCCAGCTTGGCAAGTTAGTTACCATCAAACTTGGGGAATGGAAGGAGCTCACGAGTCCCCAGGTTCAGCTTTCCCTTGTTGTCAAAGGGCATAGACCCTCCTCAGGGCAAATAATGCACCAAGGCAGACCTTGTTCTTGAACCCACGTTCAGTCCAAGCTCTTTCCTCCTGTCTTCAGCCACCGGTCCTCGTACCAGGGTCAGGCTTTCTGAATGGTCAAGGCTGACAATACTCCAAGTGGTTTTATTTCTTTACATATTATTTGCTACTTAGGTCACTTTGTGGAAAAAAAAACCAAACCCTCTTATATTTATCAGAAATATCATTTACCTCTTAAAGCTACATGAGATCAGCTATGTAAATATTTAAGGGGCAGGGAGACTCAGAAATGAATATGGGTGTGAGGGGCAGGGCAAAAGTACCTAGTGAATTACTCTCCTTCCTCCAGTAAGAATAATGTTATTAATGACACGTTTGATTGTCTACTATGGGTTTGGCTTAGTTTCATATTATCTCATTTAATCCTCCCCCAAATTCCACGTGGTTAGGTGTTCTTATCACCCCATTTTACAGGTATGGAAACTAAGGGCTCAAGAGAAGTGAAGGGATTTGCCTAAGAAAATAAAGCCAGGAAGCAGAAGTAGCAGACCCAGAACCAAACCCTCTCAGATCTTTGGTTTTATTTTCTGCCTTGATGAAAAAGTTGGGTTTTCACTCTGAACTTTCTCTCCTTCAGTCTCTCTTCTGGGCTAGGTTGTCAGGCCTCCCAGCCCAGCCTGGGGCACTATTTGGAGGAGCTGGAGCAGGCACTGGGACTGGGCAACCGCAAAAGCTTCTCTCCACCCAGAGATTCCAGGATTCGAAGAAATTACGAGTCCAACCGTCTCAGTCTCTTACATGCAAGGAAAGAATCTGGGAGTCCCCGAATGCTCCCTTCCTCACCACACGTCACCTAGGACACTCCGTGGAGGGAGTTTCTCCTGAAAGGAGCTTAGCCCCCTCTTTCATTCATCTAGCAAATCTTTATAAAGTGCCTAGTCTCTGTCATAGGCTCTGGGGATAAAACAGTAGCCAAAGCGGCTCTTTCTGTGGCATGCAGTCTAGCAGGGCAAAGGCACTCAAATGAATCAGTGGCTGATAATTGATTACACCCCTCCCTCTCCCAAGCTTCTATTCAGACTTACCCTCCCAGCTGCCTTCCTCACCCCCTAGTGGGAAGGAAGGTGAAGACAGTCTGTAAGCTAAGCTTTGGGGTGGGGGCAGGAGGGGAGGGAAGCCTGCCAGCAGATTGCGGGTGTTGTGGGGAGGTTACGCTTTCTCATCGTACGTGCGGAATAGCTGGCATCTGCTGAGTTCCAGGAACTGTGCTCACTACTTTGTTCGTATCATCTCAGGCCACCGTCACAGCGTCCTTGTGAGCTGTGGACAATTCTGTTTTACCAACGAGGAAAACGAAACCCACTCCAAGAGGGGAAGTGATTTGCCAAAATTCACACAGCTAGTAAGTGGTTGAGGTGGGGTTTGAACCCAGTTATTCTGGGGCTGGAGCCCCCACCCTTAGCCACTATGCTGAGTTCTTATCTGATTTTCAGGCGAACAAACTAAGATCCAGAGGGGCCTTGGGGTTGGCTAAAGGCCCCACAGCACAGTAGGACTGACTTGAGTTGATGATTGGTAGCCAAAGGGATGGCTGGGTGAGGGTGTACAAACCAGCCCATCAGGGCCTTGGGAAGCAACTCTTGCCCCAAAGGGACCATTGGGGGTGGGCAGGGTCTTGAGGAAGGTTGGGGTCAAGGTCAGCCTGGGTGTCCTCAGTGCTGCCTGGCTCTACCCTCACCCCTGCTCCGCAGGTCCTGTGCTGTGGCGCTGAGGCTTCTTGGATGCCTTAGCTACACCCCACTGTCCGTCCTCTGCTGTTCTGAGCTGTCACCTCTGTGCCATCTCTGCAGACCCGGGGAGGTGGCCGGGAGGCGGGAAGGGAAGTTTTAGCCCTTCATCCTCTGGGAGCTGTGAGTCCGCCTGGAGAAAGGGGGACTGCCTGTGCTGGGGATCATTCAGCAGCGAGCATGTCTGAGCTTTCACCAGGTGCCGGCACCCTGAGAGCGGCGTTCCCTTGCCATTATCTCTTTAATCCTGTCAGCAAACCCTACGTGGCAGATACGGCTGTTATTTCTGCTTTTCAGAGGAAGAGGCTAAGCAATACCTCCAAGGCGTCAAGCCGGCGAGAGCCGGAGGCAGGATTCGAACCCAGGTACAGGCGCTCTAACACCATGCTGTCCGCGAGGGTTCTCCAACGTGGCCCCTGGGCCAGCAGCATCAGCATCGCTCGGGAACTTGTTCAAAAAGCAAACCACTGAATCAGAAACTCCAGGGTGAGGCCCAACAAGCTGTGTAAGTCCTCCGAGCCCGAGAACGTATGCTCCGCTGCTCAATGGCCCTCGGAGGGCTCCGGGGAACCTGTTTGAGACCACGACCCTTGGGTCAGGTCCAAAGCTCTGCTCCACCACTTCCCAGCCCTTTGACCTCGAGACTTAAATCTTGAATCCTGTTTGGCAGACGACAAAATAAAGGCTCAGAGAGGGGAAAGGACTTGCCCAGACCTCTTCTGTGTGGGCTCTTTCCCGGGGAGGACTCTGCCCCGTGGGTCGGTCCCAAAATGTCCAGTTCAAATCCAGCTCCGTCCTTGCCAGCTGTGTGACCCAGAGCCATTACTCACCTGCTCTCCGCCTGCCTCCTCATGCTCAGGAGGGGATGGAGAGAGTGCCCGGCCGCCCGCGGTTACTGTGAGACTAAAATGAGTTTCTCTGTGCGTGGTGCCGGCCAGCTCTTCTGAAGGGCTCAATAGCTGTTAGCTGCTGTTATTAAAGGCAGAGCCGGGATCAAACTCTGGTGCCTACTCACGGCCCCCTCCCCTGGTCAGAGAATGATTAAGAGTTGAAAGGGGGTCAGGGAGTGTGGGAGTTCTGAGAAGCAGGCTTTCTCCGCCTTGGCACTGAGACATTTTGGGTCGGATAATTCTGCCTTGTGGGGCCGTCCTGGGCAGGGCCAGTGTTTAGCAGCATCCCTGGCCGCTACCCTCCAGGCATTGTCTGTGGACATTGCCCCAAGTCCCCTGGGGAGCAAAGTTGCCCGGGTTGAGAACTACTGAAGCAATCAGGCCCTTACGGTGCTTTTTGGTGCTTTCATACACCAGGTGGATTAACAGGGGGTCCTACAGTGTACCTCATGGTATGGGGGGCCAGGGACACACAGTGGGTGGAGTGAGGATGGGAATCCAGGGCTCCTGTGCCTGTCACCTCGCCAGGGGTCCCTCAGGGCAGGTGGGCAGAGCCAGGGGACAGCCAAGCTGGGGCCTGCAGTGTTCTGCCTTCTTCCTGCCTGACCACGGCCACATCCACCAGAGTCTGGGCTGACCTCTCCAGAAGCACCCAGGTTATCAAACCAAGCAGGTGCCTGGTGCCATGAGCTACTGAAGGAGGACGCCCTGGTCAGGCATCGGAAACTGTTGCCAAGGCCAAAGCTGCCAGGGTCCAGGGTGTGGAGCTCACCGGGGCCCTGCAGGGAGGGCGGGCATCGGCGGAGTGGTGCACCAGTTTGCCCGTTGAGACCATAAAGCTGCCATCAGAGCTGAATGATGGGTCTTCCTGCCACAGGGATGCAGACAGCCATGAGACATGGTGGCAGGGCTGATGTAGGGCCAGGAGAGGGCGGGAGGGAGCACGAGAGACGGAGTCAGAGAGACAGAGAGCCAGAGCCAGAAACAGGGACGCGGGCAGGCAGATGAGTCAGGGTGGAGAGAAGCAAAGAGCAGGGCAGCTCTGAGATAAGCGGAGACAGGAGACAGGGACATAAAGACACAGGGAGTGCGAGCAAAAGACAAAGGCCAGAGACGCAGAGTTAGAGACACAGATCCAAGAGCAGAGGAAAGCAGGAGTGGAGACAGAGACGAAGGTGAGAGAGTGCTGGAGAGGAGCGAGTCACAGAGAGGGAGGAGAGAGCTGGAGAACCAGAGATGGGACACAGACACAGGGAAAAGAGGGCAGGGGTGGCAAGAGAGGCGGTGTAGGCAGGAGCCAGGCCAGAGACACCCAGAGAAACCAGAGGCGGTGGACACACCTTGTCCTCTGCTCGCAGTCTCCGCTGTGACCCAGACACTGCGTGTGTATCTCCGCACACGTGTACATTCATGTTTGTTTGTTTTTTGCTAGTCATCACCCGAGGATATTTTTTCCATTGATTCTTAGAGAGATTGGAAAGGAGAGAGGAAGAGAGAGGGAGGGGGAAGGAGGGAGAGAGAGAGAGAGAGAGAGAGAGAGAGAGAGAGAGAAACATTGATTGGTTGCCTCCCACTGGGGCTGGGGAATGAACTGGGGCTGGGGATCAAATGTGCAACCCAAGTATGTGTCCTTGATTGGGAATGGAACCGAGACCCTTTGGTGCGTGGGCTGACACTTTGAGCTTCGCCAGCCAGGGCGTGCACATTCATGTTTGTGCTTTACCGTATGCCACACCGCCTATGGGTGCATGTCTGGGTCTGAGTTCAGACAGCGCACGGTGCTCATGTACATTTGCCCACTAGCTCCCCAGTGGGTGCCAGGGGTGCCAGGCTCGGCTGTAAGGCAGAGAGTACCCGCGGACAGGGCCCCTCATGGAGCCTCGTGTTTATTAGTAGAGGACAATGCACAAACAAATACATACCAGAGCCAGGCAGAGATTTAAAACAGAGTCATGTGGCCCTAGCCGGTTTGGCTCAGTGGATAGAGCGTCGGCCTGCGGACTGAAGGGTCCCAGGTTCGATTCCGGTCAAGGGCACATGTCTGGGTTGCGGGCTCGATCCCCAGGAGGGGGCCTGCAGGAGGCAGCCGATCAATGATTCTCTCTCATCACTGATGTCTCTGTCTCTTTCTCCCTCTCCCGTCCTGCCTGAAATCAATAAAAGAAATAAAAAAATTAAAACAGAATCCTGTGATAGGAAGCGACTTGGGGCTCCTCTTGGTCTGGTGGTCAGGAAAGGCCACTCTGGGAAGGTGCTTACGAGGTGAAACCTGTTGGAGAGCCAGCCTAGCAAAGCTCAGGGACAAATCCTCCCAGGAGGAGGGGAGCGTTGGTGCAAAAGGCCCGTGGAGAAAACCAGGTTGGCAAATTCAGGACGAGAAAGAAGCCGGTGGGGCCGCAGCTTCTGCAGCTTCTGCAGCTTCTGGGGTGAGGTGTTGGACAGGAAGGTAGAGGCCAGATCATGAAGGACTTGGTAAGGCCAGGGAAAGATTTTGGCTTGTATTGTGGGTGAAATGAGACCGGGAAGATGGAAGCAGAAGACTGAAATCAACAGCTGCAGATTGGAAAGGCCTTGCTGGCTGCTGGGTGGGAAGTGGAGGTTGGGAAGCTCCTACAACAATCCGGGCAAGAGAGGGTGGTGGCTTGGGTGAGGGTGGGGAGAAGTGGGTGGATACGGGCTGTATTTTGGGGTAGAATTGATAGGATGGTGGTGGTTGTGTGTGTGTGTGGGGGGGCGGTTGAAAGAAAGGAAGGAGCCAATGATGACTAGGTTTTTAGACTGAACATCCAAATGAATTATGGTGGCATTTACTAGAATGAGGTAGACAGGGAGAAACAGACCTATGGAGAAATAACCAAGAGGTCTGTTTTGAACGTGTGATACGCTTGTGCACTTGTGTGTGTGCACATACGGTAGGGCCCAGGTGTGTATGTGTGCATGTGGGGCTTCAGACCGCCTCTGCTTGGCTATATGGGGGCTCCTGGGCCTGTCTGGGATCAGGCCCTGTCTTGGCTCTTCACTCCCCCTCCACCCCGCCCCAGGTGCTGCCGCTGCCAGGCAGGGATTCCCCACTGGCCAGCGGGGATGGTCTGGTGGCTTGGCCCTCGGGCACTGCTGACATCTGGGCAGACTACTCCCGGCCCAGGAGGCCTTGGTAGCCCCACCCGGCAGTGGCAGCAGGCTCTAGGGCAGCTGGTGGCGATTAGTAGTGCTGATTACCTTGTGGCAATGCCATCTGGGGTGAGGGCACTGAGCCCAGACCCACGGATACCCCGCTTGCTGGCGTGCAGGGATTTCTGGGGCTGAATGCATGTCATGTGTCAGCCTCACTACAGGCATACATGTATGTACATGTGTGCATGTTTGAGTGGGAGTTTCTGTGAGAGCCATTTGTGTCTGTGGCCACCTGTGTATGTGCTGTAGGTCTGCAGGTTCCTCTGCTTGCATATATGAGTAATTACACCTGTGAGCACATGTGTGTGTTTCTGTGTGTATGTCTGTGTGTGCACATGTCTGTGGGTGCATGCATGTGTGTATGTCCAAGTGCCTGCAGTGCGGTGTGCATGCATTCTGAGAATTGTGCACCTGGGTTTGAGTTGGTGTCTCTCTGTGTGTGTCTGTTTATATGGAGGAGTATTATGTATGTACATATGTCTGCGTATGAACATGAGTGCCTACATGTGCATGTGGAGTCTACACACACATGTCATGATAGAGCATATCTGACTGCATGCTTCTGGATGTATGTACATATGTGTTGGAGGGAGGAGGGGGCATGGGCTCATTTCTAGACTGTGTCTGTGACAGTGTATCTAGGTATAGCACGCGCCCCAGGCTTGGCTATATGGTGAGCACCTTTGGGTGCTGTGGGAAGGTATCTGCCCTCCCCCTTCTTGTGTCCCTCCAGGTCTGGGTCCAGCCATCCCCTGCTGCCTGGGAGATCTGGGGAATGAAAGGTAGGAATTTCCCAGAGTGGCACAGTGGTTAGGAACTTATGCTATGAGTCCAGGTTCGCTGGGCATGGGTCCCTGCCCAACTACCCACTACCCAGGCTCAAGTTGTGTGCCTATGTTCCAGGTTTCCCCATCTGTAAAATGGGGATAAGAATAGAATTCTCCCTGCTGGGTGGTTGTAAGGAATAAAGGAGCTAGCTTACGTGAAGTTCTCGACACAGAGCCTCACCCAGCTGTGTTGCCTAATATTTCCCCACTGCCCACCACTGGGGCAGCTCCCTCTGGCCAGGCTGGCCTGTGCCTACCCACCCCTCAGGCCGGAGCACCCAGAAGGCTGCACCCCCTCCACTTCCCGCCTGCTGAGCTCAGCGATTCCCAGGCTCCACCACTGTCGTAGCCACATCTGGGCCGGCTCCGTGCAGGGACCACAGCCGGGGCGCCTCCGTGGCCGTGGTTGTGGTTTCCGCTGACTCAGCGCCTCTGGTTCTGGAGGCGGGAAATCCTGGGTTAGATGGGGCCACAGGGCTACGCCATGTCGTTTCTACAGAAGCCCCCCCAAACCAGTTGGTCCCCCTCACCCTCATACCACTCCTACCACTCATGGGCCTCTTGAACCCACGTCTCTGTGGCTGCTCAGCCTTGGTGTCCAGAAATTTGCTGCCTCTGGGGGAGACCCTTGGAAGACCCTTGACAATTCCCCTGCCTCTGGGCAGAACTGGACACATGGCCTGCTCCCTTCTCCTCAGAAGTCCAGTCTCTCATCCAGCCTCAATTCCTCTTGCTTCCCCAGATCCTGGATATAAAGCAACGCCTCTCCATCTCTGGGTATAAGCTTGAATCCCAGCCTCACCCCTCACCCCACCCCCACCTCCCGCCTGGTTCGCAATAATAATGATCCCAACAGTGAATATTTATTGAGCTCCTCTTTTGTGCCAAACCCAGTAGTAAGCATTTTTACAGCTGTTAGCTCGTTTCCTGCTCACAACAACCTGGTAAGGCATATAGGCCATTATTCTATGTTCCAGAGGAGAAATGCAGCCAGAGGTAAACGGTGTGTTTGAAGCCACAGAGCGGAGGACAGGGGCTGGAGCCCTGCTAACCGCCTGGAGGAAGGAAGAATAACGGAAAGAGGCCAGAGCAGAAGGGGTTAATTCAAGCTCCCCTTCCTGGGTGGGGGCTGGGGCGGACAGCACCCTCCCCCCAATTCAGACAGACCTAGAAACAGACTAACGGGAAATGCTAGGACGAGAAACTGGGAAAAGCTGACCAAGGAGGCTTGGGCAGCAGCCACGTCACGGGTGCCATGGAAGTGGTGGGGGGAGGGTCTCCACCCAGATACCCCAGCCATCAAGAGGCCCAGCCAGGAAAGGAGAAGGGGGTGGCACAGGGAGGCCCTTCCAGCTCAGGCCTGGCTCTTAAAGGGCCGGCCTCCCCACCCACCCACCTGCCCCCAGAGCCCCCTTGCAGGGCAGTTCTGGGCACGCAGGGTCCCGCCTTGCTGGCTGGCTGGCTGGCTGGCTGGCTCACCTGGCGGGAACTGGGAGGGCGGGCCTAGGAGGACAGCCAGGCCAGGAACCGGGCTGTGCGTCTGCAGCCTCTGCCGCTGCCGAGCCCCCTCCTGGCCCTCCCGCCCTCCTCCTGCCTGGCGGGGCGGGTCCAGCTGTGTTCCATTAGCAGCCCTGGCTGATCCCCAGCCCCCTAGAACCTCCCCTTCTTCCCCCACCCGGAGTGGCCAGCAGTCCCGCCAGTCCCGGCGGGCAGGCCGAGAGCCTGGGCAGCATTCAGCCCCAAGAGCTCAGGACCTGGGCCGCTGGGGACCCGAGGACAGCCAGAAGCGACCGAGGACACCCCGTGGGCCTGAGGAACCCAGGCCCTGCTCCCCCTGGCTGGCTGCCCCGGGCTGCACTGGATTCTCAGTGAGGTAGGGGGATCTCCAGCCACGGTAAGTAGGGGGTGGAGTGGGCTGCTTCCTGGCTCTGGGCTGAAGGGTCCCTTCTGCCCTGACTTGCTGTGTGACCTGGGGCAAGTGGCTTTCCCTCTCTGGGTCTCAATTGCCTTGTCTATAGGGGATGAGCTCTGAACTGAGTCCCAGTTCTGCCTCTCCCTACCCTCAGATCTGTGCCTTTGTATTGGGGTGGGATCATCTCTTGGCAGGTTCTGTCCCTGTAGCCCCTGGCTCTGGCTGGGGCCAGGGGAGTGGAGGCCAGAGACAGGAGTGGGAAGGGGACACAAATACATCAATGTTCACGCCTCCACATGCATTCACACGTCTCAAACAGTTGGCAGCCCCTCCATTGACTGGAAGGAGGGGGAGGCCAGGATTGGGTTTGAGAGATGGGATGTGAACACCCCTAGAATGGGGGATGATGAATAAAGTGGGAGAACAGTTCTGCCCCAGGAAGAAGGGGGTTGGGGTCCTATCTTCAAATATATTGAGGTGAGGGAGTCCTTTCTGTTCTCATTCCCTATCCAGGGCTGAGGGAGGAGAAATAGAATTCATTACAGCCGGAGGGAATGAGGTCAGACTTGCATAAGAACTTCCCAATAGGAAGGCCATTCATAGGCTAGCTGTGTACACGTGTGTATGTGCAAGCTGTTGTGTCTGGGTATGTTGGTGAACATAGATCTCTGTGAGCATGCCTGTGTACAGGTAGGCTTGTATGCATATATGGGCATACGTGTGTCTGTGTGTATATCCTGTGTATATCTGTGTGCCATGCTGACACATGCATGACTCTGCGCACGCACGTGTGTGTGAGTCTTGGGGGAGGCTGACTGATGTATGGCTCTGCTGGCTGCTGGCTGCGCCTGCATTGATTTATCTGGGTCCATCCATCCAGCGTTTAATAAAACTAAAAGATGAACATCCATCAGCACTGAAGATTGGCAACAACCTGCGCCCCGGTGACCTGCTCTCTGTACCCGCTCACTGTACCCATGGGGGAGGCTTCCTTGGCGCACATACAACCCTGTGATGCCTGCCAGGAAGCAGCCCAGTTGTCAGCCCCTGGCCTTGTGGGTGACTAGCAGGGCCTCCTGGCTGAGCTGGGTGCAGCTCGCCAGGTACCAGGCTAGTATATACAAATACAGCGCACAGGTAAAATATTGACAAAATATTGAGATACTTCTAAGTGTATTGGTGACTAGCCTCTGCCTCCAGGTCCCTCACTCTCCCAATCGGCCTGGCCTTCTAGGATCCCCTACATGTCTCCTCAGCCCAGCGACTCTCCACCGGCACAGCCAGATGCCGCCTGGACGCTGTGCTCCTGCCAGCACTCTGCTCTGGCTGGTTGCTGCCCATGCCATACCGGTGGTTAAATATTTTGAATATCACCCTGGCCCAAATCGTAGCCCAAAGCCTGTGGCTGGGCCTCTGAGAGGGACTGATGCCTGGCCAGACCTCCTGCCACCCCAGACCAGGGCTTGGGCCCCAGGGGCTGTCTGCTACTTGCCCACATGTGGAATTGTGCCGCGTGAGCTCAGCAATCCACTTCCCTGGTTTCTGTGATTTTCAGGTGCTGCGGCTGTGGCCGGCCTCTCTGAGCCAGGATGTGGGCATGTTGGGCTCCTGGCCTGTGGCTGCTTGGTCTCTGGGCCACCTGCAGCCATGGGGCAAATACAGGTGAGATGACACATGAGGCCTGTGACTGGCTCCCTGAGGTGCCAGGTCCTATGTACCTATGTCCTAGGCCGTGTGGGCATGTATAGGAGAGTCTGGAGGCTGGGCGCAGGGTGGCCTGGGTGTTTGTGCATGTGAGCCTGTGCCAGGTGAGCTAGTGTGTGTGTGTGTGTGTGTGTGTGTGTGTGTGTCTGCCTGCATATTGTGTGTCTCTGGGCCTCTCTGTGTTTGCATCCCAGGGTCGCTCTATGCATCTGTGCCTATTCCTGTGTCTGTGTGTGAGACAACCCCGTCCTCCCTGATACATAAACCTCTCCTGTGCACAGAGTGCTGGTCGGGCTGTGGGGTAGAGAGGAGCAGGCAGGGGGCTCTCCTACTAAAGGAAGCTGCATCCTGAAAGAGACCCAGGCCCCTCGGATCCTTTTCAAGGTGGAGACGCCATCCTCCAGCCAAGTGCTCCTCCTCCACGGCTGGCCCTGGATCTCAGATAAAGGGCCCGCCTTGGGGCCCAGACGCTGGATGAGACAGAGGGTGCAGCTTTCCAAGGCCCAAAGCCAGAGGAAGTTGACCGGGCAACTTGCCCTGCCCTGCCGGGTGCCCTCTGGGCTCAGCAGTTCAGCCTCCTGACCGAGTAGAAATTGAACTACTAGGACCCAAATCCAGCCGAAGGAGGCTGATGCGGGAGAGGTGCGCATCTGGGGGCACGTGACGGCCTGTGAATTGTGTGTGTACATGTGTGTTTCTGCATGTGTGCACATGTGCGTTGCTCTCCTCTGTCTCACCGGGTCCCCTGGGGGATGGGGCAGAGAATTTCAACATCTGTAAGGAATCTGGGCCCATTGCCATGGGGTGACTCACCCATTGCTGCTGCTGTTGAATACAGTGATAATCTTTCTGGTCAGACCTGGGGGAGGGAGGCCCCAGTGGAGTCCTCGGGCTTAGGGATCCAGATGTCTTCTTCCGGCCAGGCAGCCAGGGAGTCCAATGTGCAGCTTCCAGGAGCTGTGTTCACAGTCCTGCCCCAGCTACCACATCTGTATTGATGGGAAGGCCTTTGTGATTCTAGCCCCCGTCTCTCCTGTTGTGATGCCTCTCCCCACACTGCTGCTCAATCAGGCCTAGGGAGGAGGCAGGCCCATGGTACCCCGCCTGTCCCCTCAGGGTTTTAGAGACCTGAAGTAAGCTGTCCCCTCTCCAGGAGCCTTTACCTCCTTGATAGCTGATCCAAGGCACAGCCTGGCTAAAGGTCCGGAATGGGGACTATAAACTCCTTCCTGGATCCCCAAGAGCCTGGCTGTGCAGCTACCTTAACCTGTGCACATCAATTTTCCTTCCAGGTGAGAAGTGCCCACCTTCGCAGCAAGAAGGACTCAAGTTGGAACACAGGAGTGACTTATCGACCAATGTGACTGGTGAGTGCCCCTCTCATCCTGCTGTCGCTGCCTCAGCCTTTTTCTGGAGTGGCCTGCACTCATCTGCCCACACTTGGCGTCTCCCCTGAAGGCTTCAACCTCATCCGCCGACTCAACTTCATGAAGATATCTGCCATCAAGAAGATCCGCAACCCCAATGGGCCTCTCATCCTGCGACTGGGGGCGACCCCGCTCACCCAGCCCACACGGTAAAGGCCCCAGAGTGACCGCTGGGAGTCCATACTGATCTCAGCCACACTCACCAGCAATGCTGGATGTGAAGGTGCTAAGCCTAGCAGCACCAATGGGTCATTTTATCCCACCCCCTGGTCTCCACTCCTAGGGCTTGCAGGGTGGGCAAAGATGGGGTGCCTGCCAGGCCTACACTCTGTCCCTCTCCTGTCTCTGGTTAGCAGTGGTTGGGGACAGGTCTGCATCCTGTGGGTATCATGAAGACCCCAGGATGGGGGTGGAACCTGGCAAGAGTGTGTGTGTGTGTGTGTGTGTGTGTGTGTGTGTGTGAGAGAGAGAGAGAGAGAGAGAGAGAGAGAGAGAGAGAGATCCAAACTCCCACAAATCCCTGGATAGTCTGGCCTCTGCTTACCTCTCCAACCTCATCTCCCAAAATGGTCCTCTTTCTTTCTTGCTTCTCTAGTCCTACTGAACGCTTTTCATCTTTTTTTAGTGTCTCTCTTCCCTGCTCCCCGCCACTCCCCCCCCCCCCCCCCCACCGCTCCACACACACCCAGTTATTCTCCCTAGCACATCCTGAATTCCTTGGAAGCACTTGCCACTATTGTCATGAGATGGTGAAATAGTCATTCTGGGGATTCTTTGTTTATGGTCTGCTCCCCCCATCACCTCCCGCCCTGTCAGGCTTGAAAGGTCCATGAGGGTAGACACCTCCTCTGTGTTCCCACTACTGTCATTTCTAGCAGCCAGACCCACACCTGGCACATAGTAGGCACTCAAGGAATGTCTGTAAATGAATGGGTGTGTGTACTTGAAAGTGTGGGCCTGCGGGTATCTTGTGTAGGTTCAACAGTCCCCAGGGCCCAGGGTGGGCAGCAGGCGGTCTCTCCCCTGAGCCTTGGGCACCCTCCCTCCTCTGTCCCCAGCCGAGTATTCCCTCGGGGCCTCCCCGATGAGTTCACCCTGGTGCTGACGCTATTGCTGAAGAAACACACCCACCAGAACACGTGGTATTTGTTTCAAGTGACCGATGGAGAGGGGTACCCGCAGGTGAGCCCCACTCCTCCACCTGTTGCTCTTGGGGCTGAGAGCAGCACTAGTCCAGCCCAGCTCTGTCTACGCCCCAGTGCCCACCCTCAAGGCCACCCCCACCCCGCCAGCACCTCTCTCATTCTGTGACCCCGGCCAGTGTTCTTCCCTTTCTGGGCCTCAGTTTCCCCTCCTGTGAAATGAACTGTGCCATGCTGTGTTCCCGGGGCTCTGATCCTCTGTCCTGCATCTTTCCCAATTCCACCCAGATTTCCCTGGAAGTGAACAGCCAGGAGCAGAGCCTGGAACTGCGGGCCCTGGGCCACGACGGCGACTTTGTGTCCTGCATCTTCTCGGTGCCCCAGCTCTTTGACCTGCGTTGGCACAAGCTGCAGCTGAGCGTGGCAGAACGCGTGGCCTCCGTGCATGTGGACTGCACCTCAGCCTCCTCCCAGCCTCTGGGGCCCCGGCGACCCATTCGGCCTGTAGGTCATGTCTTTCTGGGCTTGGATTCTGAGCAGGCCAAACCCGTCTCGGTGAGTGCGAGGTGGGGCTCTGGCCTCTGCTCCCGCTTTCTGGGAGCCTGAGCGAGCTCCCTGGAATCTGTTTCTCACCAGGTCCTTCCCTTGCTCAGAATCCTGGCTTGGCTCCCCACTGCCCCCCGGATGCAGCCTAAACACAGTCACCTGGCATTCAAGGCCCTTCCGATCTGGTCCTTACAGATGTGCGCAGCGGCGGCTTCCTTGACCTCTCTCCTTGCAGCTCTGTTCTTCTCGATTCCATCCTGGCCGTCCACGCCAGCTAGACTTTCACACCTCCATGCCTTTGCCTGTGCTGTTAGCTCCACCTGCAATGCTTTTCCTTGCATGCCCATCTGCTGACCGTCTACTGGTCCTGCGTGCCCAGCTGGAATGGAGCCTCCTCCTCCCCGTTTCTCTGGGCCAACGTGAACATTTCTCCCTCCTCTCCCTCCTCTCCCTCCTCTCCCCCTTCCCTGCACACGCAGTGTTGTTCCCTTTTGGTGACAGCGATATTCCTGATGGTCTCCCAGGCCAGACTAGAAACCCTCTGAGGCCAAATCCTAGGGCGGAGGCTTCTCCGTGCCTCACTGGGGACCAGGACTAGCTGTTAAAATGGCGTGAAGCTGACTGTGTGTCCCCTGCAGTTTGACCTTCAGCAGGCACACATCTACTGCGACCCCGAGCTGGTGCTGGAGGAGGGATGCTGTGAGATCTTACCAGGCGGGGTGAGTGGCCCGGCCCGGCACAGCGGGGGGAGGGGGTGATGGGGCACCGCGCAGGGGCACAGTGTGCTGGAGGTGGGCGACCGGGAGGGGATGCCTAGAGATCTTAAGATGAGTGGGTGAAGGGCGGTGTCAGCCTTCTGTCCTGAACCCAGCCCTTCCCTCACACTGGGCAGTGCCCTCCAGAGGCCTCCAAGGCCCGCCGGGACACCCAGAGCAATGAGCTCATCGAGATCAACCCGCAGACGGAGGGCAAGGTCTACACTCGCTGCTTCTGCCTGGAGGAACCTCAAAGTAGGAAGGTGGGTGGGCAGGGCAGGCAGACATGGGCCCAGCAGACATAGGGAGACCACTCCTCAGCCAACCTGACTGAGGTCTGCCCCAGGGTCAGTTGTACCTGGGGTGGGGAGGGGCCCTGGAGGTCTGCCTGTGTGTGTACCGTTCCTATAGGATTCAGGGAGGCAGAGAGACAGCCCGTGGGGTGACCCTGTGCCTGCCTGCCTATTGGCATTGGGTTGTGCCCATTTTCTCTGGCACTACCCAGACCCTCATTGATGCCACCCCAGGCCCTCCTGGTGAGGGCAAGATTGAGGTTTGTAACCAAAGGCAGTTTCCAGGACAGGGATACCTGAGGCCAGAGGCCAGACCACACTGCTTCCCTTGGGGTTTTCTCACTCTCCTGGGCCCAGCCACGGTCAAGGCCAGGCTGGTTCTGCACCCAGCATCCTGGCCAGCTGTCCTGCTCATTCGCAGGTTCTCTAGGGGTAGCCTGGAAGCCCAGTTCCTCTCTTAGCCCCACCCACCGACTGGGCAACCTCCCTGCCCACTGGGCATCATGCCCAGCCTTTGGCTGCAGGAACACAGGATCTCATTGATTCACGGTCTCGTTTTCTCCGACATCACGTGGGTGGGGGGAAAGGAAGGGGTCAGTGGGGTGTCAGGGGCCTGAACAGGCTCTTGATGCCCTGGGAGGTGCCAGATGTCACCTGTCTGAGTACCCCTTTCCAGCATGGGCCCCAGACTTGCCCCTCCTCAACAGCTCCCCTTCACTCTGTCTGCCCAGGTGGATGCCCAGCTGACGGGAAGAATCAGCCAGAAGGCAGAAAGGGGAACAAAGGTAGAGATGGTGGGCGGGGGGAGGAGCCCATGCTACCCTCAGTCTGCCCTCCATGCCCTCCGTGCCCTCTTGCATAAGAGACTCTGCTCCCACACGCTTCCCACCTGCCCCCTTTGGACAGAGCTAAGACACATAGGTGCCAGCTCTGAGAAGGAGGGATGAATGGGAGTGAGGCAGACACAGTACCTGGCACTACTGAGGGCACCTGCTCCTGGTGGTTCTTGGGCAGGGGTGCTAGAAGCAGTGCCTCATCCCCTCCAATCTCTGCCCACCCCCATGCCCTCCCTCTTCCCAGGCCCATCAGGAGACAGCCCCCGATGAGGTAAGCCTCCCATCTAGACTGGCAAAAAGAGCTCGGTTGAAGAGGTGCCAGCATGAACCCTTTGGACAAGGCTTTGGGGCACTGCAGCCTGGGCATGGGGGTGTGGGATGACTACACAGCTCCCAGCATTCCTTGTGGGATCAGTACTGGGTCATGTCTGTCTGCTGCCTTTCCTTGGGGGTGGGGTTTAGTCCTGGACACTCCTGCTGAGTTGGCAGCAAGTGGCCATGGGCATCATGGGGAGAGCCCAGGCCTTGGCCATGGGACCCCAGATTATAGGCCTCATTCTGCTCTGACAAGCTGTGTGACCCAGAGTCCACTGCTATCCCTCTCTGGGCTTCAGTTTCGTCATCTGAGAAATGCCTGGCTCTGGGTGGGTAGGAATTAAGGGGCAAGACTTGTTGGATATGATTCCTATCTTCATGCTCCCTCAGACTTCGCCCAGAACATACATGATGTTCTGTGTGCTTGGTGCGTGTGTGGGGATGCATGGGTGGTCCTGAGCCCTCAGAGCTGAACTCCTGGCCTGTTCTTCCCTTTCAGTGCCCACCCTGTGTCCATGGTGCCCGGGAAAGCAACGTGAGTGAGCAGGAGATGTGCAGCGTGGGGTGGGCACTGGCCGGGAGTGAGCGTTGCTCAGAGGTTTACTTGGTAGCTTCTTGCTTAAGGACAAGGGGTCTTTGTGCACTTTCACACTCCCTCTCTGCCCATCTCCCCAAGCCGGGCTTGACCCCACCCCCATCCTCACCAGCCAGGCTGCATGGAAGGCAGCCTCGCTCCCTGTGATCTGGGCCATGTATTGGGATCCAGGGTGCAATGGGGACGGGGTGCTGGCCGGGAGGATCAGGGCCTTGGCTGCAGATCCCAGCTTTGCACTCCCCACCAGGACTCAGGCCTGCTTTGCTCGAGGGCCCCCACATGGTCTTGGAGGATGAGAGAAGGGGAAGGACTCAGAGTGACACAGCCCAGCACTGGCCCCCCAAAACACATGCTGGCTCAAGGCCTCCCCTCCTCACCCTCTCTAGCTGGCCCTGCCCACCCTCCCTCTGGGGTCCAGAAGGACAAGGGAGAGGGACTCAGTGCAAGCCCAGCTGGTACCCAACTGTGCCTCTTCCATGAGCAGCATGCGTCACACTTCCCCAAGGCCTGATCTTCTGAGGTGACAAGTCACATTGGTCCACAAAGGCTACAACTCCTGCTCCCCTCAGCTCCAAACCCCCTGCCCTTGGAAGTGCCCCTTTTTCCATCTAGTCCCCAACCAAATCTGGTAAGGCTGCAGTCCACAGATATACAGGGTTACCATGGCAACCACGCAGCCATGTTATCCTAGCAACCGCGGGTCGGAGCTAGCCAAAGCCAGGCAGGTTTGGAGAGGGTGGGTTGGACCCCTGTGCAAGTTCGACAGCCTTAGGATACCAGGTCAGCCGGCTGGTTGCCTGGGAGACAGATCAGGGACTGGGATTCAGCGTGTTGTTCCTGTCACCACGCTGTGTGACCCTGGCTAAATGGGTTGTCCTCTCTGGGCCCGGTTTCTTCTCCCTCTCTGAGGTGTAATGCTCTCTCCTCTGTCCCCTCAGGTCACAACGGGTCCCTCTGGCCTCCAGGTGAGTCCCAGATGGAGAGCAGGACACTCCTGCCCCCTTCGGAGATCCCAGCCCATCCCACAGCATGGCACCCCGGGGCTGCGTTTCTGTCAGGGCTACCTGAGCCTGGACGTGTGTGTGGGGACTAGACATGTGCGTGTTGGAAGGAGTGAAGGTTGGGTGTGTATAAGGGTGTTAAGAACTGCCCTTTTCAGAGGCCCCGCTGCACATCGGGCCGTGGGCCACACATGTGCACATCCATGACCTTCCCGAATCCCCTTGAGCATCCTGTGGGGTGGGTATTGTCATTTCACTTATGGGTAAACCGAAACCCCACCATGCCCACGTGTGTGACGTGTGTGTCAGTGATTGTGTGTGTGTGTGTGGCTACATGCACCTCTGGTCACATGTTTGCATGTGTGTAGCCCACAGTAGTGGTGTTGAGGGCTGAATCCATATACCTGTGGGCCTGACAGGACTGCAGAGCTTGTGAGCAATGGGGTAGGCCGCATGCGTGTGCATGTGAGCTTGTGAGCTTGTGCGTACCTGTGAGTATGTAATACTGACTGAGTGCTAGGCCTTGTGCCAAGCACTCTAGCTGCAGCATAAACACCTGGCACCACACGTTGAGATAGTTGCTGACATGGGCCCATTTTATTGATGAAGAAACTGAGGCTCAGAGCGGTCATAGGACTTGAGTCACGTACTAAAGCAGTAGGAGCAGGAATTGAACTCAGGCAGCCTGACGCTCATCTCCGTGGGTTTCTGCTGCTCCACGTTTGCATCCATGCACGTGTCCCTGTGTCCCAGGGTGCTGCGTGTGAGCTAGTGTGCTTGGGCAGGGGTGTGGGGGAGGGATACCCTCTGCGTGAGACTATAGATTTGACAGCTAGAGCCTCTTGGCCTGGGAGGGCGTGTGGTTGAATGCATATGGAATCCATGTGTTGTGTGTGTGGTGGGGGTGTGGTGGGGCTGTGCTCATTTACACACCCTTGTGGGGTGGACGGTGGAGAAGACCAGATTAGGGAGGCTCCCTGTGCCCCCTCTGGTCCCAGCACCCGTTTTGGTCTCATCCACAGGGAGGGAAAGGTGAGCAGGGCCCGCCTGGCCCATCAGGCCTCAAGGGAGAGAAGGGAGCCCGGGTAAGTGCCCCAGCCGTGCCTGCTGCAGCACCCTTCCCAGCTGTGCCCGAGGGGTGGGGGTGGGCTGGGATGTGAGCCATCATCCCCGTCATCTCAGCTGGAAGCCTGCAGCCTGGCCCACATGAGGGATGAGGGCCAGGAGCTATCTAGGGGTTAGTGTGGAAATCTCTATTTTCTAGGGGCACCTAGGACTGTGGGATTCCTGGGCCCATCCTCTTCAAAACAGGTCTGGGGAGACTCTCCTAGGGGGCCCCACCCCTGATCCCTTGCTCCCTACCCCCAGGGCAATGACTGTGTCCGAATCTCCCCGGATGCCCCGCTTCAGGTAAGAGCTGGAGGTTTGGCCTGCTCTATCGCCCTATGGGGTTAGCCTTGGGGAAGGGGCTGTGCCCTTGGCAGTCCATGGGGGGACCCTGGGCCCCTCTCAACACCTTGTCTCCCTGCTCAGTGTTCAGAAGGCCCGAAGGGAGAGAAGGGGGAGTCAGGAGCCTTGGTGAGTGTGGGACCAGGGGTAGGGCAGGGGCAGTGGGGCCCTAGCCTTCCTCTCCTTTATCACACCTTCTTTTGTGTCCCCAACTCATCTCAGGGACCCTCAGGACTCCCGGGCTCCACAGGCCAGAAGGTAACGGGTCTGGGTTTGAAGGGGTGGGTGGCAGGGAGATCTGTGGGCTCTGCAGACATGAGGAGGGAGGTGACATCAGGCACAGAGTGGGCAGTACCCGCCAATACTCCCAGTCATCCCACCATGTCCAAATTCCCACCAAGACCTCGAGGGAAATGCCACCGGCCCCAGAGTGAGTGGTCTGGCTGGTTTGGGAGTTCTTGTCTACCCTCCTGTGGGGACGAGGCCCTTTAATCTCAGGGGCAGCAGAGACCTGGGTCTCAAAGGGAATTGTCTCTCCCCTGGATGGAGCTGCCCTTGTTCTTCCTTCCCTCAACCTTAGTCACTCTCTTCCCTCAACCCCAGTCACTTTGTCTCTACCTTTTCCAGGGCCAGAAAGGAGAGAAGGGAGACGGAGGCATCAAGGGCTCTATGGGAAAGCCAGGCCGAGATGTATGTATGGCTCCCAGCCCCTCCCCACCACAGCCCCATGTCCCTCAGCCTGGGGGTCTGGAATGCTAGAATTTAACCATCGGAATCCACCCTGATACCCTCACTCAGACAGAACAGGCCTGAGGAGTCACAGCCAGGAGGGGGCCTCCTGACTCCTGGCCTAAGAGCCCTTGACCTCCAATACCCTGAGGCTGATGTCTGATGACCTTGGGGCGCTGGGTGGAGTCTGGCTTGGTGAGGGACAGTGGGGTGGGCAGTGGGTCTGGGCCAAGCCTTGGCCGTTCTTACACCCACCCACAGGGCCGGCCGGGAGAGATCTGTGTCATGGGGCCCAAAGGACAGAAGGTGAGCTGTGGGTGTCTGTGGGGTGGAGAGTGGGTGCTGAGCCGAGGCGGCAGCTCTCTCACACCCACAAAACACCTGACCAGGGAGACCCTGGCTTTGTCGGGCCTGAGGGGCTGGCAGGAGAGCCCGGGCCACCTGGCCGACCTGGGCCCCCTGGTATAGGACTTCCTGGGATCCCGGTGAGTACTCCTTGCCCCTCCTTTCTTCCGAGACCCTTCTCCTGCCTGGCCAGTGGTGGGGGGCCAGACCCAGGGTCCTGCTGGGGGAGGGGCTAGAGTAGATCTCTCTGTAATGTGAGGCCCCTGGCACTGCTTCTGCCCTCAGGGGGACCCGGGTGGCCCAGCTGGTCCTAAAGGAGACAAGGTAAGCACAGGCTAGAGCATGGGCGCATGGGGGGGCCCCCTGCTTGGCAGGAGGAGAGAGAATGGGGCTGGGGGGGGCAGCTGGGGTGATGGACATGTGAGGGGAGTGGGGCCAGGCATCCATCTGAGGAGGCTGGGCTCTCTGCTCAGCCAGGCCCCTCGGTGGGGAGTGTCCCCCTCCCAGTGCTCGCCGACGTGGGAGCCTGGGTTCCAGACATCGGGAAGGGCAGTCCTAAGTCTAGTGATGACCAGAGTGGCCTTGATTGGAGGGCCCACGCTCATTTTAGGGCAGTGGTTCTCAACTTTCTGACCCTTTAAATACAGTTCCTCGTGTTGTGACCCAACCATAAAATTATTTTCGTTGCTACTTCATAACTGTAATGTTGCTACTGTTATGAATCGTAATGTAAATATCTGATATGCAGGATGGTCTTAGGCGACCCCTGTGAAAGGGTCGTTCGACCGCCAAAGGGGTCGCAACCCACAGGTTGAGAACCACTGTTTTAGGGCCTTGTGCCTCAGTGAGCAAAAAGCCCCGAAATGTTGGTCTGTCTGTCTGCTGCGGTTCCTCTGGGGCAGCCGTGGGCAAACTACCGCCCGCGGGCCGGATCCGGCCCGTTTGAAATAAATAAAACTAAAAAAAAAAAAAGACCGTACCCTTTTAGGTAATGATGTTTACTTTGAATTTATATTAGTTCACACAAACACTCCATCCATGCTTTTGTTCCGGCCCTCCGGTCCAGTTTAAGAACCCATTGTGGCCCTTGAGTCAAAAAGTTTGCCCACCCCTGTTCTGGGGTCACCCAGATCATGTTCCAACCTGCTACCCTGGGGAAGGGGTACCTAGAGGCCTCAGGACGCCCTTCCTTTGCAACCAGAGGGCTTGCATTAGACAGACATGAGGACAGGCAGCAGAGGGAAGTCTCCGCTGACCAAATAGACCAGGAGGCGACCGGAGATTTGGCAGAGATTATGCTGCCACCCAGAGAGGGGACTGCATGGGGAGGGGTGAATGGTCTGAGGTCACAGCCAGGAGCCTTCCCCTAACCTTCTTCTGACCACAGGGCAGCTCCGGGGTGCCGGGCAAGGAAGGTCCTGGCGGGAAGCCTGTGAGTGACCCCAATTCGGTGGGGGCGGGGGGAGCACTGCCCACCATGTCCAAGCCTGCCCCACCAAGGCTTCCAGAGGTGGGGCTGGTCCTCGGGCCCTGTCGTGATGCACCAGCCCTAATGCCCCTGCTTCTCCTACAGGGGAAGCCAGGGGTGCCGGGGCTGAAGGGAGAGAAGGTGAGTCCTCCGCGTTGCCCAGGTTGGAGCGGGAGTGGGAGCCCCTCTCTGGAGGTGACACTGAGCATCAGGGCCCTGTGACCCAGGGTGCTGACCTTCCTCAGTGGACCCCCGCCCCTTCTTTGTAGCTACAGTGTGCGAATGACTGCCAAACACAGAGCCAGGCTGGGGGGTTTCACCGCTGGGCTCAAGGCCCGCCTCAGCCACTCATGAGTTATGACCGTGGCCAGTTCCCACTTCTGTAAACAGGACACGAGGCTTTCTGATGGCCGCTGTGAGGACGCAGTTTTGTGATGTCCAGGAATCAGTTGAATGCATGAGTCAGCTGAACAGAAAGCCCCTCCAGTGTTCCTGCTGATGTTGGGGCTAGGGCGCTGCCCCCCCCCCCCGCCCCCCGCAATGTCTAGAGCTCCTTGTTTTATCCTGGGTCTCAGCCCCACCTTGTCCACTTATGGTCTCTCCTAGGGTGACCCCTGTGAAGTGTGCCCAACGCTGCCTGAAGGGTTCCAGAACATCGTGGGGCTCCCTGGAAAGCCAGGGCCCAAGGGGGAACCGGGTGATCCTGCACCAGCCAGGGTGAGCACCTAGGGTGGCCATGGAGGGACCCCACAAAGAACTTGAGGGTATCACCACAGAGTGGAGTTGGGCAGAGACTGGGTACTTCTCATGGCCATAGAGAGATTGTGGGCAGAGGGTCTAGGTGCTTAGCTCCTCGGTAGCGGCTGAACCATAGAGTTTAGTGCTGGGCTAGAAGGCCACCTCAGGTCTCCGTGGCAACCCTGCAGCGTTCCTAAGGAACTGCTAAAATGCCTTTTGGGCAAGCTGGTGTGGAGCCAGCCCTGATAGTGAGTGAGGCTGTGCTCTCCTCCTGGGAGTGGCTGTTGGTGGGGATGGTGGGAAGGAGTGGGCAGGGCTGGGTTAGGGTCCGGGCCTGGCCTCCCCACCCCACTCCCTCACAGACTCTTTTTATCAGGAGGACCTGGGAGCTGTAGGACAGAAAGGCGATCGGGTACGTATAGGGACTTTCTGGTGGGAGAGCTCCGCCTGGCTTCACGGGTTGATGAGCACTGGCTCTGGGGTGCTGCTGACCTGGGGCCCCCTAGGGTGCTTGGGTGTTTGAAGTGCTTGTGGTGTGTGACATGGCCGTCCTCATACGTGGCTAGGATGTTTGGGCGCATCCCTACATGCCCAGTCTCAGCCCATAAACCTTTTCTCCCCACAGGGAGACCCTGGCATCCAAGGCCTCAAAGGAGAGAAGGTGAGGGAACCCAGTCACCTGGCTGCCCCCTCTGACTACTGGGAGCCTTTTTGATACCTTCTCTTCCTTCTTCAGGGGGAGTCCTGCTTGTCCTGCAGCCCAGCTGTGGGGGCCCAGCAGCTTGGGCCTTTGGCAGGGATCAAAGGAGACGTGGGGCCCCCTGGCTTCGGGTTTCCTGGCCTTCCGGTGAGTGGCTGCTTCCTGTCAGCCCAGCCCAGCCCAGCCCAGCCCGGCCTTGCTCTACAGTGTCCTCCCTGGCTCCTTAGGCCCCCACAGCTCAAGGCAGAGCCCAGGGGGAGGCCCTGGGGCAGGTGTCCCCAGCCTGCAGCCTGTCCCTCCCTTCTTCCTGCACTGCCCCAGGTTACTCGCCCCCGGAACTCCCTCTTAGAACCTGAGTCCCCAGTTGTATAACTGAAATAACTGTCCAGCTGCCTGCAGGGCTGTGGGGTGTGTAATTCTGAGCCGGCTTCTTTTCCTCCGAGGACACTGGGGCCCATGGGGTCTCAGAGGGGTGGGAAGGGGGAGATGCTGTGACTATAACTTGATTGTTTTTCAGGGAAAAGTTGGGGCTCCAGGGCCAACAGGGCTGAAAGGAGAAAAGGTGAGGCCTGGATTAGAAGTTAGGGACACCTGGGCTGCTTAGCAGGGAGACAGGGGCCCTGGGAGGGGAGTAGAGACAAGACAGACAAGACACCAAACTGTACATTTGCAGTGAAATAAATTCATCAACGTTTTGCAAACTGGAGTTGAAGAACGTATTCCTGAAAGCCCTTGTGTTCTCCAAGAGAATTCCTTAATGTTGTATTTTTAATTTAGTGATAATAGAAAGTAATAAAGTACATTCAAGATGGCCTTCTAATAATATAATAAAATAAACACCTCTTTACTACTTATTATGTGCAGGGCACTGTGCTACGTGCTTGCACATATATTGTTTCCTCTTCCCAAAACCTTATCGGGTAAAGAGCCCATTATTCCCATTTTACAGAGGAGAAGATGGAGGCACAGAAAGGCCAAGTAAATTGCCCAAAGTCACGTGGGTGTGCAGAAGTGGGACTGAGCTCAGGAAGTCTGTAATCGTCACCTCGGCTGGGTCCTCGATTTCAGTGCCCGTGTTAACATTTGTGTTCATGGTTGAATTAGAGCATTGAACTTACAGTGCAGCGTGACTCAGATGAGGGGTTCTGTGGGTGTACGAGTGTTAGAAACACTGGAATATATGTCCAGACTCGGCTCTCCCAAGCAAACCTGTCGTTTCTCAGCTAGAGCTTTGCACTCCCATGTGACCTGCTGTTCTCTCCTTTGATCTCAGGGTGATTTCGGGGAGTCAGGGCCAGCTGGCAGTTCGGTAAGTGCACTCCAGGTGGGCGGCGGGCGGCAGCAGCTCTGGGAAAGGACAGGGTGGGAGGTGCTGCCCACTTCCGGGGAGATGACAGGCCTGGGTGGTGCCTCCTCCTGGCTCAGGCAGATGCTGGGCATCACACGTGTTTTGTGTTGTTTTGTTGTTGTTGTTTGTATCACATAGGGGCCCCCAGGACCAGTGGGACCCACAGGAACCAAAGGGGAAAAGGTGAGTATGGGGACATTCCCCACCCAACAGCCTGGGTAAACTTCCCAAACACATCTCATATCGCTCTCCTTCAAGCTCTCCGAGGCTCCCTCACGTCTGAGGGTCCCAGCTGACCCCTTAGCATGACCCCTGATGACTTGGCCCCACCTTCCTTTCTTACCTGCTCTTCCACAGCCTCTCCTGAGATATGCCTTGCCCATGAGAGGTGCCATGTCAGGCCTGGCTACATTCCCCAGATTCCAAGCCTGGCCTGGGGCCCCCAACCCTGTGTCCTTGCTCGGCAGGGGGAGCCGTGTGAGCCATGTTCAGCTCTGTCTGAGCCTCAGAATGGGAACAGCCGCGTGGCGGCCTTGCCTGGCCCTCCTGGAGAGAAGGGCGAGCCTGGACCTCCGGGCTTCGGCCTGCCAGGAAAACAGGTGAGCGCCAGGGCCTCACGGGGGGATGCAGACAGGGCTGGAGAGAGGCGGGGACACCCCCCCCCCCGCCTCCCCGGGTCTCTTGGCTCCCTGGGCAGTGGGGAGTAGGTGGGTCCCCCAGGCAGGAGTCTGGCTCAGGTCTTTTCTCTTAATCGATACAGTATCCGAGAGCAGAGACTTGGGTCCCAGGACATAGCATGATGGGATGTGCAGAAAGAGCACCAACCTGGGACCAGACAGACCTGGGTCCAGAGTCCAGGTCTGCTGTTTCCTAGCCTTTAGACTTGAGCAAGTCCCTTTTGCTCTGTGCTTGTTTCCTGTGCCTGGTGGTGGAAGCCTAGGATGTGCGTGAAGCACTTAGCACACACTAGGCCAGCCGTGGGCAAACTATGGCCCGCGGGCTGGATCCTGCCCATTTGAAATGAATAAAACTAAAAAAAAAAAAAAAAAAAAAGACCGTACCCTTTTATGTAATGATGTTTACTTTGAATTTATATTAGTTCACACAAACACTCCATCCATGCTTTTGTTCCGGCCCTCCGGTCCGGTTTAAGAACCCATTGTGGCCCTCGAGTCAAAAAGTTTGCCCACCCCTGCACTAGGCGTTCGGGAAATGACAGTTGCCACTGTGGTGATGATTATTGTCACTGCTTTCACCAATAACAGTAAACACTGGCAGTGTGCACAAGGAGCCATGCACTGCTTCACCCATATTAGCTCATCTAACCTCACAAGAACCCTACAGTGTAGAAGCCCATAGGAGCCCATGCTATTTTATCATCCCCATTTGACGGATGAGGAAACCGAGGCACAGAGAGGTGACGTAACTTGCCCAGGGTCACCTCGGCAGGAGTCTGGCTCCAGTCTTTGCCCTTAATCTCTACAGTGCCTGAGAGCAGAGATGTGGGTTGTATTTCCCGGGTCTAGCGCAGTGACAGCCAATGGAGTGGGGGTGTGGGGGGTCCAGCATGAGTGCATGGAAATGCTTTCTCCTCAGGGCAAGGCTGGAGAGCGTGGATTGAAGGGGCAGAAGGTGAGAAAGCCTTGGTGGGCATGGGTGGGCACCCCCTCTTCTCAGATGCCCTCTCCTCCTCCTTTTCCTGATTGCCCTGTGCCTACTCTCTACTCTCTGCCCAGCCCCAGGCCCAGCGAAGGGCTCTGAGTACCTGCAGGTCCCAAGAGGGCAACCTGCCCCCACCGGGTCACCTCTGCCCTCCTTGATCCCCACTCCTTACAGGGTGACGCAGGGAATCCTGGAGATCCCGGAACGCCAGGCACCTCGGGGCAGCCGGGACTGTCGGGAGAGCCAGGGGTTCGGGGCCCCATGGGGCCAAAAGGAGAAAAGGTCAGGCAGGCGGTGGGCAGTTTGCTGCATGAACACAAAGAAGCTAAGGGTTCTGAGGGGAAGACTGGGGTCGGGCTGTGAGCCTCCTCTGCTGCCGGAGCGCTGGGTGGGGGCGCCTCAGCTCTTCCCTGGGGCAGGAGTGTCGGGCGCCTGTTGTGATTCCCCAGGCTGAGGTGGGGGCAGGGGAGGGAGGGAGCTCTCAGAGGGACGCAAGGTCCCCCCTTTCCCATGCCTCCTGCTGGCCCAGCTGCCAGCCCTGGCTCACTCCTGGCTATGCCCGTCTCTGACTAGGGCGATGGCTGCACTGCCTGCCCCAGCCTGCAGGGGGCGTTGACTCAAGCGGCAGGACTGCCTGGGAAGCCAGGCCCCAAAGGAGAGCCGGGCCCAGAAGGCGTGGGCCAGCCTGGGAAACCGGTGAGTTGGGGCTGCCTGCCCTCTGGTCCTTTCTCACCTGGGCTGCCCGTTCCCCCCTGGGACCCATGGGCCACCTGTGTCTTTTAGGGCCAGCCTGGTTTACCAGGAGTTCAAGGGCCCCCAGGACTGAAGGGCATGCAGGTAGGTGTGGCTAGGGGGGCCTGAGCTGCAGGTATGTGTGGGTGAGAGTGGGGGTGGGAGATACGTGGGGGCTGGAGTGGGGGATGGAGATCAGCTTTAGAGTGGGGAGAAGGTGGAGGAGGTTAAGGAGGTCAAGGGTGAGTGGGAATCTCAAGCCAAGGGTGTCCTTCCTCTTCAGGGAGAGCCTGGGCCTCCAGGAATGGGAGTCCAGGGGCCCGAGGTAAGTCTCCAGCCCTACCTATGCCTGCCTGCCACCCCTCCCCCAACACTCCTACTAGCCAGCTGTCCACTCCCATCTGCCTTGAAAACCACGGAGCTCTGCCCGCCCCTGAACGCTCACGGGCACCGCTCTGGGATAGAGTTGTGCCGCAGCCTTAGCCGTGCTTCTGTCCAGGCTCTTGGTTCTGACCCCCACCTCTCTGACCCTCAGGGTCTCCTTGGGGTGCTCTTCTGAGGGCTGGCAGACAGCCCACCCCAGACCAGGTCTGCCAGTGGGGCAGGTTGGCTTGCGCAGGTGTGGCCCAGTCTGCCTTTTCTGACTTGCAGGGGGAACCTGGAGCCCCGGGCTTGCCTGGCGTTCAGGTACGTCTGTCTGGAGGAGGCTGGCAGGGGCAGGGGCCGCTCCGGGATAAGGGGTAACTAGCTGTGATTCCACCTGCAGGGGTTTCCGGGGCCTCGAGGACCACCTGGCCCTGCTGGAGAGAAGGGACCCAAGGTGAGCTTCTGCCTCCTTGGGCACTCGGCCTGCACTGCTTCGGGTGCCCTGGCCGTGGGCACAGGGGACATGGGAACTGGGTGATGCCCATGAGAGCAGCCCGAGACCTGGTCTGGTGTGTCTCACCTGCTGGATTGCTCGGCAACCTTTGTACCCTCTCTTCTGCAGGGATCTCCGGGGGTAAAAGGAGCCATTGGACCCATGGGACTCCCTGGTGCCAGTGTCTCTGGGCCTCCGGTAAGCGTCCTCTCTGTGCTCCGTGCTGGGGGTGTTGCTGGGACCCAGGGCATTGCTTCTGGGAAGAGGGCACAGGCCTGACCCTGGCCATCCAGCAGCAGGGGGGATGGGAGCAGAGAGGCTCAGCTCAGCCCAGCCTCGGAGAAGGAAGACCACACAGTTTGGGGGCAGCACCTGAATAACGACAATACTGATCACCCCCAGTTTGGGAGCAGTGACTGTGCTGAGGCCCTGTGCTAAGCTCTAGACAAGCAGTGATGCCCTCAGCCCTCCCCACAGCTCTGTAAGGGAACGGCTGTTATGGTCCCCACTTCACAGATGAGGAAACTGAAGACCAGAGAGTGAAGAGGCAGAGCCAGGACTTGGACACAATTCTGTCTGACTCAAAGCCCATACGTTAGCTCCCCCACCCCTACTTTAAGCCTTGGAGGCATTAGGGATCATCCAAACCAGTGCTACCCAGAACTACCTAGGACGATGGAAACACTTTGCTCCACACCGCCAGAGACTGTAGCCACGCGGCTGCTGAGCACTGGAAATGTAGCTAGTGTGCCTGGGGAACTGAATTTTAAATTCCATTTCATTTTAACTCCTTTAAATTGGAATAGACACATGTGCCTATTGGCTACCATACTGGACAGCAAAGATCTATCTGGACCAGCAATACCTCCAACCCTCAGAGGCCTCCCTTTATTTCTGTCCCACCAGGGTCCCATGTCCTAAAAGATGTATCTATTGAACAAATTGCATTGATTAAGTTACAATAAATGTGTTTCCTCATTTTCATTCATCAAAGTCCTGTATAACAGCCAGCTTCTACTTCTCATGAACCCACTAGAATTTTGTGAGCGGATATAATTCTAGCCTAAATCAAAGAAATGCTACTGCTCAGCCAGCCTGGGCCGTGCCGGGTTATGGGCAAATGGTAGAACCTGTCTTGGGCTTTTAGTAACGTTGAAAATGGCCCAGTGAACAGAACCTTTTCCGTCTTTATGGATCCCTAGAGACATTCCACATCCGGTTTGGGAATCACGGGTGGATTCCTTCCAGGGTGCTCTGGAGCCCACGGGGCCCGGGGCCTTGCCCACGTCCGCGCAGCCAGTCTGCATTGCCCAGCAGGACTGGCGGTCAGGGTCCCTCCCTGCCTGTCCCAGGGACTCCCTGTGTAAAGCTGAGGTGAAGGGGAAGGTGGTCCCGGTCCTTGGGGAGTCTTTGGTCCATGTGTGAAGGTGGCAGGCCCCACAGGAAGGCAGCCGTCGAAGGCCCGTGTGCAGGCTGACCTCTCCAGGCCTGCTTCCCTGGAGCTGAATCTCATCCCAGGAGGCTCCCCAGTCCCCACCCCACACTCACTAGCTGTGACCAGAGGCAAGTGACAGCCTCTCGGAGTTTCCGACTCCTTGTGGATGAAATAGGGGCTGCCATAAATCAACCGAGATGACCTTTGTGATAGAGAGGATGTGTGCCCGCACTGAGCAGGGGGAGGAGAGAGCAGGGACTCCGGGCCACACAGACCTGGGTGCGCTCCTGCTGTTGGGCCTCTTACAACATTTCTTTCAGCCTCAGTTTCCTTAGTTGTGACGCAGAGCAGTGCCGTCCTGCGGGGCTGGGGGTGAGGACCCATGCAGTGTTCTCTGGTAGGCGCTTGGCCTGGCGTCTGACACTCACAGGCGAGGAGGAGACGCCAGGCTTCTCCCTCCTTCCTGCTCTCCTTGTCTCCTGTGCCTCCGCCTTGTCCTCCAGGACCCGGGCACTGGGAGCCTGGTGCTGCCTGTGTCTGTCCTGTCGCCCGCCCTGCAGGCAGGCCGATGGCTGGCTGCTGCCCAGCACTAACCACTGACCCTGCGCTCTCTCCCGTCAGGGACGTGATGGACAGCAAGGACAGACTGGACTTCCAGGAGCCAGAGGGACTCCGGTGAGTAGTGTCCGGAGGCAGCAGGAAGCCGCGGCTGGCCCCGCCTCCCACCCTGATCTACTCATCGTTCTGTGCTTCTTCCCTGCAGGGTGAAAAAGGGCCTCAGGGGGAGAAGGTGAGTCCCATCGCTCTGGGGAAATGCAGCCCCTCCGGTCCGGCCAGGAAGCGAACCTGCGTACATGCCAGTGGCCCTGGCCTGCAGAACGGCAGCCACCCTGGTCTCCTTGCCTTCCACCAGCTCCCTGGTCCCAGGGAGCCGAGGCCCCAAGCGCTCCCCACTTTACCTGGTTGCTGATTCAGGCCTCAACCAGGATCCCAGGAGACCCAGAGAGCTCCAAGACCTCCCCGCCCCCCCCGCCCCCCCCCCCCCCCCCCCCGCCCGGCCCAACCTCCCCAGCAGGGGGCAGCTGCATTTTCAAATGGGCATGGTCAGAGCAGAGATGTCAGGGAGCAGGAGAGAAGGGCACAGGAGCCAGGCTGGGCCAGCGGGAGCGAGTGGGGCTGCAGCCGGGTCAAGCTGCGACCGTGGGAGGCGAGAATACCGGGGCTGTGGCAGACAACGGTGAAACGGAAAACGCAGGAATGGCAGCAGCCCGTGTTTGCTGAGCTGGCCATGGGGCAGGACCTCTGCATCCTCGAATCCCCCCCATCCTCAGGGCAGCCTATGCAGTTGGTATTATCGTCCCACCTCACAGATGAGGAGACTGAGGTTCCGAGTGGTCGAACAGACTGTCCAGTGCTCAAGAGACAGATTCCAGATTGAAACCCTGGCCTCTCCATCCCGAGAGCCTGTGCCGCCTCCCAGATGGCAGTTTCCAGGAAGCCCTCCATCCTGGCCCTCCTCTGACAAAGGCTCCTTGTCTTTCCAGGGTGAGCCCGGGGAGTGCTCCTGTCCCTCTCGGGGAGACCCCATCTTCTCGGGCATGCCGGTGAGTGGTGCTGAGAGCCCTGCTTCCCCCCCCCCCCCCAACACGCAAGGGCCCCACAGGGCTTTGTGCCCCGCCAGCTGCCTCCCCACGCAGCCCTGCGCTTGGTGTGGACGTTGCCTGTAACCTCTCCCCTTCTTTTGCGACCCCCCACTCCCACCCAGGGTGCTCCGGGACTTTGGATGGGCAGCTCCTGGCAGCCGGGCCCGCAGGTGTGTGTCGCTTGTCTCCTCTGTTTCTCTTGTCCGCCAGCGCCCCTCGGCTTGCCCACCTTCGCCTCACTGCCCCCCAGCAATGGGGCAGGGCTTTCTTCTCGGTCTGATTATGTCTTCTCTCCCTCAGGGTCCCCCAGGTGTTCCCGGACCACCAGGCCCCCCTGGAATGCCTGGGCTGCAGGTAAATGGGGGGGAGAAGAGAATGAATGAGTTTGGGAGGCTCCCTGACCTGCACACACACCTGCCATTTCTCCCTCCTCTGTGCTTCTGCTCCCAGAGTGGCATGGAGGGCATGTCCTGCTGTGAGCTAGCCCAGGCACCCTACTGACACCCGTGCCAGGCTCAGGCCTTGGCCAGCTGCCAGGAACCCAGAATCTGGGACAGATAAAAAGTTTACCCTGGTGCAGGGCTGCACCTGTGTCTTGCACACCTGCTCTTCTCCAGGGACTGCGTTCGTTTGTTGTTAGGTTGGCGATAGAACAGTGAACAAAAATGAAAAGCCCTGTCCTCTTGGAGCCTGCATTCTAGTAGGAGGCTCAGGCGATGAGCAAGATAAATAAATAAAATACAGTGTGTGAGAAGGGGACCCGTGCTAGGAGGAAAATGAACACGGAGTGGGGATAGAAAACGGGAGGCGAGCAGGGAAGAGGTCTTGGGGAAAAGCGGAAAAGAAGGTGACATTTGAACAGAGAGGTAAAGGAAACGAGGAATGAGCCTCTGAAGGGACAGTATTCCTGACAGAGAAAGCAGCAGGTGCAGAAGCCCCAGGTGGGATGGGCCTCCTCTGGCGAGGAGGCCAGGGATCGTAAGGGCAGTGTAGTTGGAGTGGAGATCCCCGCCCAGCTGAGATGAGAGTGTTCATTCCAGAGCCTGGCAGCCTGACTTTGAATCCCAGCTCTGCCATGTGCTAGCTGTGTGATGCCCCTCTCTGTGTCTCCAGTCCTCCTCCTGTTAAGCGGAGATAATGACAGCATGCACCTCATGGGCTATTGTGAATGTTAAACAATATGCATGCAAAATGTATAGAACCATGCCCGGCACATAGTAGATGCTTAGAAGGCATTCACCATCATCACACCAACAACTACTACTATTTTGCATCCATTCTCTCCCTCATTGGAGCCTTACATCAGCCCCAGTAGGAAGTGGTGTTATCCCTATGTCACCGCTGGGCGCGTGAGACCCTGAGCAGTGAGGCATCTTGGCTGAGGCCACCGGCTGGCGTGGGCGGCCTGGCCTGAGCTTCCCGGCGCGGAGCACTTTCCTCCCCCTGTGCTGCCCTCCAGGACAGGTCCCCAATGGTTTGCACACCAGGCCGCATTGGGGGAGCTCCTAGGAGGCACAGACAGTGGCTGCTGCATGCCTGGCTCTCAGCTCCTGAAAAAAAAAAAAAAGAAAGCGATTCTCGCCTGAAGCAGAGCAGAATCACATGGAACGTTTTATAAACTATGTACTCCCCATGCCCTGGCGATTTTGAGATTTTACACACACACACACGCACACATACACACACGCACACACGCACACATACACACACGCACGCACACGCACGCACACACGCGCACATACACACGCACACACATACACACACACACACGCACACACACACATTGCGGGTGGGAGTCTCCACTGGGATCACAGTTCTCTCCCAGAGGCCGAAGTAGAGCCACCTCTGGTCCTCCCTCGGGGGCAGCCACACATTTACCAAGTGCCCGGCTTCCTGCTTCACCCCTGCCAGGGAGCGGGAATCTGCCTGCAGAGGGCTTGCAGGGGGCTTGGGGAAGTGCAGTCATTTCAAAGTGATCTGTTAACAAGCTCACGCTGCTGCAGTGTCAACCCTGCCAAGACAGAAAAGAGGGACTGCCGAGCCTGGTTCCAGGCACCGGGTCCTCCTCCAGCGCCAGTGCTGGAGGCCACGCTGAGCCCCCGATGGGCACCTGCCCTGTGCCAGGCAGGGCGCAGGTCCTGCTTACCAGGTCGTCTCCTACAGCTTCTCCTCAGGCGCAGAAACAGGCTCAGAAATATATGGCACTTACTGTCCAGGGCCCATGCGTGGTTCTATCATGTCATCTGCGTCCATTTCACAGAAGAGGAAGCTGAGGCACCGGGGTTAGGAGATGTGCCCAAGGCTAGACAGCTAGGGGAGAGCTGCTCACATCGACAGGTGGGCGTTTAAATTCTGGGAGGGCAGGAAGAGAAAATCACAAAAAAATCAGGCTTGAGCTAATACCTGGGCAATGGAGAGAGGAGCATGGGGTGAGTAATAATTCAGGGCATGATTATAATGAACACGTGCAAGGTGTCTTCCCTCTCCCAGGGCGCTGTTCTAAGCACTTTGCCCTATTCATTCATTAAGGAGACAGAATGAGAAGGGCAGGGCCATGGCGTGTGGTGGTGCAAGAAGGGGAACCTGGCCTGAAATACGGCGGCTGGTGGGAGAAGGTGGCATGTTCTCTCGCTGGGAGCTGGGACTTGAGGGAGGCCAACTCTCAGGCGGCCAAGGAAATCCTGTTTCGGGGGAGCAGGGGGAGCAGCAGTGCGTTCCTGCGATGGGTATTTAATGCACGCCTCCTCCGTGGCGGGCACTGGGGATTTAAAGGGGAACGTACTCCCTGCCTCCAAGGAGTGTTTAACATGCAGATGCGCATTGTGAGTCTGTGAGGGGAACAGGGTTTGCTTGGCAAACATTTCACATGAGCATCCTGCGTGCCCGGCCCTGTACTAAACTCCTTACAGCTGTGGCCTCCTTCAAGCCTCACCGTAAACGAACCCGGTTTTACAGATAAGGAAACTGAGGCACAGAGATCTCCGCGCCCCCCTCCCCCCAAGTAACCTGCCAAAGTTACCCAGGTGGTGGGGACTGGTGCCCGGCTGGGTCTGCTCCCCAGCCTCACCTGGGGGTGCATGTTCTGGGGAGTGTCCTTTGGGGAATGTGCCGAAATAGTGGTGGAGAGAGGAGCTAGGCCGGCGTCCTCCTCGGAGTCTCACCTCCGTGCCTCGCTTGTCCTGTGGCCTTGGCAGTTCCTCTCTGAATTCCCTTTTCTGGCTTTAAGATGGTGACAACACCTAGTTCAATAGAATTGTGATGATTCAATGAGAAGGATGTAGGGAAGGACTTAGCACAGAAAGAACCAGTAGCTACTTGCTATATAGACGACCCTCTGCCTCAATTCTGACTTCCTGTAACGTGCGCGGAAAAGCAGACTGTCGGACTGGTTTGGGGGTCACCCCGCTGGGCCTCCTCAGCTTTCCCTACACACTGGTCTGGGGGTTTTGAGCTAAGACTATGGGCTCAGCTCTGCAGGGAGAGGGCAGAGGCAGGGGGGATGGTGGGAATGACGCAGGGAGCGGAGCCCACTCACTCGTGTCTCTCCTTGGCTGCAGGGCATCCCTGGAAACAACGGTTTGCCAGGGCAGCCGGGGCTGACTGCGGAGCTGGTAGGTACCGGCCAGGACTCGCTGTCCAGCCGCCTCCCTGCCCTTGCCAGGGCCGAGCTTGCCAGGCCGGCTCCCTGAGCTGCAGTGGGGGGCCCTCTTCTCTCCCTCTGGGAGAAGCCTGGTTGGCACGTGGCTTCCCGAGGCCGAGGCTCTACCTGATGCCTTAAGTCTCCTTCCCCTTCCCCTCCCCGCCTGAGCCCCGCTGTCTGTCTCCTGCAGGGATCCTTACCCATTGAACAGCACCTCCTGCAGGTAAGAGGATAAGCGGGAGGGAGTAGGGACTTGAGGGGGTGGCAGAGGGCGCTGCAGATGGGCTGTTTGTGGGCAGTGTGGGGGGGAGGGGGGCTCCCAGCATGTCTAAAAGGGCTCAGCGCAGTGCCTGGCTCCTCACAGCCCCTAAGTCAGTACCTGCCGAATGACTGTTTGAAGGAACCCTGAGAAGGTACCCATCTTGCGGATGCTGTTGGCAGTTCCAACCACAGAGCTGCTGCCAGTGAGGCCCTGTACCCCCCTGGTTACTCCAGGGCAGGGCCCCAGCAGCATGCAGAGCATAATGCGGGCAGGGGGTGGGGCGGGGGGGTGATAGGATACTGGTGAGACCCTCAGGCCTGCCCGCCAAGGTTACGTTCTATGGTCAGACGGGGTGGGGCCTGGAAGAAGGCTTCGGCACCCTCTCTCTGGTCAATCCAGAAAGAATCCAGGGAGGAGATGGGATTTGAGAAGCAAGTCTAGTGGCGCAAGGGGACTTGGGCCTGGAAGGAGAGTCGGCCTGTGCCAGGGCCTGCAGACACGGTCAAGATCACACCCGTGGGCTGTGGCTTGGTCTGGCCTCTCAAGCTGGGCAGCGATTCCCTTGGGAGCCAAGGGTGGCACAGCCCTTCCTTGCTCAGTCACCTCTGGAGACGAGATCTGGGCTCTTCTCTCCTCCAGCTTGGCATCCTCAGGGGTCCCTCCCAAGCTTTGGCCAGCAGAGTGCGCTGTCCTGGCCACCCCCTTCCAGCACTGGCTAGTCGGTGCCCTGGACAACCCTGGGTCCTAACCAGGACAGTGTGGGGAGAGACTGCCCCACCCGGCTCTAACAGAGATGTCTCCGGAAGCAGCCTGAGGCCAGGGTAACCTCCTGGCACAGTTATGCCGTGGATCAGAGCGGGGTGGTGGCGGTGAAACTGCAGCTTCTCCCCCAGGCTTCCGGCAGTTGGGTCCCCCCAAGTCCTGCCCTGGGCACGTGACTGTGCAACTCAAGCAGGATTTAGCATTTCTCTGTGTAACATTTCATCCGATGGTTTCTCAGCCAAGTGCTCTGCAGGGGGCGCTAAGCAGCTGTCTGGAGAGGTGTCAGATGGCACCCAGGGTGCTGACCAGGAGCCCCCACCACACGCACGCACAGCCCAGAGGAAGCCTGGGCCTGTGTGGCCTGAGCACCAGCTCTGGCCTCAGACAGACCAGGGCTTCATCCAGGCTCCCCCCGCCGTGGACATGTCACACTGTCTCTCCGGGTGTCGACTCCCTTATCTCCACGTGCTTATAAGATGACCTGCCTCCTGGTGCTGCCAGGACAGAGCGTGATAAGTGCACAGGCCCATTACGATGACTGGCGCCTGGGTGCTGAGTAAACACAACCGTTACCACGGGGCTTCGCAGTGCAGTGAAGGTGGAGCAGGGGCCCCGCTGGGGGTCCACGGACACCCCACCAGGCCATGCACGGACGCCGGGCCCCTAGTCCTCTGAGGCTGTAGTCCACTTTCCACTCGTGGGTTTTCTTTTTCTGGGACGAGGACTCACAGCTTCCATCAAACTCCCAGAGGGCTTTGTGACCCAAAGAGGTTAAAGGCCAGGTGAGAGGAGCACCTGCTGGTCAGGAAGACTGGCAGGCCCAGCGAACTGGACGTCCGACAGCTGGGATCGGCGGGGACGGAGGGCGGGCTCCCTCCCAGGCGTCTGCAAAGGCCTGGCTGCTCCTGCAGCTGCTCCCCTTGCTCCTGGAGAAGCTGTTCGGAACCGGCCTTTGCAGCCCGAGTCCTCGTGGCGTGTCCTCACAGCGGGCGCAGGATGCCGGAACAGCGGGGCAGATGGTGCCTCTGTGGGCCCCTCTGCCTCCCCCCACACGCCTGTCTGGAAAGTGGCTTTGGCGGGGCCCCCACCAGAGCTTCTTCCTGCAGGAAACGCAAAGCCGGTGTTGGGATTGGGTGCCCTGAGGATGGAGCAAAGCTGCCGCAGGGGTGTGGCTGGGAGGAGTGTGGGTGGAGGACTGCCTGCCAGGCAGGTGACAGGGGCTCTCCATCTGGCCCTTCCCGGCCACTCAGACCCCTGCCCCCTGCCCTCTCCTTTCCCTCCTAGAGCATCTGTGGGGACTGTGTCCAGGGGCAGAAGGCCCGCCCAGCGGCCCTCCTGCAGAAAGGCGAGAAGGGAGACCAGGGCATCCCTGGTGTGCCAGGTTTTGACAACTGTGCCCGGGTAGGAGGCTGGGCTCGGGGCGGCCTTGGTGTAGGGAGGGATTCCAGTGGCCTCACCTGATAGAGCTCCTCTGTGCCCCCCAGTGCTTCACGGAGCGGGAGCGCCCCAGAGCGGAGGAGGCCCGGGTGAGTGGCCCTCGCCTTTCCTTCACCCCCTGCCCTGAGCCCCGACGGGGAGCGAAGCAGCCGACTGCTCACTCCCACCAACTCCATCCACTCCAGGGAGACAACAGCGAGGGAGACCCGGGCTGTGCTGGGAGCCCTGGCCTGCCCGGTCCTCCGGGGCTGCCGGGCCAGAGAGGAGAAGAGGTAAGGCCAGGGCCTGGGCCCTCCTGCGCAGTGGCCCTTCGTTCCCGAGTGCAGTCTCACTCGGGCCAGATGTCTTCTTGGGCCCTCAGTGGCTCCCTGTCTCCCGCGAGTCCTTCCAGGGCTCCGGGGCCTTCAGTCAGCTGGCGCCCTATTGCCCCATCTCATCTGCTCTCCTCACACACTGGCCTCCTCTCTGCTCTTGATCCATGCGACACCCTCCCTCCCTGGCCTGGCTGCTGCTTTTGTTGTGGTTGTTAATCCTCACTGGAGGATATTTTTTTTTCTTTGATTTTTTAGAGCGAGTGGAAGGGAGGGAGGGAGTTAGAGAAACACGATGCGAGAGACACATCGATTGGTTACTTCCGCACATGCCCCGACGAGGGCCGGAATTGAACCTGTGACCCTGCGGTGCTCTGGTCAATGCTCTAACCATTTAGCCACAGTGGCCAGGGCCCTAGCTGCTTCCGTCTCACCACACTCATCCCTGTCTGACATACTGTGTATTTATTTCATGTAAGAACATCCCACAGGTATCTACTGAGCACCAACTACGTGACAGCCCCTGTCCTACCGTATTTATCACCGTCCACCGCTCCCCTAGGGTGTAAGCGCCACGAGGCTCAGATTTTGGTATTTTGTTTATTGCCGTGCCCCCAGCACCTGGACTAATGCCTGGTACATAGTAGCTGCTCAATAAATGTTTGTTGGATGATTGAATGAACTGAATGAGAAGTTTAGCATCACCTTTAACATCAGCTGCCTGGAGACTCTGGCTGTGGTGAGCCAGGACGAAGGCACTGAGACCCTATGGGGCCTGAGCCTCTCTATCCATTTCTCTTGGCTTCCTTTGCAGGGTCCACCCGGCGTGAGGGGCTCCCCAGGTCCTCCAGGCCCCGTTGTGAGTATCTGTGGTTTCCTGGCTTGATTGATGCTCTCTCAGAGGGGTCCTAGTGCTGCCTGGTCTCCAGGAAGCTGGGCAGGGCAGACTGAGGAAACCTCCACTGCCTGCTCCTTTCTCTGTCGGAGCATCTGTGGGCACTGAGGACTCCCACCACCGAACCCCTGGGAATGGGCCGGCTGTGCCTGTGGTCCTGCTTAGAGGAGGCCCTCGGGGCGCATCCGTGTTTCCCCGCCCCTGACCCGCTGTGTCTTGCACCAGGGACCCAGGCTGCACGGGGCAGGGGGCCTCGGCTTCTGGCTCGTGGTCTCGGCGGCCAGGAAAGCACGTGGCGACCAGCCTAGATCTCTGTGCCCCTGTGACACCAGGCCCCCAGGGGCCAGGGGCTGCGATGGAGCTGCCCTCCACTGCTCTGTAGGACCATCGCAAGGACCAGTCTACAAAGAAAGGCCAGGCAGGGGGCCTCCTCCTTGGAGTCCTCTGTGGTGTTGATATGGCAGGAACATAGAAGTGACCAGAAAAGACTGGAAGAACTGAAAATGCTTTCTTTGGAGAAAATAAAAAATGGCTGGTGGGAGCTATGTTAGGACCAGGAGCCTTCCATCTGGGGAGCCTGTGGAGGTCAGGTAGCAGGCGTGAGGGCTCCCACTCCAGCAAGGGGGCTCAGTTAGACGCAGGGAGACTCGGGAAGGGCTGCTGATGTTGGGGACTGTTTCGTGTCTCTGCTGATGACAGAGCCATTCCTCCTGGAGCCAAGGGGAGGAGCACGTGTCTCTGGGCCAAGCCTTCCAGGGAGCCTCTCTTCCAGCTGCCTTGCAATATTCCCGTGACCTCTCCCACGACCCCTCAGCCCCAGACTGCCCCGGGGAGGCTGTGCTTGTGAGATGTGACCTGCTGTTTCTCCCACCAGGGCCCCCCAGGTTTTCCTGGTGCCGTTGGCTCCCCCGGATTGCCTGTAAGAACCTAGCGCTGCTCGACCTCCCTTCCCCCCGCCAACCAGGTCTCTGTGGCTTTTGCTGTCTCCTTTGCCGTCACACCCTCACCTCCATCCTCCGTGTTTGCGTTGTCCGCCTGCAGGCATGGTAGCTAACGACACAGGTTCCTAAGGCCCCCGGCAGCTTGGACATCCTCGAAGCCTCTGCCTTCTTCTCATTTTCCCTTCTCCCACCTCTCGTGCTTTCTCTCCCACAACCGCACATCGCTCCCCATAAGTCCTCCGGAGCTATTTCACCTTCTTAGCTTAAGCTGGTGCCTCTGAGGGCCTCTTCATCCCTCCCTTCTCATTTCTGCCTCCTGCTTCTCCCACCTTTGGTGTTGACTAAAGATTTGCTGAAAGTCGTTCTTGGGGCCCTGCCAGGCACCTGGCACTGCGCCCGGCAGAGATGCCAAAGCTTTAGGGCTTCACATTGCAGGCTGGCCTAGGTTTGCTGCCCTGCTGCTTGGCCGGGCTGGCCAGCGGCCCCCGGGAACCGGAAGGCGAGGATGCCTGCATCTTCCCCATCGTCCCGGAGGAAACGCTCAGCTTCCTTCCCTTCCTTTCCTCTTTCTTGGCTCCAGTGCCAGCCTGCTCCGAGGCTGGACACGTGATGCCAGCCAGTTGGGTTTCTGAGTGTCGGGGGGCCCTGCCCCTCTGTTCCCGGCCTCCTGGCCGGCGCCTTCTGCCAGGTGTCGTTAATTGCTCTGCCTTCATCATCATCACGGTGTGTTTCCGTCATCCCCATCCTCGCTGTTGCTCCCTCCTGGGTCGTGGACACTAACCTTTTGTTTGTCAGATTGCGTGTTCCCGGGGTCTGGCTCCTCTCCTCCCAGGCCTGGTGACGAGGGCCCGGGGAGCGGGGGCCCCCCTGGCCGCAGTTCCATCTGTCCCCGCGCCCTCATCCCGGCCGGGCCTTGTCTGTTTCTGCTTGCTTGGGTGAAGGGGCCATCTGTCCGTCTAGCCATCTGTCTTGTGTTGTGGAAAGGTTTGGGCGCCGTCTCTTGTGGGCACGAGGGAGAAGGGGCCGACATGGCCCCTGAATGGTGAGGTGAACGTATGCAGGGCAGAGCGAGGAGTGGGGGAGGGGCGCTCTGGCTTTGGTGGGCATGGAGATCCCTTTCCACCCTGAAAAGTGACAGGGAATGCTCTGGCGGGAGCCTTCCCATGTTTCTCCCCGAGTCCCTAAAAGAGGGTGATTTTGACTGGGGGCAGGGGGACTTGGACAGGTAAGTGTTGGGTACCCGGTGGGACATCACGCGAGGGACACCTCTCCAGACAGTTGTCACAGGGAAAGAACACACATGTCACCCTCCTAAAGGTACACCCCAGACAGTTACTACAATAGGGCACACCAATGACAGTCACCTGCCCGGGAGGCACCCTGTGGGATCAGCCAACTTGGGGGACATATCACTGTAGTTACCTGTCTTTGGGGGGTATGCTTCTGAGAGGCACCCATCTATGGGAGTTTATATCTCTGACAGTTACCCTCTGGGGCACACACCCTATGGAAACCTTGCTGGGACCCTAGGGGCCACCAGCAGCCCCCCCCCTTTTGCCTGGAACAGAGACAGAGGATGTGGGGTGGGGGCAGGAGTTAGGGGCTGGGCGGGAATGCCCTCCCCTGCAGTTTCTCATGATTTTTCTCTCCAAGGGTCTCCAAGGAGAGCGAGGCCTCAGGGGCCTGACGGGAGAGAAGGGGGAACTGGTAAGAGGAGCCCCGGGAAGACAGCTCAGGCCCCAGGGTGGCTGCCGTGCAGGAGGTGGGAGGGGGGGGGGCCCTACTTTTGAAGTTCTCTGCCCCTCAGCCCCGATCCCCTCGGGGTGGGGGTCTTCACACCCCCTCAGGATGAAAGGAGGCCCATCTGCAGGCGCCCAGCTCCCTGTAAGGGGCAAACACCCCTGTCCCCTACCAACGTCTCTGGGGGCTCTTCTCCCCACCTCTTCCTACAGCAGGTCCCTCTGCTCCCCCTCCCGGGTCCTCATCAGCCCCTGCCCTGGGCCCCTCTCAGGGTCTCAGTGGAAGGGGCCGAGACCTAGAGCACCTGCGTCGGGGGGGGGGGGGGGGGAGGGAAGGGGGGACCCAGGGGGGGACCAGGCCCCTGTTGCTGCTGTGTTGGGGGGGGTGCCCGCTGGGTGGCAGCTCCGGGGCTTCTGGCTCTGGCCACCCTTTGGCCCAGGAAAGGGGAGCAGACACGTCAGGGGCTGATCATGTCGACCTTTCTTTGCAGGGTCCTCCAGGGCAACCTGGCTACCCAGGTGCCATGGGCCCGCCGGGGCTGCCTGTGAGTAAGGGGGCCCTGGCTCTGGGGGTACCGGGGCCTGGGAGGGGTGGTCAGGACAGGACCCGCGGGATCTCCCTCCGCAGAGCAGGCTCCTTCCTTCCCCAGCACTGCAGCCCGTGCTCTGCCGGGCCATCCAGGCACAGCCACTGCTGAAAGCCCCTGGGGTGTACGGCTTGTCCCTTCCCGTCCCTTCCCTTTGGGGACCCACTGCAGTCACTGCACATCCAGGCCCTCCGAGGACCCCGAGAGGCCGAGACCCGGCCAGACAGATCTGCTCCTGGGGTGGGGTGTTGAGATAATCAGAGGGTCAGCACGGAGCCGCCACCCCATACCGGAGCCCACTGGGTGGGCACGTCCCCCCTTTCCACCGAGGGCCACCGCCGCAGATGAGGCGCAGCCCCCCTCTCCTCCCCGCGTCTGTGTACCAGCTGCGGTCTCCGCCCCTCGCATTAGCCGCGGGGCTCATTCCTCTCTCTCTGCTCGCTTGTCAGGGCATCAAGGGAGAGCGGGGCTACGCTGGACCCTCGGGAGAGAAGGGAGAATCGGTGAGTCTGAGTCGCAGCTCAGCGCGGGGCGGGAGCAGGGCTTCAGCGAGAGCCGGGCCTGCCCCTGCCCCTGCCCCTGCCTCCACCACCGCCACCAGAGACTTTCCCAGAAGCCTGAGGGGGAGGGCTGACCCCTGCTTCCCTGTCCCCTGAGTCACTCCAGCTGCATCTCAAGCAGTCAGCACAGGCTGGTGGCTGCGGAGGCCAGAGCTGGGAGGAGAATGCCAGCAGGGTTCAGGGAACCAATGGCTGCCTGCCAAGGGGAGGGGCACCGGGAGTCAGCTGACAGGAGACGCCTCCCACCCCATCCAGCAGAGGCAGGCTTACCGGGCGGCCTGGGAGTCCCAGGCCTGGGGTCCAGACCCAGCTCAGCCCCCTAGTCGGTCCTCCCCCCACAGCCCGGAGCCACCCTCTGCAGAGCCAGGCCCTGGCCGAGTGCAGGAGCCGGGCTGCTGTCAGATGAGGACGCTCAGGCTGGTGAGGCGGTGTGGCTCACCAGGGTCCCGCAGCTAGTTAGTGAGTTAGGGTGCAGCCTGCGTTCGAACCTCACACACGTCAGTGAGGCCCCCGTGGGTGCAGCCACCCACCGCGCTGTGCATTTATTCAAGAACTTGTGGGCCTGCTGGGCGCCAGGCTCTGAAGATGCTGTGGTGAATAAAACAGCCAGTTTTGTCCCCTGACTTCATAGGGCTCACATTCCGGGGGTTGGGGGGAGGCAGATAATAGAGGGTTAGACAAACATACGCATCATGAGAGATCTGCTGGAGAAAATGAGTGAGGGCTGGAGTAGCGTGCAGGGCGCTGTTAACAGGGATGGTCAGGGAGGCCTCTCTGAGGAGGTGGCCTCTGAGCTCAGCCCTGAATGAAGTGGAGGAGGGTCACGAGGTTTCTGTGCTGGGGAATCCCAGAGGGAGAGGCTGGGCCAGGAGCACTGAAGGAACAGCTTTGAGCCATTTAATGATCTAATGATTTGAGAGGCCTGGAAGGGGTCCGGGAACAGAGGGCATTGTGGGTAGTGGGTACCGTGTGCAAAGGCCTGGGGTGTAGATGGGCAGTGTGTTCAGGGAACAGCGGGCTGACCAAGCAGGGCAGGAGATAAGAAAGGGAGAGGGTGGTGGGTACCAGGTCACAGACGGCCTCAAACGGCATTGGTGGAAAGCGTGCTCCTCCTCCAGCTGGCAGAGGGGAGCCATGCAAGGCTTTGAAGCAAGAGAGTGTTATAACCCCAGCCGGGCTGGAGGAGATGGCAGCCAGCTGCTGGCTGTGAGCCAAGTGGGGGGCAGGGCTGGTTAAGAGCTAGTCCAGTAGCTCAGGCAAGAGGGGAAGCCTGAACAGACCGGGGGTGGGGTGGGGGTGGGGGGTAGGGGTGGGGGCATCCTGTCGGCTCAGAGGGCCTCCCACCACATCCCCTGCCCGTCCCCTGATTGCCCACCTCCTTGGGTCAGAGGGACTGATTTTGCTCCTTTGTGTCCCCAGGGCCCGCCAGGATCTGAAGGCCTCCCAGGTCCCCCAGGCCCAGCGGTGAGTAAGGGAGGGGCGGGGAGATGTGGACCTGGGGATCAGGGCCTAGGCCTGGTCCTGGTCCTGCCCTGGGGTCTGGGGGCAGGAAGATTGAGTTCCATCTGCATTGTTCTCTGTGGTGACAGGGTCCCCGAGGAGAGCGAGGACCCCAAGGGAGCTCCGGTGAGAAGGGCGACCAGGTGAGTGGCAACTAGGGCCCGGCTAGCCATTCTGACCCTAGTGGAGGGCTGGGGTGGGAGTGGGGGGGTGGGCAGGGCAGAGGCTGGGTCCTCTCCTTGGTGGTCACCTTCACGTGTGGAGGGGTGACCAGCTGTAGCCTCCCAGCCCCCATCCATCTGGAGCTGTCACCTCCCACCTCATGCCCAGAGCCTTGCCTGGCATCTTGGGCAGAGTGGAGGGCAAGGCCCATGTTTAGAAGCAACATCTCCCTGTCACTCTTTCCACCTAGTGGCCAGGTGGGAGAGAAGGGCAGCCCAGCAAACTGTCCCTTGCTTCTTCCCGCAGGGGTTTCAAGGCCAGCCGGGCTTTCCCGGGCCACCGGTGAGTGAAGACGCGAAGCAGCTCTGTCTGATGTGATTCCATCTGGAAGGGCAGGCTGACCGGCCAGGCTCGGCTGGATGGGCCTGTGGAGGGGAGGGAAGAGGCACGGGGGTGGGGGGGCGGGGGGAGGCAGCCTGGGTGGCCAGGCCTGATTCCAGGAGCCAGGACCTGGAGATCAGGGCCTCCTGGGTGGGCCCTAGCCCAGCAGGCCAGCTGGACCCAAAGCTCCTGGGTGGTGTTTCTAGAAAGCATCTACAACAGTGGGGCACACGCAGCAGGAAGGAGGAGGGAGCTCCCCCTCCAGCCCACGTTCATTCCGATCTGCTCCTGTGTTGATATAGGGTCCCCCTGGATTCCCAGGCAAAGCAGGAGCGCCTGGCCCACCCGGCCCCCAAGCTGAAAAGGTGAGCTGGACTCCAAGTTGGCCAGTCACAGATCTGAGTCGTTCGGCTCCCACACCCCCGTTTCACCCCCAGCATCAAGCCTTTGGGAATTCAAGAACCGCCTCCATTACATCCAGAGTGGGGAAAGGACCTCCAGGATGGCCCTAGCAACAGGGCCATACTAGCAACAAGGCCCCGGGCAAACCAGTGGGCTCCTAGGGTGGGCCAGTACACCCGCCTCCCCCTGCTCCCCCCTCCCCCCCCCCCGCCAGCCTCTGCAGGAGGTCTCTGCCTGATGGGAGAGGTACAGTGAGAGGGGGGTGACTAGGGTGTGACTGGGTGGCCTAGGCCAGTTTCCTCTCCTGCGAGTGGGGGGGGGGGGGGGGGGGAGTTGGGGGAAGGAGGAAGTGTGCTGGCACTGGGAGCCCCAGCGCCCACAGCAGGGGGAGCTCCGGGCACTTTCCTTCTGGGTCTGACACCAACTCCCCTGGAGGTGTTGTTGCCAAAGGCGCAGTGTGACTTGGTGACAAGGGTGGGAAGGGGCAGCCATCGGGGGAGCCCCACGGTGGCTGCCCCCGGGTTTGGCTGACTAAACTGCCCTGGTCTGGGAGGCTGACACTCCTGTCTCGGCCCCATTTCTGGGCTTCTCAGATGTGACAGCTGGAGGTGTAAGGCCCCGCATTGGCTGAGCGCTTGGGGCAGGGGGAGCCCACACAGCACAGCGGGGATGACATACAGCGGGCTCCCTGGCTCTACTCGCTGTCCGCTGTCCGGGTAAAGAAATGAGGCCTTGGAGAGGCCAGGGCATCCCGGGGGGCACGCAGCAAATTAGAGGCAAAGCTGAGGCTTCCCTCCTGGCCCGGAGAGCCCCCGGGCTGCTTCCCAGAACCAGTGCCCACCAGCACGGGCAAGGCAGCGGTGGGGCCACCTCCCTTCCTCCTGAGGGACCTGATTGGCAGCTGCTCCCGGAGCCCTCTGTGCTGCCTCTGTTCCAGGGCTGCCTGCTAGCCTTCGGATGGTCATTGCAGACAATCCCAGACCTCTGGCCAGGGGTTCCATTCCCGATTCCCTGTGGAGCAGACATTTTTTCTGGGGCTGTGCTGACCCCTCCTGGTGGGTGGTGGCATTGCACTGCCACCCAGAGCTCTTCTCCCTCCACCTCACCCACCCCACCCCAGGGGTTTCTAACTGCATTCCTTCCCTTTGGCCACCCCCATAGCCACTGCTCCAGGGCAGCCACCCTCTCCCCGCTGGGGGTGCAGCAGCCCTCCTCACCAAGATGCCTGTCTGGCCTCTTCTCCTGTAAACACTGTAATTCAAATGGTCTGTTGTCATCACTCCCCTATTTTGAAACTTCAATGGCTCCCCAGGGCCTGTAGCAGCGGGTTTCACTTTATTTTGTAGTCCTAGTGCAGTGGTTCTCAACCTCTGGCCCTTTAAATACAGTTCCTCATGTTGTGACCCAACCATAAAATTATTTTCGTTGATACTTCATAACTGTAATGTTGCTACTGTTATGAATCATAATGTAAATATCTGATATGCAGGATGGTCTTAGGCGACCCCTGTGAAAGGGTCGTTCGACCGCCAAAGGGGTCGTGACCCACAGGTTGAGAACCTCTGTCTAGAGCCGTGTCATTACATAGAAGCTCATGTGGACCCTTGATCTATAAAACAGATTCAAGTGGAGCTTCTCTGGCTAAGGCAAGGGAAGGGGGTCCTGGAATCCCACCCTCTGGGCCCCCCACTTTGTGCCATTAGCCCCGAGGCCCTCCAGGAACCCCCAGGACTCTGAGAAGTGCCGTTTGAAAATCACAGGTCTTTTTAATAATGTGGAGCACGGCGCTCAGGGCCCACAGCCACCAGGCTCTAACTTCCCCAGCCTCCTCCTCCACCCATCACATGGGCTCCCCAGACACCCTTGGCTAGGCCAGGCTTGCAACCACTTCCAAATCCTTCCTTCTCCTTCTCTGAAGCTCCCATGGGCGTGCCCTTTCCTCCTCCGCCGCCTGCCAGGCCTCAGACACCAGGCAGAGTCAGCATCTGGTGACACTTCTGTGACTCTTCCCCTGACCGGGGCCGGAGTGAGCCCCTCCCTATTCTGAGCTCCTATGGCCCCTTTCCCCACAGAGCGCGTGGACTGTTGCGTTGCTCTGATTGTGAGCCTGTGACTCTCACTGGACTGTGAGCTCCTGGAGGACGGGGGCCACCCCTTGCTCACCGGGGAGAATCAGAGGCTAAGTAGTGTTTGGTGCCTCGTTGGGACTGATGCGAACTGAGTGCCTCAGTCAGCACATGCTACTGAGCACCCACCATGCCAGCCCCTGGTCAACCTTGGAGAAGACGCTAGACTTCGCAGGCTCTGTCCCTTCCGTGGAGCAGCGAGGAATGCTCTGCAGAGGAGAAAGATCCTCCTGGGGGAGTGGTGTGTGGAGTGTATCTACTTGGTCCAGAGCAGAGCTGGCTTAGAAGCCAGCTGTCCTGGCCTCCGGTAGTCCCCGAGCATGTGGCCCAGGGCCTTGTCTCCAGCCTGGGATGAGGCTCTGCTGACTTCGTTTCCAGGGCAGCGAAGGGATGCGAGGCCCATCAGGCATGCCTGGTCCCCCTGGGCCACCAGGGCCTCCTGGGATCCAGGTGAGTGCGTGCCCCCTTAGCCTGACAGGTGTGGGTTGTGTGCGTGTGCACGGGGGTGTGCGCGTGTGTTTGGTAGGGCTGGGAGCTGGGCGAGGGCGGCGAGGCTGGAGGGTCCGGGCAGGCTGTAGAAATGCCCGTTTCCTGTTTCCAGGGCCCTGCCGGCCTGGATGGTCTGGACGGGAAGGACGGCAAGCCCGGCTTCAGGGTGAGATGATGCGCCGGGGAGGGCACCTCTTCCTTCTCCAAGAGCCAAAGTCCAGGGAACCCTGAGGAAGGGACTGAAGTGGCCCCCCCCACCTCTGTCAGGGGGAGCCCATGCCTTACCTTGGTCTGCCTCTCACTGCACCCCGCCTCCCTGGGTCTCACTTATCCTGGTAGCCGTGGCCAGCGTGGCTGAGCTAGGCCTCCCTGAAGTCAGGACAGGGAAGGTAGTAAATTCCTTTCCAGAAACTCAGACAACTAAAGACACAGAACCCTCGGGTCCTCAGCACTATTTTTATAGGTCGCAAGGGGTCCAGAGCCCCCCGGCTGGGACCCCAGGTCTAGCTCGGAGCCTGCACAGGCAGGGTGGCCTGAGTGGCCACAATGGCGGAAGGGACCTGGACTCTGGCCCGGTCAGCAGCTCCTACGGGCTGGCACCAAGGTTCCCAGCCTGTGAGTGGATGGGTTAGCCCACGGAAGAACCAGGTTGCATGGAAGGACTTGAGCAAGGTCTTTGATTTTGCTGGGGAATCGGAAAGGGCTGGAGCCATGGCAATGAGCAGAGCCTCCAGGTCGATCCCCGTCTGTACCCAAAAGACGGAAAACTGAGGTCCCGAGAGGGGGCAGGGTTCATGCAGGGGCCATGGCCAGTCAGAGGCTGAGCCTGGCTTAGTCTTCCCTCTGCGCATAGGACTTCCCTCCATCCTGGGGCGGGTGGGGGAGGGGCTGGAGAAGGGGGAAGACTTGGCGAGTGAGTTGGGTACAAGCTGGACAACGCTCCCGCCTCAATGCCCCCATCTCTCTCCCTAGGGAGAACCCGGTCCCGCTGGCCCACCTGGACTCATGGGACCCCCGGTAAGTGGAGCTTCAGGGAGGAGCGGGGAGGTGGCACCGCTGACCCGGTGCAGCTCTGCGTTGGTGGGTGGGGGGAGTGTTAACCTGAGGAAAGAGGAGGGGACCAGGCCTCTGGTGGAGGCAGGGATGTGCAGCTCCCTGCTTTTCTTCTAGGGTTTCAAGGGGAAAACAGGACATCCTGGCCTCCCGGGACCAAAGGTAAGGGCCGAGCAGGTAAAGCCTGGCTCCAGCCAGAGTGGACATACCGCCTGACCCTTGCCCGAGATGCCATCCCGGCATCCAAGCCTCCTGAGGCCGCTGGTGCCTGGCCGACGGGGTCCGGGCTTCTCCCACCCACCAGCCTGAGGGTGTCAGAGGGCCTCGGGCCAGAGCGGGGCCTGTGGTGGATCCCTCTCATGTGGGGGGAGCCAAGTGGCGGTCTGGTGAGCTCCTCTCTCTCTTTCAGGGCGACTGTGGAAAGCCCGGTCCCCCCGGCAGCAGTGGCCGGCCCGGAGCTGAGGTGAGGGCTGGGATCGATGCACGCTGCCTTCGGACAGCTTCTGGGCGGCCACTTCGCTGACTAGCAACATGGCTGCCTTCTCCCCTCCCCTTTCTGGGGCAGGTTTGGCCCAACACGGCACATCTTGACTTTCTCCCTCCTCTGAAGGATTGTGCCTGGTTCCCCTTCTATAGGCTGTTGGGTCATTAGCCTAAAAGGGCAGGGCTTGGCCTTCTCCGGCTGGGACTCTGCTTTCTCTCTCCACCATCCTCGCGGGCAGGACTGGGGCCTCGGCCCTGGAAGGCTTAGGCCTGGAGGCCAGGGCTCAGCTGGGCTCCTGGGAGCACCGGTGTTCCACCTGCTCTGCTCAGTCCTCTCCCCCTACCAGCCTCGTGTGTGTAATTCTGTTTCTGTGTCGTTTCTTCTTTTTTCTGGCTCCTGCAGGGTGAGCCTGGTGCCATGGGACCCCAGGGAAGACCCGGCCCCCCTGGCCATGCTGTGAGTTAACTGGGTTGTCTCTGCCTCTTGAGAATTGGGATTCTGTTGGAGCTGGAAGGGGTGGGGTGGGGGGTGTGTGCACGAGCTGGCGATGACCCCAAAGTACTGAGCACAGGAGCAGCCCCAGCGCCTGGAGCCGTGAGGGGCTTTGGGCTCACGCAGTCCTGTGGTTCCCAGGCCTTTTGCCATTTTCTTGTTTTCTGGGTACATTCGAATCTACTTATCTTTTTTTAAAAATATGTTTTTATTGATTTTAGAGAGGAAGGGAGAGGGAGAGAGAGATAGAAACATCAATGATTAGAGAGCATCATTGATTGGCTGCCTCCTGCACACCTCCTATTGGGGATTGAGCCCACAACGCGGGCATGTGCCCTTGACCGGAATCAAACCCAGGACCCTTCAGTCCGCAGTCCGATGCTCTATCCACTGAGCCAAACCAGCTAGGGCCGAATCTACTTATCAAACAAAGATCATTCAGTTATTCAACAAATAATTATTGAGCATCTGCTGCACGCTAGGCACTGTTCCAGGCCTTGAACTAAGGTAGTGAGGAAGCAGGCACAGCACACAGGTTAATGCGGAAGCGTGTGATGTGCCGGGGAGGGACTGGGAGGTGACTTTAGAGGAATTTTTGAGGAGAAGGAGCCAGTTGTCCAGCAGTTTGGGGAAGAGCATCCAGGTCAGGGGAGGGGAGGGGAGGAGAGGGGAGCAGGTGATGCAGAGCTTGAGGCAGAGGTGAGCTGGGTATATTTGGGGAGCCCAACATCACCATGGCTGGAGTGGAGTTCAGGGGGTGTGAGTGGGAACGGGAAGCTGAGTTTGGAGAAGACGTGACACAGATGGATGGTGGAGGACCTGGGAGGGGCGGGCTTGGGGTGGGGGAGGGGGGAGGCGCAAATGGAAGCGGAGATCCCTGGGAGGCTTTGGAGACGTGGCTGGTGGCCCTGGAGGGGGTGGGGGAAGGTGGGGGAGGAGGGAGGCGGGGTAGCAGTGCACAGACCTGGTGTGTGTCTAGGGGCCCAGGACTTGCTGACGACCTACATGGGGTGGGAGGCGGGAGCAGCAGAAAGACAGCCATCAAGGGCACTCCTGTGTCTGGTAGCCGGGTGAGTGGGCGGTGCATGTACTGAGATAGGCGACCTGGAGAGAATATTAAGTAATAATGGATTTTCCGTCTACTCATCGGTAACACAGAGGACTGCCAATGGGCGCCTTTGATCAGTGTGAGGGCGCAAGCTGGTGGGGTTCCAGAGAAAAGCGAATCAACACGCTGGCATCTTATCGCAGCCCTGCTGTGGCTGGCTGCGTGGTTACAGGCTTGGGGAAATGTTAAAAATAGCTCATGACCAAAAAACAGAACCCTCAGGTCTTCCGCACTATTTGTATAGGTCGCAAGGGGTCCCGAGCCCCCAATTGGGGGCCTCAGGTCTAGCTCAGTCCCCCCTCATGTTACAGATGAAAGAAGGAGTCACGCCCTCTGGATGTGTCCCCACTGGAGACTGGTTCAGGGGCTGGGACAAGAGGGGCGCAGGGTTCCTCTTCTCACCTGTCCACCTGCCCCGGCTGTGTGCCGGGCCCAGGACATTCCTGGAGCATTCAGATGAATAGGGCAGACCAGGCCTCCGGAACGTTCCATCTGGAGTGTGGAGGGACGTGCTCTGAGAGACACGTGTGCCCTGGGAGCCCTGGGAGCCCTGGGAGCCCTGGGTGGCTCTGAGGTGGCCTTGGAGCTGTGCCTCCGCGGAAGGTGCAGGAGATGGGGGAGGGCACTGGGACAGGGGCCAGCCCAGGCAGGGCAGGAGTGCTCCTCGGTGTCTGAGTCTCCTAGGAGACCAGGGAGGCTGGGGCTGTGCTGAGCCCCTGCCCTTCACTCCCTGCTGCGAAGACCAGACACCCAGCTCCTGCTCTTTGCTCCTCCCGCAGTACACAAGGGGCAGGGGTGGGGGGGGCGGGGAGGGGGGGCTCTGAAGACACCCAGGCCCCCAGGCCTGCCGTCTGCACTGGTTCTGGGTGCCAGCTCATCCCCTCAGCACTCCCTGTGCGGCAGGCATGAGGGTCCTGTGAGCTTGGGGACCCTCAGGCCTCAGCTCTGGCACAAATCTTCTGGCAGAAGCTCAAGTGCAAGACTGAAGGGAAGGAGGGCTTAGGGCGAGGTTTAGGGCTTGGCTCTGCCATCGGTCCCTCCACACCTCCCGGGGGCCCTTGTTACTGGAGGCTCTTTCCAACCCACTGCCTTTGTCTCTCTTCAGGGACCACCGGGGCCTCCGGGCCAGCCCGGCCCAGCGGGGATCTCTGCAGTGGTGAGTGACAGGCGCCCTCATCCCTCCCTCCGCCTCCCAGGAACTGGGCCCTGCTCTGCTGTGGGCTCCTTTCAGGGGAGCTGGGGGAGGGGAGAACAGTTTGCCCCAACCCTCTCCTTTCTTGGTCAGCCTCTCTTGCCTTGAGACCTCCCAAACGGCATCGGTGGAAGTGAAGGCCTTTGGAGAGGGCTGGAGCCACCCCAGGCCCTGTCTCAAGTTCAGGCATGGTCCCTGGCACACAGCACCTGCCCCCGGCTCTGTGGAGTTCATCTTTCCCTCTCTCCTCCCCTCTCACCACCCTCCTTCCTTTTCTCCAGGGCCAAAAAGGAGACCAGGGAGCCACTGGAGAAAGAGGCCTTGCAGGCTTTCCGGGCGAGCCTGGCCCACCTGGACACCCTGGCCCCCCGGTAAGACCCCCCCTCTTCACGCACAGCCCCAGGGAAAGGGCCAGCTGGCCTGGCTGGTTGAGCACAGCACTGCACGCCTGGGGTCTCCGGGGAAGGGGAGGCTGTTTGCATGGAAAAAGGCAGCGGAAGCTGGTGCCTGAGGATCACATCATATTGGGAAGAAGGGACAAGCTCAGCAGCCAGCGCTGTGCCCACTGCACACCAGGCCGCTGCCCTGACCGTGCACAATACCGCCTGTAGAGATCCCTCGGCCAGATGTCCGGCAGGGGACCCTTGGCCCCTGATCCGCCCTGCCCCTCTCCGGGGGAGCTTTTGGTAACCACAGAAAACTTGGTAACCGGAGTCGAACCCACAACCCTTCGGTTCATAGGCCGACACTCTAACCACCTAGCAACACTGGCCAGGGCAACAATACTCCCTCTTTCAAAGGTTCCAGGCCGGTGAACCCCATCAGGTGGGACTGGTTGTCAGTCTCAGGGATGAAAAGTCAGTGGGTGGAGCTGAGACAGGAACCCAGGTCAGGGCACTTTCCACCAGCGTGGGGAGCATAGCAGTGACCCTGGGACTGGCGGCCTGGGACGGGGTGTCTGACTCCAGCAGAGGTGATCGGTCAGCCCAAGTCTCACCTCCCACTCACTCTGATTCCTGCCAGCCCTCCACCTCCCCTGCCCGCAGGCCCAGGAGCCTCCAAGATCCGGGATGAGTCTGCCTGGTTGCCTTGCAAGCACAAACTGCTCTTCCCCAGCATCCTCCAGAAGCGGTGGGCGGGGCCCAGGAGGCAGCCTCTCCTGTCCCAGGGAGGGAGCAGGCTCACCTGACCAGATCTCTGGCTCACACCTTCATTCAGCAAACATCGAACTTACACTCCGAGCCAGAGAGTGTGAGAGATGCGGGATCGCAAGCAAAGATCAGGGGGCTGCAGCCGGCTCCTCCTTCATTGGGCTCAGTCAGGGGGCAGCCTGGAGCTGTCAGTGTGGGGCTCGGGGACAAGGCCCGAGTGCGGGGTGAGGTCTAAGTTTCCCGGCCTGTGCCCCGCATGTCCGAGGGGAAGGGGTAGGAGCAGGACCCCTTGGTGGAATGGGGGTTGGACATGCCCAGTGGGCAAGATGAGGCATGTGACATCAAGGGAAGTTGGCACTCATCACCTCTTTATTGCTCTCACTTCCCAGGGTGAGCCTGGTGCGGATGGTGCAGCTGGCAAAGAGGTACTGTTGTCCTGGGCTTGTCCTGTCCCCGTGGGAATGCTGCTGCTTGCTCCTCGCCTTACCCTGGCCTCTTTGTGCGTTCAGTAACCATTCTTCATGCAAGTGTTCTCTGGACAGATGTGTAGGAAACGTGCCCTTGTTGCTCTGGGCAGAGGAGTAGGGGACTAGGTGATGAGGATGAGAGCGAGACTTGTTTTTCACTATTTTTTTTTTTAACTGTGAACCTGGTCAAAAAGAGGCAATAAGAATAATAAACTCCAACAAACATCTCCTGGGCACCAGTCCCTGCCAGGCCCTCCAATATGCCACAGATTGGCCCTTTCATGCTGACTTCTCACCTCTTTTTGTCTGTGACAAGGGACCCAGCCAACATAATCATCTCAGGCCATGCTCTGGGGGACACTGGTCTCCTCTCCAGCTGTCAGCCCTTCTGTTATCAGGGAGGCTGTCGTCATCTCTCACACAGAGCCCAGCCCGACAGCGCAGGGGCCCGAGGCAGTGGGAGGGTCCTTTCACAGCATTGCTTCCCCTGGGTGGCTTGGAGATGCTGCAGAGACTTGACCTTTGACTTTTGATTTCCTCTAGGGACCCCCTGGAAAACAGGGACTCTATGGACCCCCTGGCCCAAAGGTGAGTGGACACAGGCTGGGTTTGAGAGAAGCTCATGAGTTGGTGAAGCCTGACTCCCAGCTGTGGCTTCAGCCATGGAGGGGAGAGACAGGAAGGCCAGTGGACAGGAAAACATCGTGGACGGAACTTGGAGCAACCTCATCTCTGAAAACTTCCAAGATGGGGCTGTTTCGAAGTCCTTAGCTATGGTTGGGGGAATGGAAATTTCAAATTCATTCACTCATTGATTTGATTGATTGATTGAGTGATTCATTCATTCATTCATCCTGCAAGCATCTGCTTGATCTTGCTTCCATTCCTGGCCAGGTGCTCACTCAGTCCTGTCACACTCTAGAGCATGGCAGGTTTTACTGATAATTAGACCCCGCACTGTGGGATCAGAGGGAGAGAGCACCAGCTCAGCTTGGGAGTCAGGGAGGCTGCACAGGAAAACAGGAACATCCGCTGGGTTGGGGAGGGCACTGGGGAGAAAGGAGGGGAAGGGCCTTCAGGCGGGGAGGACTCAGACAGTGTGGCCATCAGAGAATGATAACGGCTGAGGTCTGGAGGGAGGTGCGAGGGCAGGGAGATGAGGCTGCAGAAGAGATCAGAACCACACCATGAAGGGTCCCGAAAGCCTGGCCACGGAATGAGGCCTTTATTCGGAGGGCAGCTGGGAACTGGCAGAAGGTTCAAGCAGGGAGTCGCACCATGAGAACCGTCTTCTAGAAGGACTGTCCTGGGGCAGTGAAGTGAGCAATCTGTCAGGACGCTGTGGCCACAGTCCAGAGGCAGATGCCGGGGGCCTGGCTGAAGGATGGAGAGTGGGCCATCGTGAGGTAGACTTGGGACTACTTGGCAGTGCTGGACTGGGACTTCCTGTCCTTGCAGGGTGACCCCGGACCTTCCGGACAGAAGGGCCAGGCAGGAGAGAAGGGAAGAGCTGGCATGCCTGGTGGGCCCGGCAAGAGTGGCTCCATGGGGCCTGTGGGGCCACCGGGTCCTGCAGGAGAGAGAGGCCACCCTGGATCTCCAGGGCCTGTGGGGAGCCCCGGATTGCCCGGGGTGCCTGGCTCCATGGTAAGGAGAGGCTGGCAGCCGCGGACACTCTCTGGGCATTCAGGGTAGAGCATGGACCGTTTTAGAACCTCCTGCTGACATCCTGCAGGAAAAGAGCATGACTCCCATACGAGTGGCTCTTAACTGTGTGTGGGAGGGTGGGGGGTTGGGGACCCTCTCCCCAGAAAAATGCACTGATGCACACAATGTTTTGGACCATTTCAGGGGGGTTTAGGATTAAGTATCTGTGGGTGGCTCCTGGGACCTTTGCTCCGCCCCCCCATTTCTTATTTCCATAAAATCTACCTCCATGGAGAGAGCAGCACTTGGAAGTATAATTGAGGCAGGTTTTCTTCTCTTTTCTCAGGGAGACATGGTGAATTACGATGAAATCAAGCGATTCATCAGACAAGAGATCATTAAAATGTTTGATGGTAATTGGCAGCCGCTGGGTGGCAGTGGGTGCCGCTGGCCCTTCCAACCTGCTTCTCCGCCCTGCCCGGGCCTCCTCTTCCTAAAGCTCAATATCCTGCCCCCCACTTACCCCACCCCCCACTTACAGGGTTGTGTTCAGTGAGACTTCAGGCTTTCCTTGTCACCTGCTCTGTTCAGAGACAACACGATTCCCTCCCTCCCGCCTTCCCCAAGCCCCCACTGGGGCAAGGAGACAGACAAGAAAATTGACATCAAACGAGTCTGCCTGCAGGGAGCTCAAAATAGTGGGGCGAGCAGCAACTGTAAGATGGCTGGGTGGCTTCACTCCAAGCCTTTGTTTCCTGTTCATTTGCTCATCCAGCGCTGATATGCTAGGGACCCTGCCCTCCAGGGGCTGGGCATTGTGATCAGGGAGCCGGGCTTCAGTCTGAGGCCAGTGATGAACCAGTGAAAGGTGTTGGAAAAGAGACGTTGTCATTGGATCTGTGCTTCAGAAGGAGCATGGTGGAAAGCAGTGTGGAGGCCCGGACACGGGAGACCAGAGATCAACCCCAGGCCCCTCGCTCTGACGTCCCTCTGAAGAAAGGCTTCTCTGGACGCCATGCCCAGGGCCTGTCTGCAGCATCTGCGGCCAGCCGGAGTCCCCGGGGCGCCCTGCGACCTGTCCCTGTCCTTTCTTACAGAGAGGATGGCTTACTACACCTCCAGGATTCAGTTCCCCATGGAGGTGGCGGCAGCTCCCGGCCGGCCAGGGCCCCCGGGGAAGGATGGTGCTCCCGGCCGGCCAGGCTCTCCAGGAGCACCTGGGCTCCCCGGTCAAATCGGCAGAGAAGGACGGCAGGGCCTGCCAGGAATGAGAGGTAGAGCTGCCCTCTGGTTCCAGAGTGCCCACGCGGTTCTCTGGGGCACACATGAGCGTTGTATGAGGCCTGTTGGGAATGTATTCACCTGTATGTGCGTATTTCTAATAATCTGACTGGGTGTGTCATTTTTCTGCTCAGGGATAGGACTTCTGATTTTATTTCTCTTGTCCCAGGATTGCCCGGCACCAAAGGTGAAAAGGGGGACATTGGTGTTGGCATCGCAGGAGAAAATGGTCTCCCTGGTCCCCCAGGTAGGAAAAGCCAGCCTTTCAGACCAGGAATCATAAGCATCTGAGCTCTCCTTTCTTCACGCTCCTTCTATAACACAGCTGGGTGGCCCCTCAGATAACTACAGGCTTATCCACCAACATTTGCCTCATGTGACTGTGTGTAAGGCACTCTGCTAGGGCCTGTGTGCGGGGGAGTGAAGGGCCAGTGCCTGCCCTCAAGTCCTAAATTGGGCTAGCACGACGCAGAGGAAGAGGGTCAGATGCGGTGGGGCCAGGGAGTGCTAGCTCAAGTCCTGCTGGGCTGCATGCCCTTGACAGGGTCACGTAAGCCGGGCAGTACAGCCTAAAAGAGAATGACTACAGCCTGACGACCTGGCACCAAGACCCAGCTTCATCGCTTGCCACATGTGCAACCTCTCTGCGCCTGTGTCCGCGTCCACAAGACGAGATAACAGTTCCTTTTTCACGGAACTGCTGTGACGATTCAATGACTAATGCATAAAAAGCACTCGGCCTTGGGCCTGACGCATGGAAACTTCCAGTAAAACTAGCCAATAGTATTGTTGTGGTTAGATTAATGTAAGGGTCCGGTCGGGTCTCATGAGAACGTGTTATAACCTGAGAAGTATTCTTCAAATGTAAGGTGTTTTTGAGCACAGCCATTCTTCTCTCCTGTAGTCTGGACTTCCTGATTTTCCTTTCCTGACTTCCCTCTCTAGGTCCTCAAGGTCCTCCAGGGTATGGCAAGATGGGTGCAACTGGACCGATGGGCCAGCAAGGCATTCCCGGCATCCCTGGCCCGCCAGGCCCCATGGGCCAGCCGGGCAAGACTGGCCACTGTAACCCCTCGGACTGCTTCGGGGCCATGCCCATGGAGCAGCAGTACCCACCCATGAAAAGCATGAAGGGGCCTTTTGGCTGACATCACCGCCTCCGTTAGATGAAGGACTCCATGGGGAACAAATGGCTAAAACTTATAAGACTCTGTGATGGGTTGTGAATGTTCTGAGTTTTTAATTGCTATTGATATTTTTTTATCAATAAATAAAAAATAAAAACGATTTGTAGTCTAACTTTCAGTGGGGTTTCTCTGGTGCTGCAGCTGGTCTCCCCGTCATCCTCCTCGGTCATTTGGTTCCAGAGTCAAAAAGGGCATTTCCCTCATCGTCTGTGGCCAACCCAGTGGAGCTGTGAGATGCTGCTGTCCACGGAGCCCCAGCTCAGCTCTCCTCTCCAGCTGCTTGTGAACCGCCCGTTGGTCCTCTGGACTTGTGTCCTGTCCCTCACAGCACACTTCTCAGAGTCAGAAAAGGGGCATCACTCGGCCTCTCCCTACTAGTGAGCCAAAAGCAGGATTGAAGACCCCGACCCCAGCTCAGAAAGGCCCCTCCCTAGTTGTTTTCTAAAGAAAACAGTGTTTGGTACCTCACCTACCCTTTTCATTTCTTTTTTTTTTTTTAAATATATTTTATTGACTTTCTACAGAGAGGAAGGGAGAGGGATAGAGAGAAACATCGATGAGCGAGAAACATCGATCAGCTGCCTCCTGCACACTCCCCACCAGGGATGTGCCCGCAGCCAAGGTACATGCCCTTGACCGGAATCGAACCTGGGACCCTTGAGTCCGCAGGCCGACGCTCTATCCACTGAGCCAAACCGGTTAGGGCCCTTTTCATTTCTTGAGTGTGACCCAAAGCTAAGGCAGGTTGCACCTTGGGAAATGCCACCCAATGCTGAAGGCTGTTCGTCTGCCTGGCAGCACCTCCAAGTACAGTTTCTTCTTGCTGCTCCAGTAATTCTGTGATTTGAAAGCCTGTGAAACAGGAGGGAAGATTGGCTCCAGCCCCTGGCCTAGGCAACCAGGGAATGCTTCTCTGGGAAATGAGGTGAAACCTCCTGCCTGTACTGATGTATGGCCCTGTCACCAGCTCTCCTGGACTGCAAACGGCATCCTTGGTTAACCTAACGTGATGCTTTCCCAGGCAGCTTAGCCTAGGCCTTCAGAAACAGGCTGCATCAGTATAAAGTGGTCATGGGCAGGCCACGATCATATCTAAGCTTATGGTCCTCAAAGTCTGCTGGGAGTCTGGTGATCTATCTCCTGTCTCCTCCATATGTAAAAAGGCTAGAGAGAAAAAGAAAGATAGCAAGTTGAATATTGTAGAAACACTAGAGGCCTGGTGCATGAATTTGTGCACTAATGGGGTCCCTCTGGGTGGCCTGCGGGGATCAGCCGAAACCCGCAGTCCAACACCACCTGCAGCTCCTACCTTCCCCTCCCACTCATCCCGGCCCCACTGTGCCTGCCACAGGCTCGCACCCAAAATCAATCCTGTTCAGAAGAGGCTCACGCCACAGCAGTGCTTGCCAGCTGTGAGCCCTGCATCTGGTGCCCTCCTGAGGGGAGTGGCCTGTGGGATCAGGCTGAAACCAGCTCTCCAACATCCCTCCAGGGGTCCCAGACTGAGAGAGGGTACAGGCCAGGCCGAGGGACCCCACCAGTGTATGATCAGGGCCAGGGAGGGACCACAGGAGGGCTCCAGCGAGTGTCTGGCCTATCTTGCTCAGTCCCCCTAACCTACCAGTCAGAGCGTCTGCCCCCTGGTGGTCAGTGCACATCATAGCAAGCGGTTGAGCGGCCTTAGCATATCATTAGTATATCACGCTTTGATTGGTTGAAAGGATGACCTGTCACTGGACAACTGGACACTTAGCATATTAGACTTTTATTATATAGGATTCCATCTCAAGCTTCTCATTCTCTACTGTTCAGACCTCTCGTCCTGGGTGGGCGGCCCTGTGAGAAAGCAACAAGGCACATCCAGAGGGACTTCCAAAGAAGTCTTGCTGCTGGCCCCAGCTTCCCAGGTTTATCCAAGTTGGGTAAACTTCAAAAGGATCTCAGAGCAGATTCAGAAACGTACTGAGGGTCCAGATGCTGGTCCAAATTGGCTGAAGCCTTCAAACTGGCTGTCAAATCTCTCCAGAGCTGGTGTTGCCAGCAGTTCTGAAAATTCCCTTCTCTGGTTGGACTCCAAATACCAGGAGACCAGCTTAGGGGTGGCTTTTCAGAACCGTTGCCCCATTCTTTTCCTGCCAGGAGCAGAGGAGTGCCATGACCGGGGGAATGAAATCTGGCCGACTCCTGAGCGTGCCTGACATTTTTAGGTTTAGGAGGAGTCCAGTCTTATTTTATCTCTCACCAGCAAGTCTCAGTCAACCCCGGTTCTAACATAAGCCATGAAAAAGCAAATGCATCACCCTTGCCTTGAAGTAGCAGCCAGTTTTGGACAGCGGATGAGGACAGATGTGAAAGTGCTCCCATTGGAAGGCCAGCTTCCCCCTCAGCCCACACAGAGAAGTGCTGATGACAAGGAGCACGTTGGCACCACTAGAAAGAAAGAAAAAGAAGCAAGGACCAGCTGTTGCATCGGGCAGGACGGCTTTGAAGACCGGAGGGGGACGTCGCCGTGGGAAAACATCCAGCTCAGCCCCTTGGAGGGCCACCCGGGCATCGATCCTGACAGAATAAGTGATGCTTTCTTCACTTTGGTTCTTGAGTCAAATTCCATGACGGTTAGGTTTACGCTTTCGTGATCTGAGTGCTCATCTCCCTGGAGTTTGAAATGGCTGTATTTTCTTGGACCATGAAGAACCAGATGGAAGGTGGAATTTATAGCGTCTTCTGTTACTGTGGTCAGCAAAAAAACAGTCCGTGGATTTTGCTCGTAAGTCCAGGAACCGGGTCAGCTGAAGAGAAAGGAAGGAGGGGCACAGGCCTTCCCAGCCTCAGAGGCAGCTTTCTCAACCCGGCCCCCCCCCCCCGCCGCCCCCCCCCCCCCCCGCCCCACCCTCGTCTGCAGTCTTCATGTCTTAGGCCCTAAATTAGGGTATTCCGGGCTTTTAAGGCAACACACAGATCCTTCAGATTGGCAAAGTCTGACTTGATGAGTCCATTTCCTCTTTCTACTTCGTGCCAGGAACTGTCTGGGGATTCAGCGGCGGATATGGTCCCTGCCCCCGCAATGTCTATGGGGAGAGCAGACAGTTAAACAAGCAATTACAATGGAGTGGGATGCTGGGGCAGCACCAGGCACGAGGGAAGGGCGGAGCCGAGGGACCTAACTGTGTCTGGACAGAGAGGGATGTAGGCAGAGGGAGCGGCACGTGCCGAGGTCCAGAGATGATGGAGGACAGGACGCTGAGTGGTGAGAGGCAGTGCAGTGTGTGGGTGGAGTGCGGACCGTGAGCAGGGAGGCCGTAGGAAGCAAGGGTTTTCTGTGCGCATGTGTCATGTCAGATTTGCCTAATGTGGGGTTCACTGACGGCCGTGTGAAGGACAGATTGAGAAACCCTCTGCTTTGTGAGATGAAGAAAGGCTGCTGCATGTTTACGCTGCAGAGGAAAATCCCCAAACGTGATGCCTTCTGGAATTGAAATCTCCCTTGTGGTCATATCTGCCCATCAACAGAGTCTATTTCAGTGATGGCGAACCTTTTGAGCTCAGCATGTCAGCATTTTGAAAAACCCTAACTTAACTCTGGTGCCGTGTCACATATAGAAATTTTTTGATATTTGCAACCATAGTAAAACAAAGACTTATATTTTTGATATTTATTTTATATATTTAAATGCCTTTTAACAAAGAAAAATCAACCAAAAAAATGAGTTTGAGTGTCACCTCTGACACGCGTGTCATAGGTTTGCCATCACTGGTCTATTTAGACTCTTCACGTTCGGCCTGTGAGCCTCTTACCTGACTAGATCTTTCGGTTGTCGTCCTGAATAGTTTACGGGAATGGAATGTGTGCAATGATACATTCCATTATAGAGTTCCACAATGAAAGGGGAGTGTGGCCAAACTGCCATGTCTGCTGTCCCCATGTTTCTGTTGGTTCTGTGGAAAGCTACAAGTCATCCTCTGATCCACAGCATCCACTTGGAATCTAAATTTCAAACTGGCTCTCGTTGGAATCAAAGAGAATTCATTCCATAATCATTAGGCGAGTGTCAGGCTGCCTCCTCATGAGCAATCCTGGAGCTTGGCGCTGAGCCAGGATGCCTGCGGGGAAGGATGTCTCGGGGGGGGGGGGGGGGGGGGGGGGGCATATTTTCCAGTGGACGGGCCTTCCAGCGCCAAGCTCTGCCTCACCTCTAACAGGTCAGCGCAGGGCTTCCGTGAATTTGGGAAACTGCCCTGTGCTCTCAAAGGGCTGGAATCCAAGTGTTCTTCTTTGGCTGGAGCTGAAACAACCACAGGAGCCTCCCCACCCACCTCCGTCTGCTTCCGGTAGTTGAGGTTCTGGAACCGAGTGATGGTGTTTCAGTCTTTGGAAGGTCCTGATCTGCCTTCTATCCAACCCTCTCCAAGATACACACACCTGGGCCTGCTGCAGGTCCAGAGGCAGAGCCCTGGGCTTGGCTTTGGCTGGTTTCTGACAGCTCGAGAGATGACGTGGATGCCTTGCCCCCAAATAGCAGTCATCCAACAGGCCGTTCTCCTAAGGCCCTTTGCTGAGCAGAGGGAGCTGGGACGTGAAGTTCTCATGGGATAGAGGAGGAATAAGAAAAGGACAACTCGGTGCTCTCCCTCCCTGGAGCACGCCCATTGCCTTTCCCTCCCCTCACCCTCTTCCTGCCCTCCCCACCCCCCAACCCCCCTCACTCTCCAGGCACATTATCATTAGCTTCCTCATCCCCAAACTCCAATGGCCCCTCCTTTATGTCTATAACGTGTTTCCTAAGCCCCTTTCTTCTAGGAATTACTTCTTCTACCTCTGTAATTTACTTAAAAATATATATATATACATGTAAACTCTAAAGAGGACAATTCAAATAGTGACAAGTATTATGAAAAAGTGAGATATGATGCTGTGATAGATGATAACAATGAGGGAGGCAGGCAAAGCTACTTTAGATGTGGTGTCAAGGAATGTCCCCCCAAGGAGGTGATCTCTGAACTGAGACCTGGATGGCAAGGAGCCAGCCAGTGAAGAGCCAAGGGAAGAGCATTCCAGACAGGGAGAAGAGCTAATCCGAAACTCAGGAGGTGGGGATGATGTGAGTATGTTCCAGAAATGGAGACCAGGACGGCACGGCTGGAGTGAACTAGGACAGCAGTGGCAGGAAGTGAGGCTGGAGATACAGGCAGGGTCTTGGTCATAGAAGGCCATGAAGGTCATAAGGATGTGTTTAAATGTTATCATAAGAGTTACAGGAAGTCTCTGGGGGAGTTTAATCCAAGGAATAACATTATCTGATTTACATTTAAGACAATTACTCGGGCTGCTCTATGAAGAATAGAGTGTGGAGTAAAGAGTGAAAGCAGGGACTTTGGTCAGGAGGCTATTGTAATGATCCAGCCACAGATGATGGTATCTTGGGTTAGAGTGATAGTGCAAACAAGGAGAAAAGAGGAGATGTGGGTCTATTTTTGAACTCAAGCAAATGGAGATGGGGTAGTATGTGGAGAAACAGAGGCCCCACAAGAATGCTCCTAGGTTTTTGGGCCTGAGAGAAGGGATGGATTTTCTTAGATGGAGAGGAATGGGTTTTAAGAAAAATATCAGAGAGAAGTCCTATAAGGCAGGCTGGAATACAGCACAGTGACAGTACCACTTGCAAAGAGAGGCAGGCAAGAGAGAGGCTAACACTGACGCTGGAGGGAATGTGAGAGAGAGTGAGCTCTGAAGTGCTGGCAATGGGGGGAATGTTGTTCTGGCAAAAGGAATGGTTTGAACCCAAGTCTGGACAAAGGCAGGTACAATAACTCATTTTTCAAATCTCTACATATTTATTTCTGGCAGTGGAGGAAACTGAGATTCAGAGAGGTTAAATAACTTTCCCAATGGTCATACAGTTAGAAAGTGGTAAAATCAAGATTCTCACTCCAAGCAAGAGTGCTAAATGGTGAAACTGAGCATAGTACAAGAATGAAAGAAAGACGAGGGCTGTAAAACATAAGATAGGAAAGGTGAGGTTGGGCCAAACTGTGAAGGACTTGGAGTGCCAGAATGAAGAGGTTATGGCTTATGTTGGTGTAGATCAGCAGTAGGGAACGTCTGGCCCAAGGGCTGTATAAAGCCTGAGAAATCATTTGGTATTGCCCTGCCAAGGCATTAGGGGTGAGTTAATTATGTGTTTGACCAAATATAGCAGGCCAATTTTTAAGTTGATAATTTTGTATGGCCCACAAATTATATTAGTATCCAACTGGCCCTTGGCAGAAAAAAAAGTTCCCCACCCCTGGGATGAAGAGGAGCCATTGTAGACTGTCCAGTGGGCAAGCAACATAATCAGCACTGTGATTTTAGAAAGTGCCTGGCTAGATAGATGGGCTGGAATGGATAACATCTGATAATATATTCACTTGTTTATTGTTTTAAAAATATAGTGTCAGGTACTGTGTTAGGTACTGGGGATATAATGAGAAGCAAACCCAGACACAATCTGTGCCCACATGGAAGAATTTAACAAATTAATCAGATAAGTGTGCTAAGAAGTGTAGAGCCTGAACCACCAAGTGGTAAGTAAGTATAGGACTATAAAGTCACTTTGTAACCAGGATTTGACCTGCTTTAGGGACCAGTCAAGACTTCCCTGCTGAGAATTAGGTATCCATTTGTGAACTCTGCTAAAAAAAAGAAAAAAAAAAAGACACCTACTAAGATAAGGGCTCCCGGAGGCTAACTGGACTCATTTTAAAAAGCAGAGCCTAGTAGCCATTTCTGCACAGGGGCCTCTTATGCAAACTGCACTTCAGAGAGAGGCCTGCACTGAGCTGCCTGCCTGTACTGCATTTCTGCCATCCCAAGGTCATACAGTTAGAAAGCCAGCCCTCATAAAGGTTTCCTAGAGTCCTATTTCAACCAAAAGCATTGAGGGTTTCCAGAGCTGTGTGGCTGCCCTGAATCAGAGTAACTTTATTCTGATCAATCAGGACAGTGCCTTTTAGACCATTCAAATGTGAAAATTTGGAGCCCTCATTTGCATGAGGATGGACCAATCAGGAACCAGGGGCAGGGACTTCTGTCTATACAAGCCGGCTCCCCTCTGGCTCTAGGAGCTCAGTTTCTCCCCTCAGAAATGAAGAATGTGAATGTTTCCCTGGCTGAGCTAGAATACCCACTAAACTGAGTAGATTGGGGTGACTGGAGTCAAGGAGCAGAACAGAGCCTTCCAGCCAGAGGAGGGCCTAGCCCCAGGACTGTTCTACAGCTCTACAGCTCTACAGTTTTCACAGCCATGCTGTATTGCAGCTCAGCTGTTTTGCACTGAATAAAGTTTCCTTCTTCACTGCACCCCAAACTGAGATTCTTGTTGGTGTTGAATTGGAGCCAATGGTCATCTGTTGACACACTGACCCCAGTTCTAGGCCATACTCTGCCCCTAACTCACTGCCTCTTCGGACCTGTTTCCCCACTTATGAAAGAAGAGACTATTCATCTAATTTTCCTCTCCCATTTTGGGGGATTTTCCTCTCCACAAAGACCACACGCCCCACTCCAATGCTACTAATTGACTCGTGGCGTCTTGACATTAGAGCGAAGTACTGCGGCCATTGCCTTTATTCTTCCCAAGTGGCTTCTGTTCCCTGTTGTCATGGTAACCGCCTAACCACACCTCGGGCGGAAACTTGGAGTGACACAGGAACTAGTTACTGTGATGTCTCCGGTTTGCCAGGTTAAAACATGGCCACCGCCGCAACACCTAACTTAAGCTTCTCACTAAATACCCCGGTCTGACTACCCTGGAGCCTACTCTACCGCAGGAGAGAGAGGAACAACGCCACAACAGCGAGCGAACAACGTTCCGGAAACCCCCATCCGACCTTTCACTCCTCCCGCCTCTCTGGGAGGCATCCGACCACCGCCCAATGGCGTCACTTCCGTCGACCTCTGCGCCCAGGATGGACAGGCGCACCATCCAATCAAAAGTGTGGGTATGTCCCCAGGGAGCGGTTTGACACCGGAAGTCCGACCCTTCTCCGACTGGTTACGTCAGAATCGACATGGCCGGCTATCCCTACGGGCAGGTGAGTTTGTGAGGGGCAGACGAGTCCAGGCAGGGGCCCCAAACCCCAGCTGTGCCTTCTCTCCTGTTTCTCCGTGCCCTTCCTATGCTGAGGTTGACTTCAGCGAGGTCTCGCGTGGATGAGAAGGGAAAAGCGATGGTCGGTTGCGCCGGTCTCACGTTACGCAGAACTGCACGTCGCGCTCGCGAGGCTTTGGGGACCGGGGACCTGGGACCCCCCCGCCCAGACTCAGGCTGGGCTTGGCCCGGGCCGCGCGCGTTCCCGGAGCTCCCGCAGGGTGCCGGGCGGGGTCGTGGGCGCCAGCACCGCGTTTAGAGCACTGGTCCGTCGTCGGTATCATTTGGGGCGTCGGATAAAAGCACACCCCGGACGTATTGCATCCGAATAATCAGGAGAATCTTTGGTTTTGGTTGACTCCACACGTGAGCTTGTTTGACTGCTTGGTACCTGGTCCAGCGCCTCCGTTTCAGACCCAGGAAAAATGAAACGCAGAGAAGACACACACTTCCCCGAAGTCGCCAGGCAGTGAGGCAGCAGACCCTGGAGCTGTCAGCAAATGCTGCTTCTCCGCCTGCCAGCCCTTCTTGATCCAGCCACGAGCACCCAGCCAGGCGATGCTGTGGCCGCAGCCCTTCGTTGGCGGGGAGAAGGGCTGAGGGAGGAAGTACGGTTGGGAGGCGGGAAGGTTCCCCCGAGCGCGGTGTTGTGCCTGCCGGAGCCGAAGCTTCCTACTCGGTAAAATAGGGCCAAGCAACAGGCTCTACCCGGTACTGGTAGAGCCATTCCGAAGAGGAACGAAGGGATGCTTGTAAGCCGTTTGGCACCACCAAGAGTGTAACGGGTGTTACCTTTTCGTGTTTAATTTTTACTAGACTCCTCGAAGGCCAGTGCTGGGAGGGCCCTCAAAATAGTCCCTTCATTTAAAAGGAGAAAACAGCCCGGAGAGGGCTCCTGAGTTACCCAAGATCACACTCATTTAGGAGATAAAACCCATGCAGGAAAAAAATGGTGAAACTAGGTCATACGGGGTATTACAGAGTGCTCAGTGGGGTCCAGTTAACATGCCAAAAGATGGGCCAAGAACCCCCGCAGGGAGTGCAGCCCGTGCAGTTTTTGCACACGCTATTTGGATCTCCGTTCTCTCAATCATGACGACCTGGGAGGCATACTAGCAGGGAGTCTCATCCCCAGTTTATAGCTGAGGAACCAGCCCAAAGAGGTTAAGTGGCTTGTCCAAGGTCATACATAGCAAGCAAGCGAGGGGATGAGGCCAGGGCTAGAACTTAAACTCCTTTCATTGCATACTTAGCCGAGGTAGGAAAGAGAGAGGCCAGCATGGGCCGCAATTAGGAGGAAGTACTATAACCTAGCAGTGTTTCTCCATTCTATTTTCTGAGTCTTGTGAAATGTTAATAGGTATTGCTAATGGAGGAAGATTCTGCGGTTAAATAAGTCCACAGAATACTCTGTTAAATAGAGCTGAACAGTTTCACCACAGGGCATCTCAGTATTTCTTAAGCTTACTTAACCATGGGGACCCCCCCCCCCCCCCACCACCACTTTTCTTAATGTGTAGTCTTTTTTTTTTTTAATACTAGTATTCTGAGAAACCTGGTTTGGGTAAACATTGTCACCGTGCATTGTTTTTCAGTGGATGGTCTGCATCCGAATCACCTGGGAGCTTGTTAAAAAAAGCACACTTTGGGGTTCCGCCATAGACCTGTTGTGCAACTAGGAAGTGCCTTACGTTTTAATAAGCTTTTGGAGGTAATTTGTATGCGTCCTAGAGGAAGTGACATAGAATTTAAGAGCCTGAACTTCCAGGTTGGACGGAACGAGGCTAGAATTCTAATTCTACTACTTAATAGTTATATGCCCTTGGACAAGTTTATCTAAGGGCTTGGAGCCTCCGTTTCCTACTTGTAAAAAGAGGACTGATACGTCATAGGACTGAAATGAGGATGAAGTATGATAAAACCTACAGGAAGCTTGGCACATTGCTAACACGTAGTGTGTGCCAGCGCATGGTGGCATAGTTCTTGCTGCTGCGATTGTTGTTATCATGTCATGCTGCCTGGGCCTATGCTCAGTGAAATATTGAAAAGGAGTACAGAGAAACATGTCTGGAATAGAAGAAGAAGTGCTTTTGTTTCCCCATCATACCCTTGTCTACCTCTTCAGCTCCTGGTCCATGGTATCCCAGAAAAGGAAATGGGTTATTTTAAAGCATCCAAACGCATAGCGCCACTTCCCTTCCACCTGGTACATAGCCCTGGAGGATTCCAGCTTATTATTAGGAGTCAAAACTAATTTTCCACTTCCTCTAGCCCAGGGTCCTCAAGCATGGCTATGTGTTCGAGTAGTAAAACTCAAGTACCCTTTGGTCCTGTGGAGGAGCCAGCCTGATGGGTTTCAATGCTTAGAGCTTGGTCTCTGAGGCCAGAGAGATTTGGCTTCAAATCCTTGCTCTGCCTGTTGCTTGCAGAAAGTTCTTGGAAAAGTCTGAGGCTTGGTTCCCCTTCTTTAAAAGGGGGTTGCAATGAGCTAATCCATGTAAAGTGCCTGATACGGTGTTTTGGTATAGTAATTACTCCACGTGGAAAAGGGATACAGATATATGAATGGTACAGACAGTGTACTAAGTATTAAATGGGAGTAAGTGTAATGTGCTAGGACAGCACAGCTGGGATACCTAAACTCAGTCTCCAGGAAGAATGATTTCCTAAAGGAGGTGGCATTTAAGCCCCACATTGAATCCCCAGTAGGAGTTAGCTAGGTGAAGAAATGCATGGTATTCCAGTAGAGGGAATATATGCTCCAAGGCCAGGAAGCAAGTGAGAGCCCAGTATTTTGGAGGAATTTAAGGAGATTAGTCCATGTGCTGTGAAGAGGGAGAAATGGGTAAGAAATGAAATGAGAAAGGTAAGCAAGGATCAGATACCTTTTGAGGAGCGTGGACTTGGTCCTAAGAGAAGTGAGGGAACTGCTGACGCGTTTTCTCCCATTTGTGCTTTGGAGCTGTTACCATGGAGCACTGTGGGAATGGGTTGAAGCAGGAGGGACTGGAGGCAGGGAGACCAGTTTCAAAGCTGTTGAACTAATCTGGGTCAGAGAAAACAGTGACCTGGTGAAAATGGTTTGAGAAGCATTTGGAAGGTAGAGTTGAGGAAACTTGGTGTCGGAGGGGAGGAAAGAGGAGGTGCCCAGGAAGGCACTAGGGTCTCCCACTCACTGAGATGGGAACACAGAGGAATAGATTTGGGGGGAAGGTCCAGGAGGGTGTTGGATACCTGGGTCTGCAGCTCAGGTGAAATGAAGCTGGAGGGAAAGGTGGAACCTTTGGAGTGTCAGCTCAGACATGGTAATTGAAATCTTGGGACACTTCCTGGCTCACTGTTTATTGGCTGCAGATTTCTGGACTTTAAATATTTTAGGAGGTTCTGCTGGTGAATGTCCGAGCCACTCCTGTCTCACGATTGTTTTACCCAAGCATGTCAAACTCTCTGCCTGCAGGCCGCATGCAGCCCACAACAAATATTGGTATGTCAATACCAATATAATGGTATGTAAGAAACATTTTAATAGAAGTTTTGTAACTTAATTTTTACAGTATCCTGTTATACATAATTATTAATAACGGATTACAACATTCGCTAATGACAGATTACTATAATTGTATTGCATTCATTTCCCTTACGCGCAGGCGCACCATTTCTCTCCACTGATACTAGCAGTGAATATTTTAGCAGAAGATTGACATGTCATTAGTCTTGTACTGAGTTGTTTGGTGTGTGCAACAGGAAATATTTTGCTTTTGGAGAACAAGAAAAATAGGTTTATTTGCTTATTAATTTGTGCAGTTATTCAGTGTCTGGTAAGTTAATGTTCAAGAAAAAATATTAATTTTTATTAAAATATTTTATTATTTTATGTTAATGATTACTCACTTATTTTAGGCTTTTGTATACAGCATATCTCTATCGAAATAAACCTACGTTTCTATGAAAATTGAAGCTTTTTTTTGTGGCCCACATAAACTTAAGCCTTGTTTATTTGGTCCATATTAGCCTTTGAGTTTGACATACTTGGTTTAACCCCTTAGAATAGGCTCTAGCCTCCTCCAGCAGGCACTTGAAGGATAGCTCTGGTTCCCCATCAGGACTCAGCATGGGTCAACCTTTGACCCTTCCAAGCTTCACAAGAGTCTTGGATGTAGAAGCATGAGCCTTCAGAGCCAAAAGAAAATAGAGGACTTTCTGAGTGGGTTATTTGGGGTGTGAGCTCCCATCACTTGCAGGAATACAGACAGATTCCAAGATTCCAAGATTGACTGAAAGGTTGGACTGTAGGGTCTTTGGGATTTCTTACAATACGGTGGCTCTCAAATTAGGTCTAGGAACTGGGGTGCAAAAAGAATAAGATTCTTCTGCATCTCCCTGATTCCTGCGCTTGAAACCTCTGAAAGAGCACTAATCCAACCCTTCCCCCTACACCCCTTCTACAGTAGAAGTCCATCATATTTGACAGATGCATTTAGGACAATCCCTGGCGTCGGCACATGGTAGATGCCCACACATTTATTGAAGAGAGTAGTGTAGTGGAGTCATGCAGATCCTGATTAGAATCCCAATTCACCTGTTTTAGCTGCATCATCACAGGCACAATATTAAACTCTCTGCACCTTAATTTTCTCATCTGTAAAATGGAGATAATGCTGCTTTCTTAGGGAATAAAACTACTCTTACAGGACTGAGGATCAGTGAGAGCCAATTGAACTGGAAGCATTTAGCAGACTAAAGCCTCAATAAAATGTTAATTGCCCCTCTTCCACCCATTTCTGTGATGCTTTGGAAACCATGGTTACTGAACTGTCTCCTGTCGTCGTCACCCCCCTCCCCGCCCCTTTCACGATCTTGTGTTTATCAACATGAAATGCTCTTGGGAAAACTCTTAAAAAGGTTGACGGCATGGAGTAGTATAAAAGAACCTGGAGTCGGGATTCTGGTTTTCATTTCTGGTTCAGACCTTTACTGACAACTTGATGACCCTGGAACCTCTTTTCCAGCCTGGATTCTGCCTCAGTCGGTGGCTCCACTTCATATTTTTGTGCAGCTAGAAATCTGTCATTCCAAGCATTTTCCTTTCCTCCCTCCAGCTCTTCCCTAACCTAATTAGTTGCCAAGTCATGTCTAGTCTGTCTCTGAAATAGCTTCAGAATTCATCCTGTGCTCTCAGTCTCCAAGCCTGCTATCTGGCTCAAGCCCTGCCAGCCTGGGGCTTAGCCTACCGCCTCCCCCTCTCGTAGCTACTGCCCTCCCCACTAGCTCATCCTCCACACCGCCGCTGGTTAATTCTCTAAACAGGCTCTGATCTTGTTCCTTCCCACTGGAAACCCTTCTATGGTGCTCTGTTTCCTCCAGCATAAAGCCCAAACTCTTCAGAGTGGTAGTCACTTGTTTAGATTATTATGGAGACTTGCAGGTGCCAGGCACTGTGCTGGATCCTGAGGTACCGTGATGAATGAGTCCCACTGTCTGCCCCTGGGGAGCTCACTGGTGCATGGAGACAGAAACAGAAACTACTCTTAAGATACCAATAACTCACCAGCTAACTGAAGTGCTGCAGGAGAGGTGTATAAAGAGCCTACCGCTCAGTTCTTGCCTCTGCCCCCTGCTTTTTAGCCTATTCCTTGACCACTCCATGCTTGCTCCTAGATCTGTACCTGCGCCTTTGTCTCTCTTCTCCCTTCTGTCTGGAATGTCCTTTTCTGCCTTCCTTTTGGAGAAGGCCTATGCGTCCTTCACTGCCAGCTTCAATGATACACCTGCCTCCTCCAGGAAGCCTTCCTTGACACACTTCATGAGTTTTTCATCTGATTGCCCATTTATCATTTGACAAACAGAACGGAATTCCTCAGCTCATGCCTCCTTGGTAGCGTTTAAGTAGATTTTTCTGGTGGTATTGATCAGACTATCATAATTATCTGTGGGCTCCTTGAGGACAGACCCTATATAGTTTTGTGCCCCCAGGCCTAGCATAATGTCATCACCCTGTAAATGCTTGCTAAATGAAGTCTTTCAACAGTTGTGCACCTGAGTTTCTTCATCTAAAAATGATCCTACTAGTTTCTTCCTTCTTTCTGTTAGAGGATTTGCCGAAGACCACCGCATAGCAGCACTGGCATGAAAGTGCAACAAGGAGTTTGGAAGCCCATAAACCTTGGGCGTCAGCAGGGCTGATGCCAGCACAGATTGCTCTTGCTGAGATTGCGGGGTCTGGAAGCATTCCCTGACCTGATAATCTTTGAGTAAATGTCTACTGGTCTCTACCGACTTTCGATTCTATCTGCTTACTATGTGCTCTGCCTACATGCTTTACTAAAAGCAATTGTATGACCAAGCTGAATAAAAACAGGCAAGACTAGGACTCGTCGTTCCTCTCCCAAAAGAAGTTCCACCTGGCCCCCATGCTTAAAACTTATTTCTTGAATAGTGTCTTCATTGTGCATTGGCCCTCCTGCAGTCCCTCCTAAACCCACTGTGCAGGTCATGGCAAGTGGCGCCTGAACAGGTACTTGAGAAGGTTCGCCTGAGGGGAACGAAGTGAAGTGGAAGTTCACTGAACGCACAAGCCTGTGCCAGCTGTGGAGTCGCAACCGTAAGTGAACGGGGACTTTTCTGAAATTAGCCAGGCCATTATGGGGCAAAATTCGAGTAAAGGGGAAAAACATTATTGTAGACTGTTGGCTTGCATGCTCAAGGAAAAGGGAATTAAGGTGTCAGAAGGTACTCTCTTAGTTTTTGCATATCATCATAGAACATAATCCCCGGTTTCCTGATGAGGGCACGTTAGATGTAGAGTGTTGGCAAAGAGTAGGACAGAACTTGAAGAGAGCTCATCAGCAGGGGGAAAACTTGCCCCCAAATTGTTTCTCCTTGTGGAGCATGGTATTGCACTTGCTGGAGCCTTTTAGAGAGGCAAAGGAGGCTGGACCTCTTCCCTTACACCCTCCGCTCCTACAGAGGAGCAGAAAGAAAAATTGGAGGAATGGCTTTCATGTCCTCCTCCACGTCTGTGTCCTGATCCTGAAATATTGATTCACCGCTAATAGAATCAGCTGTTCAAAAAGCTATCCGAGAGGAGAGACAGTGGAGGAGAGACTTGCTTTACCTGTTATAGAGGGAGCTAACCCACATAATTCAAATTAAATACTAAGACAGCATGACAAATTTGACTTTAAAATGATAAAGGCTTTGCGTGAAAGCATAGTACAAAATGGTCCTACAGCTCCCTTTACTGGAGAAATCATGACTAACATTCCTGATGCATTCCTGCCTCCTTTCGATTGGTACGCTTTGGCTCATGCAGCCCAAGATGGAGGGGACTACTTGCTATGGAAGGGAGAATTTTTAGAGAGATGTCAAGAGCAGGCTCATACCAATTGAGGACAGAATGTCCAAATAACTTCTGAAATGTTAGCAGGACCAGGACAATACAGTGACTTGCAAAATCAGCGAGGGTATGTGCAACAAGCTAATGAGCAGATTAAACTTTGTGGAAGAAAGGCCTGGTGGGCTTTACCAGCTAAAGGGGATCCTGAGGGAGCTTTTATTAAGTGTATGCAGGGACCTACAGAATCATTTTCTGATTTTGTGGCTCACCTTACTCGAGTAGTGAGATGGCAAATACAGCATGTAATAACAAGAGACATCTTGATTCAGCAGTTAGCATGTGAAAATGCCAGTGCTGATTGTAAAAAATGTCTGACACCTCTAAGAAAAAGTGGTACCATTACAGAAATGATTCAAGCATGTCAGGATGTAGAATCAAGCACTTTTCATGCAAACTTACTAGCTGCCGCTGTAACAGTGGGGAGTAAAAAATGTTTTAATCGTGGGAAGCCAGGACTCTTCCAAAAGGAACGTAGGCAGCCAGAAAGGACTCAGGGTGGCAGACAACAGAGGAAAGGCGTGAGCATTCCACCTCCCACACCCTCCTTGTGTCCTAATGTCAGAAAGAAAATCACTGGGCTAATCAATGTAGATCTGATTTTCATAGAAATGGGCAGCCCTTAAATCAAGGCAAAGGGCGTGGCCAGCGCAGGGAAATGGCCAAAGGGGCTTTCTGCAGCCCCGTCAACAACAGGTGGCTTACGCCCTGCAAGGCCCACAGTGAATTCCCTCATCCAAGCCACTCCAGGGAATGCAGACCTTAATCTCACCCACACAGTAGCAGTCACTCGGATCCCTGACATAGCTCGGCAAGCTGTTCCTATGGGAATTGGGGGCCTTTACCACCAGGTACGTTAGGACTAGTCTTAGGAAGAAATGGAAACACTGAAAGGACTGTTTTGCCTGGAGTCATAAATTCATATTATAAGGGAAAAATCAAGGTAATACTAGAATGCAAACAGATTATGCAAGTTACCCCAGGACAAAGAATTGCTCAGCTCCTACTCATACCTTATATTCAGCAAGGTAAAGCTATAAATAGAAAAAGTGGAACACAAAATTTGGAAGCTCAAATATCTATTAAATACATGAAATTAGTAAAACCCATCCTATAATTAATTTAAAAATAAAGGGAAAACTAAGGGTTTAGTAGACCCTGAAGCTAATGTCAGTGTTATTAGTAAAGAATTCTGGCTTCCAAATTGGTCTATAGTAGAAACTATGGGATCTATTACAGGGGTCATAGTTCCTGATAATACTCAACGTAGTACTGCAGTGTTAAAATGGCAAAATAAGAAAGGATAAACAGAATGGTTTCAGCCCTATGTAGTCTCTGGAATTTCAGTCAACTTATGGGGCCGGATGTTTTGGAGGGTTTATAAGCGTGTATTGTTACCGGCAAGGGATAGCAGTTAATAACTCAGATGGAATATCAAGCTGGTCAAGGTTTAGGGAAAAATAATCAGGGGATTAGAAAACCTATTCAAGCCAAAGGGAACCCAGGAAGACAAGAAGTAGAATATCAACCTTTTTAGGAATGGCCATTAATCAATCTCCTCACCCTCATGCTAATCCTATACAATGAAAAGATAATAAACCTATATGAATAGATCAATGGCCAATAACCAAGAAAAAATCAGGGTGTGTTCATGAATTAATACAGGAACAACTGAAGGCTGGCCACATAGAGCCAACCAATAGTCCTTGGAATACTCCTATAGTGACAATATCTAAGAAGGCGACGGGAAAGTGGTGGTTGTTCCATGTTCTTAAAGCAGTTAACACTACTATACACTCCATAGGAGCTTTACAGCCTGGACTCCCAGCGCCTTCACAAATACCTCTAAATTGGTCTCTTATATAGTAGTAAATCTCAAGAATTATTTTTTCACCATTCCCTTGGCACCTCAAGATAAACAAAAATATGCCTTTTCAGTACCATGCATTAACAATGTAAAGCCTATGAAAAAATATCAATGGAAAGTTTTGTCTCAAGGCATGGCCAATAGCCCCACCTTGTGTCAAAAATAGTTGGTCAAGCTATTCAACCATTAAAAGGCAAATATCCCCAGCATTACATTATCCATTACATGGACGACTTGCTCTTGGCAAGCCCACAGGAAAAGCAGACTTTAGCAACATTTACCCAATTAAAGCAGCAGTCACCAACCGGTGGTTCGTGAGGTCCGAAAGGTTGGCAGCCACTGAATTAAAGAAAAAGACTCTCTAAATAGGGCTTAAAAGTTGCTCCAGAAAAGGTACAAAGAGAAACGCCCTTCAAATACTTAGGAACCATAATTAAAAACCAATGTGTTAAGCCTCAAAAGGTAGAAATACAAAAAAATTGCCTTAACACCCTGAATGACTTTCAGAAATTATTAAAGGACATTAATTGGTTAAGACCTTATCTAAAAATCTCTACAGAAACAATGACAAATTTACTCAATATACTTAGGGGTGACTGTGATCTTTCCTCGCCCCAAACGTTGACAGATAAAACTAGGGAGTAGTTACTAAAAATTAAACAGGCAATATCCTCAGCCCAAGGAGCACAGGTACAGCCTAAGTTGCCTGTGTTAGGACAGATTAATCCTACTATAAACAGTCCCACTTGGGTCAGCTTCCAAAATAAAGACTCTCCTGCTATTATTAAGTAAATTCACCTAGGGCAGTGGTCGGCAAACTGCGGCTCAGCAAACTGCGGCTCGCGAGCCACATGTGGCTCTTTGGCCCCTTCAGTGTGGCTCTTCCACAAATTAATGGCTATTCCACAAAATACCGACTTCTGCGCATGGGCCACGAAGTTTCAATCACACTGTATGTGGTATTTTTTGGAAGAGCCACACTGAAAGGGCCAAAGAGCCGCATGTGCCTCGTGAGCCGTGGTTTGCCGACCACGGACCTAGGGCATCAAACCTCTAAAACTGTGGTTACATATATAGAACTCATGGCTCAATTAAGACCTCAACTCAAAAAGCACTGCAGGCAGCTTAAAGAAGAAAAGCCCCAGTACATTTATCCTCCCCTTACCGGGAAGCAGTTAGAAACCTTATTTCAGACTGATTTAAATTGGCAAATTGGAATAAGTGAATATTTGGGGGAACTTAGTTGTCATCTACTAAAAGACAAATTACTACAATTTTTATATTACATCCCTATTATTATACCAAAAAATACTAGACAGGAACCTATTCCTGAAGCATTAACTATTTTTACTGATGGTTCCTCTAATGGTAAGGCTGCTTATCATACAAAAAAGTCAGACCAAGTCATCCACACTAGTCACAGTTCTGTACAAAGAATTGAATTAAAGGCTATCAAGGCTGCATTGCAAAATTTCCAGAAGCCTCTCAATATTTCTAATTCTGCCTATGCTATTGGCCTAGTAAACAAAATTGAAAATACTCGATTAAAGTCTATACTATTTAAACAGTACAGCAAATTGTACAGCAAAGACAATATCCCTTTTATATTACTCACTAGAGGCCTGGTGCATGAAAATTCGTGCACTTGGGGGAGGGCGGGTCCCTTAGTCCGGCCTGCGCCCTCTTGCAGTTCACGACCCTTCGGGGGATGTCCACCTGCTGGCTTAGACCTGCTCCCTGGGGGGATTGGGCCTAAGCTGGCAGTCAGACATCCCTCTGGCAGCCCAGGAGCCCTTGGGGGATGTCTGACTAACGGCTTAGGGAGCGGGCCTAAGCTGTTAGTTGGACATCCTTAGGGCTGCCGAGGAGGCAGGAGATGCTGCGCTGGCCAGTCATGAGCTGGCTTCTGCCTGAGCAGCACTCCCCCTGTGGGAGTGCACTGACCACCAGGGGGCAGCTCCTGTGTTGAGCATCTGCCCCCTGGTGGTCAGTGCGCATCACAGTGACCGGTCGTTCTGCCGGTAGGGTCAATTTGCATATTGCCCTCTTATTAAACATTATATCAGGGCTCATATCACCCTGCCTGGTCAATTAACAAAAGAAAATGCATATGCCAATCAGTTAGTCATTTCATTACAGCAAGCCACAGAATCTCATCAGCTTTTACATCAGCCTGCCAAAATATTATCTAAATAATTCTCAATCACTCGACGCAGGATAAACAAATTATCAAGGAATGTCCCACTTGTATGTTACATCTGCCTCAAGGGCCCAATACAGAAATTAACCCTCAAGAATTGAAAAGGGAACATATCTGGCACATGAATGTAATGCATTATACTCCTTTTGGATGTCTTGGGGCATTGCATGTCTCTGTAGAAACCTTTTCAAAGGTCCTTTGGGCCACCACATCTACAGGGAAAATGGCAAAACAAATAATTAATCATTGCCTAACTTCTTTTGCTGTCATGGGAATTCCAAAAATTATTAAAACTGACAATGGACCTGCATACACAAGCTGTCATTTCTTGCAATTTTATACAAAATGAAAAATTCAACGCATTACAGAAATACCATACAACTCCCAAGAACAGGCAATTATAGAACACCAACATCAGTGGCTAAAATCCCAACTTGAAAAACAAATAGGGGAAATACTAGAGAAATCTCCTGTAGGTAGACTACTCCAAACCTTAATTACCTTAAATTTTTTCACTTGTAATGTTGATGGTAAGACTCCAATGAAGCTACACTGGTGTGTGATGAGCCAAAGGAAAAAGGCTTGGTCAGGTGGAAGAATCCTGAGTCTGATTTATGGAAGGGTCCCGACCCTTTGTTAACATTTGGTCGAGAATATGCTTGTGTATTTCCAGGAAACTCCTCCAAGCCTGTGTGGATTCCTGCAAGGAACATCAAACTTCAACATGGATCCACGGGAGGAACTGACCAAAATATTGAAGACCTTGCACTCGGAACCTCAACCTGTACCTCCTCAACCTGTACCTCCTCAACCTGTACCACCTCAACCTGTACCACCTCAACCTGCACCACCTCAATCTGTACCACCTCAGTCTGTACCTGTGGCCGCAGACAATCAAACACCCTACCCCAAGGTAGTACTAACCCCAAGCCTCGTGCAGAGGCTAAGGAATACGAGGCGAACGAAGCAGACAAGAAACAGTTTGGAAATGACATGGGGGATGGTGAAGAAGACAATTCAGAAAGCTGAGCAAGTTTGTGAGGATACAAGAATCCCGAGAACACCTGAGAATGTTTTCCTTGCCACGCTAGCAGTCATCAGTTGTGCGGTAATACTACTAGGGGCACATGGGGAATTGTATTAGACTTATGTTCCTGACCCTCCATGGATGAGACCCCTTACTTGGGCTGATCTCCCGCCTAGTATAGTCACCAATAATATCAAGCACCTTGTTCATCCCAGGGGACCACAGATAGGACAAGGAAGTATCTGGGCAAACTATAATTATACGGGTGTCACCACACAGCTTCCCTTTTGTATGACAAAGAATCAAACTACTGCACCTTTGTGTGTAGAATTAAAGAGAGGTCTTTGGTTAGCATAGACACCAAAGGAAGTGGGGGAGGGGGGGCAAAAGCCCACATACATCTACTATCCCTGGTTGCCCCAGAAGAGGTACAGAAGATGTAACATTATTAAGATATCCCCCCCGCTAAGCCATTATGTAAAAATTTTTATAAATGATACCCCACAGGGGAAGAAATTAATTGGCAGGACTGTTATAGTGCCTACCCCACCAACAGCAATCTTAATAATAGTTTTTCCTTTGTGAATTGGTGTCCCCATGGGTCTGCATATAGTAGCAATCACACCTTAAAATGGAAAGGGACTGTGTCCTGCCTGTATGTTGAATCTAATCACTCCACCTCGTGGCATGGAGGAGGATTTGTTGGATCTCAATTACAACATGATCATTGGCCCCTACAAAACACGTAATGGAAATTAGCTGCTGCACTTGCACCTATAGAATGGTACAGTTATCACTCTAGCTTAAATAACTCTACTCATACTTACATCTTATGGGGAACTCCAAATAAGACAGTATTTGCCATCACCTGTGTATCTGATCTTGTACTCCTCTCGGGCCCCATCCAGGTGTGCCTTAATGCAAGTTAATTGCATAAGGCCGTGGTCGGCAAACCGTGGCTCGCGAGCCACATGCGGCTCTTTGGCCCCTTCAGTGTGGCTCTTCCACAAAATACCACGTGCAGGTGCGCATGTACAGTGCGATTGAAACTTTGTGGCCCATGCACCAAGTCAGTATTTTGTGGAAGAGCCACACTGAAGGGGCCAAAGAGCCACATGTGGCTCGCGAGCTGTGGTTTGCCGAGCCGCAGTTTGCCGACCACTGGTAAAAGGTATCATGCACAGGCTGCACACTATCCCATTGTGTTAATTCCACCTATCAAAAGGATTCCCTCATGATATTAAGACAACTTGCTTTCACTTGGGTTCCTACTAACCTAACCGAGCCTTGGGAATCTCATCAAACCTACCAACGGTTACATGACCTAGTAAAAATCTTAAAATGACAAAAAAAATTCCTTGGCAGGTTAATTGCAGGACTCTTTGCTCTAGTATTACTTACTTACTTCTGTGGGAATTGCTGCTTCATCCATGGTACAAACTGTTCAAACTTTTCAGTTCGTACAACAAGTTAAGAAAAATGTAACCAAGACCATGTCCATACAAAAAAGAATTGACAGTCAATTTGAAATAGAATTATCAGCACTAAAATCTACAGTTCTATGAATGAGTGATAAAATCCACAGCTAAGAGCAAAGAATGTCCCTATAGTATCATCATAATTTTTCCCAGATTTGTGTGATCCCCGTTCCTTATAACAGCACCTTACACCCTTGGGAATCAGTAAAAAATCACCTTCTTGGTACTTAGGGTAAAGCTAACACAACCCTTGATATTTTAGAATTACAACAACAAATTGCACAATTATCCCCGGCAAACTTACAAACTAGTTTCTTAGATGCCTGGCAACAATTTAAAATGGACATGGAAAAATACAATCCTTTTCATTGGATCTCCCTACATGTACCTTTTAGCATAACCACTATTGTCTTTCTTATTCTTGGGTTTTTGTGTTTATTTTTAGGCTGCAAATGTGAATGAAAAGTCTCAAAAAGACTTAAGCCCTACAGACGGCATACACTTTTCAAGGTTTATTAAGAAAACAAAGGGAGATGCTAGAGACGACCGCATAGCAGCACTGGCATGAAAGTGCAACAAGGAACTTGGAAGCCCATGAACCTTGGGCATCAGCAGGGCTGATGCCAGCACAGATTGCTCTTGCTGAGATTGCGGGGTCTGGAAGCATTCCCTGACCTGATAATCTTTGAGTAAATGTTTACTGGCCTCTACCGACCTTCGATACTATCTGCTTACTATGTGCTCTGCCTACATGCTTTACTAAAAGCAGTTGTATGACCAAGCTGAATAAAAACAGGCAAGACTAGGACTCGTCGTTCCTCTCCCAAAAGAAGTTCCACCTGGCCCCCATGCTTAAAACTTATTTCTTGAATAGTGTCTTCATTGTGCATTGGCCCTCCTGCAGTCCCTCCTGAACGCGCAGTGCAGACTGTGGCAAGGATTGTTGACAGGATTCTGCCAGTAGCATTTGTGTGTATGTGAAAGTGCTTTGAAAACTGTACACGTGAGGGCTTTAATGCAGGGCGGGAAGGAAAGGGTTCAGTTGCTGCCAGAATGTGATAGGGAAGGCCAGAAGACCTGTCTGGCAGCCCCTGCTTTGTTGGCCTCAGGGCATTTCTGAAGGTGCCCTATGCCAGATGCAGTTTATGGCTTTGTTCACAGGGCTTATTGTGGAGCAGCTACTTCCTGGCTTGGTGTCCAGCCTGTTCTTTGGGTGTGCCTAGACTTTGCACAGTCCCCACCCCCTTTTCTATCGTACCCTGGAATCTTGTTCCCTATTGCTTAAGGAAAGAATGCTGTAGCAGGAGCAGTGGGAGTCTTTGGGTTTGGGTGTGGGTGGGGAGTGATCTAGCTCCGCCTCTACCTTCAACTCATCGTATATAATAAAAGCCTAATATGCAAATCGACTGAATGGTGGAGCTATCAGTTGCTATGATGCGTGCTGACCACCAGGGGACAGACGCTCGACGAAGGAGCTGCCCAGCCCGCAGGCCCCAGGCCAGCTAAGGCAGGTGCCAGTGGCGCCCCCCCCCCCCCCATCACCCCGCTGGTAATCCTGCAGAGGAAGGCGACCTGTGGCAGCGGTGGGGGGTGGGGCTGGTGAGCAGGTGGCGCCAGACTGGCCAAGGTCAGTGCCAACGGGCCTCCCCCCCCCATCGCCCTGCTGGTTGCCCTACAGATTGGCCCTGATCACCGGCCAGGCCTAGGGAACCTACCTGTGCACAATTTCGTGCACCGGGCCCCTAGTAGTGTGATATGAACAAGTCCCTTCCCCAGTTTTGGGTGAAGAGGTTACTAGTAAATTGGGTGACCATGCCTCTCCAACTCTCTTGGGAATCATTTTCATTTTGAAGTCTCAGCTCAAATGCTGCTTTCTTAGGGAAACCCTCCTTGATTTCACCATCTCATTTGTGATCCATGGCACATGACTTATGCGTCCATTTTAAACACCTATTTCCTTATGCGGGTTCATTAGGTTGTTAGGTGTTACGGAGAGGATTTCAATGCCTCTCCTGTTAACTGTGAGCTCCTTCAGAACTTGTCACTCTCCTTTATATCTCCGCCTGAGTTTACTGCACAGGGCTTTTCTGATGATGATAATAATTTAATAATGATTTATTGATCATTTTCTTTATGCCCAACACTGTTGTTAGAACTTTTTTTTCTTATGTTAATGGTTTTCAGACTGGTACCTTGCTCTTCTTACAGGCCTCCTCAGAAACTGGAGAACAAGCGCCTGGAGCCCTTCCAAGTAGCTGCTACCCTGGTGGAGGGCAATATGGCAGCGGGGTACCCCCTGGTGGTGGTTATGGAGGAGCTCCTGCCCCTGGAGGGCCTTATGGATACCCCAACCCTGGGGGCCTCCCCTCTGGAGCTCCAGGAGGACCCTATGGTGGTGCAGCCTCAGGGACCCCCTATGGTCAGCCACCTCCAAATCCCTACGGTGCCCCGCCTCCTGCGCCTTATGGACAGGGACCTCCTCCAGGTAAGTAGGGATTTGGGGCTCTAGATGCCTCTGACCTTGTTCTCAGTTACCCAGGGCCCATCCTTGTCCTTCCTGTGGATGTGCAGGCAGCCCAGCATCTTGCTTCTAGCTTCAGCATGCATCAGCGGAATAGAAGTGTTTTAGTCAGCTTTGCTGTGGAACAACAACTCTCTGGCTACAACATCAAACATTGCTTTCTGTTGCTTGCTCACACTCATTTACTCTTGCTTACATGTCAGCAGCTATGGGTTTGGCTGCTGAGATTCTGCCCCACGTGTCTTTTCTTTCCAGGCTCCAGGCTGGAGGAACAGCCGTTATTTGAGATTTGTTCTTGTTGCAGATAAAAAAGAGCAGGAGAGTCAGCAGGAATGCGTAATACCTCTTAAAGTCTCTGCTTTCAAGTACTTTATATCTCCCACTCCTGTTCTCTTGGCCAAACCACACCTCCTGTTCCAGCCTCTTACCAATAAGATGGGAGTGGATACTCCTTATGGAGGGGCTCTGCAAGCCACCAGGCAGTGGCGAGGATGGACAACGCTCTTACAGGGGAGGCGGTGGGGGCAGGGCATAGGTGAGCAAATAATTGGAGATAATACAGCCTATCATGGGGAGAAGCCCCATTTCTGTGGGAGACTGACTGCTGTATGTAGAAAGGCAAGGAGTGTAGCTGTTGAACGCTTGGGCTTTTGAGATCAGACAACCTACTGACCTGACCAGATTATTTTACCTCTTTAAGTGTTAGTGTTGACATCTGTAAAATGGGCAAGTGTCCCTCACAACATTGTTAATAAGGATAAAATAAGAATGTGCAGGTAAACATGAGCACAGTGTCTGACATATGGGAAGGGCTTAATAAGCAATATTCTCTGAGAGAACTTGTACGGAGACATTCTTAGCAAAGAGGTGTCAGCATTTAGTGTGATAGCAGATATGGCAAGGGCCTTACCACTAACAGATGCTGAGGCAGGCAGATGGTGGGATGAGTTAGGGGAAGGATAAAGAGCAGAGATACTAAAGGTGAGGTACTGGACAACATGGGGAGGGAAAGGGGCCTTGAGGTACTGGACAACATGGGGAGGGAAAGGGGCCTTGGCTATTCAGTGGAGGCAGAGAATCTTGGGTGAGGGTTTCAGGCTCAGTGAAGGTTTCTGAGTGGTCTCAGGGGCCAGGGGAGGTGAATTCCCGGTCCCTGGTTTCCTCCCACACTCATAGCCTCTTCACCATATGCTGTTCCCAGGAGACCAAGCCAGCAGCAGGGCAGCATGGAACCCGTCTAGTGCACCTGAAGGGCCTCCTGGGAATGGCATTGCGGGGAAGCTGCAGCATCTTAGCAGATGTACCCAGGCAGGAGCCTCTGAGGGCGATGTTCAAACCATGGGGTTCTAAACACTGAGCTGTGGCGTTTATCTTGGCAGAGCCCAGAGCTTCTGGCCATTTGCTTTTAGCTCAGCAGCTTCATGGTGGATTTCCTCATCCTTTCAAAATCTTGTCTCTGAGCCTACATGAGGTCATTGTAGGGAACCCTTATATTGGAGGCTTATCCCTCCAGGGCCTGAGACCAGAGATAATCTCTGGGGCTGCAGAAGAAAGGAAAGATGTGCCTTAGGCTCTTAGCTGCTCTCTCTGCAACTCTTCACCCATCTGGCCACCCACCATTGCCTCCTCTGCAGTGCGGCTGGTGGCTCCTGGAGCAGTGCTCTAAAGTGTGATCCATATATCACCTGCAAAAAGAATGGGACTCCACCGAAAGCCCCACCTCAGCCCCACTGAGTCCGGGATCTAAGGTTGGAGCACCACTGCTCTGTAAGACAGGGTTGGCCAGTAAAGGTGCCCCACCGCCCACTGGAAATACCCGGATGCCACTCCAAACCCAAAGGGCCTTTCCAGCCTCCTCACCTGAATTGCTTCTCCCTCCCATCAACCCAGGACCCCTCGGAGTACTCTGAACGTGCTCTGTGCCTCTGTGTCTTTTCAGCTCTGTCATCCTTTCAGATCCAGTTTACTGAGTATTCCTTCCTCCGTGGAAATGGGACTGCACACATTCCAGGCCTTTTGCTACAACTTTCTGTTGCTGTTATCTGGTTTTATCATCACAGCCACCTCGGGAAGTAGGTCTGAAAAAAGGAAACAATTAGCCTGAAGTCGCACACACTAGTAAAAAAAAAAAAGGGTCAGAGCTCTTCGCTTTCAGAGCCCGGGCTCGTCTATGCAAACTGCAGGGACCACCTGTTACAGAGACTGTCCCTCTGGGGGCTGTGGCCCTCACTCCCCACGGCAAAGCTGCTGTTTTAGGAAGGATGGTGAGGCTGCCTAGTTTCCCATTCAAGGAAGCTAGATAGTCCCTCCGTCAGGCAAACCTCCTGGCCTCATCTTTGGGACTGGGTGGTGGTTTCTGTGCTCCAGTGGGGCCCGTGGCTGTCTCTGATACCGCCTGTGCGAAGGGGCCCTTTTTGTGGCCAGTTAAGTCATTAGGTTTAGCAGTACTGTGTCACTCTGGCCTTTCCTAAGATAGTCTTCTGTGCTTCTCCACTTTCATCTGTCATCCTTTCCCCTACTCTCCAGCTCACTCCACATGTCTCTTCAAGTGAGTGAGCCTTTCCTCCATCTACTGACAGACACACCAAGCTGCTTACGGTACATACTCCCAGCAGACACAGCCACACTAATAAGCTGCAGTCACATAGTGCTTAGCTTGTAGCAGGCGCTGATTTAAGGGTTTTCATATAATCATATCTTCATAATTTATGAAGTAAATGCTATTGTGGCCTCATTTTACAGATAAGAAAACTGCTACACAGAGAATTTAAATAACCAGGGGCTATAAAATGGGGGCTGGGGGCTGAGACTCTGAGGGGTCTTGGGTTGACGGAAGGAAGAAGCAATTCAGGTGAGGAGGTTGGAAGGGCCTTTGGGTCTGGAGTGCTGTTACACTGAGGCCAACTCGGCATGAATTGAGCACTTCACCTTTCTGTGCCTGCCTCTGTGCTAGCCCCTGGGGATTCAGATGAGTTAGGCTCCTGCCCAGAGGTTGCTCCAAGTCTAACCAGGAAGGTGGTTTAAAAACATGTGCACAGTGGAGTGAGCAGGGCCATAAAAGAGAAGCAGTAGGTCCCCTTAGATCTTTGTGGATAAGAGAACCCCTAGACAGGGAGGCACTTAGACTGGCTCTCACCCGCATTTCTGCGGATTGGCCTCGAGACCTTCGTTTGACTCCCTGGATTGCACCCCTTCCTGCAGGTGGCGCCCCTCCCAATGTGGATCCTGAGGCCTACTCCTGGTTCCAGTCAGTGGACTCCGATCACAGTGGCTACATCTCTGTCAAGGAGCTGAAGCAGGCCCTGGTCAACTCCAACTGGTCCACGTTCAATGACGAGACATGCCTCATGATGATAAGTGAGTACCAGCCCTTCCCTGTGGGCTCAGGCTCGGGGCAGAGCCACCCGATGTCCGACCATTCTCAGAAAAATCGTTTAGCCAGGGGGGATTTCAGACAGGAAACTGGGTTCAAGGAGCGATCTCCTAGACTGAGAGCTCTTCCCCTGAGATCTTTTCTCGAGTCCTAGGCCCTGCTGAGTCACAGGCTCACTCCATTTCCCATTCTTCAGAATGGGATCCATGCCCTGGTAGGAGATGGCAGGGAAGGGTCATCTGCCTGCAGAGAGAATGCAGTTCTGGAAGGGTGGCCAGGGCGGGGGCTGCTGTGGCACCTGATGAAGGTAAGTCGTGGGTAGAGGCATCTGGGCCTTGGGCCTGTGGTTCTGTGGAGTCTCCTGCTCCATCCAGCCTGAGGAGAAGGGCTGCCTGAGGACCCCTGGCCCTCAGCCCTGAAGCCTTCCTTCCCTCTTTCCCCGTCTCCCCAAGACATGTTTGATAAGACCAAGGCAGGCCGCATTGACGTCCACGGCTTCTCAGCCCTGTGGAAGTTCATCCAGCACTGGAAGAACCTCTTCCAGCAGTACGACCGAGACCACTCGGGCTCCATCAGCTACACAGAGCTGCAGCAAGGTGAGTGCCGTGTTCTCTTCACTCCCTAAGCAGAGCAGGGCCTTTTCTCTAGCCTCTGACTGCCAATGTCCACTGCCCTGCTAAATGTAGCCCTCAGCAGACTTACTCCTCCCCTTCTGTGGCCTGGCTGCGGCTTTGAGCCAAGACCCAGGGCAAGGGAACAGCTGGGTCTGGGGTCAGGGCTGGACTCCTGATGATGGCACTCCCGGCAGTGCCAGGTGAGACAGGCCCAGCCTACAGAGCCTTGGGGATGGAAATGTAGTAGCCCAGGGTCCTGTGAAACCAGGATGTGTGGTGTGTGTGGCTCTCTCTGCTCTCGTCTCTAGTATGCAGATTGGGAAGAGCCCTGTATGGGGCCTCAGAAAGTTGGCTTCTGTTGCTGGCTCTGCCAGAAGGCAGTTACCTTCCCCACTCGGGCCCAGACCACTCTAAATGCTGCAGTTGGGTGAGATGACCAGCCGCCACAGTTCCAGGTCTGGTTCCAGTTCTGACTCTAGAGCAGCGGTCGCCAGCTGGTGGTCCGTGAGGTCTGAAAGGTTGGCGACCGCTGCTGTAGAGGAAGGGTGTTAGTGGTCTGATGAGAATCTGACAGGCAGCTTTGCCACCTGAGATGGGGAAAGGGATCCTCAGAGAACCCAGCCCCTTGCCCTGGCTGTGGATTTCAGTCCTACTAAGGACTTCTGTGGCCGGGAGGGGAGGAGCTCACCATATCTGCACCCTGGCAGAAGGGAGAGGAGATGGCCTGTACTGATCACCTACTCTTTTGCAGAGTAAATATTGGTAAGGGTGATGTTATCACAACCAAACTAGTAGTTATTGAATGAATATTGGCTAAGCACTGTAATATGTACTTTCAACATGTTACATTATTCATTCTCCTCATGTGCTAGGTACTGTTTATTATCTCTCTCTTCCCCACCCCACCCCCCACCACCACCCCTTAGATGAAGGGTCCCTTTTGATTATCCTTTTATGGATGAGAAAACTGAGGCATGGTGTAGGCAGCATACTCGGGCCGCATAGCCAAAGGAGAGGTGAGACTAGCCTAGGGCAGTAGGTTATGCAGAGAGGAAGGAAGGAAGGAAGCCTCCCAGGCGGAGGGACATGGGCAGCAGCACATAGGCTGTGACCTTGGGACTGCCCACAGCCTTGCCTGGGTGGATGATGATGTTCTTATTATTTGTCACAACACTTACTGAGCGTCTGTTATGTGTCGGGCACTGTGCCAGGTGCTTTACATGATCTCCTTTCATCCTTACTGGAACTGACAGGTAAGTATTGTTCCCATTTAGAGATGGCAAGTCAGAGGACTAGCAAGGTTAAGTAACTTGCCAAGGGGCTGTTTTGACGCCCGAGCAGGTCCTCGGGACCCCTGTGCTGTGCTGCCTCTGCTGGTCGCACCGGCCAAGTGGTCCTAGGGGCTCAGACTTCCTTCTGTAATGCGGACGAGTCAGAGCTGAGCGTGGGTGGCCTGGTGTCATTCTGGGGCCCCAGGAGCCCCTGACTGACAGATCGTAATGGAGATTTAGAGAAAGGGACGAGGCCTTCCAGCTAAGGGAGCATCCAGGCAGAGCCCCTGCTGTGCTGCTGCCATCCTGGACAGACCCTTGGGACTTCTGTCCTCTTCCTCCTTCTGTGCTTGATCCCTCAAAGTCCCCTGAAGTGCTGTGCTCTGTGGAGCTGGCCGATGGCAGTGCTCACGATGGATTTTTGTGTCTGCTCTGTGTGCCCCTCCTCTCCAGCTCTGTCCCAAATGGGCTACAACTTGAGCCCCCAGTTCAGCCAGCTCCTGGTCTCCCGCTACTGCCCGCGCTCCGCCAACCCCGCCATGCAGCTAGACCGCTTCATCCAGGTGTGCACCCAGCTGCAGGTGCTGACCGAGGCCTTCCGGGAGAAGGACACAGCTATGCAGGGCAACGTTCGGCTCAGCTTCGAGGACTTCGTCACCATGACCGCTTCTCGGATGCTCTGACCCAGCCCATCCGTAAAGAGTGGCGTGCACTGGGGCACCTCTCCTGGCTCTTTGGAGTGGGAGAAGCATGTGGGCTGCTCTCCTTTTCCTGCTCCTCCTGATACAGCGCTGTTCGCCGAGAGGGCCGGGACCCCTGTGTCATAGCCACCAAAGAGAGGGGTCCTGGGCTTGACGTAGGAGAGGACTGGAAGTTACATATCCTTTCAGCCCTGAGCATGTAAGTGGCACAGCCTTGCAGCAGGAGCCGGAGATGCCAGTCATTGTGATCGGCTGAGCTCCAGCCTCTATCTTTCCCTTCTGTGCCCCGACATAAGTGTTCATCAGCGTTTTACCATGAGCACCTGTGTCCCCGAACCCGCTCAGTCATATCAAATGAAGCCAGTTTCTCCAAAGTGGAATCTGACCAAGCGTGAAAAAGATGTGCCCAAGGGACCAGGGGCTTGCATCCCCCTCCCATCCCCCCCACCCCTCCCCCAGGCCCACAGTCGTGTGTGTCAACTCCTAGCCACCTGGGGCTGTCCCGGCTCGGGGAGTTTGGGCAGTCTGCTCTCGGCATGTTGGGCCAGGCTGCTGCACTCCTCAGCTCGGACCCCTCCCTTGCCCACCACTCTGCCTGGCTTCAGTCCCCAGGGGACAGTTGCCACCTTCCTCTGCCAATGCCCTTTTCATTCAGAGCCAAAAGTTCAGTGAAACTGTAAGCTTCAATAAAAGGATGAACTCTGTTCCACATTTGCCACCATGCCTTCCCAGCTACAGGTTTATGTGCTCATCTGTTCTGTCACTCATTAATCCTTTCATTCAACAAAGATTTAAGTATCTACTGTGTATCACGCCACGCAGAAAGCAGCAGCTGAGGGGGCATCGTCTACATGAGGCTGCTGTCACTTACCAGGGTGAAGTTGAAGGATAGGGGGCTGGGCTCAGCTCAAGAGGCCAATTATGTGTTTTATAACTGTTTTAGGGCTGGCATTCTGGGCTGGACACAGCCACTCCAAACTTTACAGCCTGGCCTTTTTATTATCTCAAGCCCTGGTTTTATCCTCCAGACAAACTGCATTTATTAAGTCATGTTTCCCCCGTGTTTATTAAGCACAGACAGCTGTACTGGTCTGCTGGCTCTTCCGATCAGCACGATAACCAGTCTACACTGAATGTCCATAGTGAGCTGACAGAATTTCAGTCCAAAGCCCAAACACCAGACACCTGGTTTGCCCGGGGGACCTTATCATGGGTGTTGGTGTGAGAATCCTTTTGCTTTGGGGGGTGAAGGTAAGAACTCCCAAGCCCTCGGCGGGGCTCTCCTCTGCAGTGGATGGTTGGGGAAAGATACAGCTGTTTGGCAGCTCAGTGAGGCCCAGCAGGTATGTCGGCCTGGGCAGTTCAGTCCCATTCTCTGTAGGTTAGAGTCGTAGAAATAGATGCATTCCCAGAGGCCAGCCACCATCCAGAGCTCGAGCCCCTCATGGCCCCCATTTGAGTCCAGCCTCTGCTTGCCAACCTCCAGTGACAGTTCAGTGCATGCCAACCCTCTAGATGCCTGGAACCTGCCACACATTCCCCCCAAGTCCTGGGCTCCTCAGCTTTTCACTGAGCATCTCTTGCCTTGTCATCCTGGTCATGTCCCTGAATTTTCTCCAGTTCATCATAAGGCTCACATGGCACTGGGTTCAACCAGCAGAGAGTAGGGGAAGCTTCTGTTGTTTCTTTGTTCCCACTGAGCCAAGTGTCTACTGAAACCTACCTTTAGAACGATGCCAGTCATATCTGCCTTGTGCTCAGCTGGGCCTGAGGAGCCCAGGACCCAGCTTGGTCCTTGTGGACACAGTTGGTTCTGAGTGTGGGGCCAGCCCTCACACCTCATTCTGCACGCTGCACTTCCAAGCCTGGATCCTAAGGCCAAAAGGAGTGTAAAATGGGCAGGACAGCCCAGCCCAGCTGACCACAACTGCACATCTGGGGAAATGCCCACCATGTGCAGGGCTGGTGAGTCATCTAGAGAGCAGGTGACGGCCCACACCTTCCACGTGTCCTGGTGATGCCTGCGAGGAGGGGTGCTTACCATTCCCGGGCTGGGCCCCTGGCAAGACCATGGTTTTGCCCCACTTCCTGATGGGTGAGGTCAGAGGGGGGCTGTGGCTTTAATCAGGTTAAGCAGACCCAGCAGTGCACATGGCCCGGCCAGCCTCTGCCAGGTGCCTCCCACTCCTCAGAGCAGCGCTTCAGTCTGTGCTCCACCTCCTGCCCTGACAACAAGGCGCAGGGCCCCTGGCAGCCCTCTAATCATCTCGGTGGCAGGCGGAGCACGTCCAGCCAAGTCTGTGGCTTTCCCTTTATCCTGTGAGTCCTAGTGAATAAACAAAGCCCCGATATCCAAGAAGGCGATGATAATAGGAAGTCAGTCTGTTCGCTCTGCTGTCTGCCCACCCTCCCCCCATTACCTCCCATCGCCTACTGGGCCCATGAGCAGACAGATACGTCAAGGGTTGAGGTCCTGGGCACTGCCTGAGGAAGCAGCACCACGTGTGCTCTGAGGCCTAGCGAGGAGCCACAGGGATCCGGTGTGGGGGGATGGAGGTGGGAGTAGTCAGCAGACAGCATTCCATGCCACCTTGTCCTCTCTCCCCACCCCACCCCCGACTTTCCCACCTTCCTTGCTTTTAACTTAAGAGGCACAGATTTTGTGCAATGACAAGGAAAGGGAACATTCAGTGCCAGGCTTTTAATTACAATTGCTTTGGGCTGCTGGCCTCCACGCCAAATGGTCACATGGAGAGCGTTTTGTCACACCACAAAGCCGAAGGATCCAGTCTGTGGTGTGTGCACGCGGCACCTGGTGAAGGTGGGGCTGTGTTCCCACAGGGCAGGGCTGGGCCCGGTTTGTTCAGGCGGGCAGCGGACAGGGCTGGCCGAGTGCAGCCTGGGCTTAGGGAGTCACTGGGCTGATGGAAAGGTTGCGGGGCCCTCCCAGCAGGCTCTAGGGAAGGCCTGTAGTCAGGGAGGAGAGCGGTCTTTGGGAAGAAGGCCAAGCTCTGGAAGGATGATGAGGATCGATGGTACTGTGAGGGGCAGCCGAGTGAGGAATACAATGATGATCTTGTCCACGACACTACAATTTACAGAGAGCTTTCCACTTTCTTGAGCATGCTTAATCCTCACATCAATCCTGTTTAGAGGACACAGCTCAGAGAAGGGGTGTTACTGCTCAGAGTCAAACAGGTCGAAAACCAGGACCGGAGCCCTGGCCTCGCACTGCGTCCATAGCAGTCAGGGCTGGTCCCCCAGGAGCCAGAGGAGCAGTCCAGGCAGAGAATGGGTTGCACCCCCTGGAGCCACAGGGTAGCCTCGCTCAGGGCAGCACCGTGGTGACGCTGGTGACCACCACGTGCTCTGAGACTTTGGAGACGGAACATCGGCTCTGCAAGGACAAGGACTTGTGCCTGGCAGAGGAGCGGGGGCTGGGGGTCCTCAGAGAGCCGCAGGGACCCAGGCGGGGCAGGCAGCAGGAGAAGGCAGCTTTGAACTGCTCCCGGAATTTGCCTTGGTTGGGAGACAGAAGACACAGCCATCAGGAGACGGATGCAGCAGGAAGGGGCCTTGGGCCCAGGGACACGCACGCAGCTCAAGCCAAGCTGCCTGTGAGGGGGTGGGAGGGAAGGGTAGAGTGGGATGGAGAGAGCCCCAGAGCCACCTCATCACTGCCAGGGAGAGAGAACAGAGGCCGGGAGCAGGTTCCCAATGAGAAATGCAGTTTTTATCTGATTCCTTGACTGCGCTCTGGCTCTGAGCCCGCTCTAACTGTGTAAACATGGTGTCTGGCTCAGGGGCCTCAGATCATCTCTGCCCTCCTGGGCGCGCAGGTGGAGGGGCTCAGGGCTCACGGAGGCTTTCCCATCTCTGTCCCCTGGTAATGAAGATGACAGCAGCAGCAGCCCTCACACCAGGCATTGTGCTGGTTCCTCAGCACCCTGGGAGCCTGGGGTCCTTTATCCTCACTTCATAGATGAGACACAGAGGTGCAGGCCTGCCCAAAGTCACCAGCTAGCCGTTGGCCCTGGTTCTAACGCGAAAGCCCTTTGTCTAAATGGGAAGAGTGAGTGGGGAAGGAGGGACTACCACAGCCACCTTGTTCAGCAAGGGCACCAGGGAAACAGATTTTATCCGGAACTGAAACCTTGATCATGTTTCAGCGTCCCGCCAGCCTCTCCAGTGCCCAGCAGAGGGCCTGCCTAGCACACAGTAGGCGCTCAGTCAGTGTAACCAAAAGGAATGCACTGTGCCTGCTGCAGCATGCATCTCTCTGTTCTCTCTGAGCTAGAGACCACCTGGCCAGCCTTTGTTGAGTAATTCTTGAGTCTCATGAGGGTTATTATATTGACCCCAGGTCCCTTTCAACCTTTTTTGGAAGATTGTTTGTGTCCAGGCCTGAACAGTCATCTGGACCAGTTCTTTAGGCCGTAAGTCAGGGGTCGGGTGAGTCACCCTTTTGCTGGGCTGGGGGACTGTGTGGAAATGGAGGTGGAGGGCATGGGAAGTGTGGGACAGGAGAGAGGAGGCCCAGGTTGGGGTTGGGGACCAGGAGGCCTGGATTTCCAGAGTGGGGAGCAGGAGGACTGGTGCTGGAGGAGGGTGGATCCAGGGATAGGGCCCCCCCCCCCCAAATTCTGGCCCCTCTGCCAGTGTGTGTCTAGCTGGGCATGGGGAAGCCCTCTGGTGATGCCCTGAGACCCGATGATGCCTTGATTACGCAGCCATCCCTCAGGCCCTCCTCCCACAGGCCTGCTTCCCTCTGGAGCCTGTGACCAGGCTGATTGGAGGTCCTGCTGTGCACACACCTGGTGGGGGTGGAGACGAGCTGTCCTACTACTGCCCTCCCCACCCACTCACTCGTCTGCATAATCTGCAAAACTAGACCCTGGGTGCTGGTCAGCTTCCTTTGGCCACGGTTGGGACTGTGGCCGGTCTCCCACTCAGACCAGGACTTCCGGGGTTAAGTCCTCTCCCTGAGTGGGAGTGACCAGAGCAGGGTCATGATTCCCAGGAAGGAGTAGGTATGGACCTCCCTCCCCTGCCATCCTTTATTTGGTCTGGATTGAGGATGGGGAGGCTATTGCCCTGGGGACTGTTGCTGCCCTGGCCACTCTGCCTCCCCAGCCCACTCACCACTGAGGAAGTTGTAGATGATGGGGTTGGCCGCGCTGTTGGCGTACACCAGCCAGTGGGAGAAGGTGAAGCAGGCATAGACGGCTTCTCGGTCGCTGGCTTGGTGGAACATCCCGAACACCCTAGGACCGAGGGGAGGAGTCAGAAATGGGGCAGACGTGTGTATGTGTTTATGCTCCTAAGCTACAGGGCGATAAAGTACAGGAGTTCCCGCTGCCCCTTCCATCCACCCCTTTCCTGGGCCTCTGGGTCTGGGGTCGTGACCACAGTTTTGGGTTCTTGAGCACAGAGTATGACTGGAGTGGACCTACGGGCAGGCACCAGGGCACATCTGCTCAGTCACCGGCTATCTGACCCCCTGGGTCTCCCCATCCATATTCTCATCCATCCTCACAGCCACCTGATGAGTCATAGACACGCCATTTTTCAAACAGGGAAGTCAAGGGACTGGCCCAAGATCACTCAGCCAGGAAGTGGCCACGCACTAACTCTCACTGAGATGTCTCATGTCAAATAGTCTGTGTTCTTTCCCTGCACCCCGAGGCCTCTCGCTCGCCATGCCCCTGTGCTCCCTCCGCTCAGCGTGCCATCCCTCCCTTCAGGTCTCTGCCAAATGTCACTTCCTCAGAGAGGTCTTCTTTTAAAAACATATGCTATTTTTTAAAAAGATTAAAAAATAAAACCGCCAGCCCCTGTCACCACCACTCTCTATCCACTCTCCATATTTTTTTCTTCGTAGCAGTTGTCACTGCCTGGCATTATAATGCATATTTATTTCTCTCTCCCATGGGATGTGGCCTCCGAGAAGGCAGGGGTTCTGTACCGTGCACTGTTTGCTGTGTTCCCAGCCCTACCATTTGATGAGTGAGTGAGTGAGTGGATGAAAGAATTTTCACAGTAGCCCTAGGAGGCCAGGACTGTTACTATCACATGTTACATATGAGGAGACTGAGGCTCCAAGAAATGACCTGCCCCAAGGTAATATCATAGCTTTGGGGTTAAGCCAGGTCTTTTTCCAAAGCAAAGACAGCGCCTTCCTCTGACCCCATAACCATCTCCTCACCCCTAACCTCTCCCCAAGTGCTCTCACCTCTTAAGGACATTGAGGACACTGATGGGCAGGTAGCAGAGGGCAAAGACCAGCAGCACCACCATCAGCATCTTGGCTGTCTTCCTCCGAGCGCGCATCTGCTTCACCTCAGCCAGGAAGGCCCGGGCCCGCGGTGGGGGCTCTGCGCCCAGGCCCTGCCCCTGCTCCTCCGACTGGTCTGAGGGCCGCTTCCAGTTCCTCACCAGGGCCGATGTGGTGCCTGGGATCTGTCCAGCACACACAGAGACAGCGGTGGTGGGAGGAGCTCCTCGGAGGTCAGGCCCTTTGCTGGGCTCTGCTTCGGGCTGGACCCTGGGGCAGGTGGAGGTGGGCGAAGGGAACAAACCCTTGCAATAGGAAGGAACCTAACATTCATAACAGAGATCAACACTCTGGACTGAGTGTGAACACCTGCTTTCATTTCCCATCGGCTCATGGGGAGGCCACCCCAATTAGGCTTTTGGGGAAGATATTATTGGCCCTTGGTTACAGATGAGGCAGGGGACCCTAGGCAACATCCTCCCATCCATCCTCAAGGGGTCACCTCCTCCATCTGTGGGAGTGGGGTGCAGGTGGGTCTTGCCTCCTCCTGGCCATGCCTGCCTGTGGGGAAGCCTCGGCAAGGCTGAGCCAGGGCACAGCATGGACTGGCCTGGCCTCAGAGCACAGGTCCCAGCCTAGGTCGGCGCCCATACGCCTATCGTGGTCCAGGCTCCTGGAGCGGCCACAGATGCCCTCGAAGCCCCTCCCACCACTAGACACCTGAAGCTCCCCGCAGAGGGCATGCGGCCAGAGTGCAGGAAATGGGGCCTAGGGCCGCTCAGCCATTCCTGAGCTATGCGACCTTGCTCAGCGCACTGTCCTTTCCCGAGCCTTGGCTTTCCTGTCTGTGAGATGAGAGAGCGACTGCTGCCCTCTTGACTGGCGGCTGTGAGGAGTAGGTGGCATGTGTTGGTGGACGGAAGGCTGGTCATGCTCTGGCCTGCATGCTCTCACTGCCCAGACACTGGCCCAGGACTCACTCCTGCTGGTGCCAGGGGGCCTCTGAGCACCCCCCCCCCCCCCCAAACCTGCTGTGGGTCAGTTTGTAATAGAGGAAAGAAGGCAGGCCCTGGGCCCAGAAAGTCCCTGCCACTCATTGGCTGTGACAAGCTGGCTGCCACTACTCAGCGTCTGTAAAGTGGTACTATTGCTGCTTTGGTTAGACGGTTGTGAAGACATTGTGAGCAAAGTGCATGATTTGGCAAATGACACAGAGGTGCTACTGTTGTGGCATTGAACTGAGCACTGGACCCCACTGATCTCGGACTGAGTGCCTGGCCTTCCCCTCCCTGGCTGAGGGGTTTGGGGAAGCCGCTTTGCCTCTGAGTCTGCTTTTTCCTATTAAGTTGGGGGTAGTATACGGTGGTTAAGAGGATCCAAGACTGGCTGGAAGTGCATGGGACAGTCAGTGGAAGCTCCTGATACTGGAAGGTGTTCATTCCTGTTCAGCTCCAGGGTCAGCTCTACCACTTCAGCCTTGCGTTTGAAAGTCCCTGGGCCTTTCCTCTCTCTGGTTGCAGCCAGGATGGCATGTTCTGAAGGCAGAGGACTGTCTATTCCCTTAGGCCAGCGCCCTATCCCCTCCCAGCCCAGGCAGTGACACCAGAGTGGGCCTCACCTGGCGACCCCAGAGCTTGCGGAAGATCTGGAAATACGCCATGGCCATGAGGCCCAGCGGGGCCAGGTAGGTGACAATGAAGAAGCAACTGTGGTAGATCTTGGCATAGAGGTCATCTGCAGGGGCCAAGAGATGCAAAGGTTGGGCCCCAGCCTGCCCTGCGTAGCAATGCCACCTGACTGTGGCGACGGCCAAAGCAAGCAGCTGGGCCCCACGAGGGCACCTTGGCAGAGGGACCCTGGAGTTGCCCAACCTGAGGGTGTCCATCCTGAGGGGCCCCTAGCAGATGTCTTTACAGAGGAGGTACCCACCCTGAAGGTATCCTCGGTACATGTATGCTCTAAAGTGTCCTCTCAGAGACCTCCCCCCCGGGTTCCCTGGCAGCTGCCTGCCACAGGGGATGTGCCCCAGAGGTGCCCCCTTCAGGAGTGCCTGCCCAAGGCTACCCCCGTTACCTGCCCAGCGTTCATCGCAGACAGAGAAGAGCCGGGTGCGGTTGGCGAGCTCGGGCAGCACACTGCTGCATTCCATGACGGCAGCCTGGGGCACCATGACAGCCAGCGACACAGCCCAGATGCCCAGGATGGAGCCACGGGCACGCCGGGCCGTGCTCTTGAACAACAGGGGGTGGCAGATGGCATACCAGCGGTCCAGGGCGATGAAGCTGAGGGTTAGCACTGCCACCGACACAGACACGGCCTGCACCGTGGAGACACCCTGTCAGTCCTCTTGGGCCCCCCCCAGAGATGGGGAGTGGGTGAGGGGCTCACAGCCCAGGTGCAGGGCACCTCCTGGCTCCACCACTCACTGGCTTGTGAGATTTGGGCAAATCACGCACCCTCTCTGAGCCTCACCTGCGAAGTGGGAATATACCACTCGCCTGGCAGGATTCTCATGGAAAGAAACGCAATCACGGATAGAAAATGTCTAGCTCGAGACTTGGCACAGAGTAGGTGGTCCCTGCATGTGTCCACACATGGCAGTCTGTGTCTGTGCCTGTGTGGGGGGCTTGGGGGTCTCTGTAGGAGTAAGTGGGGCCGGGGCTGTGTGTGGGGGTCTCTGTAGGAGTATGTGGGGCTGGGGCTGTGTGTGGGGGTCTCTGTAGGAGTGTGTGGGGCTGGGGCTGCGTGTGGGGGTCTCTGTAGGAGTATGTGGGGCTGGGGCTGTGTGTGGGGGTCTCTGTAGGAGTATGTGGGGGTGGGGCTGTGTGTGGGGGTCTCTGTAGGAGTAGGTGGGGCTGGGGCTGTGTGTGGGGGTCTCTGTAGGAGTAGGTGGGGCTGGGGCTGTGTGTGGGGGGCTCTGTAGGAGTAGGTGGGGCTGGGGCTGTGTGTGGGGGTCTCTGTAGGAGTAGGTGGGGCTGGGGCTGTGTGTGGGGGTCTCTGTAGGAGTAGGTGGGGCTGGGGCTGTGTGTGGGGGTCTCTGTAGGAGTAGGTGGGGCTGGGGCTGTGTGTGGGGGTCTCTGTAGGAGTAGGTGGGGCTGGGGCTGTGTGTGGGGGTCTCTGTAGGAGTATGTGGGGCTGGGGCTGTGTGTGGGGGTCTCTGTAGGAGTGTGTGGGGCTGGGGCTGCGTGTGGGGGTCTCTGTAGGAGTATGTGGGGCTGGGGCTGTGTGTGGGGGTCTCTGTAGGAGTAGGTGGGGCTGGGGCTGTGTGTGGGGGTCTCTGTAGGAGTAGGTGGGGCTGGGGCTGTGTGTGGGGGTCTCTGTAGGAGTAGGTGGGGCTGGGGCTGTGTGTGGGGGTCTCTGTAGGAGTAGGTGGGGCTGGGGCTGTGTGTGGGGGTCTCTGTAGGAGTAGGTGGGGCTGGGGCTGTGTGTGGGGGTCTCTGTAGGAGTAGGTGGGGCTGGGGCTGTGTGGGGGTCTCTCTAGGAGTATGTGGGGCTGGGGCTGTGTGAGTGGGTCTTTGTAGGAGTGTGTGGGGCTGGGGCTGTGTATGGGGGTCTCTGTAGGAGTGTTTGGGGCTGGGGCTGTGTGGGGGTCTCTGTAGGAGTAGGTGGGGCTGTGTGTGTGGGTCTCTGTAGGAGTATGTGGGGCTGGGGCTGTGTGTGGGGGTCTCTGTAGGAGTAGGTGGGGCTGGGGCTGAGTGTGGGGATCTCTGTAGGAGTGTGTGGGGCTGGGGCTGCGTGTGGGGGTCTCTGTAGGAGTATGTGGGGCTGGGGCTGTGTGTGGGGGTCTCTGTAGGAGTAGGTGGGGCTGGGGCTGAGTGTGGGGATCTCTGTAGGAGTGTGTGGGGCTGGGGCTGCGTGTGGGGGTCTCTGTAGGAGTATGTGGGGCTGGGGCTGTGTGTGGGGGTCTCTGTAGGAGTATGTGGGGCTGGGGCTGTGTGTGGGGGTCTCTGTAGGAGTAGGTGGGGCTGGGGCTGTGTGTGGGGGTCTCTGTAGGAGTAGGTGGGGCTGGGGCTGTGTGTGGGGGTCTCTGTAGGAGTAGGTGGGGCTGGGGCTGTGTGTGGGGGTCTCTGTAGGAGTAGGTGGGGCTGGGGCTGTGTGTGGGGGTCTCTGTAGGAGTAGGTGGGGCTGGGGCTGTGTGGGGGTCTCTCTAGGAGTATGTGGGGCTGGGGCTGTGTGAGTGGGTCTTTGTAGGAGTGTGTGGGGCTGGGACTGTGTATGGGGGTCTCTGTAGGAGTGTTTGGGGCTGGGGCTGTGTGGGGGTCTCTGTAGGAGTAGGTGGGGCTGTGTGTGTGGGTCTCTGTAGGAGTATGTGGGGCTGGGGCTGTGTGTGGGGGTCTCTGTAGGAGTAGGTGGGGCTGGGGCTGAGTGTGGGGATCTCTGTAGGAGTGTGTGGGGCTGGGGCTGCGTGTGGGGGTCTCTGTAGGAGTATGTGGGGCTGGGGCTGTGTGTGGGGGTCTCTGTAGGAGTATGTGGGGCTGGGGCTGTGTGTGGGGGTCACTGTAGGAGTAGGTGGGGCTGGGGCTGTGTGTGGGGGTCTCTGTAGGAGTAGGTGGGGCTGGGGCTGTGTGTGAGGGTCTCTGTAGGAGTAGGTGGGGCTGGGGCTGTGTGTGGGGGTCTCTGTAGGAGTAGGTGGGGCCAGGGCTGTGTGTGGGGGTCTCTGTAGGAGTGTGTGGGGCCGGGGCTGTGTGTGGAGGTCTCTGTAGGAGTGTGTGGGGCTGGGGCTGTGTGTGTGGGTCTCTGTAGGAGTGTGTGGGGCCGGGGCTGTGTGTGGGGGTCTCTGTAGGAGTGTGTGGGGCTGGGGCTGTGTGTGGGGGTCTCTGTAGGAGTATGTGGGGCCGGGGCTCTGTGTGGGGGTCTCTGTAGGAGTAGGTGGGGCTGTGTGTGTGGGTCTCTGTAGGAGTAGGTGGGGCTGGGGCTGTGTGTGGAGGTCTCTGTAGGAGTAGGTGGGGCTGTGTGTGGGGGTCTCTGTAGGAGTAGGTTGGGCTGGGGCTGTGTGTGGGGGTCTCTGTAGGAGTAGGTGGGGCTGTGTGTGGGGGTCTCTGTAGGAGTAGGTGGGGCTGTGTGTGTGGGGGTCTCTGTAGGAGTGTGTGGGGCCGGGGCTGTGTGTGGGGGTCTCTGTAGGAGTAGGTGGGGCTGAGGCTGTGTGTGGGGGTCTCTGTAGGAGTAGGTGGGGCTGGGGCTGTGTGTGGGGGTCTCTGTAGGAGTAGGTGGGGCTGTGTGTGGGGGTCTCTGTAGGAGTAGGTGGGGCTGTGTGTGGGGGTCTCTGTAGGAGTAGGTGGGGCTGGGGCTGTGTGTGGGGGTCTCTGTAGGAGTAGGTGGGACTGGGGCTGTGTGTGGGGGTCTCTGTAGGAGTAGGTGGGGCTGGGGCTGAGTGTGGGGATCTCTGTAGGAGTAGGTGGGGCTGTGTGTGGGGGTCTCTGTAGGAGTAGGTGGGGCTGGGGCTGTGTGTGGGGGACTCTGTAGGAGTATGTGGGGCTGGGGCTGTGTGCGGGGGTCTCTGTAGGAGTAGGTGGGGCCGGGGCTGTGTGTGTGGGTCTCTGTAGGAATATGTGGGGCCGGGGCTGTGTGTGGGAGTCTCTGTAGCAGTATGTGGGGCTGGGGCTGTGTGTGGGGGTCTCTGTAGGAGTAGGTGGGGCTGGGGCTGTGTGTGGGGGTCTCTGTAGGAGTAGGTGGGGCTGGGGCTGTGTGTGGGGGTCTCTGTAGGAGTAGGTGGGGCTGGGGCTGTGTGTGTGGGGGGGGTCTCTGTAGGAGTAGGTGGGGCTGGGGCTGTGTGTGGGGGTCTCTGTAGGAGTAGGTGGGGCTGGGGCTGTGTGTGGGGGTCTCTGTAGGAGTAGGTGGGGCTGGGGCTGTGTCCTCCAGTGTCGGGCTGATAGCCTGCTCTTGCTGACAGTAGAGAATGACACCACCCATGTGCTGAGCGACGGTGTCCCGTCCGAAAGGCAAGTGTGAGGGTCCCCGAGACTTCAGGAAGGCCATGGTTTCTGTACTTGGTGTGACAGATGATGAGGGTCACTGGGCAGAGCTCACCTGCAGGTAAGGGATGACCTTGCAGAGGGCATGGCCGAAGAGCCAGGACTCGGTGATGTCCACCAGCAGGCTGGCCGGCAGGCAGATGGCCGTCACCAGCACGTCCGCCAGGGACAGGTTGACGATGAAGTAGTTGGTGACGGTCCTCATGTGGTGGTTGCGCCACACGGCCAGGCAGACTGCGGGGTGGGCGGAATGAGGGAAGCGGAAGGCAGAGCTATGCCCATCCCTGCTTGCAGCCCATCAGCGAGCCGCCCCCCGCCCCCCCCCCCCCCCACACTACCCCGCACCGAGGCAGAGGCTGGGGTGAAGAGGAGAGGAGCCGGGCCCAGGACTCCTGCCAGTCCCCAGGGGAATCCCGCAGCACCACAGGGACGCATGGACCTACCCAGTGTGTTGCCCACCAGGGCCACGAGGAACACAGCCACGTAGGCGGCGATGAGCACCCACTCGTACTGCTTCGGGAACAGGTAATCGCGCCACAAATAGCTGAGAAACTCATCTTCATAGTCAGGAGGCACCGGGGATGGTTCCCTGCTGCCAGTGGGGACCCCCAACTGGGCCCCCGGGGTGGCCGAGGGCTCCATGAGCTCAGAAGCCGCTGCGGCCGAGGTCCATCATGGTCTCCACAGGCCTCAGCCCACTTCCCTCTGGGAACCCGGAGCCCTGCACCCAGGTCTTTTGGGGTCCCAGCCCCAGATCTGAAGGAAGGGAGGGAGCGAGGAAGAAAGGAAACATTAGGGAATGTGCCAGGCAATTTGCATATAAACTCCCTCTTAATTCTCTAAGTTCTGTGCTATGGGGTATAGTGAAGAGGGACAGACCTGGCTCCGTCCAGCCTCGGTTTCCCCATCTATTCAGTGGAGTAATGACCACACCTACCTCACGGGACTGCAGTGGGAGCAATGAGCTCTAAAGCATGCCCAGTGCTTTACCCAGAAGCAGGCGCGGAACGGCTTCCCCATTATTAGAGAGCCCTGCTTTGACAGGAGGAGGTAGAAGCTCAGAGAGGGTGAGCCCCTCGCTCAAGGTCACAAAGCTACTAGGCCAGGTCTGTCTGAATCCACCAAACCACAGATTTGAGAGACGAAGCCATCCGGTTGCAAGTATTCTCCCCTGAACAGTTCACAGGCCTGAATTTTTGGTTGGAAAAATAAAAGGTCAAGGGAGGCTTTAGAGACCCAGGCCCCGCCCACTACACCTGCCAGACCCTCCCGGTGGAGAAACACACACACACACACACACACACACACACACACACACACACACACGGTGGAGCAGGGGTGCAGGGAGAGCTGGAGACCTCTCTGGAAGTGGGGAGAGAGCCCCTCTTGACTCCCCGAGGCCGCTATGCGCCCCGGCGGCCGCCAGGGGTCGCTGGGGGCCGGCGCGCAGGACGCTCCCTCCATTCATAAATCCGGCCTCGCTCCCCGCCCCTCCTCTCTGGCTCAGACCCTCCTTCTCCGAGACTGAGCAGGGAGGACCCCGGACTTGTGAGGGAGGTTGCGGGGCCCTGGAGACCCCTGGGAGAGGGGGAGGGAGCTCCTTCACATCCCCACCGAACATCGGCGGACCCACTCCCTGAGCAGGACCTCCCTGCACCTCGGGAGCTGTGAGGGGCTGCAGGGTGGGGCGAAGGGGGGCAGCGCTTTAGGGGTTTTGCAGGAGGAAGCCTGCTGGGGTCTCAGCTTCCCAGCCCCAGGCTGTTCCCCGCCCCCAGACCCTGGCTTCTGCCGAGAGCTGTTTGGAACCCCCACCCTGGGTCTGGGGGTCTCCCACGCCCCGCACCTGTTGGCTCCGGGACCCGGGCGTCCTCGGTTGCTGATCCCCGGACCTGGCAGTGGGGACTTCACCTCCCTGCGCCGAAGGCTGGGTTCCTGGGGGTGCTGTGCTCCACAGCGGGCTGTGGCTGGCGCGGGCTCCGCTGGGCTGCACGCCGCCGGGAGAGGTGGCCGGGGCGGGAGGGGCAGGGCGGGGAGGGGAGCCCCCACCGGGCTTCTCTTCTTGTCTCCCAGCCTCGAGACCCGGAGGGCGGAGGGAGATGCTCGGGCCTCCTCACCTCCCACTTCACGCGGCCATCCGCCCCCATTCATGCGTCCATCCGTTCATTCATACCTTTCGCCTTCATTCAACATTTCTGCCTCCGCCCATTCCCCACGCACGCATTCAGAGCGCTCCTACTGTGTGCCGGCGGCCCTGCCTGGGCAGCTTGGGAGAGTCACAGTGCAGAAGGAACCCCAGCTCCACCTCTCCTGGCTGCCTCACCTAGCTGAGGAGGAGGCGGCACAGGTGGGTCACAGGGTGAGCAGGAAGCCTGCACCGCCCCCAGCCCAGCCCTGGCTGCGGCGGGAGCTGCTAGCCCCCAGCGATGCGAGAGGCCCTGTGCCCATCTCCCAGCCCCACTTCTATCTGACCCCCAATCCTTTCTGTTCACACCTACGCTCCTCCTCCCAAGACAGAGATGGGAGGTGGAGGCGGAAAGTGGGGAGTCAGAGGGGCTGGTTGTGTCAACAAACATTTGCTAAGCATCGTGCCAGGCAACGGGCGTCAATAATTCAGCTGCCATTGATCTAGCCCTGGCCACGCATGATCTCATGTGATCAATCCAGCGAGGCAGTTGTTACTGTCCCCATTTCACAGGTGAGAACACGGCACTGACACGGTTCAGCCCAGGCCACACAGCAGAGGCGCAGCTGAGAGTCAAGCTTCTCTCCAGGTCTGCCCTCGTCACCACACAGAGTGCGGGGCTGGCTGGAGGCAGGCCGACTCGCAGCCTGGCGAGTCCCCTGTGGTGTGAAGAGAGCTGTGAGGAGGCCCACGGGGTCAGGCCTCCCAGGAAACACAGGCAGCTGAAGGGCGACGTCCAGGGCATCAGGCAGTCACCTTGGCCCCTCCCCGCCCCCCTCGCCCCCCACCCCCGGCCTTAGGAAATGACCTTCCTAACACAGCAGCCCCACCCTCCTCTCTCACCTTGGAGACACCCTTCCCTCCTGGGAGGTGATGCCTGAGATGTAGCCTCCATCTTCCCTGTTGTAGCCAAAGCCCCTTTTCAAAGGCTCTGGAGCCGTGAGTGAGTGAGGAGAGCTGGGGCAGCACAGGGGCCGGTCCAGCCCTTCGCCTCCCCAGAGCAGCAGGGAGGGGTGAAGGCGACCCTGAGGCAGACTCTGTCCTGGGCAGGCACGGGCGCACAGTGGGTGGTGGGTCATACAGCCCTCTGGTTGCAAAGCTCTGCCCTGCCGCCTGAGGTGCTGGCAGAGGTAAGGGAACGGGTGAGGGACACAAGAGAGGAATAGCGTGTGTGCGTGTGCGTGTGTGTGTATGCGTGTGTGTCCATGTCCCAGCTCTTGCGCCTGCCCCTACATGTGTGTATTTGAGTGTCTGTATTTAAGTAAGGGCTGTGAGTGTGTGTCAGGGGAATCCCGCATGTGTGTTTGTGTCTCTCTGAGTGTGCATGTGGGTAGGGACAGGCTCTGGGTTGATGACCGGGTGTCGCCCTGGGTGGGATGTGTCTGGGTGGGTCTCTGTGTATTGGTGCTTTGGTGTTTGTGTCTATGAGGGACGTGTGTGTGTGTGTGTGTGTGTGTGTGTGTGTGTGCAGGTGTCTGTCTCTGTGTGTCTGGATGTGCAATTGTGGCTTTGACTCGCTTTGGCCTCCCGGTGTTCTCCCTGGAGTGGGGATGTGAGTGTGGGCATGCCTTTGTGTCCATGGCTCTGTGAGCCTGCGTATGTGGAACTTAATATGTCTGCCCCCACAGGGATGACTCATCTCATCCCCCCACATCACCCTCCCCCGATCTCGAGCTGGACTGTTCGCGATGTAGGGGTTGGGGAGGGGCTGCAGTGCATGGGGGAGGGGAGGCAGAGCGCGCAGGGCACTGCGGGAAACGACCAGCTGCGTCGTGGAAGGTGCAGAGCCGCGTGTCTGCGTGGGCGGAGGGCGCCAGCCGAGCCCAGCACAGCCCAGGCCTAGAACCAGCCCTTGTTCAGAACTCCACAATACAGGCTCCCTGGGCTGGGGTGAGCAAGGGGCTCCCCAAGTCCCCAAAATCATTATACATAGGGGTGCAGGTGTCTGTGTGAGGAAGGAGTCATGGCTGAGAATCCACCCTCTCACCCACAGAACAGTCCCATCTTGCTTTAAGAGGGATCCCAATTGCAACCCCCTTCGGCACCCCTTGGCACCCGCAGGTGGCTGTTCCCAGGACAAGGGATCCTGAGTGACTTTTCCTGCCCGGAGGCAGCAGATCTCTCTTCCTCCCCTATCAGACCCTGGCCAGGCAGGGGACTCTGGGTCCCCAGGCCCCTCTGGTCCTGACTGTGGCTCCCTCAGCCTTGGCCTGAGGGTGAGATGGGCCAGACATTCGGCCCAGAGGGGCAAGAGGGAGAGACCCGGGTGTGTGCTCAGAGAAGACCCGGGGCCTGCGTGGGGGCCAGTGCTGCGATGGGAGACCCACGAGGAGCTGGATGTTTTGGTCCTTGGGCCCAATAGCACCGGCCTCTGGGAGCTCCTGGCAAAATGTCGCGTCCATGGGAGAGAGCCAGGGACCTCCTGTCCTCCACCTGCAGGCTGGGCACTCAGCCCTGACACTTCCTCCGCCCCGGACGGTGGCCTGAAGCCGTTGCTTTGCCGGAGCTGTCTGTCACCCGGTAACCACATGACCTCTTGTTGATCTAATCCCGAGCCTCGGAGCCACAGATCCCTGTCACATCCATCTTGGAGTGTCAGCCCCGGCCCTGGCCCCAGGTGCTATCCCCTGTCCCTTCCAATTCCAGCGTGACTTACGGTAACCTCTGTCTGGCTAGGACTAGAGTAATTGAAATGTAATTGGGTTTTCAACTTGCCATGCTGCCACGGGCCTGGGATGTGCCTGGGAGCTCTGCGGGCAGGGCAGAGGTGCTTTTCAGAAGAACAGAGATCAGAAAACAAGCAGACGTGTGGGGTGGGGTCGGATGAGGGAGGGCCAGCAGTGACCGGGCTGTGGGCCGGGAATGGGGATTCTGAGGGCTGAGTCTAGGAGGCCACTGAGGCAGCGGGGGCTTTTTGGTCCTTGCCCCCCCCCCCCCCCCCCACTACACACACACCTCCCGAGTTCCTGGCAAAGGGCCGTGTCCATGGGAGGGACCCAGGACCCCATGTCCTCCCTCTGCAGACCTGGTGCTCAACCTTTGTGCCTCTTCTCCTTGGGGTAGCCTGGCCCTCTTTCAGGGTTTGGGTGGCTTGAAGGGGACCAGCATCTACTGAGAGAACTGGGGGCTTGGGGCCCAGAGCCTGGCGTCCTGGTGGCTTTGCAAGCTTGACAGCATCTGTAAGCCCCGGGCAGGAGCAAGAGGGAAGGGACTGAGACAGCGGTCTTCTGCCTGTGCATCGCTCAGATAGTCATTCAACAAACACTGGCAGCTGGGCTGCAAAGTTGGGGCCTGCTTGTTGGGGGGTAGACCCTATGTATGCAAACGGCTGGGGTGGGTATGAAATGCATCAGGATAAGAGCCTGTGAAGTCAGGGCAGGGGGCAGGGAGGGGGCCGGTTGGGATGGGGGCCAACAATAATAGTGCATGTGAACCCGAAGGGAAATCCATTCAGCCTCCCTGGCTGTTAGCTCTAGTGTTAGATGGAGGCTGGAGTTAGACTCCTGGCTCCGCCACTTCCTGCTGTGTGATCATACTCTCGTCACTTCACCTCTGTGACAGGCTGGGCAGTGGCCGCCAAAGATAACCGCATCCTACACCCCGGAACCTGTGAATGTGATACATGACCTCGCAGATGTGACCAAGTTAAAAATCTTGAGATGGAGAGATTGTCCTGGGCTATCCAGAAGGGTCCACTGTATCACAAGGGTCCTTACAGGAGGAAGGTGGGAGAGGCAGGAAGAGAAGACGTGATGGAGAAGCAGAGGTCGGAGTGACGCCAGCGCTGGAAGGGGACATGCGCCGAGGGGTGTGGGTGTCTCCTCGAAGAGGAAAAGACGAAGAACAGGCTCTGCCCCGCAGCCTCCAGAAGGAATGCAGCTCTGCCGATGTCTTGAGTTTAGCCTCACAAGACTCATTTTGGACTTCGAAACTCCAGAAATGTAAGAGAAGAAAATGTATGTTGTTTGAAGCCACTCAGCTTGTGACGATCTGTCACAGCAGCCGTAGGACTCTTATACAGCCTCTGTGCGCCTCATTTCCCTGGATATAAGACCCACAGGAGCCTTTGCCATATCGCGTTGTGTAAGGGTCCGTGCAAACAGCAGGTGCTGGGCAGCAGCCACACAGAGATTCACACCTGCATACATGTGCCATTTTTAAAATCATTTAATATTTTTAAAAAATTAGAGTGGCCATCATGGGAAGAATCAGGGCTGTGTCAGACATCCTTCTGCTTATCTTGTCATTTGATATTATCTTTAACTTGAGCCCATATATGGTGTAAGAGGCTGCTAAAGATCTAAGTCATAAAATAATAAGTAATATTAGTAATAAACAATGATGTGGTGTGGTTATTTTGAAATAGGAAGGAAAAGAAAGAGAGGCCTGGTTTTCCTGGGAGGGGTGGTGTGTGTGTGTGTGTGTGTGTGTGTGTGTGTGTGTGTGTGACGGGTGGGTTTCTAACTATGACCTGGATCACCAGACATTTGAGGAGAACCTTCAATAGGACAAAGATCTCACTTGGAGACCTGAGTGAGGGCCAGGCCCTGGCAGCCTATTCCCTGCGGCCAGTTTGGTGCTCAGACCCTGTAAGTTGCCAACCCAAGAACGAAGCGTGTGACTTGTCAATGTGCAGCGTGACGTCGTTAGAGACTGATCTAGCCGCAGAGTCTAGCCTAGCCTCGGAGCCTCGGAGAGCCGAACCTAGCCCTGGAGAGCCGAGCGTGGCCAGAGCCCTAGCTCTTCTCAATAAACCATTTCGTTTGCATTTTGTGCTATAGCCATAATTAAAATATCCCGATTTTGTGTGTTGTCTATCTCTGAGTTTCAAAGCTTGAAAATCAATAAAGGGCTCTTTTTTAAAAATTATGATGCATATATGCATAACCCACGGACACAGACAATATTGTGGTGAAGGCCTGGGCGGGGCGGGTGCAGGGTGAAAGTGGCCAATGGGGAAAAAGGGGGACATCTGTAATACTTTCAACAATAAAGATAAATGTTTATAAAATATTATGATTATGGCCCTGGCCAGTGTAGCTCAGTTGGTTGGGTGTCGTCCAGTCCCTTGCATGGAAAGGTTGCCAGTTTGATTCCCAGTCAGGGCACATGCCTGGCTTGCAGGCTCCATCCCCAGTAGGGGGCGTGCAGGAGGCAGCCCATTGATCTCTCCTCCCTCCCTCCTCTCTCTAAAAAAAAAAATAATAATAATTAATTAATTATTTTTTTAAAATGCTATGATTATATAAACATTGTTCTCTGCAGAGCTAACTGGCATCCTGAGCCCCATGGAGAAGAAACTGTATCTTATGGTTTAAGTGCTGCTTAAAGGGAAATGCTCCAGGCTTCAAGTTCAAATGTATTTCCCTACAGTCCCTCAGACACTCAGAGTCATGTTAAATTTTAATTTGCTTCATATTTGGAGCATGACTTTTTTTATACAACTTTTTGTTCCCTGGGAGTTTCTAACTGCTTTTCTCTCTTCTTCTTGAGAAAAGAAACATATGCCTTTTAAACCAGGTCATTAAAATCCTCCAGCTTCTTAATTACATTATTTGTTGAATGAAGCCCATTTTCTCCTTCAAGCGGTTCTTCTCCAAACCCTCTGACTTCCTGTTCTAATTTTGACTGATGGTTTTATGAACCTCTGGCATTTCTATTCATTGCACTCCTGGGTTCATTCCAGTGTTTCCTGAATCTGTTCTCTCTCTCTTTCTTGGGTTTTGCCTCTGTTTTGCTGGAGTATATTTTCAAATAACATTGTAGAAGGGAGTGCAGGGAAGGAACGCTTTCTGAATCTTTGCATGCCTGACAGTGTCTTTAATGTGTCGCTAGGCCTATCGAATGGGGAGATCAACCAGCAGGCTTTGCTGGAGGCAGAGAAAGGGGTGCAGACAGGCAAGCAGGTGCCTCGGGTCCCACCCTGGGCCAAGATAGGGAGGGATTTACTCTAGACACCAGCACCCTGAATAGACACCTGGTCCTTTTGAGAAAATCACTCAATTTCTTTAGAATGTATTCCTCTCTCATTTTTTAATCTCTCCACGTCCCTGTGTCTTCTCGGTCTGTGAGTTTGCAGGGGAGAGTTGGTGGCAGACGCTGCTTTGTTATTCACTACACAGGCCTTTGTTTGAATATTTTCCAAACTGTGGTTATTCTCATGCCTCTGTCTCGTTTTTTTTAAATCATATCTTCTTATTACCTGTATTAATATTTACTTATGGTATTATTTTTCTTTAAATTGACCATCCTAGCCTTACACTATGCCTGTAAAGTTGCAACTTTGATATTGTATTTATATCTCTTGTTTGCAATTATATAGTTATATTTTCTAATCTATATTAAAATAAACACGTAACTCTTAAGATAACAACAGGTTTTTGATTTACCACTAAATATCACCCACGGCAGTGGTGCATGTACCCTGCTTTGGGGAATGTCTTTAATTAATTACTGTGTTAATTACCCTCTAATCGATTGCCTGAGCTTTCTCTGTGTACCTGCCAGCCTGGACCTCCAAGGAGGTCTCCTTTAAATAGTCCTTCTCCTCCTCAGTCTGATTCTGACATGCTCAGAAATCAAGTAAAAGAGTAATTATGGAAGACAAAACACCACTTTTGTTGCTGATGATGTAAAGCGGGAGGCCTTAGCTGGGTAAGAATAAAGGATCAGTAACGGGACCTCCATCCCAGCATCACCGACTGCTGAGGAGGGTCCGACCATTTCACATGCAGTGGGCTCACAGGCCCCGTCACGCCTCTCCCATCCACTGGTGGTAGCATGTGGCGATGACAGGCAAGTATCTAGGGCTCAGGTACATAATCAGCGAGCAGACAGTTCATGTCGTGTATAAACTGTTCCAAAAAATAGAAAAAGAGGGGAAACTACCCCTTGCATTTTCTGTGACTGGTAGGAACTTAACACTCAACCTAGACAAGGACAGATGGAGGCAGAAGGATCTTAGGGCCATTCTCAATTATGGACGTAGGTTTAAATAATACTATTATCAAATTAAATACATACATATATATATATATATATACATATATATATTTTATTGATTTTTAAAGAGAGGAAGGGAGAGGGCTAGAGAGTTAGAAACATCGATGAGAGAGAACCATCGATTGCTGCTTCCTGTACACCCCCTACTGGGGACGTGCCGCAACCAAGGTACATGCCCTTGTTCGGAATCGAACCTGGGACCCTTCAGTCCACAGGCCAACGCTCTATCCACTGAGCCAAACTGGTCAGGGCAGCAATATATTTTTAAAAATACATCATGACCGAGTTGGATTTACTCCAGGAATGCAAGGGTATTTCCACATTAGAAAATTGTCATGTTAAGTCTCAACAGTAACAGATGAAAAGACACAAAAATGCTGTGATCATATAAAACAGATGGGGGAAAAAAGCACTTGGTAAAATTAAGCAGTTGATAAAAATTCTAGGCAAACGAGGGACAGGAGGGAACTTCCTTAAGGTGATATATGACAAAGGGTTTCTTTCTCAAACCTATAGTAAACATCCCACTTAATGGTAAAAACTAAAAGCATTCCTTTTAAAGTCAGAGAAACCTAAAGAGATGTTCACTATCCCTGGTTCCGTTCAAAGATGTTCTGGATGTCCTAGCCTGTGCGAGAAGAAAAAAGAAAGAAATGGCTTAAGCCATTGAAAAGAAAGAAACAAAATGGCCTTCCTATATTTGTAGACCATGTGACTGTCTACCTAGAAAGTTGAAGAGATTCTACAGAAGAACTAGTAAAACTATCGAGAGGATTCACGTGAAGAGACACATTTCTCAGGTCTGCTGCATTTATGGACTCTAACTGCCCTTTTGAATTGGACTTTTTCTTTTCCTTTCTCCCAACCCCCCACCCCCCACAATCCCTTCAAGGATGTTTGTATGTCAGCTATCTTCAGAACATACAGTGTCTCCCTCCGGAGCAGAAGGCAGATTTGTTTACTGTCCAGTATGTCCTGCCTCCTCCTAGATTGGGCGTACATGGAGGTCCCTCACTGTGTGGGATGGAGCCAGAATGGGAAGAGATTGGAGGTGGGCCCTGAGCCTCCAGATCACTCCTGCCCTGGGCCTCATAAGCACTTCAGCCCATTTGTCCGGACTCTGCCTGCTTACCCATCAGCCCCCAGCAGGCACCCGTCCTCTCCTTGGTGTGCAAGATTCCACGAGCAGCTTTGACCACATCCCGAGCCATCCTTTGGGGCTGGTGCTTTTATGTTACAAGAAATAAGCTGGGACTTGGGGAAGTCCACTCCTCCGGGGCCCACAGAGTTCTGCCTACGGCCTGGAAAAAACACCAGGATTCTGTGGCAAAGGGCAAAAGGCTTGGGTCGTGCTGTCGGTCAGGCAATGGACAGTGTCTGCCATACCGAGGGTATCCCGTTTCAGAACTGTACTTTCAGGATTTCCATATTTTTGTTTTATGTGTGTCTCTCACGAACAGCATGCAGCTGGATTGTGTGTTTTCGTGCATGCTGGTATCTGTGAGCTGGTGAAAGCAGCCCATTTACTTCTTTGGTGATTGCTAGCATTTAAAATGTTATTCCTAAATCTTATTTTGTGTGTTTTTGTTTTGTTTTAATTTTTAAAACCTGACCATGACCTCCTGGTTCATAGGTTGATGCTCAACCACTGAGCAACACTGGCTGAGTTGGTGATTTTTTTTAAAAAAGTTTGGTTGCATCTCTAGTCCTATCTTTATTTTTTGTTCCCAATATTGTGCATTATGTGCTAGTGATTTCTTTATTTTATTAAGGCTTTAAAAAGAATTCGTTCAACTTTTCGTTGCTTTCTGTGTCATTACTTTCTGCGTTGTCTTTATTACTTGCTTTCTTCTACTCTCTGAGTTTTTTGATGGTCTCTTCCTCAAGTCTTGAGTTGGAGGCTGGGTTCATTTGTTGCCAATCCTTCCTGTTTCTAATAAATGCTTTTAAGGCTACAATTTTTCCTCTCAGTTCCACTTTAGCCTATTATTATTCAGTTTTATATATCTTACCGTTTTCATGATAATGTTTTAGAAATGAGTTTTTTAAGTTCACAAACATATTGAATTTCCTTGGCCAACTTTTTATTGTTGGTCTCTAATTTTACTATGTTGGGATTAGAGAATGTGACTGAACGATACTGATTCTGTGAAAAATGTAGGCTTCCTTAATGGCCACGCGTGGTAATTTTTGAAATGTTCTACTTTTCACATTGAACTTGAAAACAATGGGTAACTTGATTGATTGATTTGCTACCTGGTCTTAAGGACTTTTAATGAAAACTTCTCACTTTGTTTATAGATTTGTGACTTTCTCCTTACAACTCTGCCACATTTGCTTTATATGTTTCACCAAAATAAACAAATATAAGTTCATGCTTATCCCAGCTTCTTGGCCGATGTTTCCTTTTGAGTGTATTGGTAAGGGTTACATTGCTGTTACACAAGACCCGCAAAAACAGATTAAAACGTCTACAGCCATAGTCCATGTGGGGTTCAGTCAACAGGGAGCCGGGCAGGAGATGAGAGTGAGGGAGGAGAGTGAGGTTGGAGCATTTAATCCCTGTTCCTTCACCGTGAGGCCTCTGCTGCTCTCCAGGCCTCTCCCCCAGCTCAGTCCCCTCTCCCCCTCCGCCTGCAGCCAGGAGAGTGAAAGCCAGGCTGCTGCTGGCCCAGAGCACTGCGCGCTCTCTGGTGACTCCCTACACCCAGCTTTGTCATTCATCCTTTTGAAAGTAAACTCTGCCCCAATTCTCATTAGAGCCTGCCATCTGTTTCCTGTTGGGATCCTGAGCGATGCAGGCTGGCATCGTGTGTTTAAAAGTCATGGATGCTGAATGCCTTTAGGCAAATGTGCACTCGCCCATGCATGCTGGGCACAGGCCACCACTTCCTGTTCACACTCTGCTGGCTCACTCCTCTGTCGGCCTTATCTCAGCGACAACGGAAGCAGATGGCAGAGACCTGTGCTCGGGGCGCCAGGCCAAGGCAGCCAATTCCTCTAGAGCACCAGCCAGCTGCCGGACACCCCCTGGCCCGTCTCAGCACAGGCTCAGCGTGGCCACCGGTCCGAAGGCCAGAGCTGACTCTCTCTGGACAAACTCGGCAGCCTGGGGTCCTGGGGACTCACCTTTGTCCGAGGATGCTTACCACTTCAGATGGGTCAACACTTTCACCTGGTGCCCCTCGCCTTCTGCAGGACCCAGAGTGAGCCTGGCCCTTTAAGGTGGCGCTGCACATCTCTGCTCTGATTCATTAGGTACCGATTCTTTTCCTGTGCCTGGCTCGTTTCCCTGATTTCCTCGTTCTTGGGGAAATCCTCAGTCAGACTCTAGGGCTTGCAGAGGTAACAGATCACTCCTCATTTTGCAGGCCGGGACGCTGAGTTCAGAGTGGGAAGGGGGCTTCGGGGAGTCCACTGGGGCTGGAATTTGGGCCTGGCTCTGTCTGGCTCTGGGATGAAGGCTTTCCAAGGGAGGTGTGTGTATGGGGCGGGTGGGAGGGAGCTGGGGGTGGGGGCGGGGGAAGCCATGGAGCCTGAATGGAGGCATGAGCGAAGGACAGTGTGAAGGACAGTGTCACAGGTGCGGGAAACGTTAATGCCAAACTGTGGCCCTCTCCTGGCCAGGCTGGGGCACAGCATCGGGGTGGGGAGTGCGAGGTGGGGGCCATGGCCACGAGCCGGCCTCTGGATTCCACAGACTGAGAGCTCCAACCAGTTCTGCCCCTTCCTGCTTTGTCCCCTGGGCCAGTGTCCGGGCCTCACGGAGCCGTTCTGAGGACTCGCCAGGAATGTATGTAAGACACACAGTCTACAGCAGCTGCTGGGCTCTGGGACTGCACAGGCCCCTTCTCTCCACGGCTTCTACGGGCCAAGGCAGGTGAGGGCGTCAGCCACCAGGGGGCCCTGCTGCCACGGTGGACAGCACCGCGAGGCCCTGCCCGCGTGCACCCATTCATTCTCTCATTCCTCCCGGCTCCCAGCGAACAGCTCCTGTGTCTGCCGGCTTCGCTTTTCGTGGGAAGACTGCCTTGGGTGTCAGTGTCAGAGCCACAGAGTTCTCCCTGCCTGGATGGAATTCCAGAGAAGTTACCTCCTAGAGCTCCAAAGTGAATCCTCAGGGAGACGCTGAGGAAGAATCCCCCACTCTTTGGCCTGTAAAGGGTATCTCTCTGGTTTAATCCACAAATTCAGTGGAAGGCAATGTGGTCTGTGTTAGCCCCCGCCCCCCCCCCCCCCCCCAGAGTCACAGCATTCCTGAGCCTTGATCTGCTGTGGGCCTATTTCTGTCATCTGTTCAATATTCCTTCTTCCCCCTGGAATAGCGGCCCTCTCCTTCTTTGGGGACCCCCCTGCCCCCAAACACCAATTCAGCAAGGGCTGTCATGGCTTCCATGACAAGGGCGCACACCTAATTAGGGACAGGCCAATCAGGAACCCCCGCCCCCCTCCCCCCCCCCCCCCCCCCCCCCCGTTCTGTCCAGTTTTGTTTTGAATCAGAACTGAGAACATGGCTGTGTGCTGAGACGCTCAGGAGGCCACACGTCCTTCCTCAGGGCAGAGTTAGTCTGTAGAGCAGTGGTTCTCAACCTGTGGGTCGCGACCCCTTTGGCGGTCGAACGACCCTTTCATAGGGGTCGCCTAAGACCATCCTGCATATCAGATATTTACATTACGACTCATAACAGTAGCAACATTACAGTTATGAAGCAGCAACGAAAATAATTTTATGGTTGGGTCACAACATGAGGAACTGTATTTAAAGGGCCAGAAGGCTGAGAACCACTGCTGTAGAGAGAAAGGCAGGAGAAAGTTGGCGGTCCTGGGATAATTTGTGACTCTGATTCCAGCTGTGTCCGGGTCCAGGAGCCCTGCTCACCATCTGGATTCTGACAGTCTCCTTGCTGGTTGGCACTGGTGTCTAACGATATACTTTCTCACAGGGATGTGTATAGGATCAAATGAGCTAAAGTGCATGAAGAACCCAGCCCAGGGCCTGGCCCACTGCAGGCTCAGTAGGCATGAATTCCTTTCCCTTAATGGGCACCAGGCAAGGATGGGGCCTGGCAAGACACCAGGAAGATGTGAGGCATCAGCACTCTTGAAGTGATGTGACTTAGCAGCTCCTGGGAAACTAGAGTCAGGTGCCCTGGGACCCTGCAGAGCCCCACAGGAGACCAGAGTGAATGCCCAAGCAGAACATTTGGTGGGTAGAAAGGATGAGGCTAAGAAAAAAATTCCTGCCCCATTCCTTTGGGGGTGGGGGTGGGAAAGTTGTCAACAGATACTCCCTCAGTGCCCGGGATACACGCTGAAGTTTCTGGAGGTCCAGAGGATTGTTGCCAGAAAAGGCTTTCCAGAAAAGGGACATTTGAGCTGGGTTTTGTAGGATAAATAAGAGTTTTCCAAGCACAGAAAGGACTTGGAAAAGACACTGAGCTATCACTACCAACCAACCACTGTTTGTACAGAGCTGATTTGTATGAGGATGGAGAGGGTCTGGGTTTGAATCCGCCTCAAATAAATTTTAGGCTCGTCTATGCTTCCATTCCTTGTCTGCAAAATAAGGAAATGGGTTGTTTCTAGTGTTGAAGGAGGTATTATATGTAAAGCAGCCAGAGCAATGTGGTGGCATTGTGGCTAAACACTCAACAAATGTTTAGCCTTTATGTTATCAAACCCGTCCCATCCCCTGAGAATGATGAGAGCTGCTACCAGTCACCGAGCCCCTGCGTTCCAAGCACGGAGCTAAATGCTCAGCGTGCTGTGTCTCGTGCAATCCTCCCAACAACTCCGGGAGGTGCGTACAGTCACGCGCCGCCTCCCGAGGTCCCGGTCACCAACGGCCGCATACGTGACGGTGGTCCCATCAATTACAGTGGAGCCGAACAGCTCCTACCACCGAGGGATGGCACAGCTGTCCCGGCGTCATCGCTGCCGTAACGGGTTTGTGGTGATGCTGCTGTAAATAAACCGACCGCACTGTCACTCCTGTGAAAGTGTGCATATAGAATCGCATACGGTACGTAATACTTGATGAGGATAATAAAGGACGATGCTGCTGCTTCATGTGTTTGCTACACTGTGCTTTTTAGCCTTACTTTAAAGTGTACTCTTTCAACGCGTAGCAGTGTTTGCTGGCAAACAGTCGCTGTGTTAAAGGAGCCTCGTCTCATTTACCGGGTCTCTCGATTGCACCATTTTCTTTTGGGCTTGATCCAATCTCGTGTTGTTTTGCGCAGCAACGCGCTGTACAGGTCTGTGGCCTAGAGCAATAGGCTGCCCCATATCGCCCAGGCGTGCACCAGGCTAGACCACGCCGGCTTCTGTAAGGGGGCTCTGTGATCGCACAATCACGAAATCACCTAGTGAATTTCTCAGGACGTAGCCCCCTTCCTCTATTTTTATTTATTTTCTTATTTTTTGTTGTTGTTCATCCTCACCCAAGGATATTTTTCCCATTGATTTTTTTTTTTTTTTTTTTTTTTTTTTTTTTTTTAGAGAGAGAGAGCGGAAGGGGGAGGACATGAATGTGAGACACATCGGTTGGTTGCCTCCCACACAGGCCCCTGACTGGGGTTTTGACTGGGAATTGAACCCTCGACCCTCCGGTGTACGGGCCTATGCTTTACCACTGAGCCACACCAGTCAGGGCGTGGCCCCCTTCTTCAGTGTCCAGAACTGTACTGGTATCCCCACTAAGGCTCTGAGAGGCAGCATTACCTCGCCAGTGTGGAGCGAACAGAGCAGGGTTCAAACCCAGGCGTGTCTAATGGCCCATCCCCTAGGCCAGTGACGGCGAACCTATGACACGCGTGTCAGAGGTGACACGCGAACTCATTTTTTTGGTTGATTTTTCTTTGTTAAATGGCATTTAAATATATAAAATAAATATCAGAAATATAAGTCTTTGTTTTACTATGGTTGCAAATATCAAAAAATTTCTATATGTGACACGGCACCAGAGTTAAGTTAGGGTTTTTCAAAATGCTGACACGCCGAGCTCAAAAGGTTCACCATCACTGCCCTAGGCCCCGAAGGAGGAAGGGAGGAACTAGCTCAGGACACAGCCCAGCAGGGACGAGGGTCCTGGGGTTTCTTATGGATCGGCTCAAGGCCAGTTATTTGGCTGGGCGGGGTGCGGTTTGATGTTTGCCAGGTTCTTTCTAACAACACGTCCGTCTGTTGTTAACATCAGAGAACCAAGGGTGACAGGCAAGGTCACTCGGGCAGGCTAAGCCCTCCACAGTCCCACTCGAACCCTCTCCCACTCCAGGGCTGGGCGGGCTGGGGCTCCCTCGCCAGGGGAAGGACTAAGGAAGGGCGGGGCTGACTCCCCCAGGGTCCGCAGGGCCGGCCCCCAGCCTCCAACCTGGCTGCACTCTTACTACCCTCTCCTCCCCAAGGGTCTGCAGCTTCCGCCAAAGGTCCTTGTAGAAAAATTCCAGCCACGCCGCTGGCCAAGCCGCCCCTGGACAGGGTTTTCCCCCGCTCCGGTGGGAGCAGCAGTGCGTCCTGGCGGCTGCAGCCCAAGGCGATGGTGAGCGGCAGCCCCCGCATTCCCTGGTGGGTGTCCCCGCCCCTCCCGGTCCCCAGGGCCACTGACTGGCCTTGACTCCTTGAGGATGGGCTGGCCGCCAGGCAGCCAAGTTCGGGACGTCCTAGCAAACAGGAAATGAGACAAAGGCGGCCCCTTATCGGGCCACACATTCCTTTCAGGTGATGCCCAAAAGGCCAGGGGACTCCGGTCCCTCCCGAGGGTCTGCCCACCACAGGCAGGGACCTCTCCTCCCCTCAGTGACTGGCCTCGGAGGTGGGGAGGAAGATCCCTGTTATGTGAGCCTCCACCCAGCCACAGCCTCCCTGGGCTCCCCACTGACATCTGTGCTTAGAGGGATGGGGTGGGGTCCAGGTCTCGAGGCAAGTGGAGGAGAATGAGTCATGTCCACTCAACCGTTTCACTAACTAGAATGCCACTGTATGCCAGGGTCTCCGTGTGGGTACCAGGACCCACTCATGAACCACTGCCCTCAGAGGACTAGAGCCCAACCGAGGAGGTAAGGAGACGCCCAGAGGAGTGAAATCCAGGGTGAAAGGGCAGGGTGCAGGTGAGTCCAGGGAGGGGTGTGTAAGCCACGCTGGTGGGGTTGGGGCAGTTTGGGGACACATCTGTTGTTCTCCACAGGTGTTGTCCGGATGAAGGAAACCTGGGGCTGGCTTTGAAATGGGAGTGGGACAGGGACAAGGGGTGGTAGAATGGAAGGTCTCTGGACCAGGGGGAATAGCATGTGCAAATGCCCAGTGGTCTGCATTGTACTGGACATCTGAGGAGCGGCGAGGACTCCGGAGTTGCCTAGGCACAGGGTGAAGATGCTGGTGAGGATGCTGGCCAGGCAGGTCCTCATGGCCTTGAAAGCCAGGCTGAGCCTGGGAGCCTGGGAAGGTGGGGTGGAGAGAGGGCTTGGAGAGGCAGGCTCAGCTCAGCCCAGGGAAGGAGAGGGGGCTCCTCCTGGGGGGCTTGGAGAGGCTGATCTGCCGAGACAGAGGCTCAGCTTCTGTGGGGTTGTGCCCCCCTTGCCTGCTGGGCACTGGCACCAGTTCTACTGATTGGTGGGTTCTCTGCCCTGCTCCGGCGGTGCCGAGTCAGCGTCTGAAAGGTGGTTCCCACGAGCTCATGTCTCTCTGAGGGTCAAAGGTCATGCCTTCCATGGTCTACCTCCGAGAGGTTCAGTGCCCAGGGCCGCTGACAGCGAGGGCTGAGTGGAGACTGAGATGTCCAGTCCACACACCACTGCCAACCAGCGCGACCTCAGGCCGTCCTTTCTGCTTCCTAACCAACTCTTCCATAGGCCACCCAACTCTGGCCTGAAGCTCCAAGTTGTTAAAGTTACCAATAGTTTGTCTTTATTTTAAAACAGTGAAAAAAATAAATATCTTTGGAGAATAAGAGTACAGGGGTGGGATGGGCTGGTGGGGCTGGACACTTGGTAGTGTCCCGGCTTCAGTGGTCTTGCGTGGGGGTGCAGGGCCTGGGGTCTGCAGGCTGGTTCTCCCGGCCAGGCTCTGTCCCATACCTGCTGGGCGGTCTGGGGGCTCCACCAGCCTCGTCTGCCCTCGGCTCCCAGAGGGGCGCTGTGTCAGCAGAACCCGCGAGGATTAGGCCCCTGGCGTCGGCCTGTGTCCGGAACACAATCTACCAGGCAGGAGGGTGGGGCAGGGGCACCACCCCAGAGGGGGCTCTTCTGCCGGCTGGCCTGGCATGGTGGCCACGGCCTCAGTGGTGACCCATGTCCTCCATGCCCACACGGCCCCAGACCCCCAGCACGAAGCTCTCGATGTCACACTCGTTGGCTCCACGCACGATGCGGAAGTGGCCCTTCTCGCCCCAGGCTGGGCCCCACGAGTTGGCTGCGGTCTGGGAACGAGGAGGCGCATGAGCAGGGCATGGAGAAGCGGAGGCGGGGGAGGGGTCAGCGGCTGCAGGGCCCGCAGCGCAGGGACTCACCCAGTATTTGAGCGTCCTTCCATCAGGTAGTGCCTCCTCTCCCCACCTGCGGGCCAGACCGGGCAGGAGCAAGGGCGCTGATTCCACCTGCGTTCAGGGGCTGCACCCCCAGGCATTCCCTATCCAGGCCCTGCTGCCTTTGGTCACGTGGGTACACCCTTAGGACTTGGGCAGGTCTCTGTCCTGTCTGCACCTCCCTCGGTCTCCCTCTAAGTCTGTGTGCCTGTGCCCAGTGTGGGGGAAGGCATAAGAGGGATAACTGAGGGGCGTGCAGAACAGGGGGGATGTGGGCCTCCGTCCTCCAGGGACCCCCATTCTGTGGGCCATTTCTCTGGAACCTCACCCTTCCACCTGCCCTCCCTCCTCACTTGGGGAGCCTAGGAGGAGTGGGTACCAGGGACCAGAAGGAAGAGACTCGGGGAATGTGGGTGCCCTAGAGGCCCCAAACTCCACGGCCAAGAGCTGTCATTGGTTGGACAACCAACCTCAGTCACTCTGACGCCTCCTGTTATCTCAGGTGGAGACACTGCAGGCTGGGGAGTGAGTCCCTGTCGGGCAGAGCTGAGCAGGTGCTGAGATGGGGAGAGACTAGCCACTCCTGAATCCTTGTCTATTGCACTGGACTTATTCTATCTCCCCCCATAAGGAAGGAGCAGTCCCTTGAAACCTTGAAAGGCACCAACTCTTGGTGTGACTAGGCTAAGTCCCTCCTCGTTTGGAGTCTCGGTTTCCTCCTCTTTGAAACGGGGCTTTGCAGAGAGATGGTCTGGATTCCGGGCAGGCTCAGAGCCCCCAGTGTAAGCTCGGTGGCCCCCAACCCCTCTGTCCCCCAGAGCCCCTCACCCTGTAATCTTGACCGAATGGGTTCCGTGCCGGCGGTATCGCTCCGGCCTCCCGAGGCTCACCGGGGTGTGGCTGTAGATGCCGCCCTGATACAGGAAGAAGTCCTCGTGCACCTCCATGAGGGCTGTGGGCAGAGGGCAAGGCGGGGCCAGCTCAGCCGTCAGCACAGGCACCGAAGCCCGAGTGGAGATGCGCGCCCTGGCCCGCAGCCTCTCCTACCAGGTGCTGCCCATGGGGAGGGGACATGGTCCCCCCACGTCCGGCCCCAGTGGACCTGCTGCTCAGTGCTGTACAGAACACGTGTGCTGCTGGGCCCTGTGGGATCAGGGGGCAGGACGAAGGACACTCACCTTGGACGGGACCGTTCTCCATCAGCTCCTTCATGATCTCCGTCTCCTGCAGCGTGGGAGGCGGGGAGGAGAGTGTCCATTAGGGGCGAGGCCCCGGCCTTCCTGCTCTCTTCCCCTGCCCCTCACCCAAGCGCGGACTTACACTGGAGCCGAGGCGGTAGGCAGGCGTGACCTGGTAGATGTCATTGGCATGGGCGTGGTGATTGGGGCAGCGGGCAGTGGCCTGGCGCTTGCCCCGACCCGTGGCCCGGGTGTGCATCATGCAGCGGGGCGCGGGGCCTGCCTCCGTCTTCTCCCGGCCCGAGAACGGGTAGCAGTGGTCAGACACAACCCTGGAGGGGCAGCAGGAGGGAGCAGGGGCGGAGTGAGCTGGCCTTCTCCAAGGCCCCTGCCACATGCCCTCTCCTCTGTCCACACCCCCTGCTGCTCACCCTCGCCGTCGCAGGAACCACCAGGCGCCATCCAGATGCCCACCGCGGCAGCCCTGCTGGTTGTGCTTGTCACAGGACAGCAGGTTCTGGGGCGACAGGACGGGTGTCATGTGCCCCAGAGAATGGATTGAGACGCGATCGGATGCCACGGCTGGTGAAGGAGCAGAAGGGCCGTCAGAGGGCTCAGGCCTCAGCTCCCTTCCCCACCGAGCCAGCCCTGCCCTCGCCTGTACCTGCTGTGGAGAAGGCCCAGGAGCCGGCACAGTTGCCCTGGTCAAGAGGCTCATGGATTAGGTTGGGCCACTTCTCAGAGGCCTCAAAGGCTGTGGGCAGCACCTCCCCCGGAACCAGCATTGTCTGCAAGACAAAGTCACTCGGCCTGCCTCCTGCTTCTGCCCGCCTGCCCCTCGGAGGCTTGCTGGCATTGGGGGGCCACCAGGAGTCCAGGGCCTTCTGCAGTTTGACCTTGAGCCTCCTGCTGAGGAAGGATTCCCGCGACCTCCACGCTGACTCAGTGCCACCCAAGCACCCCCGAGTGCCGCCCTAGTGTCAGGGGGAGGCCGCCGGTCCTGTGGCCGGGAACAGGGCAGTGGCCCGGCCAGAGCCATCCTGCCTTTCTCCTCAGCCCCGGCCTCGCTCCTCCTCTGCACCTTTCAATCTGTCACATCCTCCTTCCCACCAGGACCTTGGGCTTCAGGCCACTCAGGGCAGGGGCGGGAAGGAGCAGTCAGGTCCCGTGACCAAGCAGGCTGCCAAGGCAAACAGCAGGAGGCAAATAGCAGAGGCCCGGGGTGGGGCAGGGGCTGCTCACCCCAGCCTTGAGCTGAGGTCCCTCTGCAGACAGGGCCGCCCAGGCCAGCCCCTGCCTCCTCCCTGCCCACCACTGCGAGGTGGAGCCTCCAGCCCGTGCCCAGCCCTGTCCTGCTAACGTGCCCCTTCCTCATGCTGGCGGTCCTGGTCTGGTTCCCGTTTCTGCCTGGAGAGGGTCCCACTAGTGGGAAGGGGGAAGCCCCCTCCTCCCTTGGGGTTCCGCTGGGTTGTTTCCGAGAATCGCTGCTCTCTGGCCCGAGCTGGAGGAGTGGCTGTTTTCCCTTCCCAAAATACCAAGGTGACCTCCTGGCCACTTGGGCCCTGACCCTGCCGTACTGGGACCAAGAGCATTTTTCCCAGGCTGGGGAGGCCAAAAAGGGGCTCAGCTGGAAGCACAACACCCAGCCTCTACACATCAGTTCTTCTAGTGCAGCCCATCTTGTCATAGGCCAGAACTGAAGGCCCAGAGAAGGAGAGTGACTTGACCAGCGTCACACAGCCTGTTAGAGAGGGATAGGCCCCGGCCTCGGACGAATAGGACACAGGGTGCCAGGATCCCTGGCATCTTAGGCCATGAGGCGGCAGGACTGTGGACAAGGATGGACTTACGTGAATCTCATTCATGCTGGTGACGGAGGGAGATGGGCGGATGGTGCCCAGGCGATAGCGAATGCCCTCATCCAGGGTCATGCCCCAGAAGGCACTGTGGTTCCCAGCCCGCCACCTGAAAGAGAAGGGGTGGAAGTGACAGACTAAGACTGGGGGTCCTGGGGTACATGCCTGTTCGTGGGAGAGATAAATATGGGCTCATAAGCATATGCTGCCACATAACTAAGATCTGAGTGTGGGCGTGCCTGGGGGACATGCATCTCGGGCAGAATGTGCGTGTGCACATGCATGGGTGCCCACCGGGGCACTGCAGGGCCTCTTACCCGTAGTTGCCCTGGTTGATGGCGTTGATCATGTCTTGGTCCACCAGGCACGGCTCCTGATCACACTCCCACTGCCCTTTCTCCTGGCAGGTGCTGGGAGAACAAGGGGGGAAGGAAGGAGTGAGGGGGGTGCTGGGCGGCCGCTGAAGGGAAGAGGCCCCGGAGGTCTACATGGGCCTGGGATTCTGTACCAGCGTCTACGACAAGACCCTTAGAGGATCCCATCCAGCCTGGTGGTTTAAAATGTCAGCTTCAAGTTCACGATTCTCAAGTTTATATCCCCGGGTCTCTCCCTAAACTCCCTCAGCCCCGTGTTTACCAACGGGTCAAACGTAAAACATCCCAAGCTGAACTTCTGGGCTCCCCTTCTCCCATGCCTGTCCCCAGATGCGGCCACTCCATCCTTCCCAGGGCTCAGGCCAAAAGCGTGACTGTCTCTTATCTACTGATCTAACTCCTTGGCAAATCCTGTTGGCTCTACCTTAAAAACGCACCCGGAATCCAAACCGCGTCTCACTCTTCCCTGTGGTTCAATCACCTTTCACCTGGATTATGCTGCCGTCTCCTTGCTCTTCTCCCCACTTCTGCCCTGCACCCCCTTCAGTGTATTTTTAACACAGCTGCCGGTGTTCCTGTTAAACCCAGGTCAGATCGTGCCATTCCTCTGCCCCAAACCCTCTACTGCAGGGGTCCTCAAACTACGGCCCGCGGGCCACATGCAAATACAAATATTGTATTTGTTCCCGTTTTGTTTTTTTTACTTCAAAATAAGATAGGTGCAGTGTGCATAGGAATTTGTTCATAGTTTTTTTTTAAACTATAGTCCGGCCCTCCAACGGTCTGAGGGACAGTGAATTGGCCCCCTGTTTAAAAAGTTTGAGGACCCCTGCTCTACTGGCTTCACATCACAGAATAAGAGCCACAGCCCTGACGGTGCCAGCAGGCCCCGCACAATCTGTCTTTTTGTCCACTCTCTGACCCCTTCCCCCGCCAGACTGGCCCTCTGACTCCTCACCAGCCGTGCTCCTGCCCCAGGGCCTTTCCACTGTTGTTCTTCCTCCAACGTCCCATGGCTCGCTCGCTTCTTCCAAGTTTTCATTCATATGTCACCTGCTCAGGGAGGCCTGCCCTGGCCACCCTAGCTTACAATTCCCCAGCCTCCCCTCCTGCTATCTCTCTTCCCTGCTTTATTTTTACCCTTCGCATGCCATCCCTATCTGGCATCCTACACAGTTAGTTATTTATATTGCTTCTACCTGTTTCCTCACACACTCTAAGGGCCTCAAGGGCAGGTATTATTGGGTACTGACGAGTGCCTACAAAACAAAACCTAGCACACAGTAGGCACCCAGTAAATTTTTACTGAATGAATGAATGAGGCACTATAGCGAAGTGACTAAGCATAGATTCTGAAATTCAAATCCTGGGCTCCAGTCCTAGCTGATGAGGCGCGTGACCTCAGGTAAGTTAAACTATTGCCTGTAAATTGAGGACAACAATGGCCCCACCGTTCAGGGATGCAGTGGCAGCGTGCAGAGCGTGCAGTGTAAGGCTGGGCCCGTCTTAGGTCCTCCAGGATTGTCACCCACCATTCTTGTTCTCATTACAGGGACCCAGCCCCGCCCCTCTGGAGTTTCAGACTCAGATCCAGCTGGCCCCTCTGGGTGTGTAAAGTCATCTCCAACTTCAAATGGTCAAGCGGCCTTCCCACACCCGCTCCTGCCCTAACATTCTCAACTCCAGTCACGCACCTTATCCACAGGTGTTTAAGCCAGAGCTCAGCCCCACCCCAGGCCTCCTCCATCAGCAGGTCCAGGAAGTCACATCACAAAAGGCTCAGAGTCTGCCTGCCTGCCCCCGCTCCGCTGCCACGTCTCACCTAACCAGGCTCCCTGCCTTTTCGTGATCCCTACACACACCCTTTCTGAAGCCAGAGAGATCTCTGAGGAAGATCAGCTGGCCAGTAAATCAGATTATGTGCTCTAAGTGGCTTCCCACAACACGTAGAACAAAATACAAAATCCTCGCCACCGCTTAGGAGACTTGCAGGAAGCAGCCTGCACCTCCCGGGGCCTCTCTCCCCGTTTCACAGCTCCGGCTGCAGTGAGCTGGGTCCCACCCCGGCCTTCCCACACGCTGTTCCTCCCATGTTCCCTCCTGGGCCTCTCGTCTCCCTGATATCAGCACAAATGTCCTTTCCTGGGTGGCCCTCCCTCAACCCACCACACTAAACTGGGGTCCCCCTTGTTCTCTTTCTTCCCCTCATGCCTATGCGAGGTTGCAATGATGGGTGTGTTTGTGGGTCTAGTTCTTCACCACTAGCCTAGAAGCTCCAAGGACAAAACCTGTGGTGCATTCTGGCTGCACTTAGTAGGTCTTTAAAAAATAGGTGTCGACCAATAGTTGAATTCTATGAATTCTTCGGTACTTTTACAAGCTCTTAACTCTGCTATTACAAGATGCTAAATCGCCTCCTTCCAAGCCCGCCCAAGGCTCCCCGCCTCCAATGTTGCCTTTTAAGGAGCCTCAAGGGGAACCAAGAAAGACCCAGTATGGCTGGGCTCTCCAGTCCCAGGAGGGGGCGGGCACTTTCAGGGAGGCCAGAGGGGACTTCGGGAAGGGAGGCTTTCCTCCTCCTTCCCGCCCCCCTGGGACTCTCTCTCTCAGCATTCCTCATCCCTCGAGGGCTCACACAGCCCCACACCCTCCCTCAGGTGTCCCAAGCACAGGGAGCCCAGCTGCTCAGAACTGGCCTGGGTGGGCAGAGGGCTGGTCAGTCCTTGCTTGCACCTCCCCTTTGCCCCTAGGGCTGTCCAAGCAGGTCTAGACTGGACTGGTGACAACAGATCCCAGCATTCCAGAGAGGGTCTGGGGTGGCCAGGCCCTAGGGACAGGCTTGGAGAAAGTGTTAACCCCTCAGTGCCCAGAGGTATCCTATGAGGACTGGCAGAATCATGCAGGTGCACTCCATCTTCTGAACACATACAAGCAGCTCTCTCTCTCTCTCTCTCTCTCTCTCTCTCTCTCTCTCTCTCCCCCCACCCTGCCACTCCCCCAGACACACACTCTCACCCAGCACCCCTCACACCAGTGAGGCAATGGAAACAGCTTATGCGTAATGCATTCCAAAAAGTTTCCTTCTCTCTGGGGCCTCCCAGGCAAAGAGGGCAGGGGGTGGAGAGGGTGCAGGGCCTCCTTCTTTTAAGTCACAGGGTCCCCATTATTTCCGTTAAGGCTTCCTACCCACCCCAGCTCCACTTTCCATCTCAGGCTCCAGGTTCAATCGAGGAGCACCCCTGACCCCCTCCTCCTCCTGCCGGAACAGAATGGCGGTGGTGAGGAGGGAGCAGGGCCACGTTCCGGGGAAGGCCCTGCTACAGGCTGGCTGACCTCCAGCGCAGCCACCCCTGACCCTCGTCCGGTCCAGGGCAGCGGATGCTGCAGTCAGAGGTTTCCTTCCTGGCGCCCCCTTCTCGGACTCCCCCGTGACATGGAGAAAGGCCGGGGGCGGGGTGGGGTGGGTGGGGGTGGCAGTAGCCCAACCCAAGCGAGGAGGGGCTAGGAATGACTCCCAGCTCAGGGCCCCACCTGGAGTCAGGTACCCATGGCTGGTCACCCCTGGGGAATGTTGTCAGAATGTTGTTTATAGAAGCTGACACGGTCAGTGTGAAAACTCCCATGTTTCAGATGAGGAAACTGAGGCTCAGAGAAGGGGAAGGACTTGCCCCCAGCAAGTGAGTGACAGGGATAGGGTTTGAACCAAGTCTGTCAGCCACAAAGCCCAGAAGGGTGCCTCTCCAAGCCCCAAACACTCACCAACGGTTACAGTTGTCCTGGTAGGTTCCTAAGATTGGGTAGATGTGACCCCCATGCATGCATCCTGGTGGGAGGGAAGAGAAGAGCAAAGCAGAACTGAGACCAGAGATGATGAGTGGCAAAGGCCAAGTTCTTAAAGGTCAGGTGCCCAGAAACGTGGACACCCCCCCCCCGCCCCCCCCCCCCCACACACACATCCCAGCCCTCACTGAAACCAAAGTCAAACTATAACTTAAGACCCTCCTGCAGGGTCACCCAGCAACGGCGCCTAGTAAGTGCATCAGGGACTCCAACTTAGATCCTTCTTGCTTCACTTTCTGCCAGCCACAGCATTCCGGGGATGCTTCGCCTGTGAGTTGGGATTTGGGGACCGGGAATTGGGGGGGGGGGGGGTAATCCATGGGGAATCTGAGGTCCAGAGAAGGCAAGTGACTCCACTAAAATAATATAGCACTTGGGGATGGCAACCCACAGATGCAGCCTCACATCCACAGTCCCCTGAAACTGGGAAGGAATTCACGCATTCTATCTGAGCGGGCAAGTGCGCGGGCAAGGAAGGTGGCGAGGGCTGAGCAGGAGCAGATCTAACCCAGCTCCCAGGCGTGACCAGCCACCTGGGGTAGAGAACCCCGGGGAAGGCAGAGGAAGGGCTAAGATGACCCTGACCAGCCCCTGTGCTTTATCAACCTGGGCGTGAGTCAGTGGGTGGGGCCCGCACCTTCCGTGTCCGCTCCGGAATATGGAAAGGATGGAAAGGGGACTGGGAGAAAGGGCAGGAAACTCCCCTTCTCCGGGCCAGCGGAGAATCCCACCGACCGAGGACCCTCTCTCGTTCAGTCTCGCTGGAGAGATTCCAGTTAGACCAGAGCGGGGGCTTCCCAGAGGCACAGAGAGTGAGGTGGGGTCTCTTCCCAGATGCTGCAAAGCCCCCCCCTGGAAATGGCAGTGGGTCAGCCTTGCTCCTGAGCCTGGCTGAGTTTGAGGCTGAAAAAGCGACCCCCCCTGGCTGTCAGTCCCCCCGCCCGGCTGTCAGTGCCCCCCTGGCTGTCAGTGCCCCCCTGGCTGTCAGTCCCCCCCGCCCGGCTGTCAGTGCCCCCCTGGCTGTCAGTGCCCCCCTGGCTGTCAGTATCCACCCCCGGCTGTCAGTGCCCCCCCCTGGCTGTCAGTATCCCCCCCCCCCCGGCTGTCAGTGCCCCCCTGGCTGTCAGTGCCCCCCCCGGCTGTCAGTATCCCCCCCCTGGCTGTCAGTGCCCCCCCCGGCTGTCAGTATCCCCCCCCCCCCGGCTGTCAGTGACCCCCTGGCTGTCAGTGCCCCCCTGGCTGTCAGTGTCCACCCCTGGCTGTCAGTGCCCCCCCCCCGGCTGTCAGTGCCCCCCTGGCTGTTGGCCCCCCCTGGCTGTCAGTGCCCCCCCCGGCTGTCGGCGCCCCCCCCGGCTGTCAGTGCCCCCCCCCCGGCTGTCAGTGCCCCCCCCCCCCGCTGTCAATGTCCCCCTGGCTGTCGATGCCCACCTTGGCTGTCAGTGCCCCCCCCCCGGCTGTCAGTGCCCCCCCCCCCCGCTGTCAATGTCCCCCTGGCTGTCGATGCCCACCTTGGCTGTCAGTGCCCCCCCCTGGCTGTCAGTGCCCCCCTGGCTGTCAGTGCCCCCCTGGCTGTCGATGCCCACCTTGGCTGGGAGGGAAAGGGGGTGGCACGCCGAGGCAGAAGTCCCAGAAGTCCGGGCAGCAGTCGGAGATGGTTCGGTTGCAGAAGAGGTCGCAGTAGCAGGTGGCGCCCAGGTAGGGCAGGGCGCAGTGGTCGTCGCGGCCTCGGCAGCACAGGTCCCGCTCCTGGCAGTACCGGCCGCCGGCGTCCCGGATGCCCCGCAGGTGCAGCGCTGGCGCGAGCTCCCGGCGCCCACGGCCCCGCCGGGCACCCAGGGCCCACTCGGCAGCCAGCAGCAGCAGCAGCAGCAGCCGCTGTGGGCATCTCCACATGGTGCTCCTGGTCCCAGGGAGGGCAGAGGTCAGGGTCCGGGAGGCGGGCAGCAGAGCCCCCCCTGGCCCCCAGGGGTGGTTCCCAGCTCCTGGGACTGAGCCCAAGGGGGTTGGCGGGACCAGAGACCCCGATTCCGGTGTCCCCAGCCGGCACTCGCCGAGGAGCCACGTTTAGGCTCCTTGGCTCCTGGGGAGAAGGGGGCCGGGCAGGAAGGCAGCCCCTCCCTGACTCGCCTGGGGACCTTCGAGGACAGGAGGTGGGGTGTGGCATTCCTGGCCTCCCCTACTCAACACCCCGGTTTGGACCCGAGGGCTCTCCTGTCCCGGTCCCTCTGCCACCGCCTCCGCCTCCATCCCTGACGGGGTCCTCCTCCCTCTGACCCTCCGCGCTCCCGCTCTGCCCGCTCCCTCCTCCTCCCCGTCCCCGTCCCCGTCCGCACCCTCTCCCGCGGAGCTGAGCGTCCCTACCTGATGAGGGTGTGGGCTGGCCCGGGCTGCCCCACGCACCGCCTCCGGACTCTGGCGACCGGACTCCTGTGACCGCTGGACACTCAAAGTCAAGTGAGGAGCGCGGGGCGGGACCGCTTTTTGTACCGCCCCCCCCCCCCCCCCCCCCCGCCGGGCCAGCGCCGCCGGAGGGCGGGCCACGCCTGCACCTGGGGCCGCCCCGCAGCTCAGTGGCGGGGCTGGTGGGGGCGCGGGGAGCCGGGGGCTGTGCTCGCCTGGTCTCGGGGAAGCTGCTCCCTTAGGGGCGGAACTCCAACCGAAAGGGAAAGGACTGTGGTCTGACACGGGTGAGGACTTCCCAGCCCGGGTCTCGGGCTCCCGCGGAGCAGGGGAGACCAGGGGCCCGGAGCTCCGAGTTCCGTACCCCAGTTTGGGAAATAATGGGGAGGGTGCCCGCGGCAAACCGCTCTCAGGCCCCCTTCGGCAGCCTCCGCAGTAAGAGCAGCCACGCACACCCCCGCACAGTGCCCCCTCGCCTGGGTCCGCTCCACGCCATCTCCCTCCTCGGAATGATTGGAATCCGGACAAGGATGGCTGAAGATTCCTGAGGGGTGAGGCGGTGTGCGGTAGGGGCTGCCTCCCTGCCCTGCAACCCCTCCTTGGGTCTGCTGGGTCTGCCCCCTCTGCCAACTCTGAGGGCATCCTGCTTGGCACCTGTTCTCCTCCAGGGCCCAATGGCACGAGTCCTGACAGCTGGTGCCCTCCCCCTGCCCAGAGCCCTCCTTCCTGCCCCGGGGCATAAACCCTTCCTTTGCCCAGGCTGGCCTGGGCCCCAGACAATGGGGCTTCTGTCCCGCCAGGCCCGCTGTCACCTTTTACCTCCCATTGCACAACCCCCTGTCTTCCAGGCGGCTGGGTGTGGGCCAAAGGCCTCTAACTGCAGGGAGGTGGGGAGAGACTACACCTGGGCAGGTCCCCCTCCCCAGGCCTCAAAGCTGCCCCTGGGGAAAGGGCGGGGAGGTGGGACTGAGCACCAAGCTTGGGGATTCCCTTTGCCCTCTCGCTGACCTCCCCGCATCCCTCCCCCAGCCTAGGGCATCCTCAGCTGGCCAGCAGGGGGCGGGGGGGAGGGAGGGGGACCAGGACAAACAGGCATCTGTGACTGGATTACCCCCTGCCAGGGGACAGGGGACTGGGCAGTGAGTCACCAAGGGGATCCTGTCCTGGAGGAGGGGGGGTGGAGAATGGGGGAATATTGTTCTGCAGCCCCAGCATTGGCACTGACACACCCAGGAGCTGGCCCATCTGCTCCCTGTGGGGACCTGGGACTAAGGCTCGGTGGGAAACTGAGGCTCAGAGGTCAGCTGTATCTGAGGCCACAGAGCCAGAACGCAGGCTCCCTGCCTGCCACCACTCGGCTCCTTTCCCTCCAGTCACCTTTAGTCACCCGACACAGGTCTCAACACCTTCCTGGTTGAAAAGTCCCTTTCCATGATGTCACCCCCAGCCACCTTTCTGCACGCGGCCTCTGCGTCCTGGTAAAGGTCACATCGGCAGGGGAGGCGTGCCCACCTCCATAGACCGTTTCAGTGCGTTCCTGGACTGAGGCTGGCCCCTCGGGGACATTTGGCCTGTCCTTTGCCTCAAATCACACTCTGAAGGCCACCCCTTGAAGTCTGTGTTGTGTGTGTGTGTGTGTGTGTGTGTGTGTGTCTGCCTGAGTCTGTTTGTCTGCTCTGTGCTGTGCATCTGCCTGGAGGCTGCCCCTGTGCTGGTCACGGGTCTGCCTGCCTGTGCCAGTGTACTGGTGCCTGTATGTGTGTGCTTGTTGGCAGGTGTGTCTGTGTGCATAGCTGTGTGACTGTCCCTATCTGTGTCTGCCTATTCACTAGGTGTCTGTGTCTGTTTGGGGGTCTGGGCTGCCCCCCTGTCCTGGCCTGTCTGTCCGTCTGTGCATAGGAGGCAGGGACACAGAGCAAGAAATCACACAGCCAAGAGCGTGGCTTGTCTGTGTGTGTGTGTGTGTGTGTGTGTGTGTGTGTGTGTGTGTGTAAGGGGGGGGGCAGTCCCTTCTCAGCACGGAGCTTGGCGCTGAACCCACTGGAACCTCGTGACTCACTGGGCTGCCTGGCCAGAGGAGAGGAAAAGGGCAGGGCTCCGGGAGGGGGGCTGGAACCCCACTTTCCTTTTCCATGGCCTCCTCCTTCCTGGTGACTCATTCATTCTGTCTTGTTCTTGTCCAACAGCCTGAGGCAGAGAGAGCAACAGGTGAGGAGCCGCAGCAGGACTCACTCATGGTGAGGCTCGCTCCTGGGGGGCAGGCGGTGGCTCAGCGGTGACTGTGCTGCCTCACAGAGACTGGCAGACCCTGCCCCTCTCTGGGCCTTGCTTCCCCATCTGTGCCCGGATGCTCCCTTGGGGTCCTCTCATGCTCTTTTCTTTCTGCAAAAGTTGGCGGGGGGGGGGGGGGGGGGGGGGGGGGGGCGGTGAAACTGAAAAGAGGCAGTGACATGCCCAAGGTCACTCAGCACAGGCCCAGCTTCCTCTCTTCTCTCCAGAGGTCCAGGGCTCCCCCTCCCCCCGACAGCTGCTCTGGGTGCTCAGAACCGGCCATTCTCCCCTGGAAGCTAAGCAGAGCCTCCTGGGAAGACAAACACCCATTGTCCTCGGCTCAGCCCAGGTCTGTGACCGAGGACCCACTACTCCAGGCCTGGAGGCTCAGATGTTTCAGTCCCAAACGGTGCTCCAGTTCAGGCTGGGAGTCTCTTTCGTCCCACTGGTCAGCTGGACGTGTCCAGCACTGGGAGCAGTGGTCCCTGGGACTGAGAGTGAGATCCGGGCCAGGCCTACCGTGTGGGTGTTGGGCCCTGTCATGACATGTCGGGCTCCTGGGGCTGTCGGGTGGTTGCCTTATAAAAGTGCTGCCCGCAGGGCTGCGTGACAGGCAGGCTGTTGCTCTGCGGGAGCATGCTGGGGCTTGCGGCAGATAAGATTAGGGGCCACGTGGAAGTGCGTCGTACAGAGCGGTGGCATGCCTTACTCACTGATGCTCTCATTCATTCGGCGCACATCTGCCCAGCATTCACTGTGTGCCGGGCTCTGTGCTAGGGGCTGAGTGTTCAGGGTTGAGTCACACAGACACGGGCTCCGCTGTCGTGAAGTCTGCAAGTGATTGGGGAGACAGACAAATGAATGAGCAAACAGATACCAAGGAGTCACTCCACAGTGCGCAGTGCTGTGAAGATGTGTACATGGCCTGGGAGCCTGGAGCATGGAGGTGGCCCAGGAGGTCTCAGAGAGGAGATGACAGCTGAGCTGAGACCTGCAGGCCGAGGAAGCAGCCACTCCGGGAGCCCAGGGGAGGGTGGGCCGGGAAGCCCAATGGGCATGAGCGAAGCCCGAGGCCGGGCACAAGTTGGTCTGTTTGAGAAACAGAAGAAAGCCCAGAGTGGCTGCACCACAGTGAACAAGGGGGCGGAGGAGCAAGAGGGGCTGGGAGGTGGGCTGGGGCCCATCGGGCAGGGCCCCGAGGCCATAGCAAGCAGCTGGGATGGACTTCTGACTGCGCAGAGATTTCACAAGTGCAACTGCCCACTCGGGCTGCTCTGCAGATTACAAGGCCAACGTGGAGTCAGAGAGGCCAGGGAGGAGGCCAGTGTAAGACTAGAGATGCTGAGGCTTGAAGGAGGCTGGAGGCGGCGGAAACAAGAGAAGTGGGCCTATTCAAGACCTATTCTGAAGATGGGACTCAGTGCTTGCTGAAGGATCAGCTGTGGTGGGCAAGAGAGCGGAGAAGTGCAGGAGGACTTCTGGGTGTCTAGGCCGCTGGGTGCAGATTCTTTGCTCCTCCCACTGAAAGGTGGACACTGTTTCTCTCCCTGGAACCTGAGCAGGCTGGGGGTGCGCTTGGACCATGGAGTACTGAGTACCCAGTACCATGTGCCCCGTGCTGATTTCCAGCTCAGACATGTCCAGCGGGAGGGGGACTGAGCCTGGGGAAGCTCCCATACTGGAAGTTGGGCAGAGAGGAGGAATGATACATAGACCGAGCTCTGTAACGTCTGTGTATCGTGGGTACTTTGGGGCCGGTTGAGCAGGAGGAAGGAGGAAGGCAGGCGAGAGAGCTGTCAGGAGCCAGGAGAAGAGAGAGGTGTTTCAAGGAAAGAGCGTTGGCCTGTGTGGAATATTGCCCAACAGTTGGACAGAGAAGTGTCTGGTAGATTTGGCAACAAGGAGACGGGCCGCCTTGATGAGAGCCTTGTGAGTGGCAGAGTGAATACGGAAGCTGGATTGGAATGGCTGGACAAGCACACGGGAGCTAAAGAATGGGAGAGAGCAACCACGGGAACTTTTCAGAAAGTTTCAGTGCAAAGGGACATTGGCTGGGAATAGACGGGTCGAGAGAGGGTTTTGTCCAAATATGAGGATATGAAATTGGGTCTCTATGCTGATGACAGTGACCTGTAGGAGGGGGAGGAACTGATTCTATGGAGGGAGGGGCTACACAGGAGCAATGCCCTTGGTAAAGATGGGGGTGACCAGACACAGGAAGACAGAGCAGGCCTTTGATAGAAGTGAGACAAAGTGACAGGGGTGGGGTGGGGGGGGATGGAGAAGATGGAGGATCAAGGACCAGAGGTGACATCCTTTTCACAACCAAGGCCACTCGAGAAACAGTAGGATGGCCTGAGTGTGGAGTGACCATGTGAAGTTGCTGCCTATGAATCTGTGATGACTCTGGTCTGCCAGTCTGTGTGATGGCTTGCCCAAGGCCACACGGCTTACGGGCAGAACGGGATCTGGAGCCCAAGCCCTGAACTTGCCTCTGCAGAGGCTGAAATTCTCAGGTCCAAACGGACTCTCACACCCGGCAGTGTGTGTGGTCCTCGGGTGTCGGTGAGCCTGGGGAAATGTAGGAAACAGAAACACAGCTTTCCCTTCTCTGTAATGTCTGTGTATCATGGGTACTTTGGGGCCAGTTGAACACAAAGGGCCCTTAAGTGCTGCTTCCTTGCGAAGTCTATTTGCTGAACAATGACACCATTTCCCCGTCTCCATCTATATCTAAATGGCTAGTTTCTTTCAACCCCAGGCCAGGAATGCTGGGATATTTGGAGCTAATGGCTGCTTTCCTTCAATTCAGTTTCACTTTCGCTAAAGAAACTGCCCCCAGGAATCGTAAGCTTGGTGTTATCAGCAGCAAACATCTTAGAAAACTGGTAGCATCTTCCAGTGACTGTTTACAGAAATATTTCCAAGTCCTGATCTTCCCAGCCAGGGATGTTAATAAATAGGTCTTGGAACATACAGGAAGCTCTTCCATGGCTTCAAGCACGTTTTACACTTTTACCTTTGAATCCCTAAGCAGAAAGTGATAAGATCCCGATAGTTGAAATTGCCAGAGGGACAGGGGAGAGGGTGGAGGTGGAAGAGGGTGAAGGGGGATAAATGGTGATGAAAGGAGACTGGACTTGGGGTGATAAACACACAATGCAATACACAGATGATGTATTGTAGAACTGTGCACCTGCAACCTATATAATTTTATTAACCAATGTCACCCCAATAAATATTAAAATAAAAAAAGACCTCAGTAGTTGGGTGACTACTAATCCAATAGACACTTTTAAGAGCTGGATCCTCAGGGGGAAATACTGTAATGTGACGTCAGTGGTTGCAATGGGTTGAATCCCTGAAAAAAGGTATGTCCATGTCCTAATCCCTGGAGCCTATGAATGTTACCTTATTTGGAAAGAGTCCTTGCAGATGTAATTAAGGATCTGTGGGTGGGCCCCAGATCCACTGACAAGTGTCCTTGTAAGGGACACAAAGGGGACACAGAGGAGGAGGAGGTCCAGTGACCACGGATGCAGAGATTGGAGTGATGCGGCCACAAGCCAAGGAACACCTGGAGCCACCAGAAGCTGGAGGAGACAAGAAACAGATCCTCCTCTTGGGCCTCCAGAGAGAGAACAGTCCTGTATAGACACCTTAATTTTGAACTTCTGGCCCCCAGAACTATGAAAAAATAAGTTTCTGTTGCTTTAAGTAGCCAAGTTTACTAAAAAGAGTTGGTTCTGAATTCAACTTACTGAAATGTACCCCAATTATACAAAATTCTGATTTGGTTTTACTTCCGCCCTCCGGTTACCTAAGGTAAAGGTTGGGTGAGTACAGCATGCACAGCGACAGGCTTTCTACCTTACCTCACTTCTGGGTTTGCTATTAAAAATGCTATCTACCCTCTAACCTTAGCCCTTCATATTTCTCTGCCTCGATTCTTCTATACTCAGATTTTTCTCACTTAGTGTACAAAGAAATGGCGATGTATATTTTCATGTAATTTGATTTTGGAATTCTGTCACCTTATGTAGTGAGTTCTTCCAAAATATAATTTTTTTTCCAATTAAGAAAAAAAAAAAGTAGCCAAGGTTGAGGCGGTTTGTTACAGCAGCCCTAGGAAACTAATACCGTGGTCTTCTGTTTCAAGGTTGCACAGGCCTGAGAGCTCCGTGTCCATTGGAATGTGCCAAATTCAAGGCCATATACATACTGGTCGAGTGAGCCGGTACAGAGCTGCTCACGTTGGGAAGAGCAGAACCAACCGGCTCAGACCAGCCTACTCACCTAAAGTGGCTCAAACACTCACCTGCAGGGGCGAGGGCCCAAAATCGAGGTCAAGAACACAGTCTGTAGACAGATGGAGTAGCTTTAGACCCTGGCTTCCTCTCTCAGTGACTGTGAAACCTGGGGTGAGCTTGTTAAACTCTCCGTGCCTCAGTTTCTCCCTGTGTAAAATGGGGACACTATCAGTCCCTACCTGCACGGTCGTTGTGAGGATCATGCGACTTAATATACGTAAAGCCCTGGGGTGGGGGTGGGGGGACAATAACGCTCCGCTCTTATTAAAAGACCCAAATCAAAAAGGCCACCATGAGCTCCGAATAGTCAAGTAGACACAGAAGTGCTGAAACCGACACAAAGTGAGTCAAACCGGGTAAAACGACCCGAGACGAGTGTAAACCTGCTCACGCTCCTTGGGTCAACCCACAGGGGAAGCAGACTGAACCGGGCAACAGGCTTAGGACAGATCAGAGTCTGTACACGCTTGCACACTCGAGGGGTCCCTCCAGTCTCTGTGCACATCAGCTTGGAGGGTAAGGGACGTCCCCAGGAGGCTCCTAGAGTGAGCAGTGACGGACAGGCAGCGGGCCCTGGACACCTAGGACACACCGGGGACAGACCAAGTCATATTTCCCCGTGGGCAACACAACCAGCATCTCCTATCAGGTCACTTACGTCAATCAAGGCTCCGTACCAGGAACCAGCCTCACCCCCAATGGACAAGGAACTTGACCTCTTGCTCCAGGATCCCGAGGAATATCATGGATCCCAGAGGCAAGAAGGGCGGTCAGAACCCAAGGCCGCTCTCGCTGGCCCAGGGAGCGAAGTAACTGCTGAAGGCCAGCAGCTCTGCGAGCAGCAGGATGAGGTGAGGGATACCCTTGGGCACGTGGGAGTTTCAGGGGAGAAACCAAAAGTCAGAGGCTGTCGTGGGGCAGGTCACTGCAGTGGTCACAAGTGCCCCAACTCATAGGAAGTCCCTAGCCCCTAGTCGTTCTACCCCACCCCGAGGGTGCTGTCTCCAAGGGACGCCTGTAATGCATTCGTGTGACCCCGTGTCTCCCACTGGTGGGGACAGATGCCAGGGAGGGGCTGGGGAGCTGGCTCCTCCAAACTCGAGGCTGGGTGGGCAGCAGCCCTTCTAGAGTAAAGCCAGAAGCTGGGAAGATCGGGAGAGTCCCAGAGGAGAGTCTCCTGTGCCACCGCATGGCTGCTTGGGCACAGATGTGCTTGGGCAGAGCTCAGGCCAAGGCCCTGGATGGGAGTGAGTACCAGTCTTGGCGCTGCCTCTGATCTTGAACAAGCTGCCACTCTGTCTGGGCCTCCCTAACCCATCTATGACATGGGAGGGAGCTCTCCCTAGTCACCAAGGGCTCCAAAACTTATAAATCAGATAGCTCATTCATTCTAACCCTCTCATTTACAAATGAAGGAACGGCGACAGGGAGGGAGGAATTGGGCCATATTCTCAAAGCAAGTGAGGGGGAAAGAAAGGGGTCCTTCATTTCTTGTCCACCTACTGTGCGCTTGGTAAACTCCCTCTACAAGGAACAGTCTCTCCTGCACCCCAGCCATCTCAAACGCTGCGAGCATCTGCCACGGGCTGGGCACCTTCTATGGGCCGGTCACATGACATGAATCATCTCATCCTGCAGCCACTTTGTGAACTTTATTATCTCCATTTTCGCTGATGGGAAAACTGAGTCCCAGAGAGATGATTCACTCGCACAGCCATGTGAATTCTTGTCTCTAGTTCCCCCTGGGGCAGAAGGGGAATAAGGATGGAATGCTGGAGGTCAAGGGTTACATGGATGACGTGCACCAGAGCCAGCTTGTTGAGACAGGGCCTGGGAGTAGGTTCAGGTTCAGAAAGAAACTGGGAGGCAGTGCCCCACCGATTTATTTTAAAACAAATGGTTTTGTTTTATTTTTAAATTAACGAATTGCTACATTCTCATGGCTCGAAAATCTATATAAAAAGCATGGGACAACCCTGGCCAGTGTGGCTCAGTTGGTTGAGCATCATCGCATGCACAGAGAGGTCGCTGGTTCTATGCCCAATCAGGGCACATGCCCAGGTTGTGGGCTCAATGTCCAGTAGGGGGCTGCAGAAGGGAGTCGATAGATGTTTCTCTCCCTCTCCCTCTCCCTTCCTCTCTCGCTAAAACCAATAAAAACATTTTTTTTAACCATAGAACAAAGTCTCACCCTGCCTCAGGTGCCTCATTTGCTGTCTTCTGACTCCTCATCCCCAACCCCGGCAGGTCACCACTTTATATGAGTACCTTAGGTATTCCTTTGGAATTTCTTTAGGCAAGTACACAAATGAATACGTTCTTAATGCCCTTTTCACGTAAAAGGTAACAAACTACATCACTGCGCTGCCTTTTCCCACTAGGCATGCGTCTTGCAGATCCTTATCAGCAAATAGAGCTTCCTCCTTTCATATTACTGCATGGTTTCTATTGTAGAGATTGAAATAATTTATTTAACAATTTCCTATTGATGGACATTTTAGTTGTTACTAGATTTTTTTTTCTTTTTGGCGTCACAGTAATGTTGCAATAATCACGTACATGTACTGTTCCATATACAAGCAAATATATCTGCAGAATAAATTCCCCAACGTGGATTGCTAGGTTGTAGGTACTGTGTTAGTTTTCTATTGCTGCATAACAAATTACCAAAAACTCAGCAGCTTAAAATAACACCCATTTATTAACTAACAGTCTGTTGGTCAGAAGTCTGGCCTGAGGGTGGCTGGGTTCTCTGCTGAGGACGCAATCAAGGTGTTGGCAAGGCTTGGTCCTCAGTTGGAGGCTCTGGGGGAAATCAATCTCCAAGCTCATTCCCGACATTGGCCAAGTTTGGTTCCTGGTGGTTGTAGGACTGTGGTCTCTGTTTTTTTGCTGGCTATCAGCTGGGTGCCTTCTCAGCTCTTAGATGACGCCTACATTCTTTACGTGGCTTCCCCGAAATGGCGCAATGAATTCTCATGCTTCATGATTTAAATCTCTGACTTTTCCTTCTGAGACCGGCCAGAAAAATTCTTTCAAGGCCTTTCCTGATCAAGTCCAGCCCACTCAGGGTCATGTCTCTACCTTAAAAATCAACTGATTTAGGACCTTACTTACATCTAAAAAATCTCTTTTGCCATATAATGGGACATAACTCCAGAGTTCATGTTTTCATCATATTCACAGATTCTGCCCCCACACAAGGGATCACCCAAAGGTGAAAGCCAATGAGGGTCACCTTAGAATTCTGCCTAACCCAAGTGTGTTCGATAGATATTGCTATCTTGTCCCACTGGGTTGTGCTGAAGGCTCGGGTATTCTGAGAATACCTAAGATACTCATTGATGTTTCTCTTTTTAAAGATATTTTTAATTGATTTCAGAGAGGAAAGGTGAGGGAGAGAAAGATAGAAACATCAATGATGAGAGAGAATCATTGATCGGCTGCCTCCTGCACGCCCCACACTGGGGATCAAGCCCACAGCCTGGGCATGTGCCCTGACCGGGAATCAAACCATGACCTCCTGGTTCATAGGTCGACCCTCAACCACTGAACACACCAGCTGGGCCTCATCGTTGATGTTTCTACCTCTCTCTCCCTCTCCCTTCCGCTCTGAAACAAAAGTCTAAAAGAGAGAGAGAGAGAGAGGGAGAGAGGGAGAGAGGGAGAGAGAGGGATATGGATATATAGTTGGTTTGTTATGACTTCTGATTTTGAGTCATAGAAAGGTCTAACTCCAAAGTGAATCAGAAACCCTCCTATGTTCTCTTTTGGTGCTTTTGGTTTCATATTATACACCGGTGCTTGGAACTGGGAGCTCCGCTGGTCATTTCCTCAGCAGCGAGTGCAAAGTTGAACCCCAAGGCTCGGGGTTCGGAGCAGGAAAGGGAGCTGCCGTGGCGGAGGCCTCTGGGTGCTGGGCTCTGACTTCCTGCAGCTCTCCCGGAAATCCCCGCCAGGAGACCTTCCCACTTCCCTCCTCCAGCCCTCATTGTATCCTGGGCTGGACCAGGCGCCAGGAGTGGGGGAAATCCTGCCCTACCCGAGGAGCTTCCAGTCTGGAGCGTGAAAAAAGCACATGGCCAGTCGGGAGTTCAAGAGACAGAACCAGAACTGGGGGATGGGAGGATGGAGATGAGGATCCTGGTAGGAGGCTCCAGGAAGGAGAAGGCATCTGAGCTGAGCCTGAAGAATGAGGGAAAATGTAATGGTAGCGATGGGGGAAGGGGAACAGCAGGAGTAAAGACAGGGAAGTGGAAAAAACATCCGGAAGTCTAGCTTGGAGAACAGGACTTAGCGCAGTGGTTTCCAACGTGGGGCACACGCCCCTCAGGGGGGCAATTGGATTTTTAAGGGGGGCAATTTGAGAATGAGTTATTAACAGTGAATGTTTTGCATTTCTTATGTTTCTAGGGGCCTCATATACAGTATATAAATATAATTGTGACATATTTATGCATTTCGCTTCTCTATTATGTCTTGAAACTTTATTTGCTGTTTTCCATATCACTTCATATTATTATTTTTTTTTAACAATTTCTTAGTGATTTCTTCCTCAGTACTTCAACTGTCCTTTTATTTTTCTCTTTCATGGATGCCATGTTCTTTGGAAGCTTGTTTAGACCAAGTTAGTGGCCTTTTAGGCTTCCTCCAAGTGAATAGAAGTTCACTTTTTGAATAATAAGAATTATAGGTCACAGGCGGGGGCGGGGGCGGGGGCGGGGCGGGCATCAGGATTTTACAGATGCTCAGGTGAGGCGTGGCCAAAAAGAGGTTGGGAACCGCTGACTTAGTGGATCACGAGGCTCGCAAGGGTAGGGATAGAATGATTTCTCTCCTTGCATCTGCCAGAGTTTGGCAAATGAAAGGAAGCAGAAGAGGCCTGGGGCTTTGATCCAAGGCGAAATCATTTCCCCTTTACTCAGAGGGTGAGAAGCAAAGACATCCAAGAAGAAAGAAGCCCTAGGCTGTGCGGGAATCTCAGAACCTGGGCGATCTCAGCACACCACCTCCCCCTGGTGGCTGATTTGGGAATTGTCAGTGACGGGCCTCAGGTGTCGGGTTTGAGCCCCGCAAGTCAGGGAAGGCCAGGTGCAGAGGAGGCTGAGTGTGTCTCAGAGGATTGAAAAGCCATGAGACCCTGCCCCGAAAACGTCTGAGTTGAATGGGCCCTCAGAGACCATCTGGCCAGGCTTCTTCCTTACATATGGAGAAGCCAAGTCTCGAAGGGGGCTTGGGGGAGAGAGCACTAGGCCTGGGGTACGAGTCCTCAGTTTCCTGCCTGGCTCCATTTCTTACTGGTTTTAGGACCCCAGGAAGGTGGCCTCCCTCCCCCCTCCATCTCTGTAAAGTGGAGTCTGAGGTCTAATAAGCTCCCTTTTTCCTGGTAATGTCAGGCTGCGTTACTCGAGCAGTTCTCCCACTGCAAGCTAAAAACGCTGGTGCCGTGGTCTCAACAGAAAGTAAGGTGTTACGAGAATTCTACTGATGGGAAAACAAAAACTTAGATAAACCGAGCACAGAAGTCACTGTCATGCCGAAGGTATTTCCTCATTCTGGCCGGTTCAAACTGTTGTTTTGCTGACTCCCCTGGGCAAGGGGCACAAATGAAAGCGAAAGCACGTGGTGAGGAGACCCTCCCCACAGCAGGCGCGGATCCCAGAGGCCCGGACGCTCAGGAGTAAACCAGCCCCCGCCTGGACTCGTAGCCTCGTTTGTACCTGCTGGGTGACATGTAACCTCGAGCCTTGAACTTGGGTTCAGATGACTCCAGACTGTTGGCACCTCCCGGAAAAAGCAGGTGCAAATCTTTTTTGTCGGGAGGTATCTTCAGCCTCGATTCCAAATTAATGACACAAATAAATTTTTAAGTAAATAAGATCCCATGGCAAGAGCCAGAAGAAATAAGAGGCAACGAAAAACACCCGTAAGGAATTTAGACACCGGAATTATTTTACACAGAATATAAATAAATGAAAGACGAGCTTGTAATACTAGCATGAAATAGGGAAACCATGAAAAAATGACAGTAAACTTGAAAACAGTCACATTGGACTTCTTTCTACAAATGAATAATACAATAACTAAAATTAAGAAGTTAATGTCAAGTTTTTTAAATATATTTTTATTGATTTCAAAGATGAAGGGAGAGAAAGAGAGAAACATCATCGGTTGGCTCCCTCCTGCATGCCCCTCACTGGGGATGGAGCCGAAACCCCGCATCTGACCTGACCGGGCTCGATCCCCAGTGTGGGGTGTGTACGAGGCAGCCAATCAATAATTCTCTCTCATCACTGATGTTTCTATATCTCTCTCCCTGTCCCTTCCTCTCTGAAATCAATAAAAAAATTAAATATAAAAAATAAAAAGAATATAAACCGGTAAGCCACCCACTTAGAACAAATATTCACAGTACTTATTTATATCTAACAAAGGACTTGCATTCGGAGTATATAAAGAAGTAGTGCAATATTGAAAAGACAAACAATCCCATTAGAAATGGGCAAAAGACCTGAGGAAGACTTATGTTGGTGGCCCCCAATGAACTGTGCCCCCTATGTTCACGCCCTTGTATAGTCCCTTCCGCATTGACTCTGGGCTTGGACAGGGGGACTTATTCTGGCCTGTGAGGCACTGGCTAGCCCGATGCAACAAGACAAGCTCTTGCACGGTGGGTTTGGTCTCCTTGGAATGCCCCATCTGGGAACTCTGAGCCACCAGGTAAAGTGATCGGGCTACCGCAGTGCGGAACCTGTGGAGAGAGATGGCCAGCCTCCTGCTGTTCCAGCCACCCCAGCTGCAGCACCAGGCCTGTGTCAAGCCACCTTTGAAGTTCAGTCCCAGCTGAGCCTCCAGGTGACTGCAGCCAACATCACCTGGAGCAAAAGGACTGCCCAGATAAGCCCAGCTCGGAGAGCAGAATAGTGAGCGAATAAATGGTTTTGTCTTAGGCCACTAATTTTTGTGGTGGTCTGTGACACAATAATCGATCATTGAAATAAGACTTGGAGAGACATTTCACAAAAGAAGACATACAAATGGCCAACAAGCACATGAACAGGTGTTGCACAGCATTAGTTGTGAGGAAACTTCAAATTAAAACCACAATGAAATAGTATTTCATACCGCCAGAATGGCTGAAATAAAATGAACACGGTTACGTACTGGTGAGGATTTAGAGCAACTGGAATTTTCCTTGCTGGTGGGAGCGTAAATAAGTACATCACCTCAGAAAACTCTAATGGCTTCTTAGAACGTTAAACACTTAACTACCTTTGAACTGGGAGTTCTACTCCGAGGTATTTACCCACGATATATGGGCTGATTTCAGATCTGGGCCAGGGAATGTACACGATGAGAGAGAAAACACAATTACAGTATGTGAGTCACACGATGACGAACACACATCACATGTAAACGTAGGCTTGTTAAAAAAAAAAAAAAAAAAAGGCACCAAAAAAACACACCCAAAAAAACCCAGAAAGAAACATGAATTGGATTAAGCCTCTAGATTCAACTGCCAACTAACAGGAAATTCAGAGGAGAGAGGAACATGCTAGCTGGGGGTGCCATTAGCAAAGATCATGGGAAACTGTAAGACAAATGATCTGTTCTCAGTAACAAATGAATTATAAGGGGGGAAAAAAGAGATGAAAAGAGGAGCAAACATTAAACAGAACTTAATGACATTAAAATAAAGAAACAAACCAACAAAAACCGTCAAGATGAGATTCAGGATGACGGCTGCCCTTGGGGGGGGGGGGGGTTATGATTGGGAGGGGCATGTGGCGGGTTTCTGGGGTGGGTGGCAAGCTTTGGCCTTCAGATACGGGCGTTTGCCTTTTTTACGGTTCAATAACCTGTACATTTGTGTTATGTGGCTTTCTGTCTTTGTGTTGTTTCTAACCATAAAAAAGTTGTTTAAATCATCCAGAAGTTGTGTTTGATATGCACGTTCCTAGGCTTCAAGTCCCAGCGTTCCGATTCGGCGGACCTGAGTGAGGCCCCCCAAACCACCACGTGTGAGAAGCTCGCAGATGCCTCTATGCAGCTGTCTGAGGCTGCGTTTTGAGAAACATCAGGGAAGGTATTGGGGAGCTGGGGAAGGGTCTCGCAGAGGAACGACAGGTCAAGTTTGCACTTTAGAAAGACTCTGGCAGTGTGGAGGAGGAGGGAGAGGAAGGTCAGAAGAAATGACAAAGATCTGGCGATTAGAGATGCAGAGTCCGAGGAATGTTAGAACTTCAAAGAGCATTTCCAATTCCCAACTGATATGAATCTCTGAAGTTTGAGAACGAGATGCCAGAATTCCAAAAATTCTCGGCAATTCCTGAGAAATGCGTTAATTCTGTATTTTTCCTAACGTTTTGATGTGTTTTGAAAAAATAATGATGGAGCATAATAAACAGTGGACATTCTTCCGGAAGAAGGTTCTACTAAATATTTCAGAAGTTTTCGGGTTTTTAAAAAACTCATAATAATAAATGCATGGTTTATTATTATTACAAGTCAATATGATATGACAAGATGATATTTTCAATAACATATAAAAATGACCTCTATTTTATAAAGACATTTGATAATAAAAATTATGAAAACAAGGAAACAGCAACTCAAAGTAAAGGCCAAAAAAAATCTTTTTGTTTTTTTAGGGCTATAATTTTTATTAAAATTTTTTGTTGTATTTTTTTAAAAATATATTTTATTGATTTTTTACAGAGAGGAAGGGAGAAGGATAGAGAGTTAAGAAACATCGATGGGAGAGAAACATCGATCAGCTGCCTCCTGCACACTCCCACTAGGGATGTGCCTGCAACCAAGGTACATGCCCTTGACCGGAATCGAACCTGGGACCTTTTAGTCCACAGGTCGACGCTCTATCCACTGAGCAAAACCGGTTAGGGCTGTATTTTTAAAATGTTTAAATTACAGTTTACATTCAATATTATTTTGTATTAGTTTCAGTTGTACAGCATAATGGTTAGCTTTACAAATATTTTCAATATCCAACAGGTACCACACGTAGTTATAACAATATTAATGACTATATTTCCTATGCTGTACTTTATATCCTCATGACTATTTTGTCTTTTATTTTTTCCTAGTTAACTTCTTTTTTTAAATTTTATTTTATTGCTTAAAGTATTACAAATAGTAGTACATATGTCTCCTTTTTTTTCCCCATTGACCTTTCCCCGGCCGCCCCCACCCCCTGGCACATGCCCTCACCAAGTGTCTTGTGTCCATTGGTTATGCTTACATGCATGCATACAAGTCCTTTGGTTGATTAAAACAAGGAAATATTAACTCAAAGTAAAGGCCAAATAAAAATCTTTTTAAAAATGGCTTGATAATATCACAAATGTTTATTATTGAATAGTTATCCTTAAAAGTGAAAATTTAAAGCACATAAGAGTATTACTTGCCCTTGGTTTTTGTTTTTAGGATGAATATTTCAGACTTAGAAAAAATTACTTCATTTTGCACTGATGCTGGTTGAGTATATCCAAATGCATCTCCAAGTGTATATATATTTCCTCCTCCCCCCCCCCCCCACCCCCCCAGGGGAAGGGAGAGAGAGATAGAAACATCAGTGATGAGAGAGAATCATTGATCGGCTGCCTCCTGCATGCTCCCTACTGGGGATCCAGCCCGCAACCCAGGCATGTGCCCTTGACTGGAACCTCAGACCCTTCAGTCTATAGGCCAACGCTCTATCCACTGAGCCAAACCAGCCAGGGCTATAAGCTTCCTTTTTCTCATGATGAACATTCGCTTTACAAAGAATAGTATGTAGCCAATAGCAAATATTCAAACCCTGGAAAATGCCAGTATTGACTTCACATAAATGAATCAGGAGGCGGCTAAAATTAAAAATGGCAAAGTTTAATTAAAGGGTCCTAGGATTTGCGAATCAGAAATGTTACCAGGTAACACCCGAATGTTCTGTACTCATAGCAAACATTCTTGAGAAGAATCCGTCTTGCATTCTGCTCCTCTAGGTTAGTCTGCGATGATCACCTCCGATGACCGCCGGTCTGGATACTGGATGTCCTGCAGTCTGGACACGTGAGCATTCTTTCCTCACTCCTTCATTCTTTCCCGGATGCTTCTATAAGAATTTATGTATCTCTGGGCACTGACGCACAACTGAGAAATTGAACAGCTTAAGTCCTCGGGCTACAGTAAAATAAAATCTGTTCCTCATGCTTCAGTCCCTTTGATCTGAGCCAGTGCCGTCGGCTTCGCTATACAGACTCCATTTTCAGTCAGCTTAGCTGTAATGACTTCATCTTTTGTTGTTCACTCATTCCTCGCCAGCTAACATAATTGGATAGTATTGGTGTAACGTGCCAAAATTGCCAATTTAGGGACTTATTTTGCTTCCAAAACGTATTATGTCTTGGAACACCACTCTTAGGACTTGAGTAGAGCAAGTATACAAATTTATAAATATTCATTTTTAAAACTGGCTCACCGCCCAGCCGTCATGGCTCAGTGGTTGAGCATCGACCTATGAACCAGGAGGTCACAGTTTTATTCTCGGTCAGGGCACATGCCTGGGTTGCAGGCTCGATCCCCAGTGTGGGGCATGCAGGAGGCAGCTGATCAATGATTCTCTTTCATCCTTGATGTTTCTATCTCTCTCTCCCTCTCCCTTCCTCTCTGAAATCAATAAAAATATATATTTTTTAAAATGGCTCACCATTAGCAGTGGACAGAGCCACAGACACACACTTATCACATGGCAACAGCTACAAGCAAGACTGATTACAATTCTCTCCTACAAGCTCCTGTCCCAGGTTGTAGAAATGTCAACCTTGACCTTTGACTCTGCGCACCCATGTTTCCTGCTCTAGTTTTCCATATACCAGTGGGTTCAAACTAAGAACATCTCTATGTTGACTGTGAAGCTTTAATTTTCATAGGAGGATAGTTTTTCCTACCTCCAGAGGTTGGTGTCACACAAGCCTAGAGAGGAGAGAGCTTCAAGGACGAAGTGGTCAGCTGTGTACAGTAACTAAGGGGGGTGGGGTGGGAAATGCTGTGGACTAATTGAGAGAAGGTCCATGGCATGACCCCCCTGGGAGAACATTCCACTCGGACCTCTCTACACGTTCTACCTGGATAACCGAGGGCCGGGGCATCGGTGGGCTCCACCTGTTCTGGAACCTGCTCAGACCTTTCAGAGCCTCAGGGCCTTTGCAGTGCTGTCTCGGAGTGTCTTTCCCTAAGCCTCCCAGCCATTGGGTCTCCGCTCGAATGTCATCTCCTGACTACTTACTCTCTCTTAATTACTCCACAGAATCCACCAAATCTATCATTACCTGGTTTATTTACTTGTTTAGTATCTGTCCCTTCCCCCACCCCCCATGAGGAATGGCAGCTCTAGAAGACCAATGGTCTCCTCTGCCTTATTTTCTGCTAAATCCCAGTGCCTAGTTATTAAATGAGTGAACTACTGAATGGATAGAGTAGGCAAGCGCAGCTGGCTTTTGGAAGTCATCTCCCTGGACTTCCATCTCCTCATTTATCAACAGGGGGTGAGAATTTCTCTCTAGCCCTTTTCAACAATGTATTGTTGGCCCCCCAGACGGATCTTTAGCTAAGCAAATCCAGGGTCTCTTTGGGTGCAACACTCATAGTGACCAATGGGTGGCAGCAGGATACTGTGGTTGAATCATGACAAGGCCTGGGCCACCTAGAGCACAAAACACCTAAAATGTAATGTCCCGGCAACCAAGTCCGCTCATTTTCACCATCTGAAGTGCAAGACTTTCTTCAACACCATGCCCATGCCCCTGCTACCCAGAAGGAAGGACACTGAACTGACATTTGAATTCAAGTCCAGCTCGGCCACTTACTGGCTGCGTGACCCAGGTAATTGCCTTCTATCTTGTGGGGGGTCCTTATGAACTCACAGGGTCATTGTGAGAACCCAGCAGATAAAGAATGTGGAAGGACAGCATGGAGGGTCAAGAAAAGGCTTTGAGGACTGCAGGGGCTCGAAGCCCTGGGGTAGCCAGACATTGGTGGAGCCTACACTTGCTGGGACCCCCATGAGCTCCTTACACTCCAAGCAGTCTCCTCCCCCTTTACTCCCCCCTCCCTCCCCATTCTGCACCTGCACTCAGCGGCTGAAGGTGGCTGAAGAAGAAACAACACGTGGCCAGCCTCACTCTAAACCAGTGGTTCTCAACCTTCCTGATGCCACGACCCTTTAATACAGTGCCTCGTGTTGTGGTGACCCCCAATTTCATTGTTACAAATTGAACATAATTAAAGCATAGTGATTAATCACAAAAACAATATGTAATTATATATGTGTTTTCTGATGGTCTTAGGCGACCCCTGTGAAAGGGTCGTTCGACCCCCAAAGGGGTTGCGACCCACACGTTGAGAACCGCTGCTCTAAACCGACATCCTCAAACCTGGAGTGGGTACCTGAGCTGGCAATGGGACTCTATTTCACTGGTTCATTCAGTTTCCCACTCTTGTGATTTTCCCATCTCTGGGAAAATAAGCCTTTCTTCAAAACACAAGGACCCCTCTCCCTCCTCTCCCCTGGCCATGATCTTGTTTCTTCTTTCACTGAGAAAAGAAACAATCAGAAGAGAATCCCACATTCTCCTACCAACCTGTGCCCTCAGTGTGCGCTGCCTTCCTCTTGTACCAGGAGGCACTGTCCCAGCTCCCATCTGGGGCACACCCTCCCCTCACACCCAGGACACTAACCCCTCCCACCCACCCAAGGATTTTGCTGTTGGGACTCTTTCCTCTCTCATCTGCGTCTTCATTACCCACTCTATTAATCAGTCCCATGATCTACAAACAAGATATAATCTCCTCTTAAAATAAACACTCATGACCCTACAGGAGCATCTTCCAGCCACCCCGTTTCCTGCACCACAGCTCCCTGGGAGAGGAGCCGGCTCTACGCCCCCCCACCCCCCATGCTCTCTGGATCTTACTGCACCAACCTCCCTGCCATTGAAACCTCATGGTAAGATCACCAATGGCCTCTGCTTTCCCAATTCTATTCTCAGCCCTCACCCCACCCAAGCACAGTTGAAGGTTTCTTCTTAAAATGTTTCTTCTCTTTGTTTCCATGACTTGCATCTTCTCTATGGACTCTCACTTCCTGACTAAGATGGAAACGTAACATCCATCCAGTGGATAACACCCATGTCCATATCTCTCTCCCATGTCCATACCTCTCTCCCATGTCCATACCTCTCTCCCATGTCCATACATCTCTCCCATGTCCACACATCTCTCCCATGTCCATACATCTCTCCCATGTTCATACTCCTCTCCCATGTCCATACCTCTCTCCCATGTCCATACCTCTCTCCCATGTTCATACCTCTCTCCCATGTTCACACCTCTCTCCCATGTCCACACCTCTCTCCCATGTCCATACCTCTCTCCCATGTCCATACATCTCTCCCATGTCCATACATCTCTCCCATGTTCATACTCCTCTCCCATGTCCATACCTCTCTCCCATGTCCATACCTCTCTCCCATGTTCATACCTCTCTCCCATGTTCATACCTCTCTCCCATGTCCACACCTCTCTCCCATGTCCATACCTCTCTCCCATGTCCATACATCTCTCCCATGTCCATACCTCTCTGCCATGTTCATACTCCTCTCCCATGTCCATACCTCTCTCCCATGTCCATACCTCTCTCTCATGTCCATACATCTCTCCCATGTCCATACATCTCTCCCATGTCCATACCTCTCTCCCATGTTCATACTCCTCTCCCATGTTCATACCTCTCTCCCATGTCCATACCTCTCTCCCAGGTTCATACTCCTCTCCCATGTCCATACCTCTCTCCCATGTCCATACCTCTCTCTCATGTCCATACATCTCTCCCATGTCCATACATCTCTCCCATGTCCATACCTCTCTCCCATGTTCATACTCCTCTCCCATGTTCATACCTCTCTCCCATGTCCATACCTCTCTCCCAGGTTCATACTCCTCTCCCATGTCCATACCTCTCTCCCATGTCCATACATCTCTCCCATGTCCATACCTCTCTCCCATGTCCATACATCTCTCCCATGTCCACACCTCTCTCCCATGTTCATACTCCTCTCCCATGTTCATACCTCTCTCCCATGTCCATACATCTCTCCCATGTTCATACCTCTCTCCCATGTTCATACCCCTCTCCCATGTTCATACCTCTCTCCCATGTTCATACCTCTCTCCCATGTCCACACCTCTCTCCCATGTCCATACCTCTCTCCCATGTCCACACCTCTCTCCCATGTCCATACCTCTCTCCCATGTTCATACCCCTCTCCCATGTTCATACCTCTCTCCCATGTTCATACCTCTCTCCCATGTCCACACCTCTCTCCCATGTCCATACCTCTCTCCCATGTCCATACATCTCTCCCATGTCCATACCTCTCTGCCATGTCCATACATCTCTCCCATGTTCATACTCCTCTCCCATGTTCATACCTCTCTCCCATGTTCATACCTCTCTCCCATGTCCACACCTCTCTCCCACGTCCAAACCTCTCTCCCATGTTCATACCTCTCTCCCGTGTCCATACCTCTCTCCCATATCCATACCTCTCTCCCATGTCCATACCTTTCTCCCGTGTCCATACCTCTCTCCCATGTCCATACATCTCTCCCATGTCCATACCTCTCTCCCATGTCCATACATCTCTCCCATGTCCATACCTCTCTCCCATGTCCATACCTCTCTCCCATGTTCATACCTCTCTCCCATGTTCATTCCTCTCTCCCTTGTTCATGTCTCTCTCCCATGTTCATACCTCTCTCTCATGTTCATACCTCTCTCCCATGTCCATACCTCTCTTTCATGTCCATCTCTGACCTCTGCCCTGAAACCAGTTGCTCACATCTGACTATATTTAGCAGTTGAATGAGCTTCTCAAACCTGCCTGTCCAAACTGAGCTCATGACTCGAACCCCCTAAGCTGCTTCTCCCCTCACCCCTAGCATCCCCATTTGTGGATTGCTCTGACCAAAAGCCATGGAGTCCTTCCTGACTCCACTCTGCTCAGACCCCACATCTAACCCCTCAGCAAATTCTCCTTACTCGATCTTTACAGTCTGTTCTGAGGCTGGTCCTTCTCGCTACCCAAACTGTGACAACCCAGCATTTGCGGGGAGTTGGCAGGAGCCCCTCAAGTTCTCTGCATTCTCTCACTGCACTCACCTGCTCAAACCTTCCAGGGCCTCCCCTCCCACTCAGAACAGTCAAAGCCCTGACTCACCAGGAGGTTTGAGCCCCTGGACCCTCCTCCTTCCTCATCTCCCAATACCTCCTCTCACTCACTCTGCTCACCCACACAGGACCCTTTGCCTTTTTTGGATTTTCTGTGTTTAATGTTGGCACTCTCTGACCCAGTTAACCCTCAGAGATACTTCCTGTCCCTCTACCTAAAACAGCACCATCCTCTATTCTTCCCTATCCCTTTGCCTTATTTTAATTTTTCTTCACAACATTTGTTGCTTTCACTTCATTTTATCACTTATTTATATGTTTTATCCTGCTCTGTTTGTTTTTGTTTTTGTTTTTCCAACTGGAAGGTAAGCTCCTGGGCCTAGAACAGTGGCAGACACAGAGTAATGCCACTACCTGCACAGTGGGTTCGCGATGACTTGTAGGAGGACTGACACACAATGAAGACTCTATACAAGAAAAATGAAGTTTGAAGGCCTGGGGGGCCAGGTGGAACCTCTTTCAAGAAGAGGAACCACAAGTCTGGGTCCTGCCTGCTTTTTATTCAGTTTGGTTACACATTTGCCCTTTAGCAATGCACACAGGCAGAGCAGATAGAATCAAAGGTAAAATTTAATAGACAATGTAAAGATGATCAGTCAGGAAATCGCCTGGAGCCATTGCAATCACAGCAGGAGCAATCTCATGCTGATTTCAGCCCTGCAGAGATCAAGGTCCATTGGCCTTCCCGTGTTTCTTTTGCACTTTCATCCTAATGCTGTTATGCGTTGGCCTGCAGCAGAGTAGGACATCACATTTTATTTTATGAATAGATGGACAGTTGGGTGGATGGATGAATGGATGGGTAGATGGATAGATGGACAAATGGATGGATGAATGGATGGATGGATGGATAGATGGATGGATGGATGGATAAATGGATAGGTGGATGGATGGGTAGGTGGATGGATGAATCAGAGGATGAATGGATGAATAGATTATGGATGGATGAATGGATGGACAAGTGGATGGATGGATGGATGGATGGATCAATGTTTAAATGGATGGTATTTAAAGGATGGATGAATGAGGGATGGATGGATGGATGGATGGATAGCAAAATTCCATAAGACAGCACTTACAGGGCAAGACATAAAACACATTAACAGCTCTTGCATCTGAATAAAGCTTTATGTTTACCTAAAGCCCACTCATATTTGTATTTCCAGACACCTCTGAGGGGTAAGGGTGGATATTTCCACCCCACATTTTTAGAAGCTGGGAATAGAGGAATGAGTAACACATGCTCTAAGGCAGCGGTTCTCAACCTGTGGGTCGCAACCCCTTTGGGGGTCGAACAACCCTTTCACAGGGGTCGCCTAAGACCATCGGAAAACACATATATAATTACATATTGTTTTTGTGATTAATCACTATGCTTTAATTATGTTCAATTTGTAACAATGAAATTGGGGGTCACCACAACATGAGGAACTGTATTAAAGGGTCGCGGCATCAGGAAGGTTGAGAACCCCTGCTCTAAGGGCTGTGTGAGCTTTCTGGCTTCCTTAGGTGGCATCTGCAGTCCATCTCTTCTCCTCAGATATCTGGGGAGCAATCTCTTCAGCCCACAGATGCTAAAAAAGATTCCTCTGGTCGTGGCTGAATGGAGGCAACAGCAAGATTGATGGATGGGGAGAAACATTTGCAGAAGCTGTGGATCAAAGAAGTCTCATCAGGTGGAGTTTAAAAGAACACTGGACACAGGTGAGTGGCTTTAGCCTCTGAGACCCACTCCGCCTTCGCTTGCTGCAGCGCCATGACAGATCATCATACTATGCCTCTATCCCCACCTCTGCAAACATCCTTCCCTGTAGGACACATTCTCTTTTAGTGCTCAGAACTTCTTAAATATTGTTTTTAAAGTTTTAGTGTGCCTGGGAGACACACACTAGCTTCTGCCCTACATTGGAGTTGGCTGTATCCAAACCTTGTCCATCCAACCTCCCAACGTGGGGGTTTCTTAAGGTTAAGGACAGATCAGACACACCATGTGGCTGACCCATTAGCTGTGTGGCCAGATGCTGTGCCTGCTCCCTGAAGATGGGAGTGGCCTCTGAGCAGGAAGGGCCCAGGATCAGGACCAGCCAGGGTCAGGCCCTAGACATGAAGGGACGGACCTTGAAAGAAGACTAGCATTAGGTGACTTAATCCCCTCAACAACCTTTCAAGGAGGGTACTCATATCATCCTCACCCCACAGATGGAGAGACTGGGGCTCTGCGCACACTGCCAGTGTGTGGTGGAGCCTGGATTCAGTCCAGGCCTGTCTGACTCCAGAGCCAGTGCTTTCACCACTAGAGCTGGGGGGGCACATAGGTCATGTAAACCATTCAGGAACAATGCAGGCTCATTAACTGATTGAAAGGTAGTGGCCATTCCAGGATATGGCCTTCAGGGGGGGGTGGGTGTTGTAATAACACCAGTTTCTCAGCCAACCCAATCCCCGGGCCTAAGGTGTTAAGAGCAGGAAGAGGAACTAGCCTAGAGTTCACAGTTTTGAACCTGAAAAGTTGCCTTATCATTTAAAAGGCACCCAAACCTCTGCTTCCCTGGGTTATTCTTCCCCATCCCCTATCGCACCCCCACCTCCACCTCCACCTCCACCCCCAAGCTGTCCCATGTGGACACACCGAGGTGTCTGGAGCGGCTCCAAGCTGCCATGTCCCAGCTCAAGGCGCTGTCTCCAGCAGGCTCCTGTGGAAAGGTTGTACCAATAAAGGGGTGTTCCAGAGCCCTCTCCACTACCCCTCGGAGTGAACCCTAGGTTGGGCAGACAGGGGCCTTTGGGCAGAGCCTGTGAGGGAGCCTGAGGCTGGTAGGGAAGGGACATCTGATGAGAAAACCAGAGAACAGACAAAAAATATCAGAGCAGAGTGGGGGTTTGGCCATGGATTAGGGTCAGCTGGGGCCATAGTGCTGCCTGCTTCTGCCCACAAAGCATCTACACTGGAGAGCTCTCATGTCCACCCCTGCTAGGGGCAGTAACAGAGTCAACCCCCTGGACAGTGTCAAAGATCAGTCAGACTGTTGCTGGGACAGTGAGGGGAGTACAGTATTTCATGGGCCTGACATACCAAAGATCAGCCACCTCAGATCCCCCTGAGAGCCTCCATCTTGTCCCACCCAGATACCTGAGCTCAGGTCCCATCATGTAGCAGATGGACGCAGGTTGGAAGCCATTGAAGGTGGAGCTCAGGACTGAACTGTAGGCGCCCATGGAGGGGAAGATGAGCCAGTCACCCACGTCCAGCTCAGGCAGCTGCACCTCCTCATTGTAGAACGTGTCAAAGGCAGTGCACGTGGGACCATAAAGGATGCAGGGGAAGAGGGGCGGCTTTGAGCAGAGCTCCTGCAGGGACACAGGGGTGGGGAGTCAGAGAAGGAAGAACTCCTGCCCCCAACCCACCTTCCCAGCCCATACCCTCGGCCAGCAGAGCAACCCCAGGCACCAGCAAGGACACTGGCAGTCACTCACACCAGCCAGTCCCTATGTGCCAGGCACTGCTCTTGACCCGGCCCTCATGGAGCTTATATTCACTCAAGTGACACATCCTAGCCCTGCTAATTCTCAAGGCCACACACACATGGGGCCTCCGTTTCCTATCTATAAAAGCAAAAGATTTCAGTCAGTAATCACTCAAAATACTGGGTCAAACTCAGCTGCTATTGGAGTCACAATGGAGGAGGTTTAACAAAGGATTGATGCCACGTCCCAACCCAGGAGAGGCCTGGTTTCAATCGCCTGGGCCTTCGCCTCGGCATCGGGGTCCTTGGAAGCTTCCCAGATGAGTCAACTGTGAAGCAAGTTGGAGAACCTCCATTTCGTAGGACTCCTGCATCTCCAGCATTCAAGGATTCTGGTCACACACACACACACACACACACACACACACAGTGCATACAGAGAGATCACATGGAAACCCAGAGGCAAACCTATGTGCGCACACACCCACACAGAACCATATACCCATCCACCCACCTACCTGCACAGGTGTCAGTCAGCATGCTCACACACAAAATGCACACACACAGAAGTGCGCATGCAAATACAAACAGGCTTGCCTGTGCACATCCTTGTACACGCACATGGTATGACAATCTATAAAGCCATGTGTAGTCTAAGACCCTGCCCCCTTGCACCTCACAGAGGGATCGCTGCCTCACAGGGAAAGGGGCTGAACTCACTGCTATCAGGTCTGGGAGGTGCCAGAGCCACACAAGGATCCCCTTACCTTCACCACAATTGGCATCCTGGGGACATGATCCCTGAGGAAGGAGCGAAAGGTGCCATAGTGGCCCTCGTTGAGATAGTACAACAGTTTCCGGTGGCCTCCTGGGAGAGGGGAGAGGACAGGACCGTGCTCAGCCAGGTCTCACCACTGACGGTCAACACTGAGTCCCGCACCCTTAACACCGGCCCAGACCCTCTGCCCAGCACTGGATAACCCTTGTGTCCTGCTTCAGGAGCCTCCCCGGGTCCCCTGCAAGATTCCGGCCTGTTCTCTGGGCTCCCACGGCTCCTCTGCCCCACCTAGCACCTCATCAGAGTGCTGTGGCTGCTACTGCCACTAACAATGATTGTACAAGTAACCCGGGCATTGTTCCAACCTGTGTGCACATATTAAATCATTTCATCCTCCTCACGACACTCTGAGTAGGGACAATGAACACTACTGTACATTTGAGGACACTGAGTCTTGCCAGAAGTTACACAGGAGAATGGGGCAGGGCTGGGATTAGTGCCCCTGTCAGTGCCCGGCTCTCACAGTCAGAGAGCAGCGTAATCGTCACCTCCATTCCTTTAAACACTCTGCCTCTGTTGATGCCTCACTGAGCACGTGGCGGCTTCTCCCCAGCTCCGTCACACTCCGATGTACATTGAGCTGATGCTCACCTACAGCCCCAGACCCTAGGACATGAACTACTACCAACCACTTTCTGAACAACCACTCCTAGCCCGTCCTTAGACATTGATGTCCTTAATATTTCCAACTGGTTTCTGTGGGTACTTGGGCCATCCCATACCCTTTGAGCATTTAGATGCCCAGATCTTTCTGATTATTGGTTTCCTCTCCCTGGGTCCCCGCCTCCCACCACCTCCACCACCTCCACTACCATCTTCTCTCTGGTGTGAGTCCTCCTGTCCCCGCTCTCTCTCAGCTGCCAGCACTGATCCTGCCTCCTGTGCCCACAGCCCCACTTGTCCCTAAGCCAGTTGGTCATGGGTTAGTCATGGCAGCCCTGAGGCTGGGCACTCTGTCGGCTGGCATGTCTGCAAACACAAGGGCAGCAGCCTCGCGGTCAGACAGACCTGGCGCCGCCGTGCACGAGCTGGCTGTGCTGCCTTGGACAGTCACTTCCTCTCTCTGAGCCTCCAGATCTCTGCCTGCAAAATGGGAATGGCCCCAAACTGCCTCACAGGAGGGCTGAGCAGAAATGAGGTAAAACAGTAATTGCTCACATAATAGATCCTTAACCACTGGCAGCTCATGCTATTGTGAAGACAACAATGATAAGCCATAATATGCATAACTCAGGCTTTTGTTAAATGGTGGCAGAAATCATATGCCCCAAATCACAACATTCTCTAATGAGACACTTTGTGAGGAAATGAAATTAGTGGACCCCCGTGCCTTTAGGGTTACAAAGGTGTGTGTAGGGCATTTGTCCAAAGGATAAGGAAACAGATTAAAATGACTTAGATTCTGGCTGGTGTAGCTCAGTGGCTGAGCATGAATCTATGACCAGGAGGTCATGGTTCGATTCCCGGTCAGGGCACCCTGCCTGAGTTGTGGGCTCAATCCCCAGTGTGGGATGTGCAAGGCTTGGCCTATCAGGGATTCTCCCTCATCATTGATGTTTCTGTCTCTCTTGCCCTCTCTGAAATCAATAAAAGTATATTTTAAAAATAAAATAAAAGTTATTTAGAAGTATTGATATGATGGTCATAACATTTCAAAGTAAAGGGCACTAACCCAGAGGGTGAGTCTATTCTAGCTTAACATGCACTTGAGTTTCTACTTAGCTCCCTTTGTGAGAACAGCAACCCCCCCCAACCCCTTCCTCCAAATAACAAACAATCAATAACTCTCCTGAGATGGTTGACTCAATATCATTTACTGTTACCCTACAAATGTCACCCTTAACCTCCAGGCCATGGTACCGACAATATTTCCTCATATGTATGTTATACAAATACTATTTACTCACTAGAACTTGGGTTCTAAAACTCCACGCCTGTTAGAAAATGCTTGCTTGGAAACAGTAAAGTGCATACCAGCAGGGGAGGCTGTGGCCCATGAGCTATGCTCTTAGACTTCCCCTCCAGACACAGGAAGAATAAAGACCCTCAATGCCTCCCTCCAGGCTCTCTGAGAACAACACAGTAACGTTACTAACAGGCTCTATCCTGCAGCTAAATCAAAGCATGTTTCCCCAGAATGAGGAAACCGGAAGGGAACTCAGACCCTCTGGCCCTCCTGCCCCCAAGGCCTGGGGACCCCTGGACAGAGCGCTCCCTGCCCAGTCCGGGCCCACCCACCAGGCTGCAGCACAGCCTTCTTGGCGATGATGTTGACAGCGGCCACGCAGACAGGTGCCGCATAGAAGCGGCCTGGCTCCCCAATGACTTCCATGCCGGTCCCCTCGGGGAAGTCCTGGGCCAGGGCAGCATTGATCACTCTCGCCATCTGTGGGGACAGACCCGAGCCCTGTGAGGCCAGTCCCTGTGCGGGTCTTTCCCTGCGTCTTCTCTCTTCATTCCCCTGACAGCTCTGTGGGAAGGTGTCAGCATCCCCTTGTGCAGGGGAGGAAACAGGTCAAGACTGTGGCCCAGAGGAGAGAAGTGCCCGAGGGCACAAGCCTAGTGACCAGGCTGTAGCACCATGAGATCTGACTTGGAAACATTGAAATCAATACGTGATCAGCAATGAGAAACTGTCTCCTGGGTGTGGGGGATACAGTAAGGAAACCTCTATCTGACTGTAGCCTTACCAGGGGTAGGAACCAACACATCTGTAGAAGGTACAGAACCGCATGCTCCCATGCAAACACACACACACACACACACACACACACACACACACACACTCGTATATGTGCACATGCCACGTATGTAGAGTCAGAGACCTCTCAACCAACACAAAGCCCAGCTACATGCAGGCACATGACTGAGGTTCAAGAGCTCCCTGTACACACACACACACTCTGTGCAATAAACCCCGGCTGGGTCCCCCAGACGCCCTCTCCTCCTCCCCTCTTACCTCCTCAAACTCCGGCTCAGAGCCCTCCACTCCAGGGAAGCCCCCTCCAATGTCCAGGAGGCTCATGTCATGCCCGACCCCACGTCCCATCTCAAACACACGCCGGCTGTCGGCGATGACCTGTGCGAAGCGGGCAGGATTCTGGCAGCCTGCGCCCACGTGGAAGCTGAGCACAGGTGGAGTGACAGGTGCAGAAACACACGAGGAAATGCAAGGGTCAGCAGGAGGAGATACACATTGGGAAACAGCCACACAGGCACAGTGTGAACCAGCACGGACACAGACACGGGGACACACATGACTACATGGAGCTGGTGGGCACTCACAGGAGCCACAGCCTTGGTTGTGCCCATGGGGGTCCCAGAGACACACACCATATGACAGTCCATGAGCTGAGGCTGTCGTGGTTGTGGCACAGTCACCTCTCTTAGCTACCCCTCCCAAAGCTTCGGGGCAGGGGTTCCTCTTCTCCTCCTCCTTGGAATGCAAGTGATCTGAACCCCAAATCTCAAACCATCTACCAGGGGGCGCAGAGGACCCAATCAGGGGCAGGTGGGGTGAGGTGAGGGAGGATGCTCCTCAGGTTCAACATTCAAGGGGGCACCAAAGCTCTGAGCAATCAACGTAAGTATCCTTCATGCACTATCGTGTATAATAAAGAGGTAATATGAAAATTGACCATCATGCCCTCGCACACAATGGCGGCCCCCCCATGTGGTCACAAGATGGCCATGCCCATGTCATCACAAGATGACCACCACAAGATGGCCAGCAGGGGAGGGCAGTTGTTGGTGATCAGGCCGGCAGGGGAGGGCAGTTGGGGGAGACCAAGCCAAGAGGAAGGCAGTTGGGGGTGACCGGGCTGGCAGGGGAGCAGTTAGGCATCGATCAGGCTGGCAGGGGAATGGTTAGGGGGTAATCAGGCAGGCAGGCGAGCAGTTGGGAGCCAGCAGTTACAGATTGTGAGAGGGATGTCTGACTGCCAGTTTAGGCCTGATCCCACAGGCAGTCAGAATTCCCTGAGGGGTCCCAGATTGAAGAGGGTGCAGTTGGGCTGAGGGACACCCCCTCCCTTAGTGCACAAATTTTGTGCACCCAGCTTCTCATCTATAGAGAGAGAGGAAGAACGAGTGAGAGAGAGACCTCAATTGGTTGCATCCTGTACACACCCCATCAAGGGATCAAACTTGCTGATGCAAAAATATCCATGATGAATAAAATACAAAAATGTTAGGAAGGTCAAGGAGGGAAAAAAGGAGACAAATGTACTACTCTTTGTAATATTTTAAGCAATAAAAATATACAAAAACTTTAAAGACAAGATTAGTTAACAGTAATTGGACCCATAAGGAAAAGAAAAATCAGATGCCAATCCTGTCTTGATTTAAAATTTCATATTCTCTCATCATGGATTTTTTCTGCATTAATTTTTTAAATACTGTATTAAACATTATTTATCTGGAGTACAAAGTTTTCGGCACCCCGTTAAATTTTACACCCAAGGCCAGTGCCTTGCCTGCCCCACCCTCCCAGCAGCTGACACCCACCTCCTCTTCTGAGGACCACAGGGAGCCACCGGAGGCCCAGAGGGGCCACACTGACCCTAGGGCACCCAGGGAGTCAGAGGCCGCAGACAGGCGTGGGGACCAGGAGCCCGGCTTTGCAGGAGGGAGAGTCCGTGCTCTTACCTGGCTCCCACCACAGCCAGGCCTAGGTCTCGGGCGGACTTGAGCAAGTGTCCACACAGCTCCAGGCTGGCCCCAAACTTGGAGATCATGAGGATGAGGCTCTGGCTGTACTCGGTCCACAGTCGAAGGACCAGCCTGGGAGGGGGTGTGAGGTGAAAGGCATTCTTAGACACATGAACCCTAAGCCTGAATGCTTGCTGCCCCCACCCAAACTCCTCGGTCCTCTGGACTGTCCAGCCATGGAGGTTCAGGGAGGGAACACAATACTTTTTAAATTTTTTAAAATATATTTTTATTGATTTCAGAAAGGAGGGGAGAGGAAGAGAGAGATAGAAACACCAATGAAGAGAGAGAAGCATTGATCGGCTGCCTCCTGTACTCCACTTACTGGAGATCAAGCCTCCAACCGGGGCATGTGCCCTTGACATGAATCTAACCCAGGACCCTTCAGTGCACAGACCCGACACTCTATCCACTGAGGCAAACCAGTTAGGGCTACACTACTTCTTAGAGACTTCTGCTCAGGCAAGAAAAATCAGGAAAAAGATAAAATTATAAGCATCCCTTCAGCAGACCTCCTGTCACAGGATCAGAGACGTTAAATAACTTTCCCAAGAACACACAGATGCGACAAGTAAGTCAGAAATGTGACCCCTGGTCTTCCTGAATCCTACGAGTGCTTTTCCCATGAGGTTGCTGACTCCAGACCTCCTAATGCCAGGCTCTGCCAGCGCCTCTGCAGACACAGGGAATCTTTGACATGAGTGGGCACCAGGGAGGGCACTGGGACACCTGGCAAATTCTTGCTCTTTGCTGCTTGGGCATCTCCTAGTCACCACAGAACAGCCTTCATCTCCTTGCTGAGGCCCAAGTCAGTTTGCCAGAACTTCCTCCCTGTCCCCACCTGCCTGCAGCCCTGCTGGTCTCACCTGGCCCCAGGGTGGTGCTGGGCCACCTTGGTCAGCTCCTCCTCACTGTCGAAGGTCAGGAGCTGCACCCCATGGCGGGCAGCATACTGCAGGTGGGAGATGGGCTTGCAGGGGTTGCCATAGATGATGCGTGAGGGGGCCACACCCAGACCCAGCACCTGCTCCAGCTCCCCCTGCCATGGGCAAAGCCAGAGTAAGGGACTGCCTCCCTGCTGCCCTGCTTTTTGGGCACAGGAACCATGGGCATGAGGGGCTGTCCCCTACTGATTCCCTACTGTGCATCTGGCACAGCGCTGGGCACATATTGTGCTACTTAAGCTTCTAGACTGCTCTGAGGAATATATAGTTGAACCCATTTTAAAGACCAAGAAACTGAGGCTCCAGTGAAATGGCTGGGCCAGGACAGAACGGGGTCTGGGGATGAAAGCGCATGTTCCCTCCACTCCTTAGCTCAGGCTGACTGCCCTCCTCACCTAGACCAGTGGAGGGTGCACCACACCCAGTTCATTCATTTATTCTTTCACAAACAACTGGGCACCACACACATCAGCCACTGTTCATGGGCTGCTGTCCCCACTTTGAGACACCTGGCAACTGGCCTTTTTCCTCCAGGAACCGTCAGGCCTATGAATGAGGAAACTGGCTGTGGCCCAGGCTCACCTGGCTGGCACAGTCGAAGCCGGTGCCCAGGGCGGCCAGGACACGCAGCACCCAGGGGCTGCTGTTACACTTCACCGCATAGAAGGGCGAGACCCTTGGCAGGGCCTGGCAGAAGGCCTGGTGGCGGCTGGCCAACACTCCCAGGTCGCCCACCATGAAGGGGTCTCGGTGGTCCTGCCAAGGCAGAGAGAGAGGCAAGAAAGGCTGGGCATTGTGTCACTTCAGTGAATCCTCACAGGGTCTCCATGCGGCAAGTGCTGCTGTTACCCAGTTAGGAAAAGAGGAAACTGTGGCTCTAAAATCTTTTTATTTTTTTCCTTTTTCTTGAATACATTGGGGTGACACTGGTTAAAAAATTATACAGGTGTCAGGTGCACTACAATATGAATCTTTTTCTCAAAGTCAATAGCTACTACATGGCAATGGTAGGATTTGAGCCTTGATCTTCTAACTCTTACAACAGGAAGACAAGAGGGCAACAAGCTTTATAGACCAAATGGGCGTAATGACTCTCCAACCCACACCCGGATCACTTGGCACAGGGTGAAATCCCAGGAGCTGGTGGGGGACTAGAAGGGGACAGGAGAACTATCCCATGCCACCAGGGAACACAGCTATTCAGTAATGCTGGAAGCCAATTACAGCATGTCAGCAGGGCTGAATCATCTGGAGATGGCTGAGAGCATTTCCCAAAACCTGAAAAGGATGCATTAAATGATTGTTTGCTGCCAGGCAGGTAAGGGCATCTCAATCTACATGTTCTTGCCTCCTACTGGCCAAACACCTGAACAGCCGAAGGCAATTCCCTAATCTGACAATGAATTCTGTACCTAACCCTACCCTTTGATGTGTATATCTCCAACTTGCCTTGAGATAAATTGTGTTAATAAATAGCAACTGGTCCTGAGACAAGGACAACTTAGTTCCTTTAGCTAAGTCTTCTCTGACTCCCCATAATGCCTTTCAAAATTATGTTTCGTCTCTGGACTCTTGAATAATCTATGCACAGCACCTTCTCCAGATTCCTGAACCCTTCTAGATGCTGGATCAAGACCTCTGGCATTAATGCTTTATGGGGGCCTGGACTCTCCAACCCTCACCCGGATCATTTGGCACAGGGTGAAATCCCAGGAGCTGGCGGGGGACTAGAAGGGGAAGGAGAACTATCCCATGCCACCAGGGAACACAGCTATTCAGTAAGACCTAGTAAACTAACTTATAAAACACAAAGTCTTATTTTGTCCTCACCTAAGTAGGGACTGAGACCCACCCTCTCCACTCCCCACTCCTTGACCTTCCCCCCCCCTCCTCTCCCCTCACCGAATCAGAGAGCTCCCGGATCTTCTTCAAGACCACCTCCATGGCAGATTCCTCAGGCCCCAGGGGGATGATATCCTTCATCAAGGAGCTTCCGGAGCGTCCTTCGTTCTCCTTCGAGTCGGTGAGGGTGGTGCTCACCCCTGACTGTCCATCAGAGCCCTCTGCCAGGGACACTCCCAGCATCCTGGAAAGGCCTTGCAATGAGGACACTCCTCCCTCCTCCTCCCAGCGCCCTGCTGGCCCGTGGAGCCAGAGTTCCTGGGCCAGTAAGCCCTCGGCCTCCCATGCAGCCACATAGAGCTCCGGGGAGCCCTTGTGAACTTTCCCATCTGTGGATGGACCACTGGCCAGGCCCAGCCTGCTTCAGGGACCTAGTATGAAACCAAACAAGTTGCACAAAATTGCCAGGCTGGAGTTGCTAAGTGGTTGAGTATTGACCCATGAACCAGGGGATCAGGGTTGGATACCACATCAGGGCACATGACTAATTCGTGGGTTTGATCTCCTTTGGAGGTGTGCAGGAGGCAGCGGATTGATCATTCTCTCTCATCATTGATGTTTCTATCTCTCTCCCTTCCTCTCTCTGAAATCAATAAAAACATATTTTTGAAAAGATACACAAAACATGCACCTACCATAGGTGGTTGGCATCCTCTTCCAGGCTCCTGCACACACATGTTCCCATTCACAGATGAGAAATGTGACCCACAGAAAAGATAAGTGCAGAGTCCACGATCTTTAGATTATAGGGCTAGCTGGGAGCCAGGGGGTCATCTAGCCCAACATTCCACTTTACACATGTGGACAAGTGACCCAGAGAGAGGAAAGGACTTGCCTAAGGTCACCACGTGGTCAGTAGCTGAGCTGGGACTGGCACCTGCGTTCCCTAAAGCAGCCACTGCACAGCAACTGGCCACCATCCCAGAGAATTAAGTGAGGGCCACCTACAGCCTCAGTCCTTCTGTTTCAGCAGTTGGGGCTGCACCCATGGGCCCCACTCCACCCCCAGACTCACCTGGTGCCGATCATCACCTGCTTCTTCAGGCCCAGCACAGGGGACCAGGATCTATGTTGTCTTGGGCTTCAGGTAAATCCCTTTGGGAAGAGAAGAACTCAGCTCAGATCTCAGGCCAGGTGAAGAACCTGTGAAGCTGTCCCTCCAAACCATGGCTACCACGACCCACTCAGCCAAAACTTCCCAGCTCTGAGTGGGCCACACAACAGGCCCTCAGGGTGAGGTCAGACTCCCATTATAAGTGAACACCAGTGATGATCAGAGTAGAGAGACCCTGGAAACCCAGTCACCCACCTTCCCACCTCTAAGATGGAAACACCGTGGGCTCAGAGGTCTTCAGACAGATCAGCAAAGCTGGAGTGGAGCTGCGAGTGGAACCTGACCTCAGACTCCAGCTGGTCTCTCCCTGTGCTGTGTCTCTGCCCTCCCTGCACATTTAAATATCTGGCTGGGAGACTCTGATTGGATAGTGAGCCCTCTGAGTCACCTGGTGTCCAGTCACACCCCCACATTCTCACTGCCCTTTCTCTCCATATGGGTTGCTGAGGTCTTACTCTGACTTGTTGGTCCACCCAGGATCAAGCATCAGGCTGAGTCTCTGGGCCTGCCCCAAGGCTTCTCTGACAGCTGTTCAGCCCAGGCAAGGATGGGAAGATGATAAAGATCTCAGGGAAACAGAACCCAGGCCCTCAGCCCTTCTACTCTGTGACAGCTTGAGAAGGGAGGCAGTTCATCCCCTGAACTCCACAAAACATTTGGGGATACAAATTAGCTTTGGAGGGATATTGGTCAGGGTGGTGGTGAATATAATGTCATTATTTAGTGCTTACTCACCACCAAGCGCCCTGCCATGTATCAAACCATTTAACACTCACAAAACCTTATGGGACCAGAACTTCGCTGGAGATCCTGACCAGTACTTGGCAGGAGATCCTGGCTAGAGATCCTGGCTAGGCTGCTGATCAACTGAAGGCTGTCTCCGTGTCATTCCTTCTTCGCCGACTCCATCCACACCTTTGGGGACCCCTGGGCCTGCTGGGATTGGACCCCAACATGTTCCCTTATCCCTGAGGAAAAAAAAACCTTATGGATATAGTTGCAATTATCTTACAGGTAATGAAACCAAGGCACAGAGAGGCAGGATAATAATAGAATCTATTTACTAGGATCACAGAGAGTGCATGAGATAATGCATGTAAATCTCATATCTAGCTCCTTCATATTATGGGTTAAGAACTCATGAAAGTGAGAGAGAAAACCAAGTTGGCGGCCTAGGTAAATGCCAGGACTCGCTGCCTCTCACAACCACATCAAAATTGCAACTAAAATACAGAATAACCATCATTCAGGACCGCCTGAACTCTGGCTGAATGGAAGTCCTACAACTAGAGATTTAAAGAAGCACACCAGTAATGAAAGGAAGGGTAGATGCGTGAAACCGGCTGTTCCAACACCCATGTGTGGTGTGTTTTTAATCAGGAGGATATCTTGGCTGCAGAGGCCTCCCATGAGGAGCAAAGGCTCCCAGCCCCTTTTCCATATGAATAGCCTGTCCCCTCAGCCCAGGATTCCAAGCTGTGATGAAATCTCCCTATAACTTTGGGCTATAAAGACAAGCTGGGATTGTAGCCAAGTGACATGGAGGCTGTTGGAGACCCAGACAGTTCCTCTTAAAGGGCTGGCACACAGAATTACTCAAACTCACTTCCTCTAAGCTCCAGTGCTGGGGCAGCAGCTTGAAAGGATCCAGGGATATATAGGTAGTAACTAAATTGGCATCAGGACAAGAACGCCAAGACAACTTTCTCCTAGACAAAAGTGCTAGAAGGGTCACTGTTCCTATGCTGAGGACTCCCCTGCTGAAGAGCTGACTGACAGGCACTATATCTGAGTTTCCATCAACCTGGCTCACACTGTGCACTCTACCCTGGTGATTCCCTGAGACCCTGCCTCACCCAATTTCCAACCCTACCTAATTTGCAGCCCCACCCAAGGGTCTGCAGAGTCTTTTCCTTATGAATGGCCTGTCCTGGCTCAGGCTTCAGACTTTCTTAAAATCTCTCAGGCAAGCAGCAGCTGTTGTCAGCAAGCCCCACACCACTCAATAAGAGGCCCCATGTCTGGCACTGGCAGCAGCCTGCCTTCCTTCACAGCTTGGCCTCTTCTGGGTACTTTTGAACCCAATACAAGTAGCAGACACCTGCAGATCACTCTGTATCTCTGGCTAGGTGGCCTCAGGCAGAGCAAAGGCAGTGGCTGACTTTGTACCTCCAGGGGGGCCCCAGAGCCTGTGTACCCAATGGACAGCTTCAGACCATGCCAGATTACAACCTTACACATCCATGAGCAATACACTCAAGGGACAGACTCAGAGCACCAAAGCCCCACGGAAGCAAGTCCTGCTCCATAGAAGTGTCTCCTGTATGGCATCTCTTCCACTGTAGTCACAGCTGGAACTCACAGCCAATTGGCCTGGAGGTCAATGCCTCCCAGTGATGCTAACAGCAATCAAGGCTCAACTACAGCAAGACAGTACACACAGCCCACAAAGCAGAACACCTAGAGTGCCCAGCTCAGGTGATGGGGGAAGCTGAACCACTGGGCTCTACAGGACACCTACTACACAGGTCATTCTACCAATTCCAGGAGAATAGCAGCTCTACCTAATACATAGAAACAAATACAAGGAAGCAGCCAAAATGCGGAGACAAGAAACATGTCACAAATGAAAGTACAGAAGAAATATCCAGAAAAAAATTAAGTGAAATGGAAGCAAGTAATCTACTAGATACAGAGTTCAAAACAATGCTTATAAGGATGCTCAAGGATCTTAATGAGAGTTTCAAGGGACTTAGTGAGAATTTCAAGGATTTTAGTAAGAATTTCAAGGAAATTAGTAAGAACATCAAAGACATAAAAATGGACCAGTCAGAAATGGAGGATACATTAACTGAAATTAAGAATCATTGACAGGGAATCAACAGTAGAATAGAGGATTCCAAGAATTAAATCAGTGATTTGGATTATGGGGAAGCTAAAAACACCCAACCAGAAGAGCAAAAAAATAAAAAATAAATAATCTGAAGATAGTGTAAGGAGCCTCTGTGACAACTTCAAACGTACCAACATTTGCATCATGGAGGTGCCAGAAGGAGAAGAGTGAGAGCAGTATATTGAAAATCTATTTGAAGAAATAATGAATGAAAACTTCCCCTACTTGGTGAAAGAAATACACTTTAAGGTCCAGGAAGTGCAGAGGCCCACACCAAAACACATCTTAATTAAAATGCCAAAAGTTAAAGACAAAGAGACAATCTTAAAAGCAGCAAGAGAAAAACAGCTAGTTACTCACTAGGAAGCACCCATAAGACTATCAGCTGATTTCTCAACAGAAACTTTGCAAGCTAAAGGGAGTGGCAAGAAGTTTTCAAAGTGGTGAATAGCAAGGACCTACAACCAAGATTACTCTACCCAGCAAAGCTATCATTTTGAATTGAAGGTCAGATAAAGAGCTTCACAGGCAAGAAAAAGCTAAAGGAGCTCATCACTGTCAAACCAGTATTACATGAAATGTTGAAGGGTCTTCTTTAGGAAAAAGAAGAAGGAGGAGGAAGAAAAGAAGAAAAAAGAAGAGGAGGAGGAGGAGGAGGAGGAGGAAGAGGAGGAGAGAAAAGAGATAAATATATGAACAATAAAATGGCAATAAATACATATCTACCAACAATTGAATCTAAAAATTGAAATAATTTGCCCTAGCTGGTTGGGCTCAGTGGATAGAGCATCGGCCTACAAACTGAAGGGTCCCTGGTTTGATTCTGGTCAAGGGCACATGCCCAGGTTGCAGGCTCAATCCCCAGTAGGGGGCATGCAGGAGGCTGCCAATCAATGATTCTCTCATCGTTGATGTTTCTCTCTCTCCCTCTCCCTTCCTCTCTGAACTCAATAATAATATTTTTTAAATACATAAATAAAATTAAAATAAATGAACAAGAAATCTAATGAACAAAATAAACTGATGAATAAAATAGAACCAGAGGCATGGAAACATGGAATAGACAGATGAATCCCATCAGGAAGTAGGGAGAGGGGGTCAGAAGAGGCAACTAAAAAACTTATATGCATATATTCATTACCTAAGGACACAGAAAATAGGGTAGTAAAAGCCTGGGGCAGGGTGAGAACAGGGTGGAGGCGGGCAATGGGGGGAAAAAAAGGGAGACTTCTGTAATACTCTTGACAATAAAGATTTTTTGAAAATAACTCATTAAACTAGTTTATGATAATAATGATGTTAGCATGATAAGGAACTTAGAGATCATCTACACCAGCAATTTTTAAACTTTTGGCCTTAAAAACTAAATTATGGACCCTACAGTGGATATTTGTCATATCTTGTGGCTACCCACCATCTATGAACAGCCCCTCCTCCACTCCCTCCTTCTGCCATGAGGAAGCAAGAAATGGACCTTCCCAGACTCCTTTGTAGCAGGGATGTGTGAGGATATGACCTGGGATCTATCAGATTCATTTGCCGGCATGAGGATCAGCTGGTTAGAAAAGTGACTGCAGCAGGCATGTGGGTAGTGGTGAAATAATATAAATAAATAAATAAATAAATAAATAAATAAATAAATAAATATAAACAAATGAGGCTGAGACTCAGTAACGGGTCACAACCAGACAGGAGGAGGTCTAAATAGCAGCTGCTTCATTGGGTTATTGTGAAGGTCAAATAAGATGCCATATACAGAACCCATAGGACACTTGTTGACACATCATAAATCCCACATAAGTTTTTTTTTTTCAATCCTCACCCAAGGACATACTTAGAGAGAGGAAGCTGAGAGAGAGAGAAACATCAATGTGAGAGTGAAACATCTATTGGTTGCCTTCTGTACTCCTCATCGGGGATTAAACCCCAACCCAAGCATGTGCCCTGATCAGAATGGAACCGGCAACCTTTGGGTTGCTCAACCAAGTGAACCACACCGGCTGGGAGCCTCACATATTTTACCTCCTGATGGTGATAGTGATGCCAGTGGTGTGACTTCTAGAAGAGGTTCAACAACAGGGCTCCAGGTTTGACCTGTTGAGGCTCCCTTGGCACACAATGAGGCCTAATGACACTTCTGAGGGAAGCTTCAAGACACTATGTTTGCCATTAAGTACCCCAAGGTGCTGCAACACCTTCAATTTTCACAGATGCAGAAACGAGGCCTCTGGCTGATATTTCTAGGTCTCCTTCCCAGCCTGGAAGGTCTTCTGTAGATTCTGAAGCAGGTATCTGGAGCTTGCCTCCCTGGGAAGGGAAAAGACCTCTGATTGCCTTCCGGAAAAATGCAAAAGATGCCTGTCTCCTCCATGACATAACTCCATGGCAAGATGATTACTTCTGGGAGCCACAGGGGAAGCACAGAATACACTGGATTTCAATCTGCCCTGAGGCTGAGCCTCGCCTGCTCCAGATTCAGGCAGGCAGCTCTGCCACAGCAGGTTTCACAACGCCATGGAAGTCCTGAGATCAGGAGGAAGGACAGTTGGCTGCTTTCAACACTTTCACGATGAAACCAAAGAGAGCAAGACCATGGAGAGAAGCACTCGTCATGTTAACCCATCTACAAACATTATGAGACATCTATTCTGTGCTAGGCACACAGTGGGGCAGGCAGAGAGGCAATCAGAATCTCCTAGTGAACTGATGAGTAATGTGTTTTACATCTCATAAAATACTCGGGAGGGAAGACACACTCTCCTTGGAAGAGCTGGGAGTGTTTCTCTTGAACTAGACCTGGAAGAAAGACTGGGGCTTGTTAAACAGATATTAACAGGATAATTATGTTAAAGAGCTAATAATAATGTCAGTCACTTTGCATTCATTTTATCAACATGTCCCAAGCTGTACTCATGACCTTTACTTCCAATATGACCTCTTCCAGCTTTTCCATCTCAGTGAAAGTTACTGCCAAGTGCACAAACCAAAAAATTCAGATTCATCCTTCTCCCCAGCTCATTCTCACTCTCCAACACACATCCCATTCCCATTTTTCCTCATGCATTTCCCCAGTCATCTACTTCAGTTGAGTCTCTCTGGTCTGCCCTTCCATCCACTCTGCATTGCAGCCACAGTTACCTCTTCTGAGAGCACATGTGAACATGCTCCATTCCCTTTAAAAATCTTTCAATGACTTGGGATTCCTCACATGACTGACAAGGTCTTCCTACTCTTGTCCCCAATGTCCGTCCTTGCCTCACTTTGTGTCACAGATCCCCTCACTGCCTACTTCACCACAGAGCAGGTCTTCTTTAAAAGGTCATACTCTCAGGCTCCTCCCATCCCCTCACTATCTTCATATATGTTCTTCCCATGAGCACCTCACACTCCCCACTCCTCCCTCATTCCTCTGTGGAACACACTTTCACCAAATTTCCTTGGCATTGAAACGCCATGCTGAAGATCACCAATGGCCTGCATTTTCCCAATGGCGATATCAGTGCCCACCCCACCCTCAAGCAGGTGAGTTCCTTCCTTCTTGAATCATTTCTTCTCTTAGTTTCCACGACTCATATCTTCTCTGTGGATTCTCACTTCCTGGCTGAACTGGGCAACTCCAGAGATATAAGGTCCATCCAGTGGGATGATGCCCAAGTCCATACCTCTCCTCTAGTTCATGTCTCTCTCCTAGTTCATGTCTCTTTCCTAGTTCATGTCTCTCTCCCATGTTCATACCTCTCTCCCATGTTCATACCTCTCTCCTATGTCCATACCTCTCTCCCATATTCATATCTCTCTCTCATGTTCATACCTCTCTCCCATGTCCATATCTGACCTCTGCTTTGAAACCAGATGCTCACATCTGACTCCATTTAGCAGTTGAATGAGCTTCTCAAACCTGCCTGTCCAAACTGAGCTTTTGACTTGAACCCCCTAAGCTGCTTCTCCCCTCACCCTCAGCATCCTCATTTGTGGATTGATCTGACCAAAAGCCATGGAGTCCTTCCTGACTCTTCTCTGCTCAGACCCCACATCTAACCCCTCAGCAAATGCTCCTGACTTGGCCTTTACAGCCTGTCTTGAGCCTGGTCCTTCTCATTACCTGCACCGCGACCACCCAGCATTTGCAGGGGTTGACAGGAGCCCCTCGAGTTCTCTGCATTCCCTCAGTGCACTCACCTGCTCAAACCTTCTGGGGCCTTCCTTCCCTCTCAGAACAGTCAAAGCCCTGATTCACCAGGAGGTTTGAGAACATCAGCCCTTGGACTCTCTTCCTTTCTCATCTCCCAATACCTCCTCTCACTCACTCTTCTCATCCACACAGGTCTCCTTGCCCCAGCTAACCACACAGCTCCCTTTAGTCTCTGCTCACATCCCAAATCTTCAGACCTCACTCCCCTTCTACCTAAAATAGCACCATCCTTACCCTGGCTGGTGTTGCTCACTTGCTTGGAGCATCACCCCTTCCACCAAAAAGTCCCATGTTCAATTCCCAGTCAGGGCACACATCCAGGTCTCAGGTTCAATCCCATACTAGAGGCAACTGATCCATGTGGATGTTTCTCTCCCTTTCTCTCCCTCTCCCTTCCTCACTCTCTAAAATTAATAAAAACATGTTTGTTTGTTTGTTTGTTTGTCTGTTTAAAAATCTGTCTGAGAAAGGAGGGCATTTATCTGAGGTGTCCCTTGAGATAAACTTTAACTGTGTAGATATTTCGGACATTTAAAGTAGTTGCCAATAAAAAGACTACTTTATGCAGGCAGGACCATGGCAGGCAATTTCATCTGACCTTATATTAGTACTAGTGGCCTGGTGCACGAAATTCATGCATGGTGGGAGGTGTCCCTCAGCCTGGCCTGCACCCTCTCCAATCTGGATCCCCTTGGGGGATGTCCTAAACCGGCAGTCAGACATCCCTCTCACAGTCCGGGGCCACTGGCTCCTAACCACTCACCTACCTGCCTTCTTGATCACCCCTAACCACTCTTCCTGCCAACCTGATTGCCCCCAACTGTCCCCACCCTGAAAGCCTGCTTGTCCACAACTGCCCCCCCTTGCCGGTCTGCTCGCCTCCAACTGCATTCCCCTCCTGGCCTGATCGCCCCTAACCACCTCTGCCTCAGCCCAACCACCATGGCTTTGTCCAAAAGGACATCCAGAAGGTCTCCTGGTCTATTTAGCATATAACCTTTTTATTAGTATAGATAATTATTACTGTCAGAGGTATTATGCCACACACACAAACACACACACACACACACACACACACACACACAAAGTTGGATATGTTGTGGTTGCAGATCAACAAAGGTGGTTGTTAGAAGATATTGTCATTGTCCATGCTTGCTATAAGTTGAGTAGGTGGTCCTGTTGTTGGCCGTGATGTTCATGGTGTGCTGGATTAGTCTGCATTCTTGTTCTGATGAGTCGAAGATATCACTTCCCATTGTGTGGTCATAGTAAGATATGTTCTGTCCACAACGGACAAAAGCAAAATTTCCTAGATTGAAAAGGGCTTTCCTAATGGGTGTTAATGCCATGGGTAGTGAAAAAAGATTAAGTTCTAGAGGTTGGGTCGTTACATATGTGAATTTGGACCATTCTATTAGTTGATCTGATTGGAAAAAATATGGGTCTGCATAAAATAGTTTGCCTTTTGGTATAATTGTGTTCCCATTAGGCAAGGTGTGTGGTATTGAAGCAACGGGGTATGCTATTAGTGTGTCTCTGCCTGAAAGGGTTTTTATAGAAATTTCACAATCATTTATAAGACAACCAATAGGTTGTGTTGGGTCTAGTAAGGCAAGGTTTTGTGTCCATAAAGGAGAAAAACCTGTTCCTCTGACCATAATTTCCCTAATATCCCTCAAGGCAGAGTCAAGTGGGTTTTGTATGTTTTGGCAAGCAGTAAGCAAAGCAAGGTTTCTTGTGTACATAAAGTAAAATAATTAAGAGTATAGTTGTGAGTTGGCACATAGTTAGTTGGGGGTTGTGTTGTGTAATTTTAACTGTTGTAAATGCCCTTTCTGGTCTATTGTCCAGACGGTATTTCTTCCTGCGTTGCAAATTATTTCCTGTTGGGATAGAGAGGAATCCTTAGCTGATTTTACTATTATTTTGTATGGTATTCTCTTAGTGTGTCCTAAATCTCCTATTTTTATATCTGTCTCAGTTATGTGTGGAAGTATTAGCTCCTCAATAGGTGTGAATCTGTTAGTTCTAGGTCTATTGTTCAAAGCAAAGATAGCTTTGTTTAGAAGAGATTGTCAATCAGGATATTTATTATCTACTAGCAAAGTATTGCACGTAGATTTGAGGAGGCCATTGTCTCTTTCAATTATTCCTGCAGCTGTAGGGTTGTAAGTTAAATGGAAGTGCCAATCTATGCTATTTATGGTGGCAAAGGATTGTACCTTTGTGCTAGTAAAGTGTGTGCCTTGACCTAAGTCAGTAATCTTAGGTGTTCCATAGAACACCTTCCAGGTATTTAGTGCCTTTAATGTGATCTGTGCAGTAGGATTTGCTGCAGCATGGGCATACATCATTCCTGTACTAATGTGTATGCATATTTTTGAGCAAAGGGATATTTTAAGGGTCCAATAAAATCTATTTGAATTTGGAAATTTGGTATTTGTGGTCTATCTAAACCTGGTGGATCTGTTCTCCTGAATTGGAACATATTTTTACAGGTGTTACATCCATTAATTCCTTTGTTTATGTCCTCTATTTTGGCTGCTAAATTTCTTTGTGTGAACCAGTTTATCACTGCAGTTTGTCCGGGGTGTCCTAGTTGTTCACGGATATTTTTTATAAATTCTGGCGTGAGCCATAGTGGTTCATCCTCTACCTTAGTAAGTATGTTTCCTTCTCTTTTTAATCTTAACTTTGGAATTTGGGGTATTTGATATTGTCCTGTTTGTGGCTTTCTTTCCAATTTTAGTTTTAGACTATATGTCTCAGATGTGTCAGTTATTGTTATTTCCTCATCTACCTCAATGCCCTTTGCAAGTCTGTTAGCTATTTGGTTTCCTAATGTGAGAATTACTTTTAGCATGAGCTGATATGTGTGTAACGTAGATTTTTTCCTTTATTTTTTTAAATTTTTTATTGATTTAGTTATTACATATGTGTCCTTATCCCCACATTACCCCTCATCCTCCCCACTCATGCTCTCACTGCCCTGTTGTCTGTGTCCATTGGTTAGGCCTATATGCTTGCATATAAGTCCTTTGGTTGATCTCTCCCCCTTAACCCTCCCCTCCCCTACCTTCCCTCTGAGGTTTGATGGTCTGCTCAATGCTTCTGTCTCTGAATCTGTTTTTGTTTATCAGTTTATGTTGTTCATTGTATTCCATAAATGAGTGAGATCATGTGGTATTTTTCTTTCTCTGACTGTCTTATTTCACTTAGCATAATACTCTCCAGTTCCATCCATGCTGTTGCAAATGGTAAGAACTCCTTCTTTTTTTACCTCAATGTAGTATTCCATTGTGTAGATGTACCACAGTTTTCTAATCCACTCATCTACTGACGGGCACTTAGGCTGTTTCTAAATCTTAGCTATGGTTGAAAGGGTGAGGACTACGCCCTCCATTTTACCCTGTGTCCTCCATTTTTGAGCAGCCATGTGCTCAGCGGGGCTTCTTCCCAGAAGTCCAAGCCTCTGCTAGCCATACCCAGGATTTCTTTGAACTAACCAATGACAGTCGAGGGACGTGCGTGCCACATACATTACCTCATCCTGTGTAACAAGACCCAGCTTGCGCCTGGCCAATCGGCAAGGCCCACAGTCTGCTCTGCTCCCCTCACTCCACTCCCCTATAAAAACCCTGTTTTTTCCCACGGCGATCTCTCTCTCCTCTTGCCGTTGCATCAGAAGAGGCTGGGAGCCAGACCCGGGTCTGTAATAATAATAAAGGACTCTCTGCTTTTGCATCGGACTTGGCTGGCTCCCTGATGGTCTATTGGGGATCTTGAAATCTGGGTATAACATTTGGGGGCTCGCCAGGATCCCCAACACCATCGAGGGAGCCCCAATCCTGAGAGTCTGACTAACCGCGGTAGGTGTCTGTGTCGTTGTGTTTTTGTATCTGTCCTGTGTGAACTCACTTCTGAAATCTGTAATTGCCTGTAATCGTCTAAGTGGACGCACAGGGGGATCAAGGGCAGGAGGAGTGGGGGGACGCCTCGACCCTCCATCTGGAGGGGTGTAGTTTTGCTTCTGCAGAGTCAGAAGGTCTGTAGGAAACCCCTCAATCTGAGACAAGGCAGGTCGCTCCCGCAGGTTTGGCGTAAGGCCATCATCTAGCTTTCGAGTTTGCTTCCATGGAGTTGGAAGGCTGTACTTTTCTGGGGGCCCTTGAGTTGTTTGTGTTTCCGTTTTATTTTGTGGGCTTGCTGGACGGATGTTATGACGAACTCAGACTGCTCCTTTGGGTATTGTGATTGATCATTTCAAGGAGATTGGGGGAGGCTGTAGAGCTCCCTCAGGAGTTGGGAAGTTGTTATTGTTTAAACTCTGAATGAATATCTGGTAAAAGTATGTGAGTGTGGAGGGAGGAGGCCTGCCTTCTCCCCTCCTTTGTGTGGCTCCAGGACTTAGGTCAGGTGGGCATCTGAGTAATGATCTGTGAAAACAGGTCACCCTCTTCCCAAGTAAATGCGTCTGGGATTTCTGTGTACATGTAAGGAGAAAAGCTGGCTTAAAACTAATGTGCGCACCATCCGATTTTGGATAAAGTTTTGAGCTGGAATCTCCTTACAAATGTGAAGGATAGATCCCAATACTAATCATTTACCCAGGGAAAAAAGATGCTAGCTAGATTCTAGCAGCAGGATTGGCATTTCCATAATAAAGAACAGTTTTTCCAAGGGGGAAAAAAAAAACTGGTCCTTTGTTAATTAAGAAAGCTTTTCTTAATGGAGGAAGGAGATAGTCTCCTCCTGCCTGTAGCAAAATCTTAAAGAATGTGGTCAATTTACATCTGAAAAAAAACCAGGTAGGCCAGAACCTGCTTTGCAAGGCTCAAATGTGGTTTTCCAGAGCCGCTTGAAAGTAAGAAGTCGTTTACTTTAATTTGCCTCATGAAAAATCTAAAGAACAGAATTAAATCTATTGGTTGAATATTGAAAAATGCTGAATATTTAACTTGCCAGCTAAAAGTTTAAGGTTCGGATTGAATCAGGAAAAATTGTGTAATTGTGGTAACTAAATGCCTTTGCTTATTGGTCCTGATTTGCAAAAATAAAAACACACACACACAAAAACATTGTAGACAGCCACCATTTTGGGCTGCATGACTTGGCAGCCGCCATGTCAGCCACATGACGTGCCGCTCCCCTGGGGGCCGCCATCTTGAAACAGCAAAGGCCCCTCCCTCTGATTTAGCAATGCCTCACTGAGGCAGGATGGAATTTCAGGGGTGAAGCTTTAAGGCAGAGTTTTATGGGGCAGGAAGTGTGCTTGCCTTGCGGATTTATTTTTAAGCCAATCTCTTAAATCTAGAAAACCCTGCTTTCCTTAAACTAAAAACAATTAAAGGTTATGTCAAAGTCTTTAAAAGGGACTGATAGCAGTAATCCAATTTCTAAAGTCAGATAGAAACTGTGGTTTCATACTGATCTTCAAGGGCATATTTTTCCTTTGCCTGGGAGGGACAGTGCAGCTGTCCCAGGGTTGGGAGGGCTCCAGCTAACTTGCAACTCAGTGTTCGGGAGACCCAGGATATGCCTAAGTTTAACCTAGGTTCTAGATAATGTGTTTACCCAAAGCTGTGGTTTGGATTGCATGCTGTCTCTGCTTCTGTAAATTGATCTGTTCTTATTGCTTAAATATGTATCTTTGTTGTTTAAAATTGTTTAGTGAAATTTCTGTGTCTCTTAAAAAAATTTGAATGTATTGTTAATCTGAGGAATGTTAATTATTTACATGTCACCTAAAAACTAAGGCTAAAAGTTCTAACTAACTGGAAAGCATGGCTTTGGTGTGATGGAAGGAAAAAGAAATGTTGAATAAATAATAGGCCAGTAAGCTGGAACTGGTCACTGGTGGTGGATTGTGAGAAGGGCTGGACACGGCCTAACTTCTCCTTCCTTGGTACCCCTGAAACATCAGAGGGTACTTCTGGCCTTGATTTTCTTGGTTTTTGGTTTTGGATTTGTTTGTTTGTTTGTGATGAAAATCATTTCTATCTGAATGAGACATAGGTCAAGAATCTTGTCCTGGGATGTGGGATAAAAAGGCCCCCACATCTGTTCTTGTCAGGCCCCCATCAGGGGACTTGGGTGGTGTTCCTGTTATCTGCTAAAGAGCCCAAGACTGTAAAAATACTTGTTCACTGAAAATGTGTAAGTATAAATGTTTATTTGATGTTTGTAAGCATCTCTATCTGTTTGTTTGCTGGGAACTTTGATTTGCTATGTGATATTCTGTGCTGGGTTGGGATTTTGGAATTCTGGGGTAAACTTAAAAGGTATTTGTGGCTTTTCTAGTCTGATTGGAACATTTAAGGATGGGGCTCACAGTTCCTCAAGGCAGAGATTTAATGGGCCCTTCTCCCTGCCTGTACTGAATTAGATAATACAGGCCAGTATCATTTGGCTTGCTGGTTAAAGGAAGACAATGGGCCTTGGAATCTGTAAACATGGGTGGGAATAAAGCTGGTCAAATGTACTGAAAGGGTTTGGTACCTGTTGCTGCTAGCAAAGGAGGGGCTGATAAATTAAAACTAGTAGCTAACACTGCTTCCAGGGAGCAGAAATAAACGTATGTCTTGGCCACTGAGTGATTTTAAAAATGAACAACTTTTATCTTCCTAGTGGGAACTTTTTCTACTTTCCATTCCAGTTCTGTATGTGTAGGAATAAGTAAGAAAGTTTTAAAGGCCATGTTGTTGTTGACCTTACAAAAAAGTTTTAAGTATTAAAAGACATTGTGCTTATAGGCCCCGGAGTTCAGGGCAGGTAGAAAGGAACCATGAAAACTGTCGGGGACTGGGTGGCTCTCCTATCATGTTTAGCAGGCCACCCCCTATCATTCCTAACCTTAAAGCTGACTTTCTTGCTGCAAGAACTATCTCTTTCCTTGAGAGGGCTCCAGAGGGCACACGAGGACATTTGGCCACACCTCGGCGCCATCCAGGAGACCGGCCCAACCCCAACTCCTCATCAGCACAGACCAGGAGATTGGGTCTTCGTCAAAAGGCACCGCCAGGAGACCCTGGAGCCACATTGGAAGGGTCCCTACACCATGGTGCTGATGACTCCCACCGCTCTCAAGATAGACGGTTTCGCCACCTGGGTCCATCACACTCATGTCCAGTCAGTGGACCCATCCGTGATCTGGGAAGACTTCGTCACCAAATGGAGCATCGATAGAGATCAATACAACCCGCTCAAGCTCAAGCTACGGCGTGCTCGACCTACCTGATGCTGGTAACATTGAATAGATTTAGATAATACCTGCACCTTCATGGACATGGCTCCAAAAAGACAAGGACAATTCATAGGAAGGTCAGGAATAGACTTGAGTATCACATGTTTAGTAGCAGAAGATTTGGCTGCCTGAAGCGGCCATGATGCCAATGTTATGTTTCATTGTATTGATATGTTATATTGACCTTTAATTCTCTTGCATGTTTGAATGTGTGTTGGCTGTCCCGGAAGGGAACTGTGTGGGGTGACTCCCAAAATTAAAGGGTGTCTAGCTGCCAAGAGGGCAGGTGCCCAACTGGGCAGGAATGGGTGCCCATCAGGTTTTGGTCTCTGTTGAAATACAGTTGACAGTTGGAAGCCTCTGTACTGCTTGCAGGCCTGCGTAACCATGCCCATGTCAGGGGTAGTAAGCTGGGAAAGGCCTGTTTAGAATAGAAGGTCTAAGGCATGGTTATGCATAGAAAAAATGTTTAATGTCAACAATTATAACTCTGAAAAATCCATGAAAAGAAATTGGCAAGGAAAATCAGAAAATCTTAGAGTAGATCAGTATGTTTTTCTCCTTGTGTAATTCCTCCAAAATCTGGCGATGCTGAATAAGTCATGGCAACACATTTCTTTGCATAGATTCAGTAAGACTGGTTCCTAATAGTGGTTTTATTAACGGAAAACTTTGACTGGAATGTCATGTTTTAAAGAGCCCTGTCTGAGCCAGTAAGACTTGAAGCCAGTAAGAATGCAACAAAGAAAGCCTGGTATCCTGCTTGGAAGCCCTGAAGATGGCTGGCGCTGGAGCGTCAGGCCCATGCCCTACCATCACTGGCGGTTGGAAAGAGTAGAAGGGGAGCAGTAAAGATGCCTCTGCATCCCTGCGGAACCCCCACACACTCTGGGCTGCAACGGGTAGGAGGGCTACTGAGATGGGCCTTAAAGCCTGGAGCATGGGCTCAGGTGGAGTTGCTACAGGTGAGGAATTCACCAACACAGCAGATACTGCAGGCAGGCCTGATGGCAGCTGGATGGCTTGGCTTCCTGGCCCTACGGGGCACATTAAGATTCAACCATGAGATTCCAGCAAAGATGGTCAGTTACCATTCTTGTTGTGTTTATGCAAAAATCAGGCCACATTGAATACAGTAGATAAATTCATCTTGATCTGGCTTTTTGATAGCCATGGAGGAATTTTAAGAAGAAAAATCCTATTTCAATAGAAGTTGTTAAAGCTAAAATGGTTTCTTTCCCTTCCACCGGACCATTTGTTAAGCGTATAGGGATAATTCAGTTGATAGTTCTGTGTGTCCACTATGGGCCTCTAGCAACAGTGAAATAGAAATGCAGTCCGTCTCATGATTGAGCCGGAAGTTTCAAGACAAAGGGAGCAATGAAAGGGTGAGGACTACACCCTCCATCTTACCCTGTGTCCTCCATTTTTGAGCAGCCATGTGCTCAACAGGGCTTCTTTCCGGAAGTCCAAGCCTCTGCTAGCCACACCCAGTATTTCTTTGAACTAACCAATGACAGTCGAGGGACGTGCGTGCCATATACATTACCGCATCCTGTGTAACAAGACCCAGCTTGCAAGTGGCCAATCAGCAAGGCCCACAGTCAACTCTCCTCCCCTCACTCCACCCCCCTATAAAAACCCTGTTTTTTCCCATGGCGGTCTCTCTCTCCTATGGCCATTGCGTCGGAAGAGGCTAGGAGCCAGACCCGGGTATGTAATAATAATAATAATAATAAAGGACTCTCTGCTTTTGCATCAGACTTGGCTGGCTCCCTGATGATCTGTTGGGGATCTTGAAATCTGGGCATAAAAATGGTGAATTGTGCTGCTATGAATATATGGGTGCACATATCCTTTCTAACTGTTGTTTCCAGTTTTGTGGGCTATATTCCTAGAAGTGGGATCACTGGGTCAAATGGGAGTTCCATTTTTAGTTTTTTGAGGAAACTCCATACTGTCCTCCACAGTGGCTGCACCAGTCTGCATTCCCACCAACAGTGCACAAGGGTTCCTTTTTCTCCACATCCTCACCAGCACTTGTCCTTTGTTGATTTGTTGATGATAGCCATTCTGACAGGTGTGAGATGGTACCGCATTGTCATTTTGATTTGCGTCTCTTAGATGATTAGTGACTTTGAGCATGTTTTTTTTTTTTTATGTCTCTTGGCCTTTCTTCTGTCTTCTTTTGAAAAGTACCTATTTAGGTCCATTGCCCATTTTTTGATTGGGTTATCTTCCTTTTGTTAGGTTGTATGAGTTCCCTGTAAATGTTGGCAATTAAACCCTTATCAGCGATAACATTAGCAAATATGTTCTCCCATGCAGTAGGCTTTCTTGTTGTTTTGATGATGGTTTCTTTTGCTGTGCAGAAGCTTTTTACTTTGATGTAGTCTCTCTTGCCCTAGGATCTGTGTCTGTAAAGATATTGCTACAACATGTGTCTGCAATTTTGCTGTGGAGACTTTGACCTTATATTAGTATAATTATTACTGCTGGAGGAATTATGCCACACCAATAGTTGCAGTTGCAATTCACACATCAATTTATTCTCTTTTTATCATTGCAGGAAGGTGGGCGATTGTTTTATACTGCGGTTGGGTGAGGGGCGGGGACATGAGCTGAGGTATTCAGCTGAGGAAGTTTCCACTGCAGGGAGTCAGCAGGGGTATTCAGGAAGGAGTCAGTATCTGTGTGGGGGTCGTGTTGATTCAGGGAGAAGCCAGTATCTGTGTCTGGCACACTGATCTGTTAGAAATGCCAGGGGGAGTCCATTATCTCATCACACGTCTGCATATAGCTGATCCTGGGCTCTCTCCCACCTAAGACCCAGGACTGGTTTTTTCCTAAGAAAGATGGCAGATTTGACCAAAGGAAAAAAGATGCAGGCTGGTTCTAGCAACAAGATTGGTATTTCCATAATAAAAAGTAGTTTTTAAAATGATAGTGGAACCCATTCAAAAGTTAACTTTAAGTCCACCAAGAAAATCAGTAAATTGTCTCTGTTACAAAAATTTGTCAAAGAAAATGCCTTAAAATAATTATAATTGACTCTAGAATCTAAAAATTGTTGAAACATATATAAATCAAATTCTAATGGAGGAAGGCACTAGCTGCCCTTCCCCCAGCAGAAAAAATATGGTCTTTTTAAAAAAACTGGTTCCTCCAGCTTAGAACAAAGCTTTTTCCCCTGCAGGGAACCAGCAGGAAGAAGATGCAATTTGCATTTGTATGGCTTTTTCCCCTGCAGGTAAACAGCAGGAAGAAGATGCAATTTGCATTTGTATAGCTACCAGCCTGCTACTGAGCTCTAGCAGCTTAATCTAAAGAAATACTAAATGTTTCACTTACCAGCAAAAAATTGAAAAGCTCTAAAAGTTCAAGATTCAAATTCAATTGAAAGAAATTATATAATTGCGATAACTAAATGCCTAAAGTGTAAAAATTTATTTTTGTGAAAATAATTTTTGTGTTTTCTCTAAAATAATTAGAAATTCAAAATATGTTGCTTAATGGTCTGATTGAAAAAAAGGATTAATTCTGTAATCCCAACCGAAATTTTTGTTTGTTTCTTTGGTTTTTTAATTAAATCTTTATTGTTCAGATTATTACAGTTGTTACTCTTTTTTTTCCCCCCATAGCTCCCCTCCACCCGGTTCCCACTCCACTCTCTGCCCTTACCCTCCCCACTGTCCTCATCCATACATGCATGATTTTTGTTCAGTCTCTTCCCGCACTCCCCACGCCCCTTTCCCCCTGAGAATAGTCAGTCTATTCCCTTTCTATCCCCCTGATTCTATTATAATCACTAATTTATTCTGTTCATCAGATTATTTATTCACTTGATTTTTAGATTCACTTGTTGATAGATATGTGTTTGTTGTTCATAATTTTTATCTTTACCTTTTTTTTCTTCTTTTTCTTCTTAAAGGATACCTTTCAGCATTTCATATAATACTGGTTTGGTGGTGATGAACTCCTTTAGCTTTTTCTAATCTGTGAAGCTCTTTATCTGACCTTCAATTCCAAATGATAGCTTTGCTGGATAAAGTAATCTTGGTTGTAGGTTCTTGGTATTCATCACTTTGAATATTTCTTGCCAATCCTTTCTGGCCTGCACAGTTTCTATTGAGAAATCAGCTGACAGTTGTATGGGTACCCCCTTGTAGGAAACTAACTATTTTTCTCTTGCTGCTTTTAAGATTCTCTCTTTGTCTTTTGCTCTTGGCATTTTAATTAAGATGTGTCTTGGTGTGGTCCTCTTTGGATTCCTTTTGTTTGGGGTTCTCTGCGCTTCCTGGACTTGGAAGTCTATTTCTTTCACCAGGTAGGGGAAGTTTTCTGTCATTATTTCTTCAAATAGGTTTTCAATATCTTGCTCTATCTCATCTTCTGGCACCCCCAAATTCGGATGTTGGTATACTTGAAGTTGTCCCAGAGGCTCCTTACACTATCTTCATATTTTTTAATTCTTTTTTCTTTTTGCTTTTCAATTTGGGTGTTTTTTACTTCTTCGTACTTCAAATCTTTGACTTGATCCTTGCGATCCTCTCGTCTGCTGTAGGATCTCTGTATAATATTCTTTATTTCAGTCAGTGTATGCTTAATTTCTAGTTGTTCCTTTTTCATATCCTCGAGGGTCTCACTAGACTTATTGAGGGTCTTACTAAATTTATCGGCGGTTTCTAGAAAATTCTTGAAAAACCTCAAAACCGTGGTTTTGAACTCTATATCCAGTAGTTTGCTTTCCTCCATTTCTGTCATTTCTGACCTGTTTCTTTGTCTCCGCATTTTGGCTGCTTCCCTGTGTTCATAGATGTTTTTCTGTGCTAGGTGTCCTATAGGGCCCAGTGGCTCAGCCTCCCCAATTACCTGAGGTGGACACTCTTGGTGCACCCCTTTGTGGGCTGTTTGCACAGTCTTGTTGTAGTTAAGCCTTGATTGTAGTTGGTATCACTGGGAGGAATTGACCACCAGGCCAATTGGCTGTGAGAATCAGCTGTGTCTACGGTGGGAGAACTTCTATGCTGGAGACACACTGATGGGGCAAGACTTGCTTCAGTGGGGCTTTTGTGCTCACTGATTCTGCCCCCTGAGTGTGTCCCTTATGGATCTGAGGAGTTGTAATCTGGATGGTCCCACTCTGACCACTGGGTACACTGGCTCTTGAATCTCTAAGGAGGTGCTAATTTAGCCTCTCTCTGAGGCTACCCAGCAGGAGCTACAGAGAGATCTGCAGATTCCTCATCTTTGTTTGGGATTTGGAGGTGTCCAGATGAGGCCCAGCTGTGAAGCAATGCAAGCTGCTGTGGGGCCTTGGGCCTTCTTTTGGAAATTCTGTGTCTCTCTGACCCAGCTGCAGTTTGTTAGGTAATTTTAGATTGCAAAGGGCCAGGCCATTCATATGCAAAAGCCTCTGTGCACAGCTTGAGTGGGGCGGCATCTCAGGGAATCAACAGGGCGGAGCAAACAGCTATGGCTGATTCTCAGCCTTGCCCCTAAGATGCCCCAGGTCTCAGTGTCCCACAGTAATCGCTGTAAGCACCTCTGAGAGAAAGCCACCCTCGAGTTCTACCCACTGCCAGACAGTCCAGTTTCTCCCCGTATGAGTCTGGGTCTCCAGAGACTCATCTAGAACTGGAGTTGGAGCCATCAGGAGCTTGTGTCTCCCTCCCGATTGAAAAAGACAACCCCGTCCTCAGTTGCCAGCTCTTTCCGCACGTGCCTCCGTACCTCGGCACTTTACTCCCGCACCTCCTCTGAGTCTCAGTGTGCTTTTCTCTTTCCGTCTAGTTGTAGAATTTCCACTCAGCCAGCCTTCCTGTGGTTCTGGATGATGTCCGTTTTGTCTTTTAGTTGTATTTTTGAAGCGGTTGTGCGAGGCAGCAATTTCAGATGTTTACCTATGCCGCCATCTTTGTTTCTCTTCCCTCTTTATTGGATAGGATTTCTCCGGAGTTTCTTTAAAGAAAAAAATCTTTTCAATAATTATTTTGTCCTTTTAGTTTATTTTTTCTCTGTAGGGCTTGAGCAAAATATTTTCTAGGGATATTGTTTAGTGGGCTGCAAGTGTGCTCCTTGTGAGTTGAGCTCTGCAAAGGTGTCACCCTTCAGTCATCTCAATCTCTCTTATGTGTCTCGGTTCCTCTCCTGGTTGTCTAAAACAGCCAGAAGGACTCAAGGTGCTGGTTTGCCAAACAACATGTGTGCTCCCCGGGTGAGCCAGTAAATTAATTATAGTTGAGAGGGAATTCTCTATACAGCAGCTTTCATGTCCCGAGAAATAATCTCTGACACATCCACGAAGGTTCTTAGTCACCTAAAAGCACCCAGTGATTTGGGCAGCAGGGACAAATTGCTCCTTCTCTTCGGAGTTAAACTTAACTCTTGTTCATATAGCTGTTATTTGCTCAGGCTTACAGAAAAAGCCGACTATGCTAATTGTGAAGCCGAATACACCAATTGTCTTGTGTAGTCACCAACTTCTGACAACGCCAATTGTCTAAGAAAGGAGGGGCACTTATCTGAGGTGTCCCTTGAAATAAACTTTAACCGTGCAGGTTTTCGGACATTCAAAGTAGTTGCCAGCAAAAGGAATACTTTATGCAGGCAGGACCATGGCAGGCAATTTCATCTGACCTTGTATTAGTACTAGAGGCCCGGTGCACAAAAATTTGTGCACTCAGGGAGGGTGCCTCAGTCCGGCCTGTGCCCTCTGGCAGTCTGGGACCCCTCAGGGGATGACCACCTGCTGATTTCGGCCCGCTCCCCGGCAGTCAGACATCCCTCTGGCAGCCCGGGAGCCCTCAGGGGATTGCATGTTTTTCTTTTATTAGATTACATCATGGTGTGTTTTTTCTTGCCATCATTAACCATAGTAACTGTTGCTTATGTATTAAAGTTCTATTCCTGCTAAGTCTAGAAGCTGCTTCAGAATCCTTCTCACCATTCATCTTAAGTCTGATGCTTAGTTGATCAGAATTAATACCTGAGAGGAAGCCTCTTACTGCAGATGTATCCCAGAAAGCATGGCATCCTCTCTGCTTTATGATCCAGCTAATAATACATTGCCTCAATCATGTTGACTGAGGTCATTTTTCCCCTTGCAGTTTCTAGTAGTAGATTACCATCTACTGCCTAGGAAGTAAAATTGACTGTCTCCATGTAGATCGCAAAATAAAGCATTTTTCTCATCAATAAAATTTCATTCTTTCAGCATGAGTAATTTTGTCAACAACGTTTTGAGGCAGTAACAGTTTATAACAAATTGAGTGAATTATTGTTTCAGGTACTGTGCTGTGTCATACACAGATTTCATTTTATCTTTGCAACAACTCTATACAGGAGGTACTATAATGACACAGATGAGAACACTGAGGTATAGAGAGATCAGGTAACTTGACCAGTAAAACCCAAAAGTGGCTGAGTCTCATTTCAAATCCATGAGCTTTGGCATTTAACCATTACACTCCACTCAGTATTGTGTTAGAGCCTGCTCTTACTGGCTCACAAATTTTCAGGAATTTTGTAAGCTGGTTGTTAAACATGTTCATTATTAAAAATTAAATTATATAATCTTAAAAGTGAATAAATTACATGAAAACCAAAGGAAATACATACTCTAAATTCATCACTCCTCAATTATTTACTACATTTTACTGTTCTGACTCTTGACATTATTTATATCTTTTGGGTCTTTCTGGTAGAATATAATAGTGTATTACTGCATGTTTCTCCTCAGCTCTGCATTTAGTGGCATCACATTAGCAGCTGAAATCAGCCTTGGATGGAGAATTTGTGCCACAGAAATTGGCCAACAGTATAAATCAGAGTTTTGTTTTCTTTGATTGAGAGCCAGTTGTTAAACATTTATCAGCACAACACTGACCACATTGGTGGTGGTGGTCTTGACAGAATGTGTTAGATTATGCAGGTGAAAATTTATTTAAACAGATTTGATGTAGATATTTTCAAAGATGGAAGAATTGTCCCTGTCAACTATGTTAGTTGAGTCATATGTTCACTAATTGTCACCATTGCAAAGTTTTCAGTCCCCATATGCATTGCTGGATATAATATGTCATGCCCTGTCCCTGTCCCCTCCCTTTGTAGCCTTTGTTACCTTAAGGACTCTAGTTTTCCATTTATATGTTTAAGTACCAACCTTACCGGCTTAAAAATGTAAGCTTTTAACACTGCTCTGTTCCGTATCCTTCTGATGAAAAGTGGAGTTGGGTTGCGGCACAGGAGAGAAATTCAGAAGGGGACTATTGGAGTAATGACTGCAGTAGGAGAAGAGGGAACTATTTCCCGGGACACAGGCGCTGTCACCCTGGACCACAGCGCTGGCAGCTTCTCCTGGTGGCTGCAGCCTGAGAGCTCAGGTCGGATGGCTTGTCCGTCTCCTGGGCCACAGCCAGCCGCAGGTGCTGGCGCCCAGACCACAGGTGGGCGGCTTCTCCGTGTCCCCTGTGATACAGTGGGCAGCTTCTCCAGCTGGCTGCAGCCTGGGATCACGGGGCAGGCAGCTGCTTCGTCTCTTAGACTTCAGCCAGCCTCAGGCGCTAAGGCCCGGCTTCTTAGTCTTCCTGATGACATGGGGCAGAGGGATGGAGGGCAGGCAGCTTCTCCGGCCAGCTGAGGCCTGGGGTCAAGGGCAGGTGACTTCTCTGGCCTGCTGAGCACTGGGATCACGGTTAGGCAGCTTCTCTGGCCTGCTGAGGCCTGAGGTCACAGGCAGGAGGCTTCTCCAGCTGGCTGCAGACTGGTATCACGGGCAGGCGGCTTCTCCGGCCGGTTGCAGACTGGGTTCAGGGGTAGGCGGCTTCTTCATCTCCCAGGCCGCAGCCAGCCTCAGGTGCTGGAGCCAGACTTCTCTGTCTCCCCTGACTCCTGCATCTCCAATAGGCCTGGAGCGGCCAGAGCCGGATGCTTGCATGGTAGCTGTGGCTGCAACACAAGTATTCAGACTCTGGCCTCTGCCATCTTTGTTGGGTTAATGTGCATATCTCTGGATGGGTTTGGTGGGCGTGGCTGGTGGGCGTGGCTTGGGGTAGCAAAGGTACGTTCAATTTGCATGTTTGTCTATTATAAGGTAAGATAATTATTATTGCCAGAGGAATTATGCCACACAAATAGTTGCAGTTACAATTCACACATTGATTTATACTCTTTTTATCATTGCAGTGGGCCCAAAGCTTATTAACACAGAACACAATGTTACTCACAAAATTCCTGGTGCCATGGGTACAGGCTTAAAGGGAGCTCCCAAAATGTGGCTTCCTCTGGAGGCAGCAGGGGCGCCTTCTCTGTCTGGCTGGTCAGATCAGGAACCAAGTTACAGTTTCAGGGCGGCGTTGCCTTCAGAGATCCCTGCGCACAGCTTGGATCTACCTGAGGCCCCAGCGTTTGTTCGTCTGTCTTCTGGCACCAAGCCAAGCTGAATCAAGTCGGGAAGGGGACTGCGCCCAAGCTGAAGGCGATCAGCGAAGATAACTTCCAGCGATCAGAGCCACCAGCGCAGCGCAGGGATCAAAGCAATTAGCAAGGACCAGGCCTCCAGCAATCAAGCAATGATCAACTTGAATGGCCTATAGTACCCACGGCAGTCCAGCGGGGAGGAGAGGATTCTGGTCATCAAAATGCATAACAACATCTCAAGTTTAACAGTAGTTTCTGTGGGCATATCAGTAAACAAACTTTGCAAGCACTCGGTTTCACTCTGAAGAGGGGGAGGAGCATATGTCATCAGACATGGTTATCAGGGAAAGTCACTCTAAGTCAGCAGTCTAAGTTCAAATCCTTATCAATGGAATACACACGCTGGAGGGCAGTGGGGAATGTGACCTTAATATCACACTTTAAGTTTCAGAACAGTTAACTCAAACCTTTTAAAACCTTTTTAACTTTTTTGGCATTTTTAAACATTTCTATATTTTACTACCACAAAGCACCATCCTCTACCCTTCCATATCCCTTTGCCTGGTCTAATTTTTCTTTACAATACTTGTTCTTCCATTTTATTTTATCATTTATATGTCTGCTCCTGCTCTGATTTTTCCAAAGGAAGAAAATGGAAGGTTAGCTCCATGAGGACAGGTTCTGCACATCTTATTCATCATGTATAACCTTGCCTAGAATAACACCATCACAGACTAGGCCCTCACATTTTATTTTATGGATGGATGCACCGTTGGATGAATGGATCAATGGATCAATTGATGGTCAGTGAATGGATGGATGGACGGACGATGGATCGATGGATGAAAGGATGGGCAGACTGATGAATGATAAATGGATGGATCAATGGATTCATGAATGAATGGGTAAATGAGTTGACATCCAAAATGCCACAGGCAACACCTATAGACCAAAGCACAAAACACTCCAGCAATTCTTGCACATGAATGTAACTTTATTTTTACCTAAAGCCCACTCATATTTGCTCTTCCAGACACCTCTGAGGGGGTAAGTGTGGTTGTGTCTAGCCCAAATTTCAGGATCTGGGAGTAGAGGAATGAGTAACACAGGACCTGAAGGCTACCTGAGCCCTCTAGTGTCCTTAGGAGGCATCTGCAACCCATCCTTTCTCCTCAGATGTCATGGGATGAGATGTCTTTGGCACAAGGAGGCTGGACAATACCCCTGGTCTGAGCTGAGTGTGGAGGCAGCAGTGAGATGGTGGGGCTGACTCTGGTGGATGACAAGGACCATGTGCAGGAGCTGAGGATCAGAGAAGTCGCATCAAGTGAAGCTTAAAAAAGACACAGGACACAGGAGGTGAGTGGCTTTGGCCTCTGGGACCCACTGCCCCTACCTCCGCCAATGTCCTTGCCTGTAGGCATGTTTTCTTTTCTCAGCTCAGAACTTTCCCAAACATTGTTTCTAAACCTGGGAGACACACGGTAGTACCTGTCTTATTTTGGAGTTGGATATTCCCATTCCTTGTCCTCCCACCTTTCAAACTCGGGGGTTCTTAAGGCCAACGCCAGGACAGTCACCCACATGCCTGGCCCAATACCTGTATGGCCAGATGGAATATGCTCCCTGAGGATGCCCAGATCTAGGGGGCAGGGAGTGGTCTCTGTGTAGGAAAGGTCCAGGGTCAAGGCCAACCTGAGGCAGGGTTCTGGACATGAACTGACCTGAATGAGGATTTGCATTATTTGACTTTTGCATTATCTGACTTAATCCCCTCAACAGCCATGCCAGGAGGGTACTATCATTCTCATGCCATTGATGGAGAAACTGAGGCTCTGACCACACTGCCAGTTTGTGGTGGAGCCTGGATTCGCTACAGGTCTGACTCCAGAGCCAGTGTTCTTGGCACTAGAATGGGTGCCTATAGTTCACGTGAATATTTCTGGAATAACTCAGGGGTCACTAACTGGATAAAAGGAGGGATGAACCCTGGCCAGTGTGGCTCAGTAGGTTGGGCATTTCCCTGAGCACCCAAAGGTTGCTGGTTCCATTCCTGGTCAGGGCACATGCCTGGGTTGTGGACTGTCTTGATCCCCAGTAAGGGGCGTGCAGAAGACCGCCAATGGATGTTCCCCTCTCACATCGATGTTTGTCTCTCTCCCTTTCCCTTCCTCTCTCTCTCAAAATCAATTCTTAAGATACATATTTTTTTAATAAAAAGAGGGATGAAAGAATCTCAAGGTCCTGGCCAAAGCAGGTTACTTCACACTCCAGGCTATGGCCTTCAGGGAGCACGTGCTGTAATAACACCAGTTTCTCAAGCTACCCCACTCCAGGGCTCAGGGGTAAGAAGCACAAGGTTGGAGTCGTCTGACCAGAAGGGCTCGCCTGTGTTTCAGGCCAACATTGGGGGAAAATTGCCTCGTCATTCAAAGGCAACCAAACCTCTGCTTCCCACATGTGACTCTTCCCCACCCCACCCCAACCTCCACCCCAAGCTTTCCCAGGTGACGCACCAAGTGTCTGGAACCCCTCCATTCTGCCATGTCCCGGCTTAAGGCGCTGTCTCCAGCAGGCTCCTGTGGAAAGTTTGTACCAGTAAAGGGGTGTTCTAGAAACCCCACCAGCTCAGGGAGTGAACCCTAGATTGGGCTAATAGGAGGCCCTTGGGCAGGCCCTGTGAGGGAGCCTGAGGCTGGTAGGGAAAGGACTTCGAATGAGGGAAGCAGGAAACAGCCACAAATGGTCAGAGTAGAGTGGGGACTTGGCCAAGAATCAAGGGTTACGGGGGCTGTAAGGATGTCAGCTTGTGGACACAGGTATCTAAACGTCAAAGCTGTCATAGCTGCCCAGGAGGGCTGCCTTGGACTTATATGGGTAATGGGTGTAACAGGTCACCCCACAGGCAGTGTATGTCAGTTGGATATTTTCTGGGGCCAATGGGCGGGGGAGTATGGTATTTCCTGGACCTGGGAACCCAGAGCTTAGCCATCAGCTCCCTGGGCCAAGTTCAGATCCTTGAGCTCTCCTCACATACCTGAGCTCAGGTCCCATCATGTAGCAGATGGACGCAGGTTGGAAGCCATTGAAGGTGGAGCTCAGGACTGAACTGTAGGCGCCCATGGAGGGGAAGATGAGCCAGTCACCCATGTCCAGCTCAGGCAGCTGCACCTCCACACTGTAGAATGTGTCAAAGGCACTGCACGTGGGACCATAAAGGATGCAGGGGAAGAGGGGCGGCTTTGAGCAGAGCTCCTGCAGGGACACGGGGGTGGAGAATCAGAGAAGGAAGAGCTCCTGCCCCCAACCCACCCTCCCAGCCCATACCCTCGGCCAGCAGAGCACCCCAGGCACCAGCAAGGATACTGGCAGTCAATCACACCAGCCAGTCCCTATGTGCCAGGCACTGCTATTGACCCAGCCCTCATGGAGCTTATATTCACTCAAGTGACACATCCTAGCCCTGCTAATTCTCAAGGCCACACACACGGGGCTCCATTTCCTATCTATAAAAGCAAAAGATTTTAGTCAATAATCACTCAAAGTAGTGGTCAAACTCAGCTGCTATTGGAGTCACATTGGAGGAGGTTTAACAAAGGATTGATGCCACGTCCCAACCCAGGAGAGGCCTGATTTCAATCACCTGGGCCTTCGCCTTGGCATCGGGGTCCTTGGAAGCTTCCCAGATGAGTCTACTGTGAAGCAATTTGGAGAACCTCCATTTCCTAGGACTCCTGTATCTCCAGCATTCAAGGGTTCTGGTCACACTCACACACACACACACACACACACACACGCACACACACACACACAGTGCATACGGAGAGATCACATGGAAACCAAGAGGCAAACCGATGTGCACACACAACCACACAGGACCATGTACCCATCCACCCACCTACCTACACGGGTGTCAGTCAGCATGCTCATACAGAAAATGCACACACACAGAAGTGCGCCTGCAAATACAAACAGGCTTGCCTGTTCACATCCTTGTACATGCACGTGGTATGACAATCTACAAAGCCATGTGTAATCTAAGACCCTGTCCCCTTGCACCTCACAGAGGGATCACTGCCTCACAGGGAAAGGGGCTGAACTCACTGCTATCAGGTCTGGGAGGTGCCAGAGCCACAAAAGGGTCCCCTTACCTTCACCACAATTGGCATCCTGGGGACATGATCCCTGAGGAAGGAGCGAAAATTGCCATAGTGACCCTCGTTGAGATAGTACAACAGTTTCCGGTGGCCTCCTGGGAGAGGGGAGAGGACAGGACCGTGCTCAGCCAGGTCTCACCACTGACGGTCAACACTGAGTCCCGCACCCTCAGGACCGGCCCAGACCCTCTGCCCAGCACTGGATAACCCTTGTGTCCTGCTTCAGGAGCCTCCCCGGGTCCCCTGCAAGATTCCGGCCTGTTCTCTGGGCTCCCACGGCTCCTCTGCCCGACCCGCACCTGATCACAGTGCTGGGGCTGCTACTGCCACTAACAATGATTGTACAAGCAACCTGAGCATTGTTCCAACCTGTCTGCACATATTAAATCATTTCATCTTCCTAACAACACTCTGAGTAGGAACAATGAACACTACTGTACATTTGAGGACACTGAGTCTTGCCAGAAGTTACACAGGAGAATGGGACCGGGCTGGGATTAGTGCCCCTGTCAGTGCCCAGCTCTCACCGTCAGAGAGCAGCCTAATTGTCACCTCCTTCTCTCTAAATTCTCTGCCTCTGTTGATGCCTCACTGAGCACGTGGCGGCTTCTCCCCAGCTCCGTCACACTCCGATGTACATTGAGCTGATGCTCACCTGAAGCCACAGACCCAAGGACATGAACTACTACCAACCAGTTTCTGAACAACCACTCCTAGCCCGACCTTAGACATTGATGTCCTTAATCTTTCCAACTGGTTTCTGTGGGCACTGGGGCCATTGCATACCCCTTGAACATTTAGATGCCCAGATCTTTCTGATTATTGCTTTCCTCTCCCTGGGACACCCCACCCCCCCACCACCATCTTTTCCTGGTGTGAGTCACTCCTGTCCCTGCTCTCTCTCAGCTGCCAGCACTGATCCAGCCTCCTGTGCCCACAGCCCCACTTGTCACTAAGCCAGTTGGTCATGGGGTTAGTCATGGCAGCCCTGAGGCTGGGCGCTCCGCTCGGCTGCCATGTCTGCAAACCCACGGGCAACAGCCTCTCGGTCGGACAGACCTGGCATGGCTGTGCACGAGCTAGCTGTGCAGCCTTGAGCAGTCTCTTCCTCTCTCTGAGCCTCCAGATCTCTGCCTGCAAAATGGGAATGGCCCCAAACTGCCTCACAGGAGGGCTGAGCAGAAATGAGGTAAAACAGTAATTGCTCACATAATAGATCTTTAATCACTGGCAGCTCATGCTATTGTGAAGACAACAATGATAAGCCATAATATGCATAACTCAGGCTTTTCTTACACGATGGCTGAAATCATATGCCCCAAATCACAATATTCTCTAATAAGACGCTCTGTGAGAAAATGTAATTAGTGGACCCACATGCCTTTAGGGTTACAAAGGTGTGGGTAGGGCATTTGTCCAAAGGATAAGGAAACAGATTAAAATGACTTAGAGCCTGGCTGTCATGGCTCAGTGGCTGAGCATGAACCTATGACCAGGAGGTCATGGTTCGATTCCCAGTCATTGAACCCTGCCTGAGTTGCAGGCTCGATCCCCAGTGTGGGATGTGCAGGGGTCGGCCTATCAGGAATTCTCCCTCATCATTGATGTTTCTGTCTCTCTCCCTCTTTGAAATCAATAAAAGTATATTTTAAAAATGAAATAAAAATTATTTAGAAATACTTATATGACGGTCATAACATTTCAAAGTAAAGGGCACTAACCCAGAGGGTGAGTCTCTTCTAGCTCAACGTGCACTTCAGTTTCCACTTAGCTCCCTTTGTGAGGACAGCAACCCCACCCAACCCCTTCCCCGAAATAACAAACATCCAATAACTCTCCTGAGATGGTTGACTCAATATCATTTACTGTTACCCTACAAATGTCACCCTTAACCTCCAGGCCATGGTACCGACAATATTTCCTTCATATGTTTGTTATAGATATACTATGTACTCACTAGAACTTGGGTTCTAAAACTCCACGCCTGTTAGAAAATGCTTGCTTGGAAACAGTAAGGTGCATACCAGCAGGGGAGGCAGTGGCCCATGAGCTGTGCTCTCAGACTTCCCCTCCAGACACAGGAAGAATAAAGACCCTCAATGCCTCCCTCCAGGCTCTCTGAGAACAACACAGTAATGTTACTAACAGGCTCTATCCTGTAGCTAGATCAAAGCATGTTTCCCCCGAATGAGGAAGCCAGGGTGGAACTCAGACCCTCTGCCCCTCCTGCCCCCAAGGCCTGGAGACCCCTGGACAGAGCGCTCCCTGCCCAGTCGGGGCCCACCCACCAGGCTGCAGCACAGCCTTCTTGGCGATGATGTTGACAGCGGCCACGCAGACAGGTGCTGCGTAGAAGCGGCCTGGCTCCGCAATGACTTCAGTGCCGGTCCCCTCGGGGAAGTCCTGGGCCAGGGCAGCATTGATCACTCTCGCCATCTGTGGGGACAGACCCGAGCCCTGTGAGGCCAGTCCCTGTGCGGGGTCTTTCCCTGCGTCTTCTCTCTTCATTCCCCTGACAGCTCTGTAGGAAGGTGTCAGCATCCCCTTGTGCAGGGGAGGAAACAGGTCAAGACTGTGGCCCAGAGGGGAGAAGTGCCCGAGGGCACAAGCCTAGTGACCAGGCTGTAGCACCATGAGATCTGACTTGGAAACATTGAAAACAATCCGTGATCAGCAATGAGAAACTGTCCCCTGGGTGTGGGGGATACAGTAAGGAAACCTCTATCTGACTGTAGCCTTACCAGGGGTAGGAACCAACACATCTATAGAAGGTACAGAACCGCATGCTCCCATGCAAACACACACACACACACACACACACACACACACACACACACACACTTGTATATGTGCACATGTCACGCATGTAGAGTCAGAGAGCTCTCAACCAACACAAAGCCCAGCTACGTGCAGGCACATGACTGAGGTTCAAGAGCTCCCTGTACACACACACACACTCTGTGCAATAAACCCCGGCTGGGTCCCCCAGACGCCCTCTCCTCCTCCCCTCTTACCTCCTCAAACTCTGGCTCAGAGCCCTCCACTCCGGGGAAGCCCCCTCCAATGTCCAGGAGGCTCATGTCATGCCCGACCGCACGGCCCATCTCGAACACGCGCCGGCAGTCGGCGATGGCCTGTGCGAAGCTGTGGGGATTCTGGCAGCCCGAGCCCACATGGAAGCTGAGCACAGGTGGAGTGACAGGTGCAGAAACACGAGGAAACGCAAGGGTCAGCAGGAGGAGATACACATTCGGAAACAGCCACACAGGCACAATGTGAACCAGCACGGACACAGACATGGGGACACACATGACTACATGGAGCTCGTGGGCACCCACAGGAACCACAGCCTTGGCTGTGCCCATGGGGGTCCCAGAGACACACACCACATGACAGTCTGTGAGTTGGGGCTCTCGTGGTTATTGGGCAGTCACCTCTCTTAGCTACCCCTCCCAAAGCCTCGCAGCAGTGGCTCCTCTACTTTTCCTCCTTTGCATGCAAGTGATCTGAAGCCCAAATCTCAAACCATCCTCCAGGGGGCGCAGAAGACCCATTCAGGGGCAGGTGGGGAGAGGTGAGGGAGGACGCTCCTCAGGTGTAACATTCAAGGGCGCACCAAAGCTCTGAGCAATCTACATAGTAACCTTCGTGTACTATCCTATATAAGAAAGAGGTAATATGAAAATTGACTATCACACCCTCGCACAAGATGGCCGCCCCCATGTGGTCACAAGATGGCCACCACAAGAGGCTGGCAGGGGAGGGCAGTTTTGGGTGATCAGGATGGCAGGGGAGTGCAGTTGGAGGCAACCAGGTCAGCAGGGAAGAGCAATTGGGGGCAACCAGACTGGCAGGGGAGGGCAGTTGGGAGCGATTGGGCCAGCAGGGGAGCAGTTAGGCATCGATCAGGCAGGCTGGCAAGTGGTTGGGAACCAGAAGTTACCGATTGTGAGAGGGATGTCTGACTGCCAGTTTAGGCCTGATCCCACAGGCAGTCAGACATCCCCCGAGGGGTCCCAGATTGGAGAGGCTGCAGGTTGTGCTGAGGGACACCCCACTAGTGCACAAATTTTGTGCACTGAGACTCTCGTCTATATATATTAGAGAGAGAGGAAGATCAAGTGAGAGAGAGAGAGAGAGACCTCAATTGGTTGGCTCCTATACACACCCCATCAAGAGATCAAACCTGCTGATGAAAAAAAATATCCATGATGAAGAAAATACAAAAACTTTAAAGACAAGATTAGTTAACAGTAATTGAACCCATAGGAAAAAGAAATATCAGCAATGCCAATCCTGTTTTGATTTAAAATTTCATATTCTCTCATCATGGATTTTTTCTGCATTAATTTTTTAAATACCGTATTAAAACATTATTTATCTTCAGTACAAAGTTTTCGGCACCCCGTTAAATTTTACACCCAAGGCCAGTGCCTTGCCTGCCCCACCCTCCCAGCAGCTGACACCCACTTCCTCTTCTGAGGACCACAGGGAGCCACCGGAGGCCCAGAGGGGCCACACTGACCTGAGGGCACCCAGGGAGTCAGAGGCCGCAGACAGGCGTGGGGACCAGGAGCCCGGCTTTGCAGGAGGGAGAGTCCGTGCTCTTACCTGGCTCCCACCACAGCCAGGCCTAGGTCTCGGGCGGACTTGAGCAAGTGTCCACACAGCTCCAGGCTGGCCCCAAACTTGGTGCTCATGGGGATGAGACTCTGGCTGTCCTCAGTCCACAGTCGGAGGACCAGCCTGGGAGGGGGTGTGAGGTGACAGGCATTCTTAGACACATGAACCCTAAGCCTGAATGCTTTTCTGCCCCCACCCAAAATCCCTCCAGTTTCCTGGCCTCGGTTTCCTGGACTGTCCAGCCATGGAGATCCAGGGAGGGAACACACTACTTCTTTAATTTTTTAAAATATATTTGTATTGATTTCAGAGAGGAAGGGAGAGGGAGAGAGAGATAGAAACATCAATGATGAGAGAGAAGCATTGATCGGCTGCCTCCTGTACTCCACTTACTGGAGATCAAGCCTGCAACCGGGGCATGTGCCCTTGACATGAATCTAACCCAGGACCCTTCAGTGCACAGTCCCGACACTCTATCCACTGAGGCAAACCAGTTAGGGTAACACTACTTCTTACAGACTCTGCCCAGGCAAGAAACAGCAGGAAAAGGATAAAATTATAAACATCCCTTCAGCAGACCTCCTATAACAGGATCAGAGATATTAAGTAACTTTCCCAAGAACACACAGATGGGACAAGTAAGTCAGAAATGTGAGCCCTGGTCTTCCTGAATCCTATGTGAGTGCTTTTCCTGCAAGGATGCTGACTCCCGACCTCCTAATGCCAGGCTCTGCCAGCGCCTCTGCAGACACAGGGAATCTTTGACAAGGGTGGGCACCAGGGAGGGCACTGGGACACCCGACCCACATGCTGGTTCTTTGCAGCTTGGACGTCTCATACTCACCACGGAACAGCCTTCATCTCCTTGCTGAGGCCCAAGTCAGTTTGCCAGAACTTCCTTCCTGTCCCCACCTGCCTGCAGCCCTTCTGGTCTCACCTGGCCCCAGGGTGGTGCTGGGCCACCTTGGTCAGCTCCTCCTCACTGTCGAAGGTCAGGAGCTGCACCCCATGGCGGGCAGCATACTGCAGGTGGGAGACGGGCTTGCAGGGGTTGGCATAGATGATGCGTGAGGGGGCCACGCCCAGGCCCAGCACCTGCTCCAGCTCCCCCTGCCATGGGCAAAGCCAGAGTAAGGGGCTGCCTCCCTGCTGCCCTGCTTTTTGGGCACAGGAACCACGGGCACGAGGGGCTGTCCCCTACTGAGTCTCTACTGTGCATCTGGCACAGCACTGAGCACATATTGTGCTACTTAAGCTTCTAGACTGCTCTGAGGAACATATAGTTGAACCCATTTTAAAGACCAACAAACTGAGGCTCCAGTGAAATGGCTGGGCCAGGACAGAACGGGGTCTGGGGATGAAAGCGCATGTTCCCTCCACTCCTTAGCTCAGGCTGACTGCCCTCCTCACCTAGACCAGTGGAGGGTGCACCACACCCAGTTCATTCATTTATTCTTTCACAAACAACTGGGCACCACACACATCAGCCACTGTTCATGGGCTGCTATCCCCACTTTGAGACACCTGGCAACTGGCCTTTTTCCTCCAGGAACCATCAGGCCTATGAATGAGGAAACTGGCTATGGCCCAGGCTCACCTGGCTGGCACAGTCGAAGCCGATGCCCAGGGCGGCCAGGACACGCAGCACCCAGGGGCTGCTGTTACACTTCATCGCATAGAAGGGCGAGACCCTTGGCAGGGCCTGGCAGAAGGCCTGGTGGCGGCTGGCCAACACTCCCAAGTCGCCCACCATGAAAGGGTCTCGGTGGTCCTGCCAAGGCAGAGAGAGAGGCAAGAAAGCCTGGGCATTGTGTCACTTCAGTGAATCCTCACAGGGTCTCCATGCGGCAAGTGCTGCTGTTACCCAGTTAGGAAAAGAGGAAACTGTGGCTCTAAAATCTTTTTATTTTTTTCCTTTTTCTTGAATACATTGGGGTGACACTGGTTAAAAAAATTATACAGGTGTCAGGTGCACTACAATATGAATCTTTTTCTCAAAGTCAATAGCTACTACATGGCAATGGTAGGATTTGAGCCTTGATCTTCTAACTCTTACAACAGGAAGACAAGAGGTCAACAAGCTTTATAGACCAAATGGGCGCCAGGACTCTCCAACCCACACCCGGATCGCTTGGCACAGGGTGAAATCCCAGGAGCTGGTGGGGGACTAGAAGGGGACAGGAGAACTATCCCATGCCACCAGGGAACACAGCTATTCAGTAAGACCTAGTAAATTGACTTATAAAACACAAAGTCTTATTTTGTCCTCACCTAAGTAGGGACTGAGACCCACCCTCTCCACTCCCCACTCCATGACCTTCTCCCCCCCCCCCCTCTCCCCTCACCGAATCAGAGAGCTCCCGGATCTTCTTCAAGACCACCTCCATGGCAGATTCCTCAGGCCCCAGGGGGATGATATCCTTCATCAAGGAGCTTCCGGAGGGTCCTTCGTTCTCCTTCGAGTCAGTGAGGGTGGTGCTCACCCCTGACTGTCCGTCAGAGCCCTCTGCCAGGGACACTCCCAGCATCCTGGAAAGGCCTTGCAATGAGGACACTCCTCCCTCCTCCTCCCAGCGCCCTGCTGGCCCGTGGAGCCGGAGTTCCTGGGCCAGTAAGTCCTCGGCCTCCCATGCAGCCTCATAGAGCTCCGTGGAGCCCTCGTGAACTTTCCCATCTGTGGATGGACCACTGGCCAGGCCCAGCCTGCTTCAAAGACCTAGTATGAAACCAAACAAAATGCACAAAATTGCCAGGCCGGTGTTGCTCAGTGGTTGAGTGTTGACCCATGAACAAGGAGATCAAGGTTTGATTCCACAGCAGGGCACATGCCTAATTTTCGGGTTTGATCCCCATTTGGAGGCATGCAGGAGGCAGCGGATTGATAATTCTTTTCATCATTAATGTTTCTCTCTCCCTTCCTTTCTCTAAAATCAATAAAAACATATCTTTGAAAAGATACACAAAACATGCACCTACCATAGGTGGTTGGCATCCTCTTCCAGGCTCCTGCACACACATGTTCCCATTCACAGATGAGAAATGTGACCCACAGAAAAGATAAGTGCAGAGTCCACGATCTTTAGATTATAGGGCTAGCTGGGAGCCAGGGGGCCATCTAGCCCAACATTCCACTTTACACATGTGGACAAGTGACCCAGAGAGAGGAAAGGACTTGCCTAGGGTCACCACATGGTCAGTAGCTGAGCTGGGACTGGCACCTGGGCTGCCTAAAGCAGCCACTGCCCCTGCTGCTGGCCACCCATCCCTGAGACTGAAGTGAGAGCCACCTATAGTCTCAGTCCTTCTGTTTCAGCAGTTGGGGCTGCACCCATGGGCCCCACTCCACCCCCAGACTCACCTGGTGCCGATCATCACCTGCTTCTTCAGGCCCAGCACAGGGGACCAGGACCTATGGTGTCTTGGGCTTCAGGTAAATCCCTTTGGGAAGAGAAGAACTCAGTTCAGATCTCAGGCCAGGTGAAGTACCTGTGAAGGCTGTCCCTCCAAACCATGGCTACCACGACCCACTCAGCCAAAACCTCCCAGCCCTGTGGGTGGCCCACACAACAGGCCCTCTGGGTGAGGTCAGACTCCCATTATAAATGAACACCAGGGATGATCAGAATAGAGAAACCCTGGAAACCCAGTCACCCACCTTCCCACCTCTAAGATGGAAACACCGTGGGCTCAGAGGTCTTCAGACAGATTAGCAAAGCAGGAGTGGAGCTGGGAGTGGAACCTGACCTCAGACTCCAGCTGGTCTCTCCCTGTGCTGTTTCTCTGCCCTCCCTGCACATTTAAATATCTGGCTGGGAGACTCTGATTGGATAGTGAGCCCTCTGAGTCAACTGGTGTCCAGTCACACCCCCACATTCTCACTGCCCTTTCTCTCCATATGGGTTGCTGAGGTCTTACTCTGACTTGTTGTTCCACCCAGGATCAAGCATCAGGCTGAGTCTCTGGGCCTGCCCCAAGGTTTCTCTAACAGCTGTTCAGCCCAGGCCAGGATGGGAAGGTGATAAAGATCTCAGGAACACAGAACCCAGGCCCTCAGCCCTTCTACTCTGTGGCAGCTTGAGGAGGGAGGCAGTTCATCCCCTGAACTCCACAAAACATTTGGGGATACAAATTAGCTTTGGAGGGATATTGGTCAGGGTGGTGGTGAATATAATGTCATTATTTAGTGCTTACTCACCACCAAGCGCCCTGCCATGTATCAAACCATTTAACACTCACAAAACCTTATGGATATAGTTGCAATTATCTTACAGGTAATGAAACCAAGGCACAGAGAGGCAGGATAATAATAGAATCTATTTACTAGGATCACAGAGAGTGCATGAGATAATGCATGTAAATCTCATATTCACTTGATTCTTAGATTCACTTGTTGATAGATGCATATTTGTTGTTCATAATTTGTATCTTTAACTTTTTCTTCTTCTTCCTCTTCTTAAAGGATACCATTCAGCATTTCATATAATACTGGTTTGGTGGTGATGAACTCCTTTAGCTTTTCCTTATCTGTGAAGCTCTTTATCTGACCTTCAATTCTGAATGATAGCTTTGCTGGATAAAGTAATCTTGGTTGTAGGTTCTTGGCATTCATCACTTTGAATATTTCTTGCCACTCCCTTCTGGCCTGCAAAGTTTCTGTTGAGAAATCAGCTGACAGTCATATGGGTATTCCCTTGTAGGTAACTGAGTTTCTTTCTCTTGCTGCTTTTAGGATTCTCTCTTTGTCTTTTGCTCTTGGCATTTTAATTATGATGTGTCTTGGTGTGGTCCTCTTTGGCTTCCTTTTGTTTGGAGTTCTCTGCGCTTCCTGGACTTGGAAGTCTATTCCTTTCACCAGGTAGGGGAAGTTTTCTGTCATTATTTCTTCAAATAGGTTTTCAATATCTTGCTCTCTCTCATCTTCTGGTACCCCTATAATTCTGATGTTGGTACGCTTGAAGCTGTCCCAGAGGCTCCTTACACTATCTTCGTATTTTTGGATTCTTTTTTCATTTTGCTTTTCTGGTTGGGTGTTTTTTGCTTCTTCACATTTCAAATCTTTGACTTGATTCTTGGGTTCCTCTGGTCTGCTGTTGGGAGTCTGTATAATATTCTTTATTTCAGTCAGTATATGCTTAATTTCTAGTTGGTTCTTTATCACAACATCGAGGGTCTCATTAGATTTCTTGTAGATCTCAATAAGTTTATCCGTGGCTTCTACACAGTTCTTGAGAGACCTTAAAAGTGTGGTTCTGAACTCAATATCCTCCACTGAAAGATTTGTCCTGTTTCTTTGTTTCCACATTTTTTATGCTTTCTTGGTGCACCCCCTAGTGGTCTTGTGTGCAGTCTTGTTGTAGTTAAGCCTTGATTGTTGTAGTTAATACTAGGGGGATTTGACCTCCAGGCCAACTGGCTGTGAGAATCAGCTGTGTGTGCAGTGGGAAAACCTTTGTCCTCTGGGGAGGTGCTAATCTAGCCTTTGCCTGCGGCTATCCGGCAAATGGCTCTGCGCAGGGCTTGGGCGGGGCGGGTCAAAGGGGATCAACAGGGCGGGCAGAGGGAGCAGTTATGGCTGCTCTCAGTTCTGTCCCCAGAGGCTCTGCCTCTCAGAGTCCCAGCATCCGCTGCAAACCTCGGAGAGAAAGCTGCCTGCGTTCCAACCAATGCCAGACAGTCCCACTTCTCCCGATTGAGTCTGGGTCATTAGAGACTCGCCCAGAACTGGAGCTCAGAGCCTGAGATTCCCTCCCGATTGAAAACGACAACTGGGCCCTCAGCCACCAGCCCGCTCCGCGCGCACCACCGCACCTTTGTATTTTCCGCACTGCGCCTCCTCTGAGTCTCGGTATACTGTTCTCTTTCCTTCTAGTTGAAGAATTTCCCCTCAGCCAGCCTTCCTGTGGTTCTGGGTGATGTCCGTTCTGTCTTTCAGTTGTATTTTTGAAGTGGTTGTTCGAGGCAGCAAACTCCGGTGTTTACCTATGCCGCCACCTTGGTTTCCTCACCAAAACACATCTTAATTGAAATGTCAAAGGTTAAAGACAAAGAGACAATCTTAAAAGCAGCAAGAGAAAAACAGCTAGTTACTCACTAGGAAGCACCCATACGACTACTATCAGCTGATTTCTCAACAGAAATTTTGCAAGCTAAAGGGAGTGGCAAGAAGTATTCAACATGGTGAATAGCAAGGACCTACAACCAATATTACTCACCCAGCAAAGCTATCATTTCGAATTGAAGGTCACATAAGAGCTTCACAGGCAAAAAAAAGCTAAAGGCGCTCATCACTGTCAAACCAGTATTACATGAAATGTTGAAGGGTCTTCTTTAGGAAAAAGAAGAAGGAGGAGGAAGAAAAGAAGAAAGAAGAGGAGGAGGAGAGGAGGAAGAAAAAAGAGATAAAAATATGAACAATAAAATGGTAATAAATACATATCTACCAACAATTGAATCTAAAAATTAAAATAATTTGTCCTAGCTGGTTGGGCTCAGTGGATAGAGCATCGGCCTACAAACTGAAGGGTCCCTGGTTTGATTCTGGTCAAGGGCACATGCCCAGGTTGCAGGCTCAATCCCCAGTAGGGGGCATGCAAGAGGCTGCCAATCAATGATTCTCTCATCGTTGATGTTTCTCTCTCTCCCTCTCCCTTCCTCTCTGAACTCAATAATAATATTTTTTAAATACATAAATAAAATTAAAACAAATGAACAAGAAATCTAATGAACAAAATAAACTGATGAATAAAATAGAACCAGAGGCATGGAAACATGGAATAGACAGATGAATCCCATCAAGAAGTAGGGAGAGGGGGTCAGAAGAGGCAACTAAAAAACTTATATGCATATATTCATTACCTAAGGACACAAACAATGAGGTGGTAAAAGCCTGGGGCAGGGTGAGAACAGGGTGGAGGTGGGCAATGGGGGAAAAAAGGGAGACCTCTGTAATACTCTTGACAATAAAGATTTTTTGAAAATAACTCATTAAACTAGTTTATGATAATAATGATGTTAGCATGATAAAGAACTTAGAGATCATCTACACCAGCAATTTTTAAACTTTTGGCCTTAAAAACTAACATATGGACCCTACAGTGGATATTTGTCATGTCTTGTGGCTACCCACCATCTATGAACAGCCCCTCCTCCACTCCTTCCCTTCTGCCATGGGGAAGCAAGAAATGGACCTTCCCAGACTCCTTTGTAGCAGGGATGTGTGAGGATATGACCTGGGATCTATCAGATTCATTTGCCGGCATGAGGATCAGCTGGTTATAAAAGTGACTGCAGCAGGCATGTGGGTAGTGGTGAAATAATATAAATAAATAAATAAATAAATAAATAAATAAATAAATAAGCAAATGAGGCTGGGACTCAGTAACGGGTCACGACCAGACAGGAGGAGGTTACATGTGCAGGCGAGGCCTAGAGCGGTGACAGAGACAGAGGCAGCGGCTTGGGCGGCCCTGGTGCTGACACAGGTCAGGGGCTGGGAGACACTGCAAGTCAGGCACAGGTCCCGGCACCCTGCCGGGTGCCTACTTTCAAGGCAGGAGGTGGGGCGCCTCCTCCCACAATTTCAATTGCAGGCTGGGCCTCTAGTAGTTAATAAAATTATTACCTGTCTCTTCTGAAATGATCTGATCTCCTAGAAAATCAGGCTTTGGGGACCAAATGTTTCCTTACATAGAATGGCATGAAAGGCACGTATTGGGGATGGAGTGTCATCTAAACGTATGAGAGAATTTAGAGGAATAAAAGAATAAACTCAGAGTCATCATTTATTGGCACAAGACATGATCAGAGAACCAGGAACTATCTATGACTGAACTATGACGAATCCCTCATCTCTTGTAGCTGAAGAGATAAAGAAGCCAATCACAAAAACTAAAATCAAAACTTAAGATTATAAATTGTCACATTACAATGCCAGTTAAATTACAGCCTTACTTCACACACACACACACACAAACACACACACACACACACACACCACAAATAACAGATATCAAATGCCCGACAAGCACATGAGGCAATATTCAACATCATTAGTCATCAGAGAAATGAAAAATAAAACTACCATGAGATGCCACTCATCCTCGTTAGCATGGTTAAGATGAAAGAGACTGGCAATGCCAAGTGCTTTGGAAGATTTAGAGCAGCTGGAACTCCCATTCCTGCTGCTAAGACCACTGGAGAACCTTTTTGGCAGCATTTAATAAAGCTAAGCAGACACCTACCCTATGACTCAGCAATTTTACTCTGAGTATATACCCAGAGAAGTAAGAAATGCCCAACCAAAATATATCCACCAAAAATATGGACAAATGTTCACAGCAAGTCTATTTACAACATCCCCAATAGGACACAATCCTGAAGTCCATCAACCATAGAATTGATAAATAAATTCATGCCTATTTCATGGAATACTACAAACCAATGAAAAAAGATGTAATGCAAAAAAAAAAAAAATGAGTGAATCTCACATCACATATCTAATGTTGAGCAAAAAAGCCAGGCCCAAAATAATGACACATACATACATACTTTAAGATTCCATTGATATGAAATTCAAACCAAGAAAATTAATCTATGCTGACAGTACTCAGAAGAGTCAAGACCTCTGAGTAGTGCCAGTGACTGGGAAAGGGTGTTGAGGGGGCCTCTGGGTGCTGGAAGTGTTCTATACCTTATAATCTTCATCTCTATCTTATATATGTAATCTTCATCTTTTTACATATACATACATGTATATGTATATATAATCTATATTCACAAATATATGTAGTATAAATAGTCACTCAGCTGTACACTGACTGATCAGGCCTCTGATCTCATGTGAAAGTTGAAGGATTGACTTTGAAAGACAGCATCCTAAGAATTGTAAGAAAGACTTATGGGAAGATTTAAAAGTCTCAGAGTATCTTAAGCCCACAGACCGACCCATTATGAATCCCTTGTCAGCACAAGTAACCTTTAGTCCTGGACTGATGAGGCCCTACCCCACTGGCTAAAGATCTTTTCATAAACGGGCCCAGGCTTCAAGCAATAGGCACTCTTTTCATGGACCAGCCCACCATCCTCCACTGCCCAGGTGCTTTAACAGAACCCCCAGAGCACCCCAATTACCAAGTCAGGCCCTAGGAAGGAAAACTGACATGCCAATATAATCTGAAGGTTTTAACTACTTCACATGAAGAAAACCTATAGAATCTGCTTGGGAATGAACTCTGAGGTGTTAGACCTGGAAGGGAGGAACATCATTTAAGATCAGATCAATTATTCATGAGTTCTTACCCACATTCTGCCCTCTAGGCACAAGCTCAAACATCTGGAAGTGGTTCATATGTTTGTTCAGTCCATCACCTGAGCCTGAACTCAGTGGCAGCATGGGTAAATAAATGCCATAAATTCCCTCGTCATCTAGAGGAAGGAACTCAGAGATTTAGAAAGAATATTCACACAGTTCACTCACCACCTAACCATGAGGTCAGAAAACACAGCTTCCCCCAAAACTGAGAAATGTATTGAGAATCACATCAGTGAAGGGAGCATAGGCATCTTTGAAAAGCACCGTGTCAGCCAGAGATAAAGAGGGAAATCCTGCCCTTGAAATGGACTCTCTGTTTTCAACGGGAAAGATGAGATGAGGTCCTGGAGCATCATACAGGCCAAGTAACACCACTCCCCCCAGAGGTGATAACGGTTACCGTAGTGGACAGCAGGACCCTAGTGGAATCAGAATGGTCAGGTTTGCAGGGGTCGACAGTGTGGCTCGTGGACCCTGGGCTCTCTAGGACAACAACAGCAGTTCAGCCTACTGAGACCCCATCTAATCTGTTTAACACAACAGGTAACTCCAGGTATACCGATGCCTTTCAAAATAATAGGCAAAGACAAGAAAAATATTTCATGTAGTCATAACACAGTAAGAAGTGACAACGGATATAAGCAAAATTGTGATAAACTATATAGGAAAGACTGAATAGAGTGGAGAGATATAAAAGAACTAAAGTTCCTATTTAAAGCAGTAAGTCATGAAATAGCACCACCGGCTGGTTATCTGGAAATAGTGAGGTAAACACCCAAGGACCCTGACAGAGTTTAAATGATGGCTTCTGGGGCAACACTAAGGGGAAATGAGGGTGCTCAGGAGTCTGTTTTTAATGAACCTTAACCATACCAGGCAGCACTCAGATTTGAAAGTCTTAAAACTTAAAGGCTAAAGGTAGTCCCAGATGGCTTACAGAGTTTTGTTCTTTTCACACATCCTCTTGCCCATGGTGGCTCTTCAGAGGTCTGCAGAGAGGCTCACAGGACCCAACCTAGCTCTTCCGTAAGCCCAATGCCTTTAGATTCTATTTTCCTGGTGACCGCCTTTGCACCTGGAAAGTTATGAAACATGGCCCAGGTCACAACGTGAGTTGTGGTCACAGTCCAGTCACACTTTGGGCTCCTCTGGCAGGCAGCGGAACAGGAACAGCCTCAGGTGGGGGCCCATGAGTACCCTTGAGCAGTGACTCTGTAACCTGAAGTGACCCAGCAAGGAGGCTGGAGACAGAGTCATCCCAGAGGGACGACCCGGATCCCTCCTGCCCGAGGCCACCGTGGAGCAGAGTGAGCTCTCCCGGTTTCACCCAAGAAGGACTTGTGCCCAGAGAGGAGGTTACTGTCCTTGTTTTGTGGATGAGGAAATTGAAATCAAAACAGGATAAATGACCTGCTCAAGACACACCACTGATACCAAGCCAATAAGGATCCCAGGCCTGCCTCCAGAGCCTGTGCTCCTATGGCGCTGTGAAAAACACATTGACCTGGTCTGAAGTTTGAGAAATGAGGTCTAAATAGCAGCTGCTTCATTGGGTTATTGTGACGGTCAAATAAGATGCCATATACAGAACCCATAGGACACTTGTTGACACATCATAAATCCCACATAAGTTCTTCTTTTTTTTTTTCAATCCTCACCCGAGGACATACTTAGAGAGAGGAAGCTGAGAGAGAGAGAAACATCAATGTGAGAGTGAAACATCTATCGGTTGTCTTCTGTACTCCCCATTGGGGATTAAACCCCAACCCAAGCATGTGCCCTGATCAGAATGGAACCGGCAACCTTTGGGTTGCTCAACCAAGTGAACCACACCGGCTGGGAGCCTCACATATTTTAACTCCTGATGGTGATAGTGATGCCAGTGATGGGACTTCTAGAAGAGGTTCAACAACAGGGCTCCAGGTTTGACCTGTTGAGGCTCCCTTGGCACACAATGAGGCCTAATGACACTTCTGAGGGAAGCTTCAAGACACTATGTTTGCCATTAAGTACCCCAAGGTGCTGCAACACCTTCAATTTTCACAGATGCAGAAACGAGGCCTCTGGCTGATATTTCTAGGTCTCCTTCCCAGCCTGAATGGTCTTCTGTAGATTCTGAAGCAGGTGTCTGGAGCTTGCCTCCCTGGGAAGGGAAAAGACCTCTGATTGCCTTCCGGAAAAATGCAAAAGATGCCTGTCTCTTCCATGACATAACTCCATGGCAAGATGATTACCTCTGGGAGCCACAGGGGAAGCACAGAATACACTGGATTTCAATCTGCCCTGAGGCTGAGCCTCGCCTGCTCCAGATTCGGGCGGGCAGCTCTGCCACAGCAGGCCTCACAGCGCCATGGGAGTCCTGAGATCAGGAGGAAGGACAGTTGGCTGCTTTCAACACTTTCACGATGAAACCAAAGAGAGCAAGACCATGGAGAGAAGCACTCGTCATGTTAACCCATCTACAAACATTATGAGAGATCTATTCTGTGCTAGGCACACAGTGGGGCAGGCAGAGAGGCAATCAGAATCTCCTAGTGAACTGATGAGTAATGTGTTTTACATCTCATAAAATACTCGGGAGGGAAGACACACTCTACTTGGAGGAGCTGGGAGTGTTTCTCTTGAACTAGACCTGGAAGAAAGACTGGGGCTTGTTAAACAGATAATAACAGGATAATTATGTTAAAGAGCTAATAATAATGTCAGGCACTTTGCATTCATTTTATCAACATGTCCCAAACTGTACTCATGACCTTTACCTCCAATATGACCTCTGCCAGCTTTTCCATCTCAGTGAAAGTTACTGCCAAGTGCACAAACCAAAAAATTCAGATTCATCCTTCTCCCCAGCTCATTCTCACTCTCCAACACACATCCCATTCCCATTTTTCCTCATGCATTTCCCCAGTCATCTACTTCAGTTGAGTCTCTCTGGTCTGCCCTTCCATCCACTCTGCATTGCAGCCACAGTGACCTCTTCTGAGAGCACATGTGAACATGCTCCATTCCCTTTAAAAATCTTTCAATGACTTGGGATTCCTCACATGACTGACAAGGTCTTCCTACTCTTGTCCCCAATGTCCATCCTTGCCTCACTTTGTGTCACAGATCCCCTCACTGCCTACTTCACCACAGAGCAGGTCTTCTTTAAAAGGTCATACTCTCAGGCTCCTCCCATCACCTCACCATCGTCATATATGTTCTTCCCATGAGCACCTCACACTTCCCACTCCTCCCCCATTCCTCTGTGGGCCACACTTTCACCAAATTTTCTTGGCATTGAAACGCCATGCTGAAGATCACCAATGGCCTGCATTTTCCCAATGGCGATATCAGTGCCCACCCCACCCTCACAGAGTTGAGTTCCTTCCTTCTTGAATCATTTCTTCTCTTAGTTTCCACGACTCGTATCTTCTCTATGGACTCTCACTTCCTGGCTGAACTGGGCAACTCCAGAGATGTAAGGTCCATCCAGTGGGATGATGCCCATGTCCATACCTCTCTCTTAGTTCATGCCTCTCTCCTAGTTCATGTCTCTCTCCTAGTTCATGTCTCTCTCTCATGTTCATACCTCTCTCCCATATTCATACCTCTCTCCCATGTTCATACCTCTCTCCCATGTGCATACCTCTCTCCCATGTCCATATCTGACCTTGCCTTGAAACCAGTTGCTCATATCTGACTCCATTTGGCATTTGAATAAGCTTCTCAAACCTGCCTGTCCAAACTGAGCTTTTGACTTGAACCCCCTAAGCTGCTTCTCCCCTCACCCCCGGCATCCTCATTTGTGGATTGTTCTGACCAAAAGCCATGGAGTCCTTCCTGACTCCACTCTGCTCAGACCCCACATCTAACCCCTCAGCAAATGCTCCTGACTTGGCCTTTACAGCCTGTCTTGAGCCTGGTCCTTCTCATTACCTGCACCGCGACCACCCAGCATTTGCAGGGGTTGACAGGAGCCCCTCGAGTTCTCTGCATTCCCTCAGTGCACTCACCTGCTCAAACCTTCTGGGGCCTTCCTTCCCTCTCAGAACAGTCAAAGCCCTGATTCACCAGGAGGTTTGAGAACATCAGCCCTTGGACCCTCTTCCTTTCTCATCTCCCAATACCTCCTCTCACTCACTCTTCTCATCCACACAGGTCTCCTTGCCCCAGCTAACCACACAGCTCCCTTTAGTCTCTGCTCACATCCCAAACCTTCAGACCTCACTCCCCTTCTACCTAAAATAGCACCATCCTCACCCTGGCTGGTGTTGCTCACTTGGTTGGAGTATCACCCCGTCCACCAAAAAGTCCCATGTTCAATTCCCAGTCAGGGCACACATCCAGGTCTCAGGTTCAATCCCATACTAGAGGCAACTGATCCATGTGGATGTTTCTCTCTCTTTCTCTCCCTCTCCCTTCCTCACTCTCTAAAATCAATAAAAACATGTTTGTTTGTTTGTTTGTTTGTCTGTTTAAAAATCTGTCTGAGAAAGGAGGGCGTTTATCTGAGGTGTCCCTTGAGATAAACTTTAACTGTGTAGATATTTCAGACATTTAAAGTAGTTGCCAGCAAAAAGACTACTTTATGCAGGCAGGACCATGGCAGGCAATTTCATCTGACTGTTGAGGTCCTGCCCCAGCGGGTCCAGGGGTTCCCCAAGGTGTGGACGGAGTCGGCGAAGAAGGAATGACATGGAGGCAGCGTTCAGTTGATCAGCATAGCAAAGTTCTCCAGCCAGATTCTGTAGCCAGGTTCTGTCCAGGATCTTTTGCCATGTTCTCTCACTAGGTTCTCTCTCTAGGTTCTGTCTCTAGGTTCTGTCTAGGATCTCCAGCCAAGTCCTGTCTCTAGGTTCTGTGTTTTGTTGTCTTGTTACATCTGTATTTACACCAGTTGATTTTAATCCTATCAACTTCTATTCCAAAGGTTAGGGTGTTTCTTATCTCCATTCCAGGGAGTAAAGATTATGTAGCTTAAGCATGACTAACTACCCGCCTGGCACTTAGTTAAGGGGTTTTATCTCCTCCCTAACTTCAGGGAAAAATCCCTACCTGGGGAAACAACCTTTCACGGAGAAGTGACCTTGGTTAAAACACATAGCGCTAAGGGGAGCAAACATATCAAGAACAGTATGCCACATACGCCAGGTCCCCCGAAACATATGCTGTGCAGACGTTTCTTCTCTGCAGCGACTGTGTCAAGCAGCAAGGATGGACCGGCTCCCAGCAAATTCCCCCTTTTTTATTTTTTAAATGATAGCGCATGTAAATCAGTGGCCACCTCTCGGATTGGGTAGTTTAAGACTCAGAAGAAGACTGACAAGCAATGATAGGGAGCATAGCTATAAACATAGTGGATGGAGTGCACACGGAGCCTTGTTCCTGTAGAAGGTTGCTGGCCTCTTTAGTCAAGGGATTTCAGCTGTCCTCAAGTTGGTGGTTTGGTTGTCCTTGTTGATCTGCCTTGCGGGCAGCGTCATTGGCGACGGGCTTCCCGAAGTGTCAGCAAGTTGAAGGGCTGCATCAAAGGGTCCATCAGGGCGGAGTCAGCTGTGTCCTCTGGGTTGGCCGATATGGATGATACCAGGAGGAGGAGGATGAGGAGGAGATGGAGGGTGGTGTGATATAAGGTCAAATTAGACGGTCTGGAATCCACACAGGTGAGTCTGCATCCTGTGGAAATATACAAGCATCTCCTCTCCCCCAGGTTAAAAGTACATCAGGTCCCTTCCAGGCTCCTGTAAGTAAGACTTCCCATTTGACGAAATAAGTGAGTTTCTGCTAAATGAAAGTTTCTTTTGCTGATTTACTCAGAGTCCTCGGACTTGGCTGAGAGAGTAGCTTCCACTTCTTGCTTTTCTACCATCTGTTGGGCCTCAGTTGTTAACTTCTTCAGCTGACCCCATGTTGGCACCTCAGTCCCTTGCATAGCCTTTCTTTTCTTCTTTTTTCCACTTTTCTGTCATCGGGGCAACTCTAAGTCTTTGGAACGATGGGACAAGGAGCTCCTCTGGGTCCATTGTGGTGACGCACGTAATGCATTTACTCAATCCAAGGCAGGCATTAAAAAGAAAAACCCCAAATGCTCTCTTGTATCCATTTTAAGAGTAGGATTGGCGCTTTCCGCTATTACCTGAGTCCTGATCTATCACCCCAGGGAGAGCTTTCCAATCCTGCACTTTCCCGGGGCGGAAAGGCTGCAGTAGGGTTAAGGATAAGGCTCCTTGGGCCTATCTTCTCCCATGCCTCTACATTTACCTTTCCGGCACCTTTCCTTCCTCAGAAAAGCATGGACATACTTCTTGTATAAAACATTCCGTCTGACTGGGAGTAACCTTAACTCCTCTGCTAGCAAGCATATGTGTTAAAAGATCAATGCTAAATCGGCTGGTATAAATATAGATGTAACAAGACAATAAACATCAGATCCTCATCAGATCTTAACCAGAGCTTGGCTGGAGTTCCTAACCAGAACTTTGGCTGGAGATCCTGGCTAGAGGTCCTGACTAGGCTGCTGATCAACTGAAGGCTGTCTTCGTGTCATTCCTTCTTTGCTGACTCCATCCACACCTTTGGGGACCCCTGGACCTGCTGGGGTTCGACTCCAGCATCTGACCTTATATTAGTATGAGTGGCCTGGTGCACGAAATTCATGCATGGTGGGAGGTGTCCCTCAGCCTGGCCTGCACCCTCTCCAATCTGGATCCCCTTGGGGGATGTCCTAAACCGGCAGTCAGACATCCCTCTCACAGTCTGGGACCACTGGCTCCTAACCACTCACCTACCTGCCTGCCTGATCACCCCTAACCACTCTTCCTGCCAACCTGATTGCCCCCAACTGGCCCCACCCTGAAAGCCTGCTTGTCCACAACTGCCGGTCTGCTCGCTTCCAACTGCCCTCCCCTCCTGGCCTGATCACTCCCTAACCACCTCTGCCTCAGCCCCATCACCATGGCTTTGTCCAAAAGGACATCCAGAAGGTCTCCTGGAAGGTCTCCTGGTCTATTTAGCATATAAGCTTTTTATTAGTATAGATAATTATTACTGTCAGAGGTATTATGCCACAAACACACAAACACACACACACACACACACACACACACACAAAGTTGGATATGTTGTGGTTGCAGATCAGCAAAGGTGGTTGTTAGAAGATATTGTCATTGTCCATGCTTGCTATAAGTTGAGTAGGTGGTCCTGTTGTTGGCCGTGATGTTCATGGTGTGCTGGATTAGTCTGCATTCTTGTTCTGATGAGTCGAAGATATCACTTCCCATTGTGTGGTCATAGTAAGATATGTTCTGTCCACAACGGACAAAAGCAAAATTTCCTAGATTGAAAAGGGCTTTCCTAATGGGTGTTAATGCCATGGGTAGTGAAAAAAGATTAAGTGCTAGAGGTTGGGTCATTACATATGTAAATTTGGACCATTCTATTAGTTGATCTGATTGGAAAAAATATGGGTCTGCATAGAATAGTTTGCCTTTTGGTATAATTGTGTTCCCATTAGGCAAGGTGTGTGGTATTGAAGCAATGGGGAATGCTATTAGTTTGTCTCTGCCTGAAAGGGTTTTTATAGAAATTTCACAATCATTTATAAGACAACCAATAGGTTGTGTTGGGTCTAGTAAGGCAAGGTTTTGTGTCCATAAAGGAGAAAAACCTGTTCCTCTGACCATAATTTCCCTAACATCCCTCAAGGCAGAGTCAAGTGGGTTTTGTGTGTTTTGGTAAGCAGTAAGCAAAGCAAGGTTTCTTGTGTACATAAAGTAAAATAATTAAGAGTATAGTTGTGAGTTGGCACATAGTTAGTTGGGGGTTGTGCTGTGTAATTTTATCTGTTGTAAATGCCTTTTTGGTCTATTGTCCAGACGGTATTTCTTCCTGCATTGCAAATTATTTCCTGTTGGGATAGAGAGGAATCCTTAGCTGATTTTACTATTATTTTGTATGGTATTCTCTTAGTGTGTCCTAAATATCTTATTTTTATATCTGCCTCAGTTATGTGTGGAAGTATTAGCTCCTCAATAGGTGTGAATCTGTTAGTTCTAGGTCTATTGTTCAAAGCAAAGGTAGCTTTGTTTAGAAGAGATTGTCAATCAGGATATTTATTATCTACTAGCAAAGTATTGCACTTAGATTTGAGGAGGCCATTGTCTCTTTCAATTATTCCTGCAGCTGTAGGGTTGTAAGTTAAATGGAAGTGCCAATCTATGTTATTTATGGTGGCAAAGGATTGTACCTTTGTGCTAGTAAAGTGTGTGCCTTGATCTGAGTCAATAATCAGGTGTTCCATAGAACACCTTGCAGGTATTTAGTGCCTTTAATGTGATCTGTGCAGTAGGATTTGCTGCAGCATGGGCATACATCATTCCTGTACTAATGTGTATGCATATTTTGAGCAAAGGGATATTTTAAGGGTCCACTAAAATCTATTTGAATTTGGAAATTTGGTATTTGTGGTCTATCTAAACCTGGTGGATCTGTTCTCCTGAATTGGAACATATTTTTACAGGTGTTACATCCATTAATTCCTTTGTTTATGTCCTCTATTTTGGCTGCTAGATTTCTTTGTGTGAACCAGTTTATCACTGCAGTTTGTCCGGGGTGTCCTAGTTGTTCATGGATATTTATGATAAATTCTGGCGTGAGCCGTAGTGGTTCATCCTCTACCTTAGTAAGTATGTTTCCTTCTCTTTTTAATCTTAACTTTGGAATTTGGGGTATTTGATATTGTCCTGTTTGTGGATTTCTTTCCAATTTTAGTTTTAGACTATATGTCTCAGATGTGTCAGTTATTGTTATTTCCTCATCTACCTCAATGCCCTTTGCAAGTCTGTTCGCTATTTGGTTTCCTAATGTGAGAATTACTTTTAGCATGAGCTGATATGTGTGTAACATGGATTTTTTTCCTTTATTTTTTTAAATTTTTTTATTGATTTAGTTATTACATATGTGTCCTTATCCCCACATTACCCCTCATCCTCCCCACTCATGCCCTCACTGCCCTGTTGCCTGTGTCCATTGGTTAGGCCTATAAGCTTGAATATAAGTCCTTTGGTTGATCTCTCCCCCTTAACTCTCCCCTTCCCTACCTTCCCTCTGAGGTTTGACGGTCTGATCAATGCTTCTGTCTCTGAATCTGTTTTTGTGTATCAGTTTATGTTGTTCATTATATTCCATAAATGAGTGAGATCATGTGGTATTTTTCTTTCTCTGACTGTCTTATTTCACTTAGCATAATGCTCTCCAGTTGCATCCATTTTGTTGCAAATGGTAAGAACTACTTTTTTACCGCAAGGTAGTATTCCATAGTGTAGATGTACCACAGTTTTCTAATCCACTCATCTACTGACGGGCACTTAGGCTGTTTCCAAATCTTAGCTATGGTGAATTGTGCTGCTATGGACATAGGGGTGCATATATCCTTTCTAACTGTTGTTTCCAGTTTCTTGGGTTATATTCCTAGAAGTGGGATCACTGGGTCAAATGGGAGTTCCATTTATAGTTTTTTGAGGAAACTCCATACTGCCTTCCATAGTGGCTGCACCAGTCTGCATTCCCACCAACAGTGCACAAGGGTTCCTTTTTCTCCACATCCTCACCAGCACTTGTCCTTTGTTGATTTGTTGATGATAGCCATTCTGACAGGTGTGAGATGGTACCGCATTGTCATTTTGACTTGCATCTCTCAGATGATTAGTGACTTTGAGCATGTTTTTTTTTATGTTTCTTGGCCTTTCTTCTGTCTTCTTTTGAAAAGTATCTATTTAGATCCGTTGCCCATTTTTTGATTGGGTTATCTTCCTTTTGTTAGGCTGTATGAGTTCCCTGTAAATGTTGGCGATTAAACCCTTATCGGTGATAACATTAGCAAATATGTTCTCCCATGCAGTAGGCTTTCTTGTTGTTTTGTTGATGGTTTCTTTTGCTGTGCAGAAGCTTTTTACTTTGATGTAGTCTCTCTTGCCCTAGGATCTGTGTCTGTAAAGATATTGCTACAACATATGTCTGCAATTTTGCTGCCTATGGAGACTTTGATCTTATATTAGTACTAGAGGCCCGGTGCACAAAAATTTGTGCACTGGGGGGAGAGGGGGGTCCCCCAGCTCGGCCTGTGCCCTCTGGCAGTCTGGGACCCCTCGGGAGATAACGACCTGCTGGCTTAGGCCTGTTCCCGGGTGGCAGAGGGCACACCCAATCTCTAGGTGCAGCCCCTGGTCAGACTCAGAGCAGGGCTGATTGGGGCGTTGGGGCGCTGCCCCGTAATGCACAGAGCAGGGCGGATCAGGAGGTTGCGATGCCACCCTCAGTCACGCTCAGGGTAGGGCCGATTGGGGGATTGGGGCACCGCCCCCTGTCACACTCAAGGCAGGGTCGATGGGGAGGTAGCGGCGCCACCCCCTGTCACGCACAGAGCAGGGCCAATCAGGGGGTTGGGGTGTTGCCCCCTGTCACTCACAGAGCAGGGCCGATCAGGGGGTTGGGGTGCTGCCCCCTGTCACTCACAGAGCAGGGCCCATCAGGGGGGTTGGGGCTCCATACCCTGTCACACACAGAGCAGGTCGATCAGGGGGTTGGGGAGCTCCCCCCTGTCACACACAGAGCAGGGCCAATCAGGGGGTTGAGGAGCTCCCCCCTGTCACTCACAGAGTAGGGCTGATAGGGGAGTTGGGGCACCGCCCCCTGTCACACACAGAGCAGGGCAGATCAGGGGGTTGGGGAGCTGCACCTTGTCACACTCAGGGCAGGGCCAATGGGGAGTTTATGCCTCTCCCCCATCACACACAGAGCAGGGCCCATGGAGGGGGCTTGGGGCGCCACCCTCTATCACCCACAGAGCAGGGCAAATCAGGGGGTTGGGGCGCTGCCCCCTGTCACTCACAGAGCAGGGCCGATCAGGGGGTTGAGGAGCTCCCCCCTGTCATGCACAGAGCAAGGCCCATCAGGGGGTTGAGGAGCTCCCCCCTGTCATGCACAGAGTAGGGCTGATAGGGGAGTTGGGGCACCGACCCTGTCACACACAGAGCAGGGCCTGTGGGGGGGGGGGCAGTTGGGGCGCCACCCTCTATCACCCACAGAGCAGGGCCGATCAGGGGGTTGGGCGCCGCCACTGTCACACTCAGGGCAGGGCCGATGGAGAGGTTATGGCTCTACCCTGTCACACACAGAGCAGGGCCCGTGGGTGGGGAGGGGTTGTGGCACCGCACCCTGTCACTCACAGAGCCCCAGGGCAATCAGGGGGTTTGGGCGCTGCCCCTTGTCATGCTGATCCCGGTGCCGGGAGCCTCGCTGCTCTGCTGATCCTGGTGCTGGGAGGCATATTACCCTTTTACTATATAGAATAGAGGCCTGGATGTGAGGGTGATCTGGCTGCGACATCTGTCACCCCATTGATCGCCAGGGTTGATTCGGCTGATCTGGCTGGCTAGGTGGGTGTCCCCCTCCTCCCTCACCGATCCATGTGCGTCCCTCCCGAAGCTGCGCGCTCGGTATAAGAGGACGACCTTCCCCCCCGAGGAGAGGACCAGTCTTCGGTCAAGGGCATACAAGTAGCTGCGCTCCCCTGCTAGAACCTCCAAAAAAGCTCTCAAGGTACATTTGAAGAATAGAGGCCTGGTGCACGGGTGGGGGCCGGCTGGTTTGCCCTGAAGGGTGTCCTGGATCAGGGTGGGGGTCCCCACTGGGGTGCCAGGCCAGTCTGGGTGAGGGGCTGAGGGCTGTTTTCAGGCTGGTGGGTTAACTGAAGCTCCCAACCGCTTTTTTTTTTCTTTTTCTTTTTTTATTCTGGGCCAGCTTTAGCTCTGAGGCCTCACTGCTGAATACATGGATACAATGTTGCGGTCCGAGCCCGGCTGAATGGAAGCCGGTTTCTGGGGTTTTGTTTAGTTTCTTATTTGCAACATAGTACATAGTTGCTTAGACTTGCAGCTGAGAGGCCGGCAAGTGAGACGGGGAACGTTGGAGTCAGCAGTCACTGAAGCAAGCAAGCCTCCCTGCTCGCTTCAGTGCATGGTTGCCGGCCACCATCTTGGCTGACAGTTAATTTGCATAAGGATACGCTGATTAGCCAACGGGAAGGGTAGCGGTCGTACGCCAATTACCATGTTTCTCTTTTATTAGTGTAGATAATTATTACTGCTGGAGGAATTATGCCACACCAATAGTTGCAGTTGCAATTCACACATCAATTTATTCTCTTTTTATCATTGCAGGGAGGGGGGCGATTGTTTTATATTGCAGTTGGGTGAGGGGCGGGGACATGAGCTGAGGCATTCAGCTGAGGAAGTTTCCACTGCAGGGAGTCAGCAGGGGTATTCAGGAAGGAGTCAGTATGTGTGTGGGGGTCGTGTTGATTCAGGGAGAAGCCAGTATCTGTGTCTGGCACACTGATCTGTTAGAAATGCCAGGGGGAGTCCATTATCTCATCACACATCTGCATGTATCCGATCCAGGGCTCTCTCGGACCTAACACCCAGGACTCGTTTTTTTCCTAAGAAAGATGGCAGATTTGACCAAAGGAAAAAAGATGCAGGCTGGTTCTAGCAACAAGATTGGTATTTCCATAATAAAAAGTAGTTTTAAAATGATAGTGGACGCCAAAACCAGTTTGGCTCAGTGGATAGAGCATCGGCTTGCGGACTCAAGGGTCCCAGGTTCTATTCCGGTCAAGGGCATGTCCGTGGGTTGCGGGCACATCCCCAGTAGGAGATGTGCAGGAGGCAGCTGGTCGATGTTTCTCTCTCATCGATGTTTCTAACTCTCTATCTCTCTCCCTTCCTCTCTGTAAAAAATCAATAAAAATATATTTAAAATGATAGTGGAACCCATTCAAAAGTTAACTTTAAGGCCGCTAAGAAAAATCAGTAAATTTTCTCTGTTACAAAAATTTGTCAAAGAAAATGCCTTAAAATAATTATAATTGACTCTAGAATCTAAAAATTGTTGAAACATAAATAAATCAATTTCTAATAGAGGAAGGCACTAGCCTCCCTTCCCAAAGCAGAAAAAATATGGTCTTTTTAAAAAAAACTGGTTCCTCCAGCTTAGAACAAAGCTTTTTCCCCTGCAGGGAACCAGCAGGAAGAAGATGCAATTTGCATTTGTATGGCTTTTTCCCCTGCAGGTAAACAGCAGGAAGAAGATGCAATTTGCATTTGTATAGCTACCAGCCTGCTACTGAGCTCTAGCAGCTTAATCTAAAGAAATACTAAATGTTTCACTTACCAGCAAAAAATTGAAAAGCTCTAAAAGTTCAAGATTCAAATTCAATTGAAAGAAATTACATAATTGCAATAACTAAATGCCTAAAGTGTAGAAATTTATTTTTGTGAAAATAATTTTTGTGTTTTCTCTAAAATAATTAGAAATTCAAAATATGTTGTTTAATGGTCTGATTGAAAAAAAAGGATGAATTCTGTAATCCCAACCGAAATTTTTGTTTGTTTCTTTGGTTTTTTAATTAAATCTTTATTGTTCAGATTATTACAGTTGTTGCTCTTTTTTTCCCCCATAGCAGCCCGGGAGCCCTCTGGCAGCCCGGGAGCCCTCAGGGGATTGCATGTTTTTCTTTTATTAGATTACATCATGGTATGTTTTTTCTTGCCATCATTAACCATAGTAACTGTTGCTTATGTATTAAAGTTCTATTCCTGCTAAGTCTAGAAGCTGCCTCAGAATCCTTCTCACCATTCATCTTAAGTCTGATGCTTAGTTGATCAGAATTAATACCTGAGAGGAAGCCTCTTACTGCAGATGTATCCCAGAAAGCATGGCATCCTCTCTGCTTTATGATCCAGCTAATAATACATTGCCTCAATCATGTTGACTGAGGTCATTTTTCCCCTTGCAGTTTCTAGTAGTAGATTACCATCTACTGCCTAGGAAGTAAAATTGACTGTCTCCATGTAGATCGCAAAATAAAGCATTTTTCTCATCAATAAAATTTCATTCTTTCAGCATGAGTAATTTTGTCAACAACGTTTTGAGGCAGTAACAGTTTATAACAAATTGAGTGAATTATTGTTTCAGGTACTGTGCTGTGTCATACACAGATTTCATTTTATCTTTGCAACAACTCTATACAGGAGGTACTATAATGACACAGATGAGAACATGAGGTATAGAGAGATCAGGTGACTTGACCAACAAAACCCAAAAGTGGCTGAGTCTCATTTCAAATCCATGAGGCTTGGCATTTAACCATTACACTCCACTCAGTATTGTGTTAGAGCCTGCTCTTACTGGCTCACAAATTTTCAGGAATTTTGTAAGCTGGTTGTTAAACATGTTCATTATTAAAAATTAAATTATATAATCTTTTTTTTTTTTTACACAAACATAGACAGAAATTTTTACTAGTTAGGCGGGCAGATTCCACCTCTGACAGAGAGCAAGCGCCCTTGGGAAAAGGCGTTTTGCTATCAGTCAGAGCATTCAGCCTGAAACCAAACATTTTTTTTCTCACAGACTTCCACACTTACATGAACAAATAATTATACCTAAGTAGACATACAAACATCAAATAAACATCTACACTTGACCCTCTCATAGAACAAGTACTTCTTGTTATGCCCAGATTTCAAGATCCCCAGCCGACCAACAGGGAGCCAGCCAGTCCGATGCAAAAGCATAAGAGTCTGTATTTCAAGCTGGCTTGAGCTCCCCGTCCACCACACTCACCGACACAACGGCAAGCCAAGTGGCGGAGAGAGATAACTCAGTATGGAGACGGGTTTTATAGGGGAGTTGGAGTAAGGGGAGGAGAAAGGACTGTGCTCTGCCGATTGGCCAGGTGGAAGTCAGACTCTTGTTCCTGGGTGTGGCTAGCAGAGGCTTAGACTTCCCGGAAGAAGCTCCTTGCCAAGCACGTGGCGGACCCAAAATGGAGGACACAGGATAAGATGGAGGGCGTAGTCTTCGCCCTTTCATTCCCCCCTTTGTCTTGGAACTTCCGGCTCAATCATGAGACGGACTGCATTTCTATTTCATCGTTGCTAGAGGCCCATACTGGGCACTCAGAACTATCAACTGAACTATCCTTATACACTTAACAAATGGTCCGGTGGAAGGGAAAGAAACCATTTTAGCTTTAACAACTTCTATTGAAATAGGATATTTTTCTTCTTAAAATTCCTCCATGGCTATCAAAAAGCCAAATCAAGATTAATTTATCTACTGTATTCAATGTGGTCTGATGTTTGCATAAACACAACAAGAATGGTAACCGACCACCTTTGCTGGAATCTCATGGTTGAATCTTAATGTGCCCCGTAGGGCCAGGAAGCCAAGCCATCCAGCTGCCATCAGGCCTGCCTGCAGTATCTGCTGTGTTAGGTGAATTCCTCACCTGTAGCAATTCCACCTGAGCCCAAGCTCCAGGATTTAAGGCCCATCTCAGGCCAAAACCGGTTTGGCTCGGTGGATAGAGCGTCAGCCTGCGGACTGAAGGGTCCCGGGTTCGGTTCCGGTCGGGGGCATGTACCTTGGTTGCGGGCACATCTCCAGTGGGGGGTGTGCGAGAGGCAGCTGGTCGATGTTTCTCTCTCATCAATGTTTCTGACTCTCTATCCTTCTCCCTTCCTCTCTGTAAAAAATCAATAAAAATATTTAAAAAAAATAATAATAAAAAAAAAAGGCCCATCTCAGTAGCCCTCCTACCCGTTGCAGCCCAGAGTGTGTGGGGGTTCCGCAGGGATGCAGAGGCATCTTTACTGCTCCCCTTCTACCCTTACCAACCGCCAGTGATGGTAGGGCATGGGCCTGACACTCCAGCGCCAGCCATCTTCAGGGCTTCCAAGCCGGATACCAGGCTTTCTTCGTGGCATTCTTACTGGCTTCAAGTCTTTAGAGCTCAGACAGGGCTCTTTAAAACATGATACTCCAGTCAAAGTTTTTCGTTAATAAAACCACTATTAGGACCCGGTCTTACTGAATCTATGCAAAGAAATGTATTGCCATGACTTATTTAGCATTGCCAAATTTCAGAGGAATTACATAAGGAGAAAAACATACTGATCTACTCTAAGATTTTCTGATTTTCTTTGCCAATTCCTTTTAACAGAACAGTAATTGTTGGCATTAAATTTTCTTTCTATGCATAACCATGCCTCAGACCTTCTATTCTAAACAGGCTTTTTTTCCAGCTTTACTACCCCTGACATGGGCATGGTGACTCAGGCCTGCAAGACAGTATTACAGGCTGCCAACTGTTAGCTGTCTCTCAACAGAGACCAAAACCTGATGGGCACCCTTTCCTGCCCATTTGGGCACCTGCCCTCTTGGCAGCTAGCCATCCTTTACTTTTAGGGGTTACCCCACATAGTTCCCTTCCAGGACAGCCAACATACATTCAAACCTGAAAAAGAATCAAAGGTCAATATAACATATCAATACAATGAAACATAATATTGGCATTATGGCCGCTTCAGGCAGCCAAATCTTCCGCTACTAAACATGTGATAATAAAGTCTTTTCCTGAACTTCCTATGAATTGTCCTTGTCTTTTTGGAGCCATGTCCATGAAGACGCGGGCATTATCTAAGTCTATTCAATGTTACCAGCATCGGGCAGGTTGAGCACGCCGTAGCTTGAGCTTGAGCGGGTTGTATTGATCTCGATCGACGCTCCATTTGGTGACGAAGTCTTTCCGGATTGCGGATGGGTCCACTGACCAGACGTGGGTGTGATGGACCCAGGTCGCGACACCGTCTATCTATTTTGAGAGCGGTGGGGGTCGTCAGCACCACGGTGTAGGGTGTAGGGACCCTTCCAACGTGGCTCCAGGGTCTGAAGGTGGTGCCTTTTGATGTAGACCCAATCTCCTGGTCTGTGCTGATGAGGAGTTGGGGTTGGGCCGGTCTCCTGGGTGGCGCCGAGGCGCGGACAAATGTCCTCGTGTGCCTTCTGGAGCCCTCTCAAGGAAAGAGATAGTTCTTGCAGCAAAAAAGTCAGCTTTAAGGTTAGGAATGATAGGGGGTGGCCTGCTAAACATGATAGGAGAGCCACCCAGTTCCCACCAGTTTTCATGGTTCCTTTTTACCTGCCCTGAACTTTGGGGTCTATAAGCACAATGTAATTTCCAATTTGCCCCAATAGCCCCGGTTACTACCTGCATTGCCCTTTGTGGCAGAGCAGCAACCAGGCCTCTTTCAAGGGAGTGCGCTAGAAGGAGATATCAGCCCCTCCTTTGCTAGCAGCAACAGGTACCAAATCCTTTCCATACATTTGACCAGCTTCATTCCTGCCCATCTTTACAGATTCCGGGGCCCATTGTCTTCCTTTAATCAGTACTGGCCTGTATTATCTAATTCAGCACAGGCAGGGGGAAGGGCTCATTAAATCTTTGCCTTGAGGAACTGTGAGCCCCACCCTTAAATGTCCCAATCAGACTAGAAAAGCCACAAATACCTTTTAAATTTACCCCAGAATTTCAAAATCCCAACCCAGCACAGAATATCACATAGCAAATCAAATTTCCCAGCAAACAAACAGACAGAGGTGTTTACAAACATACTTATACCTTTTAAGTGAACAAGTATCTTTACAGTCTTGGGCTCTTGAGCAGATAACAGGAACACCACCCAAGTCTCCTGATGGGGGCCTGACAGGAACAGATGTGGGGGCCTTTCCCACGTCCCAAGACAGGATTCTTGACCTATGTCTCATTCAGATAGAAACGGTTTTCATCACAAACAAACAAACAAATCCAAACCAAAAACCAAGAAAATCAAGGCCAGAAGTACCCTCTGATGTTTCAGGGGTACCAAGGAAGGAGAAGTTAGGCAGTGTCCAGCCCTTCTCACAATCCACCACCAGTGACCAGTTCCAGTTTACTGGCCTAACATTTCTTTTTCTTTCCATCACACCAAAGCCATGCTTTCCAGTTAGTTAGAACTTTTAGCCTTAATTTTTAGGTGAGAAGTAAAAAATTAACATTCCTCAGATTAACAATACATTCAAATTTAACAACAAGGATACATATTTAAGCAATAAGGACAGATCAATTTACAGAAGCAGAGACAGCATGCAATCCAAACCACAGCTGTGGGTAAACACATTATCTAGAGTCCTTGGGTAACCTAGGTTAAACTTAGGCATATCCTGGGTCTCCCGAACACTGAGTTGCAAGTTAGCTGGAGCACTCCCGACCCTGGGACAGCTGCACTGTCCCTCCCAGGCAAAGGAAAAATATGCCCTTGAAGATGAGTATGAAACCACAGTTTCTATCTGACTTTAGAAATTGGATTACTGCTATCAGTCCCTTTTAAAGACTTTGACATAACCTTTAATTGTTTTTAGTTTAAGGAAAGCAGGGTTTTCTAGATTTAAGAGATTAGCTTAAAAATAAATCTGCGAGGCAAGCACACTTCCTGCCCCATCCACATTTCTGCAGCAAAACTCCACCTTAAAGCTCCACCCCTGACTAAATCAGAGGGAGGGGCCTTTGCTGTTTCAAGATGGCGGCCCCCAGGGGAGCAGCAAACCATGCGGCCAACATGGCGGCTGCCAAGTCATGCAGCCCAAAATGGTGGCTGTACCAATAAGCAAAGGCATTTAGTTACCACAATAACACAATTTTTCCCAATTCAATCCGAACATTTCTTTGTCAGGTTCATCTCCGCCATTAAGGCCAAAACAGTCTCAGATTTTTATTCTATACACAGCAAAAGGTCAAGTTCAGCTCAAAACTATGCGCACTCATTTTTAAACTGGCCTTTTCCCTTTACACGTGCACAGAAATCCCGGATGCATTTACTTGGGAAGGGGGTGACCTGTTTTCACAGATCATTACTCAGATGCCCACCTGACCTAATTCCTGAAGCAACACAAAGAAGGGGAGAGGGCAGGCCCCATCCCTCCACACTCACACACCTTTCACCAGCCATTCACTCAGAGTTTAAACAATAACAACTTCCCAACTCCTGAGGGAGCTCTACAGCCTCCCCCAATCTCCTTGAAATGATCAATCACAATATCCAAAGGAGCAGTCTGAGTCCATCCCATAACATCCGTCTAGTAAGTCCACAGAAAACAGAAAAACACAGACAGACAAACAGGGCCCCAAAGAACAGCCTTCCAACTCCATGGAAGCAACTAGACGATGGCCTTACGCCAAACTGGCGGGAGCGATCCGCCTCGTCTCAAATCCGCGAGGGGAATATACATCCTTCAAATCTGCGAGTGGGATACACATCCCTCGTGGAGAGCAGAACGTCTTCCAACTCTCCCCCGCCTGTGGTCTTTCACGCGCGTCAGCCTAGACCCCTCAGGCACTTACAGATTCCAGACACGAGCTCACACAGAACAGAAAACACAACGCACAGACACTTATCGCGGCCAGTCAGACTCTTCGAAATGGGGGGGTCCCTGGATGGTGTTGGGGATCCCGGATGAGCCCCCAAATGTTATGCCCAGATTTCAAGTTCCCCAGCAGACCAACAGGGAGCCAGCCAGTACGATGCAAAAGCATAAGAGTGTGTATTTCAAGCTAGCTTGAGCTCCCCGTCCACCACACTCACTGACACAACGGCAAGCCAAGTGGCCAAGAGAGCAAATTATATAATCCTAAAAGTGAATAAATTACATGAAAACCAAAGGAAATACATACTCTAAATTCATCACTCCTCAATTATTTACTACATTTTACTGTTCTGACTCTTGACATTATTTATATCTTTTGGGTCTTTCTGGTAGAATATAATAGTGTATTACTGCAGGTTTCTCCTCAGCTCTGCATTTAGTGGATCACATTAGCAGCTGAAATCAGCCTTGGATGGAGAATTTGTGCCACAGAAATTGGCCCACAGTATAAATCAGAGTTTTGTTTTCTTTGATTGAGAGCCAGTTGTTAAACATTTATCAGCACAACACTGACCACATTGGTGGTGGTGGTCTTATCAGAATGTGTTAGATTATGCAGATGAAAATCTATTTGAACAGATTTGATGTAGATATTTTCAAAGATGGAAGAATTGTCCCTGTCAACTATGTTAGTTGATTCATATCTTCACTAATTGTCATCATTGCAAAGTTTTCAGTCCCCATATGCATTGCTGGATATAATATGTCATGCCTTGTTCCTGTCCCCTCCCTTTGTAGCCTTTGTTGCCTTAAGGACTCTAGTTTTCCATTTATATGTTTAAGTACCAATCTTACTGGCTTAAAAATGTAAGCTTTTAACACTGCTCTGTTCCGTATCCTTCTGATGAAAAGTGGAGTTGGGTTGCGGCACAGGAGAGAAATTCAGAAGGGGACTATTGGAGTAATGACTGCAGTAGGAGAAGAGGGAACTTATTTCCCGGAACACAGTTACTGGCGCCCTGGACCACAGGGCTGGCAGCTTCTCCCGGTGGCTGCAGTCTGGGACCTTGGGGCCGGTAGCTTGTCCATCTCCTGGGCCACAGCCAGCCGCAGGCACTGGTGCCTGGACCACAGGTGGGAGGCTTCTCCGTGTCCCCTGTGATACAGTGGCAGCTTCTCCGACTGGCCGCAGCCTGGGATCATGGATCAGGCAGCTGTTTCGTCTCTTAGACTGCAGCCAGCCTCAGGCGCTGGGGCCCGGCTTCTCAGTCTTCCCGAGGACATGGGGCGGACGGATGTGGGGCAGGCAGCTTCTCCGGCCTGCTGAGGCCTGAGATCACAGGCAGGTGTCTTCTCCAGCCGATTGCAGACTGGGATCATGGTCAGGCGGCTTCTCCGGCCTGATGAGGCCTGAGATCACAGGCAGGCGGCTTCTGCAGCCGGCTGCAGACTGGGATTAAGGGGTAGGCGGCTTCTTCATCTCCCAGGCTGCAGCCAGGCTCAGGCACTGGAGCCAGACTTTTCTGTCTCCCCTGACTTCTGCATCTCCAATAGGCCTGGAGCGGCCAGAGCCGGGATGCTATGGCTGCAACACAAGTATCTTGGCTCCGGCCTCTGCCATCTTTGTTGGGTTAATGTGCATATCTCTGGATGGGTTTGGTGGGCGTGGCTGGTGGGCGTGGCTTGGGCATAGCGAAGGTATGTTCAATTTGCATGTTTGTCTATTATTAGGTAAGGTAATTATTATTGCCAGAGGAACTATGCCACACAAATAGTTGCAGTTACAATTCACACATTGATTTATACTCTTTTTATCATTGCAGTGGGTCCAAAGCTTATTAACACAGAACACAATGTTACTCACAAAATTTCTGGTACCATGGGTACAGGCTTAAAAGGAGCTCCCAAAGTGTGGCTTCCTCTGGTGGCAGCAGCAGCGCCTTCTCTGGCTGGCTGGTCAGATCAGGAACCAAGTTTCAGTTTCAGGGCGGCGTTGCCTTCAGAGATCCCTGCGCACAACTTGGATCTATCTGAGGCCCCACCGTTTGTTCGTCTGTCATCTGGCAGCAAGCCAAGCTGAATCAAGTCGGGAAGGGGACTGCGCCCAAGCTGAAGGCGATCAGCGAAGATAACTTCCAGCGATCAGAGCCACCAGCGCAGCGCAGGGATCAAAGCAATTAGCAAGGACCAGGCGTCCAGCAATCAAGCAATGATCAAATTGAATGGCTTTTAGTACCCACGGCAGTCCAGCTGGGAGGAGAGGATTCTGGTCATCAAAATGCATAACAACATCTCAAGTTTAACAGTAGTTTCTGTGGGCATATCATTAAACAAACTTTGCAAGCACTCGGTTTCACTCTGAAGAGGGGGAGGAGCATATGTCATCAGACATGGTTATCAAGGAAAGTCACTCTAAGTCAGCAGTCTAAGTTCAAATCCTTATCAATGGAATACACACGCTGGAGGGCAGTGGGGAGTGTGACCTTAACATCACACTTTAAGTTTCAGGATAGTTAACTCAAACCTTTTAAAACCTTTTTAACTTTTTTTGGCATTTTTAAACATTTCTATATTTTACTACCACAAAGCACCATTCTCTATCCTTCCATATCCCTTTGCCTGGTCTAATTTTTCTTTACAATACTTGTTCTTCCATTTTATTTTATCATTTATATGTCTGCTCCTGCTCTGATTTTTCCAATGGAAGAAAATGGAAGGTTAGCTCCATGAGGACAGGTTCTGCACATCTTATTCATCATGTACAACCTTGCCTAGAATAACACCATCACAGACTAGGCCCTCACATTTTATTTTATGGATGGATGCACCGTTGGATGAATGGATCAATGGATCAATTGATGGTCAGTGAATGGATGGATGGATGGACGATGGATCGATGGATGAAAGGATGGGCAGACTGATGAATGATAAATGGATGGATCAATGGATTCATGAATGAATGGGTAGGTGAGTTGACATCCAAAATGCCACAGGACAACACCTATAGACCAAAGCACAAAACACTCCAGCAATTCTTGCACATGAAGGTAACTTTATTTTTACCTAAAGCCCACTCATATTTGCTCTTCCAGACACCTCTGAGGGGGTAAGTGTGGTTGTGTCTAGCCCAAATTTCAGGATCTGGGAGTAGAGGAATGAGTAACACAGGACCTGAAGGCTGCCTGAGCCCACTGGCATCCTTAGGAGGCATCTGCAGCCCATCCTTTCTCCTCAGATGTCTGGGGCTGAGATGTCTTTGGCACAAGGAGGCTGGACAATACCCCTGGTCTGAGCTGAGTGTGGAGGCAGCAGTGAGATGGTGGGGGCTGACTCTGGTGGATGACGAGGACCATGTGCAGGAGCTGAGGATCAGAGAAGTCGCATCAAGTGAAGCTTAAAAAGGACACAGGACATAGGAGGTGAGTGGCTTTGGCCTCTGGGACCCACTGCCCCTACCTCCGCCAATGTCCTTGCCTGTAGGACACGTTTTCTTTTCTCAGCTCAGAACTTTCCCAAACATTGTTTCTAAACCTGGGAGACACACGGTAGTACCTGTCTTATTTTGGAGTTGGATATTCCCATTCCTTGTCCTCCCACCTTTCAAACTCGGGGGTTCTTAAGGCCAACGCCAGGCCAGTCACCCACATGCCTGGCCCAAAACCTGTATGGCCAGATGCAATATGCTCCCTGAGGATGCCCAGACCTAAAGGGCAGGGAGTGGTCTCTGTGTAGGAAAGGTCCAGGGTCAAGGTCAACCTGAGGCAGGGTTGTGGACATGAACTGACCTGAATGAGGATTTGCATTGTCTGACTTAATCCCCTTGACAGCCATGCCAGGAGGGTACTAATATCATTCTCATGCCATTGATGGAGAAACTGAGGCTCTGACCACACTGCTAGTTTGTGGTGGAGCCTGGATTTGCTACCGGTCTGACTCCAGAGCCAGTGTTCTTGGCACTAGAATGGGTGCCTGTAGTTCACGTGAATATTTCTGGAATAACTCAGGGGTCACTAACTGGATAAAAGGAGGGATGAACCCTGGCCAGTGTGGCTCAGTAGGTTGGGCATTTCCCTGAGCACCCAAAGGTTGCTGGTTCCATTCCTGGTCAGGGCACATGCCTGGGTTGTGGACTGTCTTGATCCCCAGTAAGGGGCGTGCAGAAGACCGCCAATGGATGTTCCCCTCTCACATTGATGTTTGTCTCTCTCCCTTTCCCTTCCTCTCTCTCTCAAAATTAATTTTTTTGTTGTTTTTTTTTGTTTTTTAAATATATTTTATTGATTTTTTACAGAGAAGAAGGGAGAGGGATAGAGAGTTAGAAACATCGATGAGAGATCAACCAGCTGCCTCCTGCACATTCCCCAGTGGGGCTGTGCCTGCAACCAAGGTACATGCCCTTGACCGGATTCGAACCTGGGACCCTTGAGTCTGCAGGCCGACGCTCTATCCACTGAGCCAAACCAGTTTGGCTCAAAATCAATTTTTAAGACACATATTTTTTAAATAAAAAGAGGGATGAAAGAATCTCAAGGTCCTGGACAAGGCAGGTTGCTTCACACTCCAGGCTATGGCCTTCAGGGAGCACGTGCTATAATAACACCAGTTTCTCAAGCTACCCCACTCCAGGGCTCATTGGGTAAGAACACGAGGGTGTAGTAGTCTGCCCAGAAGGGCTCGCCTGTGTTTCATGCCACCATTTGGGGGAAATTGCCTCATCATTTCAGAGGCAACCAAACCACCCCTTCCCACAGGTGACTCTTCACTACCACACCCCCACCTCCACCCCAAGCTTTCCCAGGTGGCGCACCAAGTGTCTGGAACCCCTCCATTCTGCCATGTCCCGGCTTAAGGCGCTGTCTCCAGCAGGCTCCTGTGGAAAAGTTGTACCAGTAAAGGGGTGTTCTAGAAACCCCCATCACCTCGGGGAGTGAACCCTAGATTGGGCTAACAGGAGGCCCTTGGGCAGACCCTGTGAGGGAGCCTGAGGGTCTTTGATGTAGATATTTTCAAAGATGGAAGAATTGTCCCTGTCAACTATGTTAGTTGAGTCATATCTTCACTAATTGTCATCATTACAAAGTTTTCAGTCCCCATATGGATTGCTGGATATAATATGTCATGCCCTGTTCCTGTCCCCTCCCTGGTAGGGAAGGGACTTCGAATGGGGGAAGCTGGGAACAGCCACAAATGGTCAGAGTAGAGTGGGGACTTGGCCAAGAATCAAGGGTTACGGGGGCCGGAAGGATGTCAGCTTGTGGACACAGAGGCGTCTAAACATCAGAGCTGTCACAGCTGCCCAGGAGGGCTGCCTTGGACTTATATGGGTAATGGGTGTAACAGCTCACCCCACAGGCAGTGTATGTCAGTTGAATCTTCTCTGGGGCCAATGGGGGGGGGGGGGGGGGGTTATGGTATTTCCTGGACCTGGGAACCCAGAGCTTAGCCATCAGCTCCCTGGGCCAAGTTCAGATCCTGAGCTCTCCTCACATACCTGAGCTCAGGTCCCATCATGTAGCAGATGGACGCAGGCGGGAAGCCATTGAAGGTGGAGCTCATGACTGAACTGTAGGCGCCCATGGAGGGGAAGATGAGCCAGTCACCCACGTCCAGCTCAGGCAGCTGCACCTCCTTGTTGAAGAACGTGTCAAAGGCATCACACGTGGGGCCATAAAGGATGCATGGGAAGAGGGGCGGCTTTGAGCAGAGCTCCTACAGGGACACAGGGGTGGGGAATCAGAGAAGGAAGAGCTCCTGCCCCCAACCCACTCTTCCAGCCCATGCCCTAGGCCAGCAGAGCAACCCCAGGCACCAGCAAGGACACTGGCAGTCACTCACACCAGCCAGTCCCTATGTGCCAGGCACTGCTCTTGACCTGGCCCTCATGGAGGTTATATTCGCTCAAGTGACACATCCTAGCTCTGCTAATTCTCAAGGCTTGACATACATGGGGCCTCCATTTCCCATCTATAAAAGCAAAAGATTTCAGTCAATAATCACTCAAAATACTGGGTCAAACTCAGCTGCTATTGGAATCACATTGGAGGAGGTTTAACAAAGGATTGATGCCACGTCCCAACCCAGGAGAGGCCTGATTTCAATCACCTGGGCCTTTGCCTAGGCATTGGGGTCCTTGGAAGCTTCCCAGATGAGTCTACTGTGAAGCAAGTTGGAGAACCTCCATTTCCTAGGACTCCTGCATCTCCAGCATTTAAGGGTTCTCGTCACACACACACACACACACACACACACACACACACACAGTGCATACAGAGAGATCACACGGAAACCCAGAGGCAAACAGATGTGCACACACACCCACACAGGACCATGTACCCATCCACCCACCTACCTGCACAGGTGTCAGTCAGCATGCTCACACACAAAAATGCACACACACAGAAGTGCACATGCAAATACAAACAGGCTTGCCTGTGCACATCCTTGTACACGCACGTGGTGTGACAATCTACAAAGCCATGTGTAGTCTAAGACTCATCCCCCTTGCACCTCACAGTGGGATCCCTGCCTTACAGGGAAGAGTTCTGATCTCAGTGCTATCAGGGTCTGGGCCTTACCTTCACCACAATTGGCATACTGGGGAGACGCTCCCTGTGAAAGAGGCGGAAGGTGCCATAGTGGCCCTCGTTGAGATAGTACAACAGTTTCCGGTGGCCTCCTGGGAGAGGGGATAGGACAGGATTGTGCTTAGCCATGTGTCACCACTAACCATCAGCACTGAGTCCAGCACCCTTGGACCGGCCAAAACCCTCTGCCAGCACTGGATAACCCTTCCCTGGCCCCCTGCAAGAATCAGGCCAGTTCTCTGGGTTCCCACTGCTCCTCTGCCCCACCTGCACCCCATCACTGTGCTGGGGCTGCTACTGCCACTAAGAATAATATAAGTAGCCATGAGCAATGGCCCAAACATTTTTCCAACCTGTCTACACAAATAAAATTATTTCATTCTCCTAACGACACTCTGAGTAGGGACATGGAACACTACTGTACAGCTGAGGAAATTGAGTCTTGCCAGAAGTTGCCAGAAGCCAATTCCAGCATGTCAGCAGGGCTGAATCATCTAGAAATGGCTGAGGGCATTTCCCCAAACCTGAAAAGGATGCATTAAATGGTCGCTTGCTGCCTGGCAGCTAAGGGCATCTTAATCTACATGTTATTGCCTCCTACTGGCCAAACACCTGAACAGCCGAAGGCAATTCCTCCAATCTGACAATGGATTCTGTGTACTAAACCCTGGCCTTTGATGTATATATCTCCGCCTTGCCTTAAGACAATTTTTGTGAATAAAAAGCAAGGGGTCCTTAGACAGGGAGAACTTATTTCCTGTAACTAAGTCTTCTCTGGCCCCCCGAAATGCCTTCCATAATTATGTTTCATCTCTGGACTCTTGATTAATTTACACACTGCACTTTTCCAGATTCCTGAACCCTTCAAGATGCTGGATCAAGACCACCGGCATTAAGAAGTTACACAGGACAATGTGGCAGGGCTGGGATTAGTCCCCAGGTCAGGACCCGGGTCTTCTGTCCTCACCTTGACCAGGTTCCCTGACACTGTAGGTTTTGCCTACCGTGTGAGACAAAACCCAGAGCAAAATGCCTTTTTATGACATGATGCCACAAGGGTGCTATTAGGGGTGTGCTAAGTGGTCCATTTCCCTCCTCAAAGGACTACCTGGGTTACCCATATTTTCTGTTTTCTTTTTCCTGATGCTGTGGCATCTGGGGCCTTGCTGACCCTGGAGACACCACTCCTCCCAGGGCTGCCAACTTCCTAGGCAGGAAGACAGCCCTGCAAGGGCACCTGCACACGCGGACCAGCCAGACCAGAGTCTGGATCTGCCAACCCTCTGCCTGATTGAGCTCTCACATTGTGAACCACTACCCTCCCCTAACTATCCCGGGGCTAGGGACTAGGCAACTCAGTTACTAGGGGCTGTCCTTACAGCCCACAGCCCATGGAAATTACCCAAACCTGCCTACTTAGTTTTGCCTGCCTCCCTCATGCCTTCCCAAGAAAACCACAGTGAAGCCTCTCACCACTGCCGGCCCTTTCTCCTGCCTCCTGGTCTACCCAGTGCTTCCCCATGTGACCCAGGGTGCATTCCATGCCTCCTCAATCCAGGGAACTATGATGAAATCTTTTTATTTAAGGCAGTTATTTCTGTGTCTGTATGCCTTGTGTTATCTGATTAAAGCAGATCCCAGCTACATCTTAAACAGTGCCCGGCTCTCACCGTCAGAGAGCAGTGTAATTGTCACCTCCATCCCTTTAAATACTCTGCCTCTGTTGATGCCTCACTGAGCACGTGGCAGCTTCTCCCCAGCTGCATCACACTCTGATGTACATTGAGCTGATGGTCACCTACAGCCCAAGACCCTAGGACATGAACTACTACCAACCACTTTCTGAACAACCACTCCTAGCCCGTCCTTAGACATTGATTTCCTTAATCTTTCCAACTGGTTTCTGTGGGCACTGGGGCCATTCCATACCCTTTGAGCATTTAGATGCCCAGATCTTTCTGATTATTGGTTTACGCTCCTTGGGTCCCCCACCACCACCACCACCACCACCATCTTCTCCCTGGTGTGAGTCACTCCTGTCCCTGCTCTCTCTCAGCTGCCAGCACTGATCCTGCCTCCTGTGCCCACAGCCCCACTTGTCCCTAAGCCAGTTGGTCATGGGTTAGTCATGGCAGCCCTGAGGCTGGGTGCTCCGCTCGGCTGCCATGTCTGCAAACACAAGGGCAGCAGCCTCTCGGTCAGACAGACCTGGCGCCGCTGTGCACGAGCTAGCTGTGCAGCCTTGGACAGTCACTTCCTCTCTCTGAGCCTCCAGATCTCTGCCTGAAAAACGGGAATGGCCCCAAACTGCCTCACAGGAGGGCTGAGCAGAAATGAGGTAAAACAGTAATTGCTCACATAATAGATCCTTAACCACTGGCAGCTCATGCTATTGTGAAGACAACAATGGTAAGCCATAATATGCATAACTCAGGCTTTTGTTAAATGGTGGCTGAAATCACATGCCCCAAATTAACATTCTCTAATGAGACACTTAGTGAGGAAATGAAATTAGTGGACCCCCGTGCCTTTAGGGTTACAAAGGTGTGGGTAGGGCATTTGTCCAAAGGATAAGGAAACAGATTAAAATGACTTAGATTCTGGTGGCATAGCTCAGTGGCTGAGCATGAACCCATGACCAGGAGGTCATGGTTCAACTCCCAGTCAGGGCACCCTGCCTGAGTTGCAAACTCAATCCCCCGTGTGAGATGTGCAGAAGTCAGCCACTCAGGGATTCTCCCTCATCATTGATGTTTCTGTCTTTCTCTCTCCCTTTTCCTTCCTCTCTGAAATCAATAAAAATATATTTTAAAAATAAAATAAAAATTATTTAGAAATATTTATATGACGGTCATAACATTTCAGAGTAAAGGGCACTAAACCAGAGGGTGAGTCTCTTCTAGCTCAACATGCACTTGAGTTTCTACTTAGCTCCCTTTGTGAGGACAGCAACCCCACCCAAACCCTCCCCCCAAATAACAAACAACCAATAACTCTCCTGAGATGGTTGACTCAATATCATTTACTGTTACCCTACAAATGTCACCCTTAACCTCCAGGCCATGGTACCGACAATATTTCCTTCATTTGTTTATTGTAGAAATATTATTTACTCACTAGAACTTGGGTTCTAAAACTCCGGGCCTGTTAGAAAATGCTTGCTTGGAAACAGTAAGGTGCATACCAGCAGGGGAGGCTGTGGCCCATGAGCTGTGCTCTCAGACTTCCCCTCCCGACACAGGAAGAATAAAGACCCTCAATGCCTCCCTCCAGGCTCTCTGAGAACAACACGTAACGTTACTAACAGGCTCTATCCTGTAGCTAGATCAAAGCATGTTTCCCCAGAATGAGGAAACCGGAAGGGAACTCAGACCCTCTGGCCCTCCTGCCCCCAAGGCTTGGGGGCCCCTAGACAGAGCGCTCCCTGCCCAGTCGGGGCCCACCCACCAGGCTGCAGCACAGCCTTCTTGGCGATGATGTTGACAGCGGCCACGCAGACAGGTGCTGCGTAGAAGCGGCCTGGCTCCGCAATGACTTCAGTGCCGGTCCCCTCGGGGAAGTCCTGGGCCAGGGCAGCATTGATCACTCTCGCCATCTGTGGGGACAGACCCGAGCCCTGTGAGGCCAGTCCCTGTGCGGGGTCTTTCCCTGCGTCTTCTCTCTTCATTCCCCTGACAGCTCTGTGGGAAGGTGTCAGCATCCCCTTGTGCAGGGGAGGAAACAGGTCAAGACTGTGGCCCAGAGGGGAGAAGTGCCCGAGGGCACAAGCCTAGTGACCAGGCTGTAGCACCATGAGATCTGACTTGGAAACATTGAAATCAATACGTGATCAGCAATGAGAAACTGTCCCCTGGGTGTGGGGGATACAATAAGGAAACCTCTATCTGACTGTAGCCTTACCAGGGGTAGGAACCAACACATCTATAGAAGGTACAGAACCGCATGCACAGATACTAGTACACAAGCTTATATATGCACACAGGCCACGCATGTAGCGTCAGAGACCTCTCAACCAACACAAAGCCCAGCTACATGCAGGCACATGACTGAGGTTCAAGAGCTCCCTGTACACACACACACACTCTGTGCAATAAACCCCGGCTGGGTCCCCCAGACGCCCTCTCCTCCTCCCCTCTTACCTCCTCAAACTCTGGCTCAGAGCCCTCCACTCCAGGGAAGCCCCCTCCAATGTCCAGGAGGCGCATATCATGCCCGACCGCACGGCCCATCTCGAACACTCGCCGGCTGTCGGCGATGGCCTGTGCGAAGCTGTGGGGATTCTGGCAGCCTGAGCCCACGTGGAAGCTGAGCACAGGTGGAGTGACAGGTGCAGAAACACACGAGAAAACACAAGGGTCAGCAGGAGGAGATACACATTCGGAAACAGCCACACAGGCACAATGCGAACCAGCACGGACACAGACACGGGGACACACATGACTACATGGAGCTTGTGAGCACCCACAGGAACCACAGCCTTGGCTGTGCCCATGGGGACCTCAGAGACACACACCACATGACAGTCCGTGAGTTGGGCTCTCGAGTTTATTGGGCAGTCACCTCTCTTAGCTACCCCTCCCAAAGCCTCGCGGCAGAGGCTCCCCTTCTTCTCCTCCCTGCAATGCAAGTGATCTGAAGCCCAAATCTCAAACCATCCGCCAGGGGGCGCAGAGGACCTAATCAGGGGCAGGTTGGGTGAGGTGAGGGAGGACGCTCTCCAGGTGCAACATTCAAGGGGGCACCAAAGCTCTGAGCAATCACTATCTCTATATATTAGAGAGAGAGGAAGAGCGAGTGAGGGAGAGACCTCAACTGGTGGCCTCCTGTACACACCCCATCAAGGGATCGAACCCGGTGATGCAGAAATACCATGATGAATAAAATACAAAAACTTTAAAGACAAGATTAGTTAAGAATAATTGTACCCAGAAGCCACAGGAAAATTTAGAAATGCCAATCCCATTTTGATTTGAAATTCTGATATTCTCTCATCATGGATTTTTTTCTGCATTTTTTAAATACTGTAATATAACATTACTTATTAAAACATTATTTATCTGGAGTACAAAGTTTTCGGCACCCCGTTAAATTTTACACCCAAGGCCAGTGCCTTGCCTGCCCCACCCTCCCAGCAGCTGACACCCACCTCCTCTTCTGAGGACCACAGGGAGCCACCGGAGGCCCAGAAGGGCCACAATGACCCGAGGACATACAGGAAGTCAGAGGCTGTAGACAGGCGTGGGGACCAGGAGCCCGGCCTTGCAGGAGGGAGAGTCCGTGCTCTTACCTGGCTCCCACCACAGCCAGGCCTAGGTCTCTAGCGGACTTGAGCAAGTGTCCACACAGCTCCAGGCTGGCCCCAAACTTGGTGCTCAGAGGGAATGGGCTCTGGCTGTCCTCGGTCCACAGTCGGAGGACCAGTCTGGGAGGAGGTGTGAGGGTGACAGGCATTCTTAGACACATGAATCCCAAGCCTGGATGCTTTTCTGCCCCCACCCAAACTCCCTCCACCCTCCCTCCACCCCTGCCTCGGTCCTCTGGACTGTCCAGCCATGGAGGTCCAGGGAGGGAACACACTACTTTTTAAAAATTTTTTAATTATAATTTCATTGATTTCAGAGAGGAGGGGAGAGGGAGAGAGAGATAGAAACATCAATGATGAGAGAGAAACATTGATCAGCTGCCTCCTGTATGCCCCTTACTAGAAATCAAGCCTGCAACTAGGGCATGTGCCCTTGACATGAATCTAACTCAGGACCCTTCAGTGCACAGACCCGACACTATATCCACTGAGGGAAACCAGTTAGGGTAACACTACTTCTTACAGACTTCTGCCCAGGCAAGAAACAGCAGGAAAAGGATAAAATTATAAACATCCCTTCAGCAGACCTCCTGTCACAGGATCAGAGACGTTAAGTAACTTTCCCAAGAGCACACAGCTGGGACAAGTAAGTCAAAAATGTGAGCCCTGGTCTTCCTGAATCCTATGTGAGTGCTTTTCCCATGAGGTTGCTGACTCCAGACCTCCTAATGCCAGGCTCTGCCAGCACCTCTGCAGACACAGGGAATCTTTGACATGAGTGGGCACCAGGGAGGGCACTGGGACACCTGGCACTAATTCTTGCTCTTTGCTGCTTAGGCGGCTCCTAGTCACCACGGAAGAGCCTTCATCTCCTTGCTGAGGCCCAAGTCAGTTTGCCAGAACTTCCTTCCTGTCCCCACCTGCCTGCAGCCCTGCTGGTCTCACCTGGCCCCAGGGTGGTGCTGGGCCACCTTGGTCAGCTCCTCCTCATTGTCGAAGGTCAGGAGCTGCACCCCATGGCGGGCAGCATACTGCAGGTGGGAGACGGGCTTGCAGGGGTGGGCATAGATGATGCGTGAGGGGGCCACGCCAAGGCCCAGCACCTGCTCCAGCTCCACCTGCCATGGGCAAAGCCAGAGTAAGGGGCTGCCTCCCTGCTGCCCCGCTTTTTGGGCACAGGAACCACAGGCATGAGGGGCTGTCCCCTACTGATTCCCTACTGTGCATCTGGCACAGCACTGGGCACATATTGTGTTACTTAAGCTTCTAGACTGCTCTGAGGAACATATAGTTGAACCCATTTTAAAGACCAACAAACTGAGGCTCCAGTGAAATGGCTGGGCCAGGACAGAACGGGGTCTGGGGATGAAAGCGTATGTTCCCTCCACTCCTTAGCTCAGGCTGACTGCCCTCCTCACCTAGACCAGTGGAGGGTGCACCACACCCAGTTCATTTATTTATTCTTTCACAAACAACTGGGCACCACACACATCAGCCACTGTTCATGGGCTGCTGTCCCCACTTTGAGACACCTGGCAACTGGGCTTGTTCCTCCAGGATCCATCAGGTCTATGAATGAGGAAACTGGCTGTGGCCCAGGCTCACCTGGCTGGCACAGTCGAAGCCGATGCCCAGGGCGGCCAGGACACGCAGCACCCAGGGGCTGCTGTTACACTTCACCGCATAGAAGGGCGAGACCCTTGGCAGGGCCTGGCAGAAGGCCTGGTGGCGGCTGGCCAACACTCCCAGGTCGCCCACCATGAAGGGGTCTCGGTGGTCCTGACAAGGCAGAGAGAGGCAAGAAAGGTTGGGCATTGTGTCACTTCAGTGAATCCTCACAAGGTCTCCATGCGGCAAGTACTGCTGTTGCCCAGTTAGGAAAAGAGGAAACTGCGGCTCTAAAATCTCTTTTCTCTTTTTTAAAAATGTTTCCTGTTTATTGAACTTATTGGAGTGACACTGGTTAACAAAACTATACAGGTGTCAGGTGCACTAAAGTGTGAGTCTTCCCGTCAAGCTCAGTAGCAACTACATGGCAATGGTAGGATTTGAGCCTTGATCTTCTAACTCTTACAACAGGAAGACAAGAGGGCAACAAGCTTTATAGACCAAATGGGCGTAATGACTCTCCAACCCACACCCGGATCGCTTGGCACAGGGTGAAATCCCAGGAGCTGGTGGGGGACTAGAAGGGGACAGGAGAACTATCCCATGCCACCAGGGAACACAGCTATTCAGTAATGCTGGAAGCCAATTCCAGCATGTCAGCAGGGCTGAATCATCTGGAGATGGCTGAGAGCATTTCCCCAAACCTGAAAAGGATGCATTAAATGATCGCTTGCTGCCAGGCAGCTAAGGGCATCTTAATCTACATGTTCTTGCCTCCTACTGGCCAAACACCTGAACAGCTGAAAGCAATTCCCTAATCTGACAATGAATTCTATACAGTAACCCTACCCTTTGATGTGTATATCTACCTTGCCTTAGGACAAATTGTGTTAATAAATAGCAAGGGGTCCTGAGACAAGAAGAACTTAGTTCCTTTAGCTAAGTCTTCTCTGACTCCCCATAATGCCTTTCAAAATTATGTTTCGTCTCTGGACTCTTGATTAATCTATGCACAGCACCTTCTCCAGATTCCTGAACCCTTCTAGATGCTGGATCAAGACCTCTGGCATTAATGCTTTATGGGGGCCTGGACTCTCCAACCCTCACCCGGATCATTTGGCACAGGGTGAAATCCCAGGAGCTGGTGGCAGACTAGAAGGGGACAGGAGAACTATCCCATGCCACCAGGGAACACAGCTATTCAGTAACACCTAGTAAACTGACTAATAAAACACAAACAAAGTCCTATTTGTCCCCACCTAAGTGGGGAGAGAGATCCACCCTCTCCACTCCCCACTCCATGACCTTTCCCTCCCCTCCCTCCTCTCCCCTCACCAAATCAGAGAGCTCCCGGATCTTCTTCAAGACCACCTCCATGGCAGATTCCTCAGGCCCCAGGGGGATGATATCCTTCATCAACGAGCTTCCAGAGCGTCCTTCGTTCTCCTTCGAGTCGGTGAGGGTGGTGCTCACCCCTGACTGTCCATCAGAGCCCTCTGCCAGGGACACTCCCAGCATCCTGGAAAGGCCTTGCAATGAGGACACTCCTCCCTCCTCCTCCCAGCGCCCTGCTGGCCCGTGGAGCCAGAGTTCCTGGGCCAGTAAGTCCTCGGCCTCCCATGCAGCCACATAGAGCTCCGTGGAGCCCTCGTGAACTTTCCCATCTGTGGATGGACCACTGGCCAGGCCCAGCCTGCTTCAAAGACCTAGTATGAAACCAAACAAAATGCACAAAATTGCCAGGCCAGTGTTGCTCAGTGGTTGAGTATTGACCCATGAACTAGGGGATCAGGGTTGGATTCCACATCAGGGCACATGACTAATTTGTGGGTTTGATCTCCTTTGGAGGCATGCAGGAGGCAGCGGATTGATAATTCTCTCTCAACATTGATGTTCATATCTCTCTCCCTTCCTCTCTCTAATCTACACTAATAAAAGAGAAACATGGTAATTAGCGTACGACGCTACCCTTCCCATTGGCTAATCAGGGAGATATGCAAATTAACTGTCAGCCAAGATGGTGGCCAGCAGCCAGGCAGCTGATGCGAACAGGGAGGCTTGCTTCCTTCAGTGACAGAGGACTCCAACATTCCCCGCCTGCCTTGCCGGCCGCTGAGCTTCAGTTGGAAACATTCTAACATTTATAGAAGATAAACAAAACCCCAGAAACCTCCTGTCAGTCAGCCGGGATCTCAGAGCTGGAGTCGCAACATTGTTTCGAATACAGAAAACAAAGGCCAGAAAGGCTTTCAGCCGAGCCTCAGAGAGAAAGCTGGCTCTCAGCTCCAGTGACAGCCATAGAAGGTAAATAAATGCCAGAATAAAAAAAAAAGAAGAAAAGGAGAGGTTTGGAGCTTCAGTTGCCTGCCAGCCTGAAAACGGCCCTCCGCCCCTCACCCAGACTGGCCAGGCACCCCAGTGGGGACCCCCACCCTGAAGCAACAAGATGGCGGCTAATTTGCATACTGAAGGCGGGCGGCAGCAGGCAAGGCTGTCTGCGGTCTGGGACCCGGATCTGTGACCCTGCCAGGCGGGATCAGCGGAACCGCGAGGCCTCCTGGCACCAGGATCAGCGTGACAGGGGGCAGCGCCCAAACCCCCTGATTGCCCTGCAGCTCTGTGTGTGACAGGGGGCAGCGCCCCAACCCCCTGATCGGCCCTGCCCTGTGGGTGATAGAGGGCGGCGCCCCAACCCCTGCCACGGGCCCTGCTCTATGTGAGACGGGGTAGAGCCATAACCTCCCCATCGGCCCTGCCCTGAGTGTGACAGTGGTGGCACCCCAACCCCCTGATTGGCCCTGCTCTGTGCGTGACAGGGGGGAGCTCCCCAAACCCCTGATGGGCCATGCTCTGTGTGTGACAGGGTACGGAGCCCCAACCCACCCTGATGGGCCCTGCTCTGTGAGTGATAGGGGGGAGCTCCTCAACCCCCTGATTGGCCCTGCTCTGTGCGTGACAGGGGGGAGCTCCCCAAACCCCTGATTGGCCCTGCTCTGTGGGTGGCAGGGGGTGGCGCCGCAAATTCCCTATCGACCCTGCCTTGAGTGTGACAGGGGGCGGTGCCCCAACCCCCCAATCGGCCCTACCCTGAGCGTGACTGAGGGTGGCATCACAACCTCCAACCCGCCCTGCTCTGTGCATGACAGGGGGCAGCACCCCAACTCCCCAATCAGCCATGCTCTGAGCCCAACCAGGGGCTGCACCTAGGGATTGGGCTTGCCCTCTGCCACCCAGGAGCAGGCCTAAGCCAGCAGGTCGTTATCTCCTGAGGGGTCCCAGACTGCAAAAGGGCACAGGACGGGCTGAGGGACCCCCTCCCCCACCCCCCACCCCCAGTGCACAAATTTTTGTGCACCGGGCCTCTAGTATCAATATAAACATATTTTTGAAAAGATACACAAAACATGCACCTACCATAGGTGGTTGGCATCCTCTTCCAGGCTCCTGCACACACATGTTCCCATTCACAGATGAGAAATGTGACCCACAGAAAAGATAAGTGCAGAGTCCACGAGCTTTAGATTATAGGGCTAGCTGGGAGCCAGGGGGCCATCTAGCCCAACATTCCACTTTACACATGTGGACAAGTGACCCAGAGAGAGGAAAGGACTTGCCTAGGGTCACCACATGGCAAGTAGCTGAGCTGGGACTGGCACCTGGGCTGCCTAAAGCAGCCACTGCACCTGCTGCTGGCCACCCATCCCTGAGACTGAAGTGAGAGCCACCTATAGTCTCAGTCCTTCTGTTTCAGCAGTTGGGGCTGCACCCATGGGCCCCACTCCACCCCCAGACTCACCTGGTGCCAATCATCACCTGCTTCTTCAGGCCCAGCACAGGGGACCAGGACCTGTGTTGTCTTGGGCTTCAGGTAAATCCCTTTAGGAAGAGCAGAAGGTGAAGTACCTGTGAAGGCTGTCCCTCCAAACCATGGCTACCACGACCCACTCAGCCAAAACCTCCCAGCTCTGAGTGGGCCACACAACAGGCCCTCAGGGTGAGGTCAGACTCCCATTATAAGTGAACACCAGTGATGATCAGAGTAGAGAGACCCTGGAAACCCAGTCACCCACCTTCCCACCTCTAAGATGGAAACACCGTGGGCTCAGAGGTCTTCAGACAGATCAGCAAAGCTGGAGTGGAGCTGTGAGTGGAACCTGACCTCAGACTCCAGCTGGTCTCTCCCTGGGCTGTGTCTCTGCCCTCCCTGCACATTTAAATATCTGGCTGGGAGACTCTGATTGGATAGTGAGCCCTCTGAGTCACCTGGTGTCCAGTCACACCCCCACATTCTCACTGCCCTTTCTCTCCATATGGGTTGCTGAGGTCTTACTCTGACTTGTTGGTCCACCCAGGATCAAGCATCAGGCTGAGTCTCTGGGCCTGCCCTAAGCTCAGCCCAGGCCAGGATGGGGAAGTGATAAAGATCTCAGGGAAACAGAACCCAGGCCCTCAGCCCTTCTACCTTTGTGGCAGCTTGAGGAATTGAAGCAGTTCATCCCCTGAATGCAACAAAGCATTTGGGGATACAAATTAGCTTGGGAAGGATATTGGTCAGGGTGGTGTTGAATATAATGTCATTATTTAGTGCTTACTCACCACCAAGCGCCCTGCCATGTATCAAACCATTTAACACTCACAAAACCTTATGGATATAGTTGCAATTATCTTACAGGTAGTGAAACCAAGGCACAGAGAGGCAGGATAATAATAGAATCTATTTACTAGGGTCACAGAGAGTGCATGAGATAATGGATGTAAATCTCGTATCTAGCACCTTCATATTACAGGTTAAGAACTCATTAAAGTGAGAGAGAAAACTTTCCATATGAATAGCCTGTCTCCTCAGCCCAGGATTCCAACCTGTGATAAAATCTCCCTATAACTTTGGGCTATAAAGACAAGCTGGGATTGTAGCCAAGTGACATGGAGGCTGTTGGAGACCCAGGCAGTTCCTCTTAAAGGGCTGGCACACAGAATTATCAAACTCACTTCCTCTAAGCTCCGGTGCTGGGGCAGCAGCTTGAAAGGATCCAGGGACATATGGGGAGTAACTAAATTGGCATCAGGACAAGAACGCCAAGACAACTTTCTCCTAGACAAAAGTGCTAGAAGGGTCACTGTTCCTATGCTGAGGACTCCCCTGCTGAAGAGCTGACTGACAGGCACTATATCTGAGTTTCCATCAACCTGGCTCACACTGTGCACTCTACCCTGGTGATTCCCTGAGACCCTGCCCCACCCAATTTCCAACCCTACCCAATTTGCAGCCCCACCCAAGGGTCTGCAGAGTCTTTTCCATATGAATGGCCTGTCCTGGCTCAGGCTTCAGACTTTCTTAAAATCTCTCAAGCAAACAGCAGCTGTTGTCAGCAAGCCCCATACCACTCAATAAGAGGCCCCATGTCTGGCACTGGCAGCAGCCTGCCTTGCTTCACAGCTTGGCCTCTTCTGGGTACTTCTAAACCCAATACAAGTAGCAGCCATCTGCAGATCACTCTGTATCTCTGGCTAGGTGGCCTCAGACAGGGCAAAGGCAGTGGCTGACTTTGTACCTCCAGCGGGGCCCCAGGGCCTGTGTACCCAACGGACAGCTTCAGACCATGCCAGATTACAACCTTACACATCCATGAGCAATACACTCAAGGGACAGACTCAGAGCACCAAAGCCCCACTGAAGCAAGTCCTGCTCCATAGGAGTCTCTCCTGTATGGCATCTCTTCCACTGTAGTCACAGCTGGAACTCACAGTCAATTGGCCTGGAGGTCAATTCCTCCCAGCGATGCTAACAGCAATCAAGGCACAACTACAGCAAGACAGTACACACAGCCCACAAAGGGGCATACCTAGAGTGCCCAGCTCAGGTGATGGGGGATGCTGAACCACTGGGCCCTACAGGGCACCTACTACACAGGTCATTCTACCAATTCCAGGAGACATAGCAGCTCTACCTAATACATAGAAACAAATACAAGGAAACAGCCAAAATGCAGAGACAAGAAACATGTCACAAATGAAAGAACAGAAGAAATCTCCAGAAAAAAATTAAGTGAAATGGAAGCAAGCAAACTACTAGATACAGAGTTCAAAACAATGCTTATAAGGATGCTCAAGGATCTTAATGAGAGCTTCAAGGGACTCAGTGAGAATTTCAAGGATCTTAGTAAGAATTTCAAGGAAATTAGTAAGAACATCAAAGACATAAAAATGGACCAGTCATAAATGGAGGATACATTAACTGAAATTAAGAATCATTGACAGGGAATCAACAGTAGAGTAGAGGATTCCAAGAATTAAATCAGTGATTTGGATTATGGGGAAGCTAAAAACACCCAACCAGAAGAGCAAAAAAATAAAAAATAAATAATCTGAAGATAGTGTAAGGAGCCTCTGGGACAACTTTAAATGTACCAACATTTGCATCATGGAGGTGCCAGAAGGGGAAGAGTGAGAGCAGTATATTGAAAATCTATTTGAAGAAATAATGAATGAAAACTTCCCCTACTTGGTGAAAGAAATAGACCTATAAGGCCAGGAAGTACAGAGGCCCACACCAAAACACATCTTAATTAAAATGCCAAAAGTTAAAGACAAAGAGAGATTCTTAAAAGCCGCATGAGAAAAGCAGTTAAGTGAGCACCAAAGCCCCACTGAAGCAAGTCTTGCCCCAGAAGGGTGTCTCTAGCACAGAAGTTCTCCCACTGCAGAAGCAGCTACTTCTCACAGCCAATTGGCCCTGAGGTCAATACCTCCCAGTGTTACCTACTACCATCAAGGCTTAACTACAACAAGACTGTACACAAAGCCCACAAGGGGGTGCACCAAGAGTGTCCACCTCAGGTAATTGGAGAGGCTGAGCCACTGGGCCCTATAGGACACTTAGCACAGAAAGCCACTCTATTGACACAGCGATGCATGAAAAATGCCGAGACAAAGAAACAGGACACAAATGGCAGAAATGGAGGAAAGCAAACTACTGGATATAGAGTTCAAAACCACACTTTTAAGGTTTTTCAAGAATTTTCTAGAAACTACCGATAAACTTAATGAGACCCTCAAGAAATCTAGTGAGACCCTCGAGGTTGTGATAAAGGACCAGCTAGAAATTAAGCATACACTGACTGAAATAAAGAATATTATACAGACTCCCAACAGCAGACCAAAGGATTGCAAGAATCAAGTCAAAGATTTGAAATACGAAGAAGCAAAAAACACCCAACTGGAAAAGCAAAATGAAAAAAGAATCCAAAAATACGAAGATAGTGTAAGGAGCCTCTGGGACAACTTCAAGCATACCAACATCTGAATTATAGGGGTGCCAGAAGAAGAGAGAGCAAGATATTGAAAACCTATTTGAATAAATAATGACAGAAAACTTCCCCTACCTGGTGAAAGAAATAGACTTACAAGTCCAGGAAGCACAGAGAACTCCAAACAAAAGGAATCCAAAGAGGACCACACCAAGACACATCATAATTAAAATGCCAAGAGCAAAAGACAAAGAGAGAATCTTTAAAGCAGCAAGAGAAAGACAGTCAATTACCTACAAGGGAGTGCCCATACTACTGTCAGCTTATATCTCAACAGAAACTTTGCAGGCCAGAAGGGAGTGGCAAGAAATATTCAAAGTGATGAATAGCAAGAACCTACAACCAAGATTACTTTATCCAGCAAAGCTATCATTCAGAATTGAAGGTCAGATAAAGAGCTTCACAAATAAGGAAAAGCTAAAGGAGTTCATCACCACCAAACCAAGTATTATATGAAATGCTGAAAGGTATCCTTTATGAAGAGGAAGAAGAAGAAAAAGTTAAAGATACAAATTATGAAAAACAAATACACATCTATCAACAAGTGAATCTAAAAATCAAGTGAATAAATAATCTGATGAACAGAATAAACTGGTGATTATAATAGAATCAGGGGCATAGAAAGGGAGTGGACTGACTATTCTTGGGGGGGAAAGAGTGTGAGGGATGGGGCAAGAGACTGAACAAAAATCGTGCACCTATGAATGAGGACAGTGGGGCGGGGGGTGGTGAGGGCGGAGGGTGGGAGGGGAACCTGGTGGAGGGGAGCTATGGGGGAAAAAAGAGGAACAACTATAATAATCTGAACAATAAAGATTTAATTTTTAAAAAATCTTCTAAATTGTACTTTTGGAAAATCATAAATACTATACACACTAAAAATAATTCATTACAAAAAAGAGAGAGAGAAACAGTTACTTACTAGTAAGCACCCATATGACTATCAGCTGATTTCTCAACAGAAACTTTGCAAGCTAAAGGAAGTGGCAAGAAGTATTCAAAGTGGTGAATAGCAAGGACCTACAACCAAGATTACTCTACCCAGCAAAGCTATCATTTTGAATTGAAGGTCAGATAAAGAGCTTCACAGGCAAGAAAAAGCTAAAGGGGCTCATCACCATAAAACCAACATTACATGAAATGTTGAAGGGTCTTCTTTAAAAAAAAGAAGAAGGAGGAGGAAGAAAAGAAGGAGGAGGAGGAGGAGAAAAGAGATAAAAATATGAACAATAGCCCTAACTGGTTTGGCTCAATGGATAGGGCGTCAACCTGCGGACTGAAAGGTTCCAGGTTCGATTCCGGTCAAGGGCATGTACCTTGGTTGCGGGCACATCCCCAGTGGGAGGTGTGCAGGAGGCAGCTGATAGATGTTTCTAACTCTCTATCCCTCTCCCTCCCTCTCTGTAAACAAATCAATAAAATATACTTGAAAATATATATATATGAACAATAAAATGGCAATAAATACATATCTATCAACAATTGAATCTAAAAATTAAAATAAATTGCCCTAACTGGTTTGGCTCAGTGGATAGAACATGGGCCTACAAACTGAAGGGTCCTGGGTTTAATTCTGGTCAAGGGCACATGCCCAGGTTTCGGGCTCAATCCCCAGTAGGGGTCATGCAGGAGGCAGCCAAACAATGATTCTCACATCGTTGATGTTTCTCTCTCTCCCTCTCCCTTCCTCTCTGAACTCAATAATAATATTTTTTAAATACATAAATAAAATTAAAATAAATGAACAAGAAATCTAATGAACAAAATAAACTGATGAATAAAATAGAACCAGAGGCATGGAAACATGGAATAGACAGATGAATCCGATCAGGAAGTGGAGAGAGGGGGTCAGAAGAGGCAACTAAAAAATTTATGCATATATTCATTACCTAAGGACACAAACAATGAGGTGGTAAAAGCCTGGGCAGGGTGAGAGCGGGGTGGAGGGGGTAATGGGGGAAAAAAGGGAGACCTCTGTAATACTCTTGACAATAAAGATTTTTTGAAAATAACTCATTAAACTAGTTTATGATAATAATGATGTTAGCATTATAAGGAACTGAGATCATCTACACCAGCAATTTTTAAACATTTTGCCTTAAAAACTAAAATATATATGGACCCTACAGTGGATATTTGTTATGTCTTGTGGCTGCCCACCATCTATGAACACGCCCTCCTCCACTCCCTCCCCTCTGCCATTGGGAAGCAAGAAATGGACCTTCCCAGACTCCTTTGTAGCAGGGATGTGTGAGGATGTGACCTGGGCTCTATCAGATTCATTTGCTGGCATGAGGATCAGCTGGTTATAAAAGTGACTGCAGCAGGCATGTGGATAGTGGTGAAATAATATAAATATATATATATATATATATATATATATATATATATATATATACACACACAAATTAGGCTGGGACTCAGTATTGGTTCACGACCAGACAGGAGGAGGTTACATGTGCAGGTGAGGCCTAGAGCGGTGACAGAGACAGAGGCAGGAGGGCCTACCCGAGCAGGCAGCAGCTCGGGCGGCCCTGGAGCGGACACAGGTCGGGGGCTGGGGGACACTGCAAGTCAGGCACAGGTCCCGGCCCCCTGCGGGGTGCCTACTTGCAAGGCAGGAGGTGGGGCGCCTCCTCCCGCAATTTCAATCGCACGCTGGGCCTCTAGTCGTTAATAAAATTATTACCTGACTCATCTGAAATGATCTGATCTCCTAGAAAATCAGGCTTTGGGGACCAAATGTTTGCTTACATAGAATGGCATGAAAGGCACGTATTGGGGTTGGAGTGACATCTAAACGTATGAGAGAATTTAGAGGAATAAAAGAATAAGCTCAGAATCATCATTTATTGGCACAAGACATGATCAGAGAACCAGGAACTATCTATGACTGACCTATGACGAATCCCTCATCTCTTGTAGCTGAAGAGATAAAGAAGCCAATCACAAAAACTAAAATCAAAGCTTAAGATTATAAGTTGTCACATTAAAATGCCAGTTAAATTACAGCCTTACTTCATACACACACACGCACACACCACAAACAAAAGATATCAAATGACCCACAAGCACATGAAGCGATACTCAACATCATTAGTCATCAGAGAAATGAAAAATAAAACTACCATGAGATGCCAATCATCCTCACTAACATGGCTAAGATGAAAGAGGCTTGCAATGCCAAGTGCTTTGGAAGATGTAGAGCAGCTGGAACTCCCATTCCTTCTGCTAAGACCACTGGAAGAACCTCTTTGGCAGCATTTACTAAAGCTAAGCATACACCTACCCTATGACTCAGCAATTTTACTCTGAGTATGTACCCAGAGAAGTAAGAAATGCCCAACCAAAATATATCCACCAAAAATATGGACAAATGTTCACAACAAGAATATTTACAACATCCCCAATTGCACACAATCCAGAAACCCATCAACCATATAATTGATGAATAAATTCATGTCCATTTCATGGAATACTACAAAGCAATGAAAAAAGATCTAATGCAGAGATCAACTAAAGGACTTGTATGCATGCATAGAAGCCAAACCAATGGACACGGACAACAGGGGATGAGAGCATGAGTGGGGGGTGGGGGAGTTGGGGGTTAATGGGGGGATAAGGACACATTTGTAATGCCTTAACCAATTAAAGATAAAAGAAATTAAAGATTAAAAAAAAGATCTAATGCAAAAAAAAAAATGAGTGAATCTCACATCACATATCTAAAGTTGAGCAAAAAAGCCAGGCCCAAAATAATGACACATACATACATACTTTAAGATTACATTGATATGAAATTCAAACCAAGAAAATTAATCTATGCTGACAGTACTCAGAAGAGTCAAGACCTCTGAGTATCTGTCAGTGACTGGGAAAGGGTGTTGAGAAGGCCTCTGGGTGCTGGAAGTGTTCTATACCTTATAATCTTCATCTCTATCTTATATATGTAATCTTCATCTTTTTACATTATACATACATGTATATGTACATATAATCTATATTCACATGTATATAGTATATATAGTCATACAGCTGTACACTGACTGATCAGGCCTCTGATCTTCTGTGAAAGACAGCATCCTAAGAATTGTAAGAAAGACATATGGGAAGATTGAAAAGTCTCAGAGTATCTTAAACCCACAGACCCATTATGAATCCCTTGTCAACACAAGTAACCTTTAGTCCTGGACTGATGAGGCCCTACCCCACTGGCTAAAGATCTTTTCATAAATTGGCCCAGGGTTCAAGCAATAGGCACTCTTTTCATAAACCAGCCCACCACCCCCCACTGCCCAGGTGCTTTAACAGAACCCCCAGAGCACCCCAATTACCAAGTCAGGCCCTAGGAAGGAAAACTGATATGCCAATATAATCTGAAGGTTTTAACTACTTCACATGAAGAAAACATATAGAATCTGTGTGGGAATGAACTCTGAGGTGTTAGACCAGGAAGGGAGGAACATCATTTAAGATCAGATCAATTATTCATGAGTTCTTACCCACATTCTGCCCTCTAGGCACAAGCTCAAACATCTGGATGTGGTTCAAAATGTCTGTTCAGTCCATCACCTGAGCCTGAACTCAGTGGCAGCATGGGCAAATAAATGCCATAAATTCCCTCATCAATTAGAGGAAGGAACCTAGAGATTTAGAAAGAATATTCACACAGTTCACTCACCACCTAACCATGAGGTCAGAAAACACAGCTTCCCCCAAAACTGAGAAATGTATTGAGAATCACATCAGTGAAGGGAGCATAGGCATCTTTGAAAAGCACCGTGTCAGCCAGAGATAAAGAGGGAAATCCTGCCCTTGAAATGGACTCTCTGTTTTCAATGGGAAAGATGAGATGAGGTCCTGGAGCATCATACAGGCCAAGTAACACCACTCCCCCCAGAGGTGAATCTACTACGGTTACCGTAGTAGACAGCAGGACCCTAGTGGAATCAGAATGGCCAGGTCAACAGGGGTCGACAGTGTGGCTCGTGGACCCTGGGCTCTCTAGGACAACAACAGCAGTTCAGCCTACTGAGACCCCATCTGATCTAACACAACAGGTAACTCCAGGTATACCGATGCCTTTCAAAATAATAGGCAAAGACAAGAAAAATATTTCATGTAGTCATAACACAGTAAGAAGTGACAACGGATATAAGCAAAATTGTGATAAACTATATAGGAAAGACTGAATAGAGTGGAGAGACATAAAAGAACTAAAGTTCCTATTTAAAGTAGTAAGTCATGAAATAGCACCACTGGCTTGTTATCTGGAAATAGCGAGGTAAACACCCAAAGACCCTGACAGAGTTTAAACGATGGCTTTTGGGGCAACACTAAGGGGAAGTGAGGGTGCTCAGGAGTCTGTTTTTAATGAACCTTAACCATACCAGGCAGCACTCAGATTTGAAAGTCTTAAAACTTAAAGGCTAAAGGTAGTCCCAGATGGCTTACAGAGTTTTGTTCTTTTCACACATCCTCTTGCCCATGGCGGCTCTTCAGAGGTCTGCAGAGAGGCTCACAGGACCCAACCTAGCTCTTCCGTAAGCCCAATGCCTTTAGATTCTATTTTCCTGGTGACCACCTTTGCACCTAGAAAGGAATGAAACATGGCCCAGGTCACAACGTGAGTCACGGTCACAGTCCAGTCACCCTTTGCGCTCCTTTCACAGGCAGCAGGCTGGGGCCCATGAGTGTCCTTGTACAGTGACCTGAAGTGACCCAGCAAGGAGGCTGGAGACAGAGCCATCCCAGAGGGACGACCGGATCCCTCCTGCCCGAGGCCACTGTGGAACAGAGTGAGCTCTCCCGGTTTCACTCAAGAAGGACTTGTGTCCAGAGAGGAGGTTACTGTCCTTGTTTTGTGGATGAGGAAATTGAAATCAAAACAGGATAAATGACCTGCTCAAGACACACCACTGATCCCAAGCTAATAAGGATCCCAGGCCTGCCTCCAGAGCCTGTGCTCCTATGGCGCTGTGAAAACACATTGACCTGGTCTGAAGTTTGAGAAATGAGGTCTAAATAGCAGCTGCTTCATTGGGTTATTGTGACGGTCAAATAAAATGCCATATACAGAACCCATAGGACACTTGTTGACACATCATAAATCCCACATAAGTTCTTTTTTTTTTTCAATCCTCACCCAAGGACATACTTAGAGAGAGGAAGCTGAGAGAGAGAGAGAAACATCAATGTGAGAGTGAAACATCTATCGATTGCCTTCTGTACTCCTCATCGGGGATTAAACCCCAACCCAAGCATGTGCCCTGACCAGAATGGAACCGGCAACCTTTGGGTTGCTCAACCAAGTGAACCACACCGGCTGGGAGCCTCACATGTTTGAACTCATGATGGTGATAGTGATGCCAGTGGTGTGACTTCTGGAAGAGGCTCCACAACAGGGCTCCAGGTTTGACCTGTTGAGGCTCCCTTGACACCCAATGAGGCCTAATGACACTTCTGAAGGAAGTTTCAAGACACTATGTTTGCCATTAAGTACCCCAAGGTGTTCCAACACCTTCAGTTTTCACAGATGCAGAAACGAGGCCTCTGGCTGATATTTCTAGGTCTCCTTCCCAGCCTGAATGGTCTTCTGTAGATTCTGAAGCAGGTATCTGGAGCTTGCCTCCCTGGGAAGGGAAAAGACCTCTGATTGCCTTCCGGAAAAATGCAAAAGATGCCTGTCTCCTCCATGACATAACTCTCCATGGCAAGATGATTACCTCTGGGAGCCACAGGGGAAGCACAGAATACACTGGATTTCAATCTGCCCTGAGGCTGAGCCTCGCCTGCTCCAGATTCAGGCGGGCAGCTCTGCCACAGCAGGCCTCACAGCGCCATGGGAGTCCTGAGATCAGGAGGAAGGACAGTTGGCTGCTTTCAACACTTTCACGATGAAACCAAAGAGAGCAAGACCATGGAGAGAAGCACTCGTCATGTTAACCCATCTACAAACATTATGAGAGATCTATTCTGTGCTAGGCACACAGTGAGGCAGGCAGAGAGGCAATCAGAATCTCCTAGTGAACTGATGAGTAATGTGTTTTACATCTCATAAAATACTCGGGAGGGAAGACACACTCTACTTGGAGGAGCTGGGCTTGTTCCTCCTGAACTAGACCTGGAAGAAAGACTGGGGCTTGTTAAACAGAAAATAACAGGATAATTATGTTAAAGAGCTAATAATAATGTCAGGCACTTTGCATTCATTTTATCAACATGTCCCAAACTGTACTCATGACCTTTACCTCCAATATGACCTCTGCCAGCTTTTCCATCTCAGTGAAAGTTACTGCCAAGTGCACAAACCAAGAAATTCAGATTCATCCTTCTCCCCAGCTCATTCTCACTCTCCAACACACATCCCATTCCCATTTTTCCTCATGCATTTCCCCAATCTTCTACTTCAGTTGAGTCTCTCTGGTCTGCCCTTCCATCCACTCTGCATTGCAGCCACAGTGACCTCTTCTGAGAGCACATGTGAACATGCTCCATTCCCTTTAAAAATCTTTCAATGATTTGGGATTCCTCACATGACTGATAAGGTCTTCCTACCCTAGTCCCCAATGTCTGTCCTTGCCTCAGTTTGTGTCACAGAACCCCTCACTGCCTACTTCACCACAGAGCAGGTCTTCTTTAAAAGGTCATACTCTCAGGCTCCTCCCATAACCTCACTACCTTCATATATGTTCTTCTCATGAGCACCTCACACTCCCCACTCCTCCCACCTTCCTCTGTGGACCCCACTTTCACCAACCTTCCTTGGCATTGAAACGCCATGCTGAAGATCACCAGTGGCCTGCATTTTCCCAATGGCGGTCTCAGTGCCCACCCCACCCTCACAGAGTTGAGTTCCTTCCTTCTTGAATGATTTCTTCTCTTAGTTTCCATGACTCATATCTTCTCTATGGACTCTCACTTCCTGGCTGAACTGGGCAGCCCCAGAGATGTAAGGTCCATCCATTGGGATGACGCCCATGTACATACTTCTCTCCAAGTTCATATCTCTCCTATGTTCAAGATTCTCTCCCATGTTCAAGTCTCTCTCCCAGGTTCATGTCTCTCTCCCATGTCCATACCTCTCTCCTATGTTCATACCTCTCTCCCATGTCCATACCTCTCTCCCATGTTCATATCTCTCTCCCATGTTCATGTCTCTCTCCCATGTTCATGTCTCTCTCCCATGTCCATACCTCCTTCCCATGTTTGTATCTCTCTCCCATGTTCATACCTCTCTCCCATGTTCATGTTTCTCTCCCATGTTCATGTCTCTCTCCCATGTCCATACCTCTCTCCCATGTTCATGTCTCTCTCCCATGTCCATACCTCTCTCCCATGTTCATACTTCTCTCCCATGTCCATGTCTCTCCCATGTTCATGTCTCTCTCCCATGTCCATACCTCTCTCCCATGTTCATACCTCTCTCCCATGTCCATACCTCTCTCCCAGTTCATGTCTCTCTCCCATGTTCATGTCTCTCTCCCATGTTCATGTCTCTCTCCCATGTCCATACCTCTCTCCGATGTTCAAATCTCTCTCCCATGTTCATATCTCTCTCCCATGTTCATGTCTCTCTCGCATGTTCATACCTCTCTTCCATGTTCATATCTCTCTCCCATGTTCATGTCTGACCACCTGCTCACATCTGACTCCATTTGGCAATTGAATAAGCTTCTCAAATCTGTCTGTCCAAACTGAGCTTTCAATTTGAACCTCCCCTAAGCTGCTTCTCCCCTCACCCTCAGCATCCCCATTTATGGATTGCTCTGACCAAAAACCATGGAGTCCTTCCTGACTCCTCTCTGCTCAGACCCCACACCTAAACTCTCAGCAAATTCTCCTGACTTGGCCTTTACAGTCTGTTTTGAGCCTGGTCCTTCTCATTACCTGCACCACAACCACCCAGCATTTGCAGGGGTTGACAGGAGCCCCTCGATTTCTCTGCATTCCCTCAGTGCACTCACCTGCTCAAACCTTCTGGGGCCTTCCTTCCCTCTCAGAAAAGTCAAAGCCCTGACTCACCAGGAGGTTTGAGAACATCAGCCCTTGGACCCTCCTACTTCCTCACCTCCCAATACCTCCTCTCATTCACTCTGCTCTTCTGCTCTCCCAGGTTCATACCTCTCTCCCATGTAGGTCATAAATGCAAGAAGTTCATTAAAAGGTTGATGGACCTTGGGGCTTCAGCAGGGCTGAAAATCTGCATGTTACTACCTGCTGCTGGACAGCTGTAGGCATTTCCCCCAACCTATTTATACTTTACTGTTTCCCAAACCTTACCTTTGATATGTATATCTGCTTTGCTATAGGGCAAAATGTGGGAATGAAAAGCTTTGAGTCTCCAAAAGGAGATTGTGGAGCTTAGTTACTAAAGCTAAGCCTCCCCCTGGCTTTCCCTGATGCCTCCCAAATTCATATTTCTTCTCTAGCCTTTTTATTTTTTTAAATTAATAAATCTTTATTGTTCATATTATTACAGATGTTCCTTCCCCCCCCCCCCCCCGCCCCATAGCTTCCCTCCACCTGGTTCCCAACCCACCCCATGCCCTTACCCCCTGCCACTGTCCTCATCCATAGGTGTAAGATTTTTGTCCAGTCTCTTCCTGCACCCCCCATACCTCCTTCCCCCCAAGAATTGTCAGTCCACTCCCTTTCTATGCCCCTGCTTCTATTATATTTACCAGTTTATTCTGACTTAATTTTTAGGTTCACTTGTTGATAGATATTTATTTGTTGTCACTTTGTTGTTCATAATTTTTATCTTTACTTTTTTCTTCTTCTTCCTCTTCTTAAAGAATATCCTTCAGCATTTCATATAATCCTGGTTTGGTGGTGATGAACTCCTTTAGCTTTTTCTTGTCTGTGAAGCTCTTTATCTGACCTTCAATTCTACATGATAGCTTTGCTGGGTAGAGCAGGGGTCCTCAATCTATGGCCCACGGGCCACATGTGGCCCGCCGAAAACATTTATCCTGCCCACTGGGTGTTTTTGCCCCCGCTGCCTGTCCTGCTTAGCAGCCGACTCGTCCCGGGCCCGCAGTGCGCATGTGTGAAATGTCTGAGGGACAGTGAACTGGCCCCCTGTTTAAAAAGTTTGAGGACCTCTGGGATAGAGTAATCTTGGTTGTAGGTTCTTGCTATTCATCACTTTGAGTATTTCTTGCCACTCCCTTCTGGCCTGCATGGTTTCTGTTGAGAAATCAGCTGCAGTCATATGGGTACTCCCTTGTAGGTAACTAGCTGTTTTTCTCTTGCTGCTTTTAAGATTCTGTCTTTGTCTTTAGCCCTTGGCATTTTAATTATGATGTGTCTTGGTGTGGTCCTCTTTGGATTCCTCTTATTTGAGGTTCTCTTCATTTCCTGGACTTTTAAGTCTATCTCTTTCATCAGGTAGGGGAAGTTTTCTGTCATTATTTCTTCTAATAGGCTTTCAGTATCTTGCTCTCTCTCTTCTTCTGGCACCCCGATAATTTAGATGTTGGTACGTTTGAAGTTGTCCCAGAGGCTCCTTACACTATCTTCATATTTTTGGATTCTTTTTTCTTTTTGCTTTTCCAGATGGGTGTTTTTTGCTTCTTTGTATTTCAAATCTTTGACTTGATTCTTGGGATCCTCTAGTCTGCTGTTGGATCTCTGTATATTATTTTTAATTTCAGTCAGTGTACGTTTAATTTCTGACTGGTCTATTTCCATTTTTTTGGCATTCTCATTAAGATCCTTAAAGGTCTCACTAAGTTCCTTAGAGGTTCATAGAAGGTTCTTGAGTAGCCTTATAACTGTGTCCTCCATTAGTTTGCTTTCCTCCATTTCTTTAATTTGTGACATGTTTCTTTGTCTCCGTATTTTTGGCTGACTACAAAGACCCGCTGAGTCTACAGTGGAAGAACTGCTGTGCTGGAGACACCCTTATGGGGAGGACTTGCTTCAGTGGGGCTTTGGTGCTCACTGAGTCTGCTTCTTGAGTGTGTCCCTTATGGATGTGAGGAGTTAAAATCTGGTATCTGGCCAGGGGTACCCTGGCTCCTGGATCTCCAAGTCAACCCCTGTGTGAGTCCACCCAGCAGGAGCTACAGCGATATCAGCAGATTTCTCTTCTTTGTTTGGGGTTTGGAAGTTTTGGAGCTCTCTGACCCAGCTACAGTTTGTTAGGTTTGGCTGCAAGAGCGCAGGTGGTTCCTTTGCACCAATGCACAGAGCTTGAATGGGATGTAAATTGAGTGGGGCAGGGTCTCAGAGAATCACCAGGGGGGAGCAAACAACAATGGCTGTCGTCAGCTGTCTCCGCAACTTCACGTCTCTGCGTCCCCCAGTCCCTCTGCATCCCCGAGTCTTGCACCCCCACAGCAACAATGATCCCTGCCAGCAGCTCTGCGAGAAAGCCACCCTCACTTTCCGACCCGCTGCAAGACAGTCCAGTTTCTCCTCGTAGGAGTCTGGGACCCCAGAGTCTCGCCGTAAATGAGTTCAGTGCATTTGAGAGCTGGTATCCCCTTCTGATTGAAAAAAACCATGCACCCAGGTCCAGCCACCTCACGTGCACCTTTGTACCTCTGTTCTTGGCACCTCTGCACCTCCTATCTGGTCTCAATGCACTTCTTTCTTTCCTTCTAGTTGTAGAACTTCCACTCGGCCAGCTTTCCCGTGTTTCTGGATGATAGCTGATTTGTCTTATAGGTGTAGTTTCAATGTTGTTGTGGGGGGCAACATGCACAGGTTTATACCTTATGCCGCCATCTTGGTTCTTCTTCCTCTTGTTAAATTTATTAGATCAAATAAGGGGGATATGCTGGAGGCTAATTCCAGCAGGCCATAAATGCAAGAATTTCATCAAAAGGTTGATGGACCTTGGGGCTTCAGCAGGGCTGAAAATCTGCATGTTATTACCTGCTCCTGGACAGCTATAGGCATTTCCCCCAACCTATTTATACTTTACTGTTTCCCAAACCTTACCTTTGATATGCATATCTGCTTTGCTATAGGGCAAAATGTGGGAATGAAAAGCTTTGAGTCTCCAAAAGGAGATTGGGGAGCTTAGTTACTAAAGCTAAGCCTCCCCTGACTTTTCCCCATTCCTCCCAAATTCATATTTCTTCTCTAGCCTCTTTATTAATTTGCATTGTAGCCCTTTCTCCAGATTTCTGAACCCTAGTAGATGCTGAGAAAGACCCCAGCACTCATCCACACAGGTCACCTTGCCCCCAGCTAAACACACAGCTCCCTTTTGTCTCTGTTCACATCCCAAACCCTCAGAGAGACTTCACTGACCTTCTACCTAAAATAGCACCATCCTCACCCTGGCTGGTGTTGCTCATTTGGTTGGAGCATCACCCTGTCCACCAAAGAGTCCCATGTTCAATTCCCAGTCAGGGCACGTATCCAGGTCTTGGGTTTGATCCCATACTGGAGGCAACTGATTAATGTGGATGTTTCTCTTTCTCTCCCTCTCCCTTTCTCATTCTTAAAATCAATGAAAACATGTTTTTAAAAAAAAGGACCATCCTCTATCCTTCCATATCCCGTTGCCTGCTTTAATTTTTCTTTACAATACTTGTTGCTTCCACTTTATTTTATCATTTATATGTCTGCTCCTGCTCTGATTTTTCCAATGGAAGAAAATTGAAGGTTAGCTCCAGGAGGACAGGTTCTGCACATCTTATTCATCATGTATAACCTTGCCTAGAATAAGACCATACAGACTAGGGCCTCACATTTTATTTTATGGATGGATGCACAGTTGAATGAATGGATCAATTGATGGTCAGTGGATGGATGGATGGATGGATGGATCAATGGATGAAAGGATGGACAGACTGATGAATGATAAATGGATGGATGAATGGATTCATGAATGAATGGGTAAATGAGTTGACATCCAAAATGCCACAGGGCAACACCTATAGACCAAAGCACAAAACACTCCAGCAATTCTTGCACATGAAGGTAACTTTATTTTTACCTAAAGCCCACTAATATTTGCTCTTCCAGACATCTCTGAGGGGGTAAGTGTGGTTGTTTCTAGCCCAAATTTCAGGATCTGGGAGTAGAGGAATGAGTAACACAGGACCTGAAGGCTGCCTGAGCCCACTGGCATCCTTAGGAGGCATCTGCAGCCTATCCTTTCTCCTCAGATGTCTGGGACTGACATGTCTTTGGCACAAGGAGGCTGGACAATACCCCTGGTTTTAGCTGAGTGTGGAGGCAGCAGTGAGATGGTGGGGCTGACTCTGGTGGATGACGAGGACCATGTGCAGGAGCTGAGGATCAGAGAAGTCGTATCAGGTGATGCTTAAAAAGGACACAGGAGGTGAGTGGCTTTGGCCTCTGGGACCCACTGCCCCTACCTCCGCCAATGTCCTTGCCTGTAGGACACGTTTTCTTTTCTCAGCTCGGAACTTTCCCAAATATTGTTTCTAACCCTGGGAGACACATGGAAGTACCCGTCTTATTTGGGAGTTGGATATTCCCATTCGTTGTCCTCCCACCTTTCAAACTGGGGGGTTCTTAAGGCCAACGCCAGGACAGTCACCCACATGCCTGGCCCAAAACCTGTATGGCCAGATGCAATATGTTCCCTGAGGATGCCCAGACCAAGGGGGGAGGGAGTGGTCTCTGTGTAGGAAAGGTCCAGGATCAAGGCCAACCTGAGGCAGGGTCTGGACATGAACTGACCTGAATGAGGATTTGCATTATCTGACTTTTGCATTATCTGACTTAATCCCCTCAACAGCCATGCAGGAGGGTACTAATATCATTCTCATGCCATTGATGGAGAAACTGAGGCTCTGACCACACTGCCAGTTTGTGGTGGAGCCTGGATTTGCTACAGGTCTGACTCCAGACCAGGTGTTCTTGGCACTAGAATAGGTGCCTATAGTTCACGTGAATATTTCTGGAACAACTCAGGGGTCACTAATTGGATAAAAGGAGGGATGAACTCTGGCCAGTGTGGCTCAGTTGGTTGGGCATTTTCCCGAGCACCCAAAGGTTGCTGGTTCCATTCCTGGTCAGGGCACATGCCTGGGTTGTGGACTGACTTGATCCCCAGTAAGGGGCGTGCAGAAGACCGCCAATGGATGTTCCCCTCTCACATCGATGTTTGTCTCTCTCCCTTTCCCTTCCTCTCTCTCTCTAAAAATCAATTTTTAAGATACTTATTTTTTTAAATAAAAAGAGGAATGAAAGAATCTCAAGGTCCTGGCCAACACAGGTTACTTCACACTCCAGGCTATGGCCTTCAGGGAGCATGTGTTGTAATAATGCCGGAAGCCGGTCCATCCTTGCTGCTTGACACAGTCACTGCAGGGAAGAAACATCTGCACAGCATATGTTTCAAGGGACCTGGTGTATATGGCATAGAGTTCTTAATATGTTTGCTCCCCTACTTAGCGCTATGTGTTTTAACCAAGGTCACTGCTCTGAGAAAGGTTGTTTCCCCAGGTGGGGATTTTTTCCCTGGAGTTAGGGATTAACAGGACTAAGGAAGAGAATGAATCAGTAAAACCCCTTAACTAAGTTCCAGGTGGGTAGTTGATCACTTTAACTACGAACAATCAGGCTTAAGCTACATAATCTTTACTTAGGATAATCTCCTTCAGTTACTTCCTTGTAGCTTAACAGAACAATAGAGTAGTGACCTTGGAAAGGAGATAACAAACGCCCTAATCTTTTGAATAGAATGGATAGGATTAAAATCAACTGGTATAGCCGAACCGGTTTGGCTCAGTGGATAGAGCGTCACACTGTGGACTGAAGGGTCCCAGTTTTGATTCCGGTCAAGGGCATGTGCCTTGGTTGCGGGCACGTCCCCACTGGAGGGCATGCAGGAGGCAGCTGATCGATCTATCTCATCGATGTTTCTAACTCTCTGTCCCTCTCCCTTCTTCTCTGTAAAAAGTCAATAAAAAATATATTTAAAATCAACTGGTATAAATACAGATGTAACAGGAGAATAAAGACAGAACCTGGCTGGAGAATCTGACTAGAGAACCTGGCTAGGCTGCTGATCAACTGAACGCTGCCTCCATGTCATTTCTTATTCACCGACTCCGTCCACACCTTTGGAAACCCCTGGACCTGCTGGGGTTGGATCCTAACATAATAACACCAGTTTCTCAAGCCTACCCCACTCCAGGGCTCAGGGGGTAAGAATCACAAGGGTGGAGTCATCTGCCCAGAAAGGCTCGCCTGTGTTTCAGGCCATCATTGGGGGAAAATTGCCTCATCATTTCAGAGGCAACCTAACCTCTGCTTCCCACATGTTACTCTTCCCCACCCCACCCCCACCTTCGCCCAAGCTTTCCCAGGTGGCGCACCAAGTGTCTGGAACCCCCCAATTCTGCCATGTCCGAGCTTAAGGTGCTGTCTCCAGCAGGCTCCTGTGGAAAGGTTGTACCAGTAAAGGGGTGTTCTAGGAGCCCCCATCACCTCGGGGAGTGAACCCTAGATTGGGCTAACAGGAGGCCCTTGGGCAGAGCCTGTGAGGGAGCCTGAGGCTGGTAGGGAAGGGACTTCGAATGAGGGAAGCGGGGAACAGCCACAAATGGTCAGAGTAAAGTGGGGACTTGGCCAAGAATCAAGGGTTATGGGGGCCGTAAGGGTGTCAGCTTGTGGAGACAGAGGCATCTAAACATCAGAGCTGTCACAGCTGCCCAGGTGGGCTGCCTTGGACTTATATGGGTAATGGGTGTAACAGCTCACCCCACAGGCAGTGTATGTCAGTTGAATCTTCTCTGGGGCCAATGGGGGCAAGGGGGTATGGTATTTCCTGGACCTGGGAACCCAGAGCGTAGCCATCAGCTCCCTGGGCCAAGTTCAGATCCTTGAGCTCTCCTCAGATACCTGAGCTCAGGTCCCATCATGTAGCAGATGGACGCAGGTTGGAAGCCATTGAAGGTGGAGCTCATGACTGAACTGTAGGCGCCCATGGAGGGGAAGATGAGCCAGTCACCCACGTCCAGCTCAGGCAGCTGCACCTCCTCATTGAAGAACGTGTCAAAGGCATCACACGTGGGGCCATAAAGGATGCAGGGGAAGAGGGGCGGCTTTGAGCAGAGCTCCTACAGGGACACAGGGGTGGGGAATCAGAGAAGGAAGAGCTCCTGCCCCCAACCCACCCTCCCAGCCCATACCCTCGGCCAGCAGAGCACCCCCAGGCACCAGCAAGGACACTGGCAGTCACTCACACCAGCCAGACCCTATGTGCCAGGCACTGCTCTTGACCCGGCCCTCATGGAGCTTATATTCACTCAAGTGACACATCCTAGCTCTGCTAATTCTCAAGGCCACACACACATGGGGCCTCCATTTCCCATCTATAAAAGCAAAAGATTTCAGTCAATAATCACTCAAAATACTGGGTCAAACTCAGCTGCTATTGGAGTCACATTGGAGGAGGTTTAACAAAGGATTGACGCCATGTCCCAACCCAGGAGAGGCCTGATTTCAATCACCTGGGCCTTCTCCTCGGCATCGGGGTCCTTGGAAGCTTCCCAGATGAGTCTACTGTGAAGCAAGTTGGAGAACCTCCATTTCCTAGGACTCCTGCATCTCCAGCATTTAAGGGTTCTCGTCTCACACACACACACACACACACACACACACACACACAGTGCATACAGAGAGATCACATGGAAACCCAGAGGCAAACCTATGTGCGCACACACCCACACAGGACCATGTACCCATCTACCCACCTACCTGCACAGGTGTCAGTCAGCATGCTCATACACAAAATGCACACACACAGAAGTGTACATGCAAATATAAACAGGCTTGCCTGTTCACATCCTTGTACACGCACATGGGATGACAATCTACAAAGCCATGTGTAGTCTAAGACCCTGCCCCCTTGCACCTTGCAGAGGGATCCCTGCCTCACAGGGAAAGGGGCTGACCTCACTGCTATCAGGGTCTGGGAGGTGCCAGAGCCACACAAGGGTCCCCTTACCTTCACCACAATTGGCATCCTGGGGACATGATCCCTGAGGAAGACACGAAAGGTGCCATAGTGGCCCTCGTTGAGATAGTACAACAGTTTCCGGAGGCCTCCTGGGAAAGGAGAGAGGACAGGACGGTGCTCAGCCAAGTCTCACCACTGACAGTCAACACTGAGTCCCGCACCCTAAGGACCGGCCCAGACCCTCTGCCCAGCACTGGATAACCCTTGTGTCCTGCTTCAGGAGCCTCTCCGGATCCCCTGCAAGATTTGGGCCTGTTCTCTGGGCTCCCACAGCTCCTCTGCCCCACCTGCACCTCGTCAGAGTGCTGGGGCTGCTACTGCCACTAACAATGATTGTACAAGTAACCCGGGCATTGTTCCAACCTGTGTGCACATATTAAATCATTTCATCCTCCTCACAACACTCTGAGTAGGGACAATGAACACTACTGTACATTTGAGGACACTGAGTCTTGCCAGAAGTTACACAGGAGAATGGGACCGGGCTGGGATTAGTGCCCCTGTCAGTGCCTGGCTCTCACAGTCAGAGAGCAGCGTAATTGTCACCTCCTGCCCTCTAAATGCTCTGCCTCTGTTGATGCCTCACTGAGCACATGGCGGCTTCTCCCCAGCTCCGTCACACTCCAATGTACATTGAGCTGATGCTCACCTACAGCCCCAGACCCTAGGACAGTGATTCCCAAAGTGGGCGCTACCGCCCCCTGGTGGGCGCTGCAGCGATCCAGGGGAGCGGTGATGGCCACAGGTGCATTTGTTTTAACTTTTTTTGTATTACCTCTCTATTCTGAGTTCAATAAACAGTTTCATAATTTCAAACTTCAATGTTTCTAATTTACACCTTTCTTTACTATATCTTACAAAAAAGGTAGAAACATTAATACATATATCTTTCTGTTTAATTGCTATTAAAATTTTTAAAAAATTAATATCCAGGGGGCCCTGAGTAATATTTTTTCTGGAAAGGGGGCGGTAGGCCAAATAAGTTTGGGAACCACTGCCCTAGGACATGAACTACTACCAACCACTTTCTGAACAACCACTCCTAGCCCGTCCTTAGACATTGATTTCCTTAATCTTTCCAACTGGTTTCTGTGGGCACTGGGGCCATTCCATACCCTTTGAGCATTTAGATGCCCAGATCTTTCTGATTATTGGTTTCCTCTCCCTGGGTCCCCCCCTCCCACCACCACCACCACCTCCACTACCATCTTCTCCCTGGTGTGAGTCACTCCTGTCCCCGCTCTCTCTCAGCTGCCTGCACTGATCCTGCCTCCTGTGCCCACAGCCCCACTTGTCCCTAAGCCAGTTGGTCATGGGTTAGTCATGGCAGCCCTGAGGCTGGGCACTCCGTCGGCTGGCATGTCTGCAAACACAAGGGCAGCAGCCTCTAGGTCGGACAGACCTGGCGCCGCTGTGCACGAGCTGGCTGTGCTGCCTTGGACAGTCACTTCCTCTCTCTGAGCCTCCAGATCGCTGCCTGCAAAATGGGAATGGCCCCAAACTGCCTCACAGGAGGGCTGAGCAGAAATGAGGTAAAACAGTAATTGCTCACATAATAGATCCTTAACCACTGGCAGCTCATGCTATTGTGAAGACAACAATGATAAGCCATAATATGCATAACTCAGGCTTTTGTTAAATGGTGGCTGAAATCATATGCCCCAAATCACAACATTCTCTAATGAGACACTTTGTGAGGAAATGAAATTAGTGGACCCCCGTGCCTTTAGGGTTACAAAGGTGTGTGTAGGGCATTTGTCCAAAGGATAAGGAAACAGATTAAAATGACTTAGATTCTGGCTGGTGTAGCCCAGTGGCTGAGCATGAACCTATGACCAGGAGGTCATGGTTCGATTCCCGGTCATTGAACCCTGCCTGAGTTGTGGGCTCGATCCCCAGTGTGGGATGTGCAGGGGTCGGCATATCAGGGATTCTCCCTCATCATTGATGTTTCTGTCTCTCTCTTTCCCTCTCCCTTCCTCTCTGAAATCAATAAGTATATATTTTTTAAATAAAATAAAATGAAAATTATTTAGAAATAGTTATCTGGCAGTCATAACATTTCAGAGTAAAGGGCACTAAACCAGAGGGTGAGTCTCATCAAGCTCAACATGCACTTGAGTTTCTACTTAGCTCCCTTTGTGAGGACAGCAACCCCACCCAACCCCACCCCCCAAATAACAAACAACCAATAACTCTCCTGAGATGGTTGACTCAATATCATTTACTGTTACCCTACAAATGTCACCCTTAACCTCCAGGCCATGGTACCAACAATATTTCCTTCATTTGTTTGTTGTAGAAATATTATTTACTCACTAGAACTTGGGTTCTAAAACTCCGCTCCTATTAGAAAATGCTTGCTTGGAAACAGTAAGGTGCATACCAGCAGGGGAGGCTGTGGCCCATGAGCTGTGCTCTCAGACTTCCCCTCCAGACACAGGAAGAATAAAGACCCTCAATGCCTCCCTCCAGGCTCTCTGAGAACAGCACAGTAACGTTACTAACAGGCTCTATCCTGTAGCTAAATCAAAGCATGTTTCCCCTGAATGAGGAAGCCAGGGTGGAACTCAGACCGTCTGTCCCTCCTGCCCCCAAGGCCCGGGGACCCCTGGACAGAGCGCTCCCTGCCCAGTCCGGGCCCACCCACCAGGCTGCAGCACAGCCTTCTTGGCGATGATGTTGACAGCGGCCACGCAGACAGGTGCCGCATAGAAGCGGCCTGGCTCCGCAATGACTTCAGTGCCAGTCCCCTCGGGGAAGTCCTGGGCCAGGGCAGCATTGATCACTCTCGCCATCTGTGGGGACAGACCCGAGCCCTGTGAGGCCAGTCCCTGTGTGGGGTCTTTCCCTGCATCTTCTCTCTTCATTCCCCTGACAGCTCTGTGGGAAGGTGTCAGCATCCCCTTGTGCAGGGGAGGAAACAGGTCAAGACTGTGGCCCAGAGGGGAGAAGTGCCCGAGGGCACAAGCCTAGTGACCAGGCTGTAGCACCATGAGATCTGACTTGGAAACATTGAAATCAGTACGTGATCAGCAATGAGAAACTGTCCCCTGGTGTGGGGGATACAGTAAGGAAACCTCTATCTGACTGTAGCCTTACCAGGGGTAGGAACCAACACATCTATAGAAGGTACAGAACCGCATAGGCCCGTGCAAACACACACACACACACACACACACACACAAACACACACACACACACTCGTGTAAATGCACACAGGCCACGCATGTAGCGTCAGAGACCTCTCAACCAACACAAAGCCCAGCTACATGCAGGCACATGACTGAGGTTCAAGAGCTCCCTGTACACACACACACACTCTGTGCAATAAACCCCGGCTGGGTCCCCCAGACGCCCTCTCCTCCTCCCCTCTTACCTCTTCAAACTCCGGCTCAGAGCCCTCCACTCCGGGGAAGCCCCCTCCAATGTCCAGGAGGCGCATGTCATGCCCGACCACACGGCCCATCTCGAACACTCGCCGGCAGTCGGCGATGGCCTGTGCGAAGCTGTGGGGATTCTGGCAGCCCGAGCCCACGTGGAAGCTGAGCACAGGTGGAGTGACAGGTGCAGAAACACACGAGGAAACGCAAGGGTCAGCAGGAGGAGATACACATTCGGAAACAGCCACACAGGCACAATGCGAACCAGCACGGACACAGACATGGGGACCCACATGACTACATGGAGCTTGTGGGCACCCACAGGAACCACAGCCTTGGCTGTGCCCATGGGGGTCCCAGAGACACACACCACATGACAGTCTGTGAGTTGGACTCTCGAGTTTATTGGGCAGTCACCTCTCTTAGCTACCCCTCCCAAAGCCTCGCGGCAGGGGCTCCCCTTCTTCTCCCTGCAATGCAAGTGATCTGAACCCCAAATCTCAAACCATCCGCCAGGGGGCGCAGAGGACCCATTCAGGGGCAGGTTGGGTGAGGTGAGGGAGGACGCTCTCCAGGTGCAACATTTAAGGGGGCACCAAAGCTCTGAGCAATCACTATCTCTATATATTAGAGAGAGAGGAAGAGGGAGTGAGGGAGAGACCTCAACTGGTGGCCTCCTGTACACACCCCATTAAGGGATCGAACCCGTTGATGCAGAAATACGATGATGAATAAAATACAAAAACTTTAAATAAAGACAAGATTAGTTAGGAGTAATTGGACCCAGAAGGAAAAGGAAAATTTAGAAATGCCAATCCTGTCTTGATGTAAAATTTGATATTCTGTCATCATTGAATTTTTTAAGATATATATTTTTATTGATTCAGAGAGGAAGGGAGAGGGAGAGAGAGAGAGACATCAATTATGATAGAGAATCATTGATTGGCTGCCTCCTGTACGCCCCCTACTGGGGATCAAGCCACAACCAGGCATATGCCCTTGACGGGAATCCAACCCGAGACCCTTCAGTCCACAGGCTGACGCTTTATCTACTGAGTCAAAGGAGCTAGGGCTCATCATGGATTTCTTCTGCATTAATTTTTTAAATACTGTATTAAAACATTATTTCTCTCGAGTACAAAGTTTTCGGCACCCCGTTAAATTTTGCACCCAAGGCCAGTGCCTTGCCTGCCCCACCCTCCCAGCAGCTGACACCCACCTCCTCTTCTGAGGACCACAGGGAGCCACCGGAGGCCCAGAGGGGCCACGCTGACCCAGGGAGTCAGAGGCTGCGGACAGGCATGGGGACCAGAAGCCCTGCCTCACAAGAGAGAAACTCCGTGCTCTTACCTGGCTCCCACCACAGCAAGGCCTAGGTCTCGGGCGGACTTGAGCAAGTGTCCACACAGCTCCAGGCTGGCCCCAAACTTGGTGCTCATGGGGATGAGGCTCTGGCTGTCCTCAGTCCACAGTCGGAGGACCAGCCTGGGAAGGGGTGTGAAGTGACAGGCATTCTTAGACACGTGAACCCCAGGCCAGAATGCTTTTCTGCCCCCACCCAAACTCCTCGGTCCTTGGGACTGTCCAGCCATGGATGTCCAGGGAGGGAACACACCACTACTTACCATACTTCAGCCCAGACAAGAAACAGCAGGAAAAGGATAAAATTATAAACATCCCTTCAGCAGACCTCCTGTCACAGGATCAGATATGTTAAATAACTTTCCCAGGAACACACAGATGGAACAAGTAAGTCAGAAATGTGAGCCCTGGTCTTCCTGAATCCTATGTGAGTGCTTTTCCCACGAGGTTGCTGACTCCAGACCTCCTAATGCCAGGCTCTGCCAGCGCCTCTGCAGACACAGGGAATCTTTGACAAGGGTGGGCACCAGGGAGGGCACTGGGACACCCGACCCACATTCTTGTTCTTTGCAGCTTGGACGTCTCATACTCGCCACGGAACAGCCTTCATCTCCTAGCTGAGGCCCAAGTCAGTTAGCCAGAACTTCCTCCCTGTCCCCACCTGCCTGCAGCCCTGCTGGTCTCACCTGGCCCCAGGGTGGTGCTGGGCCACCTTGGTCAGCTCCTCCTCACTGTCGAAGGTCAGGAGCTGCACCCCATGGCGGGCAGCATACTGCAGGTGGGAGACAGGCTTGCAGGGGTGGGCATAGATGATGCGTGAGGGGGCCACGCCCAGGCCCAGCACCTGCTCCAGCTCCCCCTGCCATGGGCAAAGCCAGAGTAAGGGACTGCCTCCCTGCTGCCCTGCTTTTTGGGCACAGGAACCACAGGCATGAGGGGCTGTCCCCTACTGATTCCCTACTGTGCATCTGGCACAGCACTGGGCACATATTGTGTTACTTAAGCTTCTAGACTGCTCTGAGGAACGTATAGTTGAACCCATTTTAAAGACCAACAAACTGAGGCTCCAGAGAAATGGCTGGGCCAGGACAGAACGGGGTCTGGGGATGAAAGCGTATGTTCCCTCCACTCCTTAGCTCAGGCTGACTGCCCTCCTCACCTAGACCAGTGGAGGGTGCACCACATCCAGTTCATTCATTTATTCTTTCACAAACAACTGGGCACCACACACATCAGCCACTGTTCATGGGCTGCTGTCCCCACTTTGAGACACCTGGCAACTGGGCTTGTTCCTCCAGGAACCGTCAGGCCTATGAATGAGGAAACTGGCTGTGGCCCAGGCTCACCTGGCTGGCACAGTCGAAGCCGATGCCCAGGGCGGCCAGGACACGCAGTACCCAGGGGCTGCTGTTACACTTCACCGCATAGAAGGGCGAGACCCTTGGCAGGGCCTGGCAGAAGGCCTGGTGGCGGCTGGCCAACACTCCCAGGTCGCCCACCATGAAGGGGTCTCGGTGGTCCTGCCAAGGCAGAGAGAGAGGCAAGAAAGGCTGGGCATTGTGTCACTTCAGTGAATCCTCACAGGGTCTCCATGCGGCAAGTGCTGCTGTTACCCAGTTAGGAAAAGGGGAAACTGCGGCTCTAAAATCTTTTTATTTTTTTCCTTTTTCTTGAATACATTGGGGTGACACTGGTTAAAAAATTATACAGGTGTCAGGTGCACTACAATATGAATCTTTTCCTCAAGGTCAATAGCAACTACATGGCAATGGTAGGATTTGAGCCTTGATCTTCTAACTCTTACAACAGGAAGACAAGAGAGCAACAAGCTTTATGGGTGCCGGACTCTCCAACCCACACCCGGATCCCTTGGCACAGGGTGAAATCCCAGGAGCTGGCGGGGGACTAGAAGGGGACAGGAGAACTATCCCATGCCACCAGGGAACACAGCTATTCAGTAACACCTAGTAAAATGACTAATAAAACAGAAAGTCTTATTTTGTCCCAACCTAAGTAGGGACTGAGACTCACCCTCTCCACACCCTCCTCTCCCCTCACCGAATCAGAGAGCTCCCGGATCTTCTTCAAGACCACCTCCATGGCAGATTCCTCAGGCCCCAGGGGGATGATATCCTTCATCAAGGAGCTTCCGGAGCGTCCTTCGTTCTCCTTCGAGTCGGTGAGGGTGGTGCTCACCCCTGACTGTCCATCAGAGCCCTCTGCCAGGGACACTCCCAGCATCCTGGAAAGGCCTTGCAATGAGGACACTCCTCCCTCCTCCTCCCAGCGCCCTGCTGGCCCGTGGAGCCAGAGTTCCTGGGCCAGTAAGTCCTCGGCCTCCCATGCAGCCACATAGAGCTCCGGGGAGCCCTCGTGAACTTTCCCATCTGTGGATGGACCACTGGCCAGGCCCAGCCTGCTTCAAAGACCTAGTTTGGGATCAAGGGAGATGCTCAAAAGAGCCCTACCATAGGTGGTGGGCATCCTCTTCCAGGCTCCTGCACACACATGTTCCCATTCACAGATGAGAAATGTGACCCACAGAAAAGATAAGTGCAGAGTCCACGAGCTTTAGATTATAGGGCTAGCTGGGAGCCAGGGGGCCATCTAGCCCAACATTCCACTTTACACATGTGGACAAGTGACCCAGAGAGAGGAAAGGACTTGCCTAAGGTCACCAAGTGGCCAGTAGCTGAGCTGGGACTGGCTCCTGGGCTGCCTAAAGCAGCCACTGCCCCTGCTGCTGGCCACCCATCCCTGAGACTGAAGTGAGGGCCACCTACAGCCTCAGTCCTTCTGTTTCAGCAATTGAGACTGCACCCATGGGCCCAACTCCACCCCCAGACTCACCTGGTGCCGATCATCACCTGCTTCTTCAGGCCCAGCACAGGGGACCAGGATCTATGGTGTCTTGGGCTTCAGGTAAATCCCTTTGGGAAGAGAACTCAGTTCAGATCTCAGGCCAGGTGAAGTACCTGTGAAGCTGTCCCTCCAAACCATGGCTACCACGACCCACTCAGCCAAAACCTCCCAGCCCTGTGGGTGGCCCACACAACAGTCCCTCAGGGTGAAGTCAGACTCCCATTATAAATGAACACCAGGGATGATCAGAGTAGAGAGACCCTGGAAACCCAGTCACCCACCTTCCCACCTCTAAGATGGAAACACCGTGGGCTCAGAGGTCTTCAGACAGATCAGCAAAGCTGGATTGGAGCTGCAAGTGGAACCTGACCTTACACTCCAGTCGAGGGCTGAGCAAGAGCTGGTCTTACCTGGTGCCGTGTCTCTGTGCTCCCTGCACATTTAAATATCTGGCTGGGAGACCCTCTGAGTCACTTGGTGTCCAGGCACATCCCTCCACACTCTCACCGCCCTTTCTCTCCATATGGGTTGCTGAGGTCTTACTCTGTGACCTGCTGGCACTCCCAGGATCAAGCCAGCATCCTGAGGTCACCTCGCCCCTGTGATGTCAGTGATACCTCCTGCAGGCTTCCTCCCCACCTCTGTGATGACCCAGAGTCTCCTTTTCCAGTTTCTGGGAGTTAGAGCAGCAGGAATCCGCTGCTGCCCTGCCTCTTCTCTTGTGCCAGCCCTGCCTGGTATCTTCCTGCTTGAGGCCTCCTATAGCTTTCCCTCCCAGCAGGTGCCAAGGACCCAGTGGGGGGGTGTTCAGGAGGCAGCTGATCGATGTTTCTCTCTCATCGATGTTTCTAACTCTCTATCCCTCTCCCTTCCTCTCTGTAAAAAATCAATAAAATATATATTTTTTTAAAAATTCCAGGAAGAGGCAACAGGAAGGGCCTGGATTTGAAGGAGGGACTCAGCCCTAGCCGGTTTTGCTCAGCGGACAGAGCATCAGCCTGCGGGCTGAAGGGTTCCGGGTTCGATTTTGGTCAAGGGCACGTGTCTGAGTTACGAGCTCGATCCCTAGTAGGGGGTGTGTAGGAGGCAGCCGATCAATGATTCTCTCTCATCATTGATGTTTTTATCTCTCTCCCTCTCCTTTGGTCTCTGAAATCAACAAAGATATATTTTAAAATTTAATTTAATTTAATTTAAATAAAAGAAGAAGAAGGATAGACTCATTGTGAAATCTGGCACAAATCCCTTAACCTGCAGGTGATGGGAGGGGGCGAGAATGAGCAGGATAAGGCCTTCTGCTCTGTGATCCCAAACAACATGGTAAAGTCCATGACTTTTAGAAAGATCCACACCCACACCTGCCCCAGACTGGTTCACGTAGGACTGACTTCTAGCTTCTTTGTACGTCTATAAGGCTTCAGGCAGATGGTCTCACCTCCGGGAGGCTCAGTTTCATCTGCAGATGTGGATATTGTCCACAGTACCTCACAGGTGTTTCATTATCTCACAAATAATGAAACCAAGGCAAAGAGAGGAAGAACAATAATATAATCTACTTACTACAGCGGTTCTCAACCTGTGGTTCGCGACCCCTTTGGCAGTCGAACGACCCTTTCACAGGAGTCACCTAAGACCATCCTGCATATCAGATATTTACATTACAATTCATAACAGTAGCAACATTACAGTTATGAAGTAGCAACGAAAATAATTTTATGGTTGGGTCACAACATGAGGAACAGTATTTAAAGGGCCAGAAGGTTGAGAACCACTGACTTACTAGGATCACAGACAGTGCATGAGATAATGCATGCAAATCCCATACCTAACACCTTCATGACATTGGTTAAAAACTCATTTAACTAGCTTATAATAATAATGATGTTAGCGTGATAAGGAACTTAGAGGTCATCTACACCAGCAATTTTTAAACTTTTTGCCTTAAAAACTAACATATGGACCCTACAGTGGATATTTGTCATGTCTTGTGGCTGCCCACCATCTATGAACACCCCTCCTCCACTCCCTCCCTTCTGCCATGGGAAAGCAAGAAATGGACGTTCCCAGACTCCTTTGTAGCAGGGATGTGTGAGGATGTGACCTGGGCTCTATCAGATTCATTTGCTGGCATGAGGATCAGCTGGTTATAAAAGTGACTGCAGCAGCATGTAGGTAGTGAAATAGTAGTTAATATAATTATTACCTGTTCTCATCTATAATAATAAAAGCATAACATGCTAATTAGACCGGGCAGCCGGACGACCTTCCCGATGACCTTCCAGACGACCTTCCAGATGAAGCTGGGGCTACGAGGGCCAAGGCAAGCCACCAGAGCTGCGAGGGCCGAGCCCCTTGCACGAATTTCGTGCATCAGGCCTCTAGTCTGGAATAATCTGATCTCTTAGAAAATCAGGCTTTGGGAACAAATGTTTGCTGACACAGAATGGCAGGAAAGGCACATATTGGGGGTGGAGTGACATCTAGATGTATGAGAGAATATAGAGGAATAAAAGAATAAGCTCAGTCATAATTTATTGGCACAAACATGATCAGAGAACCAGGAACTATCTATGACTGAACTATGAAGAATCCCTCATTTCTTGCAGCTGAAGAGATAAAGAAGCCAATAACAAAAACTAAAATCAAAGCTTAAGAATGTAAGTTGTCACATTACAATGCTGGTTAAACTACAGCCTTACTTCACACACGTGTGCACGCGTGTGCGCGCACACACACACACATACACACCACAAACAAAAGATATCAAATGGACGACATGCACATGAAGCGATACTCAACATCATTAGTTATCAGAGAAATGCAAAGTAAAACCACCATGAGATGCCACTCATCCTCGCTAGCATGGCTAAGATGAGAGAGGCTGGCAATGCCAAGTGCTTTGGAAGATGCAGAGCAGCTGGAACTCCCATTCCTTCTGTTGGGAGCGCCATTGCTAAGACCACTTGAAGAACCTCTTTGGCAGTATTTACTTAAGCTAAACATACACCTACCCTATGACTCAGCAATTCCACTCTGAGTATATACCCAGAGAAGTAAGAAATGCCCCACAAAAATATATCCACCAAAGACATGTTCACAGCAAGTCTATTTACAACATCCCCAATTGGACACAACCTCAGAAGTCCATCAACCATAGGATCTATATATATAAAAGGCTAATATGCTAAGTGTCCATCTGTCCAATCGGTCGCTATGACACGCACTGACTACCAGGGGGTAGACGCTCAACGCAGTAGCTGCCGCGACGCACACTGGCCATTTACAGAGAAACAGCACTGTGGACCTGGTGCCAACAAACCAATACTTAGCTTCCCCCAAGTAGGACACAGGCCCCACCACCACCCTGGAGCTACAGCCCACCAAATTGCAGCCAACACTGCCGAGACCCTATGGCACAAAATGTGGCCCACAGCCCAGCCCAGGCCAGAAACGGTCACTGTGGGTGCTGGGTAATGACATCAAGAGCAACACCCAGCTTCCTCTCCTTAGTGACTAGCCTCCTTGGAATTTCTTCAGCCCGGGAACATGACTTGCTTTATAGCCAGGTGCAAACATTTTACACTGTAACCAAAACTCTGTGAAGCTTTATCCTGTGCCTCATCTCATTTGATCCTCACAGACGTCCTGGAGTAGGTAGATAGGAGACTCAGTGGAATCCTATTTTCTTTTCATTGGCTGGAAAACAGAGATTTAGAAAGCTTAGAAACTTGACCAGACTGAAGAGAAGCAAGAAATGGTGGACCTTGAAAATGACTTCAGGTTTCCTCACTGTGCAGAATATAGTCAAACACTGATGCAGTTAAATATTTTACCCTTTGTTCTCCCTGCATGATCTACAATAATAATCTGCTTTGTGTTGATATTTACTGCTGTGTTGCTGACAAGTACCTGAAAAAGAAGTTGGGGTGCGTCACTGGGCTGGAAAAGTTTAGCTAAATCAGAAAGCGGGTCTAATTAAGCAAGTTTATTCTATATACATATAAAAGGCTAAGTTGATTCATGCTTGTGCAATACATATAAAGCTCTCACTGGCGCCAATTGTATGCATGTGTTTCGACCTGTCATTGTCGATCATGAATTTGGTTGACACTTCTATTATAGAGAAAGTGCAAATAGCAATATTAAAATATTTCTTCTAATTAATTTCCTTTCAATGTGCACGAATTTGTGCACCAGGCCACCAGTTGATCAATAAATTCATGTCTATTTCATGGAACACGACACAGAAATGAAAAAAAGATCCCATGCTAAATGCAAAAACATGAGTGAATCTCACATACCTAATGTTGAGCAAAAAAGCCATGCCCAAAATAATGACACATACATACATACTTTAAGACTCCACTGATAGGAAATTCAAACACAAGAAAAGTAATCTATGCTGACAGTACTCAGAAGAGTCAAGACCTCTGAGTAGCTGCCAGTGACAGGGAAAGGATGTGAGGGAGCCTCTGGGTGCTGTACCTTATAATCTTCATCTCTATCTTATATATGTAATCTTTATCTTTTTACATATACATACATGTATATGTATATATAATCTATATTCACATATATATAGTATATATAGTCACACAGCTGTACACTTACTGAAATTACATAGCTATATCAGGCCTCTGATCTTCTGTGAAAGTTGAAGGATTGACTTTGAAAGACAGCATCCTAAGAATTGTAAGAAAGACTTATGGGAAGATTTAAAAGTCTCAGAGTATCTTAAACCCACAGACCCATTATGAATCCCTTGTCAACACAAATAACCTTTAGTCCTGGACTGATGAGGCCCTACCCCACTGTCTAACGATCTTTTCATAAACTGGCCCAGGGTTCAAGCAATAGGCACTCTTTTCATGGACCAGCCCACCATCCCCCCCTGCCCAGATGCTTTAACAGAACCCCCAGAGCACCCCAATTACCAAGTCAGGCCCTAGGAAGGAAAACTGACATGCCAATATAATCTAAAGGTTTTAACTACTTCATATGAAGAAAACCTATAGAATCTGCGTGGGAATGAACTCTGAGGTGTTAGACCTGGAAGGGAGGAACATCATTTAAGATCAGATCAATTATTCATGAGTTCTTACCCACATTCTGCCCTCTAGGCACGAGCTCAAACATCTGGAAGTGGTTCTAAATGTTTGTTCAGTCCATCACCTGAGCCTGAACTCAGTGGCAGCATGGGTAAATAAATGCCATAAACTCCCTCGTCATCTAGAGGAAGGAACCCAGAGATTTAGAAAGAATATTCACACAGTTCACTCACCACCTAACCATGAGGTCAGAAAACACAGCTTCCCCCAAAACTGAGAAATGTATTGAGAATCACATCAGTGAAGGGAACATAGGCATCTTTGAAAAGCACTGTGTCAGCCAGAGATAAAGAGGGAAATCCTGCCCTTGAAATGGACTCTCTGTTTTCAACGGGAAAGATGAGATGAGGTCCTGGAGCATCATAGAGGCCAAGTAACAGCACTCCCTCCAGAGGTGATACGGTTACTGTAGTGGACAGCAGGTCCCTAGTGGAACCAGAATGGTCAGGTCTGCAGGGGTCGACAGTGTGGCTCTTGGACCCTGGGCTCACTAGGACAACAGGAGTTCAGCCTACTGAGACCCCATCTGATCTGTTTAACACAACAGTAACTCCAGGTATACCAATGCCTTTCAAAATAATAGGCAGCCAGGCCAGTGTGGCTCAGTAGTGGAGCGCCAACACATGAACCAGGAGGTCATTGTTCGATTCCCAGTCAGGGCATATGCCCAGATTGCAGGCTCAACACCCATTGGGGGGCTTGTGGGAGGCAGCCTATCAATGATTCTCTCTCATCATTGATGTTTGTATTTCTCTCTCCCTCTCCCTTCCTCTCTGAAATCAATAAAAACATATTTTAAAAATTTGTAATTAATAGGCAAAATAATAAAAATATTTAGTATAGTCATAACAAAGGACTTATTGATTGAACCATAATTGTAATAAAATAAATAGAGAGAACAGAAGAGAAATACAGAGATATAAAAGAACTAAAGTTCATACCTCAGTCAGTATATGATATTTAAAGCAATAAGTAATTAAATAGCATCACAAGCTTGTTATCTGGAAATACTGAAGTAAATACCACAGGGACCTTGATAAAATTAAAAGTGACCCCTCTCACCCTAGCCAGTATGGCCCAGTGGATAGAGAGTCAACCTACAGACTGAAGGGTTCCAGGTTGGATTCTGGTCAAGGGCACATGCCCGGGTAGGGACCTAGATCCCCAGTAGGGGGCATGCTGGGGGCAGCCAATCAATGACTTCTCTCATCATTGATGCTTCTATCTCTCTCTCCCTCTCTCTTCCTCTCTGAAATCAATAAAAATGTATTTAATAAAATAAAGTGATCCCTCTGTGGGCAAAACCAGGAGGAGGGGAGGGTGCTCAGGCATCTATTTTTTTTAATAATATATTTTTATTGATTTCAGAGAGGAAGGAATAGGGAGAGAGAGATAGAAACATCAATAATGAGAGAGAATCATTGATTGGCTGCCTCCTGCACGCCCCCTACTGGGGATTGAGCCCACAACCCGGGCATGTGCCCTTGACTGGAATCGAACCTGAACCCTTCAGTCCGCAGGCAGACACTCTATCCACTAAGCCAAACCAGCTAGGGCCAGGCATCTATTTTTGATAAACCTCAATCTTACCTGGCATCATTTACATCAGAAACTCTTTAAAAATTAGGCAAGCTCTCCCTCCTGGGAGCACACCCACATCTTTCCCTTTCCCCTTTGCTTCCCCACAGGCATGCATCTCCTAAACTTTAAGGGACCCCAAGAGTCTCACCACCCAAGGAGCAATAGGCAGCCTCAGCTCAGCCCGGGCTAACTCCCTGAACCTATCTCCAAGGCCCTCTTGCCTTTTTTTTTTTTTTTTTTTTTTTTTTTTTGAGAGAGAGAGAGAGAGACAGAGAGGAGGGAAAGGAAGAGAGAGAAAAAACATCCATCTGAGACATGGATCAGCTGCCTCCTGCACTTACCCTACCAAGGATGGAGCCCAAAACCCAGGCAAGTGCCCTGTCTCAGTATCAACTTGCAACCTTTTGGTGCATGGGACAACGCCCAACCAACTGAGCCACACTGGCTAAGGCTCTCTGACTTCGCAGTGAGCCAAAGCAGCCCCGCCTAGGCTCTTCCTACAGTTCCTTCTATCCTAAGCCCTTCCTGTTTCATTGTTCCCAGCTTTAATAAAAGTACTCTCAAAATAAAAAAAAAATTTAAAAAGTTGCCCAGCCAGTGTGGCTCTGTGTAGAGCATAAACCTATGAGCCAGGAGGTCACAGTTCAATTCCCGGTCAGGGCACATGCCCAGGTTGCAGGCTCGATTCCCAGGAGGAGGCATGCAGGAGGCAGTAGATCGATGATTCTCTCTCATCATGATGTTTCTATCTCTCCCTTCCTCTCTGAAATCAATACATATATATATATATAATTTTTTTATTTAAAGGAGGGAACTAAGATACAGAGTTTAAAACCATGTTTATAAGGTCACTTAAGACTTAAGGATCTTAATGAAAGCTTCAAGGAACTTAATGAGAGCTTCAAGGGAATGAATGAGATCATCAAGGAAATTAATGAGATCATCAAGGGACTTAAAGAGACTTTTAAAGATCTTAGTGAGAATGTCAAAGGCATGAAAAAGGACCAGTCATAAATTAAGCATACACTAACTGAAATAAGGAATATTTTACAGAGATTCAACAGTACAGTAGGGGATTCTGAGAATCAAATCAATGAGTTGGAATATGAGGAAGTAAAAATCACCCAATCAGAAAAAAACAACAAAAGAGAATCCAAAAATATGAAGATAAGCCCTAGCAAGTTTGACTCTGTGGATAGAGCGTCAGCCTGCAGACCAAAGGGTCCCGGGTTTGATTCTGGTCAAGGGCACGTACCTCGATTGCAGGCTCCTCCCCAGCCCAGGCCCTGGTCAGGGCGTGTGCAGGAGACAACCAATAAATGTGTTTCTCTCACATTGATGTTTCTCTCTGTCCTTCCCTCTCTCTTCCACTCTCTCTAAAATCAATGGGAAAATATCCTCTGTAAGGATTTAAAAAAAAAAAAAGTGAATAGCAAAAATATGAAGATAGTGTAAGGAGCCTCTGGGACAACTTCAAAAGTACCAATATTCGCATTATGGGTGTGGGTGCCAGAAAGAGAAGAGAGAAAGCAAGATATTGAAAACCTATTGGAATAAATAACAACAGAAAACTTCCCCTACCTGGGGAAAGAAATAGACTTACGAGTCCAGGAAGTGCAGAGAGTCCCAAACAAGAGGAACCCAAAGAGGCCAAAACACATCATAATTAAAGTGCCAACGGCTAAAGACAAAGAGAGAATCTTAAAGCAGCAAGAGAAAAACAGTTGGTTACCTTCAAGGGAATGCCCATATGACTGCTGTTGTAATGTACCCTGCGAATCACACAAGGACGCCTCAAGAAGTCGAATTAAGGAGTCACATTTATTTCAAAGCTTGGACTATGAGGGGGCATTTTGCTCTCCAAATCTCGTAGTGTTTAAATGACTGCAACACGAGATTTATATAGGCAAGAATCACAAAGGTATTGATTACATCTCAGGGTTAGGAATGAGAAACCTGGTTTGCAAAAAAGCAGTTTGTTACAGAAGCTAAATTGAGCCAATTAGTTATCTACAAAGATTAATTATAGTTTCGGGTCTTGGGACCACTGAGTCAACAGAAACACATTATCTGGAGTCATTGAGGCAATTTAGAGTAATCGTGCAGTCCTGGTCTCCAGGTACAGAGGAATGTGTTTTCTAAAACCATTATGACCACAACCAATGTGGTATTCAAATTACAATCAATAGGGCATTCAATTGAATGAGATGATTTCTATAATTCAGAAAATCAAAATAACTTTTCTATTATTTTAGCAAGCAAATAATGACAGATGCCAAGTCAGCAAGGTTAAAATATTAGACAACAATTCCCACCAAGCATGGTTGCCACCATGCTTCACTGTCAGCTGATTTCTCAACAGAAATTTGCAGCCCAGAAGGAGTGGCAAGAAATACTCAAAGTGATGAACCTCAAGGACCTACAACCAAGATTACCCTCCCCAGCAAAACTATAATTTAGAATTGAAGGTCAGATAAAGAGCTTCACTGACAAGAAAAATCTAAAGGAGTTCAATCACCATCAAACCAGTATTACATGAAATGTTAAAGAATTTTCTTTAGCCAAAACCGGTTTGGCTCAGTGGATAGAGCGTCGGCCTGCGGACTGAGAGGTCCCGGGTTCGATTCCGGTCAAGGGCATGTACCTGAGTTGCGGGCATATCCCCGGTGGGGGATGTGCAGGAGGCGGCTGATCGATTTTCTCTCTCATCGATGTTTCTGACTCTGTCTCTCTCCCTTCCTCTCTGTGGAAAATCAATAAAAAAATATATTAAAAAAAAAAAAGAATTTTCTTTAAGAAGAAGAGGAAGAACAACAACAAAAATCACAGACATTCCAGAAAACTGGGATCTTAAGCCAGCCAAAAGAATGATATTTCAATTTTTCATTTTTATTTTTTTATTATTATTTTGTTAGCTTTTTTTTGCTTTTTTCCTAGTTTTCCCTTTTTATTTATTTATTTTTTTATTGCTTAAAGTATTACAAAGGGTATTACATATGTGTCCTTTTTTTTTTCCCCGCCCTTGACAATCCCCTGGCCTCCCCTACCCCCAGTGTCTTATGTCCATTGGTTATGCTCATATGCATGCATACAAGTCCTTCGGTTGATCTCTTACCCCCATCCCTCCTGCCCCCCAACCCTCCCTGGCCTTCCCACTGCAGTTTGACAATCTGTGTGAGGCAGCTCTGCCTCTGTATCTATTATTGTTCAAAAGTTTATAATGGTCTCTATTATCCATGAATGAGTGAGGTCATGTGGTATTTTTCCTTCATTGACTGGCTTATTTCACTTAGCATAATGCTCTCCAGCTCCATCCATGCCGTTGCAAATGATAAGAGTTCCTTCTTTTTTACAGCAGCATAGTATTCCATCGTGTAGATGTACCACAGTTTTCTAATCCATTCATCTACTGATGGGCACTTAGGCTGTTTCCAAATCTTAGCTATGGTGAGTTGTGCTGCTATGAACATATGGGTGCATATATCCTTTCTGATTGGTGTTTCTGATTTCTTGGGAAATATTCCTAGAAGTGGGATCACAGGGTCAAATGGGATTTCCATTTTTAGTTTTTTGAGGAAACTCCATACTGTCTTCTATAGTGGCTGCACCAGTCTGCATTCCCACCAGCAGTGCACAAATGTTCCTTTTTCTCCACATCCTCTCCAGCACTTGTCGTTTGTTGATTTGTTGATGATGGCCAGTCTGACAGGTGTAAGATGGTACCTCATTGTTGTTTTGATTTGCATCTCTTGGATGATTAGTGACTTTGAGCATGTTTTCATACGTCTGTTGGCTTTCTTTTTTTCGCTTCTTTCTTTGTTCTTTTTTTGTTTGTTTGTTTGTTTTTGTTTTTTTGTTTCTTCCTTTATTTCCTACTTCTTTTCACATTATTTTTTCAACCACGTGAGCAGCAGACACGTGAGCGGTGCGCTCTTGACCAGGGAGCATCAGCCCCGTGAGCAGCCTGCCTCAAGCCTAAGAGCAGCAGCCTCATGTGGCCTGCCCCTGTCCAAGGAGCAGCAGCTGTGTGAGTGGCCCACTTCCCCATCCGAGGAGCAGCAACCACGCAAGCAGTCCGACCTGACCGAGGAGCAGCAGCCGCACGAGCAGTCTTCCTATGTCTGAGGAGCAGCAGCCCTGCGCAACCTGCCCCATCCAAGGAGAAGCAGCTGCGCACAGCCCGAACCCTGCACTAGTCTGAGGAGCAGCAGCTGCACAAGCATCTTGCCCTCGCCCAAGCAGCAGCAGCCGCACGAGCAGCCTGCCCAATTCGAGGAACAGCAGCTGTGTGAGCAGCCCGTCCCCATCTGAGGAGCAGCAGTTCTGCGAGTGGCCCGGCCCCATTAGAGGAGCAGCAGCAGCTCACCCCAGTCCGAGGAGCAGCAGCCACATGAGCAGACTGCCCACATCGGAGGAGCGGCAGCCCTACGCAGCACGCACGGATCCAAGGAGCAGAGCCACAACAGCCTGCACCTGTCTGAAGAGCAGCAGCTGGGTGAGTGGCACGTCCCGTCTGAGGAGGAGCAGCCATGCATGCAGCTCACTCGCATCCAAAGAGCAGCAGCCTCGCAAGCAGCCCACCCCAGTCCGAGGAGCAGCAGACTTGCAATCAACCTATCCAAGTCCTAGGAGCAGTAGCCCCACAAGCAGCCCACCACATTAGAGGAACAACAGCAACATGCAGCCAGCCCCCATTCAAGGATCAGCAGCCACGTGAGCAGTCCACCCCAGTTCAAGGAGTAGCAGCTGTGTGTGTAGCCCAACCACATCCAAGGAACAGCACCCTCATGATCAGCACACTCTCTGTCTGAGGAACAGCAGCTGTGTGTGAAGCCTCCCCCCACCAGCCAGAGGAGCCACCACAGCTGTGAACAGCACCCACCAGAGGAGCTGCTGTCAACTGAGGAGCAGCTGCACCACAACCACCCGAGGAGCAACCACAGCCCAAGGAGCCACTGCCACCCAAGGAGCAGCCCCTAAACGACTCAACATCTAGATATGTCAGTGAGATCAAATATGGGTAGACAAAGAAACCCCCAAAGGAAAGAAAAGGAGGACTCGCCAGAAAAGCAGCTAAGTGAAACAGAGGCATGCAGCATGACAGAAAAAGAATTCAGATTAAGGGTCCTAGAATGCATAAACTGGATGGAGGTGACACGCGAACTCATTTTTTTGGTTGATTTTTCTTTGTTAAATGGCATTTAAATATATAAAATAAATACCAAAAATATAAATCTTTGTTTTACTATGGTTGCAAATATCAAAAAATTTCTATATGTGACACGGTACCAGTGTTAAGTTAGGGTTTTTCAAAATGCTGACATGCCAAGCTCAAAAGGTTCGCCATCACTGATGTAAGCCCTGAGGATATAGCAATCAACAAACCAAAGTCTCCTCCCTCATGGAACTCAACTTTGAGGGGTTGGAAAAGATAGACAGATAAGTCACTTGGGGAGGAATGAGCCCTTTAAGGGCATGTTTGATCATGGGTAATGGCAGGGTTCTTGCTCTGCCAAATGCCAAGTGTGGGGAGGAACAGAACTGTTCAGGACAGGAGGAGCGGAACTGTTCAGAACAGGAGAGGAAGAGTTGTGGAGAACCCCAGAGAAGGTGGGGAACAGGCACCTGGTGTCACAAATAGTTTCCATGCACTAAATAGGTAGGAAATTATTATGTAATGGGAGCTATGGGCCAAGACGTGCTTCTAAAGTTTTGTCTAAAAGTTTCCTTCGTTTTTATATTTTCATGGGCTAAAAACACTAACCTAGCTTTCTTCATCTCAGTCCCACTAGGTGGGTGAAACTATTTTTTACATTTTCTTTTAATAATGCCATTATTGCCCTTGCCAGTTTGGCTCAATGGATAGAGCGTTGGGCTGGGGACTGAAGGGTCCCAGGTTCGATTCTGGTCAAGGGCATGTACCTTGGTTGCAGGCACATCCCCAGTAGGGGGTGTGCAGGAGGCAGCTGATCGATGCTTCTCTCTCACTGATGTTTCTAACTCTCTATCCCTCTCCCCTCCTCTCTGTAAAAAATCAATAAAATATATTTTAAAAATAAATACATAAATAAAACCTTTTAAAAAAATAATGCCATTATTCATTCCTTTGTCTTAGATCACTGTAGTGGTGAACTTCAGTTTTCTAAAGGCTTTGAAAATTCACAATATTCATGATCTCAGTGGTTTAAAATCCTAACCCTGCTCAAAACACTCAACAATGATAGAAAAGACAGCCAATCTCAGAATTATAAGAAAAATATACCATGCCATAATGTGTGATTAAATTATAACATAGAACATCTATATATATATCTACACTAATAAAAGAGAAACATGGTAATTAGCGTACGACCGCTACCCTTCCCATTGGCTAATCAGCATATCCTTATGCAAATTAACTGTCAGCCAAGATGGCGGCCGGCAGCCATGCACTGAAACGAACAAGGAGGCTTGCTTGCTCCAGTGACGGCGGACTCCAGTGTTCCCCGCCTCACTTGCCGGCCTCTCAGCTGCAACTCTAAGCAACTATGTTGCAAATATAGAAGCTAAACAAAACCTCAGAAACCTGCGTTAGTCAGCCAGGCTTCAGCCAGCCAGACCGCAACATTGTATCAAATACAGAAGGAAAAACAAAGGCCAGAAACCGGCTTTCAGCAGCCAAGGCCTCAGAGCTAAAGCTGGCCCAGAATAAAAAAAAAAAAAAGAAAGAAAAAAAGCGGTTGGGAGCTTCAGTCAACCCACCAGCCTGAAAACAGCCCTCAGCCCCTCAGCCAGCCTGGCCAGGCACCCCAGTGGGGATCCCCACCCTGATCCAGGACACCCTTCAGGGCAAACCAGCCGGCCCCCACCCATGCACCAGGCCTCTATCCTATATGGTAAAAGGGTAATATGCCTCCCAGCACCGGGATCAGCGGAGCAGCGAGGCCTCCTGGCACCAGGATCAGTGTGACAGGGGGCAGCGCCCAAACCCCCTGATCACCCTGCGGCTGTGTGTGACAGGGGGCGGGGCCACAACCTCCCTATCCACCCTGCTCTGTTTGTGACAGGGAAAGGCGCCCCAACCCCCTGATCAGCCCTGCTCTGTGCCTGATAGGGGGGAGCTCCCCAATCCCTTGATCACCCTGCAGCTCTGTGTGTGACAGGGTGCAGCGCCCCAAATCCCCCCCCCCCCCCCCCGCACGGGCCCTGCTCTGTGTGTGACAGGGTAGAGCCATAACCTCTCCATCGGCCCTGCCCTGAGTGTGACAGTGGCGGTGCCCAACCCCCTGATCTGCCCTGCTCTGTGGGTGATAGAGGGTGGCACCCCAACCCCCCTCCACGGGCCTTGCTCTGTGTGTAACGGGGTAGAGCCATAACCTCCCCATTGGCCCTGCCCTGAGTGTGACAAGGTGCAGCTCCCCAACGCCCTGATCTGCCCTGCTCTGTGTGTGACAGGGGGCGGTGCCCCAACTCCCCCATCGGCCCTACTCTGTGCATAACACGGGGGAGCTCCCCAACCCCCTGATTGACCCTGCTCTGTGTGTGACAGGGTACAGAGCCCCAACCCCCCTGATGGGCCATGCTCTGTGAGTGACAGGGGGCAGCACCTCAACCCGCTGATCGGCCCTGCTCTGTGTGTGACAGGGGGTGGCGTTGCAACCTCCCCATCCACCCTGCCTTGAGTATAATAGGGGGCGGTGCCCCAACCCCCCAATCGGCCCTACCCTGAGCGTGACTGAGGGTGGCATCGCAACCCCCGATCCGCCCTGCTCTGTGCATGACAGGGGGCGGCGCCCCAACTCCCCAATCGGCCCTGCTCTGAGCCTGACCAGGGGCTGCACCTAGGGATTAGGTGTGCCCTCTGCCACCCAGAAGCAGGCCTAAGCCAGCAGGTCATTATCTCCCGAGGGGTCCCAGACTGCGAGAGGGCACAGGCCGGGCTGGGGGACCCCTCCCCCTCCCCAAGTGCACAAATTTTTGTGCACCGGGCCTTTAGTGCGTGTGTGTGTGTGTGTGTGTGTGTGTGTGTGTGTATAACCCTAATATGCAAATAGATCGAATGGCAGAACAACTGAACAACTGAACAACCGGTCGCTATGACGTGTGCTGACCACCAGGGGACGTGCATGGAACATAGCGGGCGTCAGCTGTGGTGGGATGGTGGAGCAGATGAGCAGGGGCCCCAGACCAAGGCAAGGCGCCAGTCGGTCGCTGTCATCGGGAAAAAGCCTCTGGTGGCTACTGAAAATTCTTTGCTCCCATGCACTGCGGTCTGCTTGGCACTTGCACCCGCTGCCAGTGCCTGATGCCATCAGCAGGTGAGAGTGGCAGCTGCCAGTCCCAATCGCCCCTCAGGGTTTCTCCACCTCCCCCTGCTCCTGAGTGGCTGCCAGCAACAGCCCTGCTCATACCTGCTGCCGGTGCCAGAGCTGCCACTTGCACCCACTGCTGGCGCTGGCCCACTCACACCCACTGCCAGCACCCGCTGCTGGCACCTGGGGCAGCCACCGATCACCCCTGAGAGCTTCTCCACCTCCCCCTGCTCCTGAGGGGCAATGGGGCAGCAGTCGCTGCTCAGCCCCACTCACTTGACGCGCACACCAGCTGCTGGCGCCAGCTCGGTGAACCGGTGAACCGTCAGCGCATGGGAACGGCAGCAGAAGTGGGACTGCTGGCAGAGAGGGGGCTTGGGGCCACGGTGGGAGGGGCTGGCTGGGGGCACAGAGGATGGGCCAAGACCCGTCCCTGTGCCCACCACAGCCTCAAGGCCTACAGTTCTTTCAAGGTGCATGAATTCGTGCAGTGGGGCCCTAATATAATTATAATTAATATAATACAACATAAAATTTTACCTTGAAAGTCTATGTGAAACTCTTTCTATAACGTATCACTTTTTATACTGTTTGGATTTCAGAAAAAATACAATTTTAAGGAGTCCTAGGGCCCTCCTCCTCTCCTTATTCAGGGCATTAGTCTTCTCTCATAACCTCTGCCCTTGGTGCTTTCACTGAAGAGACCTCTCTTTTTCTCAAAAAAATTTTTATTGATTTCAGAGAGGAAGGGAGAGGGAGAAATAGGAACATCAATGATGACAGAGAATCACTGATCAGCCGCCTCCTGCATGGCCCCTACTGGGGATCAAGCCTATAACCTGAGCATGTGCCCTGACAGGAATCAAACGCTCAACCACTGAGCCACGCCAGCCGGGCAAGAGTCCTCTCATCTTATTTCAGTTTTTGGTGTGGACCTGCCAGCTCTAGTGTTCCAAGGTAAAACATTTTCTGAAGAACTTTGTATTACAATTCTCACAGTACAAAATGTGTGATTTTAAAACAATTTGTTTGATAATCACACGTGAATGATTTGGAGTCATTTTGCATTGATCTACTTGGGAGCCATAGATCTGCATGGAGCGCATATAATCCCCAAATTCAAACTGGCCAAGAAATAGAAAAATTGAAAGCAGGGACTCACACTGATACTTTGGAGGGGGCGTCAATCTTTACTGTTGAAAGTATTACATAGGTCCCCCTTTCTTCCCCATTGACCCCTTCTAGCTCACCCCCAGCAGAGCTCAGTGTTTTAAGTACCTTATATACATTATGTCAGTATATCCTCAAACAAACTCTGGATCATCCCCTACAAGTCTGGATCTCTCTGAGCTTACCTCAGTGAATGACACTATCATTTAACCCTTTCACAAACCACAGACTTTTGGAAAATTTTTGACACACACCCACCCCCCCTCACCAGTCCACTCCCACCCATTTCCAATCCATCACCAAGCCCTGTTGATTTCATCTCCTAAATATTTCCATCCACCCTCTTCTCCACCACCACACTAGTTCAGGTCACCATTGTCTCTACCTGGACTGTCCCATAATCTCCTACACTTATGCCTTAATCCAGTCTAGCACCAATCCCTAATAGAAAATTTGATTACCTCTCTTCTCTGAAGCCAGCTCAAGTCTTCTGCATTGTGATACATGACATCAGCATTCGCCCTTTTATCCACACCCCCATGTCTCACCCAGCAGCAATTTCTATTAGTTTTACCTTCAAAATATTTCCCAGCTTTATTCACATTGAAAGGATTAAAGAGAATAAAACTGGGCAGAGGAAACGTATTGTGCTTAGCAGACATCTCACAGAAAGCGTGCAGCCTTGAGCTCAGCATAGCCTAGATAAGCACTAGACTTCCGGCGCCTGGAGGAACCAAAGACAGTAGGACCTGCCAGTCAAGCTCTGTACATCAGCAGAACTGCCTGCAGCCAGCAAAAGCTAATAAAAGCCTGCCTCCCCCTTCAGTCGACGCTGACTCCTTTTTTCAGACTCAGCCCACCTGCACCCAGGTGCTTGAAATAAAAGTTCTTTTGATACATTATGGCCTCAGGTCATAGGTGCGCGACCCCGGCCCACTCCAAACCTTTCACACATCACACCATTTCCACGGTGATCACACTAGCCTGCCATCTCCTGCCTGGTTCACTACGGTCACCTCCCAAATGGCTCTCTGCTGCCACCCTGACCTTCCCCCACCCCTGACATCATACTGGTTTCTTAAGACATACATCAGCCCTAGCTGGTTTGGCTCAGTGGATAGGGCGTCAGCCTGCGGACTGAAGGGTCCCGGGTTCGATTCCGGTCAAGGGCACATGCCTAGGTTGCAGGCTCGGTCCCCAGTGGGGGGCGTGCAGGAGGCAGCTGATCAATGATTCCCTCATCATTGATGTTTCTATCTCTCTCTTCCTCTCCCTTCCTCTCTGAAATCAATAAAAATATATTTTTTAAAAAGACATACATCAATCCCATAATGTCCCTGCATAAGGGCCTCCAATGGCCTCTCATTGTGCTTAGTCAGTTATTTTACCAAAAAAAATGGGTTTATTTGGGAACAACACAGAACTGCAATTCAGGACAAGCAAGCAATAGCAAAAGCCATAGGTGAGTCCAATAAACAAAGGAGAAGAAAGTTAATTTATAGAGGAAAAAAAAGACCAGGGGAGGGGTTATTCTTGAAGAAAATCCATTGGAGTTCAGGGAAGTGGTGGTTTCTCATTGGCTGAGTTGCTGGGGCAGTCAAGTTCTTGTAGGAGATGCAATGCACATCTTTTCCTGTAGTGGTCTATAATTGATCGTTTTTTGCTATTAACTATTCTTCTATTGTAGAGTGTAAGTGACAATTCTTCCTGCAATTGACATGAAGTGGTACTGTGTGAGAGCTCCCCCTTCTGGCCTCCGGTCTCCATTTCAGCAAAGTTTCCCTTTACTAATTTTCACACAATACAACGTGTGACCCAGCCTCTCCCCCTTTCTCAGGCTGTCCTGTCTGCTTTCCCTCAAACACTCCAAGCCTCTTCCGACCTCAGGACATCTGAGCTAAAACCTGAAGGATTTAGGTGCAGAGAACAGAAAACAGACTCCAGCTGGTTTAAACAGGAAAGAATGTGTTACAGAGTGGTATGTGTTGTAAATAATCCAGAGATGAGAAAGAAACAAATTTAGGGTGGAGCTTTCAGGAACAACTCCCAAAATCACACCACGGAAGAGTGCTACCGAGGGAGCTGCCCGGGCTGGAAACCCTCGCTGCCCTTGGGGGAGCCACCAGGAGCCGGGAGGCCCTGCTGCGGCCACTGCAGAGACACACCTGCCACAACCCAGGGGCACCGCCAGCAGATGCACTGCCAGCCCCGCCTCTTACCCTTCTGGACCTGGTGCTCACACTCTGGAAATGGCCACAGGAAAAAACAAAGGCCTGAAGGCAATATTTATCTGCAGAAACTCACACCTTCCAAAGGTCACGTATTGGCTGAACCTAAGTCACACCCAAAACTCTAGCTCTAACTGAAAGGGAGTCTGGGAAATACCGTTTCAGCTTTCTAGTCTGCTGGCAGGCCCAGAGAGGAGGGGTGAATGGATATTGAGTGGCAGTCCATCATATTCATCACCATGTGCATGCATGTGTGTGTTTGTATGCACACGTGCCCACACATGTGTATGTGCTATGTACATATTTGCATGTCTCTGCATTTGTGTTTGTGGATCACATGTGCACTCACGTGATGGGGGAAGGGGGGATTAATAGGCCATCAAGATCAGAGAGAAGGAGTTATTACCAAAAAGACCATCAGATGCTGGAAACCAATTCCAGCATGATAGCAGGGCTGAATCTGGGAATGGCTGAAGGCATTTCCCCAAACCTGAAAAGGGATGATTGCTTGGCTGCCAGACAGCTCAGGACATCTTAATCTACACGTTATTGCCTCCTACTGGCCAAACACCTGAACAGCCGTAGGCTAATTCTTCCATTCTGACAATGCTTGTGTATACCCTTTGAAGTGTATATCTCTGCCTCCCCTCAGGACAAATCGTGTTAATAAAAAGCATTGGGTCCTGAGAGGAGGAGACCTTAGACCAGTGGTTCTCAACCTTCCTAATGCTGCGACCCTTTAATACAGTTCCTCATGTTGTAGTGACCCCCAACCATAAAATTATTTTCGTTGCTACTTCATAACTGTAATGTTGCTACTGTTATGAATCGTAATGTAAATATCTGATATGCAGGATGTATTTTCATTGTTACAAATTAAACATAATTAAAGCATAGTGATTAATCACAAAAACAATATGTAATTATATATGTGTTTTCCGATGGTCTTAGGCGACCCCTGTGAAAGGGTCGTTCGCCCCCGCCAAGGGGTCTCGACCCATAGGTTGAGAACCTCTGCCCTTAGACCTAAGAACTTAGATCTTAGTTTCCTTTAGCTAAGCTCCTCTGCCCCCAAATGCCTTTCAAAATTATGCTTCGCCTCTGGACTCTTATTTAATCTACGCACTGCCTTCTCCAGATTGCTGAACCCTTCTTAATGCTGGAACAAGAACCCCAGCAATAATCAGAAACTTCCTCTGTGTGGACCAGCACCAGAGCTCCCAGGGCCACTTGGCTAAGATGGAAAAGCGGGCTTGAACAGTTCAACAGCCTTATTTTCCTACTGGAAAAAGCAAGGCCAGAGGAATTCTGTCCCCTGTTCAGCGTCACACTGCAAGGCAAGGCATTGGTCTAAAACTCAGCCAGGCCCTCTAGGGGTAAGGTCCATGTTTTCTACTTGATATGTAGCCAGGTTCCCAAGGAGGGTTTTACACGAGGGATCCTCCCACACTGGGCACCCGCCCTCTGCCTGCTCCACAGGACTGGCCGCTGGTCTTCCGGCAGCATGTTCCATGTACTTCAATAACGGCAAACATGTACAGACGCCTGCTCTGTGCCAGGCAGTGTAGGCAGGTGGGAGGTGGATGAACACATAGGCATGAGTCCTCCCCTCCAGGAATTCCGCGTCCTGTCGGGGAGTCAGGTACAACACCTCAACAGAGTCAGGAGCCTAACAGGAGAGATAGGGCACTGCGGGGACATCCTAACTGTGGTCAATAAGGAAATTGAGACTCAGCAAGGATCCCTGACCACGCCAAGGTCACACCGCCCATAAGTGGCTGAGCCCAGAATTGAACCCATTATATTTGAACCCAAACCCATGCTTTTAACTATAGGAGGTAGGATAGCAGGGAGTGTGGACTTAGGTGTCACCCAGACCTGTGCCCAAATCCTAGGCGCATCTCTTTGCTACTTGTGGGCCTTAGGTGAGCTACCAACCTCTCCTTGCTTTGGTGTTCTCTCCGTAAAATGAAGCCATGAGTATTTTTCCTTGTGGAAAGGTGGGAGGTTAGATCGATAATGCATAGAAAAGGCTGAGCCAGTGCTGGCACATAAGGAACCTTCGATCAACGTTAGTTCTGGTTACCCTAGGTTCTCAGCCTGCCAGCCCCAGGCCCCTGAGGGCGGAGGTAAGGCGGCTTCCCTGGATCTCCCAACGTGTAGAAGTCACATCTCTCCTCCAGGCTGACCTTGTACACAGTGAAGAAGTTAATAGTTACCAGCAGCTGGAGATGGGGGGAATGGGGACATATTGGTCAAAGGGTACAAACTTCCAGTTATAAGATAAATAAGGTTGAGCCCTAGCAGTTTTGGCTCAGTGGATAGAGCGTCAGCCTGCGGACTGAAGGGTCCTGGGTTTGATTTTGGTCAAGGGCACGTATCTTGGATGCAGGTTCTTCGGCCCGGCCCGGGGCCGGGGTGTGTGCAGGAAGCAACCAATGGATGTGTCTCTCTCACTTCAATGTTTTTCTCTGTCTCTCCCTCTCCCTTCCACTCTCTCTAAAAATCAATGGGAAAATGTCCTCGGGTAAGGATTAACAAAACAAAACGATTAACAAGGTTGAAAATCTAATGTACAACGTAATGATTATAGCTAATAATATTGTGTCATATACTTGAATGTTGCTAAGAGAGATGTTAAATGTTCTCTCCACACACAAAAAAGGTAAGCATGTGATGCGATGGAGATGGTAGCTGAACTATGGTACTATTCATTTTGCAATTTATAAATGCATCAACAGATTGTAAACCTGAAATTTACACACTGTGCATCAATCATATATCAATAAAGTTGGGGGGGTGGGGAGGGGACAAATTTAACCTTGCCATAGAGAGGTCTGACCTTTGCCCTCAGCTCCTGGCAAGGAATCCAGGTAGGAACAATGTGATTTAGGGCGAGGGGTGGCCACACCAGAAAGAACCACCACATGACTTGGGGGGGGTGGGGGTTGGGTCACATGGTATCAGTTGAACTAGAGACTGAAATCAACCAATCATCGATCCATCAACCATGCCTACCTAATGGAGGCCCAATCAAAACTCTGAACACTGAGGCTCAGGTGAGCTGCCCTTGTTGGTGGTGCTCCATGCGGGTCGCTGCTGACGGTTGCAAGGAAATGAATGCATCCTGACTTCACAGAGAGAGGACAATGAAGGCGCAGCCTCTAATGCTTCTCCAGACGCCACTGTGTACATCTTCCCTTGACTGACTTTAATCTCTGTTCTTTCCCTGTAATAAACGGTTAACTGTGGGTACAATAGCTTTCAGTGAGCTCCATGAGTTCTTCTAGTGACTAACAGAATGTAAGGGTGGTTTTGGAAACCTCTGAACTTGCAGTTGGTGTCCGAAGTGAGGGTTCTCTTATGAACTCTGTTCCCTCTAAATTATAAACTTGGGCCCTAGCTGGTTTGGCTCAGTGGATAGAGTGTCGGCCTGCAGACCGAAGGGTGCTGGGTTTGATTCTGGTCAAGGGCACATACCTCAGTTGCAGGCTCCTCCCAGGTCCCGGCCCTGGTCAGGGCCCATGCAGGAGGCAACCAATTGATGTGTTTCTCTCACATCAATTATTTCTTTCTGTCTTTCCCTCTCTCTTCCACTCTATCTAAAAAACAATGGAAAAATATCCTCGGGTGAGGATTTTAAAAATAAAATAAAAATGAACTGTACACTTGGCTAAACTCTTGCACCCTGGCACGTTGAACAAATGAGTACATGAGCGGGCTTTCCAGAACTGCTCATAGCCAAAGTCAAACAAGGCTTATCCCAAACCCTGTGCAGTCGGGACTCATCATCCCATCACAGGTAAGGAAGCTGAAGCTCAGAGAGGGGTCAGGAAGGGAACCAGGCCTGCCAGGCTCCAGGTTCAGGATCTGACCACCACCGGATACTTAGCGCCCCCCTTCCCCGCCCCCCCCTCCCCTACCCCCGTCCCCCCCTGCAAAGCCCTTCCACTCTCCCAAGCCAGGACTCACCAGCCTGGGACTCCTTGGGAAACAGACCAGAGAAAGGCTGAAGCAGACCAAGCTCAAAGCCCTTGAGGCCTTTCAGAGGATGGTGGGCAGGTCTCAGGCCTCTTCATGCTCAGACCGCAGCCTACCTGACCCTACATCAGGGCTGCAAGCTCAGATGTCTTCCTGGGTGACTCAGGTGAGTCACTTAAGTGATGGAGCAGCGAGTGGATTCTGAGGAGGAGCGTGGGAACTGGAGTGGATGGAGGATGTGTTCCATGGCAAGGCACCACAATCTTTGTGAGGTTCAAGGCACCACAATCTTTGTGAGGTTCAAGGCACCACAATCTTTGTGAGGTTCAAGGCACCACAATCTCAGTGAAGGCCAAAGCAGACAAGCCTTTGGGTCTCTAGTCTGTGACCTCTGAATTCATACCTGGGCCTTCCCACCTCTGCCACTTCACCCCCCTGTCCTCCTGCTGCAGGGCCCCTCCATGCAGCTCCCTGCCCCCGCCACTCTCCCACGCTCTTCGCCCCACCTATTCTCACAATTTTCCTCTGACCCTGCACATTCAGTAACAGAACCCGGGCCTCTGGATTCCAGCCCAGGCCTCCTCCCCCTCGTCCTCTGATATAAACTCTCCAGCCCTGGGCTTTCCCGTGACTGCTCCAGAATCAACTAATATTCATTCCGGTGGTCAGTCAGTCTCTCCACTCACCCCTTAGGGAGCACCTCCTTTGTATCGGGCTCTGTTCTAAGCCCTGGGGAAATGATATACTATTAATACGGGGAAGTTCTCGCCTTCGTTGCTCTTAGGGGTAGTCAGACAATACAGTGATGATCACACACATGGATAAGATAATAAAAGCCCAGCGACTGAAATGGTGGAATGACCAGAATGACCAGAGACCAGAACAACCACAGCCCCTCACCCTGGCTGGCCTCCCCCCAGCAAGTGGTTAGGGGTGATCAGGCAGGCAGGTGAGTGGTTAGGAGCAATCAGGCAGAGTGCTTAGGGACAATCAGGCAGGCAGGCGAGTGGTTAGGGGCCAGCAGTCCTGGATTGCAAGAAGGATGTCCGACTGCCGGTTTAGGCCCAATCTGCAGCAGGATTGGGCCTAAACCGGCAGCCGGACATCCCCTGAGGGGTCCCGGATTTCAAGAGGTTGCAGGCTGGGCTGAGGGACACCTCCCGCCTCCCCCCGCCCTCCCCCCCCCCCCCCGCACAAATTTTGTGCACCGGGCCTCTAGTACAGTAATAAAGGCTATGTGGGGAAATAGAGAGTTCACTTAGAGAAATGGGGGCCCTTATTTAGACTGGGGGCTCAGAGAAGACTGAGGAGTCAGAGCTTCCATCTTTCTTTTCTCTTATAAATTTCTTTCTTTCTCTATGTATGTTTTTAATCCACAGTTGGGAATCTATGTATACGGATTTTCAACTGCGGGTGTGTGTGTGTGTGAATGACAGGAGGTGGGAGAAAAATGATAACAGGAGCCAACGTTTGTTGAATGGTTCCTGTACACACAGCCTGGAGTAAGGAGCTTATTAGTACAATTGACCTTGAACCACACAGGGGTCAGGGGCATCCCCCGTGGCCTTGGAGGTTCAGCGGGACCCTGGCCACTCCCAAGCATGCTCTTCCTCATTCCCCACGGCACCTGGCCCAGAGCAGGTGTCTAGACCAGTGGTCACCAACCTTTCGGACCTCATGGACCACCAGTTGGCAACTGCTAGCCTAGACTATGGCAGGAAAAGGAGATGGTGATGACCTGGAGGCAGGTTAGAGGTGGCAGAACCTCAGGGCAGACACTGGTAAGGCCCAGAAGACAGCCCTCTCAGCCACCTTCCACAGCCCCGCTCCACCCTGACTCTGGCTCACTACGCCTCCTCAGGTGGGCACTGCTCCAGGCCTGTTTCCTGACCCCGAGAGTCTCTTTGTTCAAAGCCCCTCCTTCCCCTATAGCCCCCACCCCCAGGCTCCCCATGACCCAGAGGACACAGCCCAGGCCCCTCTGCCTGGCCCTTCTTGGTCTGGTCCCTCAGCCCTGACCTTCCATCCCCAGCCCCCACCCTGACCCCAGATGGGATGGGCACTGCACTGAGGGTGAGGGGGCAGAGAACATGGGAGGCACACACTCTGGCTTCTTTATTGGGCAAAGTCTTAGAGACTCTGTAAGGCACGGAGTCGAGGAGGGTGACGGGGCGCCCGGGGGGTGTGGTCAGGAATACCAACACCTCAGTGCTGGGCATCCCATCATAGCGCATGCTCCCGCCCTCTGGGCAGCTCTGGGCATTTCTCTACTCAGGTCCCTCTCCTTGGGAGCCTGGGAACAAAGGGCCCTTCTTCCCCCAAGAAGGTGAGTATGGGTGATCAGGGACGGGGGGAAGGGAGAGGAAGTCCCATGGTCTGGGGTAGCAGAGGTGTGAGCCTGAGGGGCTCGGATGTGAGCCTGAGCTCCTCATCCCTGGAGGCACTGAGAATAAGGCACTCAGCTCAGGGGCAAGTGCTGGAAGCGGGGCAGGGTCCGCCTGGCACCAGGTGGGCAGGCTGCAGGGGCTGTCTCAGCTGAAGTCCCGGTTGGGCAGGAGGAGGGGGGCCACCAGGGTCCACAGGTAGAGCAGCAGCCCGGCCCAGCTGGCACAGATCTTCACCCACACGGCGGTCCAGGTGCTGACCATCTTCCGGGTCTCACCGGGTCTGGAACACACCATCATGCCAGTGAGCCTGGCCTCGTCTTATGACCTCAGTCCTGGCCTGACCTTATGACCCAGCTGGGACTCCTGACTTCAACTTCGACTCTTATTCTGTAACTCTAGTCCCCGTCTCTGGTATTGTTGACACTTGGTCTTAAGTCTCCAGACACAGCTCTTGACCTTGGACCACAGACCTGATCCTGACCTCCGTTCCAATCTTGACCTCAGTCCTAGACTAATACAGTGACCTGACTCCTGGAGCTCCAGGCCTTAGTCCTGACCTCTAACCTTGACTCTGACCCTCAATCCTATTACCCCCCCCCCTCCCCCCGACCCCTGACTTTATGACCACAGTTTTGATATCTGACTTCAATTCTGACCCTGGGCCCGGTGACCACAGTCCTGGCCCCTGACCTTGTTACTCTTATCTTAGCTCCTTGACTTGTCTTTCTGGCCCCCTAACCCCAATTTTAATCAAATGACCAAATTTGTGACTTTATATGGCCCGAATCCCAACTCTTGACTTCATTCATTACTCCTAAATTACTCCTCTTCTTAACCCTGTGACTTCGACTCTGACATCTACACCCTAATCCTAACCCTGCAACCATGAGTCCTAGATCTGACCCCATAATCCAAATTACCACACCCGATCCGTAAGCCCAGTCTTCCTTGCACTGGCCCAGCCCCACCTCCTGTGATCTCCACTTTTCAGTGGAGGTGCCAGGGGCTGAGCAGCCTAAGGCACTGGCAGGGAAACTGGGTCACGGATGGGGCAGGCTCCATGGAGGGTCCTGGAGAGATGCCTCCATGCCCGAGTCTTGAGCAGGTTTTCCTAAACCTCAATGAGGGGCCCGAGGAGGGGAGATGTGTGGCCAGGCTCCGAGGGCTCTGTCCATGCCCGGCCAGGCTGCACGCACCTGTACCAATTGGTGAGCGTCATCATGATGTGCAGGGAGGCGAGCACCAGGCAGAAGTGGAAGAAGGAGTAGCTGTAGGTGACGCCGTCCTGCTCATTGTCAAAGGCCTGGCCTGCCACCTGCTGCTGCGTGCCCTCCAGGATGGGTGGGCACTCCTCTGTCCGCATCAGACTGTTCACCTGCCGGTGGTTGGAGGAGCGCACACTGCAGGGGAGGGAGGAGGTGGGCAGGTGGGCAGCGCCAGGGGGCCTCATGCACCATGGCACTGGTCATAACAATGGACATGATGGTCCCAGAGCCTTGAGGGCCCGGGATCTGGTGCTTAGGTCCTGGGACCAGGAGTTAACAAACTGCTTTCATTCTCAACCCTACTCCCACCCCCTGTATGAACTTGGGCAAGGCACCCCTCTCTGAGCCTCTGATTCCTTGTCTATAAAATCAGGGATAGCCCTAACTGGTTTGGCTCAGTGGATGGAGCGTCGGCCTGCGGACTGAAAGGGTCCCAGGTTCGATTCTGGTCAAGGGCATGTACCTTGGTTGCGGGCACATCCCCAGTAGGAGGTGTGCAGGAAGCAGCTGATGGATGCTTCTCTCTCATTGATGTTTCTATCTCTCTATCCCTCTCCCTTCCTCTCTGTGAAAAATCAATAAAATATATTTTTCTAAAAAATCAGGGACAGCAGTACCTCCCTTACAGGGTTGTTGGGAAGATTGAATGAAATAATGGTGCAAAGTCCCTAGCACTGTGCCTGGTACAATATAAAGAAATAAACTGCCTCTATTATTCTGGTGGTTCAGTTGCCATTTCCCTTAACATGTATTGAGTCCTTAATGCTGCAAAGCATCATACCAGGTTCTACATTTATTAATAATGTGAATAATTAACCATGCCCACTTGCTATTAAGTTTGTTTTCCTTCTATTAGTTTTAGGTAAGTGGCTTTATCAATTACCTCCCCTTTCTTCATGTTTATTATAATTTTTAAAATAATAATAGTAATGATATTTTGGTCATTGCTTTTCTATAATGAGATCTTGATGTTTTTAACAGTAATAGTCTGAGACACATAGACAATTTTGAAAACCCAGTGGTATTTTGGAAAAAAAGCGAAAGGACCTGGATTCCAGTCACACCTCAAACTGAGGTCACCCCTTGCTGAGCTGCAGCTGCTCCCCCCCTCCCCCCCCCCCACAACAAACTGCACATATAAGCACACATGGGGGGGGCGTGTCTAGCTGGGGTGAAAGCCATCATGGTCCCTGCTTCCTGGCTGCTTATGCTTCTTTGCTTCCTGTGTGTGTTTTCTTTTTAATTAATGCTTTAATATATATATATAATCTTTATTGATTTCAGGGAGGAAAGGAGAGAGAAATAGAAACATCAATGATGAGAGAATCACTGATCGGCTGCCTCCTGCAGGCCTCTTTACTGGGCGTCGAGCCCACAACCTGGGCATGTGCCTTGACTGGGAATCAAACCCTGACCTCCTGGTTCATAGGTCGCAGCTCAACAGCTGAGCCACGCTGGCCAGGCACTTCCTGTGTTTTAAGAGCTAAGAACACAGCTCCCATGGTTCTCAGAGGTGCTGCCCAGTGACCTCAGGCCAGGGAGGTATGCGTGCGAGAAGCCTGAGGAAGCCAGGTGCCCGGATGGGCTGGGGAGGGCGTGTGCTCAAGCCCCACCGCCACTGTGTGCTCACGGCCTCAGACAAGTGGCTGCCCAACACTGAGCCTCAGTTTCCTCTAACATGGACCTGACAGGGGCCTTTCCAGATTAGAAAAGGAATCAAATGAGGTGACAAAGACGAGAGATGTCTGTAAACTGCCCAAACTTGACTTGGAGAAAATGTTTGAAAGAAGGCATTGTGAAACAGCCTCAGAAAGTACTAGCCGGGGCCTGGAGGAGGTGTGGCCAGAGGTTGCCTCCAGGGAGGAAAGGGCAGGCAAAGGAAGTGGCGCCTGGAGAAATGCTGGGCCCCAGAGCCAACGCTGAGTCTGCCAGATTTCGTGTAAACACAGTTATACTTGAGTTCACCATCTAGTGACACATACAAAACAGCCACCCAGCTGTGCAAATGTTCAAAGTTATTTGTAATAATAGCAAACATTTATTTGGTGCCTATGACTTGCCAAGTTCTTTTCCAAGTGCCTGGTACATATTAACTCGCCTATAGCCCTACAACAATCTACTGAGGAAGGTACTATTTTTATTTCTATTTTCCAGATAAGGAAACTGAGGCCCAGAAAGCTTAAGTGACTCTTCCAAAATCACACTGCTAATTAGCGCCAGTGCCCGGCTCAAACGCAGGCCGTCTTGGCTCCAGAGTTCACACCGATAAGCACTGGCTAAGATGCCCCTTTAAAAAAAGTTGTCATGTGATCTTAAGGAGGAGCCGCTCCCTCTCAGTCAGACTGTGGGGTCCCAGCCACCCTGGGCAATAGAGATTATCATATCCTTTTACTGAGGAGGAGCCGGAAGCTCAGAACGGGAAAGCCACTTACCCCAAGGCCACAGCAAGTGAGTGACAGAGCCTGGACCCACTGGCTCCAGTCCAGGCTCTTTCCCTGACCCCACAGCTGCCTGCAACCAACTGAGCTGGCACATAGCAGCCCAGTGTGCAGGAGAGGGCCTGGGGCCAGGAGGCAGGGTTCAGCCCCGCCTCGGCTGCCAGTCACACTGTGCCCACCAGCACAGCGCAAGGGCTGGACATGCTGCCTCCAGCCTGGTGTCTCGGCTCCCACATCCTCCCCTCTCTCCCAGCTTCGGGCCCCCCCATCGTGATCCCTCCCCAGAACCCAGACCCCTGCCATACCTGATGAACAAGGTGCACAGGATGAAGACGATGAGACCCACGATGCTCGGCGCGTCCCACCACTGGGTCACATAGCCCTCAGGGCCTGCCAGGATCGTCCCATTGTCCAAGTATGTCAGCAGGTGGGGGTTGCATTTCTGGTCTGGGGATAAGAGCATGGTCACCCTCAGCCCATGCAGGCCAGGTCTGAGGAACCAGTTAGCCCTGAGGATGGGCAGAGAGCCAACCCAAATGGACAGACAGACACAGAACCCATCGTCCAAGTCCCAGCGTCAGACAGCACTTAGCAGACAAAACGACTAACAGCTCCAGGAGCAGATGGGGTCCTCCCACTTTCCTGAAAGGCTGAGCCTCAGACTGGACTGGGGCTGGGATGTCCCTGTCACCTGGAAGGGTCCCCAGCCCCCAGAGGGCCATTACTAGCCTAAGAACAAGACCAGGCCTCCTCAAACCCAGGTCCATACTCACCGGGGACATTGGACAGAGCCAACCAGGTGATGAACATGGTGTAGAGCGTGATGGCCGAAGCCTGCAGCAGACCCGAGTTGGGCTGGGCGTCCTGGAAAGAGCAGCTCATCAGTATGAGCCCTGCCAGACCTGGGGACACCCCGCCCCCACTCACCCTCCACCAGGGAACCTCAGAAACCCTCACCACCCTAGGGCCATCCACCCCACACCACCCAAGCCACCCACCACTTACCTAGCCCACCCAAAGGTGGAGTCCTAATTCTTTCTCTTAACAGATTACACCCTTGCTCCCCTGCTGAGAACCCCTCCAGCGTGGCGTCCCTGCACACTGTGAATCAAAGCCCTCCCTGGTCGGTCCCACCTTCATTTCCACCCGATCCCCCTCCCATGCTCCTTCCTGCTGACTACACCCCAGCCACTGTGGCCTCCTCGCCGCCTGTGGAACGTGCTGAGCCCTCTCCCACCTCAGGGCCTTTGTACTCCCTGTGCCCTCTCCCTGACATCTCCCTTCCTGGATCTCTGCACAGGCAGCCCCTCTTTAGCTTTCAGGCCTCAGCTCAAACAGGACCCACATCAAGGCCCTGAAAATCCTGCCTACAGCAACCCTGGCCCCGCCTACCTTTGAACCCACTACCCTTTTACTTCCCTCATAGCACTCATCCAGAACGACCTTACTTTGCCTGGTCTATTGCTTATTCTTTCCCACCCTTCACCGCACACACGCCTGAAAATATGAATCTAAACTCTGTAACTAACAGCACAGGCTCTGGAGCCAGTCTGCCTGGGTTCAAATCCCAGCTTCACCCCTTATAGCCATGTGACCTCAGGCAAGTCTCTTTATTCCTCTAAGCCTCTGTTTCTTCATCTGTAAAGTGGGGACAATGATGGTACAAGGACTAAATGACATGATCGATGGCATTAACTGTTCGCTATTATAATTATTCTTCCTCCTCTTCCTCACAGCCGTATCCCCAACATCTAGACGGGCGCCTGATCCACAGTGAGTACTCAAGAGGTGTTTGCTGCATGAATACTGATTGCTGTGTGTCCTGGGGCAGCAGCATCACCCTGCCTGGGCTTTAGTTTTCTCAATGGGAAATGGAGGCTCTGACCAGAAAGTTCCCAAACGTTCTGCGAAAGGCCCCTAAAAACTGCCTAAGCTACCTCTGAATCCCCTGGTGGGCTGAGGTCCCAAATTGGGAAGTACCACTGGACTCAGGAGGCTTTTTTTCTGAAGAGCAAACTATTACTTGGGAACCCCCATTCATTATCCCAGACGGTCTGGGATTAGAAACTGGAACTGCACCTCCTAACACTACCTCTTGAGGTGCCTACGAATCATAGCTCAGGGATGTCCTCCCAATTTACATTTAAAAAATGACAGCACCAATAATAACAATAGCCAGGGCCTGATGTTTGTCTATATGCCAGGCACTGTTCTACGTGTTCACAAATATGATCTCAATCCTCCAAATAGTAGGTATTATTATCCTCGTTTTATATTTGAGAAGAGAGAGGCACAGAGAGGTTCCGGCACTTTCCCAAAGACCCCTGAAATGTAGATGTGAGAGCCAAGACTCTAACCCAGGGAGACTGACTGGGGAGCCCCCACTCTTAGCCCAAGGCTCTGTGACCACCAGCCCTGCCCAGGATGCCAAGGTTCCCACAAGACATCCCCCCCCACCAGCGGGCCTGGCTTCCGGCCGGGCAGAGCCTGGCAAGCTCACCTGGACCTTGGGCAGGACGGAGATGATGGAGATGCAGATACAGAGGGTGAGGTTGAGGCTGATGAAGACCTTGCCCTCGTAGCAGGCATCGGGCTCGGTGTAGTAAACGAAGAGCAGGGCCACGGCCACAATAGACAGCGAGTAGAAGAGGAAGGTGAAGAAGAAGAGGCCTGGGCAGGAGGGCAGCAAGCAGGGAGTCAGGAGGCACAGGGACCCCACTCCCTCCAGGGGGCTTGTTGAGCCAGCCTCCACTCCGTCATCCAAGGAATGACAACAGTCATTAGGAAGTCTCTTAAACTTCCATCACTCACCAACACCTTGGTGAGTTTGGGCCCCATCCTGAACTAAAATGATTCACTTTCCATAAATAATCATAAAAATAAAGATAATGAATGGGGAGGGGGATAAAGGGGATATCTGTAATACTCTCAACACTAAAGATTTTTTAAACAATAATAATAAAATAAATAAGTACAATGAATACAAAATGATTATTTAAAAAGTGAACTAGGTCCAGCCAGTGTGGTTCAGTGGTTGAGCATCGACCCATGAACCAGGAGGTCACGGTTCCATTCCTGGTCAGGGCACATGCCCAGGTTGCAGGCTCAGTCCCCAGTGGGGAGCGTGCAGGAGGCAGCCAATCGATTACTCTCTTTGATGATCTATCTCTCTCGCTCTCTCCCTTCCTCTCTGAAATCAATAAAAACTATTTTTTCTTTTTAAGTGAACTGTATGTGTGGGATCTGCTGACGCCTGCTCTGGCTGCCAGAGAGACAGCAAGTTCAGAGAGGCCTAAAAACCAAACCAGCACCTCAGTGAACTGGGACCCTTTCTGCCACTGGGTTTCAAAGACCGAGTGTCACTTGAAGTGTGGTCGGGGCTGGCTGTGCACGGCCCCTTCCTCAGGAACCGCTGAACTAGACCCTCTGAGGCCTCCCCAGTTCCTCTCCCCTCTGATCTGCTGAAGTTGCCCTGGAATCGGCTGCCCACACACACACCTTTCCCACCCTCTGCCTTGCACAGTCCAATTCCTGCTCCGAGGCAGGGGCTGCTCGAGATGCCCTCCAGGCACTTATCAAGCTTCAAAGACCCCTGGGTTCCCCCCGAGGCCGGCCTTGGCACTGACCTGCGTACCAGGCGCGGGAGTCGCACTCCTCGGCCTTGCCCAGCCACTGCTGGTTCCAGGAGTGTGCAAAGTCGATGAGCAGCACCAGCTGGATGAGGATGAAGAGGAAGGAGCCCACGACACCGAAGTAGAACCAGACTGGATGGGGAGAGGGGAGTGAGGCGAGCCAGTCTGGCCCTGGGCAGAAGCCTAGGTGCCAGGGCCCCTGACCCACCTGGCTCCCTGGGATTCCTGGGGCAGGCACAGTCCCGTGGGCTCCCTCTCACACATATTTATTCATTCAACAATCATTTGTGCCAAGCCCTGCACTGGCACACTGAGGAAAAGCAAAGGCCCTGCTCTCAGAGAGCCCCCAGTCATGCACCGAGACAGTGTGGCAGGGCATGGGTCAGCGTTGGGCGGGTACCTCCGTCCCCCTCTCCCCAAAGTTGCCCAAAGGCCATATGACCACAGACCAGAGCGCTGTCTGCTGACTAGGAGCCGAGGCCCCAGTCAGCAGCCTGTGTGGTCTGTGTGCCAGGACACAGAGCAGCCTCACCAGCGCTCCTCCCACTGGGGACCCCACGCCCCTCCTGGTGGCCTCCAACCCTCCCCACCAAGACGCTTACTGTTGGAGAAGGAGCCATCGGGGATGTAGAAGGCACCCACGGTGATGCCCACAAAGATCAGGAACTTAAAGAACCAAAACCTATGGGGTGGGGATTAGGACAGATAGGACAGTGGAGCAGGGTTAGAGGAACAGGGCTGACCCCCAAAAGCTCATCCCCCAAAACAGGTACTGGGAGAGGCGAAGAGGGGCTTTCTCATGGTCTGATGGGCACAGAGAATCTGTCCTGGCCCTAGAAACAGCCCCAAGGGGCAGAGGGAAGGGCCAAGTAGGGGTGAGGGTGGTCGGTCACCCAAGTTCTGGCCCCATCTGCGTCACTAAATGCTGTGTGGCCTTAGCATGTTGCTGCGCTTTCTGAGCTTAATTTCCTCATCTGAGAAACGGAACACACTAAGTGAGCTGCCTTCTGTGCTGTAGGGTCTGGAGATATCTGGAGACAGGCAGGGGACGGGGCACCACTGCGGAGGGACCAGACGGAGTGCAGGGGGGCCCCCAGCACTCACCCGTTCTGGAAGGCAGCCCGGGGGTCCTGGCTGCTGCGCACGTAGATCATGAGCAAGGTGAAGAGGAAGAAAAAGGCTGCTGTAGCGAAGCACATGCGGTAGACTGCACGGTGGCCGAGCAGGGAGCCACAATCGATGTGGCTCTGCAGGATGACGGTGGTCCCGGGCCCCTCATCACACACCCATGGCAGCTGTGGGGACAGACATTGCCGCTTGCTGGCCCCATCCTCCCTGGGCCTGATTCTGCCAAGGCCTGCCCAGAGGATGCTCTCCCAGCAGGGGTGGGGCCAGGAGGAGGCCCTCCCAGCAGGGGTGGGGCCAGGAGGAGGCCCTCCCAGCAGGGGTGGGGCCAGGAGGAGGCCCTCCCAGCAGGGGCGGGGCTAGGAGGAGGTTCTCCCAGCAGGGACAAGGCCAGGAGGAAGAGGAGGCCCTCCCAGCAGGGGCGGGGCCAGGAGGAAGAGGAGGCCCTCCCAGCATGGGTGGGGCCAGGACAGGAGCTGAGCCTGCCACTCCATCCCCATAGCTACTCACGCCTGGGGCTGAAGTCCTAGGTGTACCCACCCACACACACAGACTGGTCTAGGTCTAGTTACGTCTTGTTACTCTGTTTATTTCCCTGTCATCCTGCCCACAGCCTCAGGTACGCATGGCGCTGTCTAAGGCAGGATTTCCCAAAATGCCCTCCACCCACCACCTACACCAGATTCCCTGAGATTCTTCTGGAAGCCGAGACTCTGAGGCCCGTCTCCTACAGGACTGGCGTCTCTGCGGTGGCTCTGAGACTGCATTTCCCGCTCCCCCGGGATTCACACCTGTGTACACACTAAAGTGTCACACCACTGGCGTAAGGGTCCCCCTGGGTGCATGCCGGGCCATGAAACACTTGGATGAAGGGAAGAGTTGGGGCCCCCCAAACTGGGCTTGCAGATTAAAGAGGGGAGAGCTTGCTGGGGCCAGAGTCTTAGGAGCAATAACGATTAATATGATTTTCCCAGGAGACCGTGGCTTACGAGAACCAACTATCCCCAGGTGAGGCTCAAACCCTCCTTCCCACTTGAACAACCGCCCAGGACACACCTGCCCACCTCTTCTTGGTCAGCTGGGACCCCAAGCCTGGTCCCTTAGCAGCAGGCCCCCCAGGCTGCTCCCTGGGCACACCCAGCCCCTCCCCCTCCCCCGGGCGGCTCACCTTGTGGAGCTGGCTCTCCACGCCAGGGCTCAGCATGATGAGGGACACCAACACCCCCAGGAAGAGGAAGAACGTGAACATGAGGCGGCTGATGGTGGAGTTGCGGCTGGAGGGGCAGCAGCCACACAGGATGCAGGGGGCAGAGCCACAGAGGCAGGAGGCCTGCGGGGAGGGCAGGACAGCACCCTTATCTCTGCCTCCCCTCCCCGCCATGCCCGAGCACGCAGCACCCACCACTGCCCCTTCGAAGCCTCCAGATCTGCACCGAGCCCGCCTGTACAACCCCGGGCCAGTGTGATCCCACACAACTTCCAAGCCTGAGGGGGAGGCTGAGGAAACCAAGCTTGGAAGAGGCCAGGTCACACAGGGTCACACCCCCAGCAAGGAAAAGAACCCAGATTCAAACCTCAGGTGCCTCCGTGGCTTCGGAGAGAGAGAGTTGTGCCACACTGTGTCTTACTTGGGGGGAGGCAGAGTAGTAAAAAAACAAATGCTTAAAAATCCAGAAGTCCAGCTCCATCACTGATTAGCTCTGTGACCTTATGCAACTCATTCAACCTCTCTGAACTGCAGTGTCCTCTTCTACAAAACCGGAATCAGGGCACCTACTTCTCACAGGGCAGCTGTCAGAATGAGACAGAAGTTTCCTTTCCTTGTTTCACTTTCCTCCATAGGACTTACTATCATCTGTGACGGTTCAGAGTTTACTTATGTTTGTCTGCCTCCCAGGTCTAGCATGCACGCTCCCCCACGGCAGGAATTTCTGTCTTTGTTGCTCGCTGTGGTATTCCCAGAAAGCGAACAGTGCCTGGCGCATAGTAGGAGCTCACTGAGCACCTGGTGAAAGAATGTAATGGTTCTGGTGTAGCAGCAGGCACATATGAAGACCTCAGGAAACAGCAAGCACATGGTAAACACCTGCTGGATGAATGGAATGAAGACCTGTGAGTAGCTGGGAGTTCCTGCTCTGGGGCTGAGGGAAACCGTTCAGGGTCTGGTGATGCCACGCCATTCACAGGCGGCGCCCCAAAGAGCCTCAGCCCTCCGGGAGCTGGGCCCACCTGCCAAGCTGCTGCGGAAGTTTATCTTCCCCCCAACAGCCCCAGCTCCTCAGCCAGGCACTTCAGAGTCCAGAAAGGCAGAGCCCCGCCTTCGTGGAGTTCCCAAGGGCAGGAAAGACACTCAACAGATCATTACACCGTGAGTGCTAAGAAGAAAACGTGCGTGCTGCCCTCAGCGACAGATGGGGGCCTAGTTTAGTTGGGGGTGGCGCATCACTTCCCTGAAGAAGTGACAATTTCTCCTGACCACGGAGAAGAAGGCTGCTCCAGGGAACAGAGCCCGGCGTGGCTCTGGGGCAGGCAGGAGCTGGGCAACAGAGGAACGAAAAGAAGGACCTTGTGCCTAAAGCTTCGTGACTGGCAGCGAGCGGTGAGTGGTGAGGTCGATGAGGATGGCAGGGCCTGGGCAGCAGTGGGCATCCACTCAGGGGTTTGAAGCCAGGAGGGACTGGAACAGCCTTATGCTGAATGATCGGTTTTGTGGAGAACAGGCTAAAAGGGGACCTTGCTCCTCTGTGACCTGGCACCCTGATCTCTGAACTGGTCCTGGGCGTAAGGCACGCTCTGCTTGAAGTGCCTGCCTTCCTGTCTGCCCCCCCTCCCCCAGACTTGAGCTGCTCCTTCTCACCCAACTCCCACCTGCAAAGCCAAGGACAGGAATGCTAAATGAAATGCTTGCAGAGTGAATTCTCCCCCATGTCCTAAGCATAACAGTTCGCTCAGCCCACAGCTTGGAGTTGTATCCCACAGCCCCCACTTCAAGCCCCGGCTCCTATCCATGGCCACCTTTTGGGTCTCAGGAGGCAAGCAAGTGCCAGGAAAATGTTTTGTAAACCAACCACAAGAGCATTCTGGCCATCAGGCAAAGCTGGTTATTAGTTCCCGTTTTACACATGAGGAAACTGTGCTCAGAGACGTTAAAAAACATGCCCTAGCTGGTTTGGCTCAGTGGATAGAGTGTCGGCCTGTGGACTGCCGGGTCCCAGGTTCAATTCTGGTCAAGAACACATGCCCGGGTTGCGGGCTTGATCCCCAGTCGGAGGAGTGCAGGAGGCAGCCAATTAATGATTCTCTCTTGTCATTGATGTTTCTCTCTCTCTCTCTCCTTCTCCCTTCCTCTCTGAAATCAGTAAACTATATTTTTTTTAAAAAAAAAAAGCTTGACAGAAGTCATACAGTAAGTGGACAGCAGTGCTGAGCTTCGAGTCATAATAGTGCCAGCTTCCCCTGATGAAGAGTTACTCAGTCCCAGGCACTGTGGGAAGCATCGTATCCGCACTGAACCCACCGACACTATCATGTATGTGTAAATGGGGAAACGGGGATTCAGAGAGGAAACAAGACCAAGGTCACAGAGCAAGTGAGCTCAGGAGCTGGGATTCGGCTCCGGTTTATCTGCACCAAGGACTCAGGAATGTATGATTGTATGATGGCAGCCTGGCTTAATTTCAAAGGCTCCAGTGATGACCACAATCCCGCCGGTGCCAGAGAAAACCAAGGGAGGTCAGCACCAACTGACCTCAGGGACCGGTGCCCGGTGCCCAGGGCAGGGCCCAGCTCCGTCTTGTTGCCATTTCAACCTAAAACATTTGAGATGTAAGAAAAGCCGCCCCGATGCAGTCAGGGAGCCTGGCCTTGCCATTCACTGTTTTTTGGAGATCAAAATCCAGGTGTAACTGATACCTGAAACCTCAGGATTCCCGGAGCCAGCCAGTGGCCAGAGAGACCAAGTCAGGAGAGAAAAATTCACGCCAGCCGCAACCGCCCCGCCCCCCTGCTCCGCCCCCCCAGCTGCTTCAGAAGCAGCCTTGAAACATTCATGCTCTCTGACAGTCCTGCCCCCTGTGGGGATCTCTCCTACAAGAACCTCTTCCTACAGAAGTACCAGCCGAGGGAGGAAGGGCAGACGCCCACCCCCGCACACTCGGAAGTCCACTGTGGCACTTGTTCACGCCAGGAAAATAACAGGGGGAAACTGAAAATAAATGCCCAGCAGTACGTCATGGCACTCCCTAAGACGGCTGGCTATCTCTGCGAAAGGGAGCAGATGGGCAGGTGCTACTTAAATGGGTCCACGTAACTAAATATAATTAAATTACACCTCAATAAAGTTGGTTTTATTATTTAAAAATAAAAATGTTTAATTGAGGGGGGGGACTAAAATAGGCGCAAAGCTTTAGGTTTTATGAGGTTATTAGAATCCGGAGAGATTGCAAATGACCTCAATGCCCAGGGGCCAGTGGTGGCCCACTTACTGCATGGACGTTAGAGAGACAGGAAAGGTGAAAGTCACCAGGCCTCAGAGCAGCCTGAGCTAAGGGTTATGATGCAATGTGAGAGGCCCCGGCGACTACAAACCTTCCCCCGCGAAGATTACAGCTCCCACCCCCACCAAGCGCGCTCAAGGCAACGGCAGCCTTAGCACCAGGCAGGTTCTCCGAGCGGAGCATCCGGAGCCCTGGTCTTAGAGTCTTCCAGTTGGAGGTTGCTTGGCATTCAACCAATCCAGCCTCTGACGCAGAATCACCAGTAAGGCAGCTGGGTACATCCCCTGCTGCTTGCACACTGTCACTGACAAGAAGCTCACTACCTCCCCAGGCAAGCTAGACAGCCCTGGAGCTGTCAGTGGTTTGGCATGGCGGAAAGAGGCTGTCACCAAGGCATTCACACTCTCCTGGCTGTCGCTAGAGCCAGGGACATAGATTCTTAGAACCATTCCTGGGGCACTGGGTGGGTAGAGTAGGTAGCAGAGGGCAGGGGCCACAGTTGAAAGCTGTTTTGTTTAAAACAAACTGGTCCCCCCGCCACTTCTGGGTATTATTCAAAGAACTGAGAGCAGGGACTCGGACAGATATCCGTACACCCGTGCTCACAGCAGCATTACTCACAACAGCCAAAGGGCGGAAGCAACCCTTCGACTGTGAATGTGGTAGACACATACAATGGAACATTATTCAGCCTTTAAAAGGAATAGAATTCTCATACATGTTTCAACATGGATGAACCTTAAGGACGTTATGCTAAGTCAAGTAAACCAGCCCAAAAATATAAACACCTAGGATCCCACTCACATGAGGTACCTAGAGAAGTCAAATGCATAGAGACAGAAAGTAGGATGGTGCTTACCAGGAACTGGGGGTAGGGGAGTGAGGAATTAGTGTTTAATGGGTAAGGGGTTTCAGTTTGGGGGAACATGAAAAAGTTCTGAAGATGGATGGTGGTGATGCTTGCACTATGTGAAGGGTACTTAATGTCACGGAACTGTATACTTAAAATGGTTAAAATGGTACATTTCACGCTATGTATATTTTACTATAGTAAAAAAAAAAAAAAGGAGGGGACAGAGAGTTTTCAAGGAACAGTAGTAAGTCAGCTAAGTGAGGAAGGAGAGGGTATTCCTACACAGGGAATCACATGTACAAAGCTAAGAGGAACGCTGTGTTTTCAGGGTAGCTGGGCAATAAAAGAAGCTAAAATGGTGATAGAGGTGATGGCCAGGGTCCCGCAGGCCATGCCCAGGAGTCTGGGTTGTATCCTGCAGGCAAAGGGGAACCATTGCTAAAGAACAGATCAACATCAGATTTGCATTTTAGTTTTGGGGTTTGTTTTTGTTGGTGTTGTGGTTAATCCTCACCTGAGGATATTTTTCCTTTGATTTTTAGAGAGAGTGGAAGGGAGGGAGAGAAACAGAGAGAGACACATGGATTGGTTGCCTCCCGCCTGTGCCCCGACAAGGGCCAGGGATTGAGCCTGCAATCCAGATACGCGCCCTTGCCCTTGATCGGAATCGAACCTGGGACCTTTTGGTCCACGGGTCAACACAATATCCACTGAGCCAAACTGGCTAGGGCCAGATTTGCACTTTAGAGCTGACACTTGGCCACAGAGTGGAAGACAGATCAAGGGAGTGGAGTGCAGTGTCTTTGGGAACAGAGGGGTGGTTCTCAATAATGCAGAGAACTGCGACCAAGGAAAAGTCAGACTCTAGAATTCCCACTGTGTGCGTTAGCCAATAATATTTACTCCTACAATACCACTCATTGATACCATTAGGCTTGTATTTAGCAAATGCCCATTTTAATACTTACCATGTTTCTTAAAATAAATGACAAGCTCCTTGAAGACTAAAACAGTATTAAATAGTAAAATTTACATTATCTATTTTACCATAATTAGATAAAAAAACTGGTCCCAGCAAGGATGGGATCCACTTTGGAGATGTGAATGAGCCAGCCTAGAACTAGACAGAACACAGGGAGGAGAGGTCAGCTCCAAACTACTCAAGCACAATTACTCCCCCCGTGCAGTGCTGAGAACAGAGGGCTCTGCCACCAACTTGCAGAATGACCTTAGACAAGTCTCTTTTCCCCTCCATGGGACTCAGTTTCTTCATTCATAAAATGGGCTCCTGGGCAGGGTAGGAAAGTGGCTCAGAGCCCAGGCCCTATGGTCAGACAGCCCTGGGTTCTACCCGCCTCACCACTTCCTTGCATGTGGCCTAAAGCAAGTTACCACCCTGGGGTGTTTACAGAGTGGCCACTACAAGCCAGCTTCATGCTAAAGGTGTTGGCCTGTGTACCTCAGCCCCATTTAATACAAAGTGTGAGAGGCAGGTACCACTGTTCTCCCACTTTACAGACAAGGAGAGAGAGGAAGTGACTGCCCACGGTCCAGCAGCTGAGAAGAGGCCAAGCCAGGATCTCAGTCCAACCAGTCTTACCCAAGGGCCTTTCCCACGCCCTCGCACATAGAAGGCGCTCCCTAAACACATATTTGCTCACCACCCATCTATCCTGCGCTGGCTTGCCTGGTGGTTCCCACCCTCTGTGGGCCCATCTCACTTCCTGCAGGCCAGGACTCAGCTCCAGGCGAGAGAGAACCATGAGGGGCAGCTGCAAACGCCTCACGATGGAAGGGCAGAGAAGTCTTCCCCACCAACCTGTCCCGCTAAGGGTGCGGGAACTTCACTGCTGTCGGGCAAATCTCCATGGAAACAGGTTGTTACTGGTTCCAGTAGTAACCACTGCACAATGTAATACCGTGGGCAGAACAGACGCAGCATAAACTTTACTATTTTAATGCTTTTTGTCTTCATCGAGCTGGTAATTTACCTTAAGAATCGGGATAGATATTAAAATGGATATCTAACAAATACAACCCTAATGATGTCAATCAATGAGTGGTATTGTCAGAAGGAATAAATATTGGCTAAAGCACACAATGAGAATTCTTGAATCTGACTCTTCCTCGGTGTCCGTTCTCTGGATTCATCTTCCCTCTCTGATCCAGTTTCCTCCTCTGTGAAATGGGAATGCTATGAACTGCCTCCCTGGGATCATTGTGAGTATCACATGAAAGGACATGTATCAGCCCTGGCTGGTGTGGCCCAGTTGGTTGGGGTGTCATCCCATGCACCAAAAAGTTATCAGTTCCATTCCCAGTCAGGGCGCTTAGCTAGGTTGCAGATTTGATCCCTTGTCAGGGCAGGCAGGGGAGGCAACCTATCGGTGTTTCTCTCTCACATTGATGTTTCTCTCTCTCTCTCTCTCTCTCACTCTCTCTCTCTCTTTCTCTCTCTATCTCCCCCTTCTTCCATCTCTCTAAAATCAATAAAAGACAGAAAGAAAGAATGAAAGAACGAAAGGATATATATATCAAGTGCTCACTACAGTGCTGGGCCTGTGCCACCACCGGACAGCTCTGGGCAGTGAGTGCTGGGCCTGGGGTAGGATGCGGTAAACGGTAGCTGCTGTTGGTATCCTTATTTGTCAAACAGAATAACTATGTCACAGGGCTGAGGGGGAACCAATGAAATGGCATGAGTGAGGAGCGCAGCACAGTGCCTGGCACGCAGTAGGTGTGCAGTAAATGTCAGAGTTCAGACCCCCCCAAGGGAGGCCACTGAAAGGCGGTTCCTTGCAGATATCTGATGCTCACTTAGTGACACTCTCTAGTCTACCTGGGCAGCCCTGTCCCTCAGGCAGCTAGGACATGAGAAGAAGTCTGGATCACAAAACAGACTTTAATCCTCCCTGCAGTTCCCCATCCTTTCACTGTGCAACCTTAGGCAAGTCAGCTACCCACTCTGTGCTTCATTTCCTCTGGAGGAGCCTGTCAGGTGCCCTCCGGTCTCGACACAGTAGAATTCCATGACTCAGGACCAGCACTCAGCTCCAGAGGAAATCTCCACCCACCTTTCCAAGAAGATAGTAACCAGAGCTCCCATTTTGAGCGCACACTAAACGCAGGATTGGGCGGGGCGCTTTCCAATCTTTCCAACAGCCTTAGGAGGGAAAGGCACAGGAGACTGGCAGGTCTCCCCTCCACATCCCCTACCCCCAGCCAGATGGAAACCTGCTCAACTCCTAGGAGACGCTCCCGCCCCCATCAGGAAGCAAACTCTTCCTGGCCAGGACCCAGCCCAAACCTTGATTTCATAAGAAGGGGAGGGATTTCAGGGACCAGCTCTAGATTCCTCCTCCTGTGTGTGCACAGGCGCACACTTCACAGATGGGGAAATGGAGGCCCAGAGAGGACAAGAGACTGTCCAGGGACCCATGGGACAGCTATCATTCTCAAAAAAATGGCCATAAAGTAAATCTCTAGATCCTCCAGCTCCTGCCCCTCCACCCCCATCCTAACACACACATATGCACGCACACACATGCACACACATGCGCGCGCACACACACACATCTGGGACAAAGGAAGGCAAGTCCTGGGATTCAGCAGCCACCAGACCCCTCACCCCCCCATTCCTCTCTGCTCCTCTTTGTGTGGGGCAGAGGGGGAGGGGCATGCCTGAATGAACCTCGGATTTAATGAGGGGAAAAGGAAAGGAGGGAGCTAGGAAAAGGAAAAGGGGCAGGGGCCTCTCAGCTGGGGTCTGGCTGAAGCTCCTCCCCTATGCTGGCTGCAGCCCCAAAACTGAGGCGGGCTGGCTCCCAGGCCCTGAGCCCAGGCGACCGGGTACTCCTTCCCCCCCACCCCACCCCACCCCACACACACACCCTCCGCTCCCTCAGTTCTTGGGTCTTCTAGCCCAGAGTTGGGCCGGGGGAGGCAACCCGAACAGACCTCACCCAGTGTTTTAGAACGGCAGACGGGTTTCCTGCCCACTCCCCACTCTGCCCGGGGGCCCAGAGGGGCGGGTCTGGGGCTCCTTGGAGAAGTGCCAGGAGTTAGCCTGAGCCAGACTGAATGTGCGGAGACAAGGACACATTGGACGGGCGGACAGACGGACAGACCCTGAACTGTAGACAATGACAGATGGAGAAGCCGCAGACGGACAAAGACAGTCGGACAAACGAACGGGCCGAGACAGACAGCAGATAAATACTAATGAACAAACGGAGGCCGACGGGCGGGGGCGGACAGACCGAGGGAGAGATGGCAAAGGGACAGCGGACCCAGGGCAGAGAGGGCCAGGGGCCGGGCCGGCCACACAAAGAGTCGGAGCGTCCGGGAGACAGACCACGAAACGCGCGCCTGGAGGACGTCTCCAAGCGGGGCGCGGTGGGGCCGCAACACCCACCCCACCCCAGCCCGGGCCTCAGTCTCCCCAGTTCCCGGGAGGAGCCGGCGGAGAGCACTCCCTCCCCCGCCCCGGCGCGCCCCACCCCTCCCCCGCGGTAACCCGAGGCCCGGACTGCAGCTGTCTCCGTCGCCCGGGGCCAGGGCTGGGGCGGGAGTGGGGCGAGGGACACCGAGTGACAGGGGGCCCGGGGCGCGGAGGCGGCGTGCGGACCCAGAGAGACAAGTTCGGAGGAAGGCACACGAAGAAACTGTTCGGAGAAAGAAAACAGGACAAGAGTGAGCAGGCGGCGCGCGCCGGGCGCTGGGGTGGGACTCACGCAGCTGAGCAGGGAGCAGGCGCCCAGGCAGGCGCCCATGACGGCGGCGGCGGGTCGGGGGCGCGGGGCGCGGAGGGGCGCGAAGGGGCGCGGGCCGCGGGATCCGGTCGGGCTCCGGGTGCCCCGGCCTGGCCCCGCCCCGCGCCCAATGGTCCCGCCCCGGCCCCGCCCCGCCCCACCTGGCAAAGCTGCTCACGGCTTTCCGGTGCGCTCCAGCCTCCCGGGACTCACCTCGGCAGGTGCGCCCGGCGGAACCCCGGGGAGAGAGTGGGTGGAGCGGTGCCGCCCGCGGCTGCGCGAGCCGGGCAACCGGACCGGGCTCAGGCGGGAGCTCGTGTCCTGGTCCGAAGTGAGGCTTTGGAAATACTGAGACCTGGGTTCGAATTCGGTCGAGGCCACAGTGTGACCTCACAGCACTGGCCCCCTGCAGGGGTCAGAGGCCAAGAGGTGGTCACCCCTGATGCCTCCGCGCTTGGCGCAGAGCCTCCCAGCCCAGTACGTAGGTGTGGAAGGATGAGTGATCGGATAGAGAAACAGACGAGTCACATCACCTCTCCGAGCCTCACTTTTTCCATCTGTGAAGTCAGGACGCCTACCTCACGGGGCTGTTACAACCCATGCTAGATGCTTGACAGATGTGCGCTCCCTGTCCCATCTAAGACCCTGGCCTTGCACCCTGTCAGCTGCCCTTCCCTCTAGCCACCTGTCCCTCAATCTCTACTGAGCCCTTGACGCCACTCGACAACAGGCCCCCAGAGCCTCCCTGTTCGGCGGCTCCTCCCTCCGAAAGATGCCCAAACCCTGGCCCCCAGCTAAGGAGGTCAGAGAGGGTGTGTGTGTGGGGGGGGGGGGGGGTGTCACATTCCTGGCAGACTGTCCAGTCCCAAAGGGGTAGGTGGGAGGGACGCAGAAACGAGCTCTGTAATTACTCCAGGTTCACCCTCCAGCCCTCTCCTCACTCAACCCTAGACAGGATCATGTTAGGAAAGGAAATCTAGAGCCGCACAGATGGCCCCAGGGCTAAAGATGCCGCCTGACTGCATCGCTGGGTGATTCACGGGCCAGGGCCCCACAAATATTCCCTTCACTCTCCCTCCTCCATGCTGGTGCCCCCGCCGTGTCCTTCTCTGCGAAAGTTCTCTTCCTCCTCACCCCAGCTTCTGCCCTTTGAAGCCTTGTTCGCATCCCATATCCTCTCTGTGAAGAGAACCATCCCCTCCCCCCAAACCTCTGCCTGGTCCTGTGAGGAATGAATGGTCCAACTTCCCTGTGTTTCTACAACGTGAGCCTCCGTGTTGGCCTCACAAATAACTCGAGTTACCACAAAGCTGGAAGCTCTTTCGCCTACATGGTGCCATTCAAGCCCCACAATAACCCTGGAAGTAGATTCATTCCTCACCTCACCCCAATGTACAGATGAGGAAACTGAGACTCAAAGAAGTCAAGTGCTGTCCTATGTGCAAACTGAGCACAAGATAAACATTGCCTGTGCCTATGCGGTTGTTGTTATTGTGGCTCAAGGTCACACCGCTCAGAAGGGCAGAGCTAGAAGACCACCCCACCTGGCCTTGATCTCAAACCCAAGGCCTGTCCCTGACACCTCACTGCCTGTCTTGGAAAGTGGAGGTGACAATATCCAGCCCCCCTTGTTTTGGTGCAATAATATGTTCAGTCCTTCCCGAGTCCCAGGCCCTTAGGAGACGCTGAGCGGCCCAGGGACTGCCTGATTCACCTCTGACAGGACGGCAGTAAATGCTTGCGGAATGAATGGGTGTCTGAGCTTTTAACGCAAGCCGTTTCCTCATTCCTCTGTGACTGGCTGACCCCAAAACAGCCGATACAGTCTTCTGCCCCTGGAATGCCACCAAGCAGCCTTCTCTCGGCCTCCCACCTGAGTCAGCTGCTTTTGACACTTGTGCTCCGAGGGCCGAATTTCCACTCCTCAGCCCCTCCCTTTCCCATGAGCTGATCCGGTAGAAAGGCCAGGCGAGCCACACCAGAGACGCTTGCCCCTCACAGCCTCTCCTCTGCGGGGGCCACGTCGCCTCTCTACCCCTCCGTCCCCTCTCCTGCAATGGGGGTGGTTCTGCTTAGCCTCACAGAGCAGGTGTGAGCACTGAGAAAGCACTCACAGAGATGGGCAGTTATCTGAGAGGAGTGAGAGGAGCTGGACTGCAAGTGTAAAGAAGAAAGCCCCCTCTGGTTTCAGATAGAAATTTTCCAGAACAGGGTGATGGACTGCATTGTCCTGGACTCACCCTGCCCGAGACCGAGGTGACGTGGGCTCTCCCGTCCCCCCACCCTGTATCACCCTGCATGGAGGGGCCAGCCTACTCTGCAGGTACTCACTGTGTCCTGTCCCGGCGAATCATCCTCGTTCAGCCTCATGCTTCTCATCTGTAAAAGGGAGAGAATCCTTTTGGCTCCCAGTATCTCAGGGGACTTTCGAGAGATGAAATGAGGAGGTAGATAAAGAAGCTTCATTTCTCTATGTCCTGACCAGCCTTGCTCCCAGCCTTGACCTCCTGCATGAGGCCAGAATCACTGCCTCTCACACCGCCAAAGGCAAGATCACAGTCATTACTGTGTGTTCTTGGGAAGTCACCCAACCTCTCTGAGCCTCCCTGAGGCTGAGATTCAGGACCACCACAGCAACCACACATTGCCATGCTGACTGTGTCCATCACGAGAAACACACAGAGGTCCTTTGTCCATCCCCCTGTGCCCATCACCCAGCCCAGACAGATGCTCAGCTCTCCAGGACCCAGCGGAAGCAGGCTCTGGCTTCTCCAGCCAGTCGCTCCAAGCGTTCCTTAATCTACTCTCATTGGGCCTCAGTTTCCAAATCTGCAATATAGGAACAAGCCCCTGCTCAAGTCCCCAGGGACCCCCAATAACTCCCACTCATTCTTGCCCCATCCCTTCTCACCATCCTCCCGTCCATGGGGACTCAGATGCACTCTGGCTTTGAGCCTCCTGTCCCCTGGGCCTCACTCTCTTCACTGGCCTCCACTTCCCGCTTCTGAGGCATTTACAGAGCAGGGCTGGAACTATCCCTTATGAATATGCATGTGGGATAATGAGGGCTTGGGATTGGGGGAGCATCTGGGAGAGGCGTTCACAGAGGCACCATCCATGCCCACTGGCTCTCTCCATACACAGCCCCCACCAAGGCTGCCCTCCCTCCCAAAGGGTGCATGGGAGTCTGGGGCAAAGAATACCCACAGCAACCATTGTTAAGTGCTTACAACCAGCCAGGCCTCCTGCTAAGAGCATCTCCTGTAAGGTGCTTCTAAGGTGGGAACTATTTTCCCCACTGAACAGAGAAGAAAATTGATGCTCCATGAAGTGAAGTAACTTACACATACATCACATGTGGAGGGTGCACAGTGGCTATGTGCAGAGCGAGGATGGAACCCAGGTGTTGTCAGACTCCAGAGCTGGGGCTCTGAACCCCTGCTGCCCAGGTGCCCGGGGGCTCACCTGGAGCCACCCCTCAACCTCACAATCCAGCAGAGGAGCTCACCGTGGTCTTAGGTGACCAGGGCTTTGGGAAAGGACCTGGGTCCTGGAATTCACTTCATCTCCAGAGAAGGAGACAGGCAGACAGTGTGTGCAAACAGTGCGTGTTCACACGTGTGCGGACACACAGCGGATGCATGTGTGAGCATAGGTGCACGCACAGTGTGTATGCACATGGATGTAAGCATGTGTGACAGTGGTGTCCTGAGGCTGCCTGGTATATGCACCGCTGTGCTGCTTTTGTTCCTGTTACAACCAACACTCAGGAGGCCCCCTGTGTGCCAGGTGCGGGGATGTGGTGTGAACGAGGCCAACAGTCTGTGCCCTCCTGGTGCGGCAGTTTGGTGGACTTTGTGCCCACACGCGGTTAACACTCTACAAGGAATCTTTGTGAGAGGTTTTCTTGGTGGCATGTGCTAGGAGGTGAGGAGACTGTGGTGGAAAATTTTTTTTAAAGTGGGACAGGTCAGGTAGGGAGCTGCAGGGGAGCCCCTGATGCTTGGCCAGAAATGAGGGGTGCAGAGTAAGTCAGGACCTGGCACGGGTTCCACGGGGGTCACAGGTCTGAGGATTCTATGGGGACTTTGGGTGCTTTCCTCACAGACATCAAGGGGCTGCCGTGAATGCACATGTGGGCACTGTGTGTGTGTGTAACTTTATGTGTGTGTGCATGAGTGATTAGGTGTGGTGTTTGCGTATGTGGATCCATGTGGATATGTGTGTGGAGTGGACATGTGTGAATGGGTAAGTCATATGTAGTGTGTGCATATAGGTTTTTGCATGTAGGTGTGGTGTGTGTGTGTGTGTGTGTGTGTGTGTGTGTCAGGGCTTGTTAACGTATGGGAGAAGGTTGAGAGAAGAGAGTGTCATTTGGCCCAGGCCTCACATTCATAAGCCTAAAAAACGTATCAAAAAATGAGATGGAGCCCAGTTGGCGTGGCTCAATGGTTGAGTGTCAACCTATGAACCAGGATGACACGGTTCAATTCCCAGTCAGAGCACATGCCCGGGTTGCAGGCTTGATCCCCAGTGGGGGGCGTGCAGGAGGCAGCCGATTAATCATTCTCTCTCATCATGGATGTTTCTATCTCTCCCTCTCCCTTCCTCTCTGAAATCAATAAAATATATTTTTAAAAGACGAGATGGATGGATGGAGGGATAGATTGATGAATAGACGGGTGGATGGATTTGGATGGATTGATGGATAAAAGGAAAACAGGACAGATAGAGGGACGGATATGTAATAAAGCAAATATTGCAACACGTTCATTGTAGATTCCAGGCAGTGAGGATGTGGGTGTTCGCTGTACAATTCCTTCAGCTTTTCCGGGTGATGGAACTTTTCCATAGTGAAATGTGAATAAACAATGGAAACGCAAAGAGGCTGGGTGTGTAGACCCAAAGAATCATGCCCTGGAAGGAAAGACCAGAAGGCTCTCATGCGATTTTAAATGTATATCCCATCACCGACCACATGCAGGGTGAGCTCATGTTCTTTATCATTTCTGTAATCATCCCTGCTTTCGTTTGTGAGTGAGTGTGTGTTAAAGATGTTAATTTTTTAAAATAAAAACATGAAAAAATACCACAATTGTGACATTTCTTCATTTTTCACTACTGGGAGCCTGAAAAAAACAGAATGCCTTGGGTATGTGTGTGGATGCACACATGTGCACAAGTAGGGATGTGTGCACATGTGGGGGGGCGGGGGCTGGCACCCAGGTGTGAGCCCACCCAGGAGCTCAGCCTCCTCCCAGCCAGGTATGGTCAGCACCATTCGGGGAATGAGAGGATGTCTTGGGGCTGAGAATGGGCAGCCGCTAGCCCCAGGGCAGCCTTGGGAGCGAGAGCTCTGTTATCTGAGGCTTGGACACGCTCAGGCCAAGCGGCGTCCCTGGGTCAGAGCGGGAGTGTAGGCGGCTGAAATGGAGGTGTTTCCTGGAAGAGGGTAAGGCGAGGGCAGGGTGCCACAGCCCCCCTGCAGCCCTGCAGCTCCTCCCTTCCTCCCCATACATGCCTGACCACCTATCTGGCCATTTCTCTCCCCTGCCCAGTACCTGTGGGCCCACAGGGTACAGACGGGGAAACCGAGGCCTAGAAAGAATGGAGCCGCCCAAGCCACAGAGTCAGCAGCAGAGTTAGAACCGAGATCCAGCCCAGGTTCTATCCTCCGGCAATGTGGGCACCAGAAACATGGCTGGGAGGTAGGACCTGACTTCTAAGCCCACCTCTGCCCTGGACCGTCAGAGAAACCCTGGTCAGCTCCCTGCCGCTCTCAGAGCCTCCGTTTCTCCATCTATAAAATAACAAGAGTTGCTGCTCTGGTCGATGTGGAAGAGGCAGGTCATCTCTGTCCACTCAGCCCCCTCATCTGTCCTCCACCAAGAAGCTCTCCAAAGAGACCCCCACCCGATCGCAGACCAGCAGATAAGTGCAGGCTTCAGCCCAGAAGCAGGGCCCAGGTCTGACTGCATGGCCCCAGGCAAGGCCCTCCAAGCCTCAGTTTACTCCCCTATAAAATGGGTGTAATGATACTAACCTCATATGGCTGTGCGAGGTTAAATGAGAGAATTCATGCCCAATGCTTGACACACGATAAATATATTAAAACTTTCAGGAACAGTGGCTGTTATTAGTAATGAACCCCACAGAAGAGCCACACGAAAGCCCGCTGGCTTCACCATGACCCGGATCTGTTGTTTCAGACCCCAAAGCCAATGCTTTTGGCAGCTGCTACCCCAGATTCCTCAGTCGGTCTATCTCCGCAGCTGCTCTGGAACAGCTGGGTGTGTGCAAGCTGCTTCCAGCCAGGCGGCGCCCTGGGGAGGGAAGCGCGGGGCTCCCTGTAATCAGAGCAGGCCTCCGCAGCCAAGCCCCCAGCAGGCCATCATTAGCTCCACGCCCTGCCCCCAGCCTTGGCCTGGCTGCTGAAGCCCCAGACAGAAGGCAGCAGGTGTTCAGCCAAAGTCTTTCATTCCCAGCGCTGCTGGGTTCGGGGTGACACAAACAGAAGGGAGGATCTGCTGGCGGCCAGTGCTGTACCCCACCAGGCAGCAATCAGCCCAAGAGGACAGAGACCTTGGCCTTGAGAATTCTACAATGCTGGAGCTGAAGGAAGCTCAAAACCACCTAGTGTACGTCCATACAATGGAATATTATTCATTCTTACAAAGGAAAGAGATTCTGACACATGCTACCGCATGGATGAACCTCACAGACATGCTCAGTGAAATAAGCCAGACACAAAAGGACAAATACTGTGTGATTCACTTAGATGAGGTTCCTACAGAAAAACCCACAGAGACAGAAAGTAGAAGGGGGGTTCCAGGGCCTGGGGAGGACGGGGAATGGGGAGTTATTAAAAACAAACACACACACTCACTGCGCCCTGCCCGGTGTGACTCAGTGGTTAGAGTGTCATTCCCCGAAATGAAGGGTCTCGGGTTCAATTCTCGGTCAACGGCACATACCTGGGTCGTAGGTTCGATCCTTGGCCCCAGTCGGGGGGTGTGCAGAAGGCAACCAATCAATGTGTCTCTCTCACATGGATGTTTCTCTCTCTCTCTCTCTCTCTCTCTCTCTCTCTCTCTCTCTTTCTCTCTTTCCGCCCCCGCCCCTTCCCTCCCTTCCACTCTCTCCAAAAAATCAATATAAAGCCTAGCTGGTTTGGGTCAGCAGATAGAGCATCGGCCTACGGACTGAAGGGTCCCGGGTTCAATTCCGGTCAAGGGCACGTGCCCGGGTTGCGTGCTTGATCCCCAATAGGGGGCATGCAGGAGGCAGCCAATCAATCAATGACTATCTCTCATCATTGATGTTTCAAGCTCTCTCTCCCTCTCCCTTCCTTTCTGAAATTTATATATATATATATATTTTAATCAATCTTAAAAATATCCTCGGGCTTAACAACAACAAAGGAAGTTCAGATGATACATTAATAATGAAGAAAATAAAATCATTTATAATTCCATTTTGTTTATATCCTTTTAGACGTTTTATACGCACCGTGGTAGGAGAAATTTCCAATATTAACAAAAGTTGACAGGACAGTCCAAGCAGAGGGAGTGACGTGGGCAAAGGCACCATCTGTGCCAATTCCTTATGGGCAGAGCCAGGAGGCCCTGGGAAATGTGGCTGCACTGACCTCAGCTGAGCCCCTAGGATGTGGGGGAAGGAGGGCATGGGGGCAATGCCTGGTCTCAGGAAGGAGGAGGTGTGAGGACTCAGGGAAAAAGCTTTATTAGTACCCTCAGAGGCGCCTCTCCCAGGTCAAGGTAGAGATCGGAGAGGTTAGGCCAGGAAGTTAAGGGGAGCCAATGTGACAGCATGGCTCAGGGTGAGCATTGGTGTCATTGGTGACCTTAATGACACCAATCCAAGTGGCTTTGCCACCACTGGGCCAGATCTCAGGGCCTCTGACTCAGGGCCAGCACTTCCGGTCCTCCCCTCCAGCCCACCATTGCCCCCACCACCACCAGGAAGCTGGCTGGTCATCACGGTCCCCAGACCAAGGAGAGGTTAGAAGAGGCCACAGCAGGGGCAGAGTAATAATGACCTCTTGGGGTTTATGGGAATATGGCTGGGCCCTGCCCAGCTGCAAGGAAGAGGCCCAGGTGTCTGCAAACCCTCCTTGGAGTTTCTTTTTTTGTTGTTTTGGGGATGGTTTTAAAAAGATTTTTACTTGACTTCTCTAGAGAGAAGAAGGGAGAGGAAGAGAGAAAAACATAGACATGAGAATGAAACATCGATCCACCACCCCCTGCACTCCCTACACCCACTAGGGATGAGCCCCAAAACCTGATGTGCCTTGATGGCGATCAGGGATCAAACCCACAATTTTTCAGTGCATGGGATGACACCCAACCAGCTGAGCCACAGCGACCAGGGCCGGAGTCATATTGCCGATCTGGTGCCTCTCCTCCCTCGCTCACCTCCTACCACCCTCCCTCCTTCATTGCCACGCTCCTCCCACAGCAGCTTTCTCTTCAGTCCTGGGTAAGTCAAGTCCATTCTCCTCTCAGGGCCACTGCTGCTCTCTCTGCCTGCACTGCTCTTCCCCAGATCTAGGATGGCTGCTACTCACTGGGCACATCTGAGCCCCCACGCCACCTCCTCATCCAGGAAGCACTGTGTCCTCAGCTGGACGCAGCACCGGCCCTTCTCGACCCCATGACCTTGTTTAATTTTCAGACTCTCTGGGTCAGAATCCAACCCTATTATCTACTAGCTTGGGCAAGTCACTGAACCTCTCTCTGCCTCTATTTCCCCGCCTATAAAATGGGGGTAATAGCGGCATGTCATTATGTTGTTGCAAGACGTGAATGAAATGACACAGCACCCGGCACAGAGTAGAGCTCCATAAATGGTAGCCATTATGACCATCCCCACCTGCCCGCTCCAGCTCCCCTTGAGAGACACAGGGGCTGTGTCTGCCTTGATAGCAGCAGCCTCGGGCCTAGAACAGCGCTTGGGACACAAAAGGCATCCCAGAAATCCGTGTTGATGTAATTGACCTGTTTGTGTCTCTCCCCGTATTTTGACCTTTTCCTTCTCTCCCCCCTCCCAAAACAAGCAGGTGGCCTGTAGGCAGATTAAAGACCTCCCCAGGCTGGAGGGGGAAGAGGGATGGAGCGAGTGGTGAGAGCCCTGTGGATGGCAGCCAGAGCCCAGAGAGGAACCTCCCAGAATGACCCCAAACCACAGTGTGACCCCCAACTCAGCAGAACGATATTGCATCTTCCTGGATAACCCAGAGGCGGAGAGAGATGGACAATTCCGGCTGAAGAAGAAGAAAGTTCTATCTGTTACACCCGTGAGCCTTGGCCCGGAGAGCATACGGTGCTTTTGCTCACTGCATGAACCTGGTCTGAGGTTGAGTAGCTTACTGGAGCCCACCTCGTCTGACCCCAGTCCCACCCTCTTCTCCACACGAACAAAGCAGGTAAGCAGAGAGCACAGAAGTGTTTCCTAAACTACAAAGACCCTGTGCTGATGACAGGAGCCAGCAGGGAAGGTGGCGGCCCCTGGACAGAGCGGGGATGTGGCCGGGGTGGCTCAGCACTGGTGGGTGTCCCAGGGAGAGGTGAGATGCCATGCTGGGCAGGGGTGTGGCTCAGCACAGCCTAACCCAAGAGGCCTTCGCTGAGGGCTGCAGATCCTGAAGCGATGGAGAAGCCAGCTCTCAGGCCACACTCAGCCACCTGGGGACTGCACCTACCCGACTGGTGTCTGGAGGCTTGGGTCAAGTACCAGCTCTGTCCCTGGCTCTCAGGGTGACCTGGACAGGTCCCTCTCTTCCCAGCGACTGGGTTTTTTCTGTCTGGCCCAAGTACAGATAAACCAAGGCTGGAGGCTCCTATGTGGACTCTGTTGCGCCCTCTGGTGGACAAAGTGGTGCATTCCTCCATCAGCTCTGAGACGGAGGACCCACAGAATTGTCCCTGACCCTGAGTGCACTGAGGAGGCACCCACAAGAATTTGATAGAGTCATTGCTTCTGGTTTCTTCCTCTGCTCCCAGGCACAAACCAGCTCACATTTTCCCAGAACACATGGCTTCACCATAGTCTCTCTGGTCATGGAGACTCTTGTTGACAATGTCCCATGGATGCTCTCAGGTGGAGACACATCCAGCAGTGCAGCAAAGCTAGCTCACGCCAGCTCGCAAAAGCCAACTGCTACAAGTTCAGAAATTTGGCACGCAAGTTATTGCATAATCATTATTAAATTAAATTGCACAGCCCTGGCCAGGGGGCTCAGTTGGTTGGAGTGTCATCCCATAAACCAAAAGGTGGCAATTTCGATTCCCAGTGAAAGCATATACCGAGGGTGCAGGTTCAATCCCCAGTCAGGGGGTGTACAGGGGGCAACTGATTGATGTTTCTCTCTCTTTCTCTCTCTTGAATCAATAAAAATATATCCTCAGGTGAGAATTTTTGGAAAATTAAATTGCATAAATTTACAATTAAATACATTATATTAAAATAAAGATAGTACTCAAAACTCCTCACCTCCTAGAGATTTTACTACATGTTACTATTCCCTATTCCTTTGGTTCTTCTACATCTATTGTATCTGTACAGTGAGGCTTGGACATAGGCTATGCTTCGGCACATATCTTCCCAACTCTGTGTTCAGAACTTGATTTGTTGTTTTGTTGACTTTCTAGACTAAAAAGAAAGTGATGGGCAAAATGTTCGTAGTGCAGACTAAACTCAAATGCTGAAGCTGAAAGAGCTTTTAGTTTAATGAATATATTTATAGGAGAGTGAGAAATTGTATAACAATACATTATGGATCATGGATCAGATTTAACGACAATAAATGTTTTGGGAAAAGAGTTAGACTGGAATGTGACTCCATTTCAAAGTTTGGTTGAATTACAACTATAAGTTAACTTCAGATACAAGAATTTGGCAAAAATTAACAAAAGTGATCTGTGAGAACCAATTGGTTATATGGGGTTTACAATCAAGAATTCATACACTAGAGGTCCGATGCACAAAATTCTTGCAAGAGTAGACCTCCCTTCCCCCGGCTGCCGGCACCCGGCTTCCCTCTGGCACCTGGGACCTGGGCTTCCCTCACAGCCCCAGGCTTGGTCAGGAAGGACATCTGGACCAATTAGCATATTACGCTTTTATTATTATAGATTGTGCTGTTATTTGTAAATTGTGTGCTACACATCCTTTTGTCAGTAAAATTTATAATAAACATACACACATCTAATTTATAATAAACATATGCACATCTATAACGTATACATTTGGATTTCTGAAGACCCATTTGTCTGCACACCACCGCACAAATCCAAGTTTCATCAAGTCCTTTTCAAAGCAAATTTTTTCTTTGAGAAGCCCTCTCCACTACGCAAAGTGTTTTCAGGCGGAGTGACAGATGACCTTATGCTTCCACTGGGGACACTCCCAGGACACAGCTCTGTGCTTTGGGATATGTCACTTTCAACAATGACAATAAAACCAACACACCCTGGGGGCTCTGCGGCACTTTCCTTTGACGTTTTTCAATGTAAGTGCCTTAAATAAGGCCTTTGGCCTGTGCGAAGCAGCAATGTCTCAGGCCAATTGAAACAAATTCAGGACTTGTCCTAAGGATACATGTTTGGAAGGAAGAGCGATCGTGGCCATCCCCGGGAGCACGCACAGCTCCCCTGTCCCTCCTCGCGTATCATTTCATGGCTACTTCATTCTTCTCTCGCCTACACCGCTCCCCGCTTCTTCCTTTGTACAAACAGCTGTGAAAGTGCAGGCAGTGGCTTTACAGTCAACAAGTTTACCTGGCCTTAGCGCCCATCCCCAGACAAGGATCTGATTGGCCCGCTTGGACCAGGTAGGCATTCCTGGACCAATCAGTCACAGCCGGGGGTTGAAAGGGGCGGGGTCACAGAACACAGAGTCTCCGGGGCCACACCCGGCGCGAAGGGGCAACTCTAGGAGGACCGCGGGCAGGAGCTGGGCAGGGATCCCCAGGTCTCTGACATTCAAGGGGGGCAGCATGAGGCCAGCTGGACGCCCAGGACTCGTTGGGAGGGCAGGTTTCCTTCATTCCCGTCCGTGAGAAAGTCTTCAGTGCAGGACGCGCAGAGAGAGGAGAGAACGGGGACCCCGCGCTCCTGGGCTCAGGCTGTGCCCCACAATCTCCACGGGTGTCACCTCCGTCCTCCCCTGCCCCTAGGGGTTAGGGATGGGTCAGGCTCCTGCTTCCTGGACCAGGCTATCCCTGCACCTCCCATCACGACTTTCTGCGAGGAAAAGCTGAAACAGGCGGTCAGGGGTCCTGGTTCTGATCCTGGCCCCGTCCTCAACCCATTCTAGGATATTGGACAACTAACCCCACCCCGACCCCCCACCCTACCCCACCCCCACCCCCGCCCCGAGGTCGTGAAAAATTTAAAATTAAGTAGAATGGGTTTTTAAGTAATTAATTTCATGAGAAAAACAGCTGTTTCCGCCCGGTTTCGAACCGGGGACCTTTCGCGTGTGAGGCGAACGTGATAACCACTACACTACGGAAACTCGGCGGCGGCAGGCTGCTGGCGATGGCTGTTCCTCCCCTTCCAGCGCAGCGCCGGCGTCTCTGGGTGCCTGGTTGCTCCTTCGGGTCTCAGTTTCCTCATCTGTAAACCAAGAAAGCTGGACGTTATGACACCTCCGTTCCCTCCGGCGCTTGTATCCTACCTAACGGTTGGCCCCTTGCCGCCCTGCACCCCGGGCCCGGCCCTGAGCCAGCTCCCGGTCCCCATTCCGGTCTCTGATCCTAAGCACAGTCACTGACTCCTGGGTCTGCGAGCATCTTGTCCCCTTAGACAGATGGGCAAAGTGTGGTCCTGGGAAGGGACAACACACCCCAACTTGGTGGCAGAGCCCAGGCTCAAACAAAATCTTCCCGCCAACCTCTCCCTCCCCCACCCCCCAGGCCTGATGCTGCGCCCGCCCACTGCCTCTGAGCAGCCAAAGCACAAGCTCCCCTCCCCTCCCCGCCCCTCCCCCATCTTCCCTCCGGGACAAATGAGAGTTCGGGGATGTCATTGCATTCACCCCTCACTGCACAGATGAGGAAACTGAGACTCAGAGAGATACGGGGCAGCTCCAGATCACATAACCAGGTGGCGCCAGGAGCCTGCTGACTCCAAATCTCATGGTCCCCCTCATTTCTCCTCTCCTCGTCCTCCTACTCCACGCTCTGCTGAGCACCCAGAGGCCCTGGACCACTGTGTCCTCATGGGCAATGGATGGTACCAGCTCCCAGGAATAGAAGGGCAACTGCAGAGGGGCTCTGCCTGCCCTTTGCCAGAGCTGCTTGCTGCTGAGCTGCGCCAGCCAGGCTCCAGGCACTATTTTTTTCCTTCATTTGGCCTTTTCCCAGGCTACTGGCTTTTAAACAGGGTGAGGTAAGAGAGCTAATGTGGGAAGGAGAGGAGAAGAACCCAGAGGACTAAGGTGGGAGGGAGTAGTGTGTGTGGGGGGAGATATAGCATTTCCCCACCCCCGCCCCCTCCCCCCTCCTCCTCCCCCTGCTCCCCCTTTCCTCTACCCTCCCTCCCCACACCTCCCCGGCCCCAGGCTCAGAAAGAGCAGGCAAGGGGGAGGTCCATTCAGGCCCCAGGACCACACCCAGTAGGTCCCAGGCCCGGCTTCCAGGAGCATAGCTCCCCTTTTTTTGTTCCATCTTCTGGATGTTCACTGAAGAGCCTGTTTGATGACAGGATTCTCTGGTGTGAAAATAGTTCTCAAACCACAACAGCCCCTCGAGGTGCTTAGATGAGGAGCCCGCTCTAGAGGCAAGTGGTTTGTGCCGGTGACAGAGCGAGGCGATGAGGGAGGCCTGCCTGGGCCCGTCTCCTGCGGCCCAGAGGCATTGCCTTTGCCCCAAAGCTGCCTCTCAGATTCTCCCCGAAGCAGGGCCTGGGTGGGCTTCATGCAGGCTCCAGCAGGGCCTCACTCTAGGGTTCAGCCAACAAACTCTGTCAGCCAACCTGGGGCGATGCCATGCCCTGGGAAGGGGACGGAGGGGTGAATAAGGCACAGCCCCTGCCCTCGGCCATTTTTCTGAAGTTGCTGTATCTCCCCACACACACACTACTCCCTCCCACCTTAGTCCTCTGGGTTCTTCTCCTCTCCTTCCCACATTAGCTCTCTTACCTCACCCTGTTTAAAAGCCGGTAGCCTGGGAAAAGGCCAAATGAAGGAAAAAAATAGAGCCTGGAGCCTGGCTGGCGCAGCTCAGTGGTTGAGTGTCTGTCACGGTTTGATTCCCCGTCAGGGCACAGGCCTGGGTTGTGGATTTGAGACCCAGTGTGGGACGTGCAGGAGGCAGCTGATCAGTGATTCTCTCTCATCGTTGATGTTTCTATCTCTCCCTCTCACTTCCTCTCTGACATCAATAAAAATATATATTTAAGAGAGACAAATGACCAGCCGGTGTGCTCAGTAGTTGAGCGTTGACTGATGAACCAGGAGGTCAGGGTTCGATTCCCAGTCGGAGCACATGCCCAGGTTGCAGGCTCGATTCCCAGTGTGGGGTGTGCAGGAGGCAGCCGATCTCTCACCACTGATGTTTCTATCTCCCTCTCCCTCTAAAATCAATAAAACATATATTTAAAAAGTGAGAGAGAGAGCCCTAGCCCTAGCCAGTTTGGCCCGGGTTCGATTCCAGTCAAGGGCACTGGTCGGAGTGCTTGCGGGAGGCAACCAATTGATGTGAGAGAGACAAACGTGTCTCTCTCCGCTCCCTTCCACTCTCTCTAAAAATCTATGGGGCCGGTCAAGCGGCTTAGCTAGACGGAACTGCGATGCTCCCTCTTCCCAGGAGGGGGCGCGCTGTCACCTGCAGTGACCCATCCCTTCCTCCCGCTCAGCCCTGCAGTGCAACCCAATTCCAGAACCAGGACTAACATCTATTCTTTGTAGTCACGTGGCGGCAGGCTGGATAAATGAACCCCAGCTTCCAACTAGGAAGACGCGGGTTCAGAGATGCGCAGTGGTGGCTAGAGACCTGCAGTCACACACCAGCCAGTCTGAGCCTGGCTTCAGGTGCTCTTGACTCAAAACTCACCTCCTCCCCCTGGTCCGGGGAGATCTGCTGTCCTGTGAGAAGAAGGGGCTACAGGCTGGGCTGCCTCTGAAACTACTAGGCCCAGGGGTAGCTTTTCTTGGGTCCCTTATTCTTGAATTCCCTCCAAAACCGTCCACCCTTTTCCTAGCCCCCATATCCTGCTCCCAGCATCCTTTGCCTTGTTTTAAGGAAGGAGGGCTAAATAGTCCTGGCTGCCCGGGCCACACACCAGCCCTCATATGGGCACCTCAGCTCTGCCAGGGACCCCAGGACACCCCCTTCTCTCAGAAACTAAAGGCAGCCCTGGGCCTCATATATGCCAGGCTGTACCCTAAGACTTGGCGTGTTAGCTCCCTGTACCCTCAGAGGAGGCCACACAGTCGGTAAGTACGAGGGCAGGACTTAAACTCGGGAAATCTGATTTCAGAGACAGGTTTTAACCACTGTATTCTGTTAGGGTCGCCGAAGGAGGAACCCATGAGGCCAAAAGTGCTAAGGGATTATAAAGTTATTCGATCATCTGGAGGCCAGATGGGCTGAGCCCCCAAATGGCGCCAGCACCCATTTTGGGATGGGGAGTCAGAGATGTAAAGGACTCCAGGCAGGCTTTTTCGGGGTGGAGAATTCTCTGGGCGGGTCCGGATCCTGGGAAGGTCCAGAGGGGAAGGATAATGGTCTGAGCAAGTGGAATGTGGTCTAAGCGAAAGGGAGTGTCCGTTATGAAGTGGTCTAAAGGTCAGTTCCCAGGGGCAGGGGTATCTATTCAATTATTCGATCAGACCTAACAAGGCCCTCCTCGAATCACACAAGGATGCCTCAAGAAGTCGAATTAAAGAGTCACATTTTTTTTTAAAGATAATAGAGCTTTTTATTTATTTTTTAAAAATATATTTTATTGATTTTTTACAGAGAGGAAGGGAGAGGGATAGAGAGTTAGAAACATCGATCAGCTGCCTCCTGCACACTCCCCACTGGGGATGTGCCTGCAACCAAGGTACATGCCCTTGACTGGAATCGAACCCGGGACCCTTGAATCCACAGGCCGATGCTCTATCCACTGAGCCAAACCAGTCAGGCTAAAGAGTCACATTTATTGCAAATCCGGGACTATGAGGGGGCATTTCGCTCTCCCAGATCTCATAGTGCCCGCCCCAGCCCCAACACCAGATTTATACAGGCAAAGATCACAAAGGTATTGATTACATCCCAAGGTTTAGAATGAGGAACCTGGTTTGCAAAAAAAGCAGTTTACAGAAGCAGAAGCAGCATGTTATCTAAATTATAGTTTTGGGTCTCCGGATCACTGAATTGACAGAAACACATTATCTAGAGCCCTCAGGTCTGGAATGAGGAACCTGGTTTGATCTAAATTACAGTTTTGGGGTCTCCGGAACACTGAGTCAACAGGGACACGTTAACTGGAGCCCTCTGACCTTGGGATAATTGTGCTGTCCTTCCCAGGTAAAGGAAAATGTGCTTTCTAAGACCAGTATGACCACAACCCATGGGATATTCACATTACAATCAATAGGGTATTCAATCGAATGGGGTGATTTATATAATTCAGAATATCAAAATAACTTTTCTATTATTTTAGCAAACAAATAAGTACAGAAACCAAACAGCAGGGTTAAAGTTAAACTATAGTTTCTACCTGAGATGATGGCTACCATACTTTACTCCATTATCTCCTTCTTTCAAGAGTTAGAATGTAGACTCACAGGCAGTCCAGAATAATGGCCATGTTTCTCCATCTCACTTGCAGCTGGATGTGGCCATGGGCCTAATTTCTGGCCAAGAGAGAGATGTGTGCAGCTGCCAGGTCTCGGCTCTCATGAGGACAGGTGTGCCCCTCCCCGTCCGCTTCCTGCTGGCCGCAGGACCGGGCGAGCAGACTGGGACAGCGCCACAGCCTCCTCACCGGCCTCCAGTCCGGCCTCCACGCAACAGCCAGAGAATCTTACCACAGTCCGGGTGAGATCATGAAGCCTGCCCCGAACCTCAGCGACTCCACACTGCCTCCAGAAGACGGGCAAGGTCTCTTCCTGTCTGATCTTAAACTATCTCCTCAGCCTCATCGCTTGCCACTGTTATCCTCTGCCCTCCTCCCAGACCAATCAAGGGGAAAATCTCCTCCTTCCTTAGCCACCCTTCCTTCCTCTGCCTTCCCAATTCCTCACCCCACACCTGGCAGACGCCTAACTATCCTTCAAGACCCAGCCCAGAGAGATAGCTTCCTGACCCTCCTGGCAGACTGAGCAGCTCCCTCTGTCTTCCATGGTCTGGGAGAGTGATAGCCTTTCTGTAGGTCTGTAGCTGCATCCGCCTCTGGGTCACCATGTCTGGGTCATCTGTTGGTTGTCAGTACCCTGCCAGGTACCAAGCCAGGGGCAGGCAAGCTCAGTGAGTGATAGAAGGAGAGTGTGTGTGCATGTGCATGTGCATGTGCCTGTGTGTGCGTGTGTCCTGAGTTGGCTGGAGGTCCAGGCCAAGGAGACAGGGAGGACGTCTAGAAATAGCCTCATCCCCGGGCCCTAGTCGAGGCTTGCTGCCCAGATAAACTGACCCTGAGTGAGGGAGGTGGGAGCCCAGGATGGGCGGGTAGAGACTAAGAGGTGTGGCTCAAGCAGGCTGTGACCCTGCTGCCCTCTGGGGTCTGCTAGCCAAGGCAGATGGGCCCTGCCTGACTGTTGGCGGGCAGTCCTGGCACTCAAACCTCAGTGACCTCAGTGACCAGTGAGTATTTCAGGCTGGGGCTGAATGTCACCTGCTCCGTTGGCCACACAGCTTGTAGGGCAAAGGGGAGGCTGCCAGTCTACCCTCCGAGGAGGGGCAGGGGCATTGGGAAAGTTTATTCGTTTCCATTCTGGCCCCGCCTCACCCCCTTCCCCATTTGGACGTTGTCTCCCTGAACCACCAAATGCTGAAGGATTAGAGACCATCTGGCCCGAGCCCCTGCCGTGGAGATGGGAACACTGAAAGGAAGAGATGGGGTCAAGGTCGAGGGTCAAAGACTGTCACAGGGAAAGGCGATGTGAGACAGTGGTAAGCCGTACAAGATCTAGAGCCAGTCTTCCTGGTCTCAACCCTGGCTCTCATCTATAAATTGGGGGTGGGGACGATAGTACTTACCTCACTGTTATTATCAGGGTTATAGGAGTTACAGACAGAGAGCTGGCAAGTGCCGTATCGGGGTCAGCAATCATTTTCTGTCCTTCGCTTTGCAGCATAAAAACTTCTCAACTCCTGCAACCCCCTTTGTCCCTTCTGACAACCCTAAGAGGTGAACATCACTATCCCCTGCACACGAGGAGGAGACAGGCATACAGAGGTTGACAGGCCACGTTCACACAGCTGGTATCTCAACTGCCCTGCCCGGGGCCTCTCCCCCTCCTCCTCGTCCTGGCCACTAACTCATCCCATGGAGACGGGGCCAGAGAGCCCTTGGGTCCTGATGCCGCCCTGAGCTCTTCTTGCCCTACAGTGATGATCCCGCTGCCGGCAGGACAACCTTACCCATGTGACATCATCCCCTCAGGAGGCTGATCCCGTCCTTCTTAGCTCTTGGTCTTCCCACCTCCCACCCCTAAAGGGGGAAATCTCTCAGCATCGGCTCCAGTCCTGGTGGCCCCCTCAGCCTGCCCGTCCTTCCCGCAGATGACTCCTTCCTTCTCCTATCTAGTGTCTCTGTGGACTACAGAGCCCAGGGAGGCTTCTCCTCACAACTCCAGCCCCCGAGACAGCTCAAGCCACGCAAACAGCTTTGGCCCTGTACCTGCTTCCTGGGTCCACCTGGCCCGGACTCCTGAGGCCCAGGCTGCTCCCTGCCAGGCCCCCTGCCGTGGCTGCCAATTCTCCTCACACAGTGCTCACCGGTCCACACCAACCGGCCTCAGCTGGCCTCCTGGAAATGCCCGCATCTTTCCAGGATCTTGAGCAGGCTGCTCCTGAATGAAGCGACCTCTGGGGAGTGACACTGAACCACTGGGTCTAATTATACTTGACTTGGCCTAGTAGTATTTGTGCTTTTGCACAGGCACCATGGCCCTTTGCTAGAGCAGTAGTTGGGGAGTGAGCCAGAGGCGGGCGGCCCCAAGTCTGGGATAGGGTTTGATTACTTCCTGGAAACAGCCCTATCCCCAAAGAGAGCTACCACTGGGAACTCGCTGGGAGGTTCTAGCCAGGGGAGCACAGCGACTCACATACCCTTGACCACAGAGTGGTCCTCTCCTTCCTCTGGCGGGGAAGGTCATCTCTTCCCACATGGACAGGGAGGAAGGGGACACCCACCTTGCCAGCCATATCAGCGGAATAAACCCTACATTAATGGGGTGACAGGTGTCGCAGCCAGATCACCCTCACATTCCGAGAGCTACCATTGAGACTCAGGCTGTACCTATGTGCCCAGAAAGGCAGTTCTCGCCTGGGACGGAGGCAAGATAGTAAGAAACTAGAAAATTTCCTTGGCAAGTGGAATGGGGAAACTGAGATAGATAGCCGACAGCCGAACAAACTAACCGAACCATTTACAGCCAGATACTGAAGTCATGAGGGCAGAAAGCCCCGGGTGCCTAGCGAGGGGCAAACCTGGCGCCAGACCTCACCCCCAGGGTGGCCTTTCCGCCCCTGGCTTATCACTGGTCTTGTGGTTGGGCCCTTCCCTGACCTTTCCTCCCTAGAGATAGCATCTACGTCTCACTTGTATTTCAGCTCCAGGCCCAGAAAGCAGCAAAACTAGACAGGCAAAGCCAAGACCGGCTGCAATAACCAATGACCTCCTGCCCTGGCTGAACAGTGGAGACCATAACCCTTAGAAGTCTCTTAAACTCCCAGATTTAAAAAAAACCCTCAAATGAAGACTCCAGCTACGGCTCTCCGGAACACTGAGAGGAAGAGACTGCGTCCTTTCCCTTCCCCCTCTGCTCCTTCCCTGTCTCCTCATCCTCCCCCACAGGCATGTATCCTAACCTCCCAAGAGATTTGCAACCAGAGGGAGCAATGGGCAGTGGCAGCTCACCCCAGGTTAACCTCCAGAACCTGACCCCAAGGCCCCTTCGCCTCTGACGCTCCAGTGAGCTGACGGCAGCCCTGCCTAACTTCTCTCCTGTTCTTCCTCTGTTGTAAACCCTCCCTTGTTTCAGCGTCCCAGCTTTAACAAACGTACTCTCAAAATCACCCGGACTCATGTTGTGAAATCTTTCTTCCACGAAGTCCAGAACCCACCCGCTCCGGCCCAGCCTGTGGGGCCGGTCCCCTTTCGAGTAACAGGACTGCTTGGGGCCCCACTACACAAGGGAAACAGCCCAGTCTCGTGGCCCGCGGGGAGGGAGTGAAAAAGAGGACACGAGACAGGATACTTTGGCGGGAGGAAAGCTGAGAATAGCAGCAGAATTCTCAAACAGAGAGAACACTGCTTCCTTTGCTCCAGAGAGACTGTCTACTCCACAGACCGTGCCAGGCCCTGTACTAGGCCCTGTGGACACAGCACAGGGCCACGTGGGCCCGGTCCTGGTACAATAGGAAAGAGACTCTGAAACAAAAGGACCCAAGAAAGCAGGATTAGTGCGATGATAAGGACGGTGGGGCTTCCCGGAGGAAGGGACAGTGAAGGAGAAAGCTAAAAGGTGACTAGGAGTTAACTAGAGGAGTAGTGGCCAGGGAGGAAGACTATTCTAGGCAAACGGCAAGTGAGAAACGTGGCGCCCCTTCAAGGTACGAAAAGGGCGGAGCGACTGCAGTGTGGAGCTTAGAGAGGTGGGCAGGGGTCGGAGCCAGAGGGCCATGGGGCAAGGGATGGCGGGGTTGTGCTGAGGGCCATGAGCAGCCAGAGGAGGAGGCTGAGGAGAGAAACAATTAATCTTTGTACATCAGTCCCAGGCTTATGCTACCTTATCTTCTTCCCAGAGTCCTTGGAAGGCCGGCTGGGTTTTTTGCAGATAAAGAAATGGAGACCCAGAGAGATGGTGACTTGCCCAAAGACACAGTTGGTGTGTAAGTAACAGAGGCAGGATTGGAACCCAAGTGAGCCTCACTCCAGAGGCCCTGAGCTAGAGAGGTGGCTGGATTCCCTCATTCATTTATTCATTCATTCATTCATTCAACATTCATTCATGCCTGGTACTCTTCTTGGAGCAGTACTTCAGTAATAAACTAGACCAGTGGTCGGCAAACTCATTGGTCAACAGAGCCAAATATCAACAGTACAACGATTGAAATTTCTTCTAAGAGCCAAATTTTTTAAACTTACACTATATAGGTAGGTACATTGTTATTAACTTAATTAGGGTACTCCTAAGCTGGCCTTTGCTAAAAACGTCCTCAATCTGATTGAGGTACGTTTGCTGAGGTTGACCCCTTCCAACTCTCCCATCCACACTCGTCTTGTATACTTGTTTCGTCTCTTTCCTTTCTGAAAACCGACTTCTGCACATGGGCCACGAAGTTTCAATCGCACTGTACGTGCGCGCCCGCACGTGGTATTTTGTGGAGGAGCCACACTCAAGGGGCCAAAGAGCCGCATGTGGCTCGTGAGCCGCGGTTTGCCGACCACTGAACTAGACCAATGAAACAGATCAGGCAAGGACAACGAATATGGGCTTTATTCTGTAAGCAACAGGTAAGACAGCTGGTTTCCAAAGGCAGAGGTGACAGCCCCTCCACTCTGAGCTGCACCCCCTCTTGGGGGGTGGGGGGAGCAGGAGAGCCATTGTTTTTCTTTCAGGGAGCATTCTGCCTCAGGCAACAGCTTCTGGGAAGCAAACTGGTGTTGAGTACACCTCTACCTTTGCCATCTTTTGTTCTCTCAGACCCACAGTATCCAGAACTCCTGAGGAAGAAGGAAGTGGATTCCTAGTGGCAGAAGGAACACTCCATTCCACCCACAGTGACTGCAGTCCCTTTGCATTGTGAGCTCAGGGAGGAGTGGACAGAAAAGCAGTTCTCTGAAAAGGAACCTCACAAGGCGATCTGATCATAAATTCCAAGCTGGGCAGGTCAAGCCTATATCTTTAGTAAAAGGCTTATCTTTACCTTAAGCGGACCCTGCACATTGCTGCAATGCATCTAGGGTAATGCCTCTTTGAAATGCCCCCTTTTGGGCCCTCATTCTAATGTGGCGGTCGCCAACCGGTGGTCCGTGGAGGGTTGGGGACCGCTGCCCTAACGCATGACCACGCTCTCAGGCCCCTACTTCTAGAATCTAGAGCATGACAACTCTCAAGAAAGCACATAATCTTAACCATTTTGTAATCCCAGCCCCACCTGGCTTTCTCCTACCTTCATGTAATCTTCCTTATGCCCCCTTCTTAATTTCAAAGGCACAAAAGAAACTGCAAACTTAGTCTTGGAAGCGTTTATCCCAGTCTGTTGAAATCTTGCTTCCAGGCACATCTTCTATTTAGCTCAAATAAATTTGAGACAAATTCTCTACAGGTTTGGATGTTTAGAAAAAGAAGGGGGAAGGGACTTGCTTGGGTCTCCAGCTATAGTGCTTCTGACGACACCACGCACCAAGGGAGGATTTGGAGGGTGTGGAGAAACCTGAGAATCCGTGGCAGGCAGAGAAACAGAGCCCCACCACCCTTAGCAGTCAAAAAAGAAAAATTCCCAGTTTCAGGTACGTGGGGAGGGTGAGGTGGGGGCGGTCAGCATTCACAGACTTAGGCCCTAAAGGGGCAAAGGGAGTCTCCATGTCCCTGGGTCAGTGGAGCCTCCAGCTCAGCTTCTTTGGCATCTACTTCTGGCATCTCTCCCTGTGCCAACAGTAAATCCCCCAGTGGAGGGAACAGCTGAAGATGCTGAGTAGGCCTCCCTCTCCCTCCTCCCTGTGGCCCCATGGATCACCCGGTGCGGCCGGCCCATCTCATTGGCTCTCTCCTGGTTACTCATCTCCTTCTCTATCTTCCCAGCCTGTGGTTGCCATGGAAACAGAGAACAGTGATATCACTATAGGGCAAGGGCTGGGGAGATGATGCGCTCCGCAGGGATTGGTCCTGCCGCTTGCCAGATGTTATATCCACTTTGGACCTTCCGAGGGCAAGAAAGAGGGGCAGGAAAGGGACAGGGCTCATATTTCCTCCCCTTGCCCCTCTCTCCAAAATTGTAGTGAGCTTAGCAGGGCAAGGGGGGATGCAGGTAATCGGAGGGATGAGGGGAAACTGTACATAAATAGAAAGAAATGTGAGAACCAGGCAGACAGGAGATAAGGTGCGGACTAGGAGTCAACTTTGGTGACTCAGGTCTGAGCCTGGTGGGAGATGGGGGCAGGGCAGCAAGACTAGTGGGTCTCAGGTGTGTCTCAAAGCACCATGCTATTCAACACAGGCAGGGTCCAAAAGGACTTTCTGGCAGTATCCCCCTCAACCTGTCCTAAATATCTCCATCACTCCTTCCTCACAACTGCAGCAGTTTCTAGTCCTGTCTCAGAAGAAAGAAAACTGAGGATTAGAGAAGCAAAGCTATCTGCCTTGGATGGCCCAGCAGGTGAGGGGCAGTGCTGTGATCAGGTCTTAGGACTCCTGTACTATCCATGGATATAATAATAATAATAATAACAATAATAACAACAGCAGCAGCAGCAGCAGCAGCAGCAGCAGCAGCAGGAGTGAACGTAATTTATTAAGTCTACACGAGACAGGATACTTTGGCAGGAGGAGAGCTGAGATTTGGACGGCATTTTATTTTATTTTATTTTTTAAAAATATATTTTATTGATTTTTTCACAGAGAGGAAGGGAGAGAGATAGAGAGTTAGAAACATCGATGAGAGAGAAACATCGACCAGCTGCCTCCTGCACATCTCCCACTGGAGATGTGCCCGCAACCCAGGTACATGCCCTTGACCGGAATCGAACCTGGGACCTTTCAGTCCGCAGGCCGACGCTCTATCCACTGAGCCAAACCGGTTTCGGCTGGATGGCATTTTAAATGCATTCTCTCATTTGATCCCCAAACACCTCTATGGGGTAAATACTGGCATTACCTCCATTTTCAAGATCCAATGGAGACTTAGAGTGGCTTAAGTGAACAGCCACATAGCTGGAACCCAGTGCAATCAGAATTGGAACTCATATCTATCTGCCGCCCCAGATCTCCAGCACTGCATTAAAAAGGCCTTGTAGGGAGACAGCTCTGGTCCCTGAGTCTCCAGCCACTCAGTCCTTGAGAGAGGAGGCCCTGTGTCTAAAGGCTGTGACCTTGAGTTAGAAATCCTCCCACTCCCCTCCTCCCCGGGCACCTGCTCCTGCAGTGAGGTCACCAGGGCTCCATGCCCAGCCCTGAGGCCTGTCCCTGTAGCTTTGGCAGAAAATAGGCCCCTCAGCCTTCTGGCAAGTGGATCTATCCAAAAGAACCGAGACCTTGGGGGAGAGAGGGCTCTTCCTCCCTGGCCCCCTTCCCAGACAGTCAGGGAAACAGAGGTAGGGGCAGATGTTCTCCACGGCCACATGGAGAAACAGAGGCCCAGCAAGGGGCGTCGGCCACACTGTAAATGTGAGGCAGAGCTGCCAGGAGCCCAGGGCCACTGGGCCTACAGTCCTGCATGTCCCCCTGGGGGGTCCTCTGCTGGCTGTTCGGTTGGGCACCAATGTGTAACTGGACAACCAAGGGGTCTGGGCTGCCTGTCACTACTTGAGCCAATTAAGTAGAGACAGGGTTGAATCATATATGAGCGTTTATTCCAATACGGCTGGCACTATGGAGAGCAGCAGGTCATCCACAAACATCTGCTCTGCCTCTCCCCATAAGCCAGCTGCTTATATTGGGTAAAAGGACAAAGACTACGTGGGAAAGTAGGAATCACAGGTATGGGAACGAACGTAGGTACAGGATAATCATTACAGGTTACAAGTCATGTGGGCTGGAGGCGGGTGGGGCGGTTGGGGGTGCAGAGGGAGGGCAATAGGGGCTGGGGTTGTAAAGGGCGGGTGCCTCTGGGACTAGATTGTTGCAGCCAGGAGGCTGTAAATCTTTCCATAATGATAGGCAGTTCTCAGGACAGGAGGATGGACAGCATTCCGATGTTAGCTCCCATGTCCCAGGGTCTATAGCTCTCAGCAGGGTGAGAATATGCTTTCTCTAATCAGGAAAGAACAATCACAGTTACAGAGCATGATTACTATTTCTTAACATTGTAGCTGGTCCCCAGGATTCTATTTCTGCCCCTAACAAATGCAGGGCCTCCTATCAGGAATGTGCTTATACCTCACTTCCTCTGGGAAGTCTCCCCTGAGCCACTAGATCAGGCCAGGCCTCCCCTGAAAGCCACCACGGTAGTTTTGCGTCTGCCCACCCAAAGGTGAGTTATGTGTGTCTTATTCATGGTTGTCTCTCCAGAGCCTAGCCCAGGGCCTGGCACATGGTAGGTGCTTTAATAACTGAAATGAATGGCTCCTCTAAGCTTTGGTTTGCTCATCTGTAAAACAGAGATAATAATAACACCTACATCATGGTCTGCTTTAAAAGGTCAATGAGACCATGTACTTAATGCCCTCAGCATGCAGCAAACATCAATACAACGTGGATCTTATTATTTTTTAAAGTATATTTTTATTGATTTCAGAGAGAAAGGGAAATAGAAACATCAATGATGAATCATTGATGGGCTGCCTCCTGCACGTCCCCTACTGGGGATTGAGCCACAATCCAGGCATGTGCCCTGACCGGGAACAAACCGTGACCTCCTGGTTAATAGGTCGATGCTCAACCACTGAGCCACGCCAGCCGGACAGGTTCTTATTATTATGAACGGTGCTTTATGAACTGTAAACTGTCAACCACGCAGCAGCCTCCTTAAAGGAGGTGGACAAAGATTAGAGAAAGGGCAGCAGGTGAGGGGCAGAATTCCTGAAGGAGGACGAGGGGGGAAGCACAGCAGCAAATGCCCAGAGCTGTGCGCAGAGGTCAGAGAGACCTGGGGCTCTGGCAGGTGGACGGGGAGCTGGAGTGCTGGGCGGAAAGGCGCGCGCACAGCAGACATTCCGCAGGGAGGGGCGAGCACGTGCGGGGCGGGCATGGCGGTAGGGGCACGCTTTCCCGGAGCAGTCGGAGGGCACAGGGCCGGCTGAGCCCTGACGGTGCCCTGGTTCCTCTCCCCGCCACCAGGCCGTGGGGAGTGGTCGGAGAGGCGGATTCAGGAGCCAGCTAGAGCCGGCTGGCACTAGGGCTCTAATCCACCCTTCCTTTCCTGCGACCTTGTCAGGTCCCCGCCGTCTCCTCACCTGTAAAAGGCGCGGACCAAGAGGCCTGCGCCGAGAAGAGTCAGCCAGAGCTTCCCCGACGTGGGCATCAGCCCAAGGGCGCCTGTCCTTGCTCCTCTAATCTCTCATCTCTGCCCGGACTCCACGCTAGGGAGGGATGGGAATGAATGACGTCTGGGGCGTGCGCCCCAGCTCGCGGGCACCGCGCCCCCCACTGCTTCCTTCTCAGATTCCAAAGAAGATGTAGCGGCCGGGAAGGAAGAAAGCCGGTGCTGTCAGCGCGCAGCTCCGACAGGGACTCGGCGGCCAGGCGCCCGCGCTGACGCAGGCTGGCCTGGCACCGCCGGGTGCCCACTTCGCCCGGCGCGCTGGGGGATGGGCGGCCAGCCCCCGGAGGGCGAGCGCCAGCCCGGGCTTCCTATTTCGGGAGCGGGATGGGGGTGGGGGCGGGCCACGCCTCATCACGTGACACGGGGGTTATTTAAAGCGGCAGCGCGGGCTGCGAGCCGGGGTCCCGGAGTCCTTCCACGCCTGCTTTGTCGTTTCGTTAACAGCCTAGCCCATCCTCACCATGGCGGACGCCTTCGCAGGCACCTGGAAGCTGGTGGACAGCAAGAACTTCGATGACTACATGAAGTCCATCGGTGAGCCGGGCTCGGGATGCTGGGCTGGGGAGGGTCTGGCCGCGTGCCCAGCCCGCGCAGCGCTCCCGCCCTCGCTGGTACCCTGCAAGCCTGCTACATCCCTCCTGGTCAAGGTTGGGGGGTAAGGGGACCCGGAAAAAGGTGGCAACCTGGGCTAGGGCCTGTGGGGAGGGGGCTTTCGTGGTCTGAACCTGGCGGATTCCCACGTGGGAAGGCTCAAGGAAGCAGATATGCCGGTGATGTGGGAGTTGAGGGGTGCTTTTCGGGAAGAGGGGTATATGTTCTGGAGGGTTTGGCTAAAAAGGTGGGAGGCTAGCTAGGGGAGGAAAAGAACAGGAGCACGGGCGGTTTAGGAATTGTAACCGTGAACACAGGAAGGGAATCGTGCCGGCAGGGAGTGTACTATGGCCTACAGAAGCAGGGGATTCCCTGGAGGAGGGAGATGGAAGAGTGGGTAACCCCAGCAATGGGATATGGGGAGGTGAGCTAGGAACCCACAGTTAGCAACAACCCCTGCTTCACCATGTTGGGTTAGGTGGATGCCCTTTCTCACCAGCCAGGCTCTGACCTTGCCTGCAGGGTGTGTAACCAGGCTAATTTAATCGGGGTCTGAGCCTAGTGGTGAGATGGGGCAAGAGGCCCCCGCATCAGTGACAACCCAAGGCCTAGCCACTCAGTGGGGAGAGGTTCAGGGGAGAAAGCCATTGGACTTCTGGGATGCAGCAAGACCAACGCCTGCTAACCACGGGGGAGGAGGGGTGATGAGGGGAGTGGTCTTTGCTCTAGGCAGGTGCGGTGCTGGGTGCAGAAGGGTAAAAATTCAAATAATCTTATAGGTGAGGTCCTTGGAGATTCTCATACCTTGCTTAGTTCAACAGATAGGGAAACTGAGACTCAGAGAAAGTAGGAACTTGTCATAAAAATTCCACAGCAGATCAGAAAACCTGGATTTATAGATCTGCAACCCCGATCAGTTCCCATACGGGCCCTGTGGGCGCGGGAGTGGCTGGAAATGCTTATCTAATGATTGACCTCAGCCCTTCCTGAAATCCCCAGCCATGAGGTTATCCTAGAAGATCTATCTCCAGGCTGGGACAGGGAAAACTGGAATGTTGATCATGGTCAAGCTACGTTCCATGCCTTCCTCCCAGGGAAGGCGGGCTGGATTTCAGCAGATCCCCAAAGGGGAAAAGATCCACTCCAGGCACCTCTCACCTCTGTTCCTAACCTTTTTCTGAAATAGGGACCACACTTGGCTCTTGAGGCCTACCTATGCCGGGCACTATGCCCACTGACTCCTGAGCTGTTGGGGAAGTCGGAATGCCCAGGGTTTGTTCCTCCTCCCAAGCCTCCCACAGCAGATTCCAACTGAAGACCTGGTCCCTGAAAGGGGTGGCAACATCCTTCCCACCACTGCTTCCTTATTTTGCCCCAGCTTGGGCTCGGGGACTGAGAGCCCACCCCGTCGGCTTTTCTTTTTACACTGGTAGAAAGGCTGAGACCCATGGGGGAGAAAAGCGCCTCCTCAGCTCTCAGTAAATAGCTTCAGCTTCATTTATAAGTAGAGCCCACCTCTTTCCAAGTCCCCCGAATTGTCAGCCCAGTTTCATTCTCAGTTCCTCCTGGTTTAGTTCTTCCTTCCCTCTCCAGAGGATCCCTTCCTCAAACACTCCGCTCCTCCAGGTAGGTCTTAGGCAAACAGAACTCGCTCCCTGTGCAGAGATAAGGCCCAGCTCTCCTGACTCAGACAGCCGGGGGTGAGGCCAAAGTCCCTCACCGACCAGGCTGGGTGGGCCAGCTGCAGGTAGCTACAGAGGTAGCCCGTGCCCATTGTTTTAGACCAAGGGTTCTCAGGGGGCAAAGGTAGTACCAGTGATCACAGACACACATCGCAGGAGGCAGAATGGCCCAGGAATAGCAAACAGTTTTGGAGCCTAGATCAAATCTGGGTCAAGTCAAATAAATAATAAAACCCACCGTTCAGGGCTGTTATGAGCATTTATAGTACAATAACCCAGGGAGGGCATGGGATAAGTTCCTCGCTGCCAACAAGCTCTATGTAGCCAGGCACGTTTGGGGACTCTAAAGTACAGATCACAGGATCACACCTTAGACTTTGCCTACGGGCTCTTTGTTCCGCACTCTCTTGCAGGACACTTTGGGCTTTGCCCAGACCCAGGGAAGCTATGCTTAGGTCAGGAGGGGGTCTCCATCGGGCCTTAGACCAGGAGCCAGGAGACCTGGATCCAAGTCCTGACTGCACTACCACTTTAGGCCTCTGCTAAACCTGTACAATGAGACAGACAAACCCTTCGCCTACTTCCTCGATCTGGGATAAGAGACTTTGAAATTGTCTTGTTGCTGTATACGGGGGACAAAGGCACCGGTGCGTCTCAAGGTAGAAACTCCCAAAGGTGGAACACTTATCACATGGCCTTGGAAGGAAAAGTCCACATTTCTTCCCTAGCCTGTGGCTTGAAAGCTGCTCAGGTGCCCAGCAGGGAGCCCCGTGCTCCGGCCCGAGAGGCACTATCGCAGAGCAGGTACGTGAGCTCTGCAGTCACAGTTCAGATGTGTGACCCTGGGCTTCTCTGTGTTTGCATCTGTGAATTGGGGATAATAAATCAACCCTTCAGGAAGACTGCAGGATTGAATGAGAACACATATGCAGTTCTTACCACACAGAAAGCACTTAACTTATTCTAATCTCAGCTCTGCCACCAACTTGCTGCATAATGCCTTAAGTTCTGATCTGTCTAATGAGATCAACTGTGTCTCTTCACCACATAAGACTGAATAATTTTTTAAAAAGACCATACAAAGTCTTGGAAGGTTCTCATCCTCTTCTTCCCTCTTTCCCACATCCAGCCTGAGTTGTTCATCGAGTTCCTTGTACCCCGCCTCTCTCCTCCGGCTTATACTCATAACCTTCCCTCTGCTCTCAGGTGTGGGTTTTGCTACCAGGCAGGTGGCCAGTATGACCAAGCCTACCACAATCATCGAAATAAATGGGGACACGATCATCCTAAAAACACAAAGCACCTTCAAGAACACAGAGATCAGCTTCAAGCTGGGGGTGGAGTTTGACGAGACAACGGCAGATGACAGGAAGGTCAAGGTGAGTCAAGGAGGGGGCATGGGGAACGCACGACCCTGAGACCCTGAAGGGGAGTGAGCTGGTAGTCTTGGAGGCTATTATTGCAGTGGGGGATTGAAATAGACAGCCTTAAAGCCTCTACAGTGCCGGAATGTTCCAGTGCTAAGTGCATGAGTCCTGCTCTCGTTTTCCTCCATTTTTGGGAAGCATCCGCCAGCTGCCTCTGGGAGTGGGCAGCAGAGCCAGTTCTGACCTCAGTGTCTACTCCCGCTCCAGCTGGGTGACCTTGTGAATGACATGCAGTTACTCTGGGTTCCTTTCCTCTTCCCAGATGGGGGAGTGGTGTGGCCATGGCTGTTACCTCAAGTGCTTTAGGAATGATGCCCAGAAATCAGGCCCTCCACTGAGTTAACAGGTCATCCTGGCCTCCAGCAGCAAGGGAGGAAGCTGGGGACAAGGAGTGAGACCTACTCAGATGCTTCCTCTTCCCCAACTCCCACCTCCAGGGCTTGGCCAGTGACCCTGAGGAAGTATTTCCCATGCTGCCAGTCCACAGGCAGGACAAGTTATGATCTGGACAGGGCATTGTCCTGGATGTGTTTGTAGTGTCTTCTGACCAAGCCTTAGTCCACATCCTCAGGGCTGTCACCCTGCAGTGGCTCTTTCTTTTCTTTTTATATATTATTGATTTCAGAGAGGAAGGGAGAAGGAGCGATAGAAAAATCAATGAGAATCATTGATTGGCTGCCTCCTGCACGCCCCCTATTGGGGGTCAAGCCCACAACTGAGGCATGTGCCCTTGACCGGAATCGAACCCGGAACCTTTCAGTCTGCAGGCTGACGCTCTATCCACTGAGCCAAACCAGCTAGGGCTGCAGTGGCTCTTTCTTGGCAGCTTGCCTCAGGCCTCCCCTGGGCTAGGCATGGGAGAGAGGACTAAGGGCCTTTGACCTCTACAGACTCACATTCAGCCCTCAGCCGTTTCCCTTGCTCACAGCTGCCCCGGGAAGGATCTGGTCTCTTCCCTGTGGAGGAAGATGGAGCTCAGCCCAGAATTGCAGGGGATGCTGACAGCAGAATTCGGATGGTGCCCAAAGATGCAGCCTATCTGGGAAGTGGCTGTCCCTACCACATGCCTGTACTTCCTTGAACTAGCCCACCTTGAGGGGCAAGAACCCCAACTAAAGACAACAGTAGTTCCCTGGGATACCTGGCTAAAAATAATTTGCTGAGTGGGCAAAAACGAAGAAAACTAGCAATGAGGATGTATCACCAGCACTCCCATCCCCCAACATATGTGCACAACCTTCTCAGATTCTTCTACTGAACTCTGCTCAGTCAGGGTCCCTTAGCCTGGCCTAGACCTCCCCAAATTCCTAGAGGAGAGAATGGGAGAGCTGCCAAGTGAGAACCAGCTGATGCAGGCTGGTAGTACCCGGAAGACTAAGTGGGCGTTTGGCCAGGGCTGTGGGACACTACAAGGGCACCCAGTCCCAGGCCCTGGCAGTTGCTGCCCACTTGTCAGCTGAAGGGGTCACATGATGTGGACCAAGAAGAAGGGTGGGAATACAGAGCAGGGGCCTAATTTTCTAATACCCCCCAACCCCAAGGGTCTTTTAGATGTTATATGTGATCACTAGGCTGGAGTCTGAGGACTCTCCTTGCCAGTCTCTCCCGGGGATATGGGTTGGTACATGACCCTGTCTTAGGGACACTGGGGCTGTGGCATCACCTAGAATACAGGACAAATGCCCGTCAGAACACTGATGGCGCTTTTCAGAGCCAGGCTGTCTGGCTCGGCCACACTGCCTGCCTCTCTACTTGTCCAGCACTAAAGGCCCCTTCCCAGCCAGCAGTACTGGAGCAGAGGCTGGAGGTGAGCTGGATATCCTGCAGGGCTGACTGGAGGGGGGCTGCCTGAGCTCTGGGCCTAGCACCATCATTAGTTGGGCCAGAGGTTAAGTCCTCTGTGACCGAGGGACCAGACCCCATGCTGTCCCTCAATCACTCAGATTACATACAGCTCAGGCCTCTACCCTGTTTCCACAGTCCACAGTGACGCTGGATGGAGGCAAACTTGTCCATGTGCAGAAATGGGACGGGCAAGAAACAACACTTGTGCGGGAACTCGTGGATGGCAAACTCATCCTGGTAAGATGGACAGCTCTGGAGCCTTTCCCAGTTGGTTACCACTGCTGCCCCTTCAGCCAAGCATGTCGTAAAAAGTCAAGGTCTCCCCCTGGCAGCACTGGAAGCTGGGACGATGGAGGGTGGAGAACCTGCTGGGGTGATAGTGGGTGGGAATTTTCTGTGTAGTGCTTTGGACTCACATCTCAGGCCTAGGTTCAAATCTCAACTTACAGGCTGTTATGGCTTTGGACAAGTCACCTTCAAGTCCAACTGCAACAATAGCAACACCAACCCTGAAGGGCTGCTGGGAAGTCTGAATAAGACCGTGGATGCAGAGCACAAAGCGTCACTGACATGGGAGGGAGACAGCAGATGCTCCATAGCCTTAGTTTCCTGTGTTGCTGCTTTGCCTTGCCCCAGAGATAGAAAGCAGGGCCAGATCTGACCCCAAGTCCCTAGGAAAGGCTCCCGCCTTCTATCACAGTGGTCCCTCTCCTCCCTAGGACTGTGCTGCCACATGTAAAGCCTTTGGGCAATAACAGGCTGGTGACCTGTGGGGCACTGACTGACTGCACACCTCATTCCAGCCCCACCTCCTCTCAGTGCTTTTCACGCCTGGCCTACTGCAAGTACCTGAATACGGACTGGGCAGGAAGTGACAGTCAGGCTGGCAGATCTGTCTGTTCAGGGACAAATCTGGGGGTCTCAGTGAAGAATGTAGACTTGAATGAACACCCTTAGGCCTGGGGACAGAGACAGCAGCCAGCCTTGGTCTCTATGTCCTAATTCCATGGGGCCTCAGATTTCACTCTGCACTTCATGGCAGATCTTCGCGGGTCAGTGCATTCCTGCACTCACACAGAGCAGGGTCCTTGCAGAGTTAAGAATGAGGTGCCTACCTCTGGCAGAGATGTAATATGCAGGACCAAATACTCCCTGGGCAATCAGCTATGGTGAGACCATGGGCCTGGCTTTATGCCAGGCTGGATGGTGGTGGTTTAGGACTCTGGTCCTGGGATTACCCAAGTTAGGGAAGGAAAGGAGGTTGGCCTAGCACAGCCCTTCCCTAAGAGTCTCTGAATATTTGCATCCACCTATTGTGTAGACACAACATGCTAGGCGCCATCTTAGGCTTTAAGGATGAAGGGAGAAGAATGGTGCAAGGGAAAGAGAAACACTCTAGATCTTGACCAACTTCCTCTCAAAACTCATTTTTCCCAAATCTCTAAAAGAGAGATCACATGTGTAACTTAGAGACCTGGTGTAAGTATTAGAAAAAATATGTATGTCAAGTGCTGGGCATATAGTAGGCCGTCAATAAATGGAGTGCTTCTAATGTTTGTTCCCTCACCCCTGCCCTAATCGGACTCTCTCTTTCCTTCCAGACACTCACCCACAACAATGTAGTGTGTACGCGCACTTACGAGAAGGAGGCATGACCAGCCCACTGCTTCACTGACTGCTCTGCAGCCAGCTGGCTACCCCTGGACTTAGCACCAGATTGCCTCGTCTTTTCCTCTGGCATTTTTGTATAAATCCACCTTGGGGGGGAAATTCTTCTGGGGTCAGGTGCACCATCCTGGATACAGTTCCAGTTCTCATTGTGTTTGTCTGTCTTAACTGCATCCAAAGAGTGCTCTGAGGTCAATAAAGCAGAGCCAAGGCCACCCAGTTGCCTTCTTGCCTTTGGTGACATGACTCCATGAGTCTGTTTCCCTGTGTCTGAAAGTGGGCAGAAACGCCTGCCTGAGGGTCACTCAGGAAGAAGCACTGGATGACACTGAAATGGACAGTCTCTGGGACGGTGGTAGCTGACCACCTTACACATACAATAGAACAGCTGTACCTACACCCTGCCTTCACTTCCTCCCCATGGCCAAATGAGCTAGTCCAACCTGGACTCAGTGGCAGGGCTTCCCCAAGCTTGGCTACTGGACTATCACCTTGGGCCACCGGCACTGAATGCCCTTGGGTCTGGACAGTTGTCCTTCTCTGCAATGCTGTGGTCTCCCTTTTTCCAGAATGTAGGCTCAGGACAACGGATCCAGGCTTGTGCCATTTTGGTGGGAAAAAATGCCCACTGGCCAAGATGACTGCTGAGCTCCCACCAATGCCCAGGCCATTATCCCAGTTGTAAATTCTCACTGGTTCTCTAATCAGCTCAGAGGGAAGAGGTCATCTGATTACAAAAGGGAGGGCTTATTAGTGATAAGAAGGCTGTGACCTGCTAGTACATCTGGCTCTGAACCTCAGCAGACCTTTCTCCACAGTCTAAAGTTACATATTAAATGTTTTTCTGTCAACTTGTAGACCCAGTGACTTCTCCTGGGAAGAGGTATAACAGCAATAAGAACTTGCAGTAAGTTTAAAACCAAACACACTTCCATTTAGTGCCAGGCATTTAAGCAGGAACCTGAAGTGGAATCCATTGACTCCTAGTATTAAACACAAAGTAAAGCAATGATCTTAGCTCGAGCTGTCTGGTTTGGTGGTCTGGCAGAATGTCACACACAAGCTCAGTCACTACAATGGTTTCTGGCTGCGGAACACTGGCTGTCACTTCTAGCATAGCAGAATCATGTTAGGGGGATGGAAAGAGTGAGCACCACTTCTTATGTTCTCCCTCAGACTGCCAGGCTCCCTCCATGCCCCTGTGTTGGATACAGCAGAAATCACCCACCAGTCAGCCCAGGGTGAACCAACAGGGAGGGGCCAGACACACTTCAACTACAGCCATACTCCCACAGCAGTAACTGACTCTAGCCTGGACTCCCACAGGAATCAGGCTCTGGCAGTGACAGCTGGAGAGGGTAAAAGGACCTCCTGCTGAATGAAGGAAGTTGGGTGAATGGATGGGTGAGCTGCAGGGGTCACTTGCAAATGGACCAGGAGTGACAAGGAAACAACAACTCATTCAGGCAGATGCTTTTGACATCTGGCTCCCTGCAGCATGAGAGGAAGCCGTCTCCCAGTGGGAGAGTCACGGGGTGGGAGGCCATATTCTCACTACTGAGTCTTTCTAGGAGCCAGGGCTGCAAGGCACAAGGCTCCTGGGTCCCTCTTCTCTCAGCCACCCCCTCACTCTGCACTCTCACTCCTTGTGCTTCTTCTTGTGCTTCTTCTTCTTCTTCTTCTTCTTTGCCGCCTTGCTGTCCTTTGATGTGTGCCTTGCCCTCTTGCCTGTATCACTCTCAGAGTCTGAGCTGTCAGAGTCAGATGACTTCCTGTCTCTATGTTTCTTTTTCTTCTTTTCCTAAAAAGAAAATTTAAAAATTCAACATTGTGCATGTATATTTGCCTTTAAAAATCATGACATGTGATCACTAGAGGACCACTTGATATACAAAATATTAATTAAAAATAAATTATATCTTCAAGTATTAACAAGAAAAAATGCCCAAAGCAAGTAAAAGGATCAAGTCCTGCTACAGTATGTATTCTAGATTCCAGTGTGTTTAACATACATACCATACAATGTGTATATGTATATTTACATGTGCCTGTATATATTTAAAATACACAGAAAACAGTGGAAGGCACACAAAGTAGTAACAAGTATTACCTTGGGAATGTATTGGGGTCTTTCACTTTTTACTTCAGATAATTGTCCAATTTGATTTTTTTTAAAACAAGCATTTATTACTTTCATTTGTAAAAGCAGATATTGAAGCTGAAAGGAGTCCTTAGAGACCACCTAATCTACCTAGAGAGTGCCTCACATGCCCAAGGTCACAGGCTAAGAGAGTAATAGATTTAGGACTCCTGACTCCCAGTCTGGTTTCTATTAGTTCCTGCTGCCAGGGTAAATAACTGCCATCAATTAGTAAGGCTCTACCTGTTGCCCTTGAATATTTATCATCTCTAACCTTCATAACAATCTTATAAGATTTTGTTGATAAAAAATTAAGGAAGAACTTCCTCAAAACTACCCACTACACCTTGCTGCCAGAGTAACAGCACAAACTCATAAAATATGGGAGGCAGGTTCCTAGGCTTTTGTGGGGTGCGCTGGGCAGTTTTTCAGCTTTGCATCAACCTTCTTGAATTGTAAACGTTTATATTGCCTTAGTAAGGTTTCTAAGAAGGAGACATTATGGGAAGAGAAAGAAACAGAGTAGAAGAACACGAAGCTCCTGCTCCTATAGGCTTTCAACCAGCATCCTGAAAGCTGTGAGTTTGCCTGAGTGATGCACCAGGTCTTAGGAGCTGGCAGTGAGAAATGAGAGAGAGAGACAGACAGACAGACAGAGACAGAGACAGAGAGAGAAAAGACACCAAACCAGGTGTTAGAGACTTGAGCTCTGGCTTTGCCACTTACTATTCTGTAACCTTGGGCACATTATTTCACCTTTACCAAGTTTCCTCAAATGTAAACAGATAAGAATAGAAAAAAAAAAAAAAAAAAAAAAAGGCAAGAGAAAGGTCACATGGCTGTGGTTAAGATTTAATGAGATAGTATCTGTGGCTAGAGAAGCTGAAAGCCACTTGCCCCAGATCCCACAGGCAGGGTTGGGATCTGCATGTAGATCACGGGATTGGAAATCTGAATTTTCCTCTGTAGCATACAGTCCCTCTTCCTATATAGTGCTAGAGGCCTCCTGGCATGATGATCACTTACTACGATGTGACTTGAAACAGGAGATTTTTTTGAACCTTAGTTTTCCTTCTAGTAAATTGCAAGTAATAAATATCTACTTCAAAGGATGCTATGAGTATTACACAAGACAAATTCTAACTATAGTACCTGATACATGGTAGACACTCAGGGGTAGCTAGAAGTATTGTATTACCCTCTCATTTCAGAGAACTCCCAGAATGTTCTGACAATTTGGCTATGTATCTATGGCAGATAAGCCAAAGTTTTGAGAGGAGATTAAACAAAAAAAAATTTTGGAGTCTCCAATAGCGTAGAGAGAGGGGAAGCTTCCTAGGCCCACATTACCAAGCTATAGGAACCATGACTGGGAGGAGCGGAGAGTTGGCAAATCAAAGGTTTGGCTTATGGTACTGCACCTTCCTGGGTGCCAAGATCATGGAAGCCCATCACAGACTATATGGGCTTAGGAGTCTCACAGGCTCTGCCCCTTAGGTAAGGCAGGGGTCTGGGGAAGTAAATGAGCAAATGCAGAGTCTGGTGCCCATTCCCTCAAAGCCTGGCCCAACCTGGAAAAATAAATGAGGACGGAGAGTAATAATACTTCCTTACATCCAAGTAGCACTAGTTTATCAAGCTCTCTGCATCCCTTATCTTTTTTAAAAAATATATATTTTTATTGATTTCAGAGAAGAAGGGAGAGGGAGAGATAGAAACATCAATGATGAGAGAGAATCATTGATCGGCTGCCTCCTGCATGCCCCACACTGGGGATCGAGCCCGCAACCTGAGCATGTGCCCTGACCAGGAATTGAACTGTGACTTCCTGGTTCAAAGGTCAACGCTCAACCACTGAGCCACACCAGCCAGGCCTTTTTAAAAAAAAAAAAAATCACCACCTGATGATATGTTTCCATTGATTCTAGAAAGAGAGGAAGAGAGGAAGGGAGGGAAGGAGCGGGGGGAGAGAGGGAGAGGGGAGAGAGAGAGAGAGAGAGAGAGAGAGAGAGACATCGATGTATGAGAGAAACATCCATTGGATGCGCCTGACCGGAGACAGAACTCTCGACCTTTCTGGTGTACAGGACAATGCTCCAACCAACTACATCCTTTACTTTTTTTTTTTATTAAATATATTTTTATTGATTTCAGAAAGAGGAAGGGAGAGGTAGAGAGATAGAAGCATCAATGAAAGAGAAACATAGATGGGCTGCTTCCTGCATGCTCATGGGGGATTGAGCCCACAACCTGGGCATATGCCCTGACCAGGAATGAACTGGCGACCTCTCGGTGCATGGGTCAATGCTCTACCACTGAGCAACAGAGGTTGGGCTGCATCCCTTATCTTATAATAACAATCTGGTAAGGTCAAAGTTCAGGAATTATTAGTCCCATTTTAGAAATGAAAAATTGCAAAGTAGAGATGTACAATGAGTTCACCCATACTATAGTGATGAGAATGTGGTACTTTCTTACTCAGAGTTTGGCATTATTTACACTTTGGTCTCTTTCAAAGATGCAGGCTCAGAAGGAACAAAGAGAAAAACAAATCATTTGAGAACTCCGGCATGCTAGCACATGTACTCTACTCAGCAAGGAGGAATAACAGACCTCAATCTTGATGCAAACCGTCTTTTGCAACCCAAGCAAAGAAAATCTAGTACTCCAGCAGATGGCATCATTTTCATTGTGTGTCTTATCTTGAGCTAGAGAAGAACCATCACTTCACAAGTAGTAGTTCAAAAGGAAAAGTTGGGAGTTAGGGCAGAAGAAGATGGACAGCCACCAAAAGTGAAACTAACTTTTGGTTCCTCAACTGCATTCATGGGGGAAATGGAGAAGATAAAGGGTAAAGAAATTACCCAGGGGTGTAAGCCCTTGGCAAACAGGCCAGGAGGGACATGGGAAAGAAGCCACTGCTCAAAACTGCTCTCTAGGAAAATCACTTGTCCCATGCCACAGCAGCTAGCCCACCCATTTTCTCTACAGTTCTGGAACAGTATAGCAGCAGCCAGAGTAAGAGAAAAAGCAAAGCAAAAGCTGAAATGGGAACAGCTGTGAGAGGGGAGTAACAGCAGCTAACATCTACTGAATACTTACTTTTCTAGATGCTGAGCTAGGCAATTCCACACATTCTTTAACCTTCACAGCAAATCTATTAAGTGGGCATAACTTTCCCTATATTTTTAGGCAAGACTTATAACTTCAGAGATATTGACTGAGATAAAATGACTTGCCCAAGTGGTAGAACCTGTATTTGACTCAGGCTGGAGGTCCCTATGTGGATGTTCTTTTTTTTTTTTTTACAGAGAGGAAGGGAGAGGGATAGAGTTAGAAACATCGATGAGAGAGAAACATCGATCGATTGCCTCCTGCACACCCCCTACTGGGGATGTGCCCACAACCAAGGTATATGCCCTTGACCGGAATTGAACCTGGGACCCTTCAGTCCGCAGGCCGACGCTCTATCCACTGAGCCAAACCGGTTACGGCGTGGATGTTCTTTTGAGCCCTGTCTAGATTATAGGCAATAACTAACTTAGTACTTCCCAACTAAAAGGCACTGATTTGGCCAGAAATCAAACAAACAAGCACTTTACTTTTGGGAAATAAGAATAGTGCTTTTCTAACCGGTGTGCTGCAAGAATTTTTAAAACATGCAATACCTGACTATTTAGCCAGGGGCACTGACCTCTTTTCCCTTAGATTTTCAAATAAAAAAATGACAACAGCCAACACAACAATAGCCGTCCGGTGTGAATGATCAAAAGTACACCTACACTTTTTGTCAGAATGGCAAAAACAAAACAAAACAAAAAAACACTGTATTTCCTGGTGTGCTGCAGAATTTTAGTAATTTGTTTATGTGTGCCATGAGATGAAAAAGGCTGAAAATCGCTGGGATAGACGGTGATTCCTGGCTAGAAGTTGCCTCTAAGGCACCAGTTTATCATATATTAGAAAAGGTAAGACCAGAAGAAGTTTTATTAATCAACTCACAAATATTTACTGAATTTTACTATCTATTAAGTTCTTTAAAGACCCATGGTTACATACAGTGTTGCTTAGGCAATGAGAACACAAAATTTTTTAATAGAATTCAGACAAATAGAGAGTACTATTTGCACTAATAGTAGATGCAAACTAAACACACTCATTGAGTGGAGCCTGGCACCATTCCTCCAAACCTAAGCCAACCTCATCAAACAAGGGAAATAATAACTCCTTTTAATCATATAGTACATTTATTCATCAAATATTTACTGAGTACCTTCTATGAGCCAGAAATATCTATTGATTAGTCTTTTATAATAGTTGAATGAGGTCAGAAATTAGGAACCAGAAGCCTTCAAGGAACAAATTATCTAATTAAGGAGAAAGACTAATTAAGATAGTAGGCAGTCCATAGAAGTGATGTAAGAAAAGTACAAAAAACATGCCATGGACACGCAAGGGAGAGAAATCAATCATGCCCGACGAATTTGAGGATGGCTTCATGAAGGATATGTATGTATTGTGCTCTTGAAGAACTAGTTTTGGCAGGTGGCATGGTGGTGGTAGTGTTGACAGAGGAAGGGGAGCAAGGGCCTTCCAGCCAAAGGGAAGATAGAATGAGGCAAATGCTTGCAAGATCTTTCGAAGTAACAAAGTATCCTGTGTGGATTATTAACTATGCACTGGATCCCATCCCTTCTCTCCTACTCAACATTGGCCCAGGGATTGTCTCCTCTCTTTTGCATCAATTTTTCCTCTTTACTGGCTCATTCCCAACAATAAACAAACAAATAAAAACCTTCTGAACAATTTTAACCAGGTTGTTACCTCGCCATTTTACTGAAACAGCTCTTGTCAAAGCTACCCATGACCTTCCCATAGCCAAATCCATGGTCAATTCTTGGGCCTCATTTACTTGATCAGTTGCATTCAACACAGAACATTTCCTTACAACACATTCCTCATTTCACTTCTACCACATTCTCTTATTTTTCCACCAACTTCCCTGGCTGTTCCTTTTCAGTCTTCTTTGCTGATACATACTCATCTCCATAATATCTATAAAAGTTGGAGCACTCTGGGGCTCAAGTCCTCAAACCCCTTCTCTCCCCTATATTTACTATCCAGATGATCTCATATATGAATTTACATACCATCTATATGTATCCCAAATTCATGTCTCTTTTTAAAAAATGAAATATAATTGACTTATATTAGTTTCAGATATACAATGTGGTGATTCAATATTTATGTACATTACAAAGTGAAACCCACAATAAGTCCAGTTACCTTCTGTCATCCTACAAAGTTGTTACACTACTGACTATATTCTCTCTAAATGTGTATCTCTTACCTGAGCCTCTCCTTTAACTCTGAACTATACACCCAACTGCCTACTCTACACATCCATGTGTATATCTGATGGGCATCCCAACTCACATGCCTTGCCTGCGCCCAAACCTACTCCCAGCTTTCTTTCCCATATTCATATATAGCAACTCAAACTAAACCCCACTCCCATTCTTACTTCTGCATTCCTTCCTCTCTTAACTCAAATCTTCCAGTTAATCATCTTTAACTGTTCTCTTTCCTAACTCATAACCAATTACTCAACAAGTTCTGTCAGCTCTACCTTCAAAATTGAGCCACACTTCAATTCCCTTCTCACCACCCCCACCTTCATTCTAGTCTAAGCCACCATCATCTCACCTGGATTATTAACAATGGCCATTAATTGCTCCCACTCTTGCTTTCTGACCATTTAGTTTACGCCTAACAGCCAAAATAATTCTCTTAAAAGCTAAGTTAGAACATGTCATCCATCCCTCTAGTCAAAACCTCTAATGACATTCATCTTACTCCAAGTGAAAGGTGAAGTCTTCATATTCTTCTAGACCAGTGATGGCGAACCTATGACATACGTGTCAGAGGTGACATGCGAACTCATTTTTTTGTTTTTTTCTTTGTTAAATGGCATTTAAATATATAAAATAAATATAAAAAATATAAGCCTTTGTTTTACTATGGTTGCAAATATCAAAAAATTTCTATATGTGACACGGCACCAGAGTTAAGTTAGGGTTTTTCAAAATGCTGACACGCCGAGCTCAAAAGGTTCGCCATCACTGTTCTAGACAGCCCTGGGCTTCCTCTAACTTCCTCTCTTCTCATTCACTTCACTCCAGCTACACCGGCCTCTTTACTATTCCCCAAACATGCCAACAGCTGGCTATTGTCCTTACTGAAAAGCTCTGTCTCAACTTATGAGTAGCTTGCTTTCTCACTTTCTTCAAACATCCACTCAAATGATGCTTTATGAGAAAGGCCTGCCCTTACCACCCTATCTAAATGTCAAGTCACCTATCCCACCTGCCCCCATTCTAGTACTCCCTAGCTCTCATAACCAAATTAATTTTTCTCCATAAAACCTATCACTACTTGACATATTAGTAATATTTTGTATTTGGTTTAGCAATTTATTGTCTGTGACCATGTCAGAAGGTAGGTAGGTACATGAAAACAGGGACTTTACCTGTTTCATTCACTATTGTACTTGCAGTGACCAGAACAGAGCTAGGCACATAGCAGATGCTCTTTTAATATGCTTTTTTTTTCTTTATTGATTTTAGAGAAAGAAGGGAGAAGGGGAGAGAGAAACATCGATGTGAAAGAGAAACATCATCGGGGATCAAGTCCACAACCCAGGCATGTACCCCAACCGGGAATCGAACCAATGACCTTCTTGGTGCATGGGGCGATGCTCAACCAACTGAGCCACACCAGCCAGAGCAGCAGATGCTCTTTTAATGAATCGGGTTGGAATACAGTGTATGGGAAGGGACTGTGAGAGATGATGCTGGAAAATTGGACAGATTGTGAAGAGTCTTAAAGGAATTCAGACTGTACTGGATGACTCGGTGCTCAAGCAAAATGGACCCAGGACTGGCAATCTCTCTCTCAGATGGCCACCAGAAGTTCTCTGGACAACAGGACAGAGCCAGCATTGCAGCCAAAGGATGACATTCCTATTTCTGTTCTTCCATATATAATTCAGCAGAAAGTAATTATAGTAGCCACATCAAAAGAATAAAATTATATTCTGGATCAAACATAGCTAAAATTCACTATAATCAGTGGAAAGCCTGATACCCAAGGCACATGCTTTCTCAAAATATAGCACTGATTCAGAAAGACTCATGATGGCATATGACAAGTAAAAGAGGCCAGCAAAGCCCTGAGCACAGGTTCATGGAAAAATTTTCAGTGCTTCATTACAAAAACCTCTATTCGAATTTTGCCAACCACTTCATATCCCATTTCCATTTGAAAAACAGTTTCCTCTTGTCCTAATTATGCCCAACAAAAATCACTTACAGTTTTCAGACACTGGAACAAAAATTGTCGTGGTACCAAATCGGTATGTAGAACTAAACCGATGCATACTAGATTTTTGGACAAGGGTATACATTCAATACATGCATACTTGATAAAAAGAGTTTGGGGGGATAATCTGGTTTCTCTTCGGATCCCACAAATCTTTCACCTTTTAAAAAAGAGTTGGAGGATAAAGAGTTGGGGGCTCAGGACTAGAAGATATTCTTACTCCTGCCCCCGCTCCCTTCATTACTACCTACAAGCAGCAGTAGGAGTCAGTCCCCATTACTCTCCAAACTGAGGGCAGGTTTCACTGAGCAATGGAACCGGAGGAGCTATACAGATAGCAGAGATCATGGAGACTATTCAAAGGTAGCTAGGGCATGCCTATTATGTGCCAGCCATTATTTGGAACAGGTGACATCCTTTCTTTATCCTGGGCCATTTCCTGGTTCCCCAACATGCCTAGCACCTTCTCCTGCCTTAGAGGTTTTACATTAAGCATTCCCTTCCACCAGACTGCAGAAAGTGGGACAATGAAGCAGTCATGTGAAGAAGCAGAGATGAGAGCCCACTAGCCCGTTCCTTTCTGATTTCAGTTCTGGGTGGCCCAGCTATACTTCACTGCCTATCGCTGGGTTTCTATGAGATCCAATAATCCCCTTGTAGTGAGTGTCTGTCCTTTGCCACCAGATATACTTTGGCTGCTTATCGTTCTCCTTATGCGCTTAGCTGCTTGAGTGTAGGTGCTTTGTATGACCTTTATTTCACTGTAAGTGAGTTGTCCACCATATATGTCTTCCACACACTAGGCATTCCTGCTACCCACAATCTTATTTGGCAACATGGACTGTGGAAGGCATTCCTCTTCAGATGAACCTACTCAGTTCCACATTTGGCTCCCAGAGTCAACTCGTGTTAGAACAGGTATCCGAATCTAACATTCTTATACACTCCAAAACATCCAGCTGAGTTAGAAGATTTTATTGATACAAAAACCAACCTCTTTAGAGGGTAAAAGAAAACAGACAGGAGGCCTAGAATCTTGATTTACGGTTGTGAACAAAAGATAACATCAAACGGTTGCTAAGAGTAGTTAGTGACAGGGCAAAAACTAGCAAAGAAGTGCCCTTTGAGTCCCGATATCTCGAGCACCTAACACAATACAAAACAGATCCATGTGAGACACTCAATACATATTTGTTGAGTAAATAAATAATTGAAGAGCTAAATGAATTAATGGTTGAAGTGTGGTATACAAAAAAAGAATATTGGGTTAGTAATCTGAAGACCTGGGTTCATATTTCAGCACTGTCTCTTATAGTTGTGTGACTTCAGGTCAGAGAGACACTTTGTTTAATCTCCATTTTCCTAATATCTAAAACTGTGGCATAATAATAGAATTATAGAATTCTATAATAGAATTGTATAAGCATAAAACAAAATAAAAATATATAAGTATTTTATGTAAGGCATAAAAGATAATGAAGGGATTAACAATGAGATGAAAAGATGATACTAGATGATATCTTGGGAAAAACAGTAGACATCAAGGGGGAAGTTTTAATGGTTTCAAATCCTTAGAACACTTTTTAAACAAAGTGGACTCATGAGTTAAAAGTTCATATACACAAAGGTATTTTAACTTACGTTATGATGATTATTACTGCCATTGTTCATAGACCATTCCCCTAATAAGTGAAGAGTGATGGAGGGTAGGATAATCACTAAGCAGGTCACATAGAGCTTCGTATCTAGCAGATGCTAGGTAACTGTTTTAGAAAACTGAAATACGTATCTCAAAGAAGCCTTAGAAGCAAAGCAATAACTAATTGCACCAGGTGTATTAAGCAATGCAAAAACAACTTAACCAAAGATCCACAGAAATGATATCCATAGGACCACTTTAGGATTCTGGCAAATACCATTTAGAACCTAAAAGGTTAAAAGAGAAAGAAAAATTCCTGGAACATATAAATAAAATCAGAGTTAAAAAATCTAGCTCTACTAACGAAAATTACCTGTTTGTAGACATGATCTCATAAGCAAAAAGTCCTAAAGATCCCACACCAAAAAAACCCTGTTAGAACTAATAAGTGAATTCAACAAAGTTGCAGAATACAAAAATCAACACTCCCAAATCAGTTGCATTTCTAGACATTAACAATGAGCAATCCAAAAACAAAATTAAGAAAACAATTCCATTTACAGTAACATCAAAAAGAATAACATAGCCCTAACCGGTTTGGCTGAGTGGATGGAGCGTTGGCCTGCAGACTGAAAGGTCCCAGGTTCGATTCCAGCCAAGGGCATGTACCTTGGTTGCTGGCACAGCCCCAGTAGGAGGTGTGCAGGAGGCAGCTGATCGATGTTTCTCTCTCATTGATGTTTCTAACTCTCTATCCCTCTCCCTTCCTCTCTGTAAAAAATCAATAAAAAAAAATATATTCTTTTTTAAAAGAATAACATATTTAGGAATAAACTAAGGAGGCAAAAGGACTGGTACTCTGAAAACTATAAAACACTGCTGAAAGAAATCGAAAGACAATACAAGTAAATGAAAAAAAACACATATCTGTGTTCATGGATTAAGATGTCAATAACGCACAAAGCAATCTATACATTTGATATGTCTATCAAGATCTCAATGACATTTTTGTAGAAATAGAAAATACATATTAAAATTCATACAGAATCTCAAGGAACCCCATATACACAAAATAATCTTGAAAAAGAAGAATAAAGTTAGAAAACTTATATTTCCTGATTTCAAAACTTACTACAAAGAATAGTCAACACAGTGTTGCACTAGCATAAAGACAGACATCTAGACCAATGGAATAGATCAGAGAGTAAGAAATAAACCCTCAGGTATATAAATGATTTTTCAACAAGGATGCCAAGACCATTCAATAGGGAAAGCACAGTCTTTTCAACAAAAGGTGATAGGAAAACTGGATAGCCTCATGTAAAAATAATGAAGTTGGACCCTTACTTTACACTATATACAAACGCCCCCCCCCCACAAAAAAAAAAACACAAAAAAAATAAATAAACCTCAAAACGGATAAAAAACCTAAATGTAAAGTTAAAACTATAGTCATAGCCAGGCTCAACTGGTTAGAGTGTTGTCCTGATATGCCAAGGTTGCAGGTTTAATCTCCAGTCAGGGCACATACAGGAAGCAACCAATGAATGCATAAATAAGTAGAGCAACAAATATCGATGTTTCTTTATTTCTTTCTCTCTCCCTCTTTCTTTCTCTCAAATCAATCAATAAGGGAAAAAATTATGAAAAAGAGTTAAAACTATAAAACTCTTAAGCTTCATGACATGATTTGGCAACTTTTTTTTTTTTGAGAAACATCCGAGTTGTTGTTCCACTTATTTATGCATTCATTGGTGGCTTCTTGTATGTGCCCTGACTAGAGATTGAACCCCCAACCTTGGTGTATGGGGACAACATTCTAGCAACAGAGTAAAAAGGCAATCCAAGAATGGGAGAAAATATTTGCAAGTCATATAACTGATAAGGGATTGATATCTAGAATATATAAAGAGCACCCTGAACCCAAGGTCTGTACTTAAACCCAGTCTCTGACCACAAAGTCTCTGTCTTTAAGCAACAGCTACTAGTAGCTGACTTATATTGAGCTTTGCTGTATGCCTGGCACTGTACTCAGAGTTTTACATGCATCCTAATAACTTTATGAAGTTGATGCTCATTATTCCTATTTCACAAATAAGGAAACAAAGAAATTCAGTAATTAGCCTAACTTCTACAATGAGGAGAGGACAGAGCTGTGATGAAACATGCGCAGTCTGTTTCCTCTGCCCAGGTTCTTAAGTACCACCCTCAACTGCCTCCAAAAATGCAATTCCCCAGCACCTACCTGATATAATATGGTACAGCCATTTCAAATAAGTGGAATTGAGACTATGTGATAAAAACGGAAATATACTTATGACAAAGTAAAAAAGCAGAAAACAAAACTGTACATACATTTTTATTACACCTAGATAAAACATTTGGAAAACAGCTGGCAGAAAATATGTGCCACAATAATGTAATTCTGGTAAAATAGTCAGATTATGAACTGCCTTTCTTTTGTTTTATATTTTAACTAGAGGCCTGGTGCACAAGATTCATGCACTCGGGGGAGGGGGGGGGGGCAGGTCCCTCAGCCTGGGCCTGTGCCCTCTCGCAGTTCGGGAGCCCTCAGGAGATGTCCGCCTGATGGCTTAGGCTTAGCGGGCCATGAGCCTGGCTTCCAATTGAGCAGTGCTCCCCCTGTGGGAGTGCACTACCAGGGGGCAGCTCCTGTGTTGAGCATCTGCCCCCTGGTGGTCAGTGCACGTCATAGCAAATGGTCATTCTGCAGGTCGGTCAATTTGCATATTAGCCTTTTATTATGTACTAGAGGCCCAGTGCACGAAATTCGTGCACTTGTGTGTGTGTGTGTGTGTGTGTGTGTGTGTGTGGTCCCTCAGCCTGGCCTGCACCCTCTCGCAGTCCAGGAGCCCTGGGGGGATGTCCGACTGATGGTTTAAGCCCACTAAGCCATTAGCCAGACATCCTTAACATTGCCAAGGAGGCGGGAGAGGCTCCCACCACTGCCGCTGTGCTTGCCAGCGTGAGCCCTGCTTCTGGCTGAACAGCACTCCCCCTGTGGGAGCACACTGACCACCAGGGGGCAGCTCCTGCGTTGAGTGTCTGCCCCTGGTGGTCAGTGTGCATCATAGTGACCGGTCATTCCACCATTCGGTCATTTGCATATTAGCCTTTTATTATATAGGATACACTGTAGATGAGGCCCTCTAGAACCATAAGAAATGCAAAAAAGTCACTGTTAACTCATTCTCGAATTTCCCCCACTTAAAATCAAATTGCCCGCCCTGTGGGGCGTGTGCTGCACCTTGGGAACCACTGGGCTTGACACTTTTCCTCTCTGAGCTTCATTTCTGAATACATACACATATACCGTGGGAATTGTAATCTCTTCTCCGCCTACCTCACTGAGTTGTCATGAGGAGGTTCTGAGCTAATAAACTTAGAAATGTTTCATCAAGTAAGTGATGTCTAAACGGGAAGGGATTGTTATTTTTAAGCCCACGGGTACCCTTGCAGGTAGCAGGTGCTGATTAGAAGAGGAGGGCATGATTGTTTCATGGGACTGTAGCTATCGAACCTTTGCAGAGGGTTCCTCAGGCCTCGGAGGGGCGAGCTCTGGCCAGCAGCCCTGTAGCGGTGGTCGTCCCTGGAGGCACTGGTCGGTGGGGCACTAGGGGGCAGCGAGGCCGAAGAGGGAGTAACTGTCAAACCTCCCTGCATGGCACCATTCTTTAATTTGTATGTGGCCCTTTCGCAGCTGTATGTGCTCAGGGCAGGGCTCCAATCTTCTGGAGCGGGGTGGGGGCTGGGCCAGGGTGGGGCCAGGTGGGCTAGGAGGGCGGGTTTAGCCGTGGCCCCCAGCGAGGTTCGGTGCACTTCTGCTGCAGAGATGGTGCTGCTGCTGTCAGCGGGGAATGGGTCTGACCCTGGGGGCTGCTCGGGCCTGCCTCCACCTGGGTCTGGAGTTGTAGGGAGGAGAGGCGTGCCTGGCCCCAGTGGATGGGGCCCCGCAGCAGCGGGCCCCGGGTGCTCCAGGGGCGCTGACAGTGCGCTATTGTTGTGAGTGCCCCTGGCGGGGATGGCAGGGGAAGAGATTGGGAGTCGGAGGTGCGGGCTATGGCTACCCCTGAGGCTGGGTCTTCTCCCCGTCCGGTAAACCTCCCCGTCCTCCCAGGGGTGCAGGGGCTGGGGTAGGGTGTCTGTGTAGGGGGATTGGAAGAGCTCCCCATGGCCGCTTCCTCTTCCTTCTTTGCAGTCTGGGCTCCTGTCAGGCGCTCTCCTCAGACCCCCAGGAACTTGGCTCCCTGCTGCCCTGTCCCTCGGTTCTCGCTGGCCGCCTGCCTGTCAGGAGGCTGCCAGGGCACCCTGCTGCAGGCAGTGTGGTCCTGGGGCCGGGGTGGGGGTGTGGGGAGCAGCTCCAGTAAAGTTTAGTAAACCCCAGGTCCACATTGGGATTTGGCCACAGGGTCACGGGGGAGTTTGCCTGGGCCGGACAAAATTGCACCAGACCCGGAGTCCCGTCCCGTGGCCCCACAGCCCCGCCCACCCTGTTGAATGGTTGTGATGTGATAGCATTCTGGATAATTTGCATATTCCTCTATTATTATATAGGATAATAATAAAAGCATAATATGCTAATTAGACCAGGCATCCTTCTGGACGACCTTCCAGACAAAAGCCAGGGCTGTGAGGGAAGCCTGGGTCCCGGGTGCTGGAGGGAAGCCGGTGCCGGCAGCTGGGGGAAGGAAGGCCTACTCTTGCATGAATTTCGTGCACCAGGCCTCTAGTATAGGATAACAAAAGTATGTAGTGGTAACTTCCCTTTTCCCTCTTTAAATCAAGTCCTCAGATCTCTACAAGGAAGCTTCAAAAACTTCAAGAAATAAAGGTATGTAAAGCCAAGTCCTATGTTCAAAATAAAGCAATACTGCAGGCTGGGTAGATCCAGGGTTGCCTCTGTGAAGGAACTAAGCTAAATCTGGCAATGCTAAAGGTTTGCAGAAGGCTTCTGGAAGGCACTACTTGAAGCAGGGGCTTTTGCTAATTTCTATTTCTTTGATTCACAGAATATTACCAAACTAAAATAATACCGCCACTGCTCTAAATCAATGTTTTCCAAGTGTCAGTTATTGCTATAATATTGCCACATTTTAAAAAACATATATTTTATTGATTTTTTACAGAGAGGAAGGGAGAGGGATAGAGAGTTAGAAACATCGATGAGAGAGAAACATCGATCAGCTGCCTCCTGCACACCCCTTACTGGGGATATGCCTGCAGCCAAGGTACATGCCCTTGACCAGAATCGAACCTGGGACCCTTCAGTCCACAGGCTGACGCTCTATCCACTGAGCCAAACAGGTTAGGGCAATATTGCCACAATTTTTATTCCATGTGTTTACAACCTGCTATTTGTTTACTTAAAATTTTATTACTTTTTACTTTAAAAAGTTTTTTATAAAAGGGAAACTTTATAAGACAACTGTAAATAGAAATCTTACATCCCTTGCCATATGTAGAAGATTAACTATAAAAATAAACACATAGCCCTAGCTTGTTTGGCTCAGTGGACAGTGTCAGCCTGTGGAATGAAGGGTCCCGGGTTTGATTCCAGTTAAGGGCACATGCCCGAGCTCAATCCCTTTTGGGGGGCATGCAGGAGGCAGCCAATCAATGATTCACATGATTAATGTTCCTATCTCTATCTCCCTCTCCCTTCTTCTCTGAAATCAATAAAAATATATTTAAAAAATAATAAAATAAACACATAAAAAAGACAAAACAATGTTTTAGCTAGATATAAGTTACTACCTGCTACAGGTTGTAGCTGAAGAGGAATAGGGTTAGACAGTTTGTTTTCACAGGAGGCATTCTGGATTTTAAGTATAATAGAAAAATCACTAAAGATTTTTTCTTGCTGTTGTTAATCCTTACCAGAGGATACTTTTCCATTGATTTTTAGGGAGAGTGGAAGAGAGAGGGAAAGACAGAGAGAAACATCAATGTGAGAGAAACACACCAATTACTTGCCTCTTGCACAAGCTCTGACCAGGGCCACGGGCCGACGCTATATCCACTGAGCCAAACTGGCTAGGGCAGTGGTCGGCAAACTGCGGCTCGTGAGCCACATGCGGCTCTTTGGCCCCTTGAGTGTGACTCTTCCACAAAATACCGACTTCTGTGCATGGGCCACAAAGTTTCAATCACACTGTACGTGTGCGCCCGCATGTGGTATTTTGTGGAAGAGCCACACTCAAGGGGCCAAAGAGCCGCATGTGGCTCGCGAGCCGCAGTTTGCCGACCACTGGCTAGGTCATCATTGAAGAATTTTAAATAGGAAGAGATATGGTCTGATTGGATATTTTAACAACCCTCTTTGGGGAATTAAAAAATTAAATGAGAAAAGACATAAAAGAACTGAACACCACCAACAACCACTTTTACCTAAGTGACAATTATAAAACTTTGAAAAACAGTATGGTGATTCCTTAAAAATAAAAAAAATTTTCAAAATAGGATCACCATATATGATCCAGCAGCTCTACTTCTGGGTAAATCCCCAAAGGAATTGAAAGCAGGGTCTGGAAGAAATAATTGTACAACTATATTCATAGCAGCATTATTCACAACAGTCAAAAGGTGGAAGCAACCCAAGTGAAAGCAATGAATGAATGAATAAGTACTAGTAAAATATGGCATATACATACATGAAATATTAAGAAAGGAGATTCTGACACATGCTACACCCTGAGGACATTATACTACGTCAAAAAGACAGTCACAGAAAGACAAATACTGTATGATTCCACTTAAAGAGGTTTCTAGGGAAGTCTAAATCATGGAGACAGAAAGCATAATAGTGGTTATCAGGGGTTGGGGAAGGGGAAATGAGGAATTATTGTTTAATGTATAGACTATCAGTTTTGCAAGATAAAAAGAGTTCTGGAAATAAATAGCAGTATTGATTGCACAACAATATGAATTTACTTCATGTCAAAGAATGTACACTTTCAAAATGGTTAAGATGATAAAATTTATGTTATCTATATTTTACCACAATTAAAAAACAAATATACCCAAAGGCTGCAGATTTTGGCTTAAGCAACTGGGTGAAAGGTGATCTATTCACTGAGATAGAGCAGAATGTAGAAGGAGAAGCTTTGGGTAGGAAATTTTTAAAATTTGGGGTGTGTTAAGTTTGATGCCAACTTGGCAATCAAAGATGTGAAGTGGGCAGTTGAATATCTAAATCTAAGGTTCCAGAGAAAAAGTGAGGCATAGAATTATAGATTTGGATTTTTTTAAAAGGATACAAACACTTAATTTGGGGATTATTTGCATAAAATAGTACTTAAAACCACAGGACGGGAAGAGATTACCTAGGGAGAAGGTAGCCAGAGAAGAGAAGGGAGTAATGAGACAGCCTTGGTGCACTCCAACATTCAGAGTTAAAGCAGAGGGTGAAAAGTCATGATAATGAAGAGAATCAAGCAATGAGATAAAGAAGGTGCTTTTAAAACAAAGTCAGAGGCCAGGGACTGTGACCTTGATACTAAGAGGTTGGCAACAAAATATACATTTTTAAAATCTCCCTAAGCTATTCAACAGTCTAAATGGGAGAGTTGTGAGGGGATGAAATGCAGAGTAGCAGTGGGAGTGGAAAAAATATAATTGAGGTATCATTAAAACAAGTAATGCAAGACAGAAGGACAGAAACCAGAGTTTGGGTTGTTGTTTTTATGGTGATGGGGGTGAGTGTGTGTGTGTGTGTGTGTGTGTGTAGGAAGGAGGGCTAAAGAAGATATAATGGCCAACATTAATTAAGCACTTATTTGTCAGTACTTTATATCTATTTTTGGGAGCTGGGTATCCCTCTGCAAGGAACACTCTTATCAAAGACCAGAACAATCCCACTTTGAAAATTAATGGAAGTTAAAGAGCCCAAAATTACATAGCTGGTATGGGTCTCAAATTTACATCTGATGGACTCCAAGCCAAAGTTTGAGATACTAGTTAGGTATGTGGAAGTCATGGACACAAAGTCTTAGAAAGGATGTTATCACCCAGGGAGAGGAAATACAGATCAATAAATTATTATTAATATATTTGGCTAATTCTTATAATGTTAAAATACACCCTTTTCCTCACCTATATAAAAAAGACTTTTTTTTGGTTAATCCTCACTGGAGGACACTTATTTATTTGTTTGTTTATTTTTGTTGATCCTCACACGAGGATATTTTTTCCATTGATTTTTAGAGAAAGTGGAAGCGGGGGACAGAGAGAGGAGAGAGAGCCGTATCAACTGATTGCCTCTCACACGCAACCCAACCTGGGCAGGGAACCTGCAACCCAGGTATGCGCCTTTGATGGTATCGAACCCGAGACCCTTTGGTTGGCAGGCCGACACTCTAACCACTGAGCCATGCCAGCCAGGGTGAAGATAATACTTAATTTGTAGATAATGCACACGAGAGCAAGGATTTGATCACAGTTTTTGTATTCCTACGTTTGCAATGCCTGAAACAAGTTGACCACAACAAAAGTTTGCTAAAGCTTTAAACAAAACAAAACAAAACCCCCAAACTTAATAACTGGCCACAATTAGAAAAATACTGCACAATATGAGAACCACTATATCCTGACCAAACCATTGCATAGTTTTTCATTTTCTCTGTGTATCATGTGACAAATTACAAATGCAGTTTTTGTGCACCACAATGTCTGTTTTATGAATTCTTCTGCTGTAAATAGTAAGAGACAGAACTCACTGAGACAGACACTCTCATCCACCACTTTCTGGAATAACAGTTTGACAAAATGTATCTAGAGCCTTAAAGCCCTAATTCAGTAATCTTTTTAAGAATGTAACCAAAGGAAACAATAAGATATGTGGCAAATTTAGGTTGGAAATAATAAAAAATATCCAATAGAAAAATCCTATATAATAAAGAGCTAATATGCTAATTAGACCAAACAGCAAACAACCACCCGGACAACCTTCCAGATGAATCCGGGGCTGCGAGGGCCAAGGCAGCAGCCAGGGTGGCTGCGAGGGCCTACCCTTGCACAAATTTCATGCATCGGGCCTCTAGTTATTAAATAAAACATCATTCCACTCCTGACACCAAAAAAAAAAAAAAAATCACACAGCGGCTCTTAAATCAAGTTTTTGAAGAACAAATAAGGACACCAGAAAATGCTTTTAGTAAGTATAATAAAATAAGTAGGATATAAGTTATGCCTAGGATGACCATAATTTTGTGTATATATGTATAAGAGTGTGTGTATATATTAATTATTACCTATAAAAAACATTAGAACATACCAAAAATACTATAAGAGTTTCCCTGGGTAGAAAGATTACAGGAGATCCTAATATTCTTTATGTTTTTCAGCATTTTTTTACATTTCTGTGCAAAGTACATTTACATTCTAAAACATATCTATTTATATGATAAATAAAGCAAGATAGCACTCACCTTCTTTCTTTTCCTAGAATTCTTCGTAGGGTCAGGCTTATCAAAATCTGTTGCCTTTGCCTCTACCTTCTCCTCATCCTCATCAGGTATCAGAGAGTATTTGGTCCCACCTGGTTGCATGAAACAATCCTTTGCAAAGTGGCCTGCAGAAGAGAAGTAGAAAAGTTGGGAGGAGAAAGCAGTCGTTCCTCTCAGCAGGTGGATCTTCCCCAGAGGCTCCTGGAAAGGCTAGCTGGTTCAGGAGGTATTACCGAGTTCATTCAGAGCAGCTATTGGATTCAGAACAGATTTTCTGTCACCTCAAGATGGCATTGCTCACTCAACCAGAGCCAGCCTTGCAGCTGGTCCTAAAGCTGTGGGAAACACTGGCACTGCTTTGGAAATGGCAGAAGATACAGATGAGCATGCAGGCTGGTACTGCTCTCTATTATCAATGAAGCTTAGCAATTTTTAAAGATCTATTTGGAACTTATTCCTGACAACAAAAGGCTGTTCCAGAGAGCAGAATGTTTAGCAGAGTGAGCCAAGTGGCAGACCAAGGTCCTGAAGAAAGATAGCTCTCAGGCAGCTGGCAGGAAGGCAGCATCCAAGCTAACACACAGAGAGACAGGCATGGTCACCTAGGGCACTTGACATGCACAGACTGTCAGGTCTGGCAAGGGCCTTAGAGATAATCAAATACAACATTGCATTTGCAGAGGATATGAAGGCCCAGAGTAGAGAAGTAGTGTAAGGTCACACAGAGAGCAGCAGAAGTAAAACTTACCTAGGGTCTTGTGCCCCCCTGCCCTGTACTCTTTCTGCTGCACCAAAACCAACCACCTGTGGCCCAGCCTTTGCTGACTGCGCCAAATTCCATCTCTCATTATTCTTCTCTGTCTCATGTTATACTTGGTGGACACAAGTTGAAGGTAAGCAGACCCCACCTTCCCTGAGCCTACAGTGCTATCAAGGGCCCCTTTAACAGAGGCTATAGAGCTGGTTTTGCCTGTGCTTACTGTAGACCCTATCTCAGGGGCACACAGAATTGGATAAAACCATCAAAAGCAACATGTCAACGACTTTGTAACTCTGAACCCAGAAGCTGGATGGTGCCTGGAAGAAGAATACAGCCTAGTTTTCCAAATATTTGGAATGCTCCCACAATTCCCCCGAGGAGGTATTCTTTCTCTCCATTTTACTTTTCCTTCTTCCCTCTACATTAATGATAAATAGGGGCTTAAACCCCACAACCTCAACCAGGGCACAAATATGTTACCAGTCACTGTAGAAAAATCAACAAGGCTAGGTAGATGGAAGGCTCGGGAGAAGTGGTAACAAATTGAGGCCACTCTGAAATGAGAAGTTGGCAACCCCTCTCATTACAGCTCCAACAAGGAAGTCAGGCTGAAAGAGCTCTTTAATATTTGAGTAAGACTAGAGGAAACCTGAGGAAGCAGAGCTAAAAGAAAATGACTAGAGTGTGTTCTTTATTACTGAGAGGATACTGCATTCAGAACTCTGAAGTTAAAGAGATGAGCAAGAAAGGGTTTAACTTGATTCCTTAAGGAATATATTTCTAAGTTTCTTAATTCTTGCAGCAGAACAATAATGATCCTTTGGAGATAAAATATAGAGAGTTAATCATAATCCAACACTCTTACCTTCCTGGCAGAGTATCTGGGGCCTTGCCCAGGTAGGGCATTAGCTGCAGAGAGGTGAGAAGAGGTGGTGACAGTTTAACAGTGTCACCACCAGAGCCAGCAGCAGGGCTAGCATTCAGAAAAGGAAACAGAAAAGGTAGCAAGCCATGAACTCTGATGTAAGTCTAGTAGGAATAACAGCATGAACAGGTCAAGCCATCACCTGGCTTAAAAACAGGGTGAACTAAACTCACTAGGCTGCTCTTCCAGTACAGGGTCCGCCCACAAGGAGAGACAAACTGAAATGGCAGAGGCTTCACCTTACCTTTACAGCCACACTTCTTGCAGGTAGTGTTCAGGACAGCCTCAAGGGTGATTTTCTGCCCAGTGTAATCCTGGAAGGACCGCCTCCGCCTCTCTTCTTGCCTGTAATGAAAAGGATACTGTGACTGTTGGCCTGATGAAGAGATGTGGCCAGAGATACTACAAGGTAATGCTGTATGTTGGTTTTTTCTTTTGCTTTGGCAGGTAGAAGGGAGAAAGAAGGAAAAGTGTTGGGCATAAGGAGATGGGCAATAAAAGCAATGGCGTGAAATAGAACATTTTTTTTCATTCAGGACAAGGGTCTGAATTAATAATTATGAATAAAACTACACTTCATCTCATTGATGCACAGAGGATAAAGAGATAATTATGCACCTTGCTAAGTCCCCTACAACCCTTACAAGGTCACTCCTGGATTTAAAAGACCTTCAAAGACTTCCTGGAAAATCAAGTCCAAACTCTTTACTTTGGCATTCAAATCCTTTTACCGTCAAGTCTACTTTTCCAGCTTCATCTTTACTTGTACAATATGCTCTAGCCCAGCGGTTCTCAACCTGTGGGTTGCGACCCCTTTGGCGGTCGAACGACCCTTTCACAGGGGTCGCCTAAGACCATCCTGCACATCAGATATTTACATTATGATTCATAACAGTAGCAACATTACTGTTACGAAGTAGCAACGAAAATAATTTTATGGTTGGGTCACAACATGAGGAACTGTATTTAAAGGGCCAGAAGGTTGAGAACCACTGCTCTAGCCAAAACAGACTACTTTACTTTCTCCAGATGGACACCTCTTGATTCATGGGTTGATGCTCAACCACTGAACCACAATGGCCAGGCTCCTCAAACCCATTTCTACTGCCTTGAATGCAATTCCTTCCCCTGCTGCCTGACAAAATCTTATCCATTCCTCAAGACCTAGCTCAAATGCCACTTCTTCTCTGATCACCAGGGCCTTAAATCAACTCTTTCTCTTCAAGCTAATTCCTAGAATACTTTCTTTCTTTCTTTCTTTTTAATCTTCACCCGAGGACATGCTCATTGATATTTTAGAGAAAGGGAAGGGAGTGAGGGAAGGAGAGGGAGAGAGAAACATTGGTTGCCTTCCATGCCCCAAACAGGGATTGAACTCACAACGTAGATATGTGCCCTGACTGGGAATCAAACCCCTGACCTTTCAGTGTACAGGAAGATGCTCCAACCTACTGAGCGACACTGGGCCAGGACTAGAATCCTTTCTTTCAACCACTCTTTTAGCACTTATTACATGTTGCCTTATATTAAAGTTATTTGCATAATTATTTCATTATACTAGGCAGTTAGGTCCTTGGGCAGAAATCTTGGTATTGCCATTGTACCTCAAACAGAATATGACCCCAACAAACACTTGTTGAATAAAGGAATAAGTGGATGTACTACCTAACTGACTGCTATACATCAGGTACTATGGGAGATAAGGTTATGATGTAGCCCATTTTCTCATGGGTCTTATCGATTCTTTCAAAAGAAAAGATATGATAATTTCAGATATTAGAAGAAAAACAAAGAGACATTTTAAAACAGTAACCACAATTAGCGATTATAAATTAAGTTTCTATGATAGACCAGACAATAAGCTAGGCTCTTTACAAACAAGATTTTATTTAAATCATTCTATCATTTCTGAGAGGTAGGTGTCATTTTATAGTGAAGAAGTTATGGTCCAGGGAGGCTAGGTAATCTGCTCAAAGTCATACTACTTTGGGGCAGAACTAGAACTCTTTCTGATTCAAGTCTAACTCTAAAACCTGTCATCATTTCACCAAGCCATGCTTCTTTCCTGGATGCAGCTATACAAACAGTTTACAACAAAGTACTGTTTCCACTTGGTTATTACTAGAAACAGTCTATACATGGAAACACATCCAGCATAAACCCAGGGAGCCCTTTCCCTTCTCTACTCTTGTTTTGATAAAGAGAGGTAGCTCTTTTATCTTACTTATTTTCATATTTTACCCTTACAAGGGTGGCTTTGGGAAATTTCACTGCTTTTTAATGAGGCTGCATAGCATAAAATTATTTGGAACAGAAGCAATTTATTATAATGCAATTTTGATAAATGCCAGAATTAGATAACATTTCTGAGCAGAGTTATAAAAGATTCCTACCGTAAATGGAAAGTGTTTTGTCAATAATCAGCCCTACAAACATGTCAATATTTAGAGATATATGAAAAACTCTGTAAGTTGCATGCAACTGCTAGAAGCATCATGTAATATAAAGGGGCTTATCCTTAATGTCAGGGAGACTGAGATTAAAAATCCTAACCCACTATGATTTGCTATAAAACCCTAAGCAAGTTATTACCAAACATCAAGTTAGAGACTAGAGAGATAAAGTAAAATGGAGAGAATATCTACTTTGCAGGTTGTTATGAGAATCAGATGCACTAATATACATAAACTGCCTTGCACAATACCTAGCATATATTATGTATTCAATAAATACCACTTCCCTTCCTTTTAGGTAAAATACCTTCATATCCAAGGTGATTTCACTGAGTACAATAAACGTAGGGTTTCCAAACTTTTCACCACCAAGATATCACTCATGCAACTTTTTTGTTCTTGTTTTCTTTTTCTTTCTTTCTTTCTTTTTTTTTTTTATTAAATATATTTTATTGACTTTTTACAGAGAGGAAGGGAGAGGGATAGAGAGTTAGAAACATTGATGAGAGAAACATCAATCAGCTGCCTCGTGCACAACCCCCCCGCCCCCCAATTGGGGATGTGCCTGCAACCAAGGTACATGCTCTTGACTGGAATTGAACCTGGGACCTTTCAGTCCTCAGGCCAACACTCTATCCACTGAGCCAAACCCATCAGGGCTGTTTTCTAAAAATTGATATCATAACTATCACTGAGAGCACCTGATTAGTATGAGGTAAATATTATACTTTATCATCAAAAGCAACAACATAATGTCATGGTTAACATGAGGATAAATGTATGATTTTGGTTGGCTTTCTGAAACACTGGAAACAGTTCATAAATCCCCAAGACTCCTTTTGAAGAGGTTTTAAGAACCTAGGGGGGGAACCCTATATAATAAAGAGGCAATATGTAAATTGACCATCACACCCTCACAAGATGGCTGCCTACGACCAGACCAGCAGGAGGGTTAGTAAGGGTTAGTAAGGGACGACCAAATGACTGAACAAGCATGCTGCATGGGACGACGAGGCTGGTGGGGGGGCCGTGAGGGGCGACCAGGTCAGCGGGGGGGGGCAGTAAGGGGTGATCAGGCTGGAGGGGAGGGGCAGTTAGAAGTGACCAGGCCAGCAGGGTGGGGGCAGCTGGGGGCGACCTGGCCGGCAGCGAGGGGGCAGTTAGGGACAACCAGGCCGGCACACAGAGGCAGTTAGGGGTGACTTGGCAGGCAGCAGGCAGTCAGGTGAGTGATTAGGAGCCAGCGGTCCAGCACTGTGAGAGGGATGTCTGACTGCCAGTTTAGACTCAATCCCCCCGAGGGATCGGGCCTAAACCGGCAGTCGGTCATCCCCCGAGGGGTCCCGGATTGGAGAGGGTGCAGGCTGGGCTGAGGGGACACCCCACCCCCCCGCATGAATTTTGTGCACCGGGCCTCTAGTAGAAAATAAAAAAGAACAACAACAAAAAAGGACCTAGGAGCCCCTGGTTAGAAATCACTGGCATATAGTCAAGAAATACATATGGTAAATTCCCTGCATCACCGAACATTATCCTACATAAATAGAAAATCTTCCACTGCCAAATTAAAGGTCAGAAGAGCCAATGAGCCCTACCTGATTTGGCTCAATGTATAGAGGATTGGCCTGTGGACTACAGGGTCCCGGGTTCAATTCTGGTCAAGGGCACATGCCCGGGTTGTGGGCTCGATCCCCAGTGGGGGGGGCATGCAAGAGGCAGCTGATCAATGATTCTCTCTCATCATTGATGTCTCTATCTCTCTTTCCCTCTCCCTTCCTCTCTGAAATCAATAAAATTAAAAAAAAAAAAAAAAAAAAAAAAGAAGAGCCAATGAAAGTAAGATGTAGTGTTCAGAATACAATGCATCCCAAGACACAGGCATCTAAACCCTATTGGAGTTGCTTCTAGATTCCCCTCCCCTCCCATTTGGTATCTTGCTTTTTCAGTTCCAGTGCTAGGAGAGTGGCAAATAACAGGCACTTCATGAATAATTGCTTGCTGACTTGCTAAAGAGCAGAAGCAGAAAAAGAGTAAGGGAAAAGAAACAAAACCCACAACGGAGCACTTCTGTGCTGGGAACTTTGCATGTTACAAGTGTTTTATATAACACTATACCTCTAAACACCAAGGACACAAAGGTTATAGAGCTCATCAATACACAGTCTATAAATGGCAGGGTTTCCCGTCAGCCTGATTCACTACAGCACTCCATGGTTTGCGAGGTAGAATGTTAGCCTTTCCAAACCTTTTACCTACTCAATGATAACGTTGTTGGGGTCAAGGTCCTTCCCAGTCCCTTGGTTGACAACTTTCATGGAGAGAGATACTTTTATCCTATCATTTTTCATCTGAAAAAGATGAAAACAAAGTCATCAAAAGCTCAAAGTACATCATTTAGACTGCTGATCTAGAATAATCTAAGAATAGAAATTTTTGTCATCATAACAAACAGTACTCCTCTAATAGCCAAGGTCCTGTGCTAAGAGCACTGGTGGTGCTAACAAGCATAATAGGCAGGCTCTGTGATAGGATTTTAGGAAATGGTTTTCATCTCTTTTTGCCCCTCTTGAGGGGAAAGACAAAAATGGTTGTCCCCAAATCCAAGGTCTGTCGAAGTAACCCAGCAGAAAAGAAAAGCTGTTTCTTCAGGTAAATTCAGCATAATGATCAATGCAGAGATCCATGAGCCCAGAATGAGTTTCAGAACATTCCAATAGGCTAGATCTCCTTTTGGACCTGGTCTAGAACCTCTACAAACATGAGGACAATTGTTAACCACATTGGTCGTCTTTTGCTTCCTCCAGCATCTGAAGTCCTTCTTCACTTCAGGGTCTTTGACCAGCTATTCTCTACCTAGAATATCCTTATCCCAACTTTTCATGACTACTTCCTTCCCAGCTCACACTCCATCTCCTCAGAAAGCCCATTCCTGACGACTTTATCTAAACCTACTTCTGATACTGTTTGAACCCATTATAGCACTTACCATAATTTTTAATTATTTTAATTTGTTTACTTTTTCTTTCTCTCCTCCAGTTATATTCTATATAAGCTCTATAATAGCTGGGGTCGTCTATGTCTAGTTCACTCTTATATCTCTCAGACCTAATGCACATTAAGCACTCAAATACTGTTGAACAGTATCTCTTTCAGGCTGTCTCCCCTGGTAGCAGAGCAGGCCTCAGTACATGTTCATATTTCTCCTGTGGTCTTCCCATAAACCTATGGGCATATAAAAATACTTGCAGTATTATTACCTACAAAGGTTAAAAATAAAAATTATAAAATTATGTATGAATGAATGACCCACAGCCCACTTACCCTAAAGTGAGCTGTAACAGGGTTCTTCAGAGCTTTCTCACTTTCCTCATGTCGCATGGTGCCAGGTATTAAGAAAAGTGACTGTAAACTCTATGTCTTTTTGTGCTACACTTATAGTAGTTCACACCATTCCTTCTCAGTTTGAGAGGAGAACCAGCCAGAAGGTTTATATTCAGGACAGATTATGGGGCAGGATTCAAAATAAGATTCTCAGTCACAATTAACAGCATATACACACTCACCATCAAAAAATACCAAGAAAGGTATTTTTTCTTGGCTTTTCCTAATCCTTTCTAACCAGATGAAATTAACACAGAACTTTACCTCTCGGCCAATAAGCTTCACCCATACTTTGTCTCCAACATCTACTATCTCAGAAGGCTTATCCACACGACAGGATGACATGTGAGTTCGATGGACCAGACCTGGGCACAAGAAAAAGAAATAAAATAAAGCACATGTTATGTCTGATGTGATGCTCTATGTCTGGTATTTATACTCTAAATAACAAGTAACAAGAAGATGGAAGTTGGGAATTCACTAAAAAAAAGTCCTCAATTTAAAATTGCAAATTAAAACTATTTGAGATCACTTTTTATATCTAATCAACTTACAGATATTCTTTAAAATAGTATTCAATGTTGGTAAAATATGATACAGTAACTATACAATAAAAATACAAGTTGGTAAAATTCTTTAAAGCAAAGGGCATAAAGATGTTTATACCTTTGATGCAAAAATATCACTGAAATTTTTCCAAAAGAAAAACCTCATAGAGGCAAAAATCTATGGGCATATAAAAATACTAGCAGGAAAAAAAAAATACTTGCAGTATTATTACCTACAAAGGTTAAAAATAAAAATTTTTAAATAACCCAAATGTCGCCCTGACCAGTTTGGCTCAGTGGATAGAGCGTCGGCCTGCGGACTGAAAGGTCCCAGGTTTGATTCTGGTCAAGGGCATGTACCTTGGTTGCAGGCACATCCCCAGTTGGGGTTGTGCAGGAGGCAGCTGATCGATGTTTCTCTCTCATTGATGTTTCTAACTCTCTATCCTTCTCCCTTCCTCTCTGTAAAAAATCAATAAAATATATTTAAAAAAATAACCTAAATGTTCAAGAATTGAAAAATAGCTTGGTAATGGTAAATCTATCAAAAGCAAGAGTAAGCAGCTATTTAAATTATAGTTGTCCTATATAATAAAGAACTAATATGAAATGGCCATCACGTCCTCATGCCATCATGCCTTAACCATTCAGACACTCAACACTGGGGAGAGAGGAATGGGGACCAGCCAGGCACAAATGAGCTTTCGAGAGAGGAATGGGGACCAGCCAGGTTTCGGCCTGGGAGAGGGAAAAGCCGCCTGCCTGGCGGTCCTGGGTGCCAGTGGCTGCGCCTGTGGCCCGGGAGGGGGATAAGCCACCCGCCCCACAGTCCCGGACACCAGCGCCTGCAGCTGCGGCCCAGGAGAGGGACTAGCCACCTGCCCCACGGTCCCGGGTGCCTGCAGCTGCGGCCTGGGTGAAGCCGGCCCAGGTCCTGGGTGCCTGCGGCTGGCCAAAGGGAGGGAAGCCCAGGTCCAGGGTGCCTGTGACCGGCCAGAGGAGGGAATCCTGGGTCCTGGGTGCAGGGCAAGGCAGAGGCAGTTAGGGGCGATCAGGCCAGCAGGGGAGCAGTTAGGGGCGATCAGGCTGATAGGGGAGCAGTTAGGGGCGATCAGGCAGGCAGGCAGAGGTGGTTAGGGGTGATCAGGCAGGTGAGCAGTTAGGAGCCAGCAGTCCCAGATCACAAGAGACAGTCGAACATCCCCCAAGGGGTCCTGGATTGGAGAGGATGCAGGCCGGGCTGAGGAACCCCTCCGTGCATGAATTTCGTGCACTGGGCCTCTAGTAAAATATAATTATCACAGATGTTAAGTGAAAAAAGGAAATATAAAGTACAATTTTTAATCTATTAAATTAGCAAAATATTTAGATAATAACAGTACCCAAAGTTGATTAGAGTATATTAAAATAATAAATAATGCTAGGATTAGTATGAATTTTTAGAAATCATTTAGCAATGGCTATCAAGAGTGATAAAGCATTTAATAAAATTAATTTTAAAATAATTAAAATCTGCAATAATTATTAAATTACTGATACTTAATAAAACATTTACAACAGATATCCTTTTCCTGTCTGCCAAGGTCCTTTCCTGAGAAAACATCTTTATTATATTCTAAAGTAATCTGGTCAGTCCATGTAATTTGGTTGGAGCTAAGCTAACCCCCAATTGTGGGCACATTAACCCAGGCTTCGTCAATCAAGGCACTTTATGCCCCAGCTGAGTAGCTCAGTTGGTTACAGCATCATTCCAATATGCCAAGGTTGTAGGTTCAATCCCGGGTCAGGGCACATAGAATCAACCAATGAATGCATAAATAAGTGGAACAACAAATTGATGTTTCTCTCTGTCCCTTCCTCTCTCTCTCTAAAAAAAAAAAAAAAAAAAAAAGGTACTTCACATCTTTGGCCATTGCAATTCATTGGTTGAGGGTCAGACACAAGACAATAGTTAAATCATCCAAATCAAATAATCTTTCTTAAGATTTTTGTCAGGATTATAAACTACAAAAAGTTATCAATGCCCATTTTTACCACCAGGTGGCAAGAGTCAGCCAGAGGAAAGCAAAGAGACAAAGCCCTGCCTGTGTAAACTGAGCAACTTGATACAGCCCTGGTGGAGCCAGATTTATCCTGTACTCCCCAGCAAAATTAACAAAATGTTTCTCAATTGTATTCTGTTCCTTGCATAATTATTAGTCTGCCCCTGACTAATAATTAATTGGCACGTAATCATTTCTGGGACTCTATCCTAAGAAAATGATCTTATACATAGAAAAGGCTATATGCATCTGGGAAAGCAATCTACATCAAAATATGCAATGTATTTTTAAAACGGAAAAAAATTAGAAATAACTTAATATCCAACAGTAGGGTAATGGAAAATGACCTATAGTATAGATAGCCACTAGATGGCCCATTAAAAATGATGTTCAAGCCCAGTCAGCGTGGCTCAGTGGTTGAGCATCAACCTATGAACCAGGAGGTCATGGTTCGATTCCCAGTCGATCAGGGCACATGCCCAGGTTGCAGGCTCAATCTCTAATAGAGAGGGCATACAGGAGACAGCCGATCAATGATTATCTCTCATCATTGATGTTTCTATCTTTCTCTCTCCTTCTCCCTTTCTCTCTGAAATCAATAAAAATATATTTTTTAAAATGATGTTCAAAGATTATATAAAAATGTCAATTCATTTTTAGTGAATATTTAAGTGCCTACTATGTGCCAAGCATTATAACTAGCATTTTCCATGTAAACAAAGAAATACAATGTAAAATTGTATGTGATTATGAATGCTTAAACTAGATTTTAAAAATGACAAAGAACTGTTATAAAAATGCTACCACAATGGTCAAAATAGGGTACAGAATTACAGGGTTTGTTTTGTTTTCAAATGTTTTAATCATAGAGAAAACTATTTCTATTCTGAGGAAAATAAACATAATTAACAATTATCTTGAATGACTATAAACCAGGAATCAAACAAAAGAAAAAAACTGATAGATCAAAGATTTATATCTAAAATAACTGCCCTCCCTAAAGTTTTTGGGAAAATTATTAACCTTTATTCTCTTTCTCTCCATCTCTCTCTCACACACGCGAGCATTCACACAGATGTGGGCACACACCTATAACTCAGAGTATCGGCCCTCTCTGTTTGGAGCTCCTATTGAAGCCCCTGCTTTCTCCGACCAGGGTCACTGGGCCTCACAAACCTACTTCAGCTGACTTTAGAGGTGATAGCCTAACTCTGAATAACTCTGGGTCCTCAAAGTGTTTTATATACCCTACACTTTTCATTTTAGACCATTACATAATCTCCAAATTGGATATATTTCAAGGAGTTGGGTTTTTTTTTCCCTACAATGATGTAATGAGCAGAGCAGCCTAACGGGAAAGTCAGGAGAGGAAACTCAGATGCCCTAGAGCAGTGGTTCTCAACCTGTGGGTCGAGACCCATTTGGGGGTTGAACGACCTTTTCACAGGGGTCGCCTAAGACCATCGGAAAACACATATATAATTACATATTATTTTTGTGATTAATCACTATGCTTTAATTATGTTCAATTTGTAACAATGAAAATACATCCTACCTATCAGATATTTACATTACGATTCATAACAGTAGCAAAATTACAGTTATGAAGTAGCAACGAAAATAATTTTATGGTTGGGGGTCACAACATGAGGAACTATATTACAGGGTCGAGGCATTAGGAAGGTTAAGAACCACTGCCCTAGAGGAAAGGAAAATTAATGTTGAACCTAATTAATGTATTTGAGAGAACATTCTTTTTCTTTACTGAAACATTCTTTTTCTTTACAGAAAGTCTATTTATTGGAGTACCAAAAACCAAATAAATAATGGCTGTAAGGACAGGAAAAAAAAAAGCCTTTCTTTTTCTTTGGTATAGCCTTCCACAATTTATGAGAAACACCAGGTAATTAAACCACAAGACTGTTAGCTCCTCTGACTCCAACAGCCCCTTTGTTCAAACTACAAGACAAAATAAGCTACTTTCAAGGCTACATTCTTGTATACCCATCCCTGGGGTTCTAATGATCCTGGGGAAAGTTTCTAATTAATAGAAAGGGCCAGAATGTTTCTAGTTAATAGAAGGGCTCTACTTCCTTCCTTGTAAACCCAATCTGCCCACCTTTTAAACCAGTGATTCCCAAAGTGGGCGCTACCGCCCCCCGGTGGGCGCTGCAGCGATCCAGGGGGGCGGTGATGGCCACAGGTGCGTTTGGGAGCGATGAGTAACTGCTATTAAAATTTTAAAAAAATTAATTTCCAGGGGCTGAGTAATATTTTTTCTGGAAAGGGGGCGGTAGGCCAAATAAGTTTGGGAACCACTGTTTTAAACTCTGTAACTTCTGCCCTAAGAATGTCTTACAGACTTGTACAAATACTAATAAACACACCTCCCTAGGATATCTGTCCTGACTAAAACAAACTTTTCAAAGACAACCCCTCTGATGTCTACTCAATGTCAGCCTAAAAATCCTCCTCCCTTCTAGCAACAGCAGCCATCACCTTTTAAAAGAGCGGGCAAGCCCTAGTCCAGCGGTTCTCAACCTGTGGGTCGCGACCCCTTTGACAGTCGAACGACCCTTTCACAGGGGTCGCTTAAGACCATCCTGCATATCAGATATTTACATTACGATTCATAACAGTAGCAACATTACAGTTAGGAAGTAGCAATGAAAATAATTTTATGGTTGGGTCACAACATGAGGAACTGTATTTAAAGGCCAGAAGGTTGAGAACCACTGCCCTAGTCGGTTTGGCTCAGTGGATAGAGCGTTGGCTTGCGGACCAAAGGGTCTGAGGTTTGATTCTGGTCAAGGGCACATACCTTGGTTGCAGGCTCCTCCCCAGTCCAGACCCTGGTCAGGCGCATGCAGGAGGCAACCAATAGATCAATAGTTCTCTCTGTCTTTCCCTCTCTCTTCCACTCTCTCTTAAAATCAATGAAAAAATATCCTTGGGTAAGGGGAGAGGTCAATTGGGGAAAAAGGAGACATATGTAATACTTTCAAGAATAAAGAATTTAAATAAAATAAATTAAAAAAGCAGGCCACGGTTTACTTCTTGCCTTTGAATTAATTAACAATACACCAGCCCTTTCCCTTTGTGGAAAATAAAATAAACTCTCTGTATCTCTCTTCTTTTAGTTGTGAATCCTTTCACTGCCCCTGTCACCAGCCCAAAACCCTAACAATGGCATTGACCATTTGTCCTTCTCCCACCTGATCTCAAAGATTATTTTTGGTCTGGTAATCACTAGCCATATAACTGTTTTAAATTTAAATGTAAGCCGAAACCGGTTTGGCTCAGTGGATAGAGCGTCGGCCTGCGGACTGAAGGGTCCCAGGTTCGATTCCGGTCAAGGGCATGTACCTGGGTTGCGGGCACCTCCCCAGTGGGAGATGTGCAGGAGGCAGCTGATCGATGTTTCTCTCTCATCGATGTTTCTAGCTCTCTATCTCTCTCCCTTCCTCTCTGTAAAAAATCAATAAAATATATTAAAAAAAAAAAAAAAAAGAAGTGGAATTAAACATTTAAAAAAAAAAAAATTTAAATGTAAATAAACAGTTTAAAAGTCAGTGGCTACTGTATTGAATGTACAGATGTGATATAACACAAATATATTTGGTCTTTGTCCCTAGTCCCTGCATAGAACTCCTAAACTCTTGAAAATTCCCGAGTGACAGGCGTGTCTTTTGTTATTCATAATAAACCCCTTCAGATCACACCAGAGTTTATACTAATGGATGTTTCTGGGTGGGGCTCCTAGACAGTCTCTGGATGGGGATGGGGCTAGGCACCAGAATGACCAAGTGATTACAGAGTTGGAACTTTCAGCCGATAGTCCTCTGGAAAGAAGGGGGAGAGGTTGGAGACTGCACTCTACAAAAATTCTTGAGCAATGAAAGTCAGAGAGCTTCAGGTTAGAGAACATGTCAGATGGCTGGGAGGATGGTGTGCCAGAAAGGACATGGTAGCTCAGTGTGCTCCTCTTCCATAACCTGCCCTATGCATCTCTTCCATTGAGCTGCTCCTGATTGTATACTTTATTATAAACCAGAAAACATAAGAAAACTGTTTTCCTGAATTCTGTGAGCTGTTGTAGCAAATTATTAAACTTGTGGAGAGTGTCACGGGACCCTCTGATTCATAACCAGTCAGAAGTACAGGTGGCTTAGAACTTGCAACTGGCATTTGTGGGAATGACCCCCTTTAACTTGTGGGATCTGACACTAACTCTAGGTAGAGAGTGTCAGAATTTAATTGTATTGTTAAGATACCCAGTTGGTGTCTGGAGCATTGATTGGTTGCGTCAGAATACACATCAGAACAGAAACAGAACATTTCCATTATCGCAGAAAGTTCTATTGGAAAATATCAGGAGAGGGGAAAAGAAAATCTAATTTAGAGCTGAATACTGGGAAAGGACCTTCAACGCAGTAGTAAAGAATTCTGAGAATGGAAGTCTGAGAAAAATAATTCAAATTACAGTCTACCTTCCTGAACCAAAAATGTTAAAATCTGGAGACGTTACTTTATGCTCAGTCCTTTCAGGGTGGGATTTAATAATCTTCCCCTTTAAGAGAGGAGAATCTAAAATACGCACACTGTGGGAAAGTCAACTGCTCAAGTTATCCAATACACCTACAGAAAAGCCCAGGATTAGAACTCACAGTTTCCACCGAATTATGTGACTCCCTGAACTCTCCCTCCCAGGCTGGTCTCACTCAGCACAGCAGTCAAACTGAGATTCACAATAAAAACTGGCAACCACAATAAGAGCCATCATCTGACAGGGCATGCACACAAGTGAGTTGAAGACTGACTGCTGGAAGGCGGCAGGCCTTTAATACTCACATAGTCCCCAAAGTGTCACATAAATACTCCAGTAGGGATGGGACTTTCAGATACTGGCAGCTATGGCAAGTACACAAAGTAAGAAAATCTGTCTTCAGACCAAAAGAGGCGCATGCTCTATAGGCATGGGGATGAGTTTCCATTTCATTAAATCCCAGTCAACATAAAATGAAAAACTTTATTACAGATTGCTTACTGTTAGCTTGGAAACTACTGGTAAGCCGTTTATAATGCCAAAATGCAATTTGCAGCCTAGTAGTCTCCAAGGGTAGAGCATGGCTTTAATATCCAAAGACCAGCTGTTGAACTGTATTAAAATAATTTTGTTTCAAAAACTGCAAAAGGTGTAAATCCCTCTTCCATGTACATCTCTTCTTTTCTTTAGCAAACTGAACTGCTCAGAGGTAATTATTATTAACAATTTGTTGGATATTCTTCTAGACACTACTAAACATATAGGGGCTGGCAAAAGTAGGTTTACAGTGTATGAGAATTTTTATATTATTTATTAAATATTGTATTATTTATTTGTATTAAAACTGTAAGCCTACTTTTATCCACCCCTGTATGCAATAATTTTTAAAATACACAAGCATATGCACATATGCTTTAAAGGGGGGAGGAAGGGAGCCGTGCCATACAAACTCTTCTGCAATATGCTCTTTCATTTTATTATCTTGGATATCTTTCCATTTCAGTACACTGAGATTCACCCTGTTTCATCGATTCTAAGAAGCACTTCCCAAAAACACACACACTATTAACATTTCTGAAATCAGAATGTTTCTTATAATCAATGGTGTCTTACAACTGCCATCAGCCAGGTAGCAGTGTGGTAGAATTGTGTGAAAACTTTCCATTTTATCTTTTCTGGTAAAATGAGCAAGGCACCAGCATCCAAGTATCTAAGAATAGTACAGTTAACATTCATCTGCATTGTCCACTCATAGATGTATATAATTTATCTAATGCTATATCACAAACTAAATTCCCTGCAGAATTGCTAAATTAAAGGTTAAGCACATTAAAAATGTAAAACTATTACTGGAAATAGCCATTTCCAATACTGGGTATTAATAACATAATAATATTTAAAAATATCCATTAATCGCCAAAACCGGTTTGGCTCAGTGGATGGAGCATCAGCCTGCGGACTGAAGGGTCCCAGGTTTGATTCCAGTCAAGGGCATGTACCTTGGTTGCGGGCACATCCCCAGTAGATGTGCAGGAGGCAGCTGATCGATGTTTCTCTCTCATCGGTGTTTCTAACTCTCTCTCTCCCTTCCTCTCTGTAAAAAATCAATAAAATATATTTAAAAATATATATATATTCATTAATCTCAAAAAGCTTGAATGTTTTAAATCACTTTTTAAAAATATTTTAGGATAATTTTAGATTCACCTGTTGTTGAAAGAAATACTAGAGCGATCCTATGTTCCCTTTACCCAGTTTCCTCTAATGATAAACATTTTTTTAAAATATATTTTTATTGATTTCAGAGAGAAAGGGAAAGGGAGAGAGAGATAGAAACATCAAAGATGAGAGAGAATCATTGATCGGCTGCCTCCTGCATGCCCCCCACTGGGGATTGAACCCACAACCTGGGCATGTGCCCTTGACCAGAATCAAACCGGGGAACTTTTAGTCCACAGGCCAACGCTCTATCCACTGAGCCAAACCGGCTAGGGCGATAAACATTTTTAAAAAACATATTTTTAATGATTTCAGAGAGGAAGGAAAAGGGAGAGAAACATCAAAGATGAGAGAGAATTGTTGACCAGCTGCTTCCTACACGTCCCCTACTGGGGATCGAGCCCGCAACCCAGGACCTTTTAGTCTGCAGGCTGACGCTCTATCCACTAAGCTAAACCGGCTAGGGCTAATGATAAACATTTTGCAAAACTACAGTACACTATCACAACCAGAATATCCACATTTGATCTTTGTCCAATTCTTAGAATTTCCTGAGTGATTGGAATGCCTTATTTGTAACAAGCACCTCTTAACCTTATCCAAGTTTATGCTATGAAGTGACTATTGGTGGGCCCCTAAAAAACTTGAAAATGGAGGCTGGTAATCTCAAGAGGAACTAATCATGTGATTAGAAGGTTAGAATGTTCAGCCTCATTCTGACTTCCAGGGAGAAAAGAGGGGCTGGAGATTGAACCAAATCACCCAGTCAATGATCTAATCACTTGTGCCTCCATGGTGGAGCCTCCATAAAAATCCCTAAACAATAAAGTCTGGAGAGCTTCCGAGTTGGCGAATACATTCACGTGCTGAAAGGATGATGCACCTTACCTCCACAGAAACAGAGGTTCTTGCACATGGGACCCTTTTATAGACCTTACCCTTTATGCATCCTCATTTAGCTATTCATTGGTGTCCTTTATAATAAACTGATAGTAGCCATAGCATTTTCTTGAGTTCTTTGAGTTGTTCTAGCAAGTTACTAAAACTTGGAATGGTAGTATGGGAACCTTTAAATTTATAGCCAAGTTAGTCAGATGTGTGGGTAATGTTGGGGACTCGATACTTGCAACTAGTGTCTGATTGAGTCTTGTGGACTAAGCCCTTAAACCTGTGGAGGCCGATGCCATCTTCAGGTAGTTAGTGTCAGAATTGAATTGTAGGATACCTCATTGGTATCAGAGAATCAGAGAACTGGTTGTTGATTCCATACCACATTTTGGAATGGCAAAAGAAAGAAATGAAGTACTAATGCATGCTACAAAATGGATAAACCCTGAAAACAGGCTAAGTTAAAGAAGACAATCACAAAAGATCACATGTGCAATCACATAAACACAGACAGTAGACTACTGGTTGCCTAAGGCTAAGGAGGAAGTTTAGAGTGACTGTTAATAGGTAAAGAATTTCTTTTGGGGGGTAACAAAAATGTTCTCGAATTAGACTGTGGAGATTGTTGCAAAACTCTGTGAACATACTAAAACCCACTGAATTGTACACTTTGGGTAAAATGTATGGTATGTGAGTCCTATTTCAATAAAACTGTTTTTTAAATATACTTTTATTGATTTCAGAGAGGAAGGGAAAGGGAGAGATAGAAACATCAATGATGAGAGAGAATCATTGATCAGCTGCCTCCTGCATAGCCCTTACTGGGGATCAAGCCAGCAAACTGGGCATGTGCCCTGACCAGGAATCGAAATATGACCTCCTGGTTCATAGGTTGACACTCAACCACTGAGCAACACCTGCCATGCTCAACAGAACTGTTTTTAAAAAGAATGTTATAGCCCTAGCTGTTTTGCTCAGTGGATAGAGCGTCGACCTGCGGATTGAAGGGTCCCGGGGTCGATTCCAATCAAGGGCAGATGCCCGGGTTGCGGGCTCGATCCCAGGGGGCATGCAGGAGGCAGCCGATCAATGATATTCTCTCATCATTAATGTTTCTATCTCTCTCTCCCTTTCCCTTCCTCTATGAAATCAATAAAAAATTATTTAAAAATAAAAATGTTATATAAATGGAATAGCAAAGTGTATAATCTTTTGGGAATAACTTTTTCAATCACACGAATTCTCTGGAGATTGATCCAGATTGTTGCGCATATTAATACTTCATTTTCATTGCTGAGCAGTATTCCATTGTATGGACGTACCACTGTTTACGTTATTTTTTAAATCAATATTGGATGAAAATGAGCATCTTTTAAGCTATTTATTAATCAACTGCTATTTTTTCCCCTGTGAATTCTTTTCATAGCCTTGGCTCCTTTTCCTACTTCACCGTTCTTTTATGAGTCCTTTGTCATATGACGAATTCTTTGTCTCAACTTCGCTTATGATAATTTTTGCAATACAGCTTTTTACGTTTATGCAGTATTATTCTACATTTTCTTCTAATAATATCTTATGGTGGCATTTTTCCATTACAATCTTTAATTTATTTTAGCACAAGAAATTAACAAGTTGAGTCTTTGGATCCACTAGCAGTGTGATGCAGTAGAAAGCCCATGAGGCTAGAAATCAGGAGACTTGGGTTCTGGTACTGCCTGTGCTATTACCTAGCTAAATCACTCTGAGCAGGTTACCAGTCTATAAAACTTGCTTTTTCTGCTTACAAGTGTTTTGAGAAACAAATAAGATTATACACGTAAAACAGATTCTCCAAAAATGTTCCACAAACATTTGAACCTATGAATATGTAAAAAAAATTTAAAGCATTTAACATATATATTTGTATTGGTTATAATACTATTTCCTTTCCGTGTGCATAAATGGAAAACTCACGATGTTAGCCTTAGGGAGTAAGTATCTTGCCCTCTCCCAAATCCCAAGACCAAAGAGGTCAAGTGACTTGCCTGGGGTCACAGGTTAAATTTGGGGAAGAGCTGGTTCCAGAAGTGAACCAAAGTAGCTATACGCCAACCCTCCCTCCAAGTCAGAGAGCACCATTCTTCTGAGTTATGATAAGCTAAAAATTAACTGTCATCACTTGTCTGTATTCATATCTCTACACAAAAACAAAACTACCTAAAAATGTAGAGCCTATAATTAGGATGTGGTGGGGGTGACAGCAAAGGCAATGCGGTGGGAAGGCTAAATTTCAAGTTATAGGCTCCCACCTTGCTTCCGACAGCCTGGGATTTTGATAAAGGCTCCATAGTCTGTCACCATAGCAACCTATAAAGACAAAAAAGAAAATCAATGTCTCACAAATGAGTCTCTCTTCTGGAGCATTTAACCTAGTCTCCCTGAATTTCTACTTGATATTGACTGCCTGTCTGCCTGCTGCAAAACTGCCTAACAGTAATGTTCTGTCAAACATTTTTATTCTGTAAAAAATTTAGACTGACAAGTATGTGTGAACTCATTAAAAACATTGGTGAGATTGGACTATTGTCAGATGCTATGACAGTACCCAGGAATGCCCGAATCCCACACCAATTAAAATCTCCAAAGTATGTGAACAAAAGGAACAAACAGCAGAAAATCAGGTAATAAAGTTACACTTTCTACTAGCTGGAACTGACAGCTCCAATCCCAATTCAGAGAACTCTAACAATATGGGACAGATCATGTAGGACACTCCTTTTTCCTACTTCAAATCAAACCAGACCAAACAGCCTATAGTTGTATGGTTAGTTCACTTCAAACCAGAGTCTTGAGTTTTATCAAGATAATTAGAGAAAAAGCCAATTTTTGAAACAGAAAAGATATAATCAGAGAGAAAAAGAGTTGTCCTCAATTCTTATACAGAGTTGACCTAAGATGGATGGAGGGGTTAGAGGTTTGATCAGTCTATGTACTGTATAGTATGTAATAGTAATGAACAACCCAGATCCCTTGCCAGGTAATTCATTATTCCAGACTACCTCTCTCCTCCCCTCTTTCTTCTAGCCCACCCTTCTCACATGTGGATTGGGATTAAAGTTGTAACTACATACTATATTTATCTTAAATTCATTATTATTTTTATAAAATATCCAATACAATCTTATACATATAAACTTTACTCTTTTCAGTGACTTTAATTAGTTGTTCACTGTTTCAGCTTCACAACTATAAGGGGATAGAATAAGACAACATCTGCTGTACTGCTATTCACTAATATATAATTAACTAGAGGCCCGGTGCACTCAGGGGGTCCCTCAGCCTGGCCTGCACCCTCTCGCAGTCTGGAACCCCTTGGGTATGTCCACCTGCCAGCTTAGGCCTGCTCCCCAGGGGATCGGGCCTAAGCTGGCAGTCAGACATCCCCCTGGCTGCCTGGGAGCCCTCAAGGGATGTCCAACTGTGGCTTAGGCCCGCTCCTGTGGGCCTAAGCCACAGTCAGACATCCTTAGTGCTACTGAGGAGGTGGGAGAGGCTCCCACCACCACCCCTGCACTCACAGCCATCAGTCTAGCTTGTGGCTAAGCAGAGCTCCCCCTGTGGGAGGGCACTGACCACCAGGGGGCAGGTCCTGCGTTGAGCGTCTGCCCCCTGGTGATCAGTGTGCGTCATAGCAACTGGTCATTCTGCTGTTAGGGTCAATTTGCATATTACCTTTTTATATAGGAATACTCACTACATGTAAAACACTATCTAAAGTGCTTTACTGAGTCCTCATGACACCAGATGTTGTTGGTACGGTTATAATGCTCATCTGATAGATGACAAAACTGACATGTGGAGAGACTAAGTTACCTGACCAGTGTTCAAATCTAGTAAATAACAGTACTGGGATCTGAACCCAGGGAGTCTTAACTACACTAAAACTGCCCCTGGGTTCTCTTTAACTATAAAATCCTAGCAGCCAAAAGCAATGTGACAGTTGACATCTTATCTGCTCCAGGCAACAATCTTAGGAAGCGTAAATGGTAGGTTCCTATGTTACAGATAAGGTGAAATAGCAGAGGTGTAGAAAGAGCACAGGCTTTGGAGTGAAAGATGTGGCCTCTAATCCCAGCTCTCCCACTTCTTACCCATGGGATCTGAGCACAACTTGCCTTTCAGGGTCTAAGTTCCCCTTGTACTCACTTTGTTGCTGCAGGTAACAGATGTACATAAAGCATCGAGCACTGGTATCTGGTGGCCAATATACTAGTACATTCAATAAACTTTAACTTTTTAAGAATTTACAGTCCAAGACACTGAAGCAGAGAAAGGCATACAACTAATTTAGATACAAGATAGGCACAGATCCTAGGTCCTTTGACTCCTGGTCCAGTGCCTCCAACTTTACCAAATAGCATTACTACCCACTTCAATGTTAGGATAAAAATAGATTAAAATTTCCATTCCCGCCCTAACCGGTTTGGCTGAGTGGATAGAGCGTCGGCCTGCGGACTGAAAGGTCCCAGGTTCAATTCTGGTGAAGGGTATGTACCTTGGTTGTGGCCACATTCCCAGTTGGGGTGTGTGCAGGAGGCAGGTGATCGATGTTTCTCTCTCATTGATGTTTCTGACTCTCTATCTCTCTCCCTTCCTCTCTGTAAAAAAATCAATAAAATATATATTTTTAAAAAGTCTTAAAAAAAATTTCCATTCCCCTCTTTTGTTAATGGGGATATTGGGACAAAGCACTTGAACCAATTCTCTAAGATAGAGCATTAAGAATGAGTTAAGCCCTGGCCAATGTGGCTCACTTGGTTGAGCATTGTCGCATGCACCGAGAGGTCACTGGTTCAATCTCCAGTCAGGATGCACGCCTAGGTTGTGGATTCGATTCCCAGTAGGGGTTGTGCAGGAGGCAGTCAATCAATGTTTCTCCCTCTCTCTCTCCCTTTCTCTCTCTCTAAAATCAATAAAAACATTTTTTTTTAACTAAAAGAATGGGTTAAGAACCAAAAGTCTGAAACTCCTGTTTTACAATGAACATCCTATGTTGGGGTAGGAACCAGACAGTCCCCCCAAGAAAACAGTACAATCAGGCAGGTACTAGCATTTAAAATCAAAACAAGGTGGAATTAGAGCAGCCGTGGGCAAACTACGGCCTGCGGGCCGGATCCGGCCCGTTTGAAATGAATAAAACTAAAAAAAAAAAGACCATACCCTTTTATGTAATGATGTTTACTTTGAATTTCTATTACTTCACACAAACACTCCATCCATGCTTTTGTTCCAGCCCTCCGGTCCAGTTTAAGAACCCATTGTGGCCCTCGAGTCAAAAAGTTTGCCCACCCCTGAAATAGAGGAAGGATCTTAAAGATTAGCTAGTTCAATCCCATCATTTTTCAAATGAGAAGAGTGAAGATCAGAGACATGAAGTGCTTACCTAAGTTCACATGGTCATCTATAAAACAGGACCATGTGGATAAAAAAGGTGACTTTAAATTTTAATTAAAATAAAAGCAACCCCCTTCTTTCTGAACCAACCAAAGGCACTTGAGCTTTTGCTCCAAGTTCTAGAAAGAGAGCTCAGATGTGTCATATTGTGTAACATTATTAAAAGGGCACAACACTCCAACAAACTTAAAAGTAGCATCTGGAAGTTGGAACCCAAATCACTTTGCTGTTGTTAATTAAGACAATTTCACTTTTCAGTCCTGAAGCTCCAAGTGTCATATTATGATCTTCTGAAGAAATATTATAACAGACCTTAATTTGGCCTCTCCCAAAAGGGAAGGTTAATGTGCTCCAGAATTGATGCACTCAACTGTTCAGTTAGGAAAAGGCATTCATGCCTATTTCCAGCACCAGGTGTTTCATCACTGTGTCTCCTAGGATGCAGAGTTGAAATTAACAGAATGGCACCTACTGTAAATGATCACACAGTCTGCTCTGGTGTCCCAGAATAATTAGTCAAATAGCACGGGGGGGTGGGGGATGTGGGGGTGGAATTCAGTAATTATCTCAACTAAACTCAGGACTTGGGTAATGAATTTACCATCTTCAGATTAGAGGTTGCATTGGCCTTGAAACTAGTTATCTCTATCATGTAAATGAGGAATTTAAGCTTAGAGACATTGTTACTTGTGCAAACTCACAAAATTAGAAAGTAGTATGACCAGGTAGAGAACAGAAGTATTTTAACTTCTAGTCCACCTTACTAACACCAATCTCCCTCAGCATTTTTGTTTTTCAAATACAAGGAAAGTTTATTTAGAAAGTTCACAGAGGTAGAAAAGGTGAGCCAGCTAGGCTGTGTGGCCTCAGGAACAAGATAGAGGCAAAAAGAGCCCTTGGAGCTTAGGAGAGAGAGCAGTGTGGTTCTTGAGGGAAGAGGAAGAGGTAAGATGTGTGCATGCAAGCTCTAGAAGGAGCCCCCCCCCTCAGTATTTCTTTAACTATGGCTAGGCTAAGCCAAACCCCAATTCCCACTGCTATGCTTGTATCCCCTATCATACTTAATGGACAAGAAAAGGATGAATACTGGCTTCTCAGCTATTTGATCACTGGGCCCCTCAGTCCTGCTCAGCCTACTGAAGAGAACTTCTGGGAAATGGACTGCACCACCAGTTTCTTCAAGAATAGGACCTAAGAAACTTGGGATTAATTTAAATCAAACATTTACTGAGCACCTATATGCAGGAGGCCATGTAGGGTACTTTAAAATAAAAACAACTTTAAAAAAGGAATGCCTAGCCTGTTTTAAAATGAATTTGAAGTAGTTGCCAAGATACATGAGACAGCCATGGCCTCTGCTCTCCACTAATTCAAAATCCAGTGAAGGAGACATATACATGTACAAGTAAAAACAACACAAGACAGACTATATTTAACACCATAATAGAGGTACAAACAAATGACCATGGAACAACCAGATTTACCATTTACCTTCCTCCTCTACCTCAATTCAGTCAAGAGTTCTCTTATGGGTCTTTCAGTTCCTCCATGCACTTATGTACAGTCCCAACTGCAGAGTAGCAGAAAGCAGACTCGGAGAGAGAACTTTAGGATCCCAGCTTTGCCACTTGTTAACCATCTGAACACTACTTAACTTCTGAGAAGAGTTTCCTTACCCATAAAATGGGATCAACAATTTCTTGGGAGAAAGTGAATGACAGAATGTGTGAAAGTGCTGTTTTTGAATTTTAATGTAACCAGGTCTTCTTTGTAAATATTAGGCACTCATTAAAATATTTGTTGGATGAATATTCTGAAAAAGTTTCTTATTTCCAATTTATCATGAAATTTCTCTATCCTTAATTCCAGTTACTTCTAAACCATCAATTTTCAAAATGTGCTCCTGAAATTCTAAGCTAGAACTGTAAAGTTCTCTCTGAACATTACTCTAGCCCCGTGGTCACCAACCGGTGGTCCGCGGACCACGGGTAGTCTTTGAGGTTCAAAATGTTGGCGACCGCTGCTCTAGCCCATCCATCCTGATAGTAAAATATAAAACCTACACTAATACAAGCCCCAGCTCATATAAGAAAAAGCTGAAGATCAGGAGCCACTTTACTAAAAATCTGAGTCAGTCTGTGGAGGGCAGAGAACTCTTCTCTTTCTTCTGTGCAACACCTGACAAGTCAAGGCTTGCCAGAAAAATCAATTTCATCTCCAATGCTACCACTTCCTTTTCCTGAGTCCTGGTAACTTGACCTTTAGGGGTACTATGGGGTTTATTTTATTTTATTTTTTTAATAAATATTTATTGTTGAAAGTATTACATATGTCCCTTTTTCCCCCCAATGCCCTCTCCAACCCTGGGTACTATGGGTCTTAAAGGTCAAAGGCTCTAACAGCAAAGTTGTTTGCTATTTTTTAAAATTTATCACCCTTTATATCTTGACTGTTATATTACAGGTTGGGATAAACTTAACAAAAACCAAGAGCCACAATTATCTATAATCAACTGAAAGTCACAAAGTGTGTCTTCAAAGGCCTAACATTATGAGGAGGTAGGACTTTTATCAACCACAAAGCAAGTATAAATGCCATAAAAATTATATAGTTAAAATACTACAGGCACTCATAAGTCACTGAAAACAATTTTTTGCCTTTACTTTTGCTTCAAGAGAAGAGAGATAATGATAATGAATTCCTGCCATGTCTTAGGCATTGTGTTTTAGATGACAGCTTATTTAACCATCATGGCAATTCCATGAAGTTGTTCTCTCAATTTAATAAAAAAGAAATCTGAGGTTCAAGTGATCAAGTGATGGTTCCAAGGATGACATCCTATCCTATGCTATATAATAAAAGGCCAATATGCAAATCAACCAAACAGCAGCACAACCGGTCACTATGATGCACACTGACCACCAGGGGGCAGATGCTCAACGCAGGAGCTGCTCCCTGGTGGTCAGTGCGCCTGGTGGTCAGTGAGCCAAAAGCCGGACTCACGGCTGGCGAGCGCAGCTGTGGTGGTGGGAGCCTCTCCTGCCTCTGTGGCAGCGCTAAGGATGTCCAACTGTCAGCCTAGGGTGCAGGCCGGGCTGAGGGACTTCCCCGCTGCCCCCCCCCCCCCCCACCTCCAGTGCACAAATTTCGTGCACCAGGCCTCCAGTAGTAAATAAAAGAACTAGGACTGGAATCCAGGCTTTGTCCTGTTCAAAAGCCTCTACTCTGAAAACAAATACAATCTGGGATTAAGATAGACAACATTGAACAAAACAGACAGGGTTCTGCCCTCATGGAGCTTAGTATCATGTGAGGAAGAAAGACATTAAACAAGTACACAAATAAATGCAGGATAAGTCTGTGTACTTATAGTGGAAAAAGATCTCTATGGAAATGACATTAAGTCTAAGACCTAAAAAATAGAGAGAAGTTGGTGGGGAAAGTGGAGTTAGAAGCAGCGGTATATGTAAAAGTCCAGAGAAAGAAGCAAGCTTATAATATTCAGAGCTGTAAGAGCAACAGAGTGGCTGGGGGATAAGTAGACAAAACAACACTGTCAGATTAGATAGAAGTGAAGTCATATAAGGGTCACAAAAACAAGTTTGAATGTATTCAGTGTAATGAGAAACCTAGAAAAGCTGTGAGAAAGCAGTATGGTCCAATCTGCTTTTAAAATGCTATTCTGGCTATGATGTAAAGAACAGATTGGAAAGAGGCTACAATAGAAGTAAAGATCCCAGTAAGGGCCAGGGAAGAGATGGAGAGCTTGAACTAATGGGTTAACATGATAAAGAAGTACAAAGACCAGAGATATATCTGAGAGGAAGAAATTATAGGACTAATGGACTGGAGCGGAAGGGAAAATCAAAATCAAATTAAGAGGAAAAATCAAGGATAATGCCCAGATTTCCAGTGTGGGTAGAAGAATAGACAGTGGTTCCATCTGCTGATATGGGAAAGACTAGAATAGATTTTGTGAGAAAATTAAAAATACTTTTCAAAACATAAATCAGCCCAGCTGGTGTGGCTCAGTGCTTGAGCACTGACCCAGGAAACAAGAGGTTACTGGTTTAATTCCGGGTCAGGGCACATGCCCGGGTTGCAGGCTTGATCTCCAGTAGGGAGCGTGTATGAGACAGCCGATCAACGATGTTTCTCTCTCATCTCATCAATGTTTCTATCTATCCCTCTCCCACCTCTCTCTCTAAAAAAAATCAATGAAACATATTAAAATAAATAAATAAATAAGACGTAAGTCAGAGATGCTGTGAGATATCCAAAAGATGATGTCAAAAAAAAAAAGATGATGTCAAGTATGCAGCTGGAAGTCTGGAGCTTAGAAGGGGTACAGGTGATGGCCAGATGCTCCACTAGCCCTTCCCGTTTAAACTGTAATGCTCAAGATATTCTCAAATGACAGGAGCTCCAAACCCAGCTGCTTTTCACCCTCAATCTATGCTTAACATAAATGGTAAGTTTTCAAAGCCCAAATAATATACCTCTCCTTGGAAAATAGTGTAGAGAGCAGGCAAGTTCTCCATGGTCTCGGGTCTTCCTGAATTCATCCTTAATGTTCTATGGCTCCTCCATATCTCTTCTGCTAAAGCTAATTCAAGTGTACTGTCACAAAGAAATAACATAGACAACAATTTGAGAGACATCTGCATTAAAGAAGTACAGACAATCCACAGCTGTTCTCTACAGAATAATAACACAGATTTAACACCATGTACTTTTATCCAAAACTCTTTTGTCTACTTTAATTGTGGGGAGTTTTGGGAACATTGATCTTATTTCTTTTCATTGTGATACTTACCCAAGGCCATCAGTCTGCTGCTTTGTTTCTTGTTTTTTAATTGCTATCATTGGTATTCTTTTGCCAAGGGAAGGTTTTGGGGGGTGGGGGGTAAGTGGATCTTTAAAAGAAAGGAAACAGTAATAGTAATAAGAGCTAACATTTATCAACCACTTACTATGTCCAGGCACTATGCTCAACACTGGACATCCAATATCTCATTTAACCCTCAAAAGTCTCAAGATATAGGTTCTATTATTATCAAAGTATATAGATGAGAAAACCAAGGATTCTGGAGGTCCAATTACTATGCCTATGTCAAAAAGCCAAGAAATGGTAGAGTCAAAATCTGGCTGACACCAGAGTCCACGCTTTTAACCACTATGCTTACTTTTCTCCTGATAAATTGAAAACACACAAGTTCATTTTAAAAGTTCACATAATACGCCCAGCCAGTGTGGCTCAGTGGCTGAGCTTCGACCTATGAACCAGGAGGTCAGGGTGCCATTCCCAGCCAAGGCACATGCCCAGGTTGCCAGTTCAATTCCCAAATAGGGGACGTGTAGGAGGCAGCCAATCAATTATTCTCTCTCATCATTGGTTTTTCTGTCTCTCCCTCTTTCTTCCTCTCTGAAACCAATAAAAATATATTTTAAAAATATTAATTAATTAAAGTTCAGACAATACATTAATAATGAAGAAAATAAAATCATTTATTATTCAATGGGTTTATATCCTTTTAGACTTTTGTATATGTACAGTGTTTTTTTAAATGGAATCAGGAAATCATTATTAACAGCATATATATACACACACACACACACACACACACACTAGTAGGTAGGTAGGTAGATTGCCCCCTGGTGGTCAGTGCGCTCCCACAGCCAACCTCCCACGTATCCCCCCCCTCCAGCCGGCCCCCCATCACTGGCCAGGTCGACTGACCCCACCCATGCACTAATTCATGCACCGGGCCTCTAGTTTTAATATATTTTAGCAATTCTTACATACATACACACACATCTTATTTATTTATTTATTTTCAATCCTCACTTGAGGATATTTTTTCCATTGATCTTTAGGGAGAAAGTGAAAGGGAGGGAGGAGGGAAGGAGGACAGGAAGCAGAGAGGAGAGGGGAGGGGAGGAGAGGGGAGAAGAGAGAGAGAGAGAGAGAGGGAGAGAAACATCAACATGAGAAACATAATGATTAGTTACCTCCTACACGCGCCCGGACTGGGGCCAGGAATCAAACCCACTACCCTTTGGTGCCCAGGACAACACACTAACCACTGAGCAACACAGGCCAGGGTTATTACTTTACTAACAGCACATAGAGAGAATGCAAGCAGATTTGTCAGTTCTTAAGAAATGGCTGATAAACAGGTTAAATCCAAGTATCATAGCCTAGTTGGATCCTTCCTTTCACTTCCTAGCTATGTAGTCTCAACTCTAGTCCTTCCCTTCCCTCTGCCCAGTATCCCTCACAACACATCCTAGAACAGAAATTAACCTGAGGTCAATGGCTCTATCAAAAAACCTTAATTATCCCTCCAACTCCTATAGCATTAGTGAGGTAAAGAATCCATAGAGGCATCAGCAGGTAGGACATCTAAATTAAGCTCAAATATTTTAGTCTCACCTGTTCCTCCCTACAGAAAGGTTGTGGAAAGAGCAAGAGAAGTAAGTGGAAACAATCTGAAGTTGTTTCTTTGCTGATTTTTGCTGTGACAACAATATGAACAGCCAAGTTTAAAGCTCTCCAGTTTGTTCCTTCTGTAGAACAATAGCCTGAGAAATCCTATGCAATTCTTTTAGAAAACTAACAGCATTTTTGAGGGAAAGTCTGAAATGTAAAAATATAAGTTTACAATTCAGGAGAGTAGAAGGTTGCCATTTTTTAAAATGGTATTTAAAATTTTTTTCATATTATGCTCTGTAGAGATGTAGGGTTCTATGATGTTTTATTCAGAAGCTCCTTAGGTATTTCAAGTTTATTTTAGAGAGGAACGGAGAAGGACAGAGAGATAGGAACATCACTGGTTGGCTATCTCCTGGATGCCCCCTACTAGGGATCGAGCCTGCAACCTGGACATGTGCCCTGACTGGGAATCGAATTAGCCACCTCTTGGTTCATGGGTCAATGCTCAACCACTGAGCAATACCAGCTGGGTCAAGTTTATTTTTAAAAAATCGATTCTGAAATATCTAGGGATCATAGGTGTCAAGAAAGCCAAAGAAGTAGGACTCTAGGCCAACCAACTGGAAGATAGCCTCTATATTAAAGATGTACAGAGCAGAACCCCAAAGAAACCAGAATTGAGGGAAGTCCCACTCAGAGCATTTGGAAAGCTAGAAGCCCCTCCTCAAAAATTACTGCTGATTCCCACTTGCCCTCCCAGCCTTGGGTGGGTCATGGAAGCAAGGAGAAGTGGAAGTTACAGGAGGAGGAACTATTTTTTTAAAATATATTTTTATCGATTTCAGAGAGGAAGGGAGAGGGAGAGAGAGAAACATCAATGATGAGAGAGAATCATTGATGGGCTGCCTCCTGCACACCCCCCACTGGGGATCAAGCCCACAACCCAGGCACGCGCCCTTGGCTGGAATCAAACCTGGGACCCTTCAGTCTGCAGGCTGATGCTCTATCCACTGAGCAAAACTGGCCAGGGCAGGAGGAACTATTTTAGCAGTGTATTTTGCTTTGATCCAGCTTATCTATTAAGCTTCTATGTAAGATTTCAATTTTTGGGGGGGGGGAGGGGGGAGTTCTGCTTTAAAAAAAAAGAGCAAGTAAATTGACAAGGATTGAGATACACCATTTGGAGTTACTTTGCAATAGTTTGGGGAAACAGAAAATCTTCCTTAGGTACTTCATTTCACTTGAATATTTTAAACAACAATAGTATGTAGGGAAGCAATAGGGAGCCGATTACTGGGCACTCCCTTCCGAAAGCAAAGGGAGAATAATGTGTGAGTAGGTGGTATAGCAGGGGAATGGCGGCCCAGAGTGAGGTCAAAGCCTATGTTAGGTGAGGAAGAAATCTGCAAAGAAGAATGACTCATCTTTAACCTATGTTTACGAAGTTAAGTAAAAATACTGAGCTATGAGCAGAGGCAGAACGACTACAGAGCCTGCATTCTCAACCACTATTCTACGCTGCCTCAAAAGGAATTCACAGCCCCGGCCCGTGTCGCTCAATCGGTTGGGTGCCATCCCATGCACAGAAAGGTTGCCTATCTCCTAGGGTCGTCAAAAAGGGAATTAAATTGGTTTAGACAAGTAAAGCTTTTGGGTTAACACATGGCAAATAGGAAGTACTCAAATATTAGCAATTATTATTAGAGGAGTTGGAAGGGACCTTCCGGATTACTGACTGAAAGAACAGTGAAGGGCCTGCAGGCAGAAGAGTAAGTACTGGCCTTGAGTCCCCGCAAGGCTAACTGACCAGCCTGTATCAAGTCACTTAATCTCTGTTGGTTTGTTTTCAGTTAAATAGGAGTAATGGGCTAAATGCTCTCCATAATTTCTTTTTTTTTTTTTTAAATATATTTTATTGATTTTTCACAGAGAGGAAGGGAGAGAGATAGAGAGCTAGAAACATCGATGAGAGAGAAACATCGATCAGCTGCCTCCTGCACATCTCCTACTGGGGATATGCCCGCAACCCAGGTACATGCCCTTGACCGGAATCGAACCTGGGACCTTTCAGTCCGCAGGCCGACGCTCTATCCACTGAGCCAAACCGGTTTCGGCATCCATAATTTCTTTCAGCTTTCATATTTTGAGTTCACTTTTTGTGTTTTACTTTGCTTTTTACTATTTTTTCTTTTTCCTGTGTTGGACCTGTTTTCTCAAGAGATTCATAACTAGAACTCAAAAAAGAAGTAGCGTCCTTCTAAGACAGTTATTCTAGAAATTGGATGGGAAGGAGGGAGGTTGGACCACTAGTTGGCATTTGAGTCTCCCATCTTCTGATCTGCCCAGCACATAGTAAGGCTCTGCTCACACATTCAAGAAGATGAAGAGACTAAGACACAGAGAGGCTAAGTAACTTGCTCAAAATCACAGACCTATGAATGATACTGATGAGATTCAAACCCTGTTTACAAACATTTTTTCTTCCCTTTTTAAATTATGAAATTCTTCTGAGTATTCTTCCACGTTCGCATACCCTTCGAATTTCTAGTGCCTGGCAGTGTGAGCGCGACGACTAAAGGTCCGACTTAGGTGATCTTACCCACATGAATGGCTCAATCACCGCCAAATACCAATTACTCTCAGATTTATATTTCCAACAAAAATCTCTTTTCTGCGTTCCAAACCCGTATTTCAAACTGCCTCCTGGGTGTCAGGGATGATTTCTCCCTACCCCTCGCCAAAAAAACACACACAAACCTACCCAGTTGCCATAAGCCAGAAAACTCGGAGTTACACTGAAGTCCTCTTTTTCCCCTCCCTGAATCCAGTCCATCATCGAGTCCTACTGATTTCACCTCCTCTATACGCCTTTCGGATCCGTCCAACTCTGCGTTTCCACCAACACCTCAGTCCTCATTCCCAACCGTGTGTCCATCCGTCCTCCATCTGTGCACACTATGGAGCCTCTCCCCCACCGCACGCCCCGCTCCCCATCAAAAATAAACCACCACCAACAACAAAAATCTCATCGGTCTTCCAGCAAAAGCTACCAAGTCCTGCCAGGCCTGCCCTCGACCCGCCTCCAGCTTCATCCCGTGCCACGCTCCCCTGCACCCGCCCCGCATCCCCTCCCTCCTGGCCACGCTGGCCTCTCCGCTTTTTATTCATTCTCCTCCCCTAGTCACCGGGCCCTGGACACGCTGTTCTCTCCGGGGAAGAGTCTGCCCGCCTCTCTTCACCCGCCTCAGGAGAACCCTCCCTTCAGGCACCTCTTCCTCGGAGAAGCTCCCCGGCTTCTTTCAGGCACTCGGAACATCGGGTGCCTCTCTCCTAGGTCGCACTATTTCACATTTCTCAGTGAGACACTTTAGCATCTGTTCTCCTCACCAGCCTCAAGCCCCTGAGAGGTCAGGGGCCATGTTCGGTTCACAAGGTACCCTCCATGCTTTGCACAAAAAATCCCAGTTGGACCGGCAGGAGTCGGGCATTCCCTTCACCGCCGGCCCTCACCGGAGCACAGAGCAGGCCCTAGCAAAAGGCCGGCAGACACAAGCCGGCCTCCTCGGTCGGGACCCGAGTGGAGGCTGGGAGGCCGGCCTTTCCTCCCTGGGAACGGACACAGCAGGCGCTCGCTGAAGGCTGCCGTCGAGGGCCCCGGGGAGCCGCACAGACCCCAAAGCGCCGCTCCAGCCGAGAGAGGGAACCCAGGCTACCGCTGCCCGAGCTGGGCCCGCCCCTGCCCCTCGCAATCAAAACTTCGGGCGAGAAGGGCCAGGCTCACACCGCACACCCGAGGCACCGCCTCCAGATTCCGCAGCCGCCGCCCCCGACCTCCCTCACACTTACTCGGCGTCCGCTCCGGCCTCCGCGCCGCTGCATTGCGCGAAACGCCAAAACCCAGACGGCGCGCTCCCACCCACAAGACACAGCGTGCCGAGGCGGGCGCCAGCTCCACCCGCCAATCCTGGAATCGGACTCTCGTGACGTCAGAAGAACCTGACCAATAAGAGGAGCTCATCCTCGGGCGCTGAGGCGAGTATTGGAAGCCGATTGGCCTCTCCAAGCCGGATGTGCTAGGGAAGGACTAAGTCGGAACCAGTCGCGCGGAGGCTGAGGGTGTCGGCGCGGTCGGTCCGTGGCGGTGCAGAGGAGAGCGGCTACCGCCATGATTGAACAACAGAAGCGTAAGGGTCCGGAGTTGCCGCTGGTTCCCGTCAAGAGGCAGCGGCATGAGCTCATGTTGGGAGCGGCGGGGTCGGGCCCTGGAGCGGGACAGCAGCCCCCGGCGCCGGGAGCTCTGCTGCAAGCGGTGAGTGAAGGAGCAGGCGGCCTTCGGCCCTCGGCTCATCTGCCTGCTCTGAGAGCTACACCGGGTGGTCCCGCATCGGCCCTTCCCGCCTACTGCGGGGCTGCACGAAAATTTCTATCTGGAGTTAAGGCAGGAAAACACTGTAAAAGCGGCCGACGCCCTGCGGATACTCCATAATGTTTCCCTGTTTGACAGCCGTTTTCAGCGTCTCGATCTCCCTGTGAGATGGCGTTAGAATTAAAGTTAAGGATCCTTATTTTGACCTCAAAATCAAGACCGAGGTTTTCGTATCCTAAATCTTAAAGGGATTCAGCATAGAGTAAACATTCAGAAAAGTTGCACGAGTGCGAGGATGGAGAATGAATGAATGAATGAATGAATAAATGAAATTAATGATCTGGCTCACTTTGGCCAAGTTGTTTTTCTCTTTATTTCTCTACACTGTTAACAACCCAAGAATAGTTAACATTCATTGAGCCCTTGTACTGAGTTATTTTATTTTAAATGAAAACTCCATTAATCTTGGTAACAGCCTAAGAGTTAGGGACTGTTATTCCATTTTGTAGATGGGAAGACAAACTCTTACCTGATAGTGATAGAAACATCTTAAACCCAGACCCTATGTTTTGTTTTTTTTCACATTTCTTGTAAGATAGAGGTAGTGATCATACCTCTCCTTCTATTAGCCTCAGATAAAGAAGCACGAGTCCTCTCAACTCCTCAAGCAGTGGGTTAGCCAATCCGGCTGGCCCCGTTTCAAAATAGACCTACACACTGCTACCACTTGTGCCACCTCCATCCCTAGCTCCTGATCTGAGCTATTATTATCTCACCTGGCATTGCAGTAGAGTCCTAACTGGTATTCCTGTTTCTGCTCCTGGGCCATCAGTCTATTCTCGAACCAGCAGCCAGAGGACTCCTTCTAAAGGTCAGATTCTCTTTGCTGAAAACTTTTGGTGGCTTTCCATTTCACTCACTGTAAAACCAAAATCCTTACAACCTTTTGCCCTTTTTGCCTCTTTATCTCTCTGATCTACCAATTGTCCATGGCTCACACTTGCTCCAGTCACACTGGTTTCCATGCTCCTGCCTGAAAGTGTTTGCATTTGCTGCTTCCTCTACTGGAGTCCTCTTCCAAATGTTCATCTGGCTTATATACGCAGCTCTTCCAGATCTTTCCTCAAATATCACTTTTTTAGTGCAGGCTTTCCTGGTCCCCTTTAAATTGCAATGCCCAGTACTTAGTAACCCACATTGCTGTGTTTTTCCTCAAAGCACCTACAACCATCTGTATATTTTACTTGTTTTCTCTCTATTGTGATTGACCCACGTCCTGCGTGGTTCAGGGTTTGGGCTCTGGAGAAGGGGCCGCACGCAAATGACAGAGATGAGACAAGAAATAATAATTTGGAAATTGGGCGGGTGCACGGTGCATAGCTCTGACCTTTGTCAGGGCTCAGGGGTCACCAGCATTCCGGGCTCCTTGTCCACACCTCTCTGCTAGTGAAGACAATGGGCGGCTTCCCACACTCTGTCCCTCTTTCTGCTTTTCACTCAAAAGCAAACTCCGTTTATTTTCCTAATGCCTACAACAGTGCCTGGCACATAGTATTTTTTTTTTTTAAATAAATGAGTAAGCTGGAAACTACTGAAGAGATTTGGGGATTATTAATAATGTACTTGTTCATCTACCTAACAAATATGAATATCAGCCCAGGTTCCAGCATATTACCCAAGCCTAGACTTAATGTCAAGATCATAATCAAAAGTCCTTTCCCGATGTGGAGAGAGCAGAGTGCCTGAAGAGTGACTCCTCTGTGATTAACACATCCAACAGCAACTTGGGCTTACTCCTCACAGGTGGCAGGATACTATGACCTTCCTGTGACATTATGCCCTCTACATGGGAAAAAAAAAGGCCTATCCCCAATAATCTGTACCCTGAACTGTTGCTCAGTTCCATCATTCACTCATTCATTAAATGAGCTAGGGATTGGGAAAAGAATGTTGAATGACACAGGCAGGATCCCTGCATTCACAAAGCTTCTTGTCTAGTGAGGAAAAAGGCAACATAAGTAAACCAATACACCAGGAGGGAATTTCAGGTGATGATCAGTGCAGTGAGGGGATACAGTAGGGTTAGTGGAATACAGAGGGGAGATCGGGCGCTGCTTGAGTTCGAATGATCAAGGAAAGACTTTCTAAACGGAAAACGTTTGAAAAGAGCCAAACAGGAAAATCTAGGGCAAGGGGATTCCTGTCAGGGGCAACACGGGTAAAGATCCCGAGGTAGAAATGAGTTTAACATGTTTGAGCAATTAGAAGTTGGCTATGAGACAGGAGCAGGATGAGGGGTAGGAAAGTTGGTAAAGCAGGCAGACACTGGTAATTTCAGCAGGAAAGTATCAAATTGGAGGCATAAGTTGTGAGAAGAGTTGCAATTCTCTAGATCAGGAGAAATCCACTCATTGTTTCCCTTGCCTTTTCCCTACATCCGCTCCCGTAATTTTCAGCTTCCTTTGCCAATATGCAATGACTATCCTGTATTTCTCTTTTTTGTTTAGGGGCCTCCAAGATGTTCCTCCCTTCAAGCCCCAATCATGCTTCTCTCAGGACATGAAGGGGAAGTGTACTGCTGCAAGTTTCACCCCAATGGATCCACCTTAGCATCTGCAGGATTCGACCGACTGATATGTAAGGCATAGTGTTCATAGTGTTTGAATCTGGGATAATCGCTATCTGCCAAATAGTGATTTTTATTTTAATATATTTTATTGATTTTTTACAGAGAGGAAGGGAGAGAGATAGAGAGTTAGAAACATCGATCAGCTGCCTCCTTCACATCTCCCACTGGGGATGTGCCCGCAACCCAGGTACATGCCCTTGTCCGGAATCAAACCCGGGACCTTTCAGTCCACAGGCCGACGCTCTATCCACTGAGCCAAACCGGTTTCGGCAGTGATTATTTTTTTAAAACCTTTGGTGCCACAGAAGGTATCAGTCTGATTTGGTCACATAACAAACTACATGGTCGTGAAAATGCTGAATGATCTTGATTGGAGAACTCAGAGTCCATGTGGTAAATACGGAAGGAATTATGTTACTGGTTGGAAAGTGAGTTGCTCTAGTTTGAGAATATCTTCCTCATGGAGGTGAATCTTGAGCTGATTTAGCCAGATAAGAATTCTAGGCTTAAAGATTAATGGGCGTAATAAAGAAAAAGAGACCATTTCTTTTCTCCAAAGGCAAGAGGCCCTCCTCTTGGTTCACTCTCAGAATCTTAGCATATGGGAAGGAAGGGGGACTCTTAAAGTGGCAACTCACTTAGATTATCTATACAACATTAGGATCTGCTACCAGATTCTCAACTCCTAGTCAGGAAAACCCATTTTTTAAGAAATAGGTAGAGAAAATCACTTTGGGGAAGTCATGAGAAAAAGTGAAAAAGAAGATAACAGAAGCCTCTGACTTTATTTCTTCTGCCATCATTTGCTGCATTGTGAGATGAAATTAACTCTTTGCTTATAACTCTGTACCTCAGGGTGAATGATAATTGTCTGTTTTGATGTAGGTGTTCTAGTTCTATGATCCTTAAACTTTCTGGTGGCCAAGCATCTGGAAGGCTTAGGCATCTTTGTAGAACATCCGTAACTACCTATATGTACCTTATAATGTATAGAGGTGTTCCTTAATAATTCTCGTTAATTTTACTCCTCACTAGAACAAGCTCACTGTGGATAGCAACTGTGTCTATTCATTTACCTCGTTTTATCCCAGGACCTGGCATGTTATAGGTACTTACTACATGTGGATTAAGTAAATGTCGGATAAAATCATTGCATGTGACCTTCAAGTCATTTGCGGCTTCCTCGGTTTTCCATAAGTGCTGCCATTGTGCAGTCTATTTATATTCATAGGAGATGAGCAATAGTGAATCTCATCTTTTTTAATGTAGGAAATTAAGGCTTAAAAAATTGTACCCATTAACTTTTTTACCTTATAAAATGTGAAAATGTTGCATTATTTTTGTTACAGTGTCAGGAAAATTGGCACAGTTGGTAGAACCAATAGTGTTCTAAGCACTATTGTTCTGGTAAATTCATAGGTACCCTTTCCATGCCCAGTAATAAATTTCCTTTTGCCTAGCAGTGCTCATAGAATTCCTGTCTTCCTAACAGTGTTGTGGAATGTCTATGGTGACTGTGATAACTATGCAACATTGAAGGGGCACAGTGGAGCAGTGATGGAACTGCATTATAACACAGATGGCAGGTGAGTATTCTGCATAGTAGAATGGCGGCTGCTACTTACACTAATTCTTCTTGGCATTCTTTCACATTTTATCCTTGAGTTTTCTCTCTCAGGAGACCATGCTATCAAAAACTGCTGCATTTGGGCAATTGCTTTATTCTATCACTGTCACGCCAAGTAAGGTGTTTATTGCTCCTTGTAGGCATTTAAAAATACATCATCTCTGTCATTTAATATGTCAACATCTCAGACAAATTTATTCTTTCTTAAGACATAAAACAAAGTAATTTTTATATGTATAAATTAGCTATTTTTTTATGAAAGTAATAAAATATTATTTTGAGAAACTAAGACAAAAAAACAGAACAAGGAAAAAATAGCCCATATTCCTGCCAGTCCAAAGAGAATAACTTAATATTATGATACATTTTTCTCAAGCCTTTTTCTTACTCTAAACTGTTTGGTTTTACTTATATGTTAGAACTACGTTTACGATCTTGTCTGCTGCTTTTTTCCCTTAACATTATTCACCTAACATGCTATTTATCATAAATATTTTAATGATTGCATAATTGTAGAATAATTACAAATAATATAGAAATGTGTTTATAAAAGGCATTAATCCCATTGGGTATTTCAGTAAATAGTCATTTTTTAAACCTCTGATCTGTAAAACCTAGGGTTCCCTGAATCAACTGGTACATAGCCTTATATACATTTTCTTATTATTTGAGTAAAGAAAGCCTTATAATAATTATAACTTACGAATTGTCCTCAGAGACAAAATAAAAACTTTGATTTTTAGGGAAAAGGTTGGAGTTGCTGAACCATTGGGTTAAGAATTGCTAATCTCTCTTACTTCTGCAGCAAGGAGTGATTAAATATTTCCAAGTGGGAGGATGTCTTATGTATAAAGTCTTACCTATCACAAAGAAGGAAAAGATTAAGAAAACTGCTGTATTAAATGTTTACTCTATTATGGGGACTGATAGAAGGAAATCCTTTTTGCTAGGGTAGACCTTATAACGGATCTAAAGCACCAATAGGATTTTGGTAGATAGGGCGAGACAGGCATTCCAGCATCATGTGCCAGACTGTCAGAGGACATGTCAATGATCTTAAAGGGTTGGGCACATTTTGGTAAGTGGGGAAGATAGATTGCTGGAGTTCCTATTCACTTACTTCTTTTTTGTTCTTCCTCTTACCTTCTAGTATGCTCTTCTCAGCATCCACAGATAAAACTGTGGCAGTGTGGGATAGTGAAACAGGTGAGAGGGTTAAAAGGCTGAAAGGACATACTTCCTTTGTGAATTCCTGTTATCCGGCCAGGAGGGGCCCCCAGCTTGTCTGCACTGGCAGTGATGATGGTACAGTTAAGGTGGGTGATACTGTCTCTCTGAGTGTTGCAATTTCTGAGGTGACATAATGTGAACTTTATCTTGCCTTACCCTCTGTGTTGTACCCTCCTCGCCACAACTTTGTTTTAGCAGTCATTTCCCAAAACAGATGCTTTAAGTATCTAACAGAATAATATTAGAACCAAATCAAACCATTGTGACTTGGATTAAAATGGACCGCCTGAATTGGATTCTTGGCTCAGCTGTTTACTTAATTGTGTGGTCTTAGGCAGTTTTTCTTATCCTCAATTTCTCAATCTTTATGATGGTGATAGTAGTATCATGTCTTACAATTCTATTGTGAAAGTAGTCAGCATATAGAAAGGTCAGTACATGGTTTAGTAACACAGGATGGGATCTTTTTTTGTTTGTTTGTTTTTTATTTTTTTTAATATATTTTATTGATTTTTTTACAGAGAGGAAGGGAGAGAGATAGAGAGTCAGAAACATCAATGAGAGAGAAACATTGATCAGCTGCCTCCTGCACATCTCCCACTGGGGATGTGCCCACAACCCAGGTACATGCCCTTGACCGGAATCGAACCTGGGACCTTTCAGTCCGCAGGCCGACGCTCTATCCTCCGAGCCAAACCAGTTTCGGCCACAGGATGGGATCTTAAAGGTCATTTGGTCCACTGATTCCCAACCTGTGTGCATATCAGATTCTGATTCGGTAGAGGTCTGAAGTGAGACCTTTTTTTTTTAAATTAAGACTATTTTTAAAGCAGTTGTAGGTTCACAGCAAAATCGAGGGAAAGATATAGAGATTTCCCATATATCCACTGTCCCACATATGCACAGCCTCCCCCAGAGTGGCACATTTGTTACGATTGATGAACCAACATTGACACATCATAATTACCCAAAGTCCATAGTTTACATTAGGGTTCACTTTTAGTGTTGTACATTCAATGGGTTTGGACAGATGTATAATGGACATGTATTCATCACTATGGTATTATACAGAGTATTTTCACTGCCCTAAAAATTCTCTTTGCTCTGCCTATTCATCCCTTCCAAGCCCTGGCAACCATTGATCATTTTACTATTTCCATAATTTTGCCTTTCCCAGAATGTCATATAGTTAGAATTATACAATATATAGCTTTTTCAGATTAGCTTCTTTCTCTTAGTAATATGCATTTAAGATTCCTCTATGTCTTTTCATGGCTTGATAGCTCATTTCTTTTTAGTGCTGAAAAATATTCCATTATTTATGTATTTACCTACTGAAGGACATCTTGGTTGCTTCCAAGAGTTGGCAATTATGAATAAAGCTGCTGTAAACATTCATGTGCAGGTTGTGTGAACCTACATTTTCAGCTCCTGTGGGTAACTGTCAAGGAGTGCAATTGCTGGAACGTATCATAAGCGTATGTTTAGCCCTGACTGGGGTGGCTCGGTTGGAGCAACATCCCATACACCCAAAGGTCGCAGGTTCAATTCCTAGTCAGGGCACATACCCAGGTTGTGGGTTCAATCCCCAGTGTGGGAGGCAACCGATCAATGTTCTCTCATATTGATGTCTCTCTCCCTTCCTCTCTCTCTAAAATCAATAAAAGTGTGTCCTCGGGTGAGGGCTTAAAAAAAAAAAGTACGTTTTAGTGGGCCCAGAGTAGCATGTCAGAGCCCAAGTGAGGTGAGGAGGGCATCCACACAGGACAGGGTTGGCAGCCTGGGGAATTGGAGGATGAGGAAGGAGGCGCTGCCCAGAATGGAGAGTCAGTGCCCTAGTGGGGTAAAAGGATCATCTACACGTTGGTGAAGGAGATAATATAGTGTCAGAACCTGAGCTGAGGGTGCCCAAACGGGGCAGGTGTCTGAGGCTGAGCAGGATGAAGATGGCATCCCTAGGGAAGGGCAGCCTAGAGAGGGGCATTAAAGCCCAAGCAGAGTGAAGAGGGTGTTTGTTCACACAGAGGGATGACCCAAATGGGATGAGAAAGGGGTGCACATAGAGTTAGCTGAGAATGGGAATCACAGTTCAGGTAAAAAGGGTATCTATTCAGGGGAAGGGTGGAAGAGGATATGGGAGGTTGGTTATACAGGAAGTTTGATCAAATAAGTATAATGGAAGACAGACTACTCACCATCAGAGAGAGGAGTTACCAATACTGAAGTAGAGAAAACTAAAATGCATCGTGTGTTGTTGGTATCAAATTGGAATTATCAGTGTGAATTTAAGACATTCAATTTACAAACAAATAGATATAGAAAAAAAATGAATGTAGATGTGTGTGTGTATACCTATGTATACATATATTTTCTAACTGACCACTGAGAGGATTTAGGAATAATAACACCCCAACAGCAATAAGCACATCTGCTCAGGTCGTGGCCTTTAAAGTACCATTTTCCACTAAAAGGAACCGGGGCTCCTTTTAGGACTGGGCAGGGAAAGTACTAGATGAGCCTTGAACATCTTATGCAAGAAAGCTTGTCAAAGAACATCTTAATCAAATTATCAAATTGGACTTTATTAGTAACTAGAGGCCAGTGCATGAAATTATCCATCTTTTTAAAAAAATTTTTGATTAATGCTGCTACAAACATTCATGGTCACGTGTTTGAACACCTATTTTCATTTCCCTTGGCCATATATCTAGGAGTCTGGTTGCTGGGACATATGGTAATTCTATGTTTACATTTTTGAGGGACACCCAAAGTTTTCTGTAGCAGCCTCATCATTTTACATTCTCATCAGCAATGTATGAGATTTTTTCAATGTAAGAATCCCCAATTTTTTTACATCCTCACCAACACTTGTTATTTTCTGTGTGGATTTGTTACTGTTATTGATATTGTTACATCTTAATGAGTGTGAACTGGTACCCAATTATTGTTTTGATTTTTATTCATGATGTTGAGATCTTTTCATGTGCTTATTGGCCCTTGTTATATTTCCTGAAGATAAATTTTTTTTAATGTTTTTATATATTTTAGAGGGGAAGGTAGAGGGAGAGTTAGGAACATCACTGATGAGAAAATCATTGATTGGCTGCCTTCTGCACTCCCTTTGAGGATCAAGCCCACAATCCGGGCATGTGCCCTGACTGGGAGTTGAATTGTGACCTCCTGGTTCATAGGTTGATGTTCAACCACTGAGCCACACCAGCTGGACCTGAAGAGAAATAGTTATTCAAGTCCTTGCCCATTTCTTAATTGGGCTTGTTGTATTTTTGTCATTGAGGTATAATAGTTCTTTGGCTGGATACTAGACCTTTCTGAGATAATGTGATTTGCAAATATTTTCTCCCATTGGCAGTTATTTCATTTTCATGATACTCTCCTTTGATGTACAACAGTTTTCTGTTTTTATTAAGTCTAATTTATCTATTTCTTCTTTTGTCACTTGTACTTTTGTTGTCATATCTAATAATTCATTGCCATATCCATGGTCATGAAGATTTACCCTTTTGTTCTCTTCTAAGAATTTTATAGTTTTAGCTTCTTTTTTAAAAAAATATATTTCTTTATTGATTTCAGAGAGGAAGGGAGAAGGAGAGAGAGAGAGAGAGAAACATCAATGATGAGAGAGAATCATTGATCGGCTGCCTCCTACACACCCCCTACTGGGGATCAAGGCATGTGCCCTTGGCCAGAATCGAACTTGGGACCCTTCAGTCCGCAGGCTGACGCTTTATCCACTGAGCCAAGCCGGCTAGGGCTATAGTTTTAGCTTTTACATTTAAGTCTTTGATTTATGTCAAGTTAAATTTGACATGTGTGAGGTAAGGGTCTAACTTGAACTGATTATCCAGTTGTCCCAGGGCCACTTGTGAAGAAACTATTAATTTCTTTCGTCTGTATGGGCTATACTTTTTGCTGCTTCTTTGCCTCATAACTTTTTTGTTGAAAACTAGACATTTGAATATTGTAATACTAGAGGCCCACTGCACGAAATCACGCAGGACCCAGTGTCAAGTCCCCACCCACCCACGCATGCAGCCCCGTCCACCTTTAAGACAGTTGTGGACAGAGATAAGAATAGTTTCCTGCCCTAACCTTTCCTTCTCAGGAGCACTTAAATTGACCTTCGTTGGAAGATAAGAATTGAACAGAGCAACACTTACTTGTTCCCATGAAGAAATCATATGACATTCAGCAGGTGCCTTTTGGTGTTTGGTTGTGATGGCTGATGGCATCATGACCATGGGTTTTTATAATAGAGACTAGAGGCCCGGTGCACAAAAATTTGTGCACTGGCGGGGGGATTGAGGGTGTGTCCCTCAGCCCCACTTGTGCCCTCTCACAGTCTGGGACCCCTCAGGAGATAACCACCTGCTGCTGGCTTAGGCCCGCTCCCCGGGTTGCAGATAGCAGGCCCGGATGGCAGCAGGGCAGGCAGGATGGCGCTGTCCCGCCCTGCCTGCGGTATGCAAATTAGCCGCCATCTTTGTTGGTGGTTAATTTGCATATCGCACTGATTAGCCAGTGGGAGACATAGTGAAGGTATGGTCAATTACCATGTTTGTCTATTATTAGATAGGATGGCAATTCGGGAAATTAGATTCTCCTCAGGGATTGTTGTTGCTGCTTGTTGTAGCTATTATTTATTTAGTGAATTTTCTGGTGTAATTTTATAAATTTGCTTATAGCCACTGAAGTCTCTTATTTCATTAATTTAGTAGTTTGCCAATGGTTGGGCAAAGATTTCCTTAATGGGGGCGGGGGGAGAAAGGCAGAGAGGGGAGACTCTCCTAGTCTTTGCAGATGGGTTGTGTATATGTGAAGGGGCCTGCCTTCACCTCTCAGCCAGGCAGTTCCAACTCTGCATTAGCCTTCATTTCCTGCTTGTACAGAGCCTACAGGTGAGAGTGTGAGGCCTTCGCAGTTATTTTCTGAGCGTGTTCGCAGCCATGGGCATGCACATGACCTTTAGAGTCCCGGGAATGTGTTACAGCTTTTCAAAGCCTCTCCTGTGTTCCAAGTTGTCTCATTCTCCCACTTTCAGTCTCCAGCTGTTTGGCTCTCTTTTGTTTGCCCAAACTGTTAGTCCTTGCTTCAGCAAGCAGAGGCTAGTGCATTATTTGCCTGTAAATGTTTTGGAAAAATACCTCTGCCTTGGGAGAGTTCCAGGTTAGGCAAAATAAAGGAAAAGCCTTTGAGCTCATCCTTCAGGGTGCCACCAGACAGGTGAAAACAACCACGTTCTTTAAGAATAAGGAATAAGGTCCATTTTGTTCCTTTCTATCCTGGGAACCTATACTGGGAATATGGGCTGTTGTCTTCAGAGGTATTGTTGAGTTAGGGGATGGAACCAGGGTAAGTTAAAACACTACAAAACTCTTCCTAAGACACAGGGTTTATTTTTCCTTCATTAAATGTTTGCCTGGTTGCTATAAATTTTTGATTAGTTTCTAGAATTCTGATAAAGTTGATTCTGCTAGTTTTTTTGCTAGGTAATTCTCTGCTTTTGTGGAGGGACAGTCTTTTAGAATTCCCTACTCTGCAGTTTTTGCTGATGTAACTTCCTCTGTCTATGTACATATTTTTTAATGTGAGTTGCAGCCTACTAATAAGATAAGATCTACCATTTAAACACACTGGTCTAGTTAATATCCTTGCTGTGCTAAGGATATATGAACTAAGCAGGTATAGGATTTCCACTCCAAGGGCATATTGATTAACTATGTTTATTTAAATTTTAACAAAGGATTCTGAAAATATAACCAAAGTGATTTGTTTTACAAACCTTCAGATACACTGGCAAAATTGTGGTCACTTCTCACCGTGTTCCTAGGATACCCAAAGAAGTTTCTGAACAGGCCCCTAATAGAGATGGATTCACCTCTACAAAGTCCTTGGGCTAAAGGGTGTATTATGCAATTACTTCTTAAAGTGCTGTTATTATAGACTCTTCTGTTCTGCTTCAGCTTTGGGACATCCGGAAGAAAGCAGCCATCCAGACATTTCAGAATACCTACCAGGTGTTAGCTGTGACCTTCAATGACACAAGCGATCAGATTATTTCGGGTGGAATAGACAATGATATCAAGGTATGTTTGGTGTTTATGTTACATTTCCCTTTCACTATCTTTACAGAGGAGAATCTTTTCAAACTTCTGAGATTGTGGTAGCTTGCACCTAATAACAATGAGAAGGAACTTATGAATTTAGATCTTTTTTTCTGTCCTATCTTCATTGAATTCCTAAGTCAAGGGTTGCTCCTATAAATGCATCTAACACAGTGGTTCTCAACCTTCTGGCCCTTTAAATACAGTTCCTCATGTTGCGACCCAACCATAAAATTATTTTCATTGCTATTTCATAACTGTAATGTTGCTACTGTTATGAATCGTAATGTAAACATCTGATATGCAGGATGGTCTTAGGCGACCCCTGTGAAAGGGTCGTTCGACCACCAATGGGGTCGCGACCCACAGGTTGAGAACCGCTGATCTAACACTTTGGTAGTGCTTACTTTGTGTCAGGCATTGCTCTTAGTGCTTTATGTTATTAATTCATTTAATTGTCTGTTTTCACACATTATTTTTGCCTAGGAATACTCTTCTACTTTGTTGAAGTAAAAAAAGTACAGTGGGGCCTTGACTTACGAGTTTAATTCGTTCCGTGACGGAGCTCGTAACTCAAATTACTCGTATGTCAAATCTTAAAGTGAACGAGTGAGACACGAGATGCTGGGCTGATGTGGCGTTCACTGTGACGTTCGCTGCGCCAACTAGCGGTGGGGTATCTGAAGCTGGCTCGTAACCCGAATTTTAGCTCGCAGCTTAAAGCAAAAAATCGGCCGAGAGACAGCTCGTATCTCGAAAAACTCGTTAGTCGGGACACTCGTAAGTCAAGGCCCCACTGTATCTCTTCTTTCATACCTTGCCCAAGTGTTTGGGAGCAGAGATTGTGTCTTTTTTTTTTTTCTTAATCAATTACCTTCCACTAATGAGATGCAACATATTTTGCTTAAGCCCAGTTGGTGTGGCTCAGTGGTTGAGTGTCGACCCATGAACCAGGAGGTCACAGTTTGGATCCTAATCAGGGCACATGCCCAGGTTGTGGGCTTGATCCCCAACAGTAGGGAGTGTGCAGGAGACAGCTGATCAGTGATTCTTTCTCATCATTGATGTTTCTATCTTTCTCTCTCTCTCTCTCTCTCTCTCTCTCTCTCTCCACCTCTCCCTTCTCTCTCTAAAGTCTTAAATTAGTGCCCTACTCACTCTTTCTGTGGCAAATCCCAATACATTTAGGCCTGCACAAATACCATGTGCAGGCCCTAAGGGGGAAAGTCTGGAAATAGCACTCAAGTGCTGTGAGAAATGGTGAATTGCATTCTCTCTTGGTTGTTATAAAGCTAAAGATTTCTGCAGTGCCTTCTCTGAAGAAGAGGAACAGTAGCTTGAATAAAAAAGTGTCAGCCATTTTAAGTTTTCTTGATTATTGAACCAACACACATCTTGACAAAAAAATGATTGAATATAAAGTATGTTGGATTCCACACATGAATGAACTATTGATGGGGAAGTGGAGTTGTCTGCCTTGTGTATTGCTTTGACAACACCAAACTCATTTCTAGTTTATCTTAATATTTGACATTTCTAGATGAGGCACATGCCTTAGCTGCTAAAAGGGACAGCAGAATTTTTTTTTAACTTAGAAAAACTACATGGCAATATTAAATCAATTTTAGAGGAAATTTTGTACAATACCAACAATTCTTTTCGTGTATGACATTCCAGACCATTTCTATTTTCTTTTAGATATTTTCACATCATTACAGTCTATGTAAATATAAATATTGTTTTGTATTCTTTATATTTGCTTAATAGCTCACATTTTTACATTTGGTCTTCAGAGTTATTTTTAGGAGTAGCTTGATGATACCTACCAGTTACTGAGGGCCTTCTGTATGCTAGGCATATATATGCTAAGCATTTTTTGTTTTATGTTGTTTTGTTTTTCTTAATCCTCACCTGGGGATATTTTTCCATTGATTTTTAGAGATAGTGGAAGGGAGGTCGAAAGACAGAGAGAAACATCTATGTGAGAGAGACACATCCATTGGTTGCCTTCTGCATGCACCAAGGCCAGTCTAGGGATCAAACCTGCATCCGAGGTACATGCCCTTGACCGGAATGTGTTGATGAGCCATAAACATATATTTTTTTCTGTTTGACATTAAGTTTCTTCCAACTGAAATGTTTCTCTTATATTTCCTACACAATTTATTCTTTTAATAAATATGCTTTTCTATCATGTATATGTGTGTGCATATATGTAATATATGAAATTAAATGAAAAATTTTAAGTCTCTGTATCTTTGCCTACTACCTTATTTTGTACATTTTATATGCAATCATAATGTCTTTTTTATATAACATGGTTACTTGTTTTTATATAGTTTATTTTTAATTGCTAAGAATCATAGTTTAAGCATTTTTAAAAATACGTTTTTATTGATTTCAGAGAGGAAAGGAGAGGGCAGGATAGAAACATTGATGAAGAGAGAGAATCATTGATCGGCTGCCTCCTGCATGCCCTACACTGGGGATTGAGCCCACAATCCAGGCATGTGCCCTGACTGGGAATTGAACCATGACCTCCTGGTTCATAGATTATTAGTTTATATTAATATTTGACATTTATTTGTTTGTATCTATCTAGTCAAATATAGTAGCTTGACTCCCTTTTTAAGAAGAGGAGTTTTTTCTCTTTGATAGAAATCCTATATTTTGTGATAAAGTAATTCTTGCTCTAGAGCCAGTTTAAGAAGGAATACCAATTTCTCAACTTGATTTTTGAGAGCACCTTTTTGTTTTGTAGGTCTGGGACCTGCGTCAAAACAAGCTGACCTACACCATGAGAGGCCATGCAGATTCAGTGACTGGCCTGAGTTTAAGTTCTGAGGGCTCTTACCTTCTGTCCAATGCAATGGACAATACAGGTAACTTTGGAAAGGAAAGCATTTCAAATGCCTACAGAAAGTGGGCACCGGGTGTTAGAAATGTGTGCTGGGCCCAGCTGGCGTGGTTCAGTGGTTGAGCGTCAACTATGAACCAGGTTCAGTTCCCAGTCAGGGCACATGCCTGGGTTGCGGCTCCATTCCCAGTGTGGGGCATGCAGGAGGCAGCCAATCCATGATTGTCTCTCATCATTGATGTTTTTATCTCTCCCTCTCTCTTCCTCTCTGAAATCAATAAAAACATTTTTTTTTAAATGTGTGCTAGGATAAATAAGGATCCAAGGATAGTGTCAGGATGGCTCACAGACTTTCACCAGAGCAATTAGGAGAACACATAATAGAAAAAGGATTCTAGTCCCAAATCTGCCACCTAATCCCTGAGCAACTTTGCACATAACACTTCTCCTCTCAGCATCAGTTTCTACACTGATAAAGAAGAGGACTGGACTTTACTTCTAAGGCCCATTTTAGCTGTGGTGTGCTGTGAACCCAAGGCTATATGGGTTCAAGCAAGATACAAGAAACTTTTGATTTGTTTTTTGAAAAAGATGAGAGTTCTCAGGCATTTTCAGAGAGCACCAACTCGGATGATCGAAAGACCTATTGAACCTCAGTTGTGCTCCTTCTGCCGTTGTCTTCCTTCCCCACTCCAAAGCATTGTTGTGACAAGAGACCCTCATGAAAACATCTCAACATTCTGAGTTTACGCACACTCTTGTCTTTGCTTGTTTTTGAGTTGTTGGGTCGGAGGATGGGGTAGCAGAAAAGGAGGATGACTTGTTGGGTTATATGCTTAATATTTTTGGAAATACCCCTTTGGTACACAAGTTCATAGGCTTGTTGGGAGGTGGTGTTTTCACTGACATTTTGTAATGAAAACAGTGCCTAGCACTCAATGTGTGCTCAATAAATATTTGTTGAGTGCATGAACATTCTTTACCTTCTGACTGTATTGTCAGCTCTGTAACACACTTTTATGCATAGCTTTGCCTTTTTATGCCTCTCTGACTTGAAGGATTATTTTTTTCACACTGCTCACTGTGGGTATTTATACATATATTCTGGTTTCAATGGATTTACCATTGACTGAATCTAGCATTGTTTACAGTAAGGAAAGATGAGATTCCCTAAATGGTTATTAAATTAAGAGGAATTTCTTGTTATGGCTATATAATAAAATTACAAATTCTTCATTTTTGTTTATTGCCTCCAATCTTTTAGAGCCCTTTCACATATATCATCATATTTGATCTTTAAAATACTCTTGCTAATACCTTTTTACAGAAGAGACCAAAACACAAAGTACCTTGCTATTTATCTGATACCACCCATATATATGGTATAGCTAAAATTAGAATCAAAGTTCACTTTCTGATTCTTGGTACAGTGCTCTTTTAATATATATATTTGACCTTGTTCAAGTTTAGACTGCCAGGTGCCCCTCTGAGCAAATTTATAAAAGGTTAGTCCTGAGTTTGATTTTTATAGATTGAATGTCACAGTAGTCAATGATGGTTAGATTGTCATATCAAAGCTTTGCTAAATGTGACTCTTTGGGTTGGCAGAGGAATCATTTGCAAAATGTTCTGTTGGAATCAGTGTCACACCCAACTATTCTCTGTTGCAAATCCCCAGCAGTGTGTTTGACATTTCTCCTTCCTGCCCCCTCAGCTTTCCTCTGTGCCCATAGGCCCAGTTAATGGGACTTGAATGTATTTTATTCCTCTTAGCAAAAGGAAAGAGCCTTACCAGGTAGCATTGTTCCATGTTAACCTCCTCCCCCCAGGAAATAGCGTCTGTCGATTTCAGCTGGGTGCTCAGGGGGCCTCTGGCTGATAAGTGTTTTATTTTATCTTTTATTTTCATACGAAAACAGCTTTTAAGCAAAATGCAAAAATAACTTTTGACACTGAATGAAGAGGGGCCTGAGTATATTTTTTTCTTTGTAACTATAGATTTTAATGGTTTATAGATTCAGACTTGGCTGACAACTGTTTTGCTTGGTTTATTTGAATTTATAGTGCGGGTCTGGGATGTCCGGCCATTTGCTCCCAAAGAGAGATGTGTCAAGATATTTCAAGGAAATGTGCACAACTTTGAAAAGGTGAGTTCTGCATAGCAAAGGAGTTCTGTCCTTTTGATTCAAAGAAACATTTACGATTGCGCTAAGGTGTAGTATCTACATATATCAAATCAATATGTTATACACCTAATACAATGTTATGTCAGTTTTATCTCAATTTAAATTTTAAAAGAGAGATGGTGCTGAGGCTAGAGATCAGTAGCTCTACTAAGAGGCTGCATTCCAGTAACACTGTTCTCTATCGAAACTGTCCTTGCTGGAAATACAAGTAGTAGAAGGATAGGGTAGAAGGCAATCACATAGATAAGTGGTGATGGCGCCAACCCTCCAATTTAGGATTTCCAACTTCAACAAGACACTCCTATCCTTTTAATTCCTTGGTAACTTTAACCCTCTTAGGTTAGTGTTCCAAATGGGATCCAGGCTCCCATGGCTATTTCCCAGACAACCTCTGTCACTTCCCAGTGACCAGCTGTTAGAGCCCTAAGAATACATCTCTATCTGCAGTAAGCACTGTGGCCCAAGTTCTGAGAGACAGAAATGTTTTCTAAACTCGCAAAGTCCAGGTCAGCTCTTGAAAGCAGCTTTTCCCCAAAATAATTTGATAATAGAGACTAATGATTTTCTTTTGAGATCCCGTTAAGAGTGTTTGACTTTGTGAATGGAATTTTATTTTTTTGTTGGATTTGGTTTTCTTTTCCTTCAAGATAAAGTTTTTAATGAGGATCAAGGTAAATGGAGCAAAAGGAGCCTCCATTTGTAGGTAGAACAAAATTTTGTTGCCAGGTTCATTCTGATTTACTATAAATTAAGCATTTTCTAAAGTTGGTTTTTATATGGTATGAAATGATGCCAGTATGCTGTCTTGGGCCACAGAGTATAAAATAATTGCTGATCATCTTTCTGGGGAGAATAATTAAAACTCAAGAAATTTTAAAGTCTCTCAGTGATTCTGTAGTCTAACAAAGAGGGGTTTGGTACATTACTATATTCATTGGATTCCTGCTTATTCATTATTGTAGAATCTTCTGAGATGTTCTTGGTCACCTGATGGAAGCAAGATAGCAGCTGGCTCCGCCGACAGGTAAGGATTACTGGGCATGTGGCAAAGAATGATAGAGCTGCCCAGCTGGTGTGGCTCAGTGGTTGAGTGTCAACCCGTGCACCAAGAGGTGGCTGATTCCTGGTTTGGGCACATGCCTAGGTTGTAGGATCAATCCCCAGTGTGGGGTGTGCAGGAGGCAGCCAATCCATGTTGATGTTTCTCTCTTATCCATGTTTCTTTCTCTCCCTCTCCCTTCCTCTCTCTCTAAAATCAATAAAAAACATAAAAAAGAAGAAAACAATGATGCTGGTATCTTTACATGTTTAATACATGTAATCACCTCTCTCTGTTATGCCTATAAACTTGTCTTGGTCCTCTCTCTCCCTTACCTCTTGGGCATAACAAATTCCTCTTTGTTTTGTGCTGTTGCCATACTTTATACACCTAACCTTTAGTAGCATTTATTGCATCTTATAGTAAGTAGGGCACCCCAGTACATTATTTGCTCCTAGAGGTCAGAGAATGAATCTTAGTCATCTCTGAACCCAGGGCAGTGTTTGACCTATTCTAAGCATTAGTAATATTATATGAATGAATTCCTAGCCTAAGGTTGGCAGTCAAATTTTACCCTGCATATGGTGACCTATACTTGGGAAGGAGTCAGAGGTTGAATCGGGATGTCCAGGGGCCCAGGCTGTTGGGCCACAGATGTGGGAAGCCCTCTGGTGATAGTCTCTGGGTTTAGCTCCCATCTTTCTCCCCTTTAGGGATTTTCCTGCCACCCTACTGAAACAGGCACCATCCTATAAACACGAAGCCTTTCCTGGGCTAGATTGGGTCTTCAACATGTCCAGTGTCTTCTGTTTGTGGCCCGAACGCAGCCATAGAGAAACCTCATTTTGGTCTGTCCTACACCTTTATATCTGTGAACATACCTGAAGATTCCAGAGTTTGCTTCTTTTTTTTCTGGCAAGTTTAATGCCAGGAAAAATGAACAAACAAGTATTCAGCTATTTTCTGGGGAGGGAAGGGCTCCTGGTGGTTTAGAGAACTGCCTTAAAGAGAGAATCTAAGAGGTTTTCAGTTGTCAGGTTGCTAAAGATCTTAAACAGATCTACAACATGAGATGTATCTTGCATTCTGACAGAGGAAGAACCATTCTAAGTATTTTTACATTATTTTTAGCAGAGATTTTGGATCTTTCCTCTGTACTTAAGCTTTTAAATGATATTTGCCTAAGCTTTTCTTCTGATCGGTTTGTTTCTGACATTCATTGGCCCTGACTTTCAGTGTCCTCTCTCCCCACTGTTCCTTTAAACCTTCCATGTGGAAGCGTGGCTCTGGTCTGGGGAAAGTCTGTTTGTCTACCTGCTGGGGTTGGCCGGATTTCACAGGCCTCCTCGCCAATTAGTCCGAAGTCAGCAAGCAGCTCTGTTACATAAAGAGCCTGGTTCCTGCCGAACATTGCCATGCCAAAGCAATGAGAGGACATGGAACCCCTCTAAATTTAGCATCTAATTGGCAGCCATGGGGAGTGAGGCCTTGAAGTAAACCTTTGGAGATCTGGGGTTCTGCTGGCCTATAAGTACCTGGGAAATGTAACTTTCCTCAGAAAACTGCTTTTCAGCTTGGCCTAGATTTGGCAAATTTCCCCTCTCTACTTACAAATCACCTCCCTCCTCATGCTCAGACTTGAAACCCTTCAAAATTCCCATCACAGACTACGGGAAGACTGGCCAGTCTTTCCACTATGAGCGATTTATTTAACCTCTTGATTTCATATGATTGTATGTTGATAATTGATAACGATTGTGTTTGTCATAGCAATAGCTATCATTCATTTTGTGTGCCAGGCATTTTGCATACATTATCTTATTCTCTCAACCAATATTATGTGAGACCAATATTATCTCCATACAACTAAGGCAGCAGTTCTTAACCTGTGGGTCGCGACCCCTTTGGTGGTCGAACAACCCTTTCACAGGGGTCGCCTAAGACATCCTGCATATCAGATATTTACATGACAATTCATAACAGTAGCAACATTACAGTTATGAAGTAGCAACGAAAATAATTTTATGGTTGGGTCACACCATGAGGAACTGTATTTAAAGGGCCAGAGAAGTTAAATAAATAAATTCTCTAAAATTACTTAGCTATTAAATAGTTGCACTGAGAATTGAACCCAGGTCTTTCTGACTCCAGAGCTCACGTACTTTTTCACCATGGCACCTCGTCCTCCGCTGGATTAGTGAGGACAGTGACTTGTGCTTGGCAGGAAAAAAGACAGTAGGGAGAGCATGAGCATCAGAGCCAAGGAGTCTGTAGACAGAGAGGGTTCCTGCTTCTCTTCCATCTTGCTTGGAACTTTTGTTTAGTTCCTGTGGAGCCTAGCTCTTGAGAACTAAACAGTATCATTCCGAAGCTCTTCCTGTTTATTTGCATTTTAGACTAAAAGTGTTTACTGTCACATCAGAACTAGGCATTTTATAATCAAGTACCGGTGAGTGTTCCCTTTAAGTGTTGACCGAACAAGACAAATGTGTAACTTTGTATAACCTGTTTGAAAACCATGAGCCCTTTAAATGTACCAACAGGTTCTTTTTGCATGGTAATATGAAGATAATATCTCTTCATTTACCTTCAGCTTAAAATGATCCAAGCAAGGTTGAGGGTCAAAGGAACTTCTTTATTGGGGGGTGTGGGGAGACAAGGTGTTTGAGGGGTTTAAGCAAAAGGAGAGTACTGGAATATATTAAGAGTGCTGATTTTAGTTTTGACACTGATGACGGTGTCAGCTTGGAAAAGTCACTGTACCATAGTTTTCTTATCTGTTAAATGAGGTCAGACTAGCTGATTTCTGTTGGCCCCTTCCCATACTAGTATTCTTTCTGCTCATGAATTCAGTGCAAGATTTGGGTCAAGTGTATTTTGGGTTATGTTTATGCAGCACAAATTTCCTATCCTTCTCTGACTATGTGATGTGAATACTAGAAGTTCAGGTGCCTCTACAACCTAGGCTCCAACCTACCATGAATTGGGTTACCTTGAAGGCATTTCTGGATGCATGTGATGTTAATGATAGCCTAATTATATGGGTGCTTTTTGAGGAAGATTTCTTATGTTTAAAAATACCAGTAAGGCCTATATGTAGAGAGCGCCTGGGAAGGCACATGAGCATTTCTTTAATTATTGTCAGCTGAATCCAGTGGCGTTGGCAGAGCCACATCCTGGAAACACGCCTTGCCAGAGGCAGGAGTGTTGTCAGCTTGACCTTCAGCCCAGGTGCCAGGGGGTGGGTTTCGTTACCTAAATCCAGCCAAGCACCAGGAATGAATACCACTCAGGCCCACACAAGGCCTATCTATATTTTTGGCTCTTCCTATTTCTCCACTCAGTTGCTCAAGGACAGGTCCATGCCTAATTCAAAATCTGTATTCTTAGTTTCTAAAAGTCAGAATACAATTCAATAAACATGGGTTAATAAATAAATAGTTGCTTCCATTTTCCTTAAAAAGCCAACCTACCCTCAGCCCTGAAAGGCCTTAGCTTTGTTCTTTGTGATGCCTTGCAGGTTTGTGTATGTGTGGGATACAACAAGCAGGAGGATTTTGTATAAGCTTCCGGGCCACGCTGGCTCCATCAATGAAGTGGCTTTCCACCCTGACGAGCCCATCAGTAAGTCTGTCCTGACTCTGGGGAAAAGGAAACTATGGGAATCTCCCAAAAGGAGCCCTGAGAATACAGTGGGGCCTTGACTTACGAGTGTCCCGACTAACGAGTTTTTCAAAATACGAGCCATCTCTCGGCCGATTTTTTGCTTTGAGTTGCGAGCTAAAATTCGGGTTATGAGCCAGCTTCAGATACTCCACCGCTAGTTGGCACAGCGAACATCACAGTGAACGCCACAACATCAGCCCAGCATCACGTGTCTCACTCATTCACTTTAAGATTTGACATACGAGTAATTTGAGTTACGAGCTCCGTCACGGAACGAATTAAACTCGTAAGTCAAGGCCCCACTGTACAGAGGCAAAGTTGGATGTCTGTTTTCTGTGAATGTCCATGCAAACATTCTTTATGGGTATCAATAATAGTCACCACTGTTTTAAGTGGTGAGGGTAAGAGCAATGTTTCACTTTATAACTTAACCCACATTTTATTGGCTAGCCAATCATTTTGTAAATAATAGGCCTTTAATTTAAGGAGGAAATGTAACTTTCTCTAGGGCTAAGCTCATTTACAAAATGGAAGCACCAACATTGATTTTTCTGTTCTAGAATGACTGAGGAAGTCTTTTTCTTAGGGTTTTACTGACAAGAGACATCGAGATTTAGAGCCTGGTAATGTATTTCCCATAGCACAGTCCACCCTCGTGATTTCGAGAGGATGTGGATTGAAAAGCAGGCTGCAGTTTCCTGTGAATGGTGTTTAGGAGGAGGGGGGTTTAAGCTAAATCCAATTGCTCTTTTATACCAAAATTGGCTCTTGAAATAAGAGCCCTTGAGCACCAAGTCTCCTTGAGCCTTCGTTATTTCCAGTTATTCTCTATTCTTTTACCTCAGTTCTCTCAGCATCCAGTGACAAGAGACTGTATATGGGGGAGATCCAGTGAAGATCAGAAATGGAAGACTCCAGGGCTGCTTGACCTCAGACTGCATCGTGGCATCAAGTGGTGCCCAAGCCAGCATCCTCCCTTCAGATGAAGATCTAGAAACCAGTAGGAGGTGGCCGTATTCCAACAACCACATGCATCTCATTTCACCAGGATGGATGATTAAAGAAAGCTTACAGAGGCCTCTAAAAACCACCTGCCACATTTCAGGGACTGTTTGTTTTTTTCTTCTTTACTTTTTATTTCTTCAAAAGGGCAGACATTGGTTGGTTTGTAGCTTCCTGTTTTCTCATCCAGATTGAAGACAGGGAATGTGACTGAAATTTGCTTATTGGGGGTTTATTTTAATTATTGGCTTGTATATTTTATTTGTGTTTCTCTGAGTCATTTTGTATTAAAAGCCAAATAGATGCCTTTTTACAAGAGCCATGTAGATTGAATTTATTGCTGTCTTTTCTTTGATACTTGACCTGAGCAGTAAATCTGAGCAGGACATGATATGGACAGGTGACATTCCAGTTAAACTTCCAGGAAGCTGTTTACTGGGATGTTTTGGACTTTTCCCCCTTTTATGTGTTTTTTGGTTTACCATACTCATTCCCATGTAAATGACAGAATATCAGTAACAAGTACTGCTCTCCTATTAGGAACATAGCATCAAACTCAATTCGAAGGAATATGAGAAAGTTTTAGTGTAACTGGGTCATGACATTGAGACTTATGATTCTACCTATTGTCTCTTTTCCCTAAATTGAGAGTGGTATTAAGAAATGCTAGGTCCGGCCCTAGCTGGTTTGGCTGAGTGGATAGAGCGTCAGCCTGGGAACTGAAGGGTCCCAGGTTCGATTCCGGTCAAGGGCACATGCCTGGGTTGTGAGCTTGATCCCCAGTCGGGGACGTGCAGGAGGCAACCATGATTGACGTTTCTATCTCTCCCTCTCCCTTCCCTTCTGAAATCAATAAAGATATATTTTTTTAAAAAAAAGAAAGAAATGCTAGGTCTGGCCTTAGCTGGTTTGACTTAGTGGCTAGAATGTTGGCCTGTGGATAAAACGGTCCCGGGTTCAATTCCGGTCAAGGACATGGACCTTTATTGCAGGCTCCTCCCCGGCCTGGTCAGGGCTGGTGCAGGAGGCAACAAGTTGATGTGTTTCTCTCACATCTATGTTTCTCTCTGTCTTTCCCTCTCTTCTACTCTCCCTAAAAATCAGTGGAAAAATTATCCTCGGGTGAGGATTAACAACAATAACATAAAAATGCTAGACCCGGTTGGTGTAGCTCAGTGGTTGATGTCACAATTCGATTCCCAGTCAGGGCACATGCCCAGGTTGCAGGCTAGATCTCCAATGTAGAGCATGCAGGAGGCAGCTGATCAATGATTCTCTCATTAATGTTTCTATCTCTCTATCTCCTTTCCTCTCTGAAATCAGTAAAAATATATATATATTTTTTAAAGAAATGCTAGTAGTTGTCTCCTACCCCCAAGACAGGTTACTGCCTTCCTAGATCATTTATGATTGCCAAGCACCCAAACCAGCACTCATGGATTCCATCTAACATGGGAAAGTGAAGTTTATCTTTTCTGAATCTCGTATCGCACACAGGTCTTCACGCCTCCAACCTATTCTAACATGTTCGGTTTTATACTTTAGTTCACAAACCTGAATCATCTGTGTATCTTAAAAGAGAGAGGGGATGGTTTTAAGTGAGCACACGTCCAATATTTAACTCATTAATGAAGGAACTAGCAGGATGGCAAAGCTATCAAGTCAATTTCTTTTAATACAGTGAATGAAATTTTAATAAAGACCACTGGAAACAGCAACTTACTGTACCTGGGAGAGTTAAGGAAGTTTAACACATTATGTGATTATGCTTAGATTGGGATTTAAAAAATGAGTGGGGCTTTTGCCAGGTGGACCAAGAACATATGCATTGAACTTCACTGTTGTTATAGGTGGGGAACAGCAGGTAATAACCAAATCCTGGAGAGCTTGTACTTCATGAACCTGATCCTATAGGTTGAGGTTTCCTAAAGTATATTCCACAGAACACTGTTTCCCAGGTACGTTAGAAACATTGGGCATAAAGATTCCAGGCTCAAGTACATTTGAAAAAACCTGGGTTAAATAAAATGAAACTTTTTTTTAACTGCAGGACTGCTTAGCAGTGGTTCTCAATTTGTGGGTCAAGACCCCTTTGGCGGTCGAACGACCCTTTCACAGGGGTCGCCTAAGACCATCCTGCATATCAGATATTTACATTACGATTCATAACAGTAGCAACATTACAGTTATGAAATAGCAATGAAAATAATTTTATGGTTGGGTCGCAACATGAGGAACTGTATTTAAAGGGCCAGAAGGTTGAGAACCACTGGTTTAGAGCCTTTAGTGTACAAATTATAGTGGGATCTTCAAAGGGAATGGTGACTCATTTCAGGCCTGAGCAATAATTATATATATGGTTATGCCTTTAACCAGGAGAGGTTTGGCTGAAGATGTTTTGCAAGCTGCTCTTCACACCTCCCCCTGTCACAGGTTACCCCTAATCCCTTTTTAAAGTCCACATGCCTCATAATTAGTCCAGTGCCCTCCGCTCACCCATCTTTCTTGGCTTGGGGTAAACTAAGGCTTCAACCTTGACATTGCACTTTTAAAAGCCTAATAATCCCTTGAGAAGTTGGCAGTGATTGGGTAGAACGAGGGCCCTGCAGACTGCAAGGGCTTTCCTCTAACCTTAGCCTCTTCACTCCTGCCAAATGCCTTCAAAGGCTGGGTAGAGGCTATGAGTAGGAAAGAGCTGCACCACTTAGAATTTGAAGGAAATAGAGGCCCTCGCCTGGGGAATAAAGATTTGAGTATAAAACATCCCCAGAGAGTGCAAATTGTATTCTCACTTTGGGAGAGAGAGATTGCTCCCGAATGAGTAATGGCATCTCTGGTTTTCAGTTAATTTCCCTTTATGACTTCCACAGCCTCTAACACTTAATACTGTTGGCACTTAAAAGAGCCAGATTCCCCCCACCCACCCCCACCCCCCCACTGGGTGGTTGAGTTTTGTAGACTGAATTGTCAGGGAGGTGGATTTGGACAGGTCAGGGCTCTTGTCAGAGTGAACCTGCAAAGTTATTTGTTCTCACAGATAGACTAGAGTCTGCTGCTTGTTAATAATCTCAAGGTGTGTGGCTGGGAACCTGAGGTGTGAGAGCTCTGGGCAATTGGGGGCTGCAGGCAGTTAAGCCTGAGGGAAAAGCTGTCAGGCCAACTGAGTTAGGACAGGATTGCGCCTTCCAAGGGATTTTAGGGCTTGACAGCTGTGTCCCAGGACAGAGGGAGGGGCCAGGCTTACAGCCTCTTCCTGTGGGACCAAATGAAGCCAAATTTGGTCAACTGTCTCCGTACCCCAGACCCATAATGATCTCTCTCCAAAAAAGCTCTGAGTGGGCGCCCACCCTCTGCATGAATCCCTGAGCTGTCCCAACGCTACTCCTTTCTTCTAGGCTTCAACTCCTTTTTCTCACCTGCCTCTGAAACCCACCTAGATTCTTAGACTCTTCTTTAACTTGTGTCCTCTAGAGCAGTAGATCTTAACTGGGCAATTTTGCCTTCCAAGGGACATTTGTTAGTACCTGGAGACATGTTTGATTGTCACCACTGGAGCGATGCTATGCACATCTATGGGTAGAGGCCAAAAGTGCTCAAAGAATTGGGTGCTCCAAAATGTCGCAGTGGTGCTATGGAGAAACCCTGTTCAAGAACAGTGATTCTCAAGGTGTAGTCTCTGGAACAACAGCAGCAGCATCACCTGGGAACTTGATAGAAATGCAAATTTTAGAGGCCCACCTGAGACCTGTTGAATCAGAAACTTTGGGGAAAGGAAGTATTCAGCCACCTTTTAACAAGTCCTCCAGGTGATTTTGATGCAAGTTTGAGAACCATTGCTCTTCAAACTCAAAAAATTTTCATCTTTCCTAGGAGAGCCACAGAGGCTTTTCATGTTTACTCATTAATAATTGTCCTGGCCCAGCCAGCATGGGTCAGGGATTGAGTAATGACCTATGAACCAGGAGGTCACTGTTCGATTCCCAGTCAGGGCACATGCCCAAGTTGTGAGCTTGAGCCCCAGTGGGGGCGTGCAAGAGGCAGCCAGTCAATGATTCTCTCTCATCATTGATGTTTCTATCTCTCTCTCCCTCTCTCTTCCTCTCTGAAATCAATAAAAATACATATTTTTTTAAATAGTTGTCCTGCCGAGACCGGTTTGGCTCAGTGGATAGAGCGTCGGCCTGCGGATTGAGGGGTCCCGGGTTCAATTCCGGTCAAGGGCGTGTACCTGGGTTGCGGGCACATCCCCAGTGGGAGATGTGCAGGAGGCAGCTGATCGATGTTTCTCTCCCATTGATGTTTCTAACTATCTATCTCTCTCCCTTCCTCTCTGTAAAAAATCAATAAAATATATTTTTAAAAAAATAAATAGTTGTCCTTAACTATTTAGCTGTTCTTTCTGGCTCCATGTTTTATGCATTATCTCACTTGATTGTCACATACGAGTCAACAGGTTCAAAGAGAAGTAACACCCCAACCAACTTGGAAATAGCAAAGCCAGGAAGTAAATCCAACTAGAGCTCTTACCCCATCATCATGATGTTGGCCTTAGAATGCACATAGAATCACCTATGTAGCCTTTTAAAATCCAGATGCTTAGATCATTCCCCAGGCCCATTAAATCAGAGTCCCTAGGGTGAAAATCAGTATATTTTAAAGCTTCCTTAAGGGATTGCAATGTGCAATCAAGGTTGAGGACACTGGTGTTAGCCAATGTTATGACTATAGCCAAGAGGGCAGTATAAAGCTCAGTTGACTTCCCCTGCCACCCTCTGGCTCTCAGGGAAAACACTGCTCTATCACATGTCCTGTGGATTTTAAGAACACTTCTCCCAAAGCCCATGGCTCAGCTGAAACATAGGAGCTTGACCAGAGAGCAGAGGCGAATTCACTGTGATCATCTCTGCCTGGTGAGACTGTGGGGTTTTGTGTAGAAAAGGCCGCTGACCTGCCTTCAATGCCCTGAGTATAGCATCCAAGGTGCTAGGGCTGGGAAAGACCTTAGGTCGTCCAGTCCAACCTCTTTTATAGAAGGGGAGCCTGAGCATACATACAGTTTCCCAAGGTTAGTGGTTTTGCCTATTTAGGGAGCATTTATTCAACGTCCCTCTGTGGCAGGCCATACCTGGCTCTGAGAATACAGAAATGACAGTCCTCCCCTCTTTGGGGCAGAATGGTGGGAGAAAAACAAAAATTTGGGCTTCTCAAGCTTCTCCATGAAGTGTTTTTACTGGCCAGAGAGAATGAACTGGAGCAGAAAGAGGGACTCCTGAAATTAATTTTTGAAATTGCAGCATGAATTTGTAAAATGTATGATTTACCCCCCCCCCAACTTTTTATTTTGAAAATTTCCAAACGTAACTGTACAGTTGTAGAGAGCGCCTGGGAAGGCACATGAGCATTTCTTTAATTATGGTCAGCTGAATCCAGTGGCGTTGGCAGAGCCCCATCCTGGAAACACGCCTTACCAGAGGCAGGAGTGTTGTCAGCTTGACCTTCAGCCCAGGTGCCAGGGAGTGGGTTTCATTACCTAGATCCAGCCAAGCACCAGGAATGAATACAACTCGGGCCCACCCAAGAATGCATATAATCTCTTTTGTCTTGACCTTTAGTAAAACTTCCTGGTTTTTGCTGTATAAAATATAAACACTGTATTGGCTCTGGGTCCCTGTCCCTCCATCAGAGGACAGTGGTCCCACCCGGCCCCAGCTTTTTCCTTCCATCTCTGTGTCTGTCTCTTCCTTTCATTTTCTCAATCCCCAGCAGCCCTTACTCAGGAACCGGACTGCTCTCTAGCCGTGCTGGACACGGAAAAGAGAGAAATATTTACAGACAGTCCCTGACATATAATGGTTCAACTAACGTTTTCCACATTACAAGGGTACAAAAGCAATACGCATTCAATAGCAACTATGCTTCAGATTTGGAATTTTGATCTTTTCCTGGGCTAGCGATATGCAGAAGGATACTGTCTTGTGATGCTGGGCAGCGGCAGCGAGCCGCAGCTCCCAGATAGCCGAGAGATTACGAAGGTAAACAACTGATGTTCCACAGTGTCGTTATTAAATGCATTTTTTACTTAGGATATTTTCCACTTACAACGGGCTATCACCCCATCAAAGGTTGAGCATCTGTACGTTCGCCTGGATTCAACAATCTCTTGTCTCACATGCATACATATACATCATTTTTAATGACCGTTGCAGGTAAGATGGTGACATAATTCTTTATTCCCAAATATTCCTAAATACTCCAGCAGGTATCTCCTAAGGAAATTCTCTTTTATAACCACAATACCATTACCACACCTATAAAATTAACAGTGATTCCATTGTACCATCTAACGATCATATTAAAATGTCCTCAGTATCAAAAATGTCCTCGTAGCTTTCCATCTGGAATCAACCAAGTCATGCATTTGGCTATTCTATCTCTCCAGTGTCTCTTAATCTGAAGTAGTCCCCCCTACCTTTTTTTCCCAGTGAAATGGACTATTTAAATATATGTGGTTTCATGTGCTGCTTCATAAAAATAGTTGTGCTTGTTTTACATTAATAAATGTTTTAAATCACGGGGCACCAAGTAGAATGACACTCCAGAAAAATGTTGCCACATTTATTTGTGCTTTGTGTCTTGTCATGTACATGTTTTAGTAACAAATAAATAAGCAACTCAAATGCAATCTAATACAAACTGTCAGAGATCCCTACAAAGTAGGAGGCAGTGCCTAAGGAGCAATTAGAGAAAACTTTACTAAGGAAATGACACTTAAAGTGAATCCCACAGGAAGATCGGATATTGGGGAGAAGGGAGGGAACTGAGAGGGGGACAAGTACAGTCTCAGAGTGGAAAAAACATGGATGAGAAACATGGATGAGCACAGATCAAATCTGGTGTATTCAAAACTGACACAGCATGCAGTGGTGATAGCATGTTGGAAGCGACAGGTGAGCAGGAACCTTGAAAAGTTAAAAGGAGCCTGAGTACAAAGTGTCTTGAAAGCCAAATTGGCAGCCGTGGGTTTTGTCTTATAGAAAGGGAGCCAGCAGAGTTTCTTGGTTGTGGTCGGAGGACCTCACCTGAGGACACTTTGGTTCCGGGTTCGCGCTGAGAAGGTCATTGTGGGGAACAGTTGTGGGAACTAGGGACGGTCAATGAGATCACGGTCTTCAAACATCAAAAGGCTACATTGGAAAAGAAAACACTCGTTCTGGGAGGCCTCAAAGTGCAGAGCCGAGACAAAGTGTAAGAAGGCAGATTTACACTCAGCAGAGAAAGCCACTGAATCGGCGCCGTCCACTCAGAACGGCCCCGCGTTCCTCCGCGCTGGTGTGCAGGCAGAGCTGGGTGCCCACTGACAGGAATGCTTGAGCTGTATTGAATGAGGGCTGGAGCTGCTCATCAGAATCCCTGAGGAGCATATTTTTTTAAATCCCCATAATCAGGTCCCACCTCTAGAGATTTTGCTGGAGTCTGGCTGGTGTGGGGCCCTGATGCAGATGCAGGTCTGTACACTAACATTTGGGAGCCACGCAATTAGAGGACCTCTGTGGTCTTTTCCAGACTCTAAGATGGTAATTTTAGGATTCGATGAATTGTTTGGCTGTGAGAGGACGCCTGGGTAAGGACTTAGGGGAAATGATAAGGGGTGGGGAGCCAGCAGGGAGCTGAGAATCCTGTGGGGGCATTTGGAACCTGCTGGAGGGACAGGGCCTGAGCTGCCTTCCTATCCCCAGCTGGCCCTTGGCCACGCCCGCCCGGCGCTGCCTAATAAAGGCCCAGCGGAGTGTGGGGCCAATTGGAGAGGACCGCTTGCCATCTCTCAATGTCCCCAGCTCAGCTGGCCTGGGGGCAGACTTTATTTGAAAGCCAAGAACTAGTGCAAAGGGAGATTTGTCTTGGTGTCAGAAAGTTCTGTGCTAGGGATTCTGGACCCCACAAGCCCAGAGAAGGGGAGTCAACGTTCTACAAGCTTTACTGCCATCAATGCTGTTCTAATCTGCCCGGCTGGTGTGGCTCAGTGGTTAAGCATTGACCTATGAACCAGGAGGTCACAGTTCGACTCCCGGTCGAGGCACATGTCTGGGTTGTGGGCTCGATCCCAGTGTGGGGTGGGCAGAAGGCGGCCGATCAATGATTTTCTCTCATCATTGATGTTTCCGTCTCTCTCTCTCCCTCTCCCTTCCTCTCTGGAATCAATAAAAAAAAATTAATTAAAAATTTAAAAAAAGCTGTTCTGGTCTGGACCCTGCCCATTCATATACACCCTGTTCTGTCTTCCTTTATTTCTCCACCATCCGTTCTTAACAGAGATTTGTTTTTTCTTTTAAGATTTGCTCTGGAACTGAGATTTTAAAGAAAGTTGATTGAAGAGGGGCGTTGGCGACAAGGAGGCAATAGGAAGGAAAAAGTATGTACAGAAGTTAAATTAAGGGGTCCCAGTGCCTGAAATGCACCTTGCGGTTAGGTATTTTTTGTGTCTGCACTTGTTTTTCTGTCTGGCAACCTGTATATGAGGCATCACCTTTTCCCTAAAGTTTTCCATCACTACCTATTCCCAAGCAAAGCTAACCATTCTGGTTCTGTACCTCATAGAAGCTATGCCATTCTCTGCATTGCTTGTAACTGTCTATCTATTCTTCCTCTCCCACAGACTCAAGCGTCACAAACTCTGATGCCACCAGGGGTGAGTGGAAAGGCAAATGCGTGAAACTGCTGTGTTTAAGAATAGAAGCAGTGGACAATGTCACGCTGGTGGCCAGTGCGCTAGCCCCCAGGCCTTTATCCCAAGGATTCTCAGGGGAGCTTATTCGATTCATCTTTGCTTGCAAAGCTCCTAGCTCAGTGCCAGGCACAGTCCTGGAACTCACCTGGAGAACTTGGGATCCAGCTCTGCCCTGAACGTGCTGTGTGACTTTACAGAACCCACCGATCCTCTCTGCCCTCTGCTTGCCCTCTCTTTGTCTCTCCTCTCTTCAAAACAGGGGGGTTGGAGATCATGGAAGCCAGTGGTTTTTCCACTTTTTCCCCAGAGACCTTGGATTGCGGTGCCGACTTGGGGGCCTTCACAGGTGAGTGCAGACTGAGCAGGGTGCGAGTCCCTCCCCACACAACCTGAGCATTCTACTAATTTCTTTTTTTGGGGGGAGGGGGGTTTGTGTTTTTTGTTTGCTTTTTGATTTCAGAGAGGAAGGGGGAGGAAGAGAGAGATAGAAACATCAATGATGAGAGGGAATCATTGATTGGCTGCCTCCTGCACGCCCCCACTGGGGAAACCCAGGCATGTGTCCTTGACCGGAATCGAACCCGGGACCCTTCAGTCCGCAGGCCAGTGCTCTATCCACTGAGCAAAACTGGCTAGGGCTCATTCTACTCTTTTCAGTTTTAGAAATTATTATTTCTTTTGAAGAAAGGGGTCTGATGCTAAGAAAGACAAGTTTGAAATCTGTAAAGAATGGAATAGGAGTTGTAAAGAACTATCCTTTTGCCTAGGTTCAAATCCTGATCCTGCCACTTCCTTGTGGTGTGACCGTGGACAAGTGAGCTAACCTCTCCGAGCCTCAGTTTCCTCATCTAGAAAATGGGGGTGAGGATAATATCTTCCTCAAAGGGCTGCTGTGAGGTTTAATGAATTAATGCGTTGAAATTGCTCAGAACAGTGCCTGGCACAGAATGCTTAATAGGTGTTTGTGATATAATACAAAAGGCAAAGGATTTATGCCATCCGGGGAGAAACCAGAATATGTGTGATATAATACAAAAAGATATTTGGTCTGTATCTCCATTCCTGGCCCAGAGTTCCTAAAACTCTTGGTGTGTCCTCAGTGATAGGAGTGCCTCTTGTCCCTCGGGAGTCCCTTTTGATAATCCCTTCCTCAAAGGGTTGCCGTGAGGGGACCCCCAGGATAGACTCAGGATGCTGCTGATCACCAGGAAGACCAAGTGATTGGAGAGTGGAAACTGTCAGCCTGGAGACTGAGCTCTATGAAAACACCTGAACAGTGAGAGCCAGAGCTGCTTCTGGGTTGGTGAGCCCTCTAGGAGGGTGGCGCGTCCCAACTCCACAGGGACAGAAGCACCCAGGACCCTCCCAGACATTGCCCTATGTACCTCTTCATCTGGCCGCTAATTTGTAGCTTTAAATATATATATATATATAATAATTATTACAATTATAATAATAATAATAATTATTATTATTATTGATTTCAGAGAGGAAGGGAGAGGGAGAGAGAAACATTAATGCTGAGAGAGATCGTTGATCAGCTGTCTCCTGCACGCCCCACACTAGGGATGGAGCCTGCAACCAGGGCATATGGCCTGACCAGGAATTGAAGGTGACCTCCTGGTTCATAGATCCACGCTCAGCCACTGAGCCACGCCAGCTGGCCCATTTGTAGTGTTTATAATAAACAGTGAAGGTAAGTAAACTAACTTCCTGAGTTCTGCGAACTGTGTACAAGCAAATTATGGAAGCTGAGGAGGTGGTGGTGGGAACCCCCGGTTTCTGGCTGGCTGATCAGAAGTAGGGGTGGCCGGAGACCAGCATGGGAAGAGGAGGCAGTCTGTGGCACTGAACCCTGACGCTGCGGCCCTACGCTAACTCCAGGCAGTTAGTGCCAGAACTGAATTAAATTGTTGGACAACCAGCTGGTGGTGGAGAATTCGTTGGTAGCAGAAAACACCCCCAGAAACTGTACTTATTGAGCGCGTTCAGTCCTCTCACCTGGACGAAGGAGATACAGGTTTGACATTTTGGCTATCTGATGAGGGAACTTTCTCAGAAGCTTTCAGCGTTTTAACCCCCGGAGGAACTGAGATTCAACCACTGCCTCGCCCTGGTTTAAGCCAAGGGAGGCACTTTTACCTCCCCAGGAATCTCAGCGCTTCAGCAGCTCCTACTGGGCCTCTTCCTGTATGACTAAATTCTTCATTTTCCCCACAAACTTTCCCTAGTTGAGGGGTTAGTCATCCTCTGTGTCGACTACTCCAAGCCCCTCCTGACGTCATCCCCAGCTCTGAACCCCCTCCAACTTCTTGCCTAAGACAATTCCATTTGTTCCTATAATGAGATCACCCTCCCCCTTAGAACTCTGGACTCTCCGGTGGTAAAGAGGGCACAAGTTACACTAGGGCCTGAGGCTGGGAAGACCGTCCGTTCTCCACATATTTGCTGACTGCTGATATCATCAGAGGCCTATGGGATATAGAGGTAATTTATAACACAGTCACTGGCCTCGTACAGCTCACAGTCTATTGGGGGAATGAAACAAAATCAGGCAAGTACAGAAAATCTCAGTAAAAGCTGTAATAAAGGTATCACAGACTACCTGTGAGCTCAAAGGAAGAGCCCTTCCCCCAGATCACAGGGTTAAGGGAGGCCTCCAGGAGGAAGTTGAGATTTGAAATTTAAATATAAATTCTTCAGGCAAGAATTTGGATGGGAGATGCAGTCTGGACAGAAAGAACATAATGCAAAGCCCGGAAGTGAGAGATAGCATGGTATGTGCGTGGTTCATCCGGATAAGACTTGTAAGAGGTGGGAATGACCCAGAGGGTGAGGCTAGTTCTGCTGAGCTCAGTCAGGCCATCCCTGTTCCCACAGGACAGGCTTAAGAGTGAGTCAGCTAGCCTGGCTGATTCGGCTCAGCGGTTGAGTATTGACCTATGAACCAGGAGGTCACGGTTCGATTTCCGGTCAGGGCACATGCCCAGGTTGTGGGCTCTGTCCCCAGTAGGGGCTGTGCAGGAGGCAGCGGATCAATGATTCTCTCTCATCATTGATGTTTCTACCTCTCTCCCTTCCTCTCTGAAATCAATAAAAATAAAACATAAAAAAAAAAAAGAGTGATGCCCTAACTGGTTTGGCTCAGTGGATAGAGCATTGGCCTTTGGACTGAAAGGTCCCAGGTTCAAGGGCATGTACCTTGGTTGCGGGCACATCCCCAGTGGGGAGTGTGCAGGAGGCAGCTGATCGATGTTTCTCTCTCATCGATGTTTCTGGCTCTCTATCCCTCTCCCTTCCTCTTTGTAAAAAATCAATAAAATATATATATTTTTTTTTAAAAAAGAGGGAGTCAGCCAGGCCTTGGAACAGGTGTCACAGGCAGGATAGAGCCAAAAACTTTGCAAGGGCTGGTCACAGCCCCAGTGGAGTCTATAAGGATTAAATGAGATAATCTATGTCCAGTGCCTGGCTTAGAGAGAGGACCCAATACATGGCAGCTATTATTGTTATTATTATTGAGTTGCATTGATAGCGTCACAGAAGCAACTGGCAGAGACTGGGGTCTGGAAGAGAACTGTTACATCTGGGCTGATCCTTCGTGGGCTGATTTGTTATTCTTTTGTGGGAAATGAACTCTTTGGGGAATCTGATGAAAGCTGTGGACCCTGTTCCCAGAAAAAAAGCACATCTGCTCATGTGAGGCTTTGCATATTGTTTCAGGGACTTCACAGACTCCGGGAAGGCTGTCTAGTCATGGAACCTGGCGGGACCCAGCTGTTACTCCCCGGAGCAGGGCTGAGAAAAGTTCCCACTATTATCTCAGCTTGTTACACCAAGTGAAAACCTCAACACATGTTGTTGCAATTCTACGAGTATCCTGTGTACTTTAAAATACCAGGTGGCAACGAGAAGGAATGAGTGGAGGAGGGAGACCAGTGAAGAGACCGTTTTAATAGTCCAGGGAGAAGAGGACTGGCTTTCGACATGCAAGGCCCTACCTGGGCTTGGTTTCATGCTCTGCTGTGTCATCATTCTTAATTCTTTAACAAGGAGCCTTACATTTGCATTTTGCACTGGACCCCACAAACCGTGTAGCCAGTCCTAGGAGTAGATCAGCACGCATTTGAGTGCTCACTGTGTAAGCAGCTTACAAGTGGCAGTGCTGGGCCTGGAGCCCAGGCTGTTCGGGTCCAAACCATGGTCTTAATCTATATCATACCGCCTTCTGAGTCAAGAGGGCTGGTGAGAGTGGAGAGGAAGGGCAAGAACAAGGAACGTTCTGCCAGGGCTTCTTGTTTTAATGACATTTCCTCACTAAACTGTTCTCTCAGTGAGTGCAGAGGCTGGCGCACCGCCTTCTCCCCAGTGGAGAGCCTGGCACATAGTAGGTATTTCATAGATACTAGCTGGAAGGTACAGTGCACAGGCCAGAAGGGATAGAGAAGCCTGGAGGGAGGATGAGGGATTCCCACCTGAGTGATGCTAATCATCAAGATGACTATGAGAAGTTAGGTGTGGCCCTGGCCTTCCATACTCCAAAAGGTTGTGGGTTCGATTCCTGGTCAGGAGACATACCTAGGTTGCAGGATTGGGGTGCATAAATAGGCAACTGATTGATGTCTCTCTTTCCCTCTATCTCTAAAATTAAAAAATATATATATATCCTCAGGTGAGGATTTAAAAAACAAACAAACTTAGCTGTGGGGCAGGGATGGTTCAATGGATTTGGGATGTGTTTCAGAGTTGAGAGCTTTTGGGGGGCGTCTAGGAGAAGGCAGTCTTCTAGGGCAAGCCCTTTCCCATTCCCTTCCCCACTGCCCCCTAGGCACACCTGCCCCTGGGAGCCTGACTGGGATGCTCCATCAGTGGGTTCTGGAACAGCAGGGCTAGTTTCTGGACCCCAGGGCTCCCGGGGATGTGTATGCAGTCAGGGCTCAATAAATGCCAGTAGAAGAAAAGGGAAGGAAGAAAATGTGACCAGGCCTTCAGGAGGAAAGCTGGGATGAGGAGCAGATCTGGGAACTGGAGTGGGAAATGGAGGGCCAAAGTTTGAACCCCAAGACCCTAAAAACAGGCTGGACAGAGGGGTGTCCAGCGCCCTCGGGAGGTCAGGCACAGGGCTAAGTGCTTTGTTCACATAAATACATTTCCTCTTCATGGCAACACTGAAGCGACATTATTATTCCTACTTTGTTTAAGAAAACTGAGACCCAGGGAGGTGATGTGATTTGCCCAAGGTCACACAGAGTGAGCAAGCCCTGAAGTCCGGGTTTGACCCAGGGCTGTCAGCCCCCAAGCCTGCGCTTTTCCCACTTCACTCCCCGCCTCTCTCCCCCAACTCTCCACTGCCCTACCCCTTCCCACCTCCTCTCGCCTCCCGCGGCCGCCCCGCCCCACCTCTCTCCTTCCTCCCTCCCTCCCTCTCGGTGGCGGCGGCGGCAACGGCGGAGCCACGTGGTGGGGCCGGGAAGCCGTGGCCGCCGAGCGCCCGGGCGGCTGCCCCAGCTGGGCAGTGCTGCTCCGCGCCGCGCCGCGCTCGGTGTCTGCGCTCCCCGCTCCGCGCTCCCCGCCGGCCGCCCCGGGGCAGGAGGCGCGCCGGGCGCCCGGCCGGTCAGACAAAGAAGGCGCGGCGCGGCGGAGCCAGCGCGCGGGTGGACGGACCATGGACTCCGAGCGCAGGCGGCCCGCCCCGGCCCTGAGGACCCCGCGCTCCTGGCCCCGGCCCTAAGCGCCCGGCCCCGCCGCCCGGGGCGCCCAGCGGGAAGAACGCGGAGACCGCCCGGGGCGGAGGAAGCGACGGCCGCCGAGCTAGAGGGGCGCCGCGGCGGACGGCCTGCGCGGCCCCTGGAGCCATGGGCAAGTGCAGCGGGCGCTGCACGCTCGTCGCCTTCTGCTGCCTGCAGCTGGTGAGCGCCTCGCTCCCGGGCGGCCGGAGCAGGGTGGGGCGCGGCGGGGCGGGGTCCCTGGGCGTGCGGGTGGGTGCTGTGTCTCTGTGTGTGTGTCTGCTGAGAGTGCCCGGGTGGGGGGTGGTCTGGAGTCACGGAGCGGACGGGCGGAGCCAGCTCCCGCTGGCCGTGCTGTCTCTTTGTGTGCGCTTCTCGCCCGGCGCTCCCCAGTCCGGGAGTGCGCCCTGCGCGCGAGTCCCCGGCCCGCCCCGCGCCTGGGGCTCCACGCGTCGGGCCTCCTGTTGCGAGGTGCGCTGTGGGACTGTGGCTGGCTGGGGCTGGGGATGTGACCCGGGCTGGTTTGTGGATCCGTTGTTATCCCTGCCGTGTGTTTTCCTGGATCGCTCGTTTGTTTGCATGGGTCTCCCTGCCTCTGGGCTTCTGCCTCTGGTCTCCGCCCCGTGAATGTTTCTCACAAAGTCTCAGCTCCTGTGCGTGTCTCTCTGGGTTTCTCTTTGGCAGATCTCTAGATCTGTGACCATTCTGGTCCATGTTCATCCGTGTGTGACGATCCTGTTAGGATCTTAGACTCCAAGACCCGCTCGCTCCTTTGTGCTGTTTCTGCCTCCCTTCACCCCCCTGACTGAGCAGGCCTGGGAATGGAGAACCACCTCCCCGGAAAGGGTCACACGGAGGTGCCAGGTACTGGCCAGTCTGACTAACCAGGTGCTGAACCGCCCTCCCTGCTTTGACCGTGGCCACTGTGGCATGGGTGTTCCATCAGTCATCAGCTCCACCAGGGCATCAGGGGTGAGGACAGGCAGAGCAGTCCTCTCTCAGGGCTGGCACTGACGGAGTTGGGCATTCGGGGGTGCTCTGGGAGGATGGGGGCATTGAGACACTGTGCCCAACCCCAGCGTAGGGAACTCGGGTTCTTGCCTCTGGGAGGCTAGTGGAGTGAATTCAGGAGCTGAAGGGGACCGACTGCCCTTCAGTTCAGGCTCTGGCAGGTGGATTTGGGAAGGTGCTTAATTAAGGAGAGGCCAGGGTCTTCTGCCTACCCTAGAGCTGAGGCCCCACAACAAGGGATTTTTGAAGCTGTGCCGCTCCTCTGGGTAGAGACGCATGGGAACCTCCATGGACAAAACTCAAGTCTGAGTGTGAGCTATGCCTGCCTCCGTGACCCGGTCTCCACTTTTGCCTGTGCCATGGCCCCTTCTGCACCACAGGTGTGCACAGTCATACAGAGTGAAGCTTTGAGCCTGGATGGGCAGACCTCATTCATCTTGCTTCTCACCTCTTGGGGGCACCAGCCCCAAACTTGCCATCCATGGACCTGCCCTCTTGGGCAGTGGTAGAAACAGCCTAGACTAGAAGGCTGTAGCCCTGCTCCCATCTGTGGGACGCAGGCAAGTGACTTCCCCTCACTCGGCCGCCTTGGTCTGCCGATCTGTAATGGCTCATCCTTGAGGGTTGCAGAGGAGATTAATTAAGATCAGGTAGAATGGAAACTCCAGAAGAGCAGATGTGATCGGTTTTGTTCCCTGCTAAATCCCCAGCAGCTGGAACAGTGCGTGGCATTCCATTAATATTCATAAAACAAATGAATGAATCCGTTATTTTGGCAACTCCTGGCGCACAGTAGAAACACCCTTCTTTATCTGCTCTGAGGAACATAAAATGCCAACAAGTGCTAAAACTTTTCAGAAGATTCCTTTTTCTGTACTTGTTCGTGTTTAAATTTTAAACTAGCGCTTTTTTATTAGCAAAGTAATACACACATATTGTAAAAATGAATAAATCAATAAGTAATCAAACAGAGCAGAAGGTAAAGGTAAGTTTCCTTGTATGTCCAGTTCCACACCCCAAAGATAAGTGCTATTAATAGTTTGTCCCAGGCTCATTCTGTTGATGATGATAACAATAGTTAGCTTTGCCCTAGCCAGTCTGGCCCAGCGGATAGAGCATCGGCCTGCGGACCAAAGGGACCCAGGTTCAATTCCAGTCAAGGGCATGCACCTTGGCTGCAGCCTCCTCCCAGGCCCGGGCCTTAGTTGGAGCACATGCAGGATCTAACCAATAGATTGATGTTTCTGTCTTTCCCTCTCTCTTCCACTCTCTCCAAAAGATCAATGGGGAAATATCCGTAGGTGAGGATTAACAAAAATAAATAAATACAAAATAAAAGATGAGGGTTGCAATGATAAATTATTATTTTTTTAAATCACAATAGTTAGCTTTAGGGAGCGCTTACTGGGTGCTTGTAAGCACTTTCCCACCCCTTAACTCATTAAATCCTCATAATGACCCTATAAAGTAACTTGCCCAAAGTTCTATAGGTAGGGGCCAGGCTTTGCAGCCAGGCAGCTGACCAGCATCCTCTGTTGCCTTCTTACTTATAAAATACTAGTAAGTAGTTCTGGCCCTGATTAAGTCAGGGGTCCCTTGGGAAGTGCTTACTACTCTCTCTAGAGCAGTGGTTCTCAACCTTCCTAATGCCGCCACCTTTTAATACAGTTCCTCATGTTGTGGTGACCCCCAACCATAAAATTATTTTCGTTGCTACTTCATAACTGTAATTTTGCTACTATTATGAATCGTAATGTAAATATCTGAAATGCAGGATGTATTTTCATTGTTACAAATTGAACATAATTAAAGCATAGTGACTAGTCACAAAAACAATATGTAATTATATATGTGTTTTCCAATGGTCTTAGGCAACCCCTGTTAAAGGGTCGTTTGACCCCCAAAGGGGTCACGACCCACAGGTTGGCGACCCACAGGTTGAGAACCGCTGCTTTAGAGAGATGAGGTGGTGAAGGAAGGTAATCTCCCTGCCTCCCACTCACCTGCCTCCATAGCTCTCTCGAGCTAAGCCAGGGTTCACCAGCTCCAGGGGATCTGGAGTTAGACACGACCTGGCTGGGATTCTGCGTCTCCTGTGTCTTGGCTGGGCAGCCTGTGAGGGTTACATGAGATAATTTGGGGAGGTGCTCAGAAGAGGGACTTGAAAATTGGTCTCTTGGCTCCGTTGCTCTGTCTGAGCGGATTGCAGAGTGGGTCCCTTCAGCTTCCGTAAAGCGCTCCCAGATGCTGGCATTCACCAGCCTGATGTTATCCTAGGGAGAAGGGAGTCTGTTTTCTCACCCAATGGAAAGGGCCAGAGAAGGAAGAGGCTGTTTGTTTCTCAGCTGAAAACTTTACAAGACGAACTGTAGGAGAAGCAGGTAGGGGCTATACCATTCAGGTGGACACTATAGAGGCAAGGCCTTGGAGTTTGGTAGGTCAGACCTGGAGTTGAGTCCTGACTGTCTCTTTTAGCTGTGATCTCAGGCAAGTTGCTTACCCTCACTAAGCCATAGTTTTGTCATCTGTTAAGCAGGGTTGTTGCCAGGATTAAGTGCTCATAATGAATTTAGCACTGTGCCAAGCACAGAACGAACCTTAGCTTTTTATTGCTACTATCTTAAGGATGTATATACCATGGAATGCTCTCCTGGAGTTGTGGTCCAAGCATCCAGGTGCCCCCCTGCCCTCTTCCTTTGTGGGAAGCAGCAGGTATTGGGCCCTGAGCTGAGAGGCAGGAGGCCTGGATTCAAGCCCAGCTCTGTCACGGATGTGAACTTGGGCAAATCTTTTCCCCACTGCAAGCCTTGGTTTTTCCATTTGTAAAAGGGGAAGAACTTAGTCTCTGTCTCTAGGGTCCTGCCAGTTCTGCCCATCAGGGACTCTGGAATGAGGTCTGGGCTGGCCTGGAGGTTTCGATGCATCACAATCTGGTTGCATTCTGTAGAATATCTTTTTTTTTTTTTAATATATTTTATTGAATTTTACAGAGAGGAAGGGAGAGGGATAGAGAGTTAGAAACATCGATGAGAGAGAAACATCGATCAGGTGCCTCCTACACACTCCCTACTGGGGACATGCCCACAACCAAGGCACATGCCCTTGACCGGACTCGAACCTGGGACCCTTGAGTCCACAGGCTGACGCTCCATCCACTGAGCCAAACCGGTTAGGGCAGAATATCTTTTTTTTTTTTTTTAATATTTTTATTGATTTCAGAGAAGAAGGGAGAGGAAGAGAGAGATAGAAACATCAATGATGAGAGGGAATCATTGATTGGCTGCCTCCTGCATGTTGGACCGAGCCCGCAACCCAGGCATTTGCCCTTGACTGGAATCAAACCTGGGACCCTTTGGTCCACAGGCCGATGCTCTATCCACTGAACCAAACCGGTGAGGGCTAGCTTATCTTTTTAAAAAATATATTATTTTATTGATTTTAGAGAGGAACGAAAAGGAAGAGAGAGATAGAAACATCCATGATGAAAGAGAATCATTGATCGGCCGCCTCCTGCACACCCCAAACTAGGGATTGAGCCCACAACCTGGGCATGTGCCCTGACTGGGAATCGAACAATGATCTCCTGGCTCATAGTTCAATGCTCAACCACTGAGCCATGCCAGCCGGACATCTGTAGAATATCTTGGGTCCCTTGGTTTCCTGGCTCCTACTTGATGTAAGATCTTGACATTATTAATGCTATTCACTCCCTAATTTTAACGTATATCCCTTTTCCTTCCCCCATCCAGACCCTGCCTTTCTTTCCACCTCCTTCCAGAAACCTTACAGGCCACTCACTGTTCTTCCCGTAAGAGGATGAACCGAGGGGATTTGCCCAAGGGAGTCATCATCAATTTCTTCATCATCGCCATTATTACTCCCATTTCTGGAATCCTGTGCTAAGCACTTTATACGCATTACCTCATTTAACCAAATGAGCTTACATATGTAAAGTGCTTGGCAAAATGCCTGGTACATGTTAGATGGCTGATAAAAGTTAGCTATTTTACTGTTTTTATCCTTCTTGCCATTATTCCACATGATGGGAGAGATGTTCTTATCCCCTTTTTCAGAGGAGGGAATTGAGGCTCAGAGAGGCGAGGAGGTGTGCCCTCGATCACTACGCTAGTCAGAGAGCCACCCTCTCCGCCCTGTGCCCCGCTGCGGCTCACGTTTAAGCAGTGTGCGACCTCAGACAGGTCTGTTCACTGCTTCGAGCCTCCGTTTCCTCATCTGAAAAGTGAAAACAGTATTTCAATAGGATCACGCGCATGCCTGGCAGCGTGAGCCTGTGAGTGCTCAGTCATCCATCACTGCTGTGGCCGCTCTTGTCCCAGCTCTGTGTGACCTTGGACACATGCATTCACTCCTCTGGAGCCGCTTTCTTCCTGTCACAGAGAGCTGTCCTTACCTCTCAGAGCTGTAAAAAGGGCTTAGCCAGTGCCGTATACATAATAGGTACTCAGAAAAGTGGCAGTTTCATTCTCTTCCCTTCTGGAATGTACTTCGCTTTCTGGAAGGTGGTGGGTGAGGGGGGAAGTGTGTAGCTTCCTGCTGAGCTGCGAGTAATGGTGTGAAACGTGGTCAACCTGATTGATGTGGTTATTAGGAGAGTGATGGGGAAGACTGGAGGGAGATGGCTCCTGCGGGGGGGCCTGCGCCCTGAAGCAGCTGCTACGGCAAGCTCATGGCTTCCTGGGAGCCTCTGGCTCTGCTCTGGGTGCTTCAGGTCCTGGAGCCACGCCTGGGAGTCAGGAGCATGAAACTGTCCAGGCCACTGACCCCTTAGATAGCTGGGGGCTGGGGGATCAGCTCCCTTTTGCAGATGAACTGAGGACAAACAGTTCTCAAGACCCTTATGATGGCAGAGCAGGGTGGAATGGAGAAGGGGGGCCTCTGTGGGACTGGGGGTGGCCCTGGTTCTGTTCCTTTGCAGGGGTGGGTGGGTGATTATTTCAGATAAGCCCCCCATAAATGGCAGCCACTCTAAAATCTGGCACAGAGCCCAGCTGGTGTGGCTCAGTGGTTGAGCGTCAACCTATGAACCAGGAGGTCACGGTTCAATTCCCAGTCATGTGCCCGGTTGTGGGCTCGACCCCCCCAGTAGGGGTCGTGCAGGAGGCAACAACCAATCCATGATTCTCTCTCATCATTGATGTTTCTACCTCTCCCTCCCTCTCTGAAATCAATAAAAATGAAATAGAATCTGGCCCAGAGCTTAGGAGCAGTATCTCCCGGTTCACTCAGTCTGCTGCCTTGCTTTGTGACTTCCAGAAAGCCTCTCTTACCCTCTCTGAGCCTCTGTTTCTCTCCTATAAAGTAGTCAGAACAGCAGCTCCTACCCCATGGCAGTTTGGGGCATTTCGTGAGACAGTGCCCGAATAGCACAGTGCCTGGCCGGGGGGATGTGCTCCCGGTGGCTAGCTCTTATTTGCCTTGAGGCTTGGACTAGTCACTTCCGCCCCCCCTCTCTGCCTGCATTAGAGATTTAGTGGTCAGAGTCACACCCATAAACTCTTCAAGTCTTAGTTTCTTTATATGGAAAGTGTATGGTTCAGCAGAAATAACAGTAACAATAATAACTTTTTGTTTGGTGTCTGCTATGAGCCAGGCACGGGCTCCTTGTATACCTGTCCCTTGTTACTCTCTGGCTTATTCATGGCCACATATACAGTAGGGACAGAATGAGGATTCAAACCCAGGCCTAGGACTCCTACCTTCTACCTGGCATGGCCATTGCTCCCCCTGTAAGATTGTGGGATGCTGGATGTGGAAGGCGATGGGGAAATCTAAATCCTTCCTCGATACACAATATTACAAGATACGCGATATTCTGAGCTACTTATTCAAATGCTCCACAAACCCCCATCCCCATCCCTATTTCTATTCATTCCAATGCTAGTGTTGGGTTTAAGGATACTATGATGCAGGTTGAGAAAAAGTTACCCAGGGAAGAAATTGACCTGTTTTGAAAACTTATCAGCCTTCATAACAACTCTATAAGGTAGATATTGTTTTTATACCCATTTACTGATGAGTATACTGAGGCTCAAAAGAAAGAAGTGACTCGTTGCCGAGGAAACAAGATACAGTCTAGGCTTCAGATGAGTGATCAAGGGAAAGGATGTGAAGACAGTTGTAACATCTGAACCAAGCTCTAATCATTGAAGTCTCCTTTCAGGGAGGGGTGGGTGCTAGCAGAGCAGGCTTAGACCAGAGATGTGTTTTTTCAAAGCCAGTTCCAGGCCACAGGGAGTGGAGCTGCCTTTGGTCCTGGGAATCCCAGTCCCAGTGTCCTTGGCCTTCCTCCTTGATCAGGAAGGAGAGGGAGGGTGATTCGGAGACAGGGAGAGTCTCAGGCAGCAAAGCAAGTCTCCCTGAGACATACTTCTGCCAGCAAGCACCAGGGTGTTAGAAGAGCTATATCTGCAGTTGCAGGTTTTAATGGGTTTTCCTGGCCTCCTCACCCCTGCCTCTCAAAGCAGCTGGAGAATCCGGGGGCAGGGAGGTTGGGAAGAGCTTGGGCTTTGGGGTCAGGCTGGGGTTTGAGTTTTACTTCTGCTTCTTTGTAGCTGTGTGACCTTGGGTAAGACACTTAACCTCTCTGAGCTTCCTCCTGAATTTCTCTAAATCAGGATAGTAATCATCTTTTTTTAATTGTTATTGATTTGAGAGAGAGAGAGAGAGAGAGAGAGAGAGAAACATTGATTTGTTGTTCCACTTGTTTATGCATTCATTGGTTGCTTCTTGTATGTGTCCTGATGGGAGATCAAACCCGCAACCTTGGCGAATCAGGACATCGCTCTAACCAACTGAGCCACCTGCCAGGCAGGACAGTAATAACCTGCCTCAAAGAGTTGACAGAGGCTCCTTTGAGATAAGATATGCTGAGTAGGAGCTCACGAAGGGTTCACACTGTTGAATGCTCTGGAAATGAGAAAGCAGCCTCCATGAACCAATACTGTGGGGTAGGAAATGGGACAGATCCCCTTTTCAGCCAGGAGAAGGCCCAAGTTGGAGCAGAGGTTCTGCTGAATCTTGTGGCCGTGGCCTTGACTGTCCCTTGGTTTTCTCTTCTGTAATGTGGGGACCTTAGTAAGGGTGACCTGAGACAATGCAGGGAGAGAGCTGGGCACAGCGTCCGGCACTCACTCAGAGGGAGTCCGAAAGGTTTGACCTTCTGTAAAGGGAGAAGGTTGGACTCCAGCTCTGAGTCATCAATGAGTTCGTCCTTTCCCAGGTGGAGATCTGAGCTGCAGCCACAGCGCCCACCTTGCTGCAGGCAGCAGTGACTGACGGGTGGGGGAGGGTAGGAGGGTGGGTGTCAGGCCCTGGAGACAGGAGGAGACTCCTGCCTTTGATGGCCTGCTCCAGGCTTTACACCTGGTGTCAGATTGTCAGGGACCCAGGGGACATCTTCTTTCCTCTTTCTGTTGGAATGAGTGTTTATATTGTCCCCATCCCAAATGCCCACATGGTATGTTTGGTTATAAAATGAAGTCTCAGACCACAGAGGTTCAGAGCAAGAGGTTCTGACCCATCATTAAACCCTGGTCACCACCAGTGAGCTTCCTGAACTCGAGAAAAACTAAATAGCTGTTGGGTCAGAGAATAAGAATTGCCACTCCCTGACCCTACCCGGAGTTGCATTCAGCAAATATGTCTGAAGACCCCACAAAGTGCTGGGCACAATCCTAAGTGATGATTCACCTTAGGTACCTACAAAGTATGCCCTCAGCCCGGCTGGTATGGCTCAGTGGTTGAGCGTCAACCCATGAACCAGGAGGTCACAGTTCTATTCCCAGTCTGGGCACATGCCTGGGTTTCAGGCTCCATCTCCGATAGGGGGCATGCAGGAGGCAGCTGAGAAATGATTCTCTCTCATCATTAATGTTTCTATCTCTCTCTCCCTCTCCCTTCCTCTCTCTGAAATCAGTAAAAACATATCTTTTAAAAAAATGCCCTCAGCTACAAGCCAGAATCCTGCAGTTCTTGTACTCACTTGCTGTGCAACTTGGAGCTGGCCCTGCCTTGCTCTGAGCCTCAGGTTCTCCCCTCTGTGACACTGGGGATGGGGAAGAGAGTATTGCAGTGGCAGCCTGACAGTCAGGTGGTGAGTTCCCTGTCCCTGGCAGTGATTAAGAATTTATATGGCCGAAACCGGTTTGGCTCGGTGGATAGAGCGTCGGCCTGTGGACTGAAGGGTCCCGGGTTCGATTCCGGTCAGGGGCATGTACCTGGGTTGCGGGCACATCCCCAGTGGGGGATGTGCAGGAGGCAGCTGATCGATGTTTCTCTCTCATCGATGTTTCTAACTCTCTATCTCTCTCCCTTCCTCTCTGTAAAAAATCAATAAAATATATTTAAAAAAAAAAGAATTTATATGTAAGTTGGATGACCACTTGGATGCACACTTGGGTTGCGGGAAACGAGTTAAGTCGGCTCGCGTGAATTGCGCGTACTCCGAGGGAGCCGTCTTAACTCGGTTCATATAGATTTGCGGTGGAGTGCGGGAAACGTGTAAACTCGGGCCGATTGTAACTGCGTATTACCAAATATTTGTTTGTTTGCCGTTCACAAAGATACCTACCTGCGTATGCGAACCGTTTCATACCCATTGGGGTAATAGGTATCATAAAAATCCCTGATTTTGCGCGGGAAACCTAAATAATTGCCCGTGCCATCTTATATTTTGGCGGGAAATTCACCCGACACCGTAGTGTGCATAATGGAGCTAATGATGACCCAGGTCCCTTGGAGTTGGAGCCACCAGATGTGGTCTGGGTCCTGAGAGGACAATGGCAATAGTACAAAATGGTAGCTAGTACGAATAATTAAAATTGTGAGCGTTTTTTTGCTCTTCCCATGTGCCTTTGCCTTAAGCATGCTCCACCCCCTCGTACCCCAAACCTCAGAACCTGGCACAGGAAATAGGGGAAATGGGAGTCTATAGGCACTTTTCTCCTGAGACTATCCTGGGTACCACTTTCCCTAGAAGGGGAGGCCGCCATAGGGTTTTCAGGGTAGGGGTGGTTCCTAAGCCTTTTCTTTTTGGAGGGTGGGGGATAAGTTCTGCAGCCCCAGCCTGAACCAGAGATGTGGGTTTTCAATTACACAATTAAATGCACAATTAGGCATAATTACCAGTGCTCAGAGCCCGAGACTGCTCATAATAGGCGTGTAATCTACTGCAGCCTCTGTTTATACTACTCAGCGCGCTCCCTAATGATGCCAGGATGCCTTCACACTGTACTGTTGCCATGGAGATGAGCCCGTCACCACCATGCAGGCCTGACAAATGGTGTTCCAGTCCGGGTCCCTGGATTGTTTCTGAGGCCTCTGCAGCCAGCCCGGGAGTGGAAGGGCCAGCCAGGTGGGCCAGGAAGGTGGTCAGTCCTCCCTGCCCTCTGACACACCCTGCTGGTTTAAGCCAGCCTTGGAGCCACCAGGGAGGACAGGAGAGGGGAGCTTCCGCCTCCCCCCGCCTCCTAGAGTCTTCAAGCCTTGAGTAGGATGGCCCAGGTCTGTGAAAGGTCTGTGGTCATCTGTGCAAGCTGAGGTCTGGACGCCCGGGGCCCTGCATACAGCAGGTTCCCACACAGGCCTGGGTCTGCCGTGGACTGGCTCTGGGACCTTGGACAAGTCCTCACACTCTTTGGGGCTCTGTTTCCCCAGGTGTGAAATGAACTCTGGTTCTCTGCACGCAGCGTAGTCTAATAGAGATTTATTGAGCACTTACGCACACTGCCTACTGTTGTAACGGTTTCACCTGTAGTGGCTCATTCACCCTCACTCCACCCTTCTTTAGTGACAGTTGTACAGAAGCAGAACCTGAGGCTGCAGGCAGTGCCAGTGCTGGGGTGCAAACCCAGGCAGTCTGGCTCTAGGCCCCACCCCTAACCTAACAGACAGCCTTGCACACGTCATCTCATAGCTCCTCCGCAGCAGCCCAGAGGTGGGCCGTTGCTATCCCCATTCCCTAGATGAGGGCTCTGAGGCTCAGGGAACCGAAGTCATTTGCCAAAAGTCACACATCGAGGCAGTGGCCGAGCAGGTTCCGGCAAATGCCAAAGCCCAGATTTCTGACTTTGGCTTCTTAGTGGAAGTCAGGAAGGGGTAAAAAATTTCCTTCCACAAGCACATACCAGGGATCCCCCTATCCCACCTGGCTGGGCCCCAGCCGCTGAGGAAGCAGACCCAGCACTTTGCTTTGACCTTGAAGGAAATTTTGGCCTCATTCCTACCCCGTAAACCCACCCTTACCTTGGTCATTAGAAACAGAGCCTGTTATACTAATTTTTTTCTACATTCCTCTGTCACTCGGCATGTAATTATGGATACTTACTGTGTGCCAGCTCCTGGGGATGAAACACTGGCTACAGAGGTTTCTGGGTCAGATGGGCTTGGGTTCAAATCCTACCACTTCATAATGATTTGGGTAAGCTGCTTGACCCATCCTTTGTTGCTTCATCTGTAACGAAGTCACCAATCTGTACCTGGCAGGGTTGTTGACAATATTAGCAATCATATCTACCTACCACTTGCCAAATGCTTCCTGTATGCCAGGCACTCGGTTAAGGCCATTATGTGCCCTGGGTGAACCTTCACAACATAGTCTGTCATTCCCATTTAACAGATGAAGCAACTGAGGTTCAAGAAACTTAAGGGCCTTGCCCAGGGCCTCACAGCGGGTGAGTGGCTGAGCAGACATCAACATCCAGAGCCCCTGCTCTTCCTGCCTGCATGGAGGTGTGGGTGTTCCTCCCGCCACTTCCCTGGGGCCCCCAGCTGCCTGGCCAGTTCTTAGAGAAGGAGGCATCTGGACGAAAGGGCAACCTGAGGGTGAGGGTGACAGTGCCCACCTGGCCCGGCTCCGGGTTCTGTCTAACTGGATGATTCCCATTGACACCCTGAACTCTGGGTTTTCTGAGAGGGGCTGTCAGACATTACCTTTTCCCCTACTCTCTGCAGCCCGGAAAGCTAGGATTTGCCCGAGACCACAGTGCAAGTCAGTGGCAGAGTTGGAACTGGGACCCAAAGCCAGTTTAGGACACTTCTTGTAACCTTCATTTTAACTCCCAGCAGTCCTTGAGAGAGAGGGCTTGGGGGCTGTGGTGTGTATGTTCTTTCAGTGTCTGTATTCAGAACTGCACACAGCTCCCTGCCTAAGCGTTTGTGGGGCAGACACTGGCAGTAGAGATTTGTGGATCAATAAACATCCCTCCCCACTTCCTCCCTCTTCATTTATTCATGAACTCTGAACTCCTCGGCTCCAGAGAAACTGCCTGGAAGAAAGCAATTAGAGCATAATTAGAATCACTCCTATTATCAGCTCCCAGCGGGAGGGGTGGGGAGGGAGGCTGCTAGGGCTTGGGGATGGCCCTGGGAGTTCCCTGCAGCCCCAACTCCAGCAGCTGCCTGTTTAGCTTCTGCTCACTCCGTGGAGCTCAGCCTCCCCGGAGTCCTGGGCACCGTCCACCTCCTGTCCGCCTTCCGCAGGGACTAAGGACCTCATCCCCAGAGGCATTCGAGCGCTTGGTGGGGCCAGGCAGGAGGGTTTCCCCGTGCATACTGAGTGAGAGGAGATGATTTCCAAGTCCTCTCCATGCTACGCATCCTGGGTGCTCCTTGGCAGGGAGCCTGGGCTGGGCATTGCAGGAAAACCAAGACGCTCATGGCTCCTGCTTTCTAGAAAACATCCCTGTGTCAGCTTGTAGTGAATGAAGACTACACTAGGAAGTGTGAATTACCTCGGGGGTGGGGGCAGAAGAAATCAGACAGGGCTCCATTCATGGCCCGCTGATTAGTAGTAATAATCACAGTGCCAGCAGTCAGGGTTTACGGAGTGTGTCTGACCCCAGAGTCACTGCTCTCCCCGCCAGATGTCCCACCAGCAGAGAGAGGTCATCGGGGGCCTTTGCTCCCTTCTCCCTGAGAAAGAGGGAGACGAAGATGCAGGGGGGCGTCGGGTGCTGTGTCTCACTTCAGATGGGAACCCTAGGAGGTGGGTCCTCCTATCATCTCTGATGTCCCGGTGAGGAAGCCAGTGCTCAGGAAGTGACGAAGCCGTCTGAGGTGACACGGTGCTGGTGCTGGACTCAAACCCAGGCCTTTGGGACTCCGGGACCTTCATGCTTTGTGCTCTACCAGGTCTGAGAGCTCAGTTTGCTCTCTTTTGAGCTTCAGTTTGGACCTGAGTTATTCTGAGTTTCCCTGATGCGCTGTGCAGTGTGCCCTCTGCATCCGCCACACGTCGAATCCTCTTGTTCCTCTTGTTCCTCTTTTTCTCACTGCGCAGCTGAAGAGAGAGTGGGAGAGCCCTGCCACCGATCTGGGTCACTGCCCCAGACAGGAGTCACTGGCCCCCAAACCAGCCTTGGCAGACAAAGGGAAGGCCTGGTAGATTAGGGTCTCAGGCCTCTTGAGAGAGGCTCACCATGGATACAGGAGCCCCTGCTGTAACCAAGGAGGCAGCCCCTCAGCCCTTAGGCTTTGACAAGGAGGGTGTGGCTTCATGAAAGGAAACTCACCTGGAGCCCAAATGCACAGAGGAGGGGATGAAGGGCTCGATATAGTCAGAGGGGGACTGGGGTGTGTGGGGCTCCCTCCCTGGATGGGGATGGGGTACCTGGAAACAAGCAGGTGTCCTTCTTCCCTTGCCCTGTCCCATCCGAGGGCAAGTTGCCCTAATAACAGTTCCCCGTCCCTGACCCTCTGTAAGGAGCTGTCCCCTTTCTCCCAGTGACAGGTGTTAACCTGGCAACAGCCCCTTTGCCCAGCAGGGGTCTCTGACTTCCCAGTGGCCCCTTCCCTCACATGTGAAGATAGATTGTTCTGCCACACACAGCAGCTCTGCCCACTTGGAGGTGGAAGTCCATGTGGGGCCAACTTTCAGTTGTGGGCCTTTGACCAGCCCCTCACCAGACTGCCCAGTGATCGCCATCAGGTGCCATTCTGATGTTCTGATCCAGACCGCACCCCCACCCCCACCCCCCTGGCCATTTACCACCTATCAATGGCTCCTCCGTGCCTCCAGGAGGAAGTCTAACTAGGGGTGGAGTTGGGGGTCTCAAACCAGTAATGCATCAGAAGCAGCTAGAGAGCTTAGTAAAATGCACATTTTTGGACGTTGCCCCGAGTTTCTGATTTAGTAGGTCTGAGACATTTGCATTTCTAACAAGTTCCAAGGTTCTACTGATGATGCTGGTCTGGGGACCACATATTTGAGGACCAGTAGTCTAACCAGTGGGACACTGGGCTGTCCGGCTGGCCCACCAACCCTAGCACGAACCACCTCCAGTCCCTGAGCTCCGGCCACATTGATGTAAGCACGCCAGCTTCACCGCACACCCAGTGCCTTTGCATATGCCGTTCTGGCCTCTGGAAGCCCTTCCCCCTCTCTTTAAGGCCAGCTAACCCATTCTTTCCTCTCTGAGCTTTTCTGTACGCCTGCAGCCCCACCACACATCGCTGCCTTCATTCGGGCTCTGGCCACACCTTGCCCCCACCTCCTCCATTACTGCAGGCGCCACACTGTCGGGATCTGTTCCTGTTTCCACGTGGACTCTCTCCCTAGGTGGAGCTCTGTGAGGCTTGGAGAGGTGTCTGAGCATCTGGACTCTGGGGCCCGGCCCTCAGAAGGCCCTCAGTGAATGTGTGATATACTTGAATGAACCCCATGAGCAGACGGAAAGCCGGGTGAATAGTCACAGAGCTTCATGTACTCAGTCAGTCAGGTAGTCATTGTTGCTTACTCTGGGCCAGGCACTGTGCTAGATGCCGGGGTTCAGCGGTGTGGGAGCCACAGCCCCTGCCCCTGTGGGCTCAGGTGCTCTCAGATCAAGCCGGGTTTGGCCAGTGCTATCCAGGAGATGTTGAGGATCTGGGTGGTACAGAGGGGGCTTCTTAGAGACACTGGTCAGCGTGGAGTTGAACAGTCTGCAAACAAAGCACAAACCCTCGCGCGGATCTTACTGCATTTACTCCTCCCTGCAGCCCTACCAGGCAGGAACTGTCATCCCTGTTCCCCAGATGAGCAAATGGGACCCCGGAGGGGAATTCACTGGGCCACAGTCACAGCAGGCACATGGCAGAGCTGCGGTTTGCCGGGATTCCAACGCCAAATCCCAAGCTCTCTCTATTCTCTCTTCCCCGCCACCCGCCCCCTCGCGCCCCCCCCCCCCCCCCCCCCCCCCCCGCCCCGTGCTGCCTCCAGAGCCCAGGGACCAGGGTGGCCTGAGACTCTGCTTTGGGAACATGTCTCCAGTGAGGATTGACCAGTTTACTCCTGGCAGACCCCAGGCCCCCTGTCCAGTCAGCCCCAAGCCCACTTTCAGGGCCCGCCGGGCTTCTCCATCGGACAGCCCGTGTGGCTGGTGTGTGCACCTCCAGACCCAGGGACAAAAGCTGACTGTGTTGGGAAGAAGGGCAGGTGTGGATGTTGCCTACGTGTGTGTCCAGACCTGTGTATGAGGCCCAGAAGGAAGGCAGAGGTGGGAGAGCCCGCTGAAGCCGGAGGATGCTGCTGTCTTCTAGACAGAGCTTTAAGGAGGCAGAGAAGTTGAAATTCACAGCCTGGCCGTCCAGACCTTATTTAAGAGTTTGTTAGCTTGGTTTATAACTTACTTAGACACTCTTGCCTCGGTCCTGAAGACTCCCAATGTTAGAGAGAAGGGTCTGGACTTGGTGTGGGGGGCAGGTGCCTGATCTGCTTCGGGCAATTCCAGCTGCTCCAGCCTGTCACTGCCTGTCTGCTCTCAGCGGCCCCCAGTGCCATCTGAGTAGGCTGCTGTCCCCAAGCTGCTACGAGCTGTCATCCCCAAGATAGGCCACCAGGGACACAGGGATTCCCCCAACAAAGTGAGAGGCTTTCTGGGGCCCACCCTGGGCATCATGCCGTGGTTGTCAGCTGTGACAGGCTGGGCGGGATGGCCCCCTGAGGCCTGATGGGACAGGATGAGGTCGGAGGGAGGTGGGGGGTATGGTTTAATCAAGGCCTGCACCAGGTGATGTTGAGACATCCTGTTTCTGCTACTCAGGAGTGTGAGCACAGTCAAGTTGCTCAGTCTCTCTGAGCTGAGTTTTTGCATCTGTAAAATGCCTCTTAAGGCTGCTGAGCAAACTCAGTGAGAGAATCCATGAAAAGCACTCAGCACAGCACTGGCACTGAGCCAAGGCATAGGACGCGGTAGCTGCTGTAATTACGGCTAGCAGGGATCACGGTCAGGCTCCTGGAGGCGGTGCATGTGGGAGGCAGGGCTGTGCTGAGTGGGAAGCTCCCGGGCAGAGGATCCTGGACTTTGGGAGCCAGGAGGGTCCCAGAGAACATCCTTCAACCCTTTGTTTGAACAGACAGGTCCACAGAGGCCCAGGGAGGCAGTGGGGCATGCTGGGTCCCTTCTGATGCCTGGCATCAGGGTCCTTCATGGACTGTTCCAGGAAGCGGGCTGATGCCATCGGTGGAAAGGATCACAGTTGGGTGTGGATTCCAGACAAAAATACCCTGAACAAAAATGCTCCCCTGCTCGGTTCTGGTCAGCCCTGGGCAAGCGTCTGCAGCTGGAGCCGCTCCCATGGTCTCGGTGTTTCCAGGCCGAGCTGGTGAGGTAGCAGTGCCAAAGGGGCCCATCAATCCAGGAGGTGCCACTAGATAAGCCATAATGTCACACACGTTCCCAGAGATGGGGCTCCAACCCCACTCTGACACCTGGTGGCCTCACGAAAGGGCCTCACTCTCCCCCTCTGGGACACCACTCCCCTAGCAGGACAGTACGTCTGTTCCTCGTGGACACTGGTGCCAGAAGACCTGGTTCGAACCGCTACCTGCCGTGTGACCTTGGGCAGTTCTCTTCCTTACGCTTCAGTTTCCCATGTGAGAAGCCAAGATGATCTGTCTCTACCTGGCATGCTTTCTGTGAGGATTAAATGAATCAAAGCCTGCTAAGCAAGCAAGAGATACTTGGATATAATAAGCGTTAGCTATTATCTTAGTGTCTTTCTGGGGATAAAATGAAACGCCACCTGTAAAGTGCTGTGCTCAGCATATGCACATAGTAGGCACTTACAAACCATTTCTTCCTTTTCCTGTGAAGCCCAGGCCTGCAGATCAGGCAGGGGCCATCCTTAGGAGGGGTCCCCCTCCACCCTTGCTTCCACAGCACACCTCTCCCTCCAGCAGGCTCTGGCCCAGGGTCAGGAGACAGGAGGCAGCTCCACTCCCTCTTCTCAGCTCCTCTGCCAGCCCTTTAGTCTTCAGCCAGCCTGGGGGCTGGAGTCTGGAGGGGGAGGGAGGGGAGATAAGGAGAAGAGAAGTCTCCTGGGGACTTCTTAGTCCCTCTTAGGAGCCTGGGCTCTAGGGTCTGACCCACCTGGTTCATCACAGCTCTGCCCGCTCCAGCTCTGAGATCTCAGCTGCACACCCGCCTCTGGGACAGGGGCAGTGACCCATCCCTCACTCGTGGTTGAGGGCAAAATGAGAAGGCGCAGGCCAAGTGCTTGGCGCAAAGCCTGACAGAGTAAGTGCGCGCTAAATATTAGCCACCGTTTTTGATACTAGTGCTAAAGTTCAGAGCCAGGCATTTTGAAGGGAAACATTTCAGCCCAGTCTCCTGGGGGGACCCCCCGCCCCTGCCAAGCAGGGCTGGACCCTGCACAGGGCTTCTCCTCCATCCTTCTTACTGCTCTGGCTGTCAGGCCCCAAATGACCCCTCCCTTTCCCCTCTTTTGGGCTAGACCAGCACAGAGCACCCCCACACCCCAGAACTGTTGGATTACCAGGAAAAGAAGAAGGGGACAGGATGGAGGGATGACACTCCCCCCACTCATTTATTCCTTTTGTCACAGATGAGTCTGAGCAGGGGACCTGCACAGATAAGCAGACCTTTGCCATCCTGGAGAGCAAAGGGAGGGGTACCAGGCTGGCAGCACCCCCTTCTCCTCTCTGAACCTCAGTGTCTTTATCTGTCCAATGGGGCTAATAATCCCACATTACGGTGGTGACATCAATCACAGACTGAGCTGTGAAGGCCTGTTTCCATGTGGGTAGCTGCTGTGGTTCTCTGCTGGAAGGAGAAGCAGGGAGGCTGGGATGGGAGCCAAGGCTGGGACGATAATGGAAGGGGAATCCGGAAGCCCCTGGGAGGGGGCTCTTGACGCCCACCACTGTTGCTAGGCAGACTTCCCCATCTGGCCTTTAGTCTGGCGGGAAGTCAGAAGGGGTTGCTGTTGCCATAGCAGTGAGGCTGGTTTTCATCAGTATTTTCTTCCTGGGAGTTTCGGTACAGGAGGTATCACTAATAAGCCAGGGAATTGGATGTTTTCCTCGCTTTCAGGTCACATCAAGAGGGGCTCAGCCCAGCCCTGGCTGGTGTGCTAAGTGGTTAGAGCACTCGCCTGAGCCCCAAAGGATCATGGGTTCAATTCCCAGTCAAGGACACATACCTGGGTTGTAGGTTCAATCCCTGGTCCCAGTTGGGGCCCATGTAGGTAGGAGTCAACCAATCAACGTGTCTCTCTCACATCAATGTCTCTCTCTCTCTCTCTCTCTCTCTGCCCCCCTTCCCTAGCTTCCTTCCACTCTCTCTAAAAATCAATGGAAAAAATATCCTCAGGTGAGGATTAACAAACAAAAAAAGGGAGAGGCTTAGCCCAGAGAAATGACCTCCAACTCTTTTCCAGATGTTGACTGGGAGCACTTGACCTGATACCTCCAGTGATGTTCGACCCGAGGTACTCAGAGGGTTTGGTGGCCCCTCTCCAGCTGTCAGCTGTTTTCCTGCACAGCCGCTGCCCCTGCCACATTGGCATCTGGCCATAGGACACAGAGGCTCTTCCAGCTCTTCCCTCTGTTGCCCTGCTCCCTCTCCTTTCCTCTGTCCAAGCTACAGGGATCTTTTCTGGGTCCTTCTGACCAAACTCCCTCCCGCCACAGGAGTCTCCTCCTCCTCAGCCTTCTTTCCTCGCCAATCCCTCTTCAGATCACTTCCTCTAGAAAGTCTTCCTTGACTATTTCCATCATAGCTCTCATTCTTGGTACCCCTCCTTCAGCGGACTTTGGGGATGTGTGTGTGGGGGGTTGAGTCCCCCCCCCCCCCCCCGGACTCCCCACTGAATATAAGCTCCATGAGGACAAGAGCTGTGTCTGGGGTTTTTCCTCCTCCTCCTCCTCCTCTTCTCCTCTTCCTCCTCCTCTTCCTCTTCTTCTTCCTTCTTCTTGATTGAAGTGTGATTCTCGTACCATAAAATTTACTACTTTAAAGTGTAAAAGCCAGTGTTTTCTAGTATGTTCACAGAGTACCGGTATGTGCAACATTCACCACTCTCTAACTCCAGAACATTTTCATCCCTCAAAAAAACTAAAACAAAATAAAAAAACACCTCAAACCCACTAGCAGTCACTCCCCATTTTCCCTCCTGCCAGCCCTTGGCTACCATTAATCTACGTTCTGTCTCTCTGGATTTGCCTATTCCTGACATTTTATATAGATGGAATCATACCATGTGTGGTCCTTTGTGACTAGCTTCTTTCACTGAGCATAAAGTTTTCAAGATTCATCCATGTTGGGCATGTATCAGGATTATTTTGGCTATTCTGGGTCTCTTGCATTTCTATATGAATTTTAGGACCAGCTTATCCATTTCTGAAGAAAAAAAAAAGGTAGTTGGAATTTTGACAGAGATTGTATTAAATCTATAAGATCAATTTGGGAGTATTGCCATCTTACCAACATTAAGTCTTCCAACCCGTGAACACTGGATGCCTTTCCATTTAATTTTTTAACAATATTTTATAGTTTTCAGGGTATGAATCTTTCACCTTCTTGGTTGGTTAAATTTATCCTAGGTACTTTATTCTTTTTGCTGCTGTTGTAAATGGAATTTTCTTAATTCAATTTTGGATTATTCATTGCTGGTGTATAGAAATGCAACTGATTTCTGTATATTGATATTGGGTCTTGCAACATTGCTGATCTAACTTAGTAGCCCTAAGTTTTGTTTTTGGTTTTTTAATTGATTTCAGAGAGGAAGGGAGAAGGAGAGAAAGAAAGAAATATCAGTGATGAGAGAGAATCATTGATTGGCTGCCTCCTGCAGGTTCCCCCACTGGGAATCAAGCCGCAACCAGGGCATGTGTCCTTGACCGGAATCGGACCCGGGACTCTTCAGTCTGCAGGCTGATGCTCTATCCACTGAGCCAAATCAGCTAGGGCTGTTTCTTCCTTTCCAATCCAGATGCCTTTGATTGATTTCTTTTTCTTGCCTAATTGGCTAGAATCTTCAATGCAATGTTGAATAGAAGTGAGGAGAGCGGACATTCTTGCCTTGTTCCTGAATTGAGGGGGAACGCTTTCAGACTTTCACCTTTAAGTGTGATGTTAGCTGTGGGTTTTTCATACCCTTCACCGGATTGAAAAAGTTCCCTTTTGTTCCAATTTTGTTGAGTGTTTATGTCATGAAAGGGGCTGTGTCTGTTTGTGCTTTTGCTTGCCACTGTATCTTCAATGTCTAGTGTTGTGACTGACACTCAATAAATGAGGTGAGAATAAAGGTCTAATGATGGCCGACAGAGCCAGTCTTCTCACAGTCTTCCTGCAGTGACTCCAGCTGTCCATGGCCCTGACGTCAGGCTTGGATCCTTGCTCCTCACCCACTCCTCTCAGCCTTACCCTGGCCTTGACCCACAGACTTACGTTCTAGTATGAATGATTCCCATTTCAGATGAGAACACAGCCTCAGCCGTGCCGAGTGGCTTACTAGCCGTGCGGCCTGTAAGTGGTGGAAACAGGATTGATACCCACCCTGATAGCATCTCAGGCCGCAGTTCCTGTACCTGCCAGGTTGGGAGGAGGAGGGCATTAAGCCACAGGATGCAGATACCGTGCATCCGTGAAGAGCATTGATTCTACCCTGATTTCCGGGGAAGTGAACTAAAGAGGAGGCTCTGTCTAGAGGAGAATGCTGGGTGCATATTCTTTTATGATAAAACAGACTCGCAGAAGAGTCCTCTCCTGCAGCTGTTGGGGATGCTTAGGTGGGAAGGAGGTGGAGCGTGAATGTTGCTGTGCTGCTATTTTTTTTTTTTTTTTTTTTGAAATACAATTTCCATTTATTTCCCCCCCCCCCCCCAGAGAACTTTTCTTCACTCTTTGAAGACTCAGCTCCTTACATGGGCTTTGGTGGAGGTCGTGGAGCAGCACCCGCAGGTCTAAATCGGGGTGGGGGTGTTCGGTCCTTCCGGGCTTCACGAGAACGATTCCTGACTACCTTGCTGTGAATGGCACAGCTCACACAGTAATGCAGCTTCACATACAGCTTGGGAAGCACATAGGCGTCGAAGACACTCGCTTCGGAGATGTCCCGAACGGCTGCGGCCTCCACTATGTTTCGGATGACAAACTTCTTAATGGCCTTGTCCTTGGGCACGCACCAGGCGCAGTTGGTGCAACGAATAGGCTGCACATGGCCTCGGCCTTTTTTGGCACGACCGTTATTCCTTCTTTTCTTGGTCTTACTCAAATTTTCTTTATTACTGAGGGTTTATGCTGAAATCTAGGGCAGAAAGGCATTTCTCAAGTTTATTTATCGGTGGCACAAGGTGACCATGGGACTATTTTTCCTCTGCTATTTTTTTTTTTAAGATTTTTAAAAAATTGATTTCAGAGAGGAAGGGAGAGGGAGACAGAAACATCTGATGAGGGATCATCAATTGGCTGCCTCCTGCATGCCCCCTACTGGGGATCGAGCCCACACCCTGGGCATGTGCCCTGACCGGGAATTGAACCGTGACCTCCTGGTTCATAGGTCGACGCTCAACCACTGAGCCACACCAGTCAGGCAGGTGTGTTACTCTTGACCCCTTTGGAACGGGAAGCGTGAGCCCTGGGGGTCTCCCCTGTGAGGGGAGAGTTTGATGGTTCCTTGATCTCAGTTATCCTGTTGGATCCACCTTTAACCCAAGAAGCAAGAAGGGTAGGGGTTACGATTCCCATTTTATAGATGCGGAAATGGAGGCCCTGAACGGGCATGCGATTTGCCCAAGGTCTGAGCAACATCATTCTGAGACAGGCTGTCCCAGAGCCACACCAGAGCCTGGTACAGAAAAGCCAGAGCTGGGAGGAGGCCCAGAAAGGCAGGAGTGTTTGGTACGGCAGCATCTGGTCTGGTATCTGACGTGCCTCTCCTGCAGGCCAGGAGGGACGGCCACCATCAATGCTGGCCTGGCGTGAGGGAGCCCAGGTCAGCTTCGAGGGAGCTTTCTGAGGGAGCCCTGGGGCCCAGCAAACAGCCCTGACAGGAGAGGTTTCCACGGTGCTGTGAAGCAGGCGGGCCTCCTGCCGGAGGAGATGGCAGAAGGGCTGCAGGAAGGACTCTGTTTTGTCTCATTAGCAAGGAAGAAAGGCCTCCGAAAAAAAATGAAAGAAACCTTCCCCAAAGGAAGGCAGCCGGGAATGAGAAAGCTTCCGCGGAGGCCGAGCTAGGTCAGAGCACAAGCCTCCAGAGGCACGGGGTGGAGAGGGGGTGGGGCCCTGGGAGGACGGCACTCAGACTTGATGAAAGAATGGCATTTGTCAGGTGCCCCTCCTGTGCCAAGTGCCATATTTTGCATCCTTTAAGGTCACCTCTGAAAGGTAGGTTTTCATCTTTTCCTTGTTATAGTGGAGGAAACGGGCTTAGGGGGTGTTAGACGCTTGCTGGAGGTCACATGGCTAGTAAATGATGGATTTGAACAGAACACATCTCAGCACCATCAGTGTCACTAGCAGATTCGTTGGGAGGGGTGCCAGTTTCAGCAGAAGGGAGTCAGGCCTCGGCGGGGACACTGCGGGGGCCCAGCAGCCGTTTGTAGAGCAGAAGAGCTCATGGGGAAGGTGGGGTGGTGGTGGGCAGGCTTCAGAGCCCACAGGTCTGCGTTGGATCCTGGAGTCTATTGCTTTGCTCCCTGGGCCTCTGTTTCCACATATGGAAATAGCGCCGCTCAAAAGCTGAAAGGAACGGCCCTAGCTGGGTGGCTCAGTTGGTTGGAGTGTCCCTCCGTGCACCAAAAGGTTGTGAGTTTGATTCCTAGTCGGGGCACATACAGGAGGCAACAGATTGATGTTGCTCTCTCACATCAATGTTTCTCTCGCTCTCCCTTTTCTCTCTCTCTAAAAAACAAACAAGCCGAAACCGGTTTGGCTCAGTGGATAGAGCGTTGGCCTGAGGACTGAAAGGTCCCAGGTTCGATTCCGGTCAAGGGTATGTACCTGGGTTGTGGGCACATCCCCAGTAGGAGATGTGCAGGAGGCAGCTGATCGATGTTTCTCTCTCATCGATGTTTCTAACTCTCTATCTCTCTCCCTTCCTCTCTGTAAAAAATCAATAAAATATATTTTAAAAAAAAGAAAAAAACCATATCCTCAGGTGAGGATTAAGGGGGGTGTGGGGGGAAGAGTTGAGAGGAGTAGATGAAGTGGACATAAGGCAGCCTGTACAGGGCAGGCTCAGTGCCAGTCCCGGAAGGGAAGTCCTTGCTCTCTGGGCTTGTGCAGCACTGACACTTGAAGTCCATCGTCTGTGCCCCCAGCACAGGGTGGGGGCGGGGGTGTGTGTGCCATGAATGCTTGGCAGGTGAATAAAGAGAGAAAGGGCAGAGCAAGGGGCCAGCTCAGGGTGGAGGGAGCCCTACCTGGCCTCAAAGAGGCCTGCACACCAGGACAACTGTGGTCTCTTCTCCTTCAGAACGTGAGTCCTCTGAGAGGTCTCGGGCCCTGGATCTTCACTGTGGGCAACATCATCACAGCTAACATGGCTTCTTACCCATGGCTCCAGGCCAGGCGGTCTTCTGAGCATTTTACACACATTCCCTCATTTAGGCCTCACAACTATCCCACCCCCCCACCCCCCCAGATGGTACCATTGTCATTATCCCCATTGTATCGATGAAGACCTTAAAGCACAGAGAGGTTAAGTGACTTGCTGAAGGGTACATAGCTAATGTGTTAAAGGCAGCATTCAAGCCCAGATGGCCTGACTCCTAGGCCACACTTTTAACCACTACAGTGTACAGTTTCTCAGGGAACAAGCAGCAAGAATCTGACCTTAGTATGAAGCCAAGGACTTAATAATTATCCTAATAATGTGGGCATAGTACTTGATAGTTTAAAAAGCACATTAGAGTATATAAATTGCTTTCATGGTTATGATCTTATTTGATCTCTAATTTCTCTGTGAAGAAGACAGGACATTATTGTCCTGTTTTTGCCGGTAAGAAATTAAGATCCAGAAGGGAATGTGGCTTGTTCAATGAAGGATAATTTACTGAGCACTTACTATATGCAAAGTCCTTGACTCACATTGCCTCGCTGAATCTTCACACCCCTCAGGTATTTAGTGATAATATTCCCATTGTATAGATGAGGAAACTGACTTTCCCAGATCCCAAAGCTTGTAAGTGAGAGCTGGGAATCCATCCCAGGTCTGCCTGACGCCCAGAGCCTGAGAGTTTAAACTACTGGGCTCAGGCCTCCATCCCCTGCTGGGCAGATGTTAACACCCAATTGTTTTTGTCTACCTTCCAGTTTTTCCCACTCCAACTCCATCCTTATAGCCACTCCTGAAACTTTCAATGCCTCCTTAATTAATTCTCCCTGCTTAAGTGCCTGCTCCATTTAGATGCTTTCTGCCATGAGTTTTTGGCTTAATTATATGATGTCATTCATGGTACTTAATGGGGGGATCTGATTAATCATCTTTATATTTATTCAAATGTCCATTTGTCTGTAGCTGGCGTCTCCTGGGAGAGCCTGGTTTTTGCTGGTTTTCTCCGCCCGGGTTGCCTTCCCCTCCATCCCCTTCTGGAATGCTCCTCTTGGAGGGCGCTCTCTTCCCAAGCCTTCACTGTCCACGCCAGAGCCTGCTGAAGTCTCGGCCTCTGGGGCCTGGGACTGAGGATGCCCCAACAGTTGGGACATGGGGATGGGGCAGAGATAGAGTGGGCATCACCAAGAAGGTGGGAGTCCTGGGAGAATGGGGCCCCCAGCGAGGAAGGCCTCAGCGTCTCCACCAGGCGTCCCACCTCCAGCCCGTCCTCCACCCCCACTGCCCCAGCCAGAGAAGCACCCAGCTTCCACATCCCTCTGCTCTAACCGTCCCTGGCTCCTGGGGGCCAGTGGGATAAAGCTCTGGGACTGAGGCCCAGCCAGGTCTTCCCCACCCTGCCACCCCTCCAGGGGTCCTCAAACTACGGCCCGCGGGCCACATGCAAATACAAATATTGTATTTGTTCCCGTTTTGTTTTTTTACTTCAAAATAAGATATGTGCAGTGTGCATAGGAATTTGTTCATAGTTTTTTTTTAAGCTATAGTCCGGCCCTCCAACGGTCTGAGGGACAGTGAACTGGCCCCCTGTTTAAAAAGTTTGAGGACCCCTGCCTAAGACCGTTCATTCAAGAGCCACCCCAGGTCCCCAAGTTGTCCATACCCTCCCACATCTGGGGGTGACCAACTCCTCCCAGTTTGCCCAGGACTTTTGGATTTTATCTTTTTTTTTTTTTTAATATATTTTATTGGATTTTTTACAGAGAGGAAGGGAGAGGGACAGAGAGTCGGGAACATCGATGAGAGAGAAACATCAATCAGCCGCCTCCTGCACACCCCGCACTGGAGATGTGCCCGCAACCAAGGCACATGCCCTTGACCGGAATCGAACCTGAGACCCTTCAGTCTGCAGGCCGACGCTCTATCCACTGAGCCAAACCGGTCAGGGCTGGATTTTATCTTTTAAAGTGATGCACTCCAAGAAACTCCATAGTGCCAGGGAAACTAGGACAATTGGTCACCCCGCTCACACCTCAGGGTTTTGTCCTTGTTCATTTTTCCTCTATTAATTTCTTCTTTATTTTGTTTTCTTATAAAAGTATTGTCCCTCAATGTAAAACCTTACAGAAATATCTCTGGTTGACTCTCAAAGACCGCCCCCCAAACCCCACTCTCCAGAGTTAACAGTGTGATGTCTCCTTTTCTTTTTTCTGCACAAAAATAAGTTCGTACTCCCGCGGCTCCGCCCAGCGTGGCCCTCCTTCCACACTCGTCGTAGTAGCTGTGCTGTGTGTGTTCCAGCCTGTGGAGGCGCCATCATTTATTGTGGGTCCTTCGGACGGACATTCAGAGTGTTTCCAGTGTTTCATTATTATCGTCCGTTCAAGGCCACGTTAAATAGCAAACTAGCTCCTCTGCCCTAGCTGGTTTGGCTCAGTGGATAGAGCGTCGGCCTGCGGACTGAAGGGTCCCAGGTTCGATTCCGGCCGAGGGCACATGCCTGGCTTGCAGGCTCGATCCCCAGTGGGAGTCGTGCAGGAGGCAGCCGATCAATGATTCTCATCATTGATGTTTCTATCTTTCTATCCCTCTCCCTTCCTCTCTAAAATCAATAAAAATATATTTTTTTATTTTTATTTTTTAAAAATATATTTTATTGATTTTTTACAGAGAGAAAGGGCGAGGGATAGAGAGTTCGAAACATCGATGAGAGAAAAACATTGATTAGCTGCCTCCTGCACACTCCCTACTGGGTATGTGCCTGCAACCAAGGTACATGCCCTTGACCAGAATCGAACCTGGGACCCTTGAGTCCGCAGGCCAATGCTCTATCCAGTGAACCAAATTGGTTAGGGCAATAAAAATATATTTTAAAAAACGGTTTAAAAAAATACTTCTCATTTCTAAAAAAAAAAAAAAAAAAAAGAATATCACCTCCTCTGTAACCCCTTCCTTGATCTTCCAGGTGGTCTCAGGTTTTTGTCTTATTACTGTCATTACTGTGCTTACTATGTCAGGCACTTGACCTATATTATCTCATTTAATTTTCACACCAACTCCACGATTGTGGAGACTGTAATCCACATTTTACAGACGGGGAGACTGAGGCTCATCTGGATGATAAACCCAAGCAGTCTGGCTCCAGAGCGCCCCCACTGCCCCATTACCCTAAACTGCCTCATAGTTTTCCAAAGGGTGCATGGAGTGGGTGGTGCAGGTCAGAGGCCCCCGGCTCCCTGGCTATACGTCTGCACAAGGGCAAAGCCCAGCGGTGTGATGAAAGGTCAAAGCTGATGGCCTCCAGCTTCCAATCCACTTCCTGCCAGAACCCAGAAACTAGTGGGGGGAAGGGTCTGGTAGGAGGAGGGTAGCATAGTAGCCCCAGATCCAAAGTGCAGGCTTTGCTGGGCTCCTGCTGGCTTCTGGGCCTGTGAGAGGGGTGGGTCTGCCCACAGGCAGAAAGCAAGGAGCTCCAGGAGTGGAGACTGGGAGTTAGTGGGGGCAGGGCAGGGCCTGGGCGTGGGAATGATGGAGAAGATCCCTCAGTCCTCTCAACACCTAGGTGAACTAGGCATCCTGTCCCCATTCTACAGAAGAGGAGACTGAGTCACAGAGAGTCACTGGCCCTTCCCTGCACTGCCCACACCCACTATGCTGCCTGTGGGCCTGGACCAGATGGTACATGAGCAGATAAGCCTATGAGATGGAGGGACGCTTTGATTCTTTTTAGACTGCCCTTGGTATCACCCTGGGCTGCTAGGCCTAGGGTTTATGCAAATTAATGTAGATATATGCTAATGGGACCTCTACCAATCCCCTCTTTCTAATGGAGCTGCCAGCTCTGAGGTATGTTGGGATAGATCTGCCCAGAAGGGGCCTGAGGAGCCCCCTAGCTGGGGATGGGTCAGCAGTCACTGGAGTGGGGTTGCCATGGAGACTGAGGCCAAGCCCCAGTGGCTACCTTCTGACAGAACCAGGGCCGGTTAGATCAGCCTTCTGAGACCTGGCCTCCCTAACAGCTCCACGCTGGTCTCCCAGGGCTAATTACCTGGAAGGTGGTGACCAGCTGCTCCCTGCTCCCTGGGCTCCACTGAGGTAGAGGGTTGGGCCACAGCGGGAGGGTGTGAGGAAGACAGATGGCAGTCTGGGGGCTCGAGGGAGTGGGGAGCTGTCCTGAGGAAGAGGGAGAAGGACTGGAAGAGGTGAAATTCCCAAAAGCCACATCATGCAAACAGGCTCAGGGAGCCATGTGGTAGGGAAGAGCGAGGGCTTGGCCCCAAACTGATTGTTGGAGCCTCAGCTCTTCTGTGTGTCCTTGGGCAGGGCCCCTGCACTTCTCTGGGCCTTGTCTATCAGTGGGGGTGGGATTAAGAGACGTGATGTGATGTATGAGGGGTTATATACAGTAGGTGCTCAATAAATGATTCTGCAATTCTAAGACCCATTGAGAGAAGGTATTGATCTCCTTCGGGGAGAATTTGTTTTGTTTTCTAATAGAAAAGAATGTTCCCTCTTGCCCCTCTGTGCTTCCCCTGCTGTCTGGGCTGGAGCCGGCGTCCTGGTGTCTGCACGAGGCAGGACTGTCATCCATGAGGACAGGAGTGGGGCTGTCTCTGTTCACCCTGAGTTCTCTGAACTTAGCACACAAAAGACACTCGAGAACTATTTGTAGAGTGAATGAACGGACAGATGTGAAGTACTCAGAACAGTGTCTGGCACTAATTGGAGGTTAATAAATGTGAGCTGTTACAGCACTGCCCCCGGGAGGCTGCGCTGGGTGACTTACGAGAGGCCCTTGACCCAGAGCAGGCTCTGCCCGCTTCCCAAGCCCCTGCCTCTGGAGAGATGGCTGTTGGGTGGGAAGAGCAGTGGGTACGGAGACAAGGACTCAGATCGAGGCTCTGCCTCGTCCTGTCTGAGGGATTTCAGGAGACTCGGGTGACTGCTCTCTGTGAAAAGGGAACCTTCTATCGAGGCAGCTCCACTAGGGCTGAGGGGAGAGGGCACCTCGGCTGGCGGAACCTAGAGGCGGGTGCTGATGGGTCCAGGTAGGGTGAGGCAGGGAAAGCAGGGCTGTGATGGCTCAGGCAGAACCTGGGGCCAGGCTGTGCCAGGGGCCGGCAGAACCAGCTTCTGGGGGGAAAGGGCCCTTCGGCTCTCAGCAGAGGTCCCAGGACCCCAAGGCCAGTCCCCCCGCAGGCAGGCAGACTGCACCACCAGGCCTAGATACTGACCTGCAGCTACAGCGGCCCCCATGGCACAGTGAGAACACAGGCCAGGGGAGGAAACCGCCCAGGGCCCCGCACGCATTCTCGTCGGAGGAGGAGGCCTCAGATCCGCTGAGCCACTCCGGCACCGTTTTAACATGGGCTGAGCGATGAATCAACATTTTAAAACTTTTTTTTTTTTTCAAAAAATATAACTTGTCAAAAAGAATTTCAGAAATGCAGAAGTGTGTATATTTCAAAGTAAAAGTCTCCCCGTTCGCACTCCCTGGAGAGAACTTCTCATGATCATCTATTGTGTTTCCATGGCTCTTGACTGTGCATTTACGGTCACACACGTTTCGTGTCTCTCTTTATTGGCTTTTTTTTTTTTTTTTTTTACACAAATGGAATCATATTGTTCTGCAGCTCATTTTATTTCACTTAACAGTTATGGCCTTGGCCATTTTCCAGCAGATCCAGGCTGGGACGGAGAGAAGCAGAAGGGCTGCGGGAGCCCTGGAAAACAAGCGCTGTGTGTGTGTGTGTCTGTGTGTGTGTCTGTGTGTGTCTGTGTGTGTGTCTGTGTGTGTCTCTGTGTGTGTGTCTCTGTGTGTGTGTCTGTGTGTGTGTGTGTGTCTCTGTGTGTGTGTCTGTGTGTGTGTGTGTGTGTGTGTGTGTGTGTGTGTTGGGGGACAGGAAGGAGTCCCAGAGTAGATGGGGAACCTGGCAGAGAAGCCCCCATCGTCAGCTCCCAGAGCACTGTGATATCTGTCTCTAGACTTGAGCTCTCTGAGGCAGGAGCCACACCAACTTGTCCACATACACTGCTCAGGGCCCGGCACATAGTAGGTGCTCAAGAAACATTTGTACAGTGAAGTGAGTCCCTGCCAAGCCCATCTTTCTTGTCCTGGCAAAGACTACCTGGTCTCCATGCCTGTACTCCTTTCAATCTCTCGTTGGGTGTTTATTTCAATTCATGCTCAAATGGCATTGACCCCAAATGGACCCTGGAGATGGGGGCAGAGCTCAGGGAGAGGGAGAAGACCCTCCCCTTAGACAAGTCACTGTCCCTTTCTGCTGTCAGTTTGCTCACCTCCCTAATGAGGGGGCTGGACCAGCAGATCTCCAGGGGTCCTTCCAGCTCTGCTGTCTGTGGCTTCAATCCCACTCCCTCATTTCACGGATGAGGGGCTGAGTCGAGTCTAATTTTGTCAGCTGCCTCAGAAATCCACTGGGAAAAGGGAAGCTTGAGTTTGAGGATGTAGAAAAGGCTGTTGCCATATACTGAGCACCAACTGTGTGCCAGGGCCTGAGCTGAGAGCCGTCGGTAAAGTGCGCTGTCTGAATCCTTAGGACGTTTTCCTAGGCCCAGAGAGGGTGAGTAACTTGCCCAAGGCCACACCAGGACTGAGCTGGGGTGGATCTCAGGTCTGCCTGATCCCAAATGGGGAACTCTTCCCAACTCGGTCCTCTGTGAACCAAAATCAATAAAAGAGATAGTATCCGCTGGACCAAACCGTTCTCAGAAAACTTCAGGGGCCTCTCCCTCATCATTTCTCAGACAGCCTGACTTCTGTGTCTAAGTCCTGAGGCTACATGACTGGAATTTGGGCCAGGAAAGTAGTTGACTTGCAGGATTGGCTGGCGAGGGCTTGGGTACAAGAGACTTCTGATGGGTTTTGTGGCCCCAAGCCCAAACCCCTCCCTGCCCTCTCCTCCTAGGGGCTGGGGTGGGCCCATCTCCCATCTCCATTATTCATTCCTTGCCCCCCACTCCCCACCCCCCACCTGGTGTTGAACTCCTGGGGTTGGCGTCTAGACAGACAAGAGCATCCTACTGAGAACAGAAGCAGCCCTGACTGGGGCTAAAGGTTCCCATGGCAACTGCATCCCCTCAGCTGGCAGCTACCCGATAAATAAATAATTAGGGTGGGGGTGGGGAGCTAAGGGCAGGGGGAGGGGCAGCAGGGGAGCCTCTTGGAGGTTTCACTCAGGAAAGAGGGGGGTGGGTTAGAAGTGGGGTGGGGGTGGGCGGGGGGGCGCGGCATTGCAAAGGCCAGGTGAGAGCAGACAGTGGAGGGAGAAAGGTGACCAGCTGTGTCAGAGATTCAGCAAGTCAGAGAGCCAGAACTTGACAGGCCCGGCATGGAGGTGAGGGAGAGCGGGGAGACCAGGACCTAAAGTTCCGTTTTCCAGCTCATGCAGCTGGACACATCATGGGGCCCCGAGTCACTGGAAATGGACCAGGTTTGAGCGTATTAAGTTCATGATGAGCCATCCAGCGGGCAGGTGGTTTATAAAGGGGCTGGAAGCTGAAACATGAGCGGGCAGTCACTGAAGCTTGGGTAGGCATGCGTTTGCTGGGACAAGTGGAGCATGAAAAAGGGCCAGATATAGCCCTGAGGTTCTTGGATATTTAAGGGTCTGAGTGCATGGGAGGATGAGCTGCGCTGGACTCGGGAGTGGCCAGACAGGGTGGAGAGTGAGGTTACCTTCAGCACCTGCAGTGTGCCAGGCTTGGCCCTCGCCACTAACGTACAGCAGCGGACATCTCGGGCAGAAACCCCCCCTCTCGTGGAGTTTGCCCTCTAACGCAGGAGATAGACAGTACACAGAAGGTGGGTAGATAAATGCCATGGAAAAAATAAAACCAGTGGGGAGGCAGGGAGTCCTGTGGTGGAGAATAATTTTATTTGATAAATATTTTTATTGATTTTTAGAGAGAGAGGAAGGGAGAGGGAGAAACATCGATGTAAGAGCAAAGCATTGATCAGCTACTTCCTGCCTCCTGCACCCCTGCTACCGGGGATTGAGCCCTAAACCCAGGCATGTGTCCTGACCAGGAATCGAACCTGCTACCTTTCAGTGCACGGGACAATGCCCAAGAACTGAGCCACAGCCCTCTGTCCTCTGATGACAGCCTCCTTGCCAGGACTGGGTGCCAGCTGAGTTGAGAGCTTCAAGCTGGATCCCAAACCACCACGTTTCCTAAAGCCTAGCAGAGTGAGGGTGGAAGGGAGAACAAAAATGAGGCAGGGCCCTGGCCAGTTTGGTTCAGTGGATAGAGCATTGGTCTACAGACTAAAGGGTCCCGGGTTCCGTTTCGGTCATAGGGCATATGCCCAGGTTTCGGGCTTGATCCCCAGTTTGGGGAGTGCAGGAGGCAGCCATTCAACAAGTCTCTCTTATCATTGATGTTTCCATCTCTCTCGCCCTCTCCCTTCCTCTTTGAAATCAATAAAAATATATTTTAAAAAAAAAGAATAAACCTCATTTAAAAAAAAAAAGTGAGGCAGGGCCTTTTGGCAGGGGGAGCAGCCTGGGGAGTTTCTCCCCCAAGGTCGGCAGATCATTGACGTCAAAACCAGAAGGACCCTTAGAGGTCATGTAGTCCAGCGGCCTCTATGGATGCAAGAGGAGCCCAAGACCCAGCAGGAAGGTGACCTACCCAAGGTCACCCATGGTCAGTATCAGACTCTCAACCGGAACCATGCCTCTTAACACCCAGGCCACTGCCAACTGGGAAAGGTTGTGTGTTGGGGCCAAGGTGAGACAGGTGCAGAGAAAGGCAGAATGGTTGCCTGGCTCTGCCACCAGCCAGTTGTGTGACCTTAGGCAAGTCACTTCCCCTCTCTGAGCCTCATTGTCTCTTTCTCCAAAATGAGATCATGATCTCAGTTCTGCCTTTCTGCCAAGGAGTGTGGAGGGAGAGATGAACTTGGAACGCTCTTTACAATCCGCAGAGCCCTGGGAGGGGAGTCACCAAAAAGAGGCAGGCTGGTGCCAGGTGGGTGGGTGCCAGGGTTGAGCCCGCAGCTTCCTGGGTCTCTGCCCAGCCCTGCCATCTGTGTGGTAGCATCAGGTCCACCTTCTCCTGCCTCCCTCCCAGGAAAAAAGCTTCTGGGATCTTTTCACTTTATCAGAATCTTCCCGTTCCCTCCCAAGCCAGACCCACTTCTCTCCCCTTCTTCTATCTTAGTCAGGACTCTTGGTTGCAAGTGACAGAAATCACAGGCACAGGGAGGGGCAATTCGTTTCAGGCATGTCTGGATCCTCAGACCTAAAACGATGTCCCCGGGGACACTGTTCCTGCTTGTTCATCGTCCTTCCTCACTCTCTCCCTGTTCCTTAGCTTTGGTGACTCTCGGGAGCAGGGCACACAGTGAGTGCCCATCCCTGAATAGATCACTGTGTGGATTATTTGGTTAGGCATAGGTCACCAGCCCGCTATGGAAGTTAGAAGTTGGATCAGCCCCACCAAGCCACATGAACTGAGTGTCTGGGTGGCAGCTTCCAAAACCAGAAGAAGGAATATTGGTCAGTCAATACCAATAGGTACCCTTGGCACCTTTGTTCCTGATTGTATCAGCTGAAACATTGAAGTAGGGGCTGCTGGAAAGGGAGTGTTGATTGTGTCCTGTATCAGTTAGCTTTTGCTGTGTAACAAATCACCCCAAGATGTAGTAGTTTAAAAGAATCATTTTATTCAGCTCATGATTCTGTGTGTTGGCTGGGAGATTCTTCTCATTCTGGGCTGGGTGTCTGTGGTCAGCTGGTGGGTTGGCTAGCATCTGAATGAGCTAGAATGGCCTCACTCTGATGGCTGACTGGCTGGCAGCTGGGGCGCCTGTCATTCAGCAGGTCAGCATGGGCTCCTTCACAAGGTGTTCTCTGTGTTACAAGTGTAGCAAGTGAGCAAGCTCCAGTGCACAAGCATTTTTCACGCCTTCACTTGCTTCACATTTGCTTAACTCCCATTGGGCAAAGCAAGTCACATGACCAAACACAGAGCTAGTGTGGGCGGGCCCTGCCAAAGAGCATGGAAATAGTAAGAAGAATTTGAGGTCAGTTTTGCAATCTACTGCAGCTCCCTCAGGGGAGGGGAGAAAATCCCTTTCTCTGTGGCCCATGGATCCCATAGGCCAGGGTAACCTACAGAGAGGGGGCCTGGGAAGAGATGACTCAGATGCATTGCATCCCTGGGGCCTCCAGGGCCAGGGCTCAGCCCTAGGGCAGGGCTGGGGAGGAGTCTGGATCCTGACTCATCCAACTGAGAGCCCCACGTAAGGAAGGAGCAAGTGGGGAGGGCCTCTTGGCAGGGAGGTAGGTGTTCTGAACCCTGGCTCCCATCTCCCTCCAGCCCACCCCAAAGTCATGATCAGGGCTCAGTCCTCCACCCCCACAGACTTGTCCCACCTCCCAGCAGCCCTTTGGTACTGCAGGGCTGGGATGGCTCCAAGATTTCTGCACAATCCGTCATGGTGCCTCATCACCACAATAACTGATGTCACCTCCTCCACAAGGTCAAGGAGTCCCTGCCCTTCCCTTTTAGGGCATGCACACGGCCTCAGTCTGCTCTTTCCCACAGGTGGCTGCGCTGGAGCGGCAGATCTTTGACTTCCTGGGCTACCAATGGGCTCCTATCCTAGCCAACTTCCTGCACATCATGGCGGTCATCCTGGGCATCTTTGGCACGGTGCAGTACCGCTCCCGGTACCTCATTCTGGTATGGCTCATTGACCCCTCCCAAGCCAACCTCTTCTCCTCACCCCTATCCCTCTCCCCCACTCCTCCAACCAAAACTGCCCTCCCACCACGGGTACGCAGACCCCTGCCCTGTCTTGCCTCTAGTCCTGTTGATGTGAATGCCCAAATCCCAATGCTTCTTTATTCAGCGGAGGCAAGGTTGGTGTTTTTCCTAAAGAATTTCCTAGGGAAAAATCCAACTGTTAACATGATGCATCATTTAATGCAGTGGTTCTCAACCTTGGCTGCACATTAGAATCACCTGGGAATCTTTTTAAAATCCTGATTTCTGGGCCTCATCCTCCGGAAATTCTGTTTCTTTGTTACTAATGTTGTGGCCCCACCCCATAACAAAGAAACAGAATTTCCGGAGGATGAGGCCCAGAAATCACGATTTTGAAACAGGTGATTCTAATGTGCAGCCAAAGTTGAGAACCACTGATTTAATGAGTGCCTACCTTGTGTTGGACACTCTGCTAAGATGTCACTTGCTTTGTTGGATCTTTACGCAGCTCTGCGAGGTATATCGCACCATCTCCATTTTTTAGATGAAGAAATGAGTCTCAGAAAGGTTGCAACCCTTCCTAAGGTCACACAGCTAGTGGGTGGCAGAGCCAGAACTAGAGCCTCAGATCCGGAGTGGAGGCTCCTGCGACCTCACCACGCCGCCTCAGAAAGCCAGTGCGAGGAAGGAGCCTTGTCTAGCTTAGTTCCTCAGGTTGCGTCGGGAAAGCTTGGCGCTTGTCCCTTGGTGTTCATCAAGAATACAGTCGAGGGTGGCTCTGAGGCCCATCCCCAGAGTGGACTGTGTCCCTGGCTCCTTCCTCCTGCTCCCTTTTTCTAAGTCCTGGTTGGTCCTGGATGGTCTCTGTCAAACTCAAACGAGTTTGAGTTCAGTTCACCTGTGTCCCCTGCTCTTCCTCCGTGACCCATTCACATACCTCTCTTGAGGGAAAAGGCTTTTCGGTAGATTTACTACAGAAATGCTTGACACCTACAATAACAGTGACACCCAGTGTCCTGCTACCACCAGAGCCCACTAGCCCTCATTCTAGGGCTTGTCCCCACCTCCCAGAGGCCAGGAGAACGTGGCCCTTCCAGGGTTTTCTCTCATCTGAGTGAGATATGAGAACCCTTCTCTCCAGTTCTCAGGACGCCCCAGGCACCAATATAAAATGCTGTGTCTGCTGGTGGCCGCCACTGGAATTGTAGGCATAGGGTTTGGGTGGAAATAGCCAGCCCCTCTTCAGCCAGCTCCTCTCCAGCTCTTGGCCATGTCCGGTGACTGTTGTTGTCTTTTTTAACCGTTTGAGTCCCAAGCAGCGCTATTGTGCTGCTTGGTATTTCTCGACATAAAATAAAACAAGCGCTACCATACTGTTTGGGTCTTTTCGTACTCATTTAGAGAAAGCGCGGTTGCGCTGTTTGGGATTCTTCGACAGTGTTTTTTCAATACCCCCTGGGACTCAAACGAATTGTATGTTTTCTCGACATAAAATCTCAGCAGCGCAATTGAGCTGCTTGGGACTCAAACGGTTAAAATATATTTTATTGATTTTTTACAGAGAGAAAGGGAGAGGGATAGAGAGTTAGAAACATCGATGAGAGAGAAACATCGATCAGCTGCCTCCTGCACGCCCCCTACTGAGGATGTGCCCGCAACCAAGGTACATGCCCTTGACCGGAATCGAACCTGGGACCCTTCAGTCCGCAGGCCGACGCTCTATCCACTGAGCCAAACCGGTCAGGGCGGCTGTTGTTTTCTGCCGAATGGATAGGATTAGCTACCCCAGGACTTGGGTTTGAGTTCCAGCCCTACCTCTTTCTAGCTGTGTGATCTTAGAAAAAATGACTCTCTCCAGACCTTAAATTAGTTATCTCTGAAGCGAGGACAATGCCTTCCCTGCAGGGCTGTTATAAAGACTGGTTTGGTATAAAAATGATTTGTTAACTATTCTCAGTGCTCTATGAGCAAGGTATTGTCGTAACGTCCCCTGCAGAAGTCTTCTCAGTCCATTAACTCTGTGTCCATGGATATACCCCAAGCCCCCTCCCCCAGGCCCTACCTGACCCCACCTCTGCTTTCCCCAGTATGCAGCCTGGCTGGTGCTCTGGGTTGGCTGGAATGCATTTATCATCTGCTTCTACCTGGAGGTTGGACAGCTGTCCCAGGTAAGCCTCAGGCCTGGCAGTGCCAGTGGGCAGAGCCTGGCCTTTCCCTCCCACCCTAAAGGCTCCCATGGTGATATGGGTCTGGGCCATCATCTCTTTTGTGGATTTTTTTTTTGGGGGGGGGGGGAGGGGGAGGGCCGGGGAATTATCTCTTGAAGAAACTTCCCTCCACACACCCAAATAATCTATTCCCATCCCCCACCCCACATTTTTGTTTCTGGCCCCCTCTGCACTTCTCAGACACAAATGATGATGGAGCGGATAAGGGTGAAGATCCGTCTGTGTGAAGATGGGCCGGGGTCCCAGTTGATAACAAGCTTTGTAGAAACTAACAGTATATGGTGGCCCACAAAGCTGCTCTTAGGCCTCACCTGTGCTCAGGGAGGTGAAAATCCCACGCACTTTGTACTGTTTAGACCGCAAAGATTCGAGTTCAGTGCTGATCAATATTTTTCGGAAGAACAAGAGATTAGGTAGAGTTTGTTCGGGAAAAATTGAACAGACCATGTCACATATTGAAGTAAGTAGGAATAGTTAGCTTTGAGAAGAGTAAACCCAGAGGGTATAACTTCCATTTTTATTATTATTTTTTTTTAATTCTAACCCAAGGATATTTTTTTTTTCATTGATATCTAGAGAGAGTGAAAGGGAGTGAGGGAGAGAAACATCAACATGAGAGAGACACACATTGATTGGTTGCCTCCTGCATGGGCCCCTATGAGAGCTGGGGAACCTGCAACGGAGGTACATGCGTGCCCTTGACCAGGAATCGAACCCTCGACCTTCGGTCCACAGGCCAACACCCCAACCACTGAGCCAAACCATCGAGAGCACAACTTTCATTCTTAGATATTAAGAAGGCAGCATACATGAATGAGAGCATTTGGCTTGGTAGTTTGACTATCTACTAGATTCAAATTCAGCTCTAATGTTTTCTAGCTGTCTGACCTTGGGCAAGTGTCTTACTCTCTCTGAACTTCAGTTCCTCATCTAGTAAGTTCAGATAAGAGCAACCCCAACTTCCTTTGATTGCTGAGGGGATAAACAAGATCACACATCTCAGTGCTTTGCACCTGGTCAGCATGCAGTGAATATTTGTTAGCAGACTGTGTGAGTGGATGACTAATGAACACAGGGATGCACATCATGGATAACAACTTCTGACCTAGGTCAGCCACTTTGCCATTTCACATGGAGAGACTGAGGCCCAAGAGGGAAAAGGTTTGCCCAGGGTCACACATAGGGAGCACATTGGAGAGGCTGAGTGGGCTGTGAAAGGGCCTGTATTGAAGATTTCACCAATAGCTGGAAAATTGTATCTGGTCACTGTTAATGTTCTTTCCAGCCCTGGAATCCTGGGTTTCTGTAGGTCAGTACCAGCCCCTCCTATTGCTGATGGCATAGGGAGGCTTGCATGGTCATCCCGTGCCACCTACTGGTCAAATGTGGATCTGCAGATACATACTCTTCACACCCCCTTACCCCCATGCCCTCCACAAAGCAAGTTATGGGAGGAGGCTGCTATAACGGTCCCCATGTGAAATAGGCTTTATATATAGTCTCCTGGGAGCTGGGGAGGATTCCCCCACCCCAGCTCAGTATCCTAGGCCCCTCTACCCCCAGGACCGGGACTTCATCATGACCTTCAACACATCCCTGCACCGCTCCTGGTGGATGGAGAACGGGCCAGGCTGCCTGGTGACACCTGTCTTGAACTCCCGCCTGGCCCTGGAAGACCACCATGTCATCTCTGTCACTGGCTGCCTGCTCGACTATCCCTACATTGAAGCCCTCAGCAGCGCCCTGCAGATCTTCCTGGCTGTGAGTCGTCCTGTCGCCCACCTCACAACACTCCCAAAGTGGAGTCTGAAAACCCCTTTGCTTAGCCCTAGTTAAGAAGGGTTGAATCTGGGTCTTCCAGCCTGCCTGGGGAGGATCTCCCCACCCATGATTCTCTTTCCTCTTAACAAGCCAGTAAGGTATTGCCCAGATCCAACTGGGGAAACTGGGGCTCAAAGAGGTAAAATAATTACTTGTCCAAAGTCACAGTCCCAGGACAGAGACTGCAACCAGGAATGTTTGACTTTAAGGCCCAGTCATTAACTTGGAAGTTGTTAGGGGTTTGCCTTCATGTGAGCACACCCTGTTCCTCCAGCCTGGGTAGGCAGGGCCAGGCAGAGGGTGGAGGGAGAGCTTCCCTCTCCTCATCCTCTTCCTCCCTCAGCTGTTCGGCTTTGTGTTCGCCTGCTACGTGAGCAAAGTGTTCCTGGAGGAAGAGGACAGCTGTAAGTATGTGGGGCCCCTAGGAAGCGGAAAAGCCTGGCCTCGGGCCACCCCGCGTCTTCAGCACCCTGGACAGGGGCCCGCACGGCCTCGGTGGGAGGGAGCCCTGGGTCAGCCCCTCTATGAGTGGGAAGGAGAGGAGCCAGGGGTGGGTGGGATTTATATAGTCAGCCCATTCTGGACTGAGGTCCGGATGTCCAGGTGCCCAGTCCACGGCCCCAGCACCACCACCCTACCCGCCCCTCTCAGGCCCTGCTCCTTGGAGGGGCTCCACAGGTTGGTCCCTATCTGGCACCTCCCATTCCCAGCGTTTTGCCCCAACCCCGTCTCCTCCCCTGAAGTGGCTCAAGCCCTGCCCCCAAGAACCTTCTCCCTTAGGGACGCCCCGCCCCCAGCCCGTTTCTAACTCTATGCCACCTCCCCTCCTGCAGTTGACTTCATCGGCGGTTTTGACTCCTACGGATACCAGGCGCCCCAGAAGACGTCGCATTTACAGCTGCAGCCTCTGTACACGTGGGTCATGGCGCCGAGCAGGGTGGGATGGGGGACCCGGGCGTTAGTGTCAGTAAAAAGGAGAGGAGGGGTGGGAAGAGCAGTCGGATCTCTCTGCTCCCCCATTTTCGGGGTCCACTTTCCTAACCTGCCTTTGTTTCCTGCAGGTCGGGGTAGCTTCAGCCCCACGCCCACCCGGGTGCCGTGCCCAGTGCTTTGTGCTAAACTGACAGCCGCTGCCAGGAGCTCAGGCCAAGATGGCAGGCGCGCCCCCTGGTGGCTGCCGGGCTGACTGCAGCTTGCGCGGCTCGATCTGGTCTGCCTCGGACTTGGACTTGGCCCTTTGCAGCCTGGACTTCAGGGATGGGGCGGGGCGGGGTGGGGTGAGGGAGGGGAATCTCGGGGTTTGTATTTTTTTTAATATCAGCCTTGGCGTGCGCTGGGGCCTCCCTCCCTTTTCCAGCCTCTCTCTTTCAACCTTCACTCAGCATCCTGTTCACTGTCCAGAGAGTAGAGGCAGTATGGACAGACTCACCCCACCTCACCACACTCATTCACACCGTGAGCTAGGAGCAGGAGTCCTGGGTTCTAATCGCAGCTCCATCACTGACTCCGTGTGACATCTGGCAAAGCCCTTGCCCTCTGATCCTCAGTTTCCCCACCTCAATTAATTAAAATAATCCCTTAGCAGATGGAGCTCTTTCTAGCCTTCTCTCTCAGTTGACACTCAGTTCCCTGGGTTAGGCTGGTATTATAATCCCCATTTTGCAGATAAGGAAACTGAGGCCCAGAGGTGTAGAGGCCACACAACTAGGCTTTTGGTGGAGGCAGGCCTTGAACACAGTGTACTTTCTGTAGTTTCAACCTCCAAAACCCAGTGCCTGGTCTCCACATTCCATTTTCAAACCCCTTTCCAGCCTGGACACTGTAGCACCCATGAGATCCACACCATACTTACACATCACCGCCACCACTTGCCAGCGCCTCTCTTAAAGCAATATACCCGTTCTCTCGTTGGGAACTAGACATATGGAGCCCAGAGCCCTGAATTCAGCCTGGCCCACAGGGAAGCCTTCCTAGACTTGGCTTCTGTCCACCCTTGGCAACCCTTTCAAGCTCTCTCCGGGAAAGGGGACTCAGTCAGGAGTCACCCCCCTTTCCAGGTGCCTAAAGCTGCTGCACCTATGGTCCCCTACGCTCTCAGCAACTCCGCCTGACCAGTTGGAAGACCTGTGATTTAAGAGTGGAAAAGGGCTGGTCAGCTCTAGCTGGTCACCAGTGCTCACAGATCACTAGCGCTTATGACTGCTCCAATGTCCTGGAGTTCTGAAGAGGTAGAGTGGGGGTGTGGGGTCAGGAGGTCCAGCACACTTCCTTGAGAGCAAGTAGAGGTGAGAGCTCATTCTCCCCACCTCCCCCCACAGGCATCCCAGAGCAGCCTGCATCCTGTGCCCTGGCTGGTGAGTCCAAGGGCAGGAGGATCAGGCCTCAGCCTCGCAGCCTGTGAAATTGGAGTGGCCCTGGGTAAGGAAGGGTGGGAGGCCTCAGGGAGCTGGAGGGAAGTGCAGACAGTTTGCACACCTGAGCCTGTCCATGGTGACCACTTTGTTCTATGCTCTTCCCTCTCCAGTCTAGTATTTCCTACTGTCTAAAGCCAAAATATCCTGAGCTAAAACCCCCCTCCAAGTGCAGTTCTGTGCCAAGGAACCAGCCCCAGGAGTTCCTCTGGTCACCACAGGCACCGAGGTCCCAGATGGTCAGCCCCATTAGCTGGTGGGTACAGCTCAAGATGGAGACAGTTCCCTTGAGGCCTGACTGCTGCCCTACCACTTGGCTAACTCCTGCCTCCAGCCCTCCCTTCTCCTCCCCCACCGCCCCCAGACAATTGTCATCTCACCTCCACTCCCCCAACCCCCTTTCTACTCAAGGGGTTTAGCCACTGGTGCTTTGAAGCCTTTTGTTTTTATAAGACAGTTTTTGCAGGGGGACCAAGTTCTCACTGGGACCTTGCAAGGCAGGGCATGTTCCCCTGGTTTCTGTGCAGGTGGGTTGATTAAAGATGGTGTTTTCTTCTCTATCTTCCTGTCCTCCTGCCTTGTGAGTCAGCAGGGCCCCTGCATGAGGGTGGGCGGGGGCTGGAATCGATGTCCTTGTCACTGTCATTCCTGGGGCACTGGCCTGGGCCTCCGACTGGCTGTGTAGCTGTGGGCAGGTTACTCTCCCGCTCCTTCCTGGCCCATAAAATGCAGAGGTGGGACTGAGTCCTGGGTTTCTAGGGCTTCCCAGCCCCTTGGAGAGCTTTCTACTTATTTTTCTGATGAAGTGCATTGTCAGTTTGTGCTGTCGAGTATCCCTTGCTTCTTGGCTCTGCCCTCTTCCTGACAATTCAGTTCCTGACTTGGGATGAGCTGGCGGACAGTGTTTTCCAGGGAGATTCCTGTGCCCCACCTGGGGCATTCTGGGTCCTTTCTGGAGATACACCAGAGTCAGTATTTTGAGTTTTTAAACTTTTACTTACTTTTGTGAACAGTTAATATGTATATATGATACAGAATTTAGAAAGTTACCAGGAGTTCTGTTCTCTTGTTTTCTATATCTTCCCAAAGATAGCTGATTCTTTAAAAATTTGTTATAAATATTTGTTTTTTCCATTTTTTTCACACAAGTGGCAACATATCCTACTTTTCAACTCCCTGCCGTTTTTCACTTTCTGACTCTTGGGAATCTTCCCCCAATAATACCTGCATAGCCGCTGCCCGTCCTTCCACGGTGATTTGGTAGAATTGGGGTTTTTGTAGGGATCCCGGGTGTCCTGGTGCAGCTGGGGACTAAGAACCAGGGGTTCTACATAAGTGCCCCGGGTCCATTGTGCAGACCTCTGTGGACCACTTCTGGTCATGGGGTCGGAGGAAAAGAAATCAGACACGCCTGTAAGGAGCTCATGGTCTCGAGGGGAGCCCGCGGGAGGGACAGGCTGAAGGGTGAGAGCTGCTGCAGGGGTCAGTGCTGAGGACAGTGTAGAGGGAAAGGCAGTTGTTAACAGGAGCTCGGGAGAGGTGATCTGAGTGTCCTGGACAGGCAGCAATAGGAGCAAAGGTGTGAGGGAGGACACATGGTGCCTGGAGTCAGACTAGCAGGGACTAACTGGTTGGAGGAAGCTTCTATGGGGACTGTATTCGTTTCCTATTGCTGTCATCAATTACCACGGCTTCAGTGTCTTAAAACAATACAGATGTGTATTATCTGACGGAAGCTCAACGTGGTGTCACGGGGTAAAGTCAAAATTTCTTTCTGGACGCTCTAGGGCAGAATCCATTTCCTTGCCTTTTGTAGATTCTAGAGGTTGCTTCATTTTTTTTTACATATATTTTTATTGATTTCAGAGAGGGAGAGAGCGATAGAAAGATCAATGATGAGAGAGAATCATTGATCGGCTGCCTCCTGCACACCCCCCACTAGGGATTGAGCCCACAACCCAGGCATGTGCCCTGACCAGGAATCGAACCATGACCTCCTGGTTCATAGATCGACGCTCAACCACAGAACCACGCCGGTCGGGTGAGGCTGCCTGATTTCTTGGCTCTTGGCCACTCTTCCTCCATCTTCAAAGCCAGCAGTGTGCCATCACTCTGACCCTTCCTTCTTCCATCACCTCTCTAACCACAGCCAGGAAAGGCTCTCCACTTTTAAAAGTTTGTTTTTTTAAAATATTTTTTTATTGATTTCAGAGAGGAAGAGAGTGAGAGAAAGAATCATCAATGATGAGAGAGAATCATTGATTGGCTGCCTCCTGCAAGCCCCTACTGGGGACCGAGCCCGCAATGCAGGCATGTGCCCTGACCTGGAATGGAACTGTGACCTCCTGGTTCACAGGTTGTCACACAACCATTGAGCCATGCAGGTGGGGCAAAACTCTCACCCACATAGTCCAGGAAAATCTCCCCTTTTCAAAGCCCTTAATCACATCTGCAAAAGTCCTTCTTTAAAAAAAGAAACATTTGGATTGTGTGTGGGTTTTTTTGGGGGGGGCGAGGGGGGGTCGATCTGCCACTCCTCCCATTTATGCATTCATTGGTTGATTACTGTTTGTGCTCTGACTGGGGATTGAACCTGCAGCCTTGGTGCATCAGGACAATGCTCCAACCAACCGAGCCACCTGGCCAAGGCTGCAAAAATCCCTTTTGCCATGCAGCACATTCACAGGCTCCAGGGATTAGAATGTGGACAGCTTTGGGAGCCATTATTCTGCCTTCCACAGGGAAGTTGTATCCAGGTTACAGCCCTGAATGCCAAACCAGGTGCATCAGACGTGGTGGCATCTGCAGGATTTAGAGCTGTCCTGCAGAGAGAGCCCATGGGGCTGGAGAGGTGGGTTGGAGGAGAAGAGCAAGAAGCAGTGTTCTTTCGGGAAGAGGCCTAGGGTTTCTCACTTCCCTGTGTAAATGTGTCACTGGGGATATGTGTGTGACCATGAACTCTAACCTTGGGAGGGCTAGTACAGCAACAAAGAGCATAAAATGCAGAAGTCAGGCATACCTGGGTCCAAATGTATCACTCTGGCCCTAGCTGGTTTGGCTCAGTGGATAGAGCGTCGGCCTGCAGACTGAAGGGTCCCGGGGTCGATTCCAGTCAAGGGCACATGCCCGGGTTGTGGGTTGGATCCCCAGTATGGGGTGTAAAGGGGACAGCCGATCGATGATTCTCTCTCATCATTGATGTCTCTATCCCTTCCTCTCTGAAATCAATAAAAATATATACTTTTTAAACAGTATGACTCTGGAAACCACCAAGCTGGTCTTCCCACCAAACTCCCCCGCTGCTGCCACCCTGGGGCCATCTCCCAGCAACCTCTGCCCGTCAGCATAATCCAGATAAGACAGACCATCTTCAACAACTGCTCAGTCATAAAGGTGCCCAAGGCATTCTGTGAAGCAACAGAATATCAATTCTCAAAGGTGGGTTTGACAAGCACAATAGTCACTGAGATTTACAGACATACTGGTGTTTTCTTCAACATGTTGGAATTGGGTCTTGGAGTTTCCAAACAGATTAGATGTGAGGGAGGGTCTGATGCCAAGGCCTCTTTGCTCTACATGACTCATTACTGCCCAGGCTACTGGCCCAGGCAATGTTTCTCAAACTTGCATATATAAGAGTCCCTTAAAATCCAAATTTCTGAGCCTGATCCAAGACACTGAACCCAACATCTGGGCAATAATAGGAATCTGTTTTGTTTGTTTGTTTTTGTAAGTGTCCCCAGGTGATGCACGTTTGGGAAAACCTAGGCCCAGGGAGAGGCATGCAAACCTTTTTTAATCTTCCTTTAAGCCAGTGTCATGGAGGCCCCACCAAACTGTGCCTGTCGGCCCCTTCAGATCAGAGCTAGATTTTAGTTATTTCCCCAAAGCCCACTTTCAGTTGTTCTAACTTTTTTAATGGGTTAAGCATTTCAAAGGCTGTGATCAACTCTTGAACTTAAACATGGACATAACTTCACCATAAGTTAGTTTGGGCAAAAGCAGGACCATGCTCTGCCTTCCCCTCTCAGCCTCAGTCACTTGGAGGAGTTGAGTGCAGCTCTAGTTTGCCCCAGGCCGCCTGAGCTGGGGGCCAGGCCTTGCCCTAAGCCTGGGTTCCAGTGACTCAGCAGTTCCCCTTTCAGCAGGCCCTGGAGTCAGATGGGGCAGGCCCGGGCAGACTGGAGCTGCAGAGCGCCCAGTGCTGGTTGTCCAGTACCTAAATTCTACTTCCTCTGCCCCAGCCACCTGGGACCTGGTTAACTCCTCCCACCTCTGGCCTTGGTGCCTTCAGTGGTGAGGTCAGAGGGCTGAACTTTGCATGATGACTTCTTTCCGACATTTTGAGAAAAGGCCTCTCAACCCTAATGTACTTGGGGTGTCTTTGAAATACAGATTCCTGGGCCACACTCACATACCAGGTTCTCATTCATTGGGACCCAAGCACCTGAATTAATCCTTCAGATATTTATTAAGCACCTACTATGCACCGAGAATTGGGGATACAACAGTGAACAAGACAGAAAGTAATCCCTGCTCTCGGGAGGATAGCTATTAGGAGGAAACAAATAAACCAGCAAAATCTATGATATATCAAGCTAAGTGTCAGAGCGCAAAATGGGGCAGGGAAGGGAGTGAAGGATAAGAATTTATTCCAGTTTCCAATTGAACTTCAGGTCAGGAAGGTCTCCTGGAGAAGAATTTTTGATAAAAGACCTAAAGAAGGTTAGGCAGAAAGCACATGAAACAGCAGGGGCACAGGCCCTGAGGTGGGCGCATGCCAGTGTGGAAAGGGCAGAATGTAGGAGACAAAGTCAGAGATGGGGAGTAGGGAAGCATGTCAGACACTGTATTGGCCTTAAGGGACATCCTTAGGGCTTTAGCTTTTAATCTGAAAGACTAAAAGGAGGCCTAGGACCCAGCACTGGGGAAAATCCCTTCGGATACTGTGTGGAGAACAGACTGTAGGAAGTCAGGGCTGACAGGGAGAGAGACCAGGTTGGATGCCACCAAGAAATCCAAGTGAGAGATGCTGGTGGTTCAGGCAGGTGGCAGCAGTGGAGGACGTGGGAAACGGCGAGATTCCAATCTATTTGATGGGGTTTTCTGGCAGATTGGATGTGGGATGTGAGTGAAAGGAAAGAACCAAAGAGAACACTCCCCCCCCCCCCCCCCCCAGCCCCAAGCTTTCTGGCCTGAGAGCATAGAAGGGTGGAGCTGCCCGCAAAGTTGGGATGACAACAGTAGGAGCCACTAAAGCTGGGAGAGGTTGTCCTTTATGCCAAGTTACACAGCTGGTAAGCAAAAGTCAACCCAGCCACTCTGACCCCGGGCTCATTCTCCAGCCACTGGACACACTGCCTCCTGGAACTGTCTACGCCCAGCCAAGATTGAGAACCACGGCTCTAGGACTTGGGCGACTCTATTCGTTTTCTTGCCACATAACAAACTACCACAAAACTCAGCCTCTGAAACAAAATCAACAAATATTGTCTCCGTTTCTGTGGGTCAGAGATTTGGGAACAGCTTAGCTGGGTGGTGCTGGCCAGGGTCTCTCATGAGCTTGCCGGGGCTTCAGATAGATGGAGGCGTGGCGGGGCTGGAGATGCCACGTCCAAGATGGCCTCATCAAGTGGCCGCTGAAAGAAACCCTGAGGTCCTTTTTGCAGATCTTCCCATTGGGGTGCTGGGCTAGACTCATAACATGGTAGCCAGCCTGCCCCAGACCAAGTGATGAGAGAGAGGAAGACTAGAAAGACTGTCTCAGAAGTCACACACTGCACTCCCACCACATTCTGTTCGTTAGGAGTGAGTCACTAAGTCCAATCCACGCGAAAGGGTTAGCAATTCATCTCTCACTGTTAAAGGGAGGATTGTCAAAGAATTTGTGGACACACTTTAAAACCCCTATGGGGACTCTGATTGTTGTTCTAATACTCATATTATTTTAAAGAAACCAAACAGGTTCTCAGGAGAAATGCCAGTTTCTTTCCCTCCACTCTTCCTTATGACCTTCTGGATTCAAAGGCTCAAAACTTGGAACACCGGGGAAAAGCAGATCTGATACTGTTCATTGGCAGAGAGTGCAGTGCCTGGGACATGGTAGACACTTGATAAGTATTTGTGGAAGAAGCTTGCTGGAGGGCTTCATATACTCAGACCCAGAGTTCATTCCATGGATGTTTATTGCTGCTTCCACATGTCTGTGTTCTGGTGCTGGGGTGCAAAGATAGATCTGACCCAGGGGGGTGGGTGAGGGGGGGGTGGGAGGGGGAGGACTCACACTGCATAGGGAAGAAATTTAATACAAAAGTTTTTTTCTTAAGATATTTTTATTGATTTTAGAAAGGAAGGGAGAGATAGAAACATCAATGATGATGTTTGGCTGCTTCCTGCACACACCCGACTCGGGATCGAGCCTGCAACCCGGGCATGTGCTCTTGGCTGGAATCGAACTCGGGACCCTTTAGTCTGCAGGCCGACGCTCTATTCACTGAGCCAAACCAGCTAGGGCTAACACAAAAGTTTTTAATGATAGAATAGATACTGTAATGGCAGTATGATCCCAGGATGAGGTGGAGAATCATGGTGGAAGCAGAAAAGAAGAGGGCAATCAAGGGAGGCTTCATAGAAGAGGGGGCACATGAACTGAGACCTGAAGAATAAAGAGTGTATTTGGAGACATGTGCAGAGAGAACAGCATTCTAAGCAAGAAAAAATAAAATAAAAACAACAACAGAAAACAACTTGTTCAAGAGCATAGAAGTATGACAGAGACTAACATGTTTGTGGGATTTCATGTTTAGAAGGAACCTTGCTATTATTTAATGGAAACTGCATTGCTGCTTGCATCGCCTAATAACAATAATAGCCAACTTTCTCAGGATTCCTGCCACCTGCCAGGGACTGTGCTAAGCAATATAGGTGGATTGTCAGATTGTCCACGTGCACAAGTGACAATGAGCATACCACCTCTCTGGCAAGAACAAAGCTGTGGGTTCTGTCACACACACTCCAGACCTGAAGGAGCCACCATTGTCATTAAAGCAAGGCGTCAGTAGACAGATAGGCACGACCTTGTGTTTCAAGTCAACAAGCGCTGAGTAAATATCGATCCAATACCATTTGCCCAAACCGCTCTGCTTAGCGGCGGCTCATCTGTGATCAGTAACCTTAGGACAGATGGTGGCTGTAGGGGCCACCAGGAGGAGCACCTCTCCCAGGTGGGGCCTCAGGGCAGGCCTCCTCGAGTGGCCCAGAGGGCAGGCATGGAGCTCTCTGGAACAGAGTTTCTCCCACAGCATTATTCCGTTTTGCATTAGATAATTCCTTGCAGGTGGGAGGGGGGGGGGGCGGAGAGAGAGAGCTGTCCTGTGCACTGCACCATGTTTAGCACCATCCCCAGGCTCTACCCACAAGATGTGCCCCGCCTCCAGGAGTGACAACCAAAAATGTCTCCAGGCGTGGCCAATGTCCCTGAGGAGCAACCTCACCCCCAGTGAGTCACTGTTCTACACAGAGGCAGCTAAGTAAAGTCATCAAGGGGACAGGGGACACCATGGGGAAAGCATTTCTCATCTGTGAAATGGCATAACATTTCAAGGTGTTATTGAGGTCATTAATGAGAATTCCTGTAAAGCGCCTGACACATAGGCGGCCCCAATAAATGTTAGCTCCTTTACGAAGAAACACAAGAATGATAGCCCCTGGCCCGTCTCACCAAAGCACGGGCCACTTCCAAGACCCAAGACCGTGATCTTGTGGCTCCAAACTCGGGCCTCCGTGTCCTCTGCCCATCAGATGGCATAGGGGTGAAGAGAGGAATCAAACTAGATCCGTGGCTCACAACTTTTAAGATTACCACCCCCATCCAGGTTCCATTTTAGAAAACAGCACTGATTAATTATTAATTTGTTTCCCATTTGCCAGGACAGCTGTCCCAGCTGCCTGGGGCAGGACTCGCCACGTGACCTTCTGGAGAGCTGGCAATCCCAGCCCAGAACAGAGACTCTTCTGTCAGCTTAAGCAGCCTCTCCCCTCTTACACATGGGATGGTCCTCTGGTTTCAGAAATATCACAGCAGCACAAGGACCTCATTCTGCCATCAGAAACTCCCAAATATCAGATTAAGAACCACAAACAGCCCTAGCCAGTTTGGCTCAGTGGATAAAGTGTCGACCCGTGGACTGAAGGATCCCAGGTTCGATTTTGGTCAAGTATGTATCTTGGTTGCAGGTTCCCCGGCCCTGGTCGGGGTGCGTGCAAAAGGCAACCAATCGATGTGTCCCTTTCACATCGATGTTTCTCTCTGTCTCTCACTCTCCCACTCTCTCTAAAAATCAATGGAAAAATATCTTTGGGTGAGGATTAACACACACACACACACACACAAGCTATGGGTGATTTTTTAAAATATATTTTATTGATTTTTTACAGAGAGGAAGGGAGAGAGATAGAGAGTTAGAAACATCGATCAGCTGCCTCCTGCACATCTCCTACCAGGGATGTGCTCACAACCAAGGTACATGCCCTTGACCGGAATCGAACCTGGGACCTTTCAGTCCGCAGGCCGACGCTCTATCCACTGAGCCAAACCGGTTTCAGCTGCAGGTGATTTATGAGAGAGCAGGGACTCCCGAGCCCTCAACACCAGCACCACAAGTCCTGTGGCTACGGTGCTAGACACTGGGCTAGGGGTTTCCCATAAGCCACTGGCTCATTCACGGGTATTGTCACTGTTTCATAGACAAAGGAACTGAGTTTCAAACAATGATGTCACCTACCAAGAACGCTGACTTCCTAACTCTCCCAGAAGAACACCCCGTATGCATCTGTGTCCACCTTCTTGGTATTCTGGCCTATATGCCCAGGGAGGGTCCTAGGTGTGACCGGGGGTCTGGGAGAATGATGGGAAGTAAGGCCTGGGGGCCCAGCAGGACCAGTTGCTGCTGACAGGAGGGAAAGAATCAGCATTAAATACTCATGAGTCCTTACAACGTGGCAGACTTACGTAACTCTCCTAATTCTCCCGGTGACCCTGGAAAGCAGCCGCTGTGTTCCTATTTTACAGATGAGGAAACTGAGGCAATAGAGAAATGAAGATTCTGATAGTTGAGCGCCTGGCTGGACCCTTTTCATCAGTGATATCGTTCATCCTCCCCACCATATCTAGCAGAGATACAGCCACTGTTTTCACAATATTAGTCTTGCTCTTGAGTATCTCCCTCAACTCTTTCCATCAGAACACAGATAACGTGGCTGTCACAGCGACACCTGCTGGCTGGTGCTGCATCTGCGAGGCCTCCAGACATCTACACTGGGAGGAGACCACCCTACCCTGCCAGTCCGCCAGACTCCTTGCCCAGGCAACCCTGAGTCCCTGTCCTCCTGAATGCTTGGCCATCCCGTTGCCCAGCCAGCGCCTTCCCTCTCCCTTTCCTTTCTTGGTCCCAGTCTCTGGAGTTAGGCCAGGGTTTGTGTCCTGGCTCTACCACTTGGCCAAGTCTTATAATTCTTCAGAAGCTCAGTAGCTTCATTTGTAAAACGTCTCACAAGGCAGGGTTCTATGAGAATCACAGGTGGCAGTAAATGTAAAATGTGAAGCGTGAGTTCCTTTCCCCCAGCCTCCAGCTGTTGGTGTGAGGGAGTGGAAAGGGCTGGAGGAGGAGGAATATTTGGACACAGCACTGTGTCCTCTCTGCCTGACTAGCGCCAGAGTGTAATACAGAACGATTAGACTCCAAGCTCTGAGCCTCCTTCTCCTTCCCTGGCACCTCCCCTCCCTCCCACCCCCCCCCCCCCCCCCGAAAAAAGATGACAGCTCCTGGATCACCATGGATAGGATAGGGAGTTTCGGGTCCCAAGAAGAGGATATGGGGACCTGGAGTTGGGAGAAGTTCAACAGGGAGATGGAAGAAGTGGGGATGAGATGGAACAATGGGAGTGACCAGGAAGGTGTTTAATGAGTCGCTTTAGGCTGTTAGCCTGCTGCTCTGAGCCTCGATATTCCAATCTGTAAAATGACCTTAATATTATGTGTATCTTTGGGCCATAGAGGTTAAGAGTAAGGGCTTTGGAAGTTGTAGAAGTGTACACAGGGGAAGTACTCATTATATTTTGCATAGCCTGAGGCCTCCTTGCCAGACCACACCCTGGAGCAGTCTGGTGAGTCTCAGCTCAGATCCCCAGAAGAGAACTACAGTGTAGAGGCCTCCCCGGCCAGGGGCAGCTCTGGGAGCCACTTAGACTCTCCTGACAGCCCTGCCTCCTGCAGCCTCGGCCTGCCCCCCTGGGATGGCAATGGGCAAAGGACCTGTCCACTGTCACAGAACTTGACCCTGAGAACCATCCACCACCTCCTGCCTTCTCTCCACCCTACAGCCCACCTCTCTGCAGCCTCTGCCCAGAGGCCCAGGAAGTCTCTCCAAGCACTCCCATTGCCCGGAGGTGAGAACGGAGCCCCTAGAAAGGAAAGGAATTGCTCCAGGTCCAGCACGATCATTTCCCCCTCCCCTGTGGCCTGCAAGGACTGACCAGGGGTCTGGACCTTATGGGCCCACTATTGCCAGGTATCCAGCCTCGCCCTGTTGGTGCTCAATGTGTGTTTGCTCAGTAAGTGAATGAGCGGATGAATTGATGAAGGAATAAAGACTAGCAGAGTAGGTACTTGGGGCCCTGAAACCTATTTTCAGTTGAGGATATTGAGGCATAATGAGGCAAAGCGCCCGTTCCCTCCCCAGGTCACATCAGTGACTGGACTCTAAAGTCCTTGTTCTCCCACCTGCGGAGATTCTGCTTCTTTAGCTTCTTTCCCTGGGTCCTGCAGCATTTCATGCCCTCCATGGGCATAGCCAGAACATTGGCTAATTCCCTGGGTTTTAGGGGACCTGGACTCCCCACATCTTCCCATCCCCTTCTTCCTGGGAAAGGTATACAAGACCTCCTCCTGGCAGGGAGCACCTAAGCCCCTCCCCCAGGGCTAATCACAGGTGCTGGTGACCACCCACTCAGCCCCATGGGGTCACCACCACCAAGACATCGTCCAGGGCCTCTAACCCTCTGACTTGGCCAGGCCACACTTTCATAGCTGGAGCTTTGTTTGCCTCAAGGGCAAATCACTTTCTCTAAGCCTCAGTTTTACTTATTTAACATGCAGACCCATTATCTGTGTGTGTTGCACAGGGATTTTTAAATATATTTTTATTGATTTCAGAGAGGAAGGGAGAGGGAGAGAGAGATAGAAACATCAATGATGAGAAAGAATCATTGATCGGCTGCCTCCTGCACGCTCCCCACTGGGGATCGAGCCCGCAACCCAGGCACGTGCCCTTGACTGGAATCAAACTTGGGACCCTTCAGTTTACAGGCCGATGCTCTATCCACTGAACCAAACCAGCCAGAGCTGCACAGGGATGTGTAGCACTGAGCTCAATTGTTGTGTGCCCTTTCTGCCCCAGGTCATCAGTGTGAGGTAAATCGACCCCTTCTCTGGAGGTCTAGCCATGGACCACCAATGGCCAGCCAGGGAAAGGCGGGACTGCTGTCCCTCCAGCCACAGCCCTGCCAGGTGCAAACAAGGCTCTCACTGTTTTCCTTTTCCCACCAGAGTACCGCTCAGTCGCCTGCCCTCCCGAGTCCTGGTGGTTGCCCAGCATCCCGAGTCTGGCTCCCCTGGGGACTTGTTCCCTCTGTCCCCGTTGTCTATTGCTGCAATAGATAACTCAGTAGGTTAAAGCATTTCAATACATCTCACAGTTTTGTGGGTCAGGATTTCAGGCAGGGCTCAGCTGGGGCGTTCTGCTCCCTATGGCGTCAATGGGGGTCTCTTAGCAATGTTAGTGGGTGGCTAGTCTGGGGGAGAGTCCGAGACATCCACTGAAAGGGCCGGCGGGGCACGTGGCCCCGCAGGCATCCGACAGGGAGGATGGCGGGCAGCCATGGCCGAGGCAGCGCCTGACCAGATAGGCGCAGGCCCGCGGACGCCCAGAAGGACCTGGGCCGCCCTCCTCGGCCTCCGAGTCACTTTCGGGCCGAGCAGCGGGCGACCCAAGGGCCAGGTGGGGTGGTGGGCGGCCCGCCTCCCGGGTGACGCCCACGGCGGCAGGCCTTGCATGGGAGCCGAGTGGCTGGCTTCCCATCCATTAAGGGACCTCCATTTTGTATGGAACCATGTGCTCAGCGAAGGCTCCTTCCCCCTCGGAAGGAGCCTCTGCTAGCCACACCCACCATTTCTCTGGACTAACCAATGGAAATCAAGGGAAGTGCCTATGTAATGGGTCACCAGCTTGCACCTGGCCAATCGGCGGGGGGCACAGCCCCCTCTCCCGCCCCTACTCCAACCCTCTATGAAACCCCTGATTCGAGCAGACTGCCCTCTCTTTGCCACCTGCTGCTGCGTCAGTAAGGAAGGTAGAGGAGCTAAGCCCGGGCTTAAAATAAAAGACTCTTTGCTTTTGCATCGGATTGGATGGCTCCCTGGTGGCTTCTTGGGAATCTTGAAATCTGGGCATAACATCCACGAGGTTTCACTCACATGCCTGGTGCCTGGAAGCATCAACACTAAGACTGAGCTCCGCTGGACCCCTGATTTCAGATTTAAGTGCTTCTGACGCGTACTAGCTTGTGAAGAAAACGTTCTACAAAAACTCTTCTAGGCCTCAATTTTCTCAGCTGTAACATGGGGATGATAACTTCCTATTTTCGTGGGTTGTTTTGTGGAATAAACGGAAATGTGTGTATGAAGTGTTAGTACTGCTATGAAGACAGTTCTTCCTAGCTGCTAACCTTGGCGAACCTTTTGAGCTCGGCGTGTCGGCATTTTGAAAAACCCTAACTTAACGCTGGTGCCGTGTCACATAGAGAAATTTTTTGATAATTTGCAACCATAGTAAAACAAAGACTTATATTTTTGATATTTATTTTATATAGTTAAATGCCACTTAACAAAGAAAAATCAACCAAAAAAATAAGTTCGCGTGTCATAGGTTCGCCACCACAGTACAAAATACAGAAGGGCATGACCAGTCTTCCTCGTCATTTCCATTCTCAGCCCACACTCCTACGACCCTGCGATTCCAGACCCGCCATCATGATTCCACACGCGACAGGAAACAGGACCCGAGCAGGGGAAAGACTTGCTCCGGGACCGGCGGGGCCGGCAGGCGGGGCTGCGGAGCGAGCTGCAAACTGCAGCCGCGGGGAACCAACCCCTCCCGCGGCACCCCTCCCGCGGCACCCCTCCCGCGGCACCCCTCCCGCTCACTCCCCGCCCCGTCCCCCAACTCGGCCCCTCCAGCCTCTCTGCTTCCCCCAATAGAATCCCTCCCGAGCCCGCCGCTCCCGCCCTTCTCTCCAGGAACTCAGGCCCGCCTTCACCCCCACCCCTTCCCGTTCTCTCCCCGGCTTGGGGGGGTTCCCTGCCCGGCCCCACTGTGTCCTGGGGATCGGGCCCCGCCCTTCACCCCCTCTCGCCCCGCCCCCTCGCGCGGGGCCCCTTCGCTCCCCTCCCCCTCTCCCGGCCTGAGCCCCGCCCCGACACCCTCCCCACCCCCACCGGATCGGACCCCGCCCCCCAACCCCACGGACTCTTTGTTCTGGGGCCGACCTGCCGGGAACCTGGGAGCCGCTGACTCAGCCCAGCGGAGCCAGACCTTGGCGCCCTCCCCACCCCATCCTCTCGGGAGGCCGGTGGGAGGTGCGAGCTTGCCAGCCCAGCCCTTCTTTTGTTCCGAAACATTCCTGTGCTCCGGCGCTCCCACCCTGGAGAGACTGCCGGACGGTTTCAGGTTGCGTGTCGGGAAAACGACACCAAACAGGTAGCCCTGTAACCTGCCAGGTCCCAGTCGTTGGTCTTAAGTCCTCTGACCTCCTGAATCTCCGTTTCCTCACTTGTAAATGGGAGCCAAAATGCTGATATTGTGACACTAAACGCAGAAACACAGATCAAAGCTGCAGGGTGACGAACGTCAGCTCACCCTCCACCATCATCCCATAAAGACCGAACCCTCACCCTCTCCTTCCCTGATCTCTACGGCACACCCACGCCCTGGCGGAGGTGTCCTGTCGCACATTTACACGCAGTCATTGTCCCTGTTCAAATGCTTAAAAAAAAACAACCCCAAAAACTTAAGGTATAATTTTCATTCAACGAAATGCACAGGCAGAACTTGAACGTGCAGTTCCATGAGTTTTGACAAATGAAAACACCCCTGTAACTCACACCGCTACCAGACTTAGAACATTTCCAGGGCACAGAAAGTTCACCGAGTTCCTTCTCCGTGAATCGCGCCCCCTCCCCCTTCCCCCCACCCCAGGCAACCACTGTTCCCAGTTCTGTTGCCTGTTCTAGAAGTTAACCTAAAGTAAAGCACACAATACTTTTATTTTTTAAGTCTGGCTTCTTTCATTCAGCATAATCGTCTTGAAATTCATCCACATTGTTGTGTGTATTAGCAATTTTTAAAAAATTGAGTAGTATTTCATTATATAATTATACCGTAGCTTGTTTATCCATTTTTCTGCTGATGGACATTCGGGTTGTTTTCAGTTTGGGGCTAGTATTAAGCTATGAATATCCTCACACAAATCTTTTGTGGACATGACTTTTTATTTCTCTTGGGTAAGAGAGTAGAATTGCTGGGCCATTGGGTAGTTCTTTGTTTAATCTATATATATAAAAGCCTAGCCCTAACCGGTCTGGCTCAGTGGATAGAGCGTGGGCCTGTGGACTCAAGGGTCCCATGTTCAATTCCAGTCAAGGGCATGTACCTTGGATGTGGGCACATCCCCAGTAGGGGGTGTGCAGGAGGCAGCTGAACGATGTTTCTCTCTCATCAATGTTTCTAACTCTCTATCCCTCTCCCTTCCTCTCTGTAAAAAATCAACAAAATATATATTTTTAAAAAAGCCTAAGGGACCGTTCGACCGGTCGCTATGATGCGCACTGACCACCAGGGGGCAGAGGCTCAACACGGGAGTTGCCCCCTGGAGGTCAGTGCGCTCCCACAGCAGGAGTGCTGCTCAGTTTTTACGTTAGCCATCCTAATGGGTGTAGTGTATCTCTATATGCCATTACTTTTAAAATAATGAATCAATATTTTTCAAAAAATGATTACTACTGGTATAAGTACACAAGTCTAAAGATACAAAAGATTATTCAATAAAGAAATGGCCCAGGCCACTCAATTTTTCTCCCTAAAAGGTATCAGCTTTTATGAGTGGCTTGCGTGTCCATATTCTCTTTTACTGTCATTTTTCTCCTAGGATATAAGCCCCAGGAGGAGAAGGACCACCTACATGTGCACAGCTGTGGTCTGAGCTCCTCTCCAATGCTAATAAAAGCCCAATAAATATTGTTGAATGAATGCCAGGCACTGTTCTAGACACATCATATAACCTATTTATTACATTGTCACATTTCAATTCAAGAAAGTAACAGGGTCCCTATGGACGGAGCCTGGAATTGAATGATATTAGTAAAAAGTTGTTAAATGAATGAATGTTGATAAAGGAGCTCCCCAGGGTGGTTCTTGCAGGCTACGCAAGCTGGGGTTGTTTGGGGTATTTTTGTCCCCAAACACTCCTTATGTCAGTCACTGTCCAAACAGAAAATAGACATTGTCATTTTCGCTGCCCAGCATTACTTCACCCTCTGGTACAGGACCTCAGTGTTTCTCTGGGGAATTGATTTTCTCCGCTCATTAGCTCCAGATGAGCACGTGACAAGAGTCTAACCAATCAGATCATCTCAGCCTCTTGGCAACAGTGATTGGTTCAGGGATGTACCCCAGTGCAATTTGGGGCAATGGAAGCCAGCCCTGGACTTGTGTCCAAACTCTTGGGCAAGAGAACTTTCTTTTTCCTACTGGACTTGGAATTGTGAGGGTGGGAACCTGGGAGAGATAAGATCAGGGGAACTGCGTTATAAATGAAGTTAGGGAGCAGGCCATAGAGGTGAGTTCCTGGCAAAGGGACCTCCCTCCCTCCCGCCCCCCGCCCCCCCAAAATGGGATGAAGGCCAGTGAAGTAGAGTGGGAGAGGAAAGAAGCAGGAGATAAATTCAGGGGGTCAGGCAAAGGCCACTTCTGAGGGGGTCTGGTGGGCCATAGCGAGGGATTTAGGTTTTACTCTAAGAAACTAGTGGACGGTTTTGAGCAGAAATGTCCTATGAGCTGAATCACAGTTTTAAAAGTCCACTCTCTTTGTAAGATGAGACTGGGAGGGAGGGGTAGAGGTGTAGAAAGAAGGGAGCCAGTTAGGAGGCTGTTACAGTCATTCTGGTGGAAACGAAGGTGCTTTGGACTAGGGCAGTAGCTGTGGTGAAAAACAGTGATTTGACATGGCTTGTTTGGGAATGGAGCCAGAACAAAAAACAGGCAGAGCCTAGAGAGCTGCTTTTGGTGACATCATTTGAGCTCCTAGATTCAGCTATACCTGAAGCTATTTCTCCTGGACTTTTTAAATTTTATTATTTTTATTGATTTCAGAGAGGAAGGGAGAGAGAAGGAGAGATAGAAACATCAATGATGAGAAGGAATCATTGATTGGCTGCCTCCTGCACGCCCCACACTGGGGATTGAGCCTGAAACCCAGGCATGTGCCCTTGACCGGAATCGAACCCAGGACCTTTCAGTCCGAATGACAACATTGTATCCACTGAACCAAACTGGCTAGAGCTCTCCTGGACTTTTAAGTTATAAGAGCCAATAAATTCTTTGTAATTTTTAAAATCCTCACCAGAGGATAATTTTTTTCATTGATTTCTAGAGAGACTAGAGGGGAGGGAGGAGGGGGATAAAGAGAAACAAGACGTGAAAGAGACACATCGATTAGTTGCCTCCTGCATGCACCACTACTGGGGCTGGGGAACCCGCAACTGAGGTAACAACTGAGGTACCTGCCCTTGACTGGGAATCAAACCCACGACCCTTCAGTCTTCCTGCAGATGCTCTAACCATTGAGTGAACTGTCCAGGGTTAATAAATTCTTTTTTATAATTCAAGATAGTTTGATTTGGGACTCTGTCACTTGGAAATGAAATGAGTCTTGGCTTTTGTGCATTATTTCATTAATTCTCAAAACAAATAGATTCCACTATTATTAACACAATTTTGCAGTTGAGAAAATAGGTTTAGAGAGGGAAAGTGAATTGCCCAGGGCCATACAGAGATTAAGTGATGGAGATGGGATTCGGACCAAACCACTCACAACCCCAAAGCCTGGGCGATTAACCCTATAGGGCGCCATGTGGCGCTCACATCCAAACACCACAGTATTCAGCTAGAGCAGCGGTTCTCAACCTGTGGGTCGCGACCCCTTTGGGGGTCGAACGACCCTTTCACAGGGGTCGCCTAAGACCATCGGAAAACACATATATCATTACATGTTGTTTTTGTGATTCATCACTATGCTTTAATTATGTTCAATTTGTAACAATGAAAATACATCCTGTATATCAGATATTTACATTACGATTCATCACAGTAGCAAAATTACAGTTATGAAGCAGCCACGATAATAATTTTATGGTTGGGGGTCACCACAACATGAGGAGCTGTATTAAAGGGTCGCGGCATTAGGAAGGTTGAGAACCACTGAGCTAGAGCGTCCATACCATTCGGAGGAGAGACGCTCTTAGGAGAAAACATTTCCCAGAAGCGCTCCAGCAGAGCCCTCTCAGGTCCCATTGGACAGAATTGGGTCCCGTGACCATTCCTGAGCCATCCTTGTCAAGGGGATGGAAGCACCATGATTAGCTTAAATACAACACCTGGGTGTGGAATGGATGTGCGAGGTGGGGACTAACCACATCACTGCAGACCAATTAGGTAACAGATGCCAAGGGCCTAGTAGGTGCTCAACTACTAATAGTTTCCTTCCTGCCCTGGCTGGTTTGGCTCAGTGGATAGAGCGTTGGCCTGTGGACTGAAGGGTCCTGGGTTTGATCTTGGTCAAGGGCAGATGTTTGGGTTGCAGGCTTGGTCCCCAGTGTGGGGCATGCAGGAAGCAGCCAATCAATGATTCTCTCTCATCATTGATGTTTCGATCTCTCTCTCCCTCTCCCTTCCTCTCTGAAATCAATAAAAATATATTAAAAAGAAAATGGTTTCCTTCCTTTTCTGTCTTGGACTGATACTATGATTAGCTGATGTGTCTGAGGAAGTCAATGTCAGGTATCAGCTCCTCCAGGGATACCAAGGTTTTTGATAGAGACCCGGTGAAGGCTCTTTGGTTGGAAAAAAACACCAACAACCTGAGCTCCGTTCAACCTAGATCAAATGAAAGGGGGTGGTGGAGAGATTTGGGGAAAGTGCAGGAAGGAGCGCAGTCTTCACAGGAATCGCTCTGCTCTTCAGTCGCTGACACTGACCACCATGTTTTCTTCCCGAGACCGCCTATGCCCACCCAGCCCAGCCCCCAGTGCTCTCTGTGCCCACGCACACACTGCAGCTGCAGTGGTCTTATTTTTTTAAAAACAAACATGTTATTTCAGATGAATCATCTAATACCTAAAATCATTTTTTTCCTTTTCATAAACTATAATCTGCTTTTAAAAAAATAAATTTTTGGTGTTAATCCTCACCCAAAGATATTTTTTCCATTGATCTTTAGAGATAGAGGAAGGGAGGAAGGAAGGGGGAGTGACAGAGAGGAAAACATCAATGTGGGAGAGACACATCAATTGGTTGCCTCCCTAAGGCGCAGCGTGCATGTGCCCCGACCTGGCCAGGGGTAGAACCTGCAACCCAGGTACGTGCCCATGATTGAGAATAGAATCCGAGACCCTCCAGTGCATGGGCCCACGCTCTAGCCATTGAACACATGGGCCAGGACTATAATCTGCTTCTTGTTCCAATGCCCAGGAAGATAAATGCATCAGCTGAAGACTTCTATAGAAGATGCCCTTATCTGAGTTAAATAAGTTGTCAAAATTTTCATGATTTTTGGTAGGAGTCTACTTCACTATCAGGCCTATGGAAGACAATTTGCTAATATCTGTTTTTAAATTTTAACTGCATAGAACCTTGAATCAAACAGTTCTACAAGTCTGATTTACACATATACTTGTACATGTACACAAGACATACACAAAGAATATGCGTTGAAGTTTTGTTCATGTGCTGTAGTAAAGAGTAGGGATAAAACCTAAATGTCCCTCAATAAGGTCTCGTCAGCCGAAACCGGTTTGGCTCAGTGGATAGAGCGTCGGCCTGCGGACTGAAAGGTCCCAGGTTCGATTCCGGTCAAGGGCATGTACCTGGGTTGTGGGCACATCCCCAGTAGGAGATGTGCAGGAGGCGGCTGATCGATGTTTCTCTCCCATCAATGTTTCTAACTCTCTATCTCTCTCCCTTCCTCTCTGTAAAAAATCAATAAAATATATTTTAAAAAAATAAGGTCTCGTGTCAGCAGTCACTGAAAATAATGAGTATGTCTAAACGTATCGCCATGGTACCATCTCCAAGATGTGAAATAAGAAAAGCGAGAAATGATATGCTACTATTTGTTTCATTTCCCCTTTTTTAAAAGAAGGTAGGAAACATATAGTCATGCTTGTACGTGCACAGAAAATCTCTGGTAACAGTTCTAAGGCCAAGCAAAAATATGCAGGGACAGACTATGCAATTTTGTCCTGAGTGTCACCTAAGTGCACGTATTAACTACTAAATTTTTTTGTTTGTTTGTTTTGTTAATCCTCACCCGAGGATATTCTCTCCTTTGACCTGTAGAGAGGATGGAAGGGAGGGGTTGAGACAGAAAGAAACATTGATGTGAGAGAGACGCACCCTGACTGGGCGTGCTGGGTGACATCCCATGTCATACTTTATAACACACTGCATAGAACACATTTTAAAAAAACGTTGTAATGGACATTGTTGTTGCTCAGTCCAGATTCTCTTGGACCCCTAGGTCATCTCTGAGTGCCTGTCTCCTGGTTTCCGTGCTGGTGATTTATTAGCAATGGCCCACCCCCAGAGCCTCCTTCAGAAGACTGCACGCCGCTGCTGGCACTGCTTGGCCCTCCAGAGAGCTGGAAGTACCTGGGATTTAAGTCCCAGCTCTTGCCCACACCCCACCCCCACCCGTGGGCACGCTTTAGCCAGTGATGGTCAGAATGGAATGGACGCCTCAGACGTCAGACAACTCAGGATTTCCACTCCGGAATTCAGGCCGTTGCTGCTCCCCCTCAGGATTTTATCTGAAATCATATTCTTGTTTGCCCTTTCCTGTCCTTCCCCCACTCCCTGACCAGTGTCTCCTGCGAGCCTTTCTTAATAAATCACCTATACAAGAAGCTTCATCTTGAGGTGTGCTTCTGGAAAGACCAACCTCTTTGTTTATTTGCTTTTTTTAAAAATTGTTGACACTATTACAGCTGTCCCCATTTTGCCCAGTCTCCCCACCCCCACTTCCCTTTGGCCATCACCACATTGTTGTCTGTGTCTATGGGTGTTTAGTTTTATTGAACCAGGATTTATTCATTTATTTTTCTCACCCGAGGATATTATTTTCCATTGATTTAAAGAGGGAGTGCGAGAGGGGGGGGGAGGGGGGAGAGAGAGAAACATAGATATGAGAGAGACACATTGATTGGTTGCCTCCTGCTGGTGCCCCAACTGGGGCCAGGGCTCAAACCTGCAATCAAGGTACGTGCCCTTGACCAGGAATTGAACCCGAGACCCTTCAGTCTGCCAGTTGATGCTCCAACCACTGAGCCAAACTGGCCAGGGCTATTGATTTATTTGGTCATTTGTTTAATTAGGCAAGCAATACATTCACTTGCCTATCACTATAAAATGAAAACAAACACAAACTGAGCACAAAGCCGTGTTTAAATTCACCAATCCCAAGTCCACTGCTCCCCAAGAGGGCAAACTATGCTATTAATTATATGGTCCTTGTCAGCCCTCCAACCACGTGTTCTTCACTCAGACTTGTGTTTTGCTTGCCTGTTTTTTCGTAACTGAGATAGCTCTGTGTTTCACTTGGCAAGCTGCCTTTTTTCTTTAAGCCTCTGTCTTGAATGTTTTTCCGTGTCAGCACATCTAGACCCGCCTCCAGGGTGACCTTTCTAAGCTGCCTGTGACATCATGCTGCTCCCCTGCTTAGGGCTCTTGCAGAAATGCTTCCCACTTAAAAAAATTAAAATAAAATCCAAGTCCCTAACCACAGCTGCAGATACAGCCTGACTTGGCCCCACCCCCAGTTCTGTCTCGTCTCACATTCACCTCTTGCACAGACCACTCCAGCCACACTGGACTCCCCTTAGTCACTTGAATGTGCCACACTCTTAAATTGCCTCAGGCCCTTTGCATAACCCATTTCTTCTTGGTAGAATATCTTCCCCCTGCCTCTTTGCCTAGCTAACTCCTACTTGCCTCTGAAGTCCCAGCCGAAAAGCCCTTTCCGAGGCCCCAGGCTGGGTGATGTCCATGTCATACTTCTTTAGGGCACACTGCATTTAGGGCGCTTGTAAATAACGAATTCGTCTTGCGTGAGTATGCCTCTAGTTAATAGATTAAGTCCCCATATGACTATCATTTCATGATTCTCTCTCCCACTGGATTGCAAACTCCACAGGCAAAGTCCCTCTTCTGTCTTGTTCATCCACATCCCTAGTGACTAGCGCGGAGGAGAGGCCCCATCAATGGTTGCTGCCCAAGTGAAGGGAAGAACGGAAAGAAGCTGTCAGGCAGCTCCTCTCTCTCTATTTCCCTCTCTCCAAGGCAATCCATCTCTCTCTCTCTCTCTCAAGTGTATTTTTATTGGTTTCAGAGAGGAAGGGAGAGAGATAGAAACATCAGTGATGAGAGAGAATCATTGATTGACAATGCTGACTCTTGTCTCTGCTTTGCTCTTGAGCCTCCTGGGTTCCCCTTTCTCTAGATCAGCAGTTCTCAACCTGTGGGTTGAGACCCCTTTGGGGGTTGAACGACCCTTTCACAGGGGTCGCCTGACTATCGGAAAACACATATATAATTACATACTGTTTTTGTGATTAATCACTATGCTTTAATTATGTTCAATTTGTAACAATGAAAATACATCCTGCATATCAGATATTTACATTACGATCCATAACAGTAGCAAAATTACAGTTATGAAGTAGCAACGAAAATAATTTTATGGTTGGGGGTCACCACAACATGAGGAACTGTATGAAAGGGTCGCGGCATTAGGAAGGTTGAGAACCACTGCTCTAGACCAATGTGTACCACCCCGGGTTAGTGGTTGCCTTCCCATCACTCAGCCTCCCCACAGTTTGGGCCAACCAGGGTCTCGACTCTCCAGCAGGACCTTCCTGCCCTGGAGCCCACGTCCAGGGAGCCTTCCCAGCCAGCCCTCCCTGGCCTCTGGCCAGGACGGCAGTAAGAAGGACTGTGGGAGCCGGGGCAGGTTAAGTCAGAGGGGTAAGTCGAATGTGGCAGGAAATCTGACTGGCGTTTTGTGACAAACATAAAAGGAACTAAAAATACAAAGGTTTTGTTTTTGTTTTTTTCTTGTTTAAAAACTAAGATGGCAACTACTGCTTCCTAGATAAATTGTAAGTTGCTTCTTCACATTCATAGAGCCATTGGGGCTGTCGGTCCAGCCCTGACTCCCTGGGAACTGACACCTACTATGGAGAAGGGTGTGTGTATATGATCCCCAGTGGTTGTAGCTGATTGGTCCAAGGATGAACACCTGACTCAAACTGGGCCAATCAGAGTTCTTGTGCTGAGAATTTGGAATTTGTCACAGAGCTCCAGAACTGACCTGGCAATTTGCCACCAGATGCTCAAGAAAGCAAGAAGAGTTGGTAAGAGTCAGATTCTGGGTGTGTGTGTGTGTGTGTGTGTGTAGTGATTTCAGAGAGGAAGGGAGAAAGAAAGAGAGATAAAAGCATCAATGATGAAAGAGAATCATTGATGGACTGTCTCCCACACGCCCCACACTGGGCATCGAGCCTGCAACCTGGGCATGTGCCTTGTCCCAGAATCAAACCATGACCTCCTGGTTCATAGGTTGATGCTCAACCACTGAGCCACGCTGGCCAGGCTATATTTTGAAGATAAAACCAATAGAACTTACTGACAGATTGCAAAGAGGTGTAGAAAACAAGAGTCAAGAATGACTCCAGCCTTAGCCGATTTGGCTCAGTGGATAGAGTGTCAGCCTACGGACCAAAGGGTCCCAGGTTTGATTCTGGTCAAAGGTACGTACCTCAGTTGCAGGCTCCTCCCTGGCCCATGCAGGAGGCAATCAATCGATGTGGTTCTCTCTCATCAATATTTCTCTGTCTTTCCCTCTCTCTAAAATTCAATGGAAAAATACCTTTGGGTGAGGATTTAAAAAAATAAAGAAATGATAAATACATACATACATAAAATGTATGAATTGTTGATTTAAAAAAAAGAATGACTCCATGCCTCAGCTGGTTTGGCTCAGTGGATAGAGCGTTGGCCTGCGGACTGAAGGGTCCTGGATTCGATTCTGGTCAAGGGCACATGCCCGGATTTCGGGCTCAGTCCCCTGTAGGGGGACATGCAGGAGGTAGTCAATCAATGATCCTCTTTCATCGTTGATGTTTCTATCTCTCCCTTCTTCCTTCCTCTCTGAAATTAACAAAAACATATTAAAAAGAATGACTCCAGCCTGGTCGGTGTGGTTCAGTGGTTGAGCGTTGATCTATGAACCAGGAGATCAATCCCCCATCAGGGCACATGCCTGGGTTGCTGGCTCGATGGGATGTGCAGGAGTCAGCTGATCAATGATTCTCTCTCATCACTGATGCTTCTATCTCTCTCCCTCTCCCTTCCTCTCTGAAATTAATAAAAAATATATAAAAAGAATGACTCCAAGAGTGACTAGCAGAGAAGGCAGGGCCCACCTAACTGCCAAAGGACCGAGGGGTGGCTTTGCTGGTCTCCTGGTCCAGGCCTCCTGCCTGCATGTCTTGCCCTGGGAGCTCCTCACATGCACTCATCACTCTAACAGCGTTCTCACTCTGCCTTCTGCTGAAGCCAGTTTGAATGGGTGTCTATTCGGAGCGACTGAAAGACAGTCAGTCCCCTGCTGACTCCCTCTCCAGTTCTCATTCTGTTGTCCTGAAACCTCATCATTCTCTATATGCATGTCTGTCTCTACCGCTGGACCATGACTCCCTGAAGGCAGTGGCTTTGTTGTCCATATCTGCCTTCTCGGGAACTAGCACAAGGCCAGGCTGAGAAAAAGTACATTATTACAGCCATTTAATTGAGACAAATTGAGTCAAGTGAAACCTTGGTCTAGAGATTAATGGACTCAGAAATAGAAAACAACCCATGTGGAGAGCACCGCATTCCCACCCCAACCAAAGCAACTCCACTTTTTCTCTTTAATATTGGACTTCCAAGTGGTTTCCCACTGGGAAGGGGGAAAAAAAGGTTCTCTGGTTTAAAAGAGTTTGGGGGGGAAATCATTTTTTACTTCTAGTTAAATATGACAGAGTGTACTCCCGCTTAAATAAGTGTTCCTTCTCACTAAAACGAGAAGAAAGGTGATTGAGGGGATTCTAAGCCCTCCTGGTATGGATAGCCCTGGCCGGTAGCTCAGTTGGTTAGAGCTACACACCAAGGCTGTGGGTTTGATTCCAGGTCCGGGTACATACAAGAATCAGCCAGTGAATGCACAAGTAAGGGGAACAAGTCTCTCTCTCGCTCTCTCCTTCTTCTCTCAAAAATCCATCAAGAAATAAAAAAATGTACTAGTAAATGTCAAATGAATAAAACCTTCCTAAAAGACAAGAATAACTTTCATGGCGGGTGGATGGGGGGTAATGTGGGGATAAGGACACATATGTAATAACTTAATCAATAAAAAATTTTTTAAAAGAGTATGGAAATAATAAAGAAAAAAAAGAATAACCTTCAACAAGCCAGAAAGGTAAGAATTATCGGCAAGCCTTATGCATTTAACCATAAACTCGTCCCTTGGAAGCCCATGTACTTTAATGTGAAATATCAGGAGTGGTATTCTTATCTTAAACAGAAGAGACTGTCGCAGCATGCAGTATTTAGCGTCATCATTTTTGATAACCTCACTTATGTGGAATTCAGCTCCACAGGCTTTCACAGGGAAGCTTTTATACAAATAAGACAAGTATTTCCTGATTCTTCGGTTTCCTAGAAGGAATTCTTGACGTAGAGCTGCACACCTTCCTGTCGTGGCCCTCATCCTCAGGCTCACACCATGTTTCCAAAATGCCTCCTGTGCTTCAAAGCATTCCTTACCACTTTAAATATTGCACCGCCAGTAGATTGCCTTGGAACTTCGGTTGTCGTTGCAGACATTTCTCTTCGGGGATTCCAACCCACACTCAGAGCTGTAGGGTCCTCACTCTACAACAAACGCTTTATTGCATATACCGGGTTTCTAGATTGAAGCTAAATCACTGACATGTCTATGTGCCCACCAGTGGTACAGTATTAGTCTAAGGTGGCACCTTCCCGTTTCCACTGCTTCCCAATGTGGTGTTTCTTTTGGTCCAAAAATGCAGTGTTTTTTTTGTTTGTTTGTTTTGTTTTAAATATATTTTATTGATTTTTCACAGAGAGGAAGGGAGAGAGAGAGTTAGAAACATCAATAAGAGAGAAACATCGATAAGCTGCCTCCTGCACACCTCCTACTGGGGATGTGCCCGCAACCCAGGCACATGCCCTTGACCGGAATCGAACCTGGGACCTTTCAGTCCACAGGCCGACGCTCTATCCACTGAGCCAAACCAGTTTCGGCCAAAATGCACTGTTGAATAGCTCCATGTACCAAGCCAGTAATATCAGCACTTGGGCAATTGCACAAAGGTGTGTTGGTTGTTTGTGTTTTTCGTGTTGATTTGAGAGAGAGAGAGAGAGAGAGACACCAACTTGTTGTTCCACTCATTTATGTATTCATTGGTTGCTTCTTGTATGTACCGGACCGGGAGTTGAACCCACAACCTTGGTGTGTCAGGATGATGCTCTAACTAACTGAGCTACCCAGCAAGGGCCTTGGTTTTAGCTCTTAATTATGTGGAGTTGAAAAGCAGCTTCTTGAGCTGGACCTGATACTGTGAAAACCAATCTCATAAAAAGAACTTTGTCCTTTATTTTGCACATGGGGATGCTTTAAGAAGTTCAGACCTTTTTTCTGGGTCAAATGATGTTTTACACACATATAAAACAGCTCGTGGAATTAAAGTTATGAAAATAGCAATAAAACTTAGAGCAGAAGAGTTGGATATAAAGTAATGGGAATGTCACAGAAAGTAGAGCAGAATGACAAAGAGATGGAAAACAGGAGAGAATTATCAGAAAACTAGAGGGCCCGTGTAGGACCTGAGTTTCAGGAATTGCAGAAAGAACAGAGGAAACAGGAGAGGAAATCCTCAAGAGAAAAACAACCAAAAAACTCTGAAGAGCTTTTATTATCATAGTGAGGTCCACTAAGTCCCCAGAAAATTCAATGAAACTTGGTCCATGCCAAGTTACACAGGCAGGAAATTTCAGAACAATAGGGACAAAAAGATGAAGTTACAAGATTCCAAAGAGAAAAACAAGTTTTCCATAGTCACACACACACACACACACACACACACACACACACGGTCTGGTTGTGATGTTAAATCTTGAGAGAAAAAAGAAATGGACTCTGCTACAATGCAAAAAGCACTATGTACCAGAATGTACTTTTTTGGGTGTGCTCTGGTTTTGCCTGCCCAGAACTGTACCTCATCTCTTTCTTCTGGGAGCAGGTCCTGTTCCTCTCTCCCCTTCATATACCATGTGTTTCAAATGGACGCTCTCCAGTCTTACAGGCACTCACCTCCCTGGCGGGGTTGTATCTGTCAGAGCTTCCCCTGTGGTTGTTCAACTCAGGCTAGAGAGAATGACTGCCGTCCTGCTGGCGGGTAAAGATGGGAGATGCTATAGCTGTTGGCCACCATGTCTCCAGTGAAGATTTGAAGCAGTGGAATTCAGACAGAGAAGCGGAGCTGAGAGACTTGGCAGTGTCTGAGTCCTCGGATGCAGCTGTCCCTGAGACCAGTGCAAGCTAGGCCCTTGCACGTTCCGTGGCGATGTGAGTCCTCCAAAACAAACAAAGCACATTCGTCTGAGCTGGGATTCCATCACTCGAAACAAAGACTTGTGCCCAATACAGAAAAGTGAGAAGGCGACTATACTTACTTGAGTAATAATTAATAATTATACCTGACACGTATGGAGACTTCCCATGTGCCCGGCAGTGTGCACATGCTTAGTGTAGTACCTCATTCAATCCTTCCAATAGCCCCTTGAGGTAGGTCCTATTTTCATCTTCATCAAACAGATGCCACCTTGTTCATGCTTTGTCTTTGTCTCCTGCTGACGGCTCTTTCTCCCTAGCTCTGCCTGGCAAAATCCTATTCACCTTCAAGACCCACTCGGAAGTGTCCTGCCCTGCTCCTTCATGAACCCCTCATCCTCAAAGTGGGTTATTTCCTAGCCTCTTCTGTTCCTCACGGCATATGCACAATATTATGAAATCAAGGGCACAGACTCTGTTCGGGTGAAGTTCAAATCCTAGCTCTGCCATTTACTTGTTTGGACAAGGGTCTGAACACATCTGGATTTCAGTTTCCTCACCTGTAAAGTGGGGTGAACTGATACTGCCTTATGGGATTATTGTGAGTAATACTAGTAAATGAGGTAGCATGCACATAGCACAGTCTTAGAATGCTGCCTGCTTTGTAGTGAGCATATAATAAGTCATTTAACTATTGTGATTTTTAAAAAATATTATTTTATTTTATTTATTTATTTTAAAATTTATTTTTATTGATTTCAGAGAGGAAGGGAGAGGGAGAGAGAGATAGCAACATCAATGATGAGAGAGAAGCATTGATTGGCTGCCTCCTGCACACTCATTACCTGGGGATCAAACCTGAAACCCGGGCATGTGCCCTTGAATGGAATCCAACCTGGGACTTTTCAGTGCACAGGCCTATGTTCTATCCAGTGAGCCGCACTGGCTAGGGCAGCTATTGTGATTATTAACATACAATCTTATCTTCAAGCAAGTAGCTTACATTGTACACCTTAGGTTCTTTATAAGGTAGAATCAAAATAGCCCAGCCTCACGGAGTTGTCATGAGAGTTAACCTGCTTATTAAGCACCTGACATGATCCTCAGCACATGGCCAGCAGGTGATGTCACCTATTTTGAGAGTTTTCACATTGTACTTTCTGTGGCTGTGTCCTCCTCTAGGCATTGCCACCTTGTGGGAAGACACCCTATGTAATGATCCAAGGTCTGCTCACTCAACACTTCTCTCTCTGAGGCCCTGGCTGGGTAGCTCAGTTGGTCTGAGCGTCATTCAATATGCCAAGGTTGCAGTTCAGTCCCCGTCCGGGCACATACAAGAATCAACCAATGAATGAATGCATAAATAAGTGCAACAACAACTCAGTCTCTCTCTCTCTCTCTCTCTCTCTCTCTCTCTCTCAGTAGTTACTGGCTGCATATGAAATACACAGATCTAGTCTCCTTATAAAAAATGTATGCATATAGCTAAGGCTAAAGTCAAGCTGATGCCACCAGCCCTTTCAGAGGTTCCCACGCTATCAGTTTGATGAGTTATTCTCACTGAAGCTTTCAGTGTGTGGGTCCTTTCAGTCTGAAGGCTCATGTCTTTTTCCTGTTCTGGAAAAATCCTCACCCTTATTTCTTCAAGTATTACCTCATTGCCATTCGCTCCATTTCAACTCCTGGAGTGCTTGTTCGATGCTTTCAGTCTGGCCTCCATTTCTCTTAATTTCTTTCTCTTTCCCTTCCTTTCTTTTCCTTCCTCTCTTTCCCTTCTGGGTCAACTTCTTAGTATTATCTTTATTTTTCCCCTGAAACTTGATTGTGTTGTAATAGAGCAATAAAGAATGCTTGAGAGCCTACCGACAGTTCATACAGTCTAATACTTCACAACAATTTTGGGAAGCACATGATATTACGTAATATTAACATGTGACAATACAGGAGATTTCATAAAGAAACAAATGCTAGCCCTGACCAGTTTGGCTCAGTGGATAGAGCGTTGGCCTGAAGACTGAAGGCTCTGAGTTTGATTCTAGTCAAGGGCATGTACCTTGGTTGCGGGCACATCCTCAGTGGGAGGTGTGCAGGAGGCAGCTGATCGATGTTTCTCTCTCATCGATGTTTCTCTCTATCCCTCTCCCTTCTTCTCTGTAAAAAATCAATAAAATATTTTTTTTTTAAAGAAAGAAACAAATGTTAGCCTGGGCCAGTGTGGCTCAGTTACTTGAGCGTCATCCCATGCACTGAAAGGTCGCTGTTTCAATTCCTGGTCAGGACACATGCCCAGGTAATGGGTTCAATCCCTGGTCATATGGGAGAGGCAACTGATCTCTCTCTCTCTCTCTCTCTCTCTCTCCCCACTTTCTCTCTAAAAATCTATAAAAACATCTTTTATTAAAAAGTAACAAATGTGGCCGAAACTGGTTTGGCTCAGTGGATAGAGCGTCGGCCTGCGGACTGAAAGGTCCCAGGTTCGATTCCGGTCAAGGGCATGTACCTGGGTTGCGGGCACATCCCCAGTAGGAGATGTGTAGGAGGCAGCTGATCGATGTTTCTCTCTCATCGATGTTTCTAACTCTCTATCTCTCTCCCTTCCTCTCTGTAAAAAAATCAATAAAATATATTTAAAAAAAAAAAAAAGTAACAAATGTTAAAACTAAAATGTAGTTGTAATTCTTTTAAAAGTCTTCTCCATTTTGAAAGACCAACAGTGAATTAAAATTTAAAAATATCAGAGCCCAGCTGGCAGTGGCTCAGTGGTTGAGTGTCGACCTATGAACCAGGAGCTCACAGTTCGATTCCCCATCAGGGCACATGCCCGGGTTGTGGGCTCAGTCCCCAGTGGGGAATGTGCAGGAGACTGCCGATCAATGATTCTCTCTCATCATTGATGTTTCTATCTCTCTCTCCCTCTCCCTTCCTCTCTGAAATTCATAAAAATATATTTTAAAAATATATACGGGGAAAATTGTTTTTTACTAAAAAATTGTGAGAACCATTTGCTAGCATTCGTGTTTTAAGCGCCTCCAGTAAAATATTATGAGGTGGAACAATTTTTCAAAGGCAGGTAATAACACTCAGCTGTGAATGTTAATTTGGTTCAGCCCCAAGTGAAGTAAGGGTGAGAGAGGCCATTTTGATACATAGCCAGTGACCCCTCCATCTCTAGGGCACTGATCCTCACTCCTCCTTGCCCAAGCCTGGCATAAGGGCCTAACCCCTTTGCCTCCCTTAAGAATCCAGGACAATAATGATGACAACATGGCTGCTCAGATTACACTCAGTAGCGCTGAGATGGGAAGGCCTGCCAGCACCAACTGCTTTCCCCAGGAGCAAAGCTCCTTCTGCAACAAACTCACTTACTTTCCAAGACCTCGTAACCTCTCCCACAAACATGTAAAACCTTTTTATTTCTATTCCTGTGTACTAATTACGACTGTAATTTGTGTCAAAAAATTTTTTTTCCAGCATATGCTCAATGTATTCCTATTTCCCAACCACAGAGAATGCTGGCTGTACCCAGTGCCCTGGGTTATCTTTTGTTTCTTTAATTGTACTTTGGTTTGTTAGCCACCAAAATGCTTTGGGGCAGAAAGAAAAAGTGGGAAGTGGGTTGCAACTCACACAGTTCCCCCCCCTCCCCCGAGCCCCCCCCTCCCCCGTTCCCCCACACACACTTCTTCTTAAGCTGAGTAACTTAGATCTGCTAACACTAGATCTAATTCAGCTTGCCCTTGGAGAAAATTCAAGCAACTTGGTTCTTATTCAAGCATTCATATCATGGTGTCAATTTCTAGCATGCAACTCTCGACACACATGTGCTTTCAAAGGAAAAATAAAAGCAAGTAATTTAATTTTTAAAAAATATATTTTTATTGATTTCAGAGAGGAAGGGAGAGGAAGAGAGAGATAGAAACATCAATGATGAGAGGGAATAATCATTGATGGACTGTCTCCTGCACACCCCACACTGAGGATCAAGCCCACAACCCAAACATGTACCCTGACCCAAAATTGAACCTCGACCTCCGACTTCATGGGTAGATGCTCAACCACCTCAGTTGGGCTAAAAGCAAGTCACTTAAAAATAATATTTTCCGCCCTGGCTTGTTTGGCTCAGTGGATAGAGCATTGGCCTGAGGACTGAAGGGTCCCGGGTTCAATTCCGGTCAAGAGCTCATGCCTGGGTTGCAGCTTAATCCCCAGGGGGAGCATGCAGGAAACAGCCAATCAATGATTCTCTCTCATCATTGATGTTTCTATCTCTCTCCCTCTCCATTCCTTTTCGAAATAAAAATATATTTTAAAAATAATAAGATTTTCCAACAGACTCAGAGATAGAGAGCAGGCAGACCATTCTGGTTGGGGGTGGTATTGGAGGGATTGAGCAAAAAAGAAAAAATAAGAGAAAAAAAACACACCAATTAGGCCATCCCAATATTTCAAGCACCCACCATGAAATATTGGGAGAAAAACTTTGTAAAGTATGATTGTCTAACCGCTATGTTGTACACCAGAAATGTAAACTATAATATTGAATGTAAACTATAATTGAAAAAATTTTTTAATACATTAAAAAATAAAAATAATATTTTCCAATATGTCACTTAATGGATTTTTATAGCAGATTGACTACTGAAAATTCTATCTGGCCCTGGCCAGGTAGCTCAGTTAGACCATCATCCCAATATGCCCATGTTGTAGGTTTGATACCTGGTCAGGGCACATACAAGAAGCAACCAATGAAAGCATAAATAAATGGAACAACAAATTGATGTCTCTCTCTCTCTCTCTCTCTCATCAGTTAAAAAAATGATTTAAAAAAAAGAAAATTTTAGCTGGGTTATTTTTGAAACAGATAAACTGAAAGTGTGTTCATCCACAAAATTAAATCAGCCTATGTGGCCAACTTATTTACAAGTTTCTTATTTTGGAGGCAGTAGTTAATTTCTATTCTGAAGAATCCACTCTTCAAGGCAAGTTGTTTTTATTCAGAGTTGCGTTTTGTAGACACAGTGCACCACAAATTGTGTTCTGGAATAAGAAATGCGGTTTTTTGGCATCAGTCCATCCCAAAGTCTTGTTAAGATACTTTCCACAAATTAGTGTTATGTGATTTTCAAATTACTTTCCCAGAAAAATAGGGAAACACTATAAACACATTATTCTTACAGATAAAAAGAGATAACATTCAATTACTGTTTTATTCTTTATTGTAAAACATTTTTTAAGTTCAGTATAATTAAATGTTTAGACATTTCTATATTACTAGAGGCCCGGTGTACAAAATTCGTGCATGGAGCAGGGGGGTGTTCCTCAGCCTGCCTGCCCCCTCTCACAATCCGGGACCACTGGCTCCTAACTGCTTGCCTGTCTGCCTGCCTGATAGCCCCTAACCGCCTCTGCCTCGGCCCCCACCACCTCGGCCTCGTCCGGACATCCGGAATGACGTCTGATGGTCATTTGGCTATCCGGTCTAATTAGCATATTATACTTTTATTATTATAGATTTGCTCACCCACAGGAGACAACTAAGTGAAAACTGCATTAGATTCTTTCAAAAGGTAAATCTTTTATTTTATTTTATTTTTAAAAATTTTTTTTAGGGAGAGTAGAAGAGAGAGGGAAAGACAGAGAGAAACATCAATGTGAGCGAAACACATCGATTGATTGCGTCCTACAGGAGCCCCAACCAGGGCCTGTGCTGGGGAGGAGCTTACAACTAAGGTACGTGCCCTTGACCAGAATCGAACCTGGGATCCTTTGGTCCACAGGCCAACACGACACTATCCACTGAGCCAAACCTCAGTGGCTAGGGCTCAAAAGCTAAATCTTTTTTTTTTTGTTTAATATATTTTATTGATTTTTCACAGAGAGGAAGGGAGAGGGATAGGGAGTTAGAAACATCGATCAGCTGCCTCCTGCACACTCCCTACTGGGGATGTGCCTGCAACCAAGGTACATGCCCTTGGCCGGAACCAAACCCAGGACCCTTGAGTCCGCAGGCTGACGCTCTATCCACTGAGCCAAACCGGTTAGGGCTCAAAAGCTAAATCTTAATATTGAACTCTGTTGCCCATCTTTTGGTATCCAGATTAAAATTCATAGAAATGAAATGGAAACACAATATACAAGAATTTATATCTGCTCGGGTCTTAGGCACATATGACAGGAAAGGAAGTTCTGCTCATCTTACTAATTACTCATATTCTGTCTTGAAGTCACTGCTGTCTTTTCTCTCTTCTCGTTTATATGTGGCACATTTTTGGGGGTAGGAAAGGGTGTGAAAGAGGCCAGATCTTACTGGTTTCTGTTCGCGAGACCTTTTTGAACATTCTTTTTTTCTTCATCTTCTGTTAATATTGCAGGACAGGTTTCCTTTAGGCTTCGTAAGCCTTTGGTATCTTGGCAACAGCTTCCAGTCAGATTACAGATGCCAATGGGTTGGAGAGGGTCAAATTTAACACAGCACACAGGCACTGGCTGAAGGAATCCAGGAAGCCGGAAGGTGTTACTTAACAGACTTCAAAGGCGTGCTTGGGTTGATTGCCATGTCTGCTGGATAAACGTGGTCCAACAGCCAGCTCTGCAGGGTGAGCTTTTCCAGCTGAGTCACATGGCCTGGGTTCAGTATCCCTCGCACAATGAAAGCCTGACTAAACTCTGACTTCCGGGTCTGGCTCCCTCAGCAGGTGGTCTGGGAGCACGGGCCTGCTGGGAAGGTGTTCAGTGGTCTGTGCTGATGCCGGACAACATAGCTCCCTTGCCTAAGCTCAGGACCCCCATGGTCACTGTGATCAGCAGCTGCCTGGACACTTCCATGTCAGAGAGAGGGATTCAGGCCACCTCCAGGCAAGGCCAGAGGAGGGTTTTAGCCTGGCCTGGTGGGCCTGCTCACCTAACTCTTTCTCTTATCCTCATATCCACTTGTTAACGTGCGTGCTTTTTAAAGGAACTTGTCATGTATAATCATGCTCCTTCCCCCACTTTTCTTTCATTTTTAATAGAGGCATCCACAGCTCTACAGTGAGATGAGTTTTTGTGGTTTGTTTTTTTTTCTGCAAAAAGCTTTATTGTTTCATTTGGTCCCATGCACGGGAGAGGGCTCCAGGGTGGTGAAAAGAATGGCTAGTGGTTTTGGGGAGAAGCTCAGGCAAAAGCCAGACACCAGGGGAAGCAGAGGGGCCCCTCAAAGGCCTCTGGGCTCCAAAGGCTCCTGGTGGTGCTTGAGGGTGAGGCTTCCGGAAGAGACACTCCCCAGCCCAGCCTGGGGGTGAGGCAGGTGTTGCCCATCTTCCTGATGAGGTTCACCTCCTCGGCCCGGAAGTGGTTCTGCAGGAAGTCCCAGAGCTGAGGGTCTGCGCGGGTGGAACCCAGGGCGGCAGCTCCACGGGGCCTGGCTCAGGTGCCTCTCCAAGGCCAGGGCGGCTGCCATGGGCCCTGAGTTTTGCCCCCTCATCTTGGGAGGCTTCAGCGCATCCTGGAGAGAAGGCGGCCGCCTCGCTGGTTTTCCATCTTTAAGCTGCTCAGCGCCCTCCATTCCTTCACCAACTCTCAGAAGAAGGGCCCAGCCCTCCAGAGCCACATCGTCCCGGTCGGAATAGAAACGCAGAGAGAGGTAGGTGTGGGGCCGCAGATGCAGCCGGCCAGGCGGCTGACGGCAGCCTCCCCCTCCCTCGGTGGAATAACTCTGAGGAATTGGGAGCTCCTGCTTGTTTGACAATAAGAAGTTAAGTTTTTTAAAAAGACCCCAAAAACGGTGTTGGCTGGTCTCGGAGGCTGAGGATGGCTGAGGTGGTTCCAAAGGTGGTGACTGGAAAAGGCATTAGAGGGCGGTCAGGGGCTGAAGCAAGAGACAGACCCAGCCCGGCTGGTGTTGCTCAGTGGTTGAGCATCGACCTGTGACCCAGAAGGTCATGATTCCATTCCCAGTCAAGGGCACATGCCTAGGTTGTGGGCTCAATCCTCAGTGTGGGGTGTGCAGGAGGCAGCCGATCAATGATTCTCATCACTGATGTTTCTGTCTCTCTCTCCCTCTCACTTCCTCTCTAAAATCCATAAAAATATATTAAAAAAAAAAAAAGATCCGGGACCTTTGAGGGCACTCCAGTTAGATGAGTTTGTTTTTTTAAAAATATATTTTTATTGATTTCATAGAGGGAGGGAGAGGGAGAGATAGAAACATCAATGATGAGAGAGAATCATTGATTGGCTGCCTCCTGCATGCCCCCCCACTGGGGATCAAGAATACAACCCGGGTATATGCCCTTGACCGGAATTGAACCCGAGACCCTTCAGTCCACAGTCTGATGCTCTATCCACTGAGCCAAACCAGCTAGGGCAAGATGAGTTTTGACAAAGGCATACCCCCTGTCACCATCTCAAGGTAAAAAATATTTACATCACCCTTGAAATGTCCCTCTTGCTCTTCTCTGTCAATCTCCCTGCCTCCATCCCAGGCAACCAGTACCTCCCCGGTAATAAATCATAGGAAGGGTTTGGTATTCTGATTTTTGCACACAGTGTTATATCATAAGCAATTGCTCGTGGTAATGTAGGGAAGAAATTCATATTGACTGATTGGCAAGTACATGGGCATTATCTTACTTATTTCTCACAACCACCTCGTCAGGTATCAATATCCCCATTTTACAGGTGAGGCCACTGAGGTCCAGATTGGTGAAGCAGCTGAATAGGTAGATTGGGTCATAAGTGGTGGAACTGCTACTGAGAACCAAAGCTATAAGACTCCCAAGTTTCTGTCCCATTCTGTTCATGTTGCCTCAATATAATTCCCTACTAGTGACATTTAAAAAAAAAAAAAAGCCAAGACGTGACGGAGGCAAGAGTTGACCTTGAAGGTGTCAGAACCCTGGTAGCATGTCCTCGAAGGGCCCCAAGTTTACCATGGGTGTTGGAGTCTGCTCACCTCTGCTCCTGACTGCATACTGTTCAATTTTCAGGTTGATGTTGAGTTGGAAATGAACTAGAAACCAGTCACAGTGAGAGTATTCACACCAAGGAAATCAACAAATGCTACAAACCAGAGCTAGTGGTTCACCCAGTAGCTGGTGATTGGACAATTACCAGCACACCACTGGTGACCTCCGTCACACTGACTCCTCGTCCCTACACAGAATCACGCACAGTCAGATAAAGGCCCAGGAGATGAGTGTGTTATCTGAGTTTGGTAGTCCCCTAGATGAGCGACCTTGAGCAATGAGCTCATTGCTCAGTCACTGTAAACAAGGGGAGAGGCAAGCCAAAGCACATCGAGTTAGGGTCCCGAGAGCACCTCTAGCTGGGGCTTTCTGATGCTTCCAGGCTGTGGTGCAGGACCAGGCAGGTTTTAATAGTCTCTTCGCTGTTAATAATGTAGAAGGCTGCCTGGTGAGACAGAACTTAATTTTTGGTTTGGCAAGAGAAGCTGCTATTTTTAAATTGCTGATTGCTTCTCAGCCTAGAGACGGACACAGAAAGTCATTAAGGGGCAGAGCTGTCCAGGGAAGGATTCCTGGAGTGACCCCTATTAGTTATATAAACGTAAGGCTGGTTTGCCTGCTGTGTGTGTGTGTGTGATTGTACTCTTTGTGGCCTGCCATGGGCTGCCTCTCCAAATTGGTGTCTGGATGGAGACAGGAGGACTGAAGAAAATTTGCATTCTGGGAATGATCAGATTAGGATCCCGACCCTTTCCCTTCGAGGGTCAGTGTTATTAGACCTCTCTCCAGAGGTCTATTCTCTTTCTGAAATTCCTAGTAGTTAGCTGTTGTTCTTCTGAACTCATCTCTGTGTTTTTTTCACTGAGATTAGAAGTTAATTTAGAAAAATTAGAAAATACAGGCTCTCTTAAATTATCTTTTCTAATTACTTCTTGAGAGCACAAAGAAAAACAATTGATTTTGTCCTATTTATCTTGTAGCCATCTCCTTACCAAATTCTCTTGTTAGTCTGGTAGTGGATTGGTTCCTAAGGTTGCCATAACAAATGCCATGACAAACTTGGTGGCTTAAAACAGAAATTTTCTCTCCCAGAAGTCCAAACTCCAGTGGCAGGGCCACATCCTGTAGAGGGTGGTCCATCCTGCCTCCTCCAGCTTCTGGTGGCCCTAGGTCCGTGGTTGGCAAATTGCGGCTCGCGAGCCACCTGCAGCTCTTTGGCCCCTTGAGTATGGCTCTTCTTAAGCCTTTTGAGTACCCTAATTAAGTTAATAAACATGCACAGAGAGACCAAGATGGTGGCATAGGTAAACACCAGAGATTGCTGCCACAAACAACCACTTCAAAAACACAACTAAAAGACGGAACAGACATCACCCAGAACCACAGGAAGGCTGGCTGAGGAGAGACTCGACTCTTCAACTAGAAGGAAAGAGAACAGCAAACCGAGGCTCAGAGGAGGCGCAGTGTGGAAAATACAAAGGTGCGGAGGTGTGCGCGCAAAGCGGGCTGGTGGCTGAGGGCGCGGTTGTCATTTTCAATCAGGAGGGAGTCTCAGACTCTGAGCTCCAGATCCGGGAAAGTCTCTAGGGACTCAGACTCAAACGGGAGAGGCGGGATTGTCTGGCATCAGTTGGAACGTGAGGGCAGCTTTCTCTCCGAGGTTTGCAGCGGTTGCTGGGGTTCTGAGAAGCAGAGCCTCTGGGAACGGGACTGAGAGCAGCCATAACTGCTCCCTCAGCCCGCCCTGTTGATCCCGTGCGATCCGCCCCGCCCAAGCCCTGCGCAGAGCCATTTGCCGGATAGCCTCAGGCAAAGGCTAGATTAGCACCTCCCCAGAGGACAGAAGTTCTCCCACTGCAGATACAGGTGATTCTCACAGCCAGTCGGCCTGGTGGTCAAATCCCTCTAGTATTAACTACAACAATCAAGGCTTAACTAGAACAAGACTGCGCACAAAGACCACAAGGGGGTGCACCAAGAAAGCATAAAAAATGCGGAGACAAAAAAAAATGACAGAAATGGAGGATGTAGAACCAAAAATCGCAATTTTGAGGGCTTGCAATAATGTGCTAGAAGCTGCCAATAAACTTGATGAGAGCCTCATGAAATCTAATGAGACCCTCGATGCTGTGATAAAGAACCAACTAGAAATCAAGCATACACTGACTGAAATAAAGAATATTATACAGACACCCAATAGCAGACCAGAGGAGTGCAAGAATCAAGTCAAAGATTTGAAATGCGAAGAAGCAAAAAACACCCAACCGGAAAAGCAAAATGAAAAAAGAATCTGAAAATACAAAGATAGTGTAAGGAGCCTCTGGGACAGCTTCAAGTGTACAAACATCAGAATTATAGGGGTGCCAGAAGATGAGAGACAGCAAGATATTGAAAACCTATTTGAAGAAATAATGGCAGAAAACTTCCCCCACCTGGTGAAAGAAATGGACTTACAGGTCCAAGAAGCGCAGAGAACCGCAAACAAAAGGAATCCAAAGAGGACCACACCAAGACACATCATAATTAAAATGCCAAGAGCAAAAGACAAAGAGAGAATCTTAAAAGCAGCAAGAGGCCGAAACCAGTTTGGCTCAGTGGATAGAGCGTCGGCCTGCGGACTGAAAGGTCCCAGGTTTGATTCCGGTCAAGGGCATGTACCTGGGTTGCGGGCACATCCCCAGTGGGAGATGTGCAGGAGGCAGCTGGTCGATGTTTCTCTCTCATCGATGTTTCTAACTCTCTATCTCTCTCCCTTCCTCTCTGTAAAAAATCAATAAAATATATTAAAAAAAAAAAAAAAAGCAGCAAGAGAAAGAGACTCAATTACCTACAAGGGAATACCCATACGACTGTCAGCTGATTTCTCAACAGAAACTTTGCAGGCCAGAAGGGAATGGCAAGAAATATTCAAAGTGATGAATACCAAGAACCTACAACCAAGAATACTTTATCCAGCAAAGCTATCATTCAGAATTGAAGGTCAGATAAAGAGCTTCACAGATAAGGAAAAGCTAAAGGACTTCATCACCACTAAACCAGTATTAGACGAAATGCTGAAAGGTATCCTTTAAGAAGAGGAAGAAGAAAAAGGTAAAGATACAAATTATGAACAACAAACATGCATCTATCAACAAGTGAATCTAAGAATCAAGTGAATAAATAATCTGATGTACAGAATGAACTGGTGATTATAATGAACAGGGACATAGAAAGGGAATGGACTGACTATTCTTGGGGAGGAAAGGGGAGTGGGAGATGCGGGAAGAGACGACAAAAATCATGCACCTATGGATGAGGACAGTGGGTGGGGAGTGAGGGCGGAGGGTGGGGCGGGAACTGGGAGGAGGGGAGTTATGGGGGGGAAAAAAAAGAGGAACAAATGTAATCTGAACAATAAAGATTTAATTTAAAAAAAGTTAATAAACATGTACCTACCTATATAGTTTAAGTTTAAAAAATTTGGCTCTCAAAAGAAATTTCAATCGTTGTACTGTTGATATTTGGCTCTGTTGACTAATGAGTTTGCCGACCACTGCTCTAGGTGATCCGTGGCTTGTGGCTGAATAACTCCAATCTCTGTCTGTATCTTCACATGGCCTTTTCCTCTTCTCTGTCACATCTCTACTCTGTGTGTCTCTTATAAGGACATTTGTCATTGGATTTAGGGCCTACCCAGATAATCTTATCTCAATATCCTTAACTTAATTACATCTGCAAAGACTCTATTCCCAAATAAGCTTGCATTCCTGGGTCCCAAGAGGTGGACATATCTTTTTTGGGAGCTACCATTCAACCTACTGCAGGAAGTTTGATGTGGGGTTTTTTTTTTTTTTCTTCTACTAGAGTTGGTTGGGGTTTCCTAAGTAAATAAAACTATCATTCAGCATTCATTACTTCAACAAATATTTCTTGAGCAACTCCTACGGGCCAAGGACTACTATGGGTCAAGGTTTTTAGGTGCTGGGAACACATGAATAAACAAAACGTAGAAAAATCCTTGACCTTATAGAGCTTACATTCTAGTGAGGAGACATAGATAATCACAAGAAATAAATACAAAATATATCAGGGGATGATAAGTTCTATAAGAAAAAGCAAGCTGAGGGATAGAGGGTAACTAGAAGGGCTATTTTAAAATATATCTATTGATTTTAGAGAGGAAGGGAGAAGGAGAGATAGATAGAAACATCAATGATGAGAGAATCATCAAATGGCTGCCTCCTGCATGCCCCCTACTGGATGTTCCACAACCCAGGCATGTGCCCTGATTGAGAATCGAACTGTGACCTCCTGGTTTATAGGTCGATGCTCAAACCATTGAGCAACACCAGCTGGACTAGAAGTGCTATTTTAGATTCATTGGTTGGGTAAGGCCACTGTGATCAGTTGACATTGAGAAATGATTTGATCATGTGAATTATCTGAAGGACATTCTTGGCAGAGGTAAAGGTCCCAATGTGAGCTTGATGTGTTTTGGGGATAAAGAGTTAAGTAGAAAAATGACAAGTTTTAAAGTATTGCTCTGAATGCTGAGTGGAGAATAGACTATGGGGCAGGGCAAAGGTGGAAGCAGTTGGAGCCAAATTAAATAATCCAGGAGAAAGACGATGGTGGCTTGCACTGATGTGGTGACTGTGGGGGTATAAGAAGTATCCAAATTATATATATATTTGGATATATATATATATTTGGATATATATATAAATTTGGATATATATATATATATCCAAATTATATATATATATATACACACACACACACACACACACACACACACACATATATATATATATATTTAGAGATATATTTTAAATATGTTTTCATTGATCTTTAGAGAGAGAGGAAATGAGAGGGATAGAGAGATAGAAACATTGATGGGAGAGAAATATTTTCAATAGGCTGCCTCCTGCATACCCCCCCACCCCCCACCGGGGATGGAGCCCACAACCCCAGCATGTACCCTGATGGGGAATTGAACCAGTGACCTCTTGGTTCATGGATCGGTGCTTAACCACTGAGCAACACCAGCTGGGTTAGAGATATATTTTAAAGACAGAGCTGATAGCATTGCTGATGGATTGGAGAATAGAGACACAGGAGGAGAGGAATCAAGATGGATACAATATTTTTGACTTGAGCAACTAGATGAATGGAGCTGTCACTGATGAGATGGAGAAAATTGGGAGAGGAGCAGGCTTAGCAAGGAAAACCAAGATATCATCCTGATTAGGTTAAGTTTGAGATGCCTATTTGAACTGCCAAGTGAAAAAGTTTAACCAACACTGGAATTCCTTGTCTGGAGGTCAGGGAAGAGGTCAGAGCTGGTGATATAAATCTGTGGTTGTCAGCATAGAAATGGAATTTAAACCCATGGAACTGGATGAAATCACCTAAGAAGAGACGGTAGCTAAGAAGGGGTCCAAGGACTGTGTCATGGGGACCTCCAACATTTAGAGGTTAGAAAAGAAGGGAGGCTTTGTCAAAGAATACTAAGGAAGAGAAGCCAGACAACTAGAAGGACCAAGCGTATGTTGTCCCAGAAGTAAATGAAGAAAGGGCGTCTGGGAGGAGGAAGTGATCATCTGGTTCATAGGTCTACACTCAACCACTGAGCCACACCGTCAGGGCTTTTGAAAATTATTTTGTTTTGTTTTTTTTAAAATATTTCTTTTTTTAAAAAATATATTTTATTGGTTTTTTACAGAGGAAAGGAGAGGGATAGAGAGTTAGAAACATCGATGAGAGAGAAACATCGACCAGCTGCATCGTGCACACCTCCTACTGGGGATGTGCCCACAACCAAGATACATGCCCTTGACCGGAATCGAACCTGGGACCTTTCAGTCCACAGGCCGACGCTCTTTCCACTGAGCCAAACCGGTTTGGCTTAAATATTTCTTTATTGATTTCAGGGAGGAAGGGAGAAGGATAGATAGATAGATAGAAATATCACTAATGAGAGAGAATCATTGATCGGCTGCCTCCTGCACACCCCCTACTAGGGATTGAGCCTGCAACCCAGGCATGTGCCCTTGGCCGGAATCGAACCTGGGACCCTTCAGTCCGCAGGCTGATGCTCTATCCACTGAGCCAAGCCAGCTAGGGCTGAAAATTATTTTGGTATAATCCTAGACTTACAGAAAAATTTTAAGAACAGTACAGTACAAGGTATTTAATATACAATTATTATTTATATTTTGCCCTACATAATTATAATTCTCCCTTTCTCTTTGTCTCTCTCTCTAAGTCTTTCTCCATGTTAAAACAAAGACACTCTCCTTTATAACCACAGAACAATGATAAAATCATAAACTTTAATATTAGGGTATTATTATTACCTATATACAACCCATATTCAATTATCATTAACTAGAGTTCCAGTAAACAGATTTGTGCATGGGTGGGGTCCGGCTGGCCCAGCCCCAATCGGGGCAGATTGGGGGCCCAGACTGTCAGGAGGGGCTGTGGGCAGTGAGCCGGCTGGGAGGGAGGGGCTGCGGGAGGTTGGCCAGCCAGCCCCACCCCCGATTGGGCCGGTTTGCTGGCTGCAGTGGGCACCATAGTGACCAGTCCTTCCGGCCGTTACAGCATTCCAGTCGCTGGCTTTTTATATTAGTACTAGAGGTCCGGTACACGAAATCCGTGTATGGAGGAATGGTCCCCTCAGCCCAGCCTGTACCCTCTCCAATCTGGGACATCCTTCTCACAATCCAGGACCTCTGGCTCCTAACTGCTCACCTGCCTGCCAGCCTAATCACCCCTAACTGGCCCCCCTGCCAACCTGGTTACCCCCAACTGCCCCCCCCACCAGCCTGGTCACCCCCAACTGCCCCCCCCCCTGCCAAACTGTTCACCCCCAACTGTCCCCCCCTGCCAGCCTGGTTGCCCCACACAGCCTGCTGTTTGGTCGTTTGGTCATCCCTCACTAATCCCCCTGCCAGCCTTGTCACCCCACTCAGCCTGTTTGGTCCTCTGTTTGGTTATTTCAGATGTGACGACCCCTGCTCTTTATATATATAGACTAGAGGCCCGGTGCACAAAAATTTGTGCACTTGGGGGGGGGGGTTCCCCAGCACGGCCTGTGCCCTCTCGCAGTCTGAGACCCCTTGGGAGATAATGACCTGCTGGCTTAGGCCTGCTTCTGGGTGTCAGAGGGCAGGCCCAATCCCTAGGTGCAGCCCCTGGTCAGGCTCAGAGCAGGGCCGATTGGGGAGTTGGGGCGCCACCCCCTGTCATGCACAGAGCAGGGCGGATCGGGAGGTTGCGATGCCACCCTCAGTCACGCTCAGGGTAGGGCCGATTGGGGGGTTGGGGCACCGCCCCCTGTCACACTCAAGGCAGGGTCGATGGGGAGGTTGCGGTGCCACCCCCTGTCACACACAGAGCAGGGCCGATCAGGGGGTTGGGGTGCTGCCCCCTGTCACTCACAGAGCAGGGCCCATCAGGAGGGTTGGGGCTCTGTACCCTGTCATGCACAGAGCAGGGTCGATCAGGGGGTTGAGGAGCTCCCCCCTGTCACACACAGAGCAGGGCCCGTCAGGGGGTTGGGGAGCTCCCCCCTGTCATGCACAGAGCAGGGCCGATCAGGGGGTTGAGGAGCTCCCCCCTGTCACTCACAGAGTAGGGCCGATAGGGGAGTTGGGGCACCGCCCCCTGTCACACACAGAGCAGGGCAGAGCAGGGGGTTGGGGCGCCGCATCCTGTCACACTCAGGGCAGGGCCGATGGGGAGGTTATGGCTCTACCCCGTCACACACAGAGCAGGGCCCGTGGGGGGGCACGGTTGGGGTGCCTCACCCTGTCACACACAGAGCAGGGCCGATCAGGGGGTGGGGGCACCGCACCCTGTCACACACAGAGCCGTAGGACGATCAGGGGATTGGGGAGCTCCCCCTTATCAGGCACAGAGCAGGGCTGATCAGGGCGTTGGGGCGCCTTCCCCGTCACGAACAGAGCAGGGCAGAAAGGGAGGTTGTGGGCCCGCCCCCCCCACGTCACACACAGAGACCCAGGGCGATCAGGGGGTTTGGGTGCTGCCCCCTGTCACACTGATCCCCGTGCCGGGATACCTTGTGGCTCCGCTGATCCCGGTGCTGGGAGGCATATTATATAGGATAGGATATATATCCTATATATAGGATAGGATAGGATTTTTACTATATAGGATAGAGGCCTGGTGCACAGTTGGGGGCCGGCTGGTTTGCCCGAAGGGTGTCCTGGATCAGGGTGGGGGTCCCCAATGGAGTGCCTGGCCAGTCTGGGTGAGGGGCTGAGGGCTGTTTTCAGGCTGGCCGGTGACTGAAGCTCCCAACTGCTCCTTTTTTTCTTTTTTTTTTTTTTTATTCTGGGCCAGCTTTAGCTCTGAGGCTTGGCTCCAGCTCTGAGGCCTCGGCTGCTGAAAGCAGGTATCTGGTTTCTTTGGGTTCTATAATCGAAACACTGTTTCAACTTCAGCTCTGAGATCCCGGCTGGCTGAAAGCGGGTTTCTGGGGTTTTGTTTAGCTTCTATATTTGTAACAATGTTTCAAACTGCAAGCTCAGAGGCCAGCAGCAGCAGGCGGGGAACATTGGCTTCCTCCGTCACTGAAGCAAGCAAGCCTCCTGTTCACTTCAAGCTGCCTGGCTGCCAGCCGCCATCTTGGCTGGCAGTTAATTTGCATATCGCCCTGATTAGCCAATGGGAAGGGTAGCGGAGGTACGGCTAATTACCATGTTTCTCTTTTATTAGATAGGATATATAGATTATTGTAGTAATGCCACTTAAGGCTGTCTCCTGCCTGCCCGTCCCCCTCTCACCACCCCCCCCTCAGGTCCAGGATCTAACCCAAGATCATAAACTGCTTTTAATTGTCCTTTTAAAGACCTCCTTTAATCTGGAGTAGTTCCTCAGCCTTAATTTGTTTTTCCAACCTTGGCATTTTGGAAGAGTCCAGGCTGTTATCTTGTAGAATGTCCCTCAGATGAGCTTGCCTGATGTCCCCTCGTGATTAAGCTCAGATTGGGCATTTTTAGCAGAAACATCACAGAAGTGAGCTGTGTTCTTCTCAATACTTAGTACTGTACCTTGATAAACTGTCAGCTATCCCAATCATGGTGAGTTAACTTTGACTATTCAATTAAGTTGGTGTCCTAGTTTCTTCACTGCAAAGTTACCGTTTTAAAAATTATTATTTTTTTAATCATCACCTGAGGACATTTAAAATATATATATTTTTATTGATTTCAGAGAGGAAGGGAGAGGGAGAGAGAGAGATAGAAACATCAATGATGAGAGAGAATCATTGATTGGCTGCCTGCTGCTCACCCCCCACTGGGGATTGAGCCCACCACTCAGGCATATGCCCTGACCAGGAATCAAACCCCAGGGTCGATGCTTAACCACTGAGCAACATCCTGCTTGACTGAGGACATAATTTCCATTATATTTTTAAAGAGCGTGGAGGAGAGGGAGGAGCGGGGGAGAGAGAGAAAGAGAGAGAGAAAAAAAATTGATGTGTGAGAGACACATCAATTGGTTGCCTCCAGCATGAGCCTAGACTAGGCTTAGGATTGAACCAGTAACCAAGGTATATGCCCTTGGCCAGGATTTGAACCTGAGATCCTTGATCCTCGGACCGAGGCTCTAACCACTGGGCAACTGGCCAGGGTGACCATGTTTTTCCAATTTTTAATTAATAAATATTTGTGGGACATTATTTTGAGGTCACTTAAATATTCTGTTCCTCATCAAACATCTGGTCTCATACTTTAAAAAAACAATAATAGAGCTTTGCCTTGACTGGTGTAGCTCAGTGGGTTGAGCATCGTCCTATGTACCAGAAGGTCACCAGTTTGATTACTGGTCAGGCTTTGGGCTCAATCCCTGGTGCGGGGCATGCAGGAAGCAGCCAATTGATGTTTCTCTTTCCCATCGATGTTTTTTTCTCTCTCTCTTTTCCTCTCTCTTCTTCTCTCTCAAAAAATCAATAAAAATATATTTCATAATTGTAATAATAATAGAGCTTTAAGCACTTTCTGATCTCTTTTTGATGATTGGGGATTCAAGTTGTATAGTTATTTTTGGGTCAGGTCTCTGCCTGTCTTCTGCATTCTGGGAAATTTTATCACCTTTTATTTAAAATTCTCCAAATGCATTTTAAAAAAACGTAAGCAGTCATTATGAATGCCAATAAGTCTTCCTCCGTTCATTTTAACAAGCATGCTAGTGTTGTTTAATGGATTGCAATAACTTCAGATTTCTCTAAGGACACCAACGGGGTCCATTACATTATCTTTTTACCTCCAAGGCCTTTTTTTCCTACTTGTATATCTTGGTCCTCTGCTTTGATGTGGCAGGCTTTCCTCAAATGCTTGGCAAGCCTTGCTGGTGTGCATTTCTAAGAAGGCGGCAACGCAAAGGCTCTCGGGGACTTGTGAGAACTTGCTGGAGGTTTTCTGACTGGAGTGGGAGGGCCGTCATGGTGCTGGAGGAGCTCTGAGGAGAGATTTATGTCGGGCAGGAGCTCCCACCCTCACTGTGCTCACTGTCTCCACAGAGTTTGCTTAATTGCTTTAGAGACGAGCACTCACATCATAGCCTGCCCTTCTGTGTGATAGAAAGGCGTCTGGGAGGGACGTTCAACAAGAACCTACATTTACAGCCCATTTCTGACTCGAGTCCTTTATCCCGCTCTCATTTCCCCAGCAGGAACGTCTGAGAACTCTGTGAGAAAAATAGATTCTCTCTCTCCCTGCAGCCTCCTCCTCGCACATTCATATTTGCTGCTTTCTCCAATATGCTTCACCAGTTAACTCTTGGCCAGCATTTTCCATCATCCTGAAATTGGTTGACTCTAGTTCACTGATAAATGAATCCCCACCTTTTAGATGCCGATATATAATTTTTAATCCTCACCCGAGGATACGTTTTTCATACATTCTAGAGAGAGAGGAAGGGAGAGAGAGAAACACCGATTGGCTGCCTACCACATGCACCACCACCAGGAAGTGAACTGGCAATGCCCAACCAAAGGTGCCATGCCAGCTGGGGCATTACTTTTCCATTTTCTAGGTGAGGCTGTCTATGCAGCAAAATTGACCCTTTTGAAACACAGCTCAGAAATCCTTAAATATTTTCATGATTTCCTGTTAGATAAAAATCAAAGTTAAGGGCCAAGAGACATATGAAAACATGCTCAAAATCAATGATCCGAGAGATGCAAATCAAAACAACAATGAGGTGCTACCTCACACCTGTCAGAATGGCTATCATCAACAAATCAACAAACGACAAGTGCTGGAGAGGATGTGGAGAAAAAGGAACCCTCGTGCACTGCTGGTGGGAATGCAGACTGGTGCAGCCACTTTTTTTTCCTCAAAAAAGTTAAAAATGGAACATCCATTTGACCCAGTAATCTAGAACTATATACCGAGAAATCAGAAACACCAATCAGAAAGGATATATGCACCCCTATGTTCATAGCAGCACAATTTACAATAGCCAAGATTGGGAAACAGCCTAAATGCCCGTCAGTAGATGAGTGGATTAAAAACTGTGGTACATCTACACAATGGAATACTACGCTGCTATAAAAAAGAAGGAACTTTTACTATTTGCAACAGCATGGGTGGAACTGGAGAGTATTATGCTAAGCGAAATAGCCAGTTGGAGAAAGATAAATACCACATGATCTCACTCATATGTGGGATATAATGATCAACATAAAGTGATGAACAAAAATGGATCCAGAGACAAGGTGGCCCTGAGTAGACCATCCAACCTCAGGGAGAAGGCATGGAGAGGGGGAGGGTTAGAGATCAACCAAAGGACTTGTATGCATGCATATTAGCATGACCAATGGACACAGACACTGGGGCGGTGGGGGCTTGCCCTCAGAGGTGGGAATGGCTGGAGGGGTTAGTGGGGGAAAAAAGAGACATGTAATACTTTAAACAACAAAAAAGAAAAAAATCAAAGTTAAGATTCCTTCGTTTGGAAGACACTAAAATTTTATTTATTTATTTATTTATTTATTTATTTATTTATGAGAGAGAGAAAAACACACGCGATCTGTCGTTCCACTTATTTATGCACTCATTGGTTGATTCTTGTATGTGTGCTGACCAGGATCGAACCTGAAACCTTGGTGAATCAGGATGACTCTCTAAGCCACCGAGCTACCCAGCCAGGACTATTAAGACACTTTAACGCCCAGCTCCCTACACCTCTCTCACCTTGTCTTACATTCTTGGCTCCAGCAACACTGACGTTTTCTCAGTCCCTTCAAACATAATAATTTTGTTCTTTTTAAAAAAATATATATTTTATTGATATTTTACAGAGAGGAAGGGAGAGGGATAGAGAGTTAGAAACATCGATGAGAAAGAAACATCGATCAGCTGCCGCCTGCACACTCCCCACTGGGGATGTGCCCGCAACCAAGGTACATGCCCTTGACTGGAATCGAACCTGGGACCCTTGAGTCCACAGGCCAACGCTCCATCCGCTGAGCCAAACCAGTTAGGGCTAATTTTGTTCTTAATATTACGTATTCTAAATAAAATTCTGGTTTCAAATGCAACAATAAGAATATTTAACTCTTGGGCAGAATCACCCAATTTACACCATTTGTGTTTCATAGCTTATACAAACATACATGCTTACCAGAACAATGGAAATGCTGTGCCAGACTCAGCTGCTTTTATTTCACTTCTTGATATGCACGCATTCTATCAGCATGGCTTACTGATGAATAAGGAAGGAAATGAAATAATTACTACTACTTATCATAATGTTAATCTTAATAATAACCACCACTGCTAATAATTCATATGAAATAATTACTGATGAATAAGGAATGAAATGAATTTTGAGTTGCCCTATCTCAGAACAAGTGGCTGGTTAACACAGGAAAGTAACATGAGTAAGAAGTGATAGGATAGGGTTCTCCAGCCACTTGCGTTTCTGAGAATGCTACTGGCCTCTTTCTGCTTTTGAAACAGGTTCTGGTTTGAATAGGAACCATGACCCCTAGGGACTATCAGAGCTCACCCTTCCTCGGGCGTGGAGGTAGCTCACTTTCTTTGCTCTTGCAGTGAGTCCACTAGAATTCTGGGTCCAAAGCCTCCTGAACACTGTATGCAAATGAGGGCGGCAAGAAATGGCAGTCACATGGTGCTTATCTGCTCTGCTCATGCACAGGCTCCATCATCCTTAGATTTCTTATACAAAACACAAGTTCAAAGATGAAATTATTAAGAATTTCAAAGGGGTGACAGCAGAGCACTAAACCAAGCCTGGGGCCCTTCTGAAGATGGCGTCTTGTGAAACTGCAGAGTTCACACGCCTGAAATTGCCGCTCTCTGGAGGTCCTCCAATTACTGTGGTTCTTTTTAGAATTTGAGGCACTTAGTGCCTATTTGTCCCATTTTGGGGTCAAATCTCCAAATCTGGTACACCAGGAATTTCCCATGCAATTTCTGTTATACTTGCTTGGCAAAGTCTGCTGATTATCCCCTCTTCTCTGATAATGAAATTTCTAATATTCAACTGGGGTCTCCTAGAATAAAGACTACATTTCCCAGACTTCCTTGCAGCTAATGTGGTACATGATGCTCTGGCCAATGGGACGGAGATGGAAGTATCCTATTCTTTAGAGACTCTTCATAAGAGTCTTAAGTGTCTTAAGTGTGAACTCTTCTTTAGAGACTCTGGGTATCCCTTTCACTTTTTCATTTCTTCTTGGAGTGTAAAACTGGCTGCTTGCATCTTGAGGCTAAGACCAAGCAAAGTGGGGTCAAAAACAGAGGAAACCTGTGTTCTGACAACAGAACCTGGACCACCGCCCTGACGAAATTGTTTTGGGCTTAGTGCATTAGCAGCTAAACCTAACCCTAATAGACATAACTTTTTTTTTGTAGTTGTCTTTCCCAATAGACTAAGCCCCATGAGGACAAGAACCCATCAGCCCTGACTGCCCTGTTCACCATTGTACTATAAACACCCAAGACAGTGTCCCACACACTGTGTTTAATAACCGAATAGATGAATAAATGAGGTGAGAAAACTGAGGGCCAGAGCAGTTGATTAACCTGCCCAAGGTCACACTGGGTACCTGGTAGGAGGCAGTTTGATTCCAGGTCTACCTGCCCTCAAGAGTCATGCCCCTAATACTCTACTCCATTGACCAGGCTAACTCTCAGGGCAGCCCTCTTCCCGTTTTTCTTGGGTCTGACACGATTGAATGACTTGCAGTTCCCCTAAACACTTCTTGCTGTTTCATTTCTTTGGGTTTTTGCAAAGCTGTTCCTTCTGCCTAGAATGCCTCACTCACCCCTCCCCACCTGGCCTTCTCAGCCTGGTGAGCACCAGCACATCTTTCAAAACCCAGCTCACATGTCACCTGTACCTTCCAGGAAGAATTGGCCTTTCCTTCCTCTTTGCTCCTACTATATTCTGTACGATGTCTATCAACCTACAGATAATATTTTACTCTACGACAAATTACAACAGATGTACAGTGTTGTGCTCCAACTGTAATCTCTCCATAGGCCAGAGCTAGGCTTTATTTATCTCTGAATTCCAAGGACCAGAAACACAGTAAGTGAAGTATTTGTTGAATTGTTAGGATCCTGATAGAAATTTATAGATAAGGAAATTGATCTTAAGACAATATTAGCCTGGCCTATGTGGCTCAGTGGTTGAGCATTGACCTATGAACCAGGAGGTCACAGTTCCCCGTTAGGGCACATGACCGGGTTATGGGCTCCATCCCCAGTGTGGGGCATGCAGGGGGCAGCCAATTGATGATTCTCTCTCATCATTGATCTTTCTATTGTTCCCTCTCCTTTCTTCTCTAAAATCAATCAATCAATCAATATCCTATATAATAAAAGCCTAATATGCTAAGTGTCTGACCATTCATTCAACCGTTCGACCAGTCGTTATGACGTGAACTGACCACCAGGGGGCAGATGCTCCAACCAGTAAGTTAGTTTGCTGCTAGGGTCCGGCCGATTGGGTCTGGGCGAGAAGGGCCGGACACGCCATGGAGCCCTCCCTCGGTCTCTCCCTGGCCCTGATCGTGCACCAGTGGGGTCCCTTGGCCTGGCTTGCACCCTCTTGCAATCTGGGAACTCCTGGGGGATGTCAAAGAGTCGGTTTCAGCCTGAGCCCCACAGGCCAGGCCAAGGGACCCCACTGGTGCATGAATCCATGCACAAATCTAATTGGGGCAAGAATGCAGGTCTCCTGGCCTCAATTTTTGTATCTGTTTGCTAGCGCTGCCCTAACAAAGTACCACAAAGTGGTTGTTTTATTTATTTATTTTAAAAAATATATTGTATTGATTTTTTACAGAGAGGAAGGGAGAGGGATACAGAGTTAGAAACATCAATGAGAGAGAAACATCGATCAGCTGTCTTCTGCACACCCCCTACTGGGGATGTGCCCGCAACCAAGGTACATGCCCTTGACTGGAATCAAACCTGGGACCCTTCAGTCCGCAGGCCGACGCTCTATCCACTGAGCCAAACTGGTCAGGGCACAAAGCGGTTGTTTTAAACAACACAAATGCATTGTCTGAGAGTTTTGGAAGCCAGAAGTCTGAGATCACGGTGTCAATAGGGTTGGTTCCTTCTCAGGGCTACGAGGAAGAATCTGGTCTGTGCCTCTTCCCTGCCTCCTGGAGGTTTTCAGGCAATCTTCAGTGATACTTGGCTTATGGAGTCAGCACCCCAATCTTCCCTTCAGCTTCATATGATGCTCTCCCTGTGCGCACACCTGTCTCCGAATTTCCCTAATCATCTCACTTTAACTTGATTACCTCTGTGAAGACCCTGTGTCCAAAGAAGGTCACATTTTGAGGTAGTGGGGGTCACATCTTCAACATATGAATTTTAGGAAGACACAGTTTAGCCTATAACAGTTTCTTAACTGCAAAATGAAGGCCTCTGCCTGGGTGGTTGTTAAGGTCACTTCTGCCTCCATGCGCAGGAAGAGGAAGTGGCTGGCCCAAGGCCACATAAATAGTGGCTGGAGTGGGGATTCCAAACCCTGAGCTTTTAATCCAGACAGATTTACGATGCCCAGTTCACGGGAGGGAGCCTTCCTTCATGGGCTCCCTCTGTTCTGGGGTCAGCCCTCGGCCATGTCTCTTGTCCTTGCAGCTGTTCTCGGCCTCCTCCCTCCCTTATCCTCTGGCGGAGCTTTCTGTACCATTCTCTGCTGCAGCAGTGAGGCCCTGGGCAGGAGCCCGTCAGCTGCCTGTCTGTCCTACCCTCAGACCCAGCAGGGAAACAGTGAAGCCCACAGCTTCTCCATAAATATTTGTTTTATGAATGTATGCTGGGTGGATGAGGCTGGGTTGCTGAAATCCTCAGACTGAGGATTCCGCGTTGAAATCCACAGTGAAGGGAATTTGTGCCTCACCCCCTGTGCCGGGGGCAGGACTCCTCTAGGCCTCTTCCGAGCCAGGCACCTGAGCAGTGAATGGGTGATGGCTGAGGACTCATCTGTATGGGTGGGCCCCTGGCACCCTCACAGACTCCCAAACACCCCAGAGCAATGCTGCCAGAATTATAGGTGTGACCAGGGTCACTACCCATCGCTAAACTTTAATTTTACCATATGTAAGAATACAGACAAAAGTACTTATCTCTTACCATTGTAATAAATAGTTAACAGTCACTGGGCTCTTCCTAGGGGTCAGGAATTATACTAAACCTGGGGTTGGCACACTTTTTCTGTGAAGGGCCAGATAGTAAAGATTTTAAGAGTTGCAGGCAAAGAGCCAAAATTGAAGCTATCATGTAGGTACTTATGTAACATAAGAGAAAGCAAATTTCCACTAATTTTTTAATGGGATTATAAATGTAAAAACCGTTGTCAGCTCCTGAGCCGCATAAAAATCCACAGCAGGCCAGATTCGGCCCGTGGGCTGAAATTGGTTGACCCCTGTTCTAAACACATTAAGTGTAATGAATGGCTCAATTACTCTTCTTGCGAATAGGATGAGGTGTGTGCTACCTTATCCTTGTTTTAGATGAGGAAACCAAGTCCTAGAAAGGTTAAGTAAGTTGCCCCAATTCACACAATTTGAATTGGTGGAGCTGGAATTTGAACCCAGGCAATTGTTTCTGGAGTATGTCAGCTTAACTCCTTGTTGTCCAACAAACCTAATGCACATGGAGGACTTGGCACTTATATATACTTATATATATGATTTCTTCCCTTTCTCCTCTCAGCGGTGCCAGACTGGTAAAAAGATATTTCCAATGCAGGCTAATAAGTACAAAGCGAGAGGAAAGCACAAAAGACTTAGGGAGCAAAAGGTCCCCCAACATTTCCAGTTTCATGCCCATTACCTCCCCATAACGCTGTGACTCAGTGAGAGCGGATTTTATTATCTCTCTCTTCTACAAATGCAAAGTGAAAACTCAGAGAGGTGAGGTGACTTGCCCAAGGTCACACAGCAAGTGTATGGCACAGCCAGGATTAGGGCACCAGTCTCCTGAACTTGCCTAGGGTGCATCTCCCATCACAATGTCCTTCAGGCTCAGTCCAGGACTGTGACCTCCTCTGCTGGTGAACACGTTATCCAGGGCCTGGCCTGTAGAGAACAGCACGTGTGATCCTGGGTTATGCATCAAATCCCCGAATGTTAGAGCCTTGGAGGTGGTAAGTGGTAAGTCCTAGAGAAACCATGCGGGAGTCCTCCTACTTCCAGTATTCCTCTGAGTTCCGGGCATTGCTGGCTGCTCCCATTATTCCATTTAATTCCACAAAAGACTTCAGGACCTTTCACTTACTCATCTGTGGGTGTAACAGTAAGTCTCAGTGAAAGGAGCAAAGACTGCTCCTGCCAATCCTGACTCAACACTTACCAGCTCTATGACCCTGATCAAGTTGCTGCACCTTTCTGGGTCTTACTTTCCTTTGTAGGAAAATGGGATAATAACACCTATCTTAACAGCTGTTGGAAGGATCAAAAATAATACATTTTTTGTTTGTTTGTTTGCTTTTTTAATCTTCACCCGAGGATATTTTTCCATTGATTTTTAGAGAGCTTGGAAGAAGGAGGGAAAGACAGAGAAATATCCATGTGAGAGAAACATCCATTGGTTGCCTCCTGCACGTGCCCTGACCGGGGCCCAGGCCGTGAAGGAGCCTGCAACTGAGGTACGTGCCCTTGACCAGTCCTTAGTCTGACACTCTACTAGGTGTACTGGTTAATAATGCGGATTTTGTAATCAAAGAAAACACGGTAATTTCAAGAGAAACATCAAAAGTGCTTTATTCAAAGTAATGTCCATCGCTAGCTACCCATTTCCCCATCTTTCAGGCAATTTGTGGATACCGTCCCAATAGAACTTTTCTTGTTTTGAGGCAAACCATTCAGGGACCCAATTTTCCACTTCTCCGTACGTTTTGAAGTGCTGCTCAGAAAGCGCGTGTGCCATCGATAGGAACAAGTGGTAATCTGAAGGAGCAAGGTCTGGAGAATACAGCGGGTGGGTTAATACTTCCCAGGCAAGATCTTTTAACGTGTCGTTAACTGGTTTTGAAGTGTGAGATGGTGCGTCATCATGAAGCAAAATTACTTTGCCGTGTCTTCTGGCCCGTTCTGGTCATTTTACAATCAAAGTGTGGTTCAAATTGACCTGGATGTTCTTTGTCTTTCACATCGAAATCATCACTTTTAAAGTGTTTAAACCAGCGTTCACAAGTATCTTGAGGTGGAGCATGTTCGCCATAAGCTTCCCGAAGTATATGATAACTTTCAGCAGCACTTTTCTTCAAAATAAAGTAATGAATTAAAACCTCACGCAAATGTTCTTTTTTTGGCACGAAATTCGACATTTTTTTAAAAACATATTTTATTGATTTTTTACAGAGAGGAAGGGAGAGAGATAATGAGTCAGAAACAACAATGAGAGAGAAACATCGATCAGCTGCCTCCTGCAGCACCCCCCCACTGGGGATGTGCCGGCAACCAAGGTACATGCCCTTGACTGGAATGGAACCTGGGACCTTTCAGTCCACAGGCCGACGCTCTATCCACTGAGCCAAACTGGTTAGGGTGAAATTTGACATTTTTAAGCATAGAGATATCGATGATGTTAACACCTTCAGAATATTTGACATATGAAGTTTTGAAACTGTTGTCAATACAACCAAATAGCATACACATCAAATCACATATATATCAACAACAGTGTAACTCCATCTATTGAAAAAAAATCCGCATTATTAACTGGTACAACTAGTATCCACTGAGCCAAACTGGCTAGGGCCAAAATAATATTTGTATGTCAAGTTGTTCTCAGTGGTTACCACTAAGGGACAGAATTATGGGGGACAGGAACGTTTTATAGACTCCTATAATTGTAAATATTTTATAATAGTCATATATTACTTTGTAGGTAGGAAAATATGTAGGGATGAATATCATATAAGCACATATATAGGCTAAGTGCATATAGTAAGCACTGAATTTACTTGTTTGTTTATATATTTATTCAACAAACAGATAGGGAGCCACCTCCTGTCTACCAGGCTCTAGCTACAGAATGGTACCTGGGATGGGAGCCCTACGGAAGTTCCCAGTGTGATTCACTGGGTGAGGGGGGGAGTGAAGTGCTGTGTGCAGGTGGCAGGGCCAGTTGGGGAGTGTGAGCCTCTAATTGTCAGTTAAAGGTGATGGAGACACAGGGGGAGGCAGGCACCCAGAACAAAGGGTAGATTTTATGGATTAGATCTTGCCAGAGGGCAGACCAGGAAGGTAGTTTCCCACATCGAACTGATTTTTTTGCAGGATTAGAAGGAAAGAGTTCTTTGTTTGAGGATGGCTCACTATGTGTCAACCTCTCTAGCAGGAAAGTCAGGGCCATGATATTTAAGCCCCAGCAAGTCGTCCTGGTTGGGAGGAACAACTCTCAGAGAGGCTGGGCTGTGGCCCAGATGGAGTCGAGCTTCCTTACAGATTTAATTGTTAAACCTAAAGCCATCAAAGTTCAGGAAGAAAATATGAGAATACGTTTATAATGTGGGGTTCAGGAAAGTGTTCCTAACAAACACAAAACCATGATGTAAAAGATTGATTCATTTAATGAGGAAAAAAAAATTAGAAGTGTGTATTGCAAGAGCCCAAAACTAAGTTTTAAAAATGACATATTGTGCCCTACCTGGTTTGGCTCAGTGCATAGAGCATTGGCCTACAGACTGAAGGGTCCTGGGTTCAATTCTGGTCAAGGGCACATGCCCAGGTTGTGGGCTCGATCGCCAGTAGGGGCCGTGCAGGAGGCAGCTGATCAATGATTCCCTCTCATCATTGATGTTTCTATCTCTCCCTCTCCCTTCTTCTCTGAAAGCAATAAAAATATATATGTATTTTTAAAAATGACATATATTTATAAAATATATGTGATATACACAGTGTAAGCACAGCTCACCTAAAAACAAATGACAATAACAAATAAAGAAAACAAATAGGCAATTCACGAAAGAAATGGCTGAGGAGGAGGGAAGTCAATGGGGGGAAATGGAGACATATAATACTATATGTAATACTTTAAACAATAAAAAATTAATTAATAACCTGTCAAAATGTTAATGGAATGACTCCATTTGTAAATCATTATTTACCAAAAAAAAAAAATTATTTGGATTTCAAAAGTGTTTTAAATAGATGTCTTATATTTGGTTTGTTTAAGAAACAGTCTGTTCCAGAAAGTCTATGACTAATAAATGAAAAACTAAAACACACTCACAAACACACACACAAAAGAAATGGCTGAGGAACATAAAAAGATGTTTAGAACCCCTACTGTGCAAAGTGATGAAAAATCCAATGAAAGAATACATTTATTTATATATGTTTAAATAAAAATTATATATATATTTTAAATTATATATATTTAAGGTGTACAATATGATGATTTGATATACATATTCATAGTGAAGTGATTACTATAGTCAAGCTAATTAACATCATCTCCTCATGTAGTTACCGTTTTTTGTGTGTGTATGATGTGTGTACCTGAAATCTACTCTCTTAGCATACACACACACGCTCACACACACACACACACACACACACACACATTTGTTGTTGTTAATCCTCACCCAAGGATATATTTTTCCCCATTGATTTTTATTTTTATTTATTTATTTTTAATTAAATCTTTATTGTTCAGATTATTACAGTTGTTCCTCTTTTTCCCCCCCATAGCTCCCCTCCACCCGGTTCCCACCCCACCCTCTGCCCTTAACCCCCCCCCCCCACTGTCCTCATCCATAGGTGTACGATTTTTGTCCAGTATCTTCCCGCACCCCCACACCCCTTTCCCCCCGAGAATAGTCAGTCCACTCCCTTTCTATGCCCCTGATTTTATTATATTCACCAGTTTATTCTGTTCATCAGATTTTTTATTCACTTGATTTTTAGATTCACTTGTTGATAGATATGTATTTGTTGTTCATAATTTTTATCTTTACTTTTTTCTTCTTCGTCCTCTTCTTAAAGAATACATTTCAGCATTTCATATAATGCTGGCTTGGTGGTGATGAACTCCTTTAGCTTTTTCTTATCTGTGAAGCTCTTTATCTGACCTTCAATTCTGAATGATAGCTTTGCAGGGTAAAGTAATCTTGGTTGTAGATTCTTGCTATTCATCACTTTGAATATTTCTTGCCACTCCCTTCTGGCCTGCATAGTTTCTGTTGAGAAATCAGCTGACAGTCGTATGGGTACTCCCTTGTAGGTAACTGACTTTTTTTCTCTTGTTGCTTTTAAGATTCTCTCTTTGTCTTTTGCTCTTGGCATTTTAATTATGATGTGTCTTGGTGTGGTCCTCTTTGGATTCCTTTTGTTTGGGGTTCTCTGGGCTTCCTGGACTTGTATGTCTATTTCTTTCACCAGGTAGGGGAAGTTTTCTGTCATTATTTCTTCAAATAGGTTTTCAATATCTTGCTCTCTCTCTCTCTTCTTCTGGCACCCCCATAATTCGGATGTTGGTACGCTTGAAGTTGTCCCAGAGGCTCCTTACACTATCTTCATATTTTTGGATTCTTTTTTCATTTTGTTTTTCCGGTTGGGTGTTTTTTGCTTCTTCGTATTTCAAATCTTTGACTTGATTCTTGCGATCCTCTAGTCTGCTGTTGGAACTCTGTATAATATTCTTTATTTCAGTCAGTGTGCTTAATTTCTAGTTGGTCCTTTTTCATATCCTCGAGGGTCTCACTAGATTTCCTGAGGATCTCACTAAATTTATCGGCGGTTTCTAGAAAATTCTTGAAAAACCTTAAAAGTGTGGTTTTGAACTCTATATCCAGTAGTTTGCTTTCCTCCATTTCTGTCATTTGTGACCTGTTTCTTTGTCTCTGCATTTTTTATGCTTCCCTGTGTTGATAGAGTGGCTTTCTGTGCTAGGTGTCCTATAGGGCCCAGTGGCTCAGCCTCCCCAATTACCTGAGGTGAACACTCTTGGTGCACCTCTTTGTGGGCTTTGTGCACAGTCTTGTCGTAGTTAAGCCTTGATTGTTGTAGGTATCACTGGGAGGAATCGACCTCCAGGCCAATTGTCTGTGAGAATCAGCTGTGTCTGCAATGGGAGAACTTCTGTGCTGGAGACACCCTTCTGGGGCAAGACTTGCTTCAGTGGGGCTTTGGTGCTCACTGAGTCTGCCCCCTGAGTGTGTCCCTTATGGATCTGAGGAGTTGTAATCTGGATGGTCCCACTCTGACCACTGGGTACACTGGATCTTGGATCTCTAAGGAGGTGCTAATTTAGCCTCTGCCTGAGGCTACCCAGCAGGAGCTACGGAGAGATCTGCAGAGTCCTCTTCTTTGGGGTTTGGAGGTGCCTAGATGAGGCCCAGCTGTGAAGCAATGCAAGCTGCTGTGGGGCCTTGGGCCTTCTTTTGGAAGTTCTGGGTCTCTCTGACCCAGCTGCAGTTTGTTAGGTAATTTTCAGATTGCAAAGGGCCAGGCCTTTCATATGGAAAAGCCTCTGTGCACAGCTTGGGTGGGGTGGGGTCTCAGGGAATCAACAGGGCGGAGCAAACAGCTATGGCTGATCCTCAGTCCTACCCTAAGAGGCCCCAGGTCTCAGTGTCTCAGTAATTGCTGCAAGCACCTCTGAGAGAAAACCGCCCTCGAGTTCCGACCAATGCCAGACAGTCCAGTTTCTCCTTGTATGAGTCTGGATCCCCAGAGACTCGCCCGGAACTGGAGTTCAGAGCAGTCAGGAGCTTGAGACTCCCTTCCGATTGAAAAAGACAACCATGTCCTCAGTTGCCAGCCCTTTCCACATGCGCCTTCGTACCTCTGCACTTTACTTTCACACCTCCTCTGAGTCTCAGGGTGCTTTTCTCTTTCCTTTTAAAAGCATAAATGTTCTCCTATATAATAAAGAGGTAATATGCAAATTAACCCTCACGCCAGCCTTCCTGTGGTTCTGGATGATGTTCCTTTTGTCTTTTAGTTGTATTTTTGAAGTGGTTGTGCGAGGCAGCAATTTCCGGTGTTTACCTATGCCGCCATCTTGGTTTCTCCTTATTTATTTATTTTTTAACATACATATTTTTATTGATTTCAGAGAGGAAAGGAGAGGGATAGAGAGAGAGAAACATCAATGATGAGAGAGAATCATTGGCTGCCTCCTGCACGCCCCCCACTGGGGACCAAGCCCACAGTCCAGGCATGTGCTTTTGACCAGAATCGAACCCGGGATCCTTCAGTCAACAGGCTGACGCTCTATCCACTGAGCCAAATAGGCTAGGGCTCCCCACTGATTTTTAGAGAGAGTAGAAGGGAGGGGAGGAGGGAGAGAGAGAGAGAAACATCCATGTGAGAGAGACACATTGATAGGTTGCCTCCCTGCACACCCCCAACCAGGGCAGGGATTCTGCAACCCGGGTACTTGCCCTTGACTGGGAGGTGAACCCTCAATCCCTTGGTCCTTGAGCTGATGCTCTAACCACTGAGCAAACATTCCAGGCTCTTAGCATATTTTAGTGATCAATACAGTATTATTATTAAGTATAGTCAGTCATTATGCCAGTACATTAGACCTCTAAACTTAATTCAATTAAAATCTCCCCATATAAGTGAGATCATGGTACTTGTCTTTCTCTGTCTGGCTTATTTCACTTAGCATATAGCAAATGTCCTCCAGGTTCACCCATGTTGTCACAAATGGCCGGATTTCCTTCTTTCTCATAGCTGAAGACATCCATTCATCTGTCAGCGGGTACTTGGCTGTTTCCATATCTTGGCTATTGTGAATGATCCTCCAAAGAACATGGGAGTGCAAATATCTCGGAGAACCTGATTTCATTTCCTCTGGATAAGTACCCAGAAGTGGGATTGCTGGATCATCTGGTAGTACTACTTTTTAATTTTTTTTTTTTTTTTTACTTTTTAATTTTTTGAGGAATCTCCATACTGTTTTCCATAATGATGGTGACTTTACTTTTAATATATTTTTTATTGATTTTAGAGAGAGAGGAAAGAGAGGAAGAGAGAGGTAGAAACATCCATGATGAGAGAGAATCATGGATGCCCTTCACTGGGGATCGAGCCCACAACCTGGGCATGTGTCCTGACTGGGAATCAAACCATGACCTCCTGGTTCATAGGTCGATGCTCCACCACTGACCCACACCTGCCAGGCAATGGTGAGTTTTTAAAAATTTGTTTGAAATATTTATTAGCACATACTAGAATTATAACTTTAAAAAGAATTTTAAAAGCATAAATGTTCTCCTATATAATAAAGAGGTAATATGCAAATTAACCCTCACGCCATAACACTGTCATAAGATGGCAGCGTGCACAGCAGGGGTGGGGCTGGCTGCTTTGTGCGCCTGCCGCTGCAGTTCCCTCAGACCCGCGGGAGGGTAGGAGGTCAAGCGGCTGCTCCACATGGCTTCCCCGGAGTTCCCTCAGCCCCTCCGGGGGGCAGGTCCCAGCTGCTGCTCCACACAGCTTCCACTGGGGTGACCAGGCCAGAAGGAGAGGGCAGTTGGGGGCTATCAGGCCGGCAGGGGAGCAGTTAGGGAGTGATCAGGCCGGCAGGGGAGCAGTTAGGGGCAATCAGGCAGGCAGGCAAGCAGTTAGGAGCCAGCAGTCCTGGATTGTGAGAGGGATGTCCCTGGGGGATTGGGCCTAAATCGGTAGTTGGACATCTCCCAAGGGGTCCCAGATTGGAGAGGGTGAAGGCTGGGCTGAGGGACACCTCCCGCCCAGTGCACAAATTTCATGCACCAGGCCTCTAGTTTTAAAATAAAAGCACTAAAGAGAAAATTTTAGCAGCTGCCTATATCACCAAGGTCTGCTTTCTGTTTTTGTTTTGTTTTTTTTCTCTTCTCCCTTCTCTTCTTTGTTTTTTCTATTCTTCTTCTTACTTTTAAATCCACTATTATTTTAAAATATATTTTTATTGATTTCAGAGAGGAAGGGAGAGGGAGAGTGAGATAGAAACATCAATGATGAGAGAGAATCGCTGATCTGCTGCCTCCTGCACACACCACACTGGGGATTGAGCTCACAACCTGGGCATGTGCCCTGACCAGGAATTGAACTGTGACCTCCTGGTTCATAGGTCGACGCTCAACCACTGAGCCATGCTGGCCGGGCTCCACTATTATTTTTTTTAAACTTTTTTTTAAAACTCATAAGAACTTTACCATGTTTGTGCAGTGAGGGGCCCTAAAACTTAGTGGTGGCAAACTGCTTGGGTTCAAATTCCAACTCTGTGATTTGATTGATTGATTGATTTAGTGAGACAGGGCAAGAGAGAGAAAGAGAGGGTGAGATACATCCACTTGCTGTTCCACTTATTTATGCATTCATTGATTGCTTCTGGTATGTTTCTTCTATGTGTCCTCACCCGGGATCAAACCCATAACCTTGGCACATTAGGACAATGCTCTAACCAACTGAGAGCTACCCGACCAGAGACTCTAACTCTGCTATGCACTAGCTGTGTGACTTTAGTAGCTTTCTTAACTTTTTTCTCTGTAAAATGATAATAATAGCAACTCCCTCCTAGGGTTGTGGTCAGGATGAAATTCATTAATATGCATCAGGCCTGTAGGGCAGTGCTTGGCACAGTTTTATAAATGAAGAAATGAAGGTAAGCCATAGGGATCCAAGCCCATATCCATTGGCGTGGCTTCAGAGCCCGAGTGTTCAAAGCCTTCCCCCCACTCCACCCTCCCTGCCACAGCCCTATTTTGGGAGTCCACCTTTGGCTTGGACTGTGGGGCAGCTTGGGGAGGTGGAGCTGGGAGAAGCTCCCCTCATGGTCCTTCCTGTGTTGCTTCAGCTGGTGAGCACAGCAGTGTTTTCCTTAATTAAGCAGAAGACACTCTTAGGAAAACTAGAAGCGGATCCCCCGCACTACAAAACCCTCAGAATTTTTATGCTGGTTGTAAAATTAACGTGTGCAAGACCTAGGAGGGTCTCGGGGTCGTGCGTTTTGTGGGGGACTCATTTCCGTCTTGGCCTGAGGATCTGCAGCTCTTTCTGCTAAGATAGCAGCCGGGGGAGGTGGGCTGGCGGATACCCCGCAGGTCAGGGTCCCATTAACCGCCCCTGCAGGATGGCCTGGCCCAGAGGCAAAGAAGTGAAAGAGGGCTCCCTTGGAAAAGTTGCTTTGAAAATTGTGTTTTTAAAATATTGTCATTGTTTTGCTTCAAAAACATGTTATTAGATGCTTATAGAAAAAGAGCAGATGAAAATTCATTTATTTATTTTTTTAGTGCAGTCACAGAGGGAATGTGGCAAAGCCCAAGGCTTTCTTTGTGCTGCCCCTACACGTAATGCCCCACCCCCTCACTCCTCCACTCCTCTCCTTTCCCCACCCCTCACCAGGTGTGCCGGAGCTCTGGGGCCTGGGGGTAAAGCCTGCAGTGAGGTAAGAGGCTAGGGCCACCTGGTTGAACTGGATCTGCTCTTATTCTTACCCAAAGGCCTTTTCACACCAGGACCTTTCCAGGACCCAGGCTCCTCCCCCACCGCCTCTTGTTCCTTGTAATTTTGTATAATAATGATTTAATTCCTGGGGTTTGTATGTGTGCAGAATCTGTGTGTGCATTGGGGAAAGAAGTCTGGCTTCTACTCCACTGAAAATAAAGAATAATAAGCCACAGTCCTTGCTGGTGTGACTCAGGTGGTTGAGTCCAGGGTTCAATTCCCAGTCAGGGCACATACCCAGGTTTCTGGTTGATCCCTGGTGGATGGGCTTTGAGGAAGCAACTGATTCATGTCTCCTCTCTCTCTCTCTTTCTCTCTCTTTCTGTAAAAATTCAATCCTAGGTAATAAAACCCTAATATGCAAATCGACCAAACGATGGAATGACCAGTCGCTATGACACGCACTGACCACCAGGGGGCAGATGCTCAATGCAGGAGCTGCCCCCTGGTGGTCAGTGTGCTCCCACAGGGAGAGCGCTGCTCAGCCAGAAGCCGGGCTCGAGTCTGGCGAGTGCAGCAGCGGTGGCGGAAGCCTCTCCCACCTCCACTGCAGGAGGTAAGGAGCCAGGGGTCCCAGACTGTGAGAGGGATGTCTGACTGCTGGCTTAGGCCCGATTCCTCAGCCGGCAGGTGGACATCCCCCGAGGCGTCCTGGACTATGAGAGGGCATAGGCCGGGCTGAGGGACCTCCTCCCCACCAGTGCACAAATCCATGCACCAGGCCTCTAGTGAAAATATATCCTCCAGTGAGGATAAAAAAAAAAAAGAAGAAGCCACAAAAATCAACACACATGCACAAAAAGACGACTTTGAAAGCAATATTTTATTCAGGTTTTGCTTTTGCTTCAAAAGGTAATACATGCTCTAAACAGCACGAAATGGAAAAAACAGAATGAAAATGTAGCTACTCACCACACCAGGGGCCAGCCAACCTTGTTGTGAACAGTCTGCTTCTTCTCTTTCGGTTACAGGACACCTGTGATGTTTATTTACCCCTTGGGCTGGGTAGACAGCCCACCTGTCACTGTCATTGCGCACTTGTGTAATGAAGCGCCCTCTCTATACCTCCCTCCCTCCAGGGTGGAGAGAGCCTTGGAGTTAATGTCAGCTCTGGGAGGGTTCACCCCAGTGGCTGGAGCTAAGGACTGAACCATGGCCAGTGTCAGTTTGTGACTCTGCTAATGGGAATAATAAGTTGACCAGATTTCATCTGGGCTCTTTGACTCAGTGGAAAGACTCCCAGAGGGCAGAGCAAGACCCCCTTTTCCTTCAACTCCCTTAAAATACACTTATTCAGCCCTAACCGGTTTGGCTCAGTGGATAGAGCGTCGGCCTGCGGACTCAAGGGTCCCAGGTTTGATTCCGGTCAAGGGCATGTACCTTGGTTGCGGGCACATACCCAGTGGGGAGTGTGCAGGAGGCAGCTGATCGATGTTTCTCTCTCATTGATGTTTCTAACTCTCTATCCTTCTCTCTTCCTCTCTGGAAAAAAATCAATAAAATATATTTTTAAAAAATACACTTATTCACCCACTTGTTAAACATTAACTGACCCCCACCCTGCCAGGTTCTGGGGCCTCAGAGGTGGGAAGCCACAGTCCAGGGCCTTCCAAAAGCTATCAGCTTACTGGGGACAAAGGAAAAGGAAGAGACAATGGCCCTGGTCCGTGTGGCTCAGTTGATTGGAGTGTAGTCCTGTACACCAAAAGGTGGTGGGTTCAAATCCCTATCCAGGCACATACCCAGGTTGTAGATTCAATCCCTGGTCAGTGATTAGGATTAGGGTTTCTCTCTTTTTCTCCCTTCCTCTCTCTAAAAATCAATTATATATATATATATATATATATATATATATATATATATATATATATGCCTAAGCGACCATTCGACCTGCTGTTATGATGTGCACTGACCACGAGGGGACAGATGCTCAACACAGGAGCTGCCCCCTGGTGGTCAGTGCGCTCCCACAGCAGGAGTGTCACTCAGCTGACTGATGGGCGCCAGATGCTGGGATCATGGCGGGCAAGCGCAGCTGTGGAAGCTCAAGCCTCTCCCGCAGACACTCGCCCTGTGTGCCGCCCCCTCCCCCCGCCCCCCAAATCCAGATCAGGACCAGGATCCAGACAGGAATCAGGACTGACTGGGCATGAGCCCGGGGCCACTTCTGGGTCACGGGGACGCAGGTATTGCCGTAGGACAGGTGCGTGGAGACTGCAGCAGAGCCGCAGTGAGCCTATCGAGCAGCGGCGGCAGGAGCAGCGGGGCCAGGATAAGCGGGATCGGTGCAGTGCCTGGCCCAGACTCGGGCTCTTCCCCGGCCGCCTGCCGCTTCATGCACTACTACATCCCTCAGGGCATGTCCCACTGCTGGTTTAGGCCCGATCCCCGCAGCCCAGGCCGAGGGACCCCACTGGTGCATGAATCCGTGCACAGGGCCTATAGTATTGTCATAAGAGACCATGAATGTCACTAAAGGGCACCCCAGGAATGTAGGGAGAGGGAGGTGGGAGAAAAGAGAAAGAAGGGCATGTAGCAGAATCCCAGAACGTGTATGGACCATTTAAAAAAAGAACATTATAATACCATTTTCATTTGGAAAATACAAAACAAAAAAAGTTATATTTTTAATCAGACTATGGCAAGTAAAACGGGAGGAAATCTGGTCTTGCTTTGCTGGTGTGGTTCAGTGGTTGAGTGTTGACCCAGGAACCAAAAGGTCACTGGTTCAATTCCCTGTTAGTGCACAAGCCCAGGTTTCATGTTCGATCCCTGATCGATTCTCTCTCACATCAATGTTTCTCTCTCTTTCTCTCTCTCTCTCTCTCTTCCTCTCTCTTCTTTTCTCTCTAAAAAATCAATAAAATAAAATAAGAAAGAAATCTGGTCTTGGGGCTCTGGCTGAGTAGGTGAGTTGGTTAGAGCATGAAGCATAATCCCTAACTGATGTTTTTCTTTCACTTAAAAAAAAAACCAGTTAATAAAAATTTTGAAAAAATCAATCTGGTCTTGGAGCTATCACAAGTCTTTTCTTATCAGTGATCCCAAATCTGGTGAGGGTGAAAGGGAGCAAGACCTTGCCCCTTTCTAGAGGCCAATCAGGAATGGGTGAGTGTGACCTGTTTTGTTTGGTACCAGAAGGGTGGGGGAGGTCTTCCTGATGAAGAAGCAGAGAGAACCCTGCGGTTGGAAGGGAGTGCTTGGCAACTCTTCCACTAGGCTGCCCCACAGTACACATTTTAGGCTTTGTGAGCCACATAGAGAGCTGGAGGGAGGCGGTATTGAGAGGGGCAGTGGCAAGGCTGGGAGATTGCCAGGGCTGGCACCTAGGACCCTGAGTCCTTCTGACCTGTGTCCCCAGGGCGATGGGAAGCCACAGAGAGTACTGGCCAGAGTTCCTGGGTTAAAGGCCACAAAATTTCATTCTAACTCTTAAGGAAAAGGACACTCTTTTTTTTAAAATATGGGTGTGTGTTTTTTAAATTTATTTTTTGTTTTTGTGTTAATCCTCACCCAAGGATATTTTTCCATTGATTTTTAGAGAGAGTGGAAGAGAGAGGGAAAGACAGAGAGAAACATTGATGTGAGAGAAACGCATAGATTGGTTGCCTGCTGCATGAGCCCAGATCAGAGCCTTGGCTCGGGAGGAACCTGCAACCAAGGTATGGGCTCTGGACAGGAATCAAACCCAGGACCCTTTGGTCTGCAGGCTGACACTCTATCCACTGAGCAAATCGGCCAGGGCTTTATTGATTTTTTTTAGAGAGAAAGAGAGACAGAAACATCGGTAAGAGAGAAACCTCTTCAATTGGCTGCCTCCTGCATGTCCCCCAATGGGGTTTGAGCCTGCAACCCCAGCATGTGCCCTACCAAGAACTGAACCAGCAACCTCAGTGCACAGGTTGATGCTCAATCACTGAGTCACACCAGCTCGGCAAAAGGCTCTCTTAAAGAGAGCTGAAGGACAAACAACCTGGCCCAGGGAAGAGGAAGAGGGGTCACGGCTACAGGAATTTGTGTGCTAGCTCTCTAGGACTCAGGACAGCTTTCTTTACGGGCTCCCACCCTGGGCCAAGCATTGCTCTGAGCCCTTCACAGGAATGAGCCTATTTAATCCTCAAGTGGTGAGGCCTTATAAGTGTGACCTGTCGTTCTGATACCCCTTGCACAAGTGAAGACACCCAGGCCCAGTTCTGTGACTTGCCCACGTCACACAGTTTGGTGAGTGGTGGGGCTGAAACTCAAATCTAAGCAGTGTGGCCCCTGAGCTCACAACTGAATCCCTACTCCAGGGGTCGACAAACTCATGAGTCAACAGCCCTAGCCAGCTTGGCTCATTGGATGGAGCGTTGGCCTGCGGACTGAAGGGTCCCGGGTTTGATTCCGGTCAGGGGCACATGCCTGGCTTGCGGGCTCGATCCCCGGTGGGGGGCATGCAGAAGGCAGCCAATCAATGATCCTCTCTCATCATTGATGTTTCTATCTCTCTCCCTTTCTCCCTTCCTCTCTGAATTCAGTAAAGAAATATATTTTAAAAAAACCCAACTCATTAGTCAACAGAGCCAAATATCAACAGTACAACGATTGAAATTTCTTTTGAGAGCCAAATTTTTTAAACTTAAACTATATAGGTAGGTACATTGTTATTAACTTAATTAGGGTACTCCTAAGGCTTAGGAAGAGCCACACTCAAGGGGCCAAAGAGCCGCATGTGGCTTGTGAGTCGCAGTTTGCCGACCACGGCCCTACTCTATAAAGCTGACACCCATAGCAATCAATTCAGCATTACTATGCATCTTCACTCAAGATTAAAATTCCCAGGAGAGAGAGCAGTGTGGGACTTATACTAACCTATTTGATTTTAGAAAAATCACAAAATATGGGAGTCTTAATACATTAATGTCCCATCAAAATCACTTCCTTCTACGTAGAAATGCTCCAAGGCTTAGGTTTGTTCTATTTTCTCCTCTATTTATGTTAACTCCCTTCCTAATCTCATCCAATCACATGACTTAAATACCATTTGTATGCCAGCAACATCTCATCTCAAATTTGTCATAAATTTTTAAAAATTTTTTTTATTGATTTCAGGGAGGAAGGTAGAGGGAGAGAGAGATAGAAACATCAATGATGAGGGAGAATCATTGATCGGTGGTTTCCTGCACACCCCCTGCTGGGGTAGAGCCCGCAACCTAGGCATGTGCCCTTGACCTGAATCGAACCTGGGACCCTTCAGTCCGCAGGCTGACGCTCTATCCACTGAGCCAAATCAGCTAGGGCTCAATCATAAATTTTTACAGAATTGTAGTATACCGTATTTTTTTATAATTCTTCAAATTATATTTATTATCTGGATCAGAACACTTTAAAAAGGCCATATTCTTTCAGTATCATGAATCTTTAAAGATGCTATTAGTGGGTCTAGTATTGCAAAAAAAAAAAAAAATGGAAATTTAGTTTGGGGTTTTGGAAATCAAAATAAAATGATTCTTCCTCCTTTTTCGTAGCATATTCTACATGAGCAATAGCATCAATGTTGAAATGTCACTAGGCATCAATAACCTGTTTTTCATAAATCTTGCTTCCTTTTTAAAACAAAGAATACCGCCGAAACCGGTTTGGCTCAGTGGATAGAGCGTCGGCCTGCGGACTGAAAGGTCCCGGGTTCGATTCTGGTCAAGGGCATGTACCTTGGTTGCGGGCACATCCCCAGTAGGGAGTGTGCAGGAGGCAGCTGATTGATGTTTCTCTCTCATCGATGTTTCTAACTCTCTATCCCTCTCCCTTCCTCTCTGTAAAAAATCAATAAAATATATTTAAAAAAATAAAAATAAAAAATAAAACAAAGAATACCTTAAGGTTGTCACTGTCTTCAAGGGCATTATATATATTAAATTTTGGTTCCTATATGATTCACTTATAAGATTTTACCTAAATACCATTTCATATTAACGATGAGCAAATACATTTAAAAGCTGAAATTTTCTAGAGTGTACTTGGCATTATAGAATCAATTTCTTTATTAATATTAGGAGTTCCTAAAAAGGGCTTTGCCTCTGCCTTTTGAGTGTTTAGTGACATTGCATCCACTTGACTTTCTCACTGTGAATTCAACATTTGAAAATTTGTGTTTAAAAATATGTGTTCAAGCCCCGTATGGTTTTCTCAATGGTTAGAGTGTTGGCCCTTGGACTGAGGGTTATGGATTCGATTCTGGTCAAGGGCATGTACCTTGGATGCAGGCTTGATCCCCACCCCGGTTTGGGTGCGTGCAGTAGGCAACCAATCAATGTGTCTCTCTCACATCGATGTTTCTCTCTCTCTGTCTCTCCTCCTCCCTTCCACTCTCTCTCAAAATCAATGGGAAAAATATCCTGGGGTGAGGATTAATAACAACAACAACAATAAAATTGACTGAAATTTTGCTCTGTAGTTCCTGGGCAATATTTTAAATTCAATGATGTAAAAAACCTTTTTACCATGAAATTCACTATCAAGTATAAAGAATACAAAAAACAAAGAAGATTTCCCTAGAATTATTTTTTAAAGATCTTTTGTTATAATCCATTATAGTTTCCCATGCATTTTTGTTGCATTGTCATTATTTCTGGCCCCTTGGGTTATTTTTGTCTAGATTCAGTTTCTGTAAGTAGTCTACTGAGAATGTAAAATCCTTCCCTAGTCGAGTCATCTGCTAAACAAATTGCCCCAAGATGTTCACATATAGATATATTTGCATTTTGGAAATCAACAAATCTAAAAGAATTGCTATGTCTCCAACATAGCTTGCTCCTGGCATTGTATTTAAAATAATTGAGTAATGTCTAACATTTCTTATTTTATTTAACAGAATCTTATTCATTGTATCTATAATTTTAATTATTTAATTTTGTCTTTTATTCCCTAAACAATGTGTAATATTATTTTGTGTCAGTGTTTATATTTTGCATAAATGTTCTGAAATAATGGTATCAAATTTTGCTAGGATTCCTGCCAAATAAAAAACATTTCCCATTATCATACTCATTAACTTTCTTGGATGAGCTTAGCTAGTCCCTCACCAAAAATTGAATCATAAGTATCATATGTTCAAAAACAGCACCCAATGTTTTTTTCTCATTTTCACACGGATATATTTTTGGAATTAGATTTCACTTTGGTTGGTGTACATGTCACTTTTTTAATGTTTATTAGAAATAGCAGTAAGTGCTGCCAATCTTTGCTTTCATTCTCATTCTAGTGTTGATTTGATTTTTTTATATTTTTGTCTCGACATTACAATGAGACAAAATCTCCTTTGAGGTAGATTTAGTGATTTTTCTTCTCTCTTCAAGAACTATGAGTATTAAGTTTTCTGTCTTGTTATCTGAAAACTTAACATTTCTTCTTAAAAATGTATTTATTTATCTTCTTCTTTTCTTTCTTTTTTTTTTTTTTTTTTTTTTTTGGCTTTGTTTGTTTCTTGGAAACTTAATATTTCCTACCTGAGATAGATAATTTTTACCTGCGTTGCCTGTTTAATATAGAAAGTTATGTGGTCAGGTTTCTGATAGGCAGGAAGTACATTTGGTTTAATGGATTCTTTGTTTTGTTTGTTGTTGTTTCCTCTTCTAGTATTTCTTGAATTCCATCCATTCCCGAGTGTAGAAGTCCAAGGTAAACTCAAATCCCGCCCCATTAGCCCATCAATCATGTGTTAGTGCTTTGTTTTGCTAAAACTAGTGCCTCTGAAGTGTTTTCTTTTCTTCTGGCAGTCCATCTAATTTTCGAGAAAGTTGTTCATCTGGAGGAGTCTCCATTTTGATGGCCAGTGGAATCAAAATGCTTAAGACAGTGCCTAGATCATTGTAAGCAACTATATCACTATATCATATTTTTTTTAACAATTTTTTAACAGCTTTCTGATTTCTTTTTTTCTGGACCTCATGATGTTTTAAACAATGTTTTTCCAAATTCCTGGAGAGAAATAATGTCATGATTTAGTATTTTATATTATTACAGCACTAAATTATTATTGATATTACATGCTAATAACCTTGAACAGTAGTTACTGTTTTAAGTAATGAAATCTCCATAGCAACAAATAAATAAACAATTGCTATAATATAATTAGCAGATCATTATATAACAATCTTTAAGTTATATCTGTGTAATTCCTTTGTGGATTTTCTTTTTAATTATAAGAGACAGTTTATTTAGAAAGTTGCAGAGGTAGTAGAAGTGAGCCAGCTGAGCTGCGTAGCTCAGGAAACAAGTTACAGCAGCAAAAGATGGGCCCTTGGAGCTTAGGAGAGAGAAAGGCAGAGGTAACCCACACGGGAGAAGAAGGGTGTGGCTGACAGGAAAGGCAGGAGTATGCCCTGAGAGGGAGAGGGATCCTTTTGTAGATTTTTAATGGGAGATTCATGCTGGCTATTACACAGTAATTTATGTTATAATGAAAGTACTAGTAAATTTAATTGGAAACTCAACAATAACCTCATTGTACAGAAACAGCAGATGGTGTGAATTGTAAGTTAAAATATGTCACATTTGGCCAGGGCAATAATACCAATGGGATTCTTGTGTTTGTTTGTTTGTTTGTTTGTTTGTTTTTTAAGATTATTACTGATCAATACTGTTATAAAAAAAGCAGCTGTTATTCAACTTATTTTCTTTTTTCCTTTTATGTATTTAAATTATCTTAGATGATATTAGAGTGACAAGATTTTTTTATTGTCAAAATGAAATGATATAGACACTGGCTCTCAGCGGCTTCCTGCTTTGACACTCGCTCATCCCACCCCCCGCCCCCCGCTTCCATTTTGGACCACCACAGCCAGACACGCTTTTAAAAATCCACACCTGACCGGGTCACCTGGTGCTGGCTTAGAACCTTTAATGATAAAAACCAAAAAATGTTTTATGCCTGGCCGGTGTGGCTCAGTGGTTGAGCACCGACCTCAAAGATGTTCAGTGGTTGAGGGTTCGATTCCTGGTCAGGGCACATGCCCGGGTTGCAGGCTTGCTCCCCAATGGGAGGTGTGCCGGAGGCAGCCGATCCATGATTCTCTCTCATCATCGATGTTTCTCTCTCTCTCTCTCTCTCTCTCTCTCTCTCCCCCCCCTTCCTCTCTGAAATCAATAAAAATATATTTTAAAAAAAATGAAATGATATAGATTGACTTTGTTAGAAAAAGACACTATTATTATTGTTTTAAATTTTGTTTATTGATTCTTTTTTTTATTTGTTGATTTTTAGAGATAGAGGAAGAGAGAGAGAGAGAGATTTGTTGTTCCACTTATTTATGCATTCGTTGGTTATATGTGCCCTCACTAGAGATTGAACCCACAACCTTGGCGTATAGGGACGATGCTCTAAACAACTGAGCTACCTGGCCAGGGCTTAGAAAAGGACACTTTAATATATACTTAAACATTGTTGCAGTACAAATAACTGTGGAGTCAGGAAAATTATAATAAAATATTATAAAATTGTTTAAATAGCAAAGATATTGCCTGACTGGTGTGGCTCAGTGGTTGAGCATTGACCTATGAACCGAGGGGTAAGGATTGGATTCCTGGTCAGGGCACATGCCCGGGTTGTGCCGGATCCCTAGTGGGGGATGTGCAGGAGGCAGCTGATCAATGATTCTCATCATTGATGTTTCTATCTCCTTTTCCCTCTCCTTTCCTCTCTGAAATCAATGAAAAAAAAAAATATTTTTAAATAGCACAGATATCTACTATTTGAATGACACCCCCTTAGATAGGGTGATGTTATATAGTGTTCGACCTTAACTACAATACACGGAGACTCTGCTATGCAGGTGATCAGATGGAGATGGTGATGAATACCCAGGGAGAGGACACCAATCCCAGATAAGAGGCATTTTACCCTAATCCAATGACAATTACTGCCAGGAAAGGTTGGGAGGAGAGATGAGAGGAGGGCTACAGATAGAGCCTCTCTACTCTCATTTTCTCTGACTTGAAGAACTGAGCCCTTTAAGCAACCTAGTCTTTACTCAAGCTTACCCCTGCCTTAGGTTTTTGAAATGCAGCACCATCTTGGTTCATCAATTCTCTCTAAAAGCTTTGAAGTTGCTTTTCTTCTACTTTCCTCAAGACCGTAATCCAAAGGTATAATCTACCTTTGGATTGCTTTTCTAGTCTTTCTCCCTACTGTCTTGTCATTCATTCATTCAATAAGCACATCAGGTGCTAGACTCTGGAGGTTTGAAGATGGACCAATTATAGTCCCTGGTCTCTGGGCCTAATGGAAGACTCAGGCAGGTAGATTTACAATATTTCAGACCATTTTCTAAATACTTTACACAGGTTATCCCATTTAGTACCTGCCACAAACTCAGTAGTGGGTTGGATGAAAGAATGTGGGTAAAGGAGGTGCAATGACCTGAGGTTCCTGGACTGACTGGATGAATCAGAAGCCTAGTAGACTTTTTCTTGGCAACTGGCTAATAGTAGTGCCGCTTACAGACATGGGGATGCACAGTCGGTTTGGGGAAGAGGTGTGAGATGGTAAGTAAAGGCCCATACAAAGTGTGGAAGAGTCTAATAAGCATTTGGTGACTATGAGAGACATCTGTACTAACCACTTAAATTTGAGCATAATTAGCATATAAGTTATAGCTGCATAAATAGAATCACCCAAGGAAAGACTGATAAAGAAAAGAGAATCCAAGATTAAAAACATGAATAACAGCAACATAAAAAATCCAGGCTATATATTCTAAGATTCTTTCAGTTGTAAATAATAGAAAACCAAAGGAAACTGACTTAAACACAAACAAAACAAAAAGAGTTTCTTGACTCAAGAGGACTGGCTTTTGGGTATGGCTAGAACCATGGCCTCGGTGTCCTCAGGTCGCCATACTTGCCTTCGTTTTCCTGTTCTTCTCAGGAAGGCTCTTCCTACAAGGCAGCAAAGATGACAATAGGCAGAGCCAGACTTATATCCTAACAGTCAACAAAGTCCATAGGAAGAATGCAGACTTTCTCAACAGTTCCAGCAAAAGTCCTAGGGCGTGATCACGCTCAATGGTTCCTATCGGATCATTAGACATTTCCTGAGCCATGACAGTTTGGCCAGGCCAGGGCCATAAGTGTACTCCTGTGTTGGGAATGAGGTCGGTGTCATTTGAACCGAGGTGGGTGGAAGGATGGTTCCCCACAGGAAAATGGAGCCTCTCTCAGCAATTGAAGGGGGAGTGGAGCTAGCATATGCCCGTTACACAGACAATGGATATACCAGGGAAGCCCAGGAAGGAGGTGAGGAAGGAGTGAGTCGAGGACTAGAAGGTGCACCCCTTGACTCAAGAGGTGGTATCACTGGAAGCAAGGAACAAAGAAAGTTTCAAGTAGGCCATAGTGATCGGCGTCAAAGGAGAGATCAGGGAGAATGAGGGCTGAGCCATGTTTACTGTGCCGGGAGCCGGTCCATCCTTGCTGCTTGACACAGTCGCTGCAGAGAAGAAACATCTGCACAGCATATGTTTCAAGGGACCTGGCGTATATAGCATACTGTTCTTAATATGTTTGCTCCCTTTAGCGCCATGTGTTTTAACCAAGGTCACCTCTCCGAGAAAGGTTGTTTCCTCAGGTGGGGATTTTTCCCTGAGGTTAGGGAGGGGATACAACCCCTTAATTAAGTGCCAGGCAGGTAGTTAAGCTACATAATCTTTACTCCCTGGAATGGAGATAAGAAACGCCCTAACCTTTGTAATAGAAATTGACAGGATTAAAATCGGCTGGTATAAATACGGATGTAACAAGACAATAAACATCAGATCCTAACCAGAACCTAGCCAGAGAACATGGCAAAAGATCCTGGACAGGACCTGGCTACAGAACTTGCCTGGAGAACCTGGAGAACCTAGCTGGAGAACCTAGCGAGAGAACATGGCACCAGAACTTGGTTGGAGATCCTGACCAGAACTTCCCTGGAGATCCTGGAGGGAGAACCTCGCTATGCTGATGAAATGAAACCAGTTTCCATGTCATTCATTCTTCGCCGACTCCGTCCACACCTTTGGGGACCCCTGGACCTGCTGGGGTTGGACCCCAACATTACTGGATTTGCATTGAGAGATTTTTGGTTGGAATGATAAGAGCAAAGCAAGATTTCAATGCCTGAAGAGTGAGTAAAAGACAAAGATGGGCCCTGGCCAGGTAACTCAGTTGGAGCATCATACAAGAATCAATCAATTAATGCATAAATGAGGGGAACAACAAATCTCTCTCTCTCTCTCTCTCTCTCTCTCTCTCTCATCAATCAATAAAATGTTTAAAAATACAAAGAAGTAGAATCTTTATGTAGATAACTGTTTCAAGTACTTTTCCTGTGAAGGGGAAGAGAGAGATAAGGCAGTAGCCCATAGGTACAGTCTTGGACCTGTTGAAAATAAAGAGCTAGGAATAATATTATCACAGCTCTCATTTATTGAGCACTTGCTAAGTGCTGACCATTCTGCTGTATTTGAACACAAGACTTTGGCCCATGTGTTTTGACTTCAGATGGCGATTTGTCAAAGAAATGGTCTGGAGACAACGGCAATCTCAAAATCTGCACCCACATGCATGCTTCCCATAGCTACACAGATGAACTTTCTTTGTTCTTGTCTAGAGTCAATCTCTCCTCTGGACATTGCCCAAGGACATTGCTCCAGTGTTCTTCCTCCCTTTCCTACATCATCAACGTGTGCTCTCTCCTGGATCGTTCTCACCAGTTCACATTCTGCTATTTCTCCCATCTGAAGCGAAACTTTCCACCAGTTACAGCTTCTCCGAAGCAGTCTCTTCCAAAGAGTCGTGTCTGTTCACTACCTCTGACGTCTCTCCCCTCAGTCTGTTTGAATCCCACTCTAATCTGATTTTTGTCCCTGGCATTCCACTGAAACTGCTCTGGTGAAGGTCACCGATGACCTCAACTTTGTTACATTTCGTGGTTAATTTTCATTGTTCCTCTGGTTTATCACATATGCCCACTCCTCCTTGATGCACTTTCTTCTCTTGGTTTCCAGGATCCCACATCACCTCCTGCTATTTTGTGGGTTCCTTCCCTTCTCTTAGACCTCTTAATGTAGGAAAGCTCCAAGGCTTAAGTCTGAACTGTTTTTTTTTCTCTACCTACGTTGACTCCCTTCCTAATCTCATCCAATCGCATACTTTAAATACCACTTATATGCAAGCAATTTCCAATTTATATTTCTAGCCCAGACCTCTTTCTTGAGCTCCAGACTTACTTCTCTGTCTAGTCACCGATATGCTTGAATGATGAGTCAGCATCTCAAATTTAAAATTCAAACTGAACGCCTAGTCTCTCCCTCCCTCATCCCCCCAACTTCCTCATTCTATAACCTTCTGCAACAAAATGAGGTCAACTTTCCAGTACTCAGGCCTCCAAATCCTCAAGTCACCTAAGTTGTAAGCCTACGTTGGGGATGGAGGGTGGAACAGACAGTGGGAAGGGACAATAATAATATCTTTTTAGATATTATTAAAAATTGCTAGTGCATAATGATAATAAACAGCAGACCAACATTAGTCCTTTTTATTATGACTTAAAAATTCTGCCCTAGCCAGAACCGGTTTGGCTCAGTGGATAGAGCGTCGGCCTGCGGACTCAAGGGTCCCGGGTTCGATTCCGGTCAAGGGCATGTACCTTGGTTGCGGGCACATCCCCAGTGAGGGGCGTGCAGGAGGCAGCTGATCGATGTTTCTCTCTCATCGATGTTTCTGGCTCTCTATCCCTCTCCCTTCCTCTCTGTAAAAAATCAATAAAATATATTAAAAAAAATAAATTCTGCCCTAGCCAGTTTGGCTCAGTGGATAGAGTGTTGGCCTGTGGACTGAAGGGTCCGTGGTTCGATTCTGGTCAAGGGCAATGCCTGGGTTGCAGGCTCGCTCCCCGGTGTGGGGTGTGCAGGAGGCAGCCGATCTATGATTCTCTCTCATCATTGATGTTTCTCTCTCCCTCTCCCTTTCTCTCTGAAATAAAAAAAAATTTTAAAAAATTCTCTACCGACCAGATATATGATTTCTTACTCTTTATTGCCTAAACCCAAAGAGACATATCTCATTACCATGACCACCACCTTGGTCTGCTATCTTCTTTTATTCCTCCCTTTTCTTTCACTGCCTCCTATCCCACCCCATTCCTTTAATTAGTAAATCCTATTAACTCCACCTTTAAAAAATATCCCAGAATCCAGCTGGGCCAGCGTGGCTCAGTGGTTGAGCATTGATCTATTAAGCAGGAGGTCATGGTTCGATTGCCAGACCAGGTTTCGGGCTTGATCAGAGCCTGCAGGAGACAGCCAATCAATAACTCTCTCTTATCATTGATATTTCTGCTTTTTTCTTCCTCTCTGAAATCAATAAAAATATACTTAAAAAAATCCAGAATCCAGCCTCTTCTTACCACCTTCATAGATGCCTCCTGGTACTTTCGTCTGAGCCCCCATTATCTCTTCTTCAGGTTTACTGTACACAGCCACCGGGGAGGTGACTATGCTTCCTCCTATCCTTGCCCCACTCAGTCTATTTCTGACACAACAGCCAGAGTGCTATTTTTAAAAAAATATTTTTATTGATTTCAGAGAGGCAGGGAAAGGAAGAGAGAGATAGAAACATCAATGATGAGAGGGAATCATTGATTGGCTGCCTCCTGCAGGTTGGACCAAGCCTGCAACCCAGGCATGTGCCCTTGACCGAAAAGGAACCTGGGACCCTTCAGTCCGCAGGCTGATGCTCTATCCACCGAGCCAAACCGGCCAGGGCCAGAGTGTTATTTTTTAGAAACAGAAGTCAGCCCTGGCCGTTTGGCTCAGTGGTGAGAGTGTCAGCCCTTAAACTGAAGGGTCACAGGTTCATTTCTAGTCAAGGGCACATACCTCGGTTGCAGGCTCAACCTTCATCCCCCTCCCCCCCCCACACACACATCCCCTTCCCAACCTGGGCTCCTGCAGGAGGCAACCAATCAATGTATCTCTCTCACATTGATGTTTCTCTTTCCATCTCCGCCCCCTCCCTTCCACTCTGAAAATCAATGGAAAAATATCCTTGAGTGAGGATTAACCCCCAAAATAAAAAGAAACCTAAGTCACATCTTGTGGAGACCCTGCTCAACAGTTCCTCATCTCAGTCTTCACAAAACCTCTGAGGCCCCACAGGTCAGCTCAGCTCCTTAGATCTGACCTCCTCTCCTCCTCTTTCTTCTTTCTTGACCTTTGTGCTCCCAACCAAGGGCCTTTGCAAGAGCTGCCCCCATTATCTGTCAGCCTGGCCAACTCCCTCAAGTATTTGTTCAAATGTCACCTTCTGGAGGAGGTTTACGGACCCCGGCCGCATTCATTAAATCCTGCAATCCGTGCTGCTCTCCCCCATCCCAGCAGACTAGTCCCCGTATCTTAATCTGTGTCTGGTTTTTCCTTTATCTTGAGCACTGTACTCTCTAATGCATTACTTATTATATTTAGTGTTTATTGTCTTTCTCCTGGACTAGAATGTATGTTCCCTGAGGGCACTGATGTATCCCAAAGGAATGATAACCATACATTCATCATCCCAACCAGGAGTGAAAGGAGATGCTATTTTCTGGGACTTCTTGGGTATAAATGAAGACTTCCCCCCCCCAGCAAACTGGCATATGGTCATCCTACCCAAAGGCCCAGGCAAAGTCAAATTTCTCACTTGCTTATTGGGAAAACTTTGCAAGGATCCAAATACACACTTGGCAGCAGATCTTCCCATGCAGATTTTCCCATCACACTCTCACCTCTTTGTTTTCATTCTGGCTTTATGATACAGTCTCCCCACTGCTGCCAGAATAGCACCCCTCTTTCCCTTATTCCTGTCCCCTCCCCCCCCTTTAGGAAAATCATTTAATATATATCCTTGGAGTTATAATAAGTATTATTGTAAATTAAAATAATATTTTAATAATGATATTTTATGTGTTTGAGTTTCATTCCTGCAAATGGAACTGATTCTTAATTTAAAATTTTCCCTATAACAACATATGTTAAAGATCCACTCATACAGAGAACACACTGACAGCTGTCAGAGGGGAGGAGGGTGAAATAGATGAAGGAGGGATGAAGGCAGGTGGAAGAGGGTAAATGGGGGAATAAATGGTGATGGAAGGAAACTAGACTTTGGATGGTGAGCACACAATGCGATGTGCAGATGATGTATTGCAGAATTGTGGGTATATATATATATATATATTTTTTTAATATATTTTATTGATTTTTTACAGAGAGGAAGGGAGAGAGATAGAGAGTTAGAAACATCGATGAGAAAGAAACACCGATCAGCTGCCTCCTGCACATCTCCTACTGGGGATGTGCCCGCAACCCAGGTACATGCCCTTGACCGGAATCAAACCTGGGACCTTTCAGTCCGCAGGCCGATGCTCTATCCACTGAGCCAAACCGGTTTCGGCTATATATATTTTTTTTAAATAAATTTTTATTGATTTCAGAGAGGAAGAGAGATGGAGAAATAGAAACATCAATGATGAGAGAGAATCATTGATCAGCTGCCTCCTGCATGCCCCAAACTGGGGATTAAGCCCACAACCTGGGCATGTGCCCTAACCAGGAATCAAACTGTGACTTCCTGGTTCATAGGTCGACACTCAACCACTAAGCCATGCCAGCTGGGCCATAATTGTATATTTGAAATCTATATAATTTTATGACCAATATAACCCTAATAGATTAAATAAAGAATAAATAAATAATACATACATACATACATACATATCCTTTCATGTTGCCTTGTGTACTGAAGCATAGCACTCCACTGAGGGCATCCACCCCATCTCATCTTTTCGCTACCCCAGTGTTGGACACCTGGTCTCTGTAGCCACAAACAAAGCCATGAAAAGCATCCTTCCAGGATGTATGGACCCTTGGAAACATTTCTTTGGAATCTAAAATAGGAGGTTGAATTGCTGTATCATAGGATGGGCTTATCCTTAATCTGATCAAATTCAGATATGTTGATCCTTAAAGTGGCTTAGGGCCTGAGGGATCCTATATGCCTCTCTCCTTGACAACATTCAGATTCTTTGGCTTTTTACTTTTTGCTACTGTAATAGTATGAAGTGGTGTCTCACCATGGTTCTAATTTGCATTTTTCAGATGACGAATATGCCTGAGCATCTCTTCATATGCTCGTTAGCCTTTTGCTTTTCCTTTTCTGTAAATTGCCTGCTTATATATCTGTTGCCAATGTTGATTGGCAGGAATTCTTTGTTTTTTGAGTCATTATCAGTTCTAGTCATTTTCAGTCATTGTAAATATCTTCTTCCACTGTCCTCTGTCTTTTTTACTTTTATTTTTTTTATTGATGAGAGAGAGAGAGATTTGTTGTTCCACTTATTTATGCATTCGTTGGTTGATTCTTAACTTGTGCCTTGGCCAGAGATCAAACCCAAAACCTTGGCGAATTGGGAGGACATTCCAACCAGCTGAGCTGCAGGGCCAGGGCCAGTCTTCCGTCTTTTAACTTTGTCTATATTGTATCATGCTTTGTAATACCTTCATTTTAATGTGATTAAAATAGTTTATGTTTTTAAAGTTTCACTAAAGAAATACTTAGTCCTGCCAGTGTGGCTCAGTGGTTGAGTGCATCCACAAACAATGGATTCAATTCCACATGCCTGGATTGCGGCCTCCATCCCCAGTGTGGGGTATGCAGGAAGCAGCCAATCAACGATTCTCTCTCATTAATGTTTCTATCTCTCTCTCCCTCTCCCTTCCTCTCTGAAATCAATAATAATTTTTTTTAAACGAAATACTTACTCATTCCTAACTCACAAATATATTCCCCTACTGACTTCAGACTTTGCCCTTCACATTTAGGTCTTTACCCCGCTTGGGTCTTCTTTTGTAGGCAGTGGTAAGTCATCATCATGTTACTGTGAGCCAGTTCTCCCAACTCCACCTCCTAAATAAACCATTCATTCCACACTGATTGTGGTGCCACCTTTCTTGTATTTTAAGTTCTCATATACTGTGTATATAGATATACCACGTTCAAAGGCTGTTAAATCGCGTTGTTTACCCATATCTTCAGGAAAAAAAAGTCACTTCTACTGTCGTGGTAAACAACCTGCTTCCCTGTTTATAATGGTCTGGCCCTCTAGCAACTTCAGCGCGAAATTATAGCTAATTTGCCTACAAACGTCAGGTGGTCATAATAATCTGGCCCCTCAGTGTATACATGGATTTTTCTCTAAGCTTTCTATTTTATTCCATTGGGCTCTTTGTTGGTTCTTGAGCCATGCTACAATACATTTTATTCCTATGGTTTCATAGTGTCCTTTAAAAAAATATATTTTATTGATTTTTTACAGAGAGGAAGGGAGAGGGATAGAGAGAGTCAGAAACATCGATGAGAAAGAAACATCAATCAACTGCCTCCTGCACACCCCCTACTGGGTAGGTGCCCGCAACCCAGGTACATGCCCTTGACCGGAATCGAACCTGGGACCCTTGAGTCCGCAGGCCAACGCTCCATCCACTGAGCCAAACCGGTTAGAGCTCATAGTGTGTCTTAATAACGGGCAAGGTTAGTGCCCTTTCTTTACTCAGTCTTTTCAAGGTGGACCTTTCTCTGTGGACCTCTCATTTGGAATTATTATTGAGGTCGCAATTAATTTGTAGACCATTGGGGTGAGTTGGCACCTACATAAATTTTGAGTTATTTCTTCTGAGACATGTTTTTTCATTTTTTCAGATTAGCATCTATCTCAAAAAACAAACAAAAAGCAGATTATCGCCCTAGCCGGTTTGGCTCGGTGGATAGAGCATCAGCCTGTGGACTGAAGTGTCCCAGTTTCGATTCCAGTCAAGGGCACATGCCCGGATTGTGGGCTCGATCCCCAGTGGGGGGCATGCAGGAAGTAGCCGATCAATGATTCTCTCTCATCATTGATGTTTCTGTCTCTCCCTCTTCCTTCCTCTCTGAAATCAATAAAAATATATATTTTTAAAAACCAGATTATCATTTATCTCCATTACCATGGTCTTAAAAGTTTTCTCAGTAAATATCTGCATATTCTTGGTTAGTTCTTAAATACATTAAGATTTTGTTGTCATTGTGACATGTTTCTTATTTTTTAAAATTATGCTTTCTAATCGGTTATTGCTGGTAGAGGCAAATTTCATTGATTTTGATAGGTTGCTATTCAATAACATTGCTGAGCTGTCTAATAGATTATAATAGTTTTTTTTATGAATCTGTTGGCCTTTTTAAATATATATTTTTTATTGATTTCAGAGAGGAAGAGAGAGGGAGGGAGAGATAGAAACATCAATGATGAGAGAGAATCATTGATTGGCTGCCTCCTGCATGCCCCACACTGGGGATCAAGCCCGCAACCCAGGCATGTGCTCTGACTGGGAATTGAACCGTGACCGCCTGGTTCATGGGTCAACTCTCAACCACTGAGCCACACCTGCCAGGCCTGTTGGCTTTTTTATTTTTTATTTTTTATTTTTTATTTATTTATTTATTTTTTTTACTTTCTGTTGGCTTTTTTAGACAGATGATTATGTTATATGCAGTAGTGATAATTTCATCTTTTTGTTTGAATCCTCGCCCCTCTGAAGTCTTTTTTCTTTTCCTACGGCATTGGCCAGACCTCCAGTAATATGGTAAACAATAGTGGTGACCGGATGTCTAGTTTTGTTCCCATTCTAAAGGGAACACACTAAGAAGTCTCAATTAAGTGTAATATTTGCAGTTGATTTTTGGTATAAAATCTTTACCAAGGTAAGGATGCTCCCTTCTATTCTTAGTTTGCTGAGTTTCAAAAGTACTGTAATAATAAGGTAAACTATCTGTTTTTTAACATCTGTTGAAATAATCTGTTATTTCCATCATTAATCTTTTAATACTTAGTATGTATCTATCATAGTTCTAAATATTTTATTTTATCATTATATTTAATCTTCACAACTCCATGAAATAGGTACTATTATTATTCCCACTTTTCAGATGGAGAAACTGAGGCACAGGGAAGTTAGATGATTTGCTGAAAGTCACTCAGGAAGTAATGGAACATGGGGTATAATAGGTAGCCTGGTTCCAGAGTTCACACTCCTTTAAAAAAATGTTTTTTATTGATATTTAGAGAGAGAGAAAGGGAGAGGGAAAGAGAGATAGAAACATCATGAGATGAGAGAGAAACACTGATCGGCTGCTTCCTGCACACCTGCTACTGGGGATCTGACCTGCAACCTGGGCATGTGTCCTGATTGGGAATTGAACTGGTAACCTCTTGGTGCATGGGTTCACACTCAACCCTGAGCCACACCAGCCCACCCAGAGTCCATGCTCTTTTTTTTTTTTTTTTAAATATATTTTATTGATTTTTTACAGAGAGGAAGGGAGAGAGATAGAGAGTTAGAAACATCGATGAGAGAGAAACATCGATCAGCCGCCTCCTGCACATCTCCTACTGGGGATGTGCCCGCAACCCAGGTACATGGCCTTGACCGGAATCGAACCTGGGACCTTTCAGTCTGCAGGCCGACGCTCTATCCACTGAGCCAAACCGGTTTCGGCATGCTCTTTTTTAAAAATATATTTTTATTGATTTTTTTAGAGAGAGAGGAAGGAAGAGGGAGAGATAGAAACATCAATGATAAGAGAGGATCATTGACTGGCTGCCTCCTGCACACCACCTACTAGGGATCAAGTCTGCAACCTGGGCATGTGCCCTTGATCAGAATTGAACCCTGGACCCTTCAGTCCGCAGGCCAACGCTCTGAGCCAAGCCAGCTAGGGGGAGTCCACACTCTTAACTATTACACTAAAGTTTGTGATTTTTTATTTGGTTAGCTAATATTTTATTTATGTGCTTGTATTTCCATTTATAAGTGAAAGTAGTGTTTACTTTATTAGGTTACCTTAAACTTTTTAAAAACTGAGATATAATTCACATACTGTAATATTCAACATTTTAAAGTATACATCTCAGTGGGGTTTAGTATAATCACAAATCTGGCCAACCATCACCACTATCTAATTCCAGATTTTCACCACCTCAAAGAGAAACCTTGCACCCATGAACAGTTACTCCCCATTCTCCTCTTGGTCCAGCCCCTGGCAACTACTTACCTACTTTCTGTTTCTATGCATTTCCTAGTCAACATTTCATATATATGGAATTCTACAATATATGGCTTTCTGTGGCTTCTATCACTTAGCATTATGTTTTCAAGGTCACCTACACTGAATTTTTATTTGTTTTCATGGTTAAATCATATTCCATTTTATGGATATGCCACATTTTGTTTATTCATTAATCAAATGATGAACACTTGGGTTTTTTTCCACTTTGTGGCTATTAATTATATCACTATGAACATTTGTGTGTGAGTTTTTGTGTGGATATATGTTTTCAGATCTCTTGGGTATATACCTAGGAGTGGAATTGATGGTCACTTGGCATGTTATGTTTAATTTTCTGAAGAATTTACCTTTATCCCAGATTGGACTCAAGATTATGCATGTGCTTTCACTTTCTACTAAAATAGCAAAATGGTATGGGCTGCTGCTTCCTCCCCAAGTCACCCCCACCCCCACCCCCACCCCCACCCCAAGAAACTCAAACTGAAACTGATACAGAAGATAAGGAACCAAAACAACAGGGAGAAAACGCTGGGAAAGCCCTTTTTAATTGGTTAGTACACACACACACACACACACACACACACACACACTCACACACACGCAGCTTGAGACAAAGGGTAGCCTGCAGGGCTATGAAAGGGTACATTCCTAAGAAGCAGTTTAAATTCTGCTCTTGCACCCCTCCACCATCACCTTGGTTTAGCTGTTCCCTGGCCACTTGCTGCAAAAATCTGGGGTCATGACCCAGACCTGTGACAGTGATCAAATCAAGATAGTGGGGGTGGGGGAGATAGTGGGAAACAGATGGTGCCTAAGTAGCCTTGGGCATTGACTTACTCACTCCCACTCATTCCAGTACATTTCAGTTTGTTTCTTGGAGGTTTGGAGGTAAAGCCAAAAGGATTTTGTGATGTTCTTTGGGACTAGGACGGGAGCTGACCTTTCTCTCTTCCCCCTTTCCCAAGAGGCATTTCCAGGCACAGCAGTCAATAACCCCAGGAGAATCTGAGCTGACAGGCCAAATTAAGAAGATGTCATACAACTAGAACTGCCTCAAAAGAAAACCAACAAATCGATTGCCCATATTATCAGAAACAGACGTCTTAAAAACAAAAAGCACAAAGATTTAACATAGAATATATTAAAGAGATAAGAAAAGTATTAACAATATGAAAAATAAACAAGAAATTAAAAAAAGAAAGAACCAAGTAAAAATATTAGCCAGGAAAAATATAATAAGATGAAAAAGAGGACATTATAGATGGGATGAATGGTTGTTAGATATAGTTGAAGGATGAATGATTGGATTTAAGATCAGATTTCAAGAAACCCCCAAGAAGGAAGAAAGGAAGGATAAAGTAAAGGAAAATAGAAAGATATTATGAGCCATGGAGGAAAGAAGTAGAAGTGCCAACATTTGTAGTTTAGGAATATTAGAGAACAAAATATTTTTAAAGAAAGGACTTTTCAGCATTAAAGGAAAATGAAAGACATCGGATTTAAAGGGTTCATGAAGTGCCAAAAAGTAATGATAAAAATAATTCTAGCCCTAGCTTATTTGGCTCAGTGGATACAGCATCGGCCTTCAGACTGAAGGGTCTGGGTTTGATTCCATTCAAGGGCAAGTGCTTGGGTTTCGGGCTCAATCCCCAGTAGGGGGCATGTAGGAGGCAGCCGATCAATGATTCTTTCTCATTGATGTTTCTGACTCTCCTTCTCCCTTTTTCTCTGAAATCAATAATAATAATAATCTAAATACATTTCAGTAAAATTTAAGAATATCAACCCAAATAAGGAAATTCTAAAAGCTTATAATCAGAAAAAAACACACAGAGAATTTCGAAAGGGATAAGAAATAGGATCGAAATTGGACTTTTTGCCCTGGCCAGGTAGTTCATTTCTTTAGAACATCATCCCAGTACACCATGGTTGCAGATTTGATCCCTGGTCAGGACACATACAAGAATTAATCAATGCATAAATAAGTGGAACAACAAATCTCTCTCTCTCTCTCTCTCTCTCTCTCAAATCAATAAATAAAAATTTAAAAAAGAAATTAGACTTTTAAAAACTACAATAGAGAGTTGTGCTATATAGTAGTATGGTGGATAAATAGATACAAGGTGACAATGGAATAAATATGAAGAGATTAAAGGAAAATAATTTTGAACTATTTAAATTATCACCCAAATGTGAATGTGGAATAATAAAAATAGTTTCAGGCATGCAAAGTATTGCCACGCAAAGACTCACATAGGAAATGTTGTTCTTGGAGAGAATTCAAGGAGAAAAACAAATCCAGGAGATGCTGTAAGAGATAAGAAGTAAAGTTCATAAAAGTTGTTGGAAAGGCTTGCTGTAGTCTTAAAACAACAGAACAAAAACAAAACATCTTCTTTTTCCAAAAAAGGAAGAATTATTTTCATAACATCCCAGAATTAAATTTTCAGACAATGTCATTATGATGAGTGAGGAGATACCAGGGAAGATGAGATCACGCTAAAGTTCTCATTTTATCAGAGGAACAATATAGATATTAGGTTTAAAAAGAGCCCTAACTGGTTTGGCTCAGTGGATAGAGAGTCGGCCTGCGGACTGAGGGGTCCCGGGTTCGATTCCGATCAAGGGCATGTACCTTGGTTGTGGGCACATCCCCGGGGGGGGTGTGCAGGATGCAGCTGATCGATGTTTCTAACTCTCTATCCCTCTCTCTTCCTCTCTGTAAAAAAATCAATAAAATATATTTTTAAAAAAAGAAATAAGGGCCTGGCCAGGTAGCTCAGTGGTTGAGCATCGACCTATGAACCAGAAGGTCAAGGTTCGATTCCTGGTCGGGGAACATGACCCGGTTGCTGGCTAGATCCTCAGTGTGGGGCCTGCAGTAGGCAGCCAATCAATGATTCTCTCTCATTATTGATATTTCCATATTTCTTTCTCTCTCTCTCTCCCTTCCTCTCTGAAATCAATACAAATATATCTTTAAAAAAGATATTTTTAAAAAAGTGCTCACTTTAGCCACACGTATACTAAAATTGGAATAATATGGAGAAAATTAGCATTACCCCTACACACAGATGACATACAAATTCATGAAGCATTCCATATTTTATTTATTTTTTAATTTCTATATTTTTATTGATTTCAGAGAGGAAGGGAGAGGGAGAGAGAGATAGAAATATCAATGATGAGAAACATTGATTGGCTGCCTCCTGCATGCTCCCTACTGGGGACTGAGCCTGCAACCCAGGCATGTGCTCTTGACCGGAATCCAACCTGGGACCCTTCAGTCCACAGGCCAATGTTCTATCCACTGAGCCAATCCAGCTAGGGTAAGCATTCATATTTTAAAATAAAATTAATTTTAAAAAAACCTTTCAGGTAAATTTTAACCAAAAGTAATGTTAAATAAAATGTATAGTTATATTTACTAGTATATCAGAAGAAAAATAGGCTTTAAGACAAAAAACATTATTGGGGATAATAAAAAGCCACTGTGTAAGAGTAAACGTTTCGCCCTGACCAGTTTGGCTCAGTGGATAGAGCGTTGGCCTGAGGACTAAAGGTTCGATTCCAGTCAAGGGCATGTACCTTGGTTGCGGGTACATCCCCAGTAGGGGGTGTGCAGGAGGCAGCTGATCAGTGTTTCTCTCTCATTGATGATTCTCTCTATCCCTCTCCCTTCCTCTCTATAAAAAATCAATAAAATATATTTTTTTAAAAAAAGAGTAAATGTTTCAGTTCACCAAGAAGATATAAAAATCTTAAACATATATGCTCCTAAGAAAATAGCTTAAACAAACCCAACATTAATAGAAGTGTATGGAGAAGTTGCTAAATCCACTTTCATAAGAGTACTTTAATTCATCTTTCCCAAAAAACAAACAAACCCCACATGAGCAAAGTTTAAGATTTGAACAATATGATTAACCAACTCTTCCTAGTGGACTTATGTAGAATGATGAATTCCATCATTAGAGGATTCATGGATTCTTCCCAAGTCCTTTGAACATTTACAAAAATCATATCATAAGTATCGATGATGATATGGAGAAATATGAAATCTCCTACACCACTGATGGGAATGTAAAATAATTCACTTCGAAAAATAGTATGGCAGTTCCCCAAACAAGGAACATAAACAGAATCACCATATGACTAACCAATGCCATTCCTAGGTATATACTCAGGAGAAATTAAAACATATGCCCACACAGAGACTGGTACATGAATGTTTATAGCAGCACTATTCATATTAACCAAAAGGTGGAATCACCCAAATATCTATGAACAGATCAGCAGGTGAACAAAATACAACGAAAGAATATTATTTGGCCATAAGAAGGAATAAACTATGCCGAAACCGGTTTGGCTCAGTGGATAGAGCGTCGGCCTGTGGACTGAAAGGTTCGATTCCGGTCAAGGCCATGTACCTGGGTTGCAGGCACATCCCCAGTAGGAGGTGTGCAGGAGGCAGCTGATCGATGTCATCGATGTTTCTAACTCTCTCTATCTCTCTCCCTTCCTCTCTGTAAAAAATCAATAAAATATATTAAAAAAAAAAAAGAAGGAATAAACTACTGATACATACTACAGTTTGGATAAACCTTTAAAATTTTATGCTAAATGAAAGAAGCCAGTCACAAAAAACCACATATTATGTGATTCCTATAATATAAAAGTTCTGAATAGAGAAATCTATAGAGAAGAAAGTAGATTAGTGGTTGCTTAGGATTGGGGATGTGAGAAATGGGAGGGAAGGAGGCTAACAGCTAAAGGGTACAAGGTTTCTTTCTGAGATGATAAAAACACTGTAATTGCTAGTGTTTGCAGATATCTGTAAAGACACTAAAATGCATTACATTGTACACTTTACATGGGTGAATTATATAGTATATGAATTATATCTCAATAGGTAAGTCTCAACATATTTTAAAAATAACTATCATAAGTACACATCACAAAACTATTAAGTTAGAAGTTATTAGTAAAAAGATAAATTTAAAAAGTTGTATATTTAGAAATTTAAAGAAAAACTTTTTAAAAAAATATATTTTATTGATTTTTTACAGAGAGGAAGGGAGAAGGATCGAGAGCTAGAAACATCTATCAGCTGCCTCCTGCACACCCCCTACTGGGGATGTGCCCGCAAGAAGGTACATGCTCATGACCGGAATTGAACCTGGGACCCTTCAGTCCACAGGCCAATGCTCTATCCACTGAGCCAAACTGGTTAGGGCTAAAGAAAAACTTTTAAATAAGTCATGAATCAAAGAAGAAATCACATTGGAAATGAACATACGTAGAATTTAATTATTTTAGAGATACTGCACTTAACATTTGTAGATGCAGAGAAAGTAGAGTCTTAAGGGAAATGTATGGCTTTAAATATTAATATTAGAAAAAAAGGCTGAAAATTAAGGAGCTAAATGTAAAAGAACAAATCAACAGAATAAACCCAGACTTAAGAATATAATAACAAAAAAAGAATATAATAATCAAAATAATTAAGGGTAGAAATCAATTAAATAGAACCAAAGTAAAAAACTGTGTGCTGGCCCTAACCAGTTTGGCTCAGTGGATAGAGCATCGGCCTGCAGACTCAAGGGTCCCAGGTTCGATTCCGGTCAAGGGCATGTACCTGGGTTGCGGGCACATCCCCAGTAGGAGATGTGCAGGAGGCAGCTGATCGATGTTTCTCTCTCATCGATGTTTCTGACTCTCTATTTCTCTCCCTTCCTCTCTGTAGAAAAAAAAATCAATAAAATATATTTTTTTAAAAATTGTGTGCTGCCCTGGCCAGTGTGGTTCAGTTGGTTGAGTGTCGTCATGAACAGAAAGGTCACTGGTTAGATTCCTGATCAGGGCACATGCCCAGGGTTCAGGTTCAGTCCCCAGTCAGGGCTTGTGTGGGAGGCAGCTGATTGATATTTCTCTCTCACAGCAATGTTTCTCTCCCTCTCCCTCTCCCTCTCCCTCTCCCTCTCCCTTTCTCTCTCCCTCTCTCTTCCTCTCTATCTAAAAATCAATAAAAATTTATTTTTAAAAAATTGTGTTCTTTTTTTTTTCCAACTCGAAAGCAATTACTGTTTACTAACTGATCAGGATACAAAAATAATCATGGTAGATATCTTAGTTCATCCTTCTAATAAGACTGCTGATCTGGTGTTCCCTGTTGCCAGCACCTCCCCCTTCTACAAAATAGGTTGTCTTTCTCTTCATTCCACCTGTTGGAGAAAATAACTTGAAGAATCACAGGAAGTTGCTTCTTTGAAGCATTTTCTAACAGCATAGAGCGCATGAATCAGATCCACCATGCAGGTGATGCAGGAGGATGATGATCAATGTGTTATGTCAGGGCATCGCTTCTTGTTGATTTAGCCATAATTATGCTTGTAGATCAATTCATTAACCTACTTCAAGTTCTGGTACCCCTTCCAAAGTATGTTAATTGTTGAGCTTAACGAAGGTGCCATTGAAGATCTGGCAAAGGCAAAGGACCTGCCAACACTCAGACTTATGAGCTCACACCATCTATACTACTAGGATTCTGACAATAAATGCTAATTTGGGTTCCGCAGGTACACAGAAGTTGCCAGCTTTTCTTTCCATCCTGGCCATTTGAATCTCAGTCTGTACTTCTGCCTATATTTCTTGTGATAGTGCTTAGTTTTTTTTTTCATACGTAAGTTTCCTCCTTGCCTTTGGAAACATGTCTTGGGTAACCTTCTTTCTCAGAATCTTCATCTTCAGCTCTGTAAAATTTCTTCTCTCTTTCTTAAGGGTTTCTGTCATAGCAGGAACCTTCTTTTTCTTCTCTTCTGAACCCTCCATGGTTCCAGATGGAAAAGAGGAAGAAAAATAATTGTTTGTTTGTTTTGACAATCTGACAGAATAGACACATACTTAATAAGGTTTAATGAGAATAAAAAGAGAAGCACAGATAAATATTATACATAAAAAGGGAAACGTAGATTTAAAAAATAAAACTATTGCCATAACTGGTTTGGCTAAGTGGATAGAGCGTCGGCCTGCAGACTCAAGGGTCCCAGGTTCGATTCCAGTCAAGGGCATGTACCTTGGTTGCGGGCACATCCCCAGTAGGGAGTATGCAGGAAGCAGCTGATTGATGTTTCTCTCTCATCGATGCTTCTAACTCTCTATCCCTCTCCCTTGCTCTCTGTAAAAAATCAATAAAAATATATTTAAAAAAATAAAAAATAAAACTATCATAAACTTTATGCCAATTAATTCTAAATTTGTATGAAATGAACAAATTCCTAGAAAATATAACAACTAAAATCAACTCAAGAAAAAAAGGCCAATAATCTTTCAAAAAATATATTTTATTGATTTTTACAGAGAGGAAGGGAGAGGGATAGAGAGTCAGAAACATCGACGAGAGAGAAACATCGATCAGCTGCCTCCTGCACACCCCCATCTGAGGGTGTGCCCGCAACCAAGGTACATGCCCTTGATCGGAATCGAACCTGGGACCCTTCAGTCCGCTTACGCTCTATCCACTGAGGCAAACCGGTTAGGGCAGCGGTTCTCAACCTGTGGGTCGAGACCCCTTTGGCGGTCGAACGACCCTTTCACAGGGGTCGCCTAAGACCATCCTGCATATCAGATATTTACATTACGATTCATAACAGTAGCAACATCACAGTTATGAAGTAGCAACGAAAACAATTTTATGGTTGGGATCACAATATGCAGAACTGTATTTAAAGGTTGAGAACCACTGCGTTAGGGCGAGGCAAACAATCTTATAATGATTAGAATTGTACTCTTGAGCATTTATCTCAGAGAAATAAAAATTACATTCACAAAACAAAACACTATACACGATGCTAGCTCTACTTGTAATTGCCAAAAACTGAAAACAGCTAAAGTGTCCTCAATGGTTGAATCTACGGTACATCCATACCACTGAATACTACTTATTTAGCAATGGAAAGAAACAAACTATTGATACATAAAATAGCTTGGATAGAACTCAAGGGGCCAAACCGGTTTGGCTCAGAGGATAGAGCGTCGGCCTGCGGACTCAAGGGTCCCGGGTTCGATTCCGGTCAGGGGCATGTGCCTGGGTTGCGGGCACATCCCCAGTAGGGGGCGTGCAGGAGGCAGCTGAATTGATGTTTCTCTCTCTCTCATCGATGTTTCTAACTCGCTATCCCTCTCCCTCTCCCTTCCTCTCTGTAAAAAAATCAATAAAATATATTTAAAAAAAAAAAAAAAAGAACTCAAGGGAATGATGCTGAGTTAAAAAAAAAACACCCAAAAACTAATCTTGAAAGGTTACATGCTGTATGATTCCATTTCTATAATATCCTTGAGTTAACAAAATTACAGAACGAATTAATGATTGCCAGAGATTAGAAATGGGGAGGTGGTTATGGCTATCAAGGGTAGGAGGGAGCCTTGTGGTGATGGAACAGTTCTGTATCTTGATTGTGGTAATGGTTACACACATCTACACATGGGATAAAGCTGCATCGAAGTGCACACACATCAGCCCACATATGTGTGCATGCAAACTGGTGACATCTGATTAGCCGTGTGGGTTGGTCAAGGCCAGTTTTCTGGTTTTGATATTGTACTATAGTTAAGCAAGATGTTACCATTTGGGAAAACTGGGTGAAGGGTGCACAGGATCTTCCAGTACATGTTTTTGCAACTTTCTGTGAATCTATAATTATTTCATAATAGAAAGGTTTTAAACATGGAAGCAGTAAACAATTTCCAACAAAGAGAACACCAGGCCCTGGTGGTTTCAGAGGCAAATTCTATCAACTTTCAAGGCACAGATCATGCTAATCTCCAGATAAAGAAATAACAGGGAGCCCAGATGGCGTGGCTCAGTGTTTGAGCATTGACCTGTGAATCAGGAGGTCATGGTTTGATTCCAGGTCAGGCACATGCCCAGGTTGGAGGCTTGATCGCAGTGTGGGGTGTGCAGGAGGCAGCCAATCAATGATACTCTCTCATCACTGATACAGTTTTTCTCTCTCTCTCCTCCCTTCCTCTCTGAAATCAATAAGATATATTTAAAAAATAAATATAGGAAATCATATCACCTATTTGTACTTAAGGTCAGCCAATCAATGTTTTTCTATCTCTCTCCCTTTCCTTTTCTCTCTCTAAAACAAATAAAAATATGTCACTGGGTGAGGATTTATAATGTGAGCTGCCTCCCTCCCACATTGGCCTGGACTGGGGATTGAACCTGCAACCTGGGTATGTGCCATGACTGGGAATCAAACCCATGACCTTAAGTACAAATGGGTGATATGATTTTCTATATTTATTTTTATTTTTTAAAAATAATAGAGGCCCAGTGCACAAAATTCGTGCATCAAAGGGGAGTCCCTCCCCCTGATGGTCAGCCCAGATTGTGAGAGGGCACAGGCCAGGCCAAGAGACCCCACTGGTACACGATCGGGGTCAGGGAGAACATGGGAGGTTGGCCAGCCGGAGAGGGACCACAGGAGGGCTTTAGGGCATATGTGGTCCATTTCACTTAGTCCCAATCTGCCAGACCCCAGCAGCAAGCTAACCTCCCGTTGGAGTGTCTGCCCCCGGTGGTCAGTGCATGTCATAGCGAGCAGTTGAGCGGCCTTAGCATATCATTAGCATATTATGCTTTGATTGGTTGAACGGATGACTGGACAACCAGACACTTAGCATAATAGGCTTTTATTATAAAGGATATAAAATTTTCAAGATCATATAATTGACCATGGACATCTCCACAGAGTGTAAGAGCCAACGAATCTTTTACAATTTTTTTTTTTAATCTTTACCTGAGGTGGTTTTTCTGTTGATTTTTAGAGAGAGTGGAAGCAGGAGTGGGGGAAGTGGGGGGGAGAAACACAGATGCGAGAGAGACACATCAATTGATTATCTACTGCATGGGCTCCAACCTGGGCCAGGCCAGGGATTGAGCCTACAACTGAGGTATGTATGTGCCCTAGACCAGGAATCAAACCCTGGATCCTTAGGTCCTCGGGATGAGCTCTAACCACTGAGAAAAAACAGCTAGGCTTCTTTTGTGATTTTGATTCCTGCTATTAATAATAATAATATTCTTCTTCTTAATAATAATGTTATTATTTTCTTCTTATTATTTCCTTAGCTCTCATAGGATCTACATGGTTCTCCTTTAGTTTTCCCTTTGGGCTTGCTCTGTAACTTTTTCTAACTTCTTGAATTGGATGGTTGGCCTATTCATTATGAGCAATTTTATCTCCTAAAAATATATTAGAAATAAAGTATATTTAAAATGTTACAGACCCTGGCCAGATTGCTCAGTTGGTTAGATCATTGTCCTGACACACCAAGGTTGTAGGTTTGTTCCCCAGTCAGGACACATATAAGAATCAACCAATGAATGCGTTAGTGGAACAACCAGTGGATGTTTTTCTCTCTCTCTAAAAAATTATTTTAAAAAATGATATACTTCCTCTAAATACTGTTTTTGCTTTATTCCACAATTTAAAAAAAATATATTTTTATTGATTTTAGAGAGGATGGGAGCTGGAGAGAGAGAGAGAGAAACATCAGTGATTAGAGAGAATCATTAGTCGGCTGCCTCCTGCACACCCCCCACTGGGGATCGAGCTCTCAACCTGGGCATATGCCCTTGACCAGAATTGAACCTTGGACCTTTCAGTCCACAGGCCAACACTCTATCCACTGAGCCAAACCGGCTAGGGCTCCACAGTTTTTGACATGTAGTGTTTTCCTATTATTCATTTGTAAGCACTTTCCTTTACACTTTTAAAAATACAATGGTTACTTAAAAATATAATTTTGCAGTTCCGATTGGACAGGGCAGATCTTTGTCTGTTGGTAGAAAGATGAAACCAGAGTCCCCCCAACCATCCTCCTGCTAAAAAAGAAAAAAAATGTAATTTAGTTTCTAAGTATATAGGAGTTGTAGTTTTCAGTAATAAAAAACAAAGTTTTAAATTTCTTATTTCATGGTTAGGGAACTTGGTCTACATGATATTGTTTTTTTGGAATTTGTTGAGGCTTCTTTTATAGTATTACTAGAGGCCCAGTGCACAAATTTGTGCATGGTTGGGGTCCCTCGGCCTGGCTGAGTGATCATGGCTGATTGGGGATGGGAGGGCTGGCCAGCCAGGGGGAGGGACTGAGGGAGGTTGCCGGCGCGGGAGGTTGGCTGTGGGAGTGCACTGATCACCAGGGAGCTGCTCCTGCATTGAGCGTCTGTCCCCTGGTGGTCAGTGCACATCATAGCAACCAGTCGACCGGGTGTTCGGTTGCTTAGGCTTTTATATATACTAGAGGCCCGGTGCACGAAAACTCAGGGGGGGTGTCCCTCAGCCCGGCCTGTGCCCTCTCACAGTCCAGGAGCCCTCGGGGAATGTCTGACTGGTGGCTTAGGCCTGCTCCCCAGGCCTAAGTTGGACATCCTTAGCGCTGCTGCAGAGGCAGGAGAGGCTCCCGCCGCTGCTGCTGTGCTCGCCAGTTGTGAGCTCGGCTTCTGGCTGAGCAGTGCTCTCCCCGTGGGATCGGGCTGAAATCGGCTCTCCGACATCCCCTGAGGGGTCCCGGATAGTGAGAGCGCGCAGGCCGGGCCAAGGAACCCCACTGGTGCACAATCAGGGCCAACGAGAAACGCAGGAGGTTGGCCAGCTGGGGAGGGACTACGGGAGGGCTCCAGGGCGTGTCTGGCCCATCTCAGTCCTGATTGCCCGTACCCCAGCATCAAGTTAACCTACTGTTTGGAGCATCTGCCTCCTGGTGTTCAATGCACGTCATAGCGACTGGTTGACCAGTTAACTGTCTGTCCCCTGGTGGTCAGTGCATGTTGAGCAGCCTTAGCACATCATTAGCATATCACGCTTTAATTGTTTGAATGGCTGACTAGTCGACCTGACACTTAGCATATTAGGCTTTTATTATATAGGATAGATGTATGTTCTAAGAATTTGCTTACAAAGCTTATGATTTTCTGTTGGTTGGGAATATAATTCTACATATAGTATGTTTAGCTCATTAATTGTCTCATTCAGATTTTTGATATTTCTATTTATTTTTGTTAACTTCATCTGTGTATTTTTTAAAAGTTATGTTAAAATCTTTAATTTTAATGATTGATTTACTATTTCTTCCTGCAGTTATATTGCACTACTAGAGTCTGTGATATTCATGTCTAAAACTTTATGTTACTGCCCTAACCGGTTTGGCTCAGAGGATAGAGCGTCGGCCTTCGGACTGAAGGGTCCCAGTTTCGATTCTGGTCAAGGGCATGTACCTTGGTTGCGGGCACATCCCTGGTAGGGGGTGTACAGGAGGCAGCTGATCGGTGTTTCTCTCTCATCGATGTTTCTAACTCTCTATCCCTCTCCCTTCCTCTCTGTAAAAAAATCAATAAAATATATTTTTTTAAAAAACCACTTTATGGTACTGATAGTTCATGTTCCACTAACTTTTTTTTTTTTTTTAACCAATTGTAGCAAACTTTTTTGTCATTATATATAGACTAGAGGCCTATATATCCATGCACCAGTGGGGTCCCTTGGCCTGGCCTGAGGGGATTGGGCCGAAACTGGATCTTCGATATCCCTCAAGGGGTCCCAGATTGCGAGAGGGCGGTTCTCAGGTGACTCACACAGGAACCAGGCTCCCTCCTCTCTGGTTCCAGGCGCATCACCAGAGAACTGCAGCTTGGCAGCTCATGCATTGAGAGTCTGCCTCCTGATGGTCAGTGCACGTCATAGCTACTGGTTGGCTGGTCAAATGGCCAGCTGGCCAGCCAGTCGCTTAGGCTTTTTTATATATATATAGATAGATAAATAGATAGATAGATAGATAGATAGATAGATAGATAGATTCATATTTAGCTGGTATTTATTTTTATGTGTGTCTCATAATTTCATTCAAATCATAGAGTTCTCATCTTTTATTGGTAAGTTTAACCTCTCTATATTTATTGGAATTACTTTTAAGACTTTTCCCCTACTATATTAGTTTCTATTTTCTATTTACTATACTTTTTTTTTTCTTCTAAAATCTACCCATTCCTGTATGGATACCTGTATCCCCGAACCAGCCAGTACTTCCGCATCTTTCTCATGTGCCATTGGATTCTTCTGCCATGAGGTCATTTATGATCATATTGTCTAGAATTTTAGTTCTGTGATCTTATTCATAAACTTTTTAATTCTCTTTTCCTTTGGAGTTAGCTTTTCTCCTTCTCTCTCCCTTCCTTCCTTTCTTTTGCCAACACTATACTTCCTCCATTTCTTGCCATGTGTTGAATTTGCTTCAACTTTGTTTTCATTGAGGCTTTTGCAGTGCCCTGAATTGACCTCATGTCTCTTGAGGATGGCGAAGAGACAGTTACCACCTCCTCAACCCTCACCTACATACCAGCCTTAATTTTCCTGAGGTTTCTGTTTATAATTCATAGTGTTTCTTGAATTTGTGTGTTTATTTTTTCATTAGCTTTGGTAAGTTAGCCTTTTCATGTCAAATATTGCTTCTACCCCCGTCTTTCCTTCCTGCACTTCTGGTTTTCCAGTTCTATACAGCAGTTAAACTGTGTCATTCTCTCCTCTGTGACTCTTACCTCTTCTCTTCTTTTGCCTTTTGATGTTTCATTCATTTATATTTACTCCCGGCCTCTAAGTTTACTAATCCTCTCTTTAACAGCATTTACTCTGCTGTTAAACCCAATCCACTGGGTTATTTATGTTTATTATTATGTTTTTTTCAGTTATGGAATTTTCACTTAAGTTGTTTTGTATACTTTTTACTTTTTGGCCAAAATTATCAATCTATTTAGCTTCTTGAATATAATAAACAATGTAATGACTGTAATATCTGGGGTTCTTTTGGGTCCTTTTCAATTGTCTTTTGTTGCTGTTGGTTTTTGTTCATGTTATACTAGAGGCCCTGTGCATGAAATTCATGCATGGGGGGGAGGTATGCCTCAGCCTGCACTGCACTCTCTCCAATCCGGGACCCCTCGGGGGATGTCTGACTGCCTCTCGCAATCCAGGACCGCTGGCTCCTAACCACTCACCTGCCTGCCTGCCTGATCGCCCCTAACCTCTCTGCCTGCCTGCCTGATTGCCCCTAAACATCTCTGCCTGATCACCCCTAACTGCTCCCCTGCTGGCCTGATCGCCCCTAACTGCCTCTGCCTCACCCAGCACCCGGGACCCAGGATTCCCTCCCTCTGGCCGGCCGCAGGCACTCAGGACACCGGCCGGCTTCGCCCAGGCCGGCCACAGCCACAGGGGACCGTGGGCGGGAGGCTTTGCCCGGGCCGCAGCCGCAGGCGCCCAGGACTGCAGGGTGGGCAGCTTGTCCCTCTCCCGGGCTTCAGCCTGGCTGGTCCCATTCCTCTCTCCCCAGTGTTGAGTGTCTGAGCCGTTATCATGTGACAGCATGAGGGTGTGATGACCATTTGCATATTAGCTCTTTATTATATAGAATTGTCTTCAGTATGTGTGATAATTTTGCTTGTTGACTGAATATTGTATTTGCATAATTGTTCATAGAAACAATTTGAGGCCTAGGATGATGATATCTTTAACAAGAGCAGACTCACTTTGTTTACTGCCATGTACCTGGAGGCAATAACATTCTGAGGTCACCTTAATAAAATTTCAGGCTTTGAGATACTAGTTCAAAGCTGAGTTTTAATCTCTGTAAGAGCTTGTCTACTCTATTCACCTTTGCTTTTAGAGTGCAATCCCTTGGGATCCTAATCCAAAGTAATAGTAATTTATTAGGTGCTCTCTCTCTCTGAGCAGGGTCTGGACCCTAGTTTGTTTTCCCATAACTGCCCAGGCTGTTAAAAGCACTACTCAGTCTCTTAACTACCTCCCAGGAAATTACCACCTGGAAAAGTAGTCCTAAATGTGGGGCTTAAATTCCACTTTCCCTCTATTTCATTTCATTTCAGAATAAAATCATGGAACACAGCACCTGGTAAGATTCTGGAAATTTTGTAATTTTCTCATGTCGGCTATGTTTCCTCCTCTTACATATTTTCCCATTATAGCTACTCCGCACTCTCCAGTTTCCTTACCCCACAGGGTTAAATGCTTTATCTGCTTTATTTCATGGAGTACTAAGTTGTTAACTTTCCAATGATTTCAAGAAGAGTTTAGGTTTTTCTAGTTTTACCAGTTTTCCTCAGTGGGAGAGTGGTCAGAATTATCTAGTCACCAACACTGGAGGCCCAAAGCCTCCCTCACTATGAAAAACACACTCTAATAACCAAGATTTTCCAGGAAACCAAATGACAATGGAAATGCTAACAGTGTAACCATTTCCAAGAAACAAAACAACTGTGGGAAAGTGCCACCCAAGAGAGATTCTACAAATACCCAAAACACAATTGTAACATAGTTGCAAGAACAACTGAAACCAACATTGGAAACAAAGTATCTTTTCAGATAAGTGGGAGTATTTCAGCTTTGTTTGAGAATATTTTATATTTAGTTTGCCACATGGTTACTTTTATAGCCAATAGCAGTTGGTTGTAAGAGAGAATGTAAGACTGTGGAGTTGAATAGCATTTGTCCATTCTGGGATTTGTTCTCAGCTATCAGCATGGCCAGATTGGTGTGTGGGGAGCTGATATAGGGTTAAGCCTCGGACTGACCTGTTAGTAAAATCACAAACAAGTCTTCTTCCGAGTCTTAACCCAATCCGAGAGGTGGCCGCTGATTTACATGCGCTGTCATTTAAAAAATAAAAATGGGGGAATTTGCCAGAAGCCGGTCCACCCTTGCTGCTTGACACAGTCGCTGCAGGGAAGAAACATCTGCACAGCTTATGTTTCAAGGGACCTGGTGTATATGGCATAAGTTTGCTCCCCCTCTTAGCGCTATGTGTTTTAAAAAGGACCACCTCCCCGAGAAAGGTTGTTTCCCCAGGTTAGGGATTAACAGGACTAAGGAAGAGAATAAATCAGTAAACCCCCCTAGTGTTACAGAAATACCATGTACTACTTATGAAGAACTTGGACTAAGACTGTTGGCAATAAATTTGGGACTTGTTGGGCCCACATCCCCAGGGGTCTACCCACCAGGGAAAGCACCAAAGCCTATACCCCTGGAGATCCACCGACACAGGGCAGTCCCAGGGAAGGCAAGCAGCGAGGCTGGGAGGACATAACCTTTACTGGGTGGGAGAATCTCTTTCAGTCACTTCCTTGTAGCCTATCAGTAGAGCAGTGACCTTGGAATAGCCCTTTTAATGAAACACAGAGATTAACCTGGACAAGATTAAAATCAACAGAACTAGATAGAGACAGGATTTTTGGCAAAGGTCAGATAAGAAACAAGGAACTGTAGAACTTTACCCAAAACATACCATGATGTGATTATAGAGGCATGCTTATAGGATCAAATGGTATAAATATAGATGTAATCTACACTAATAAAAGAGAAACATGGTAATTAGCGTACGACCGCTACCCTTTTCATTGGCTAATCAGTGAGTATATGCAAATTAACTGTCAGCCAAGATGGCGGCCGGCAGCCAGGCAGCTGGAAGCGAACATGAGGCTTGCTTGCTTCAGTAACAGAGGACTCCAATGTTTCCCGCCTGCCTTGCTGGCCTCTGAGTTGCAACTCTAAGCAACTATGTACTATGTTGCAAATAAGAAGCTAAACAAAACACCAGAAACCGGCTTTCATTCAGCCGGGCTTTAGCAACATTGTTTCGATGTTTTCAGGGGCGAGGCCTCAGAGCTAAAGCTGGCCCAGAATAAAAAAAAAAGAAAACAAGGAGCGGTTGGAAGCTTCAGTCACTCGCTTCCGGAAAACAGCCCTCAGCCCCTCACCCAGGCTGGCCAGGCACCCCAGTGGGGACCCCCACCCTGATCCAGGACACCCTTCAGGGCAAACCAGCCAGCCCCCACCCATGCACCAGGCCTCTATTCTATATAGTAAAAGGGTAATATGCCTCCTAGCACCGGGATCAGCGGGGCAGCGAGGCTCCCAGCAGCAGGATCAGCGTGACAGGGGACAGCACCCAAACCCCCTGATTGCCCTGCGGCTCTCTGTTTGACAGAGTGCGGCGCCCCAACCCGCCCCCCCCGCCCACAGGCCCTGCTCTGTGTGTGACAGGGTAGAGCCATGACCTCTCCATCGGCCCTGCCCTGAGTGTGACAGTGGTGGCGCCCCAACCCCCTGATCGGCCCTGCTCTGTGGGTGATAGAGGGTGGCGCCCCAACCCTCCTCCACGGGCTTTACTCTGTGTGTGACAGGGTAGAGCCATAACCTCCCCATTGGCCCTGCCCTGAGTGTGACAGGGTGCAGTGCCCCAACCCCCTGATCCGCCCTGCTCTGTGTGTGACAGCAGGGAGCTCCTCAACCCCCTGATCGGCCCTGCTCTGTGCGTGACAGGGGGTGGCGCCACAACCTCCCCATCGACCCTGCCTTGAGTGTGACAGGGGGCGGTGCCCCAAACCCCCAATCGGCCGTACCCTGAGCGTGACTGAGGGTGGCATTGCAACCTCCCGATCCGCCCTGCTCTGTGCATGATGGGGCAGCGCCCCAACTCCCCAATCGGCCCTGCTCTGAGCCCGACCAGGGGCTGCACTTAGGGATTGGGCCTGCCCTCTGCCACCCAGGAGCAGGCCTAAGCCAGCAGGTCGTTATCTCCTGAGGGGTCCCAGACTGCGAGAGGGCACAGGCCGAGCTGGGGAACCCCCCACCCCCACCCCAGTGCACAAATTTTTGTGCACCGGACCTCTAGTAGGAGAATAAAAAAGAGAACCTAGCTATGATGATCAACTGAACGGTGCCTCCGTGTCCTTCATTCTTCGCCAACTCTGTCCACACCTTTGGGAACCCCTGGACCTGCTGGGGAGGGACCCCAACATGGTGGACTCACCAGTGAGCCTCAGACCATATAGTTTGACAATTACGACTGAAGGAAGTGGTAAACATTTGAAATTCTTATTTTATTTTTTTATTTTGTTTTATTTTTTCCACCACCATTTATCCCCTCTATGCCCTCTTCCACCTCTCCCTCTGCCCCCCAACATTTGTAATTCTTAAACCAAGGCTTTCTTAAATGGTCTTCACTAAATTTTTCTGTCTTGAGATCTCCCTCTTTCTCTGATTAGGTTACAATGGGATGGATTTGGTTTCTACTGATTAGAGTTAAAATACCCTTCTCAAATCCACCTTAATCCTCACTCCATCTTGATAAGATTTTAGTAGTTTAACCAGAAGAGTTGTGAAAATTCCTAAGCTTTATGGATGATTTCAACATCCTCTAGACCAGACAATTCTCAGCAAATAGCCTTAGATACCATGTTTGGTTAAATGCAAATCTTGTTCCTTAACTTCCTTAAGCTTCAGTTTCTCATTTTTCAAAAGGGGAATAAAAAGGGGGGATAAATGGTGATGGAAAGAGACTTGCCTTGGAGTGAACACACAATACAATATTCAAAGGGTATATTATAGGATTGCACCCCTGAAACCAATATAATTTTATTAACCAATGTCACCCCCAATAAATTCAATTAAAAAGTAAAATGGGAATAATAATGTCCAGGTCATAGGTACTTGGGGAGTTTTATATGAAACTAGAGGCCCGATGCACGAAATTCGTGCAAGAGTAGGCCTTCTTTCCCCCGGCTGCTAGCACCGGCTTCCCTCTGGCACCGGGGACTGGGCTTCTCTTGCAGCCCTGGCTTCATCCGGAAGGTTGTCCAGAAGGAAGTCTGGTCTAATTAGCATATTACACTTTTATTATTATAGATAATGAATATAAAAGCCCTAGGATGTCTCATGAATTTGTTGGAGGTGATGCTCTGATAGGGCTGTTTTGGGGCTGGGCAGGGTCCACTGGTCCTTTGGAGCAATTCCTTAAGGGAGACCAGAGATGGGTAATTAGCATTCTGTTGGGATTACAGCATCTGACTGGGGAGGGGCCTGAACTGGGAGTGGTACCACATGGCTGTGACTAAACCGATATTAGAATTTCTATACTGAGTAACGAAAGTTAAAGCTTAAAACTAAGGAGTTAGTCATGGATCTCAGAATGAAATCATGGAGCACAGCACCTGGTAAGATTCCGGAAATTTTGTAATTTTCTCATGTCGGCTATGTTTCCTCCTCTTACATATTTTCCCATTACAGCTACTTCGCACTTTCCAGTTTCCTTACCCCATGGGGTTAAATGCTTTATCTGCTTTATTTCACTTAGTACTGTTAAATTATTAATCTCATGTTCCATGGGGTGGGGGGGGGAATGAGGCTTAGAGAGGTTATTTCTGGTCTGGCTTAAGAGCTGGATCTATGAATATAACCGTCCTAGTGTATTATTCGTAGGGTGGTTGAATTTGAGAGTTGACACTAAATGGCTGTTGAATTCATTCATTTAACAAACATTTAATGAGCAATGACCATATGCCCTGTACTATGTTGGTCTCCGGGGATTCAGAGATGAATATTAAGACTGCAATTACAATAAAACAGTTCTTTATTGAGTACTAATTCTGTGCCAGTCACTTGATGTCTGGTAGTTCATTTAACCGTTATAACCACCCTGTGAGAAGAGTATTGATATCCTCATTATGCAGGGGAGGGAGCTGAGACTCTGGGACTCGCTGAAGGTCACACAGCCAGGATATAGCAGAGCTCAGGATCTCTAAATTCCAAGTCTTCCCCCCCCCCCCCCCCGAAATAAAAATCTCACTATTTTATTTTTAAGGTAAAAATAACATTATTTTCCACCCTGGTCCAGGTGGCTCAGTTGGTTGGAGCATTGTGCTGTACGTACACTGAAAGACCTCGGGCTGCTTGGTTCCCAGTCAGGTCACGGCCCTGGTTGTGTGAGCCTCATCTAGTGCTCCAATAGGTTGCCAGTTTGATTCCAGGTCAGAGCACATGCTAGGATGCAGGCTCCATCCGTGGGCGAGTCCTGGAGGCAGCCAATCATCAATGTTTTAATCTTTCTCCCCCTCTCCCTTCCTCTCACTCTAACATCAATAAAACATGTTTTTGGGTGAGGACTAAAAGAATAATAATAATGATAAAATATAACATTATTTTAAAAATAAAAATAATATATATGCAAACAATTTAATCAATGAGCGCTAATTTTCTCACAAAGTATGTTTTTTACACAAAACTTGCTAAAACAGGGTGCTAATCATTTACATTTTTACAAGTGTATTTAATAGATGAAAATATTATATTTCAAAGTTGCATTTATTATTATTGCATTTCTCACTTTTTACAGGTTTATGAGATCTATTTGCACATACCATAAACTTCATTCATCTAAAGTGCACAGTTCAGTGGTTTTTAGTGTATTCTCAGAGTTGTAGCAAACATCGTTACAATCTAATTTCAAGACCTTTTCAACACCCCCCAGAAAACCTTTACCCACTGGCAGTCCCTCTCCATTCTCCCTCCTCCACCTCTCAGCCCCAGGTGAGTTATCTTTTATGTGTTTCTTGGCCATTTTATGTCTGTCTCTTTTGGATTGCTCTGTTTTGATTGCTCAGAGAAGTTCTGTGTTGATCATGAAGATGAACTATTTATCTGTGTCTGGAAATATTTTAAAGCTATTTTCTCATTTGTTCTTTTTTGTTGCTGGCATCTCTTACTGTAAAGATGTTTACATTTCTTTTAATTTTAAAAATGATTTATTGATTTTGATTCATTATAAACATTCCCTCCTTCCATTATAAAGCTTTCCCCCATATATCTTTTTTTCTGGTTTCTTATAATACTGTAGTTTGCCTAAGTTTTCAATCCATCTTGGGTTTAGTTTAAGATAGAATAACTATCTTATCGAATACTACTGATTGGGGAAAAAATCACTTTAATCAAATTCCTATTCATTTTCGAAAACGGACAGAATGACCACAGCTAACACTGATGGAGCCCTTGCAAGTCGGGTCGGCCTTATGTTTACGGTTTCAGGTTCGGCGATCGTCTTGAAATTCTTAATCATTGGGGACAAGGGACCCCGCACCTTCCCTTTGCGCCAGACCCGGCAGGTTATGGACAGAGAGGCTCCGCTTACAAGCCGCAGACACTGGACTGAGCCCTTTGCAAATACTATTTCGCTGAACCCCCTCGGCAATTGCGGGGTAGCCGTTTTCATGTCCCTCTTCATGTTGCAAACGGGGCCATGGAGCCGGGAAGACGAAATCAGCCTCAGAACCAAAGAGCTGCAGCAAAGGTTTCGATCCCAGCACCTGTCACGCCCGAGCCTGGGGGGTCAGCGTCCGGGAGCCCGGCAGCCGGTTACAATCGGGGTGAAGGCGGGTGGGTGCGGGGGCAGGAGGTGCGGGGTGTAAACTCCCAAGGCCACCCTGGGGAGCGCCCCTGCCTCGACCCCGCGTGCCCAGCTCCGTGTCGCGCGCTCCGGGGCGGGCCCGCGGGATCTCGCCTTCTGCCCGCGGCCGCGCGCGCTCGCCCAGCAGGCGGGCCCTCACGCGCGCAGCGGCCGTGCAGCCAGCGAGTTCCCCAAGTTCACACAGGCCTCGGGTTGGCATGGCAACCAGGCAACCTGTTCCAGAGCCGCCTGCCTTCTCCGCGCACGCCGCGGCCACTGCCGGAGCCGGGGCCAGAGCCCATCCCATGATGCACCGCGCCAGCCCCGTCCCCAGTGGGCCGCCATGTTGTCGGAGTGAAAGGTAAGGGGGAGCGAGAGCGCCGGAGAGAGAAGAACGGGGGGCTGAAATCCATCTTCATCCTACCGCTCCGCCCGTGAGTATCCGCACCCCGCCGGCCCTAAACGCGGCTCCGGACCCCCAGCGAGCAGATTGTCCCGTCGTATTGGTGTTTGAAAGCGATTGGGGGGACGAGAAGGGCTTTGGAAAAGCCGCCGGGGCCCTGGCGCTGGCTCCTCGCTCGATGTTCCTCGTACATGTTTTGGAGTCAGCAGCAAGGCCCCTATTGTTATCAAAGGAGGGAGGGGGTGGGGAGCGGGGTCGAAGCGAGGAAAATGCCGGGGGTTTGGGCCTTGGCCCAGGGCATAGCCGTCCCTCCACATTTCTGTTCGGCCCCTTTGGACCCCCCGAAGATTGATGTTGCCATTTGGGTTGCTTTTTTTTTTTTTGATGGGTTTGCGAAGCCCCGAGTCTTCTGTGTGGCCATGAAGTGTGATTTCGTGCCCCTCTGGATTTCTTCGACTTCTCGGGCTTCCGCGGCAGCGCCGAAGCGGGAGGAACAATACATAAATCGCTTAAGCGGCGGCCACGGCCCGGGGCTGCCGGCGAGACCGCCGTGGGGGAACTCTGCGAGCCGAATGTGGACCGGGAGCGATCAGGAAGTTTCGGACCGGGTGTTCGGCTGCTGGGTGCCTGTGGCCTTTTGTTTCCGTGAGAGCTGGTGCTTTCGGTGTCTGCTTCCTCTCTGGTCCTCCCCGTGCTGGTGCGTGTGTGTCTGAACTCGCAGAGGGGCTCGCCCCTCGGCCGTGGGAAGGCAGATCCACGGTACGAGGCAGTTGTAGTCCTCGCACACGTTCTGGGTAAACAGATAATTTATTTCGCTTGTCGGTACCACTCCCAGGTCCAGGGGTGAATCCACTCCAGCAACTTTTTCTTCCCCCGTGGCGCCCACCCCCCCCCCCCCCCCCCCCCCAAACACGCTCGCTCAACATTGTATCAGGGAAGGTTCTCTCCTCGCCGCAACTTGCAGGGTTGTTACTTTTCATTGTTCAGTTACAGAAGACACTGTTTTTAGTTGTCGATACAATCCGTTCCCTTCATACTCTTTTTAAGAGTGATGATAGCTTATGAGGCTTCTTTGGGGCTCTGTTCTAAAGTCCTTTACGTTTGAAGCCGTAGGTTTGTACATTTAGCTTTTTGTCTATTTTATGAAAAACAAAAACAAAGCAAAACCCATAAAAACTCACCAAGACAAGCCCTCCTCCAGGAATATGTAGTTCTTGATGTAGTTTTTTTTTTTAGTAAGCAAAATATGTGATCCATTGCGAATTTTAACTTTATAAAATACTCTTGTTTATCTGGATCTTTGGGACATACTCACGGGATTCTGAACTTTGAGTTAGTATTTCGCCTTCATGGAATTCATTTTGTCTGAGGCCACAGTTTTTTTTCAAGTTGGGTTTGAAGTTTAATTTGGGTTTGAGGTGAATTGTTTTAAAATAAATGTATGACCATAAATCCCCCCCCCCCCACCCCCCGTGGTAAAAAATAAACACCTTTCAGAACACTAAGCATTTTTGTAGGAAAAAAAGATGGGTCATGGAGATAGATTAAATCGTGTTCCTTTGTTTGAAATCTGTGTGTTATTTAAAAAGACAACCAACCCGTGATGTAAACAGTTTGAAAACTGGAGGAGTAATTAGAATCAGCCCTTATTTCTAGTTGCTTAAAATACTAATATTTATCATGTGCCATTTGTAAACAAGGCACATTTGAAATGCTACACACAACTTTTTAGTGGACTTTGAGAGTTCTCTAAAAGGCATCAGCAGTTTGAATGTTTTCTAATATTTAAGTGACCGATTAAAACATTTTTGTGCTGTAGTTGCCAAGATATTACAAAATTACCCAAGACATGTTAATTTGCTCACTTTTCAAACTGTCCCTTCTGCCAGGTTTTCTCTTGTTTGAGAAAACTGCCTTGCTTCATTAGGTGAAGCAGGAAGTCTCAGGGCAGATAGCTCTACAAAAGCCAATTGTTTTGTTTGAACATTTTTATAGGAATCGCACCCCCCCCCCCCCATCCTTTGTTGGAATGAAGTTGTGTTCAATGTGTTTCAGAGGTACAACACCCTTTCTATATGGAAATTCTTTGCTAGATAAGTATTGTGGCAAATCTTTTATTTCAGAAAAGATTGCTTTGGCTGTTTTAGGAATCTTCTCAGGGACTGGAGTGCCATAATGGCCTTCACTGATGGTAACTGAATTCCTGGGGTCTCAGCATAGTGACTTTATGTTTACAAAAAAACTTTTACATCTATTTTATTTTGATTCAAAATCAAACTTGTGAAGCATAAAGGAAGGATTTTTATCATTTTCTAGATGAGGAAACAGCCTCAAAGAGGTTGCTAGTTTAACGGTAAAACTTGGGGTTTGGAATTCTTGGCTTGCCTTCTAAAACAAAGACTGTCAGATTGATACTACCTTGTAGAAGAAAATGGAACTGGCTACTACCGTTGGTAATAGGAGGGCAAGAAGTTCTTTTGAAAATCAAACCGGAAGGCACTAGGCTGGTTAGCACTTTGCAAAGATTGATGTAAACACAGCAATGACTCTCTGATTTTGGTACTTACCCACGGACACAGTTCAATACATGAAAGCAGAAACGGAACTCTAGAAAGCTAAACTAACTCGGTACGCTAGTAAGGTTCTGATGCATTGGAATTGTTACTGAGACTAGGCATTTCCAAATTAGGCTTTGAACAAATGACAAATTCCGCTGTGGCTTTTTTTACGTCTGGCTTCAAAACATGAATTAGTTGTGAGAAGCAAATGCTTCTTTAGAGAAGGTTTAATTATCTATAAAGAAAGAATAGACTTCTCATAACTCTTGTGGGTCTGTTTTTGAAATGTTACAGTTGGGTTAGGGAGAGAGAGATAAGGCATTTGTAGCAGTTAAGTTTATAGCCTTGAAATCAGTTTCTATGGACAGATGTGTTCTAATTGGTCACAGATCAATTACTTTGTAGCATTTTTTTTTAGCAGGTACAGGGTGTCAGGTGTTATAGCTTATGTACAAATGTAGTACAAATGTAGTTTTTTATTTTTAAGAAACTTAAATAGTAATGTTTCACAATAAGAATTTGGAGGTTCTTTGTTGAGCCTTCCAGAGAAGAAAGAGTAGCAGATGAGGTGAGAGAAATAGTGTATCTGTGTGCATGTACTGGGGTGTAGCAAGGGGCTGATAGAAAGAACTAGACTCGGATGCAGAACAGACTTATGTTTGAATCCCTTGTCCATACTCACTAGCTGAATGGCTTTGGGCATATCACATAACTTTTCTGTCCCTTAATGCTTTCATCTGTAAAATAGGGATGATTAAATAAAGTCTGCAGTATATTTGCCACACAGTTATTGTGTTGAGGCATCTGATCGATCTATCTATTTATCTATCTATCTATGGAGAGTGGGGAAAGGAGATACATCATTGTGAGAGGAAAACATCGATCAGTTAGTTGCCTTCAGTACACACCTTGACCAGTGATCAAACCCACAACCTGGGTATGTGCCCTGACTGGGAATTGAACCTGAGACCCTTCGGTGTATGGGAGGATGCTCCAACCAACTGAGTCATACCAGTCAGGGCATGTTTTTATTTATATATATATATATATGTATTTTTTTTTTTTTGGTTGTTGTTTTTACAGTGAGGCTTTCTACTCTAGCATTCGGTTTGGTCTCATCCTGTTTATAGGAGTCAAAGTACTAATGGAATAATGTGATTGCGATTATAATTGTAAATTATTGGTAAAAATGTTGACCCTCCCTCCCAACCCCCCACCAATAGCAGCTGAGGACAAGTTTCAGGCTAAGAACATTCTGTTGCTTTTCTGGGTCAGGGGGTCTTATTGTTTCTTCAAGGAGCATCCTATGAATTTGTTGGACATTTTAAAGGGTCCTGTCAAGTTTTAGACAATCTGAGTCATTGCTAATTATATATGGGGTTTGGATTTTTGTTTGGTTTATTTATTGCCTTATATCTGCTTCAGCATTAAAATATCTAAAGAGATATTTGATACAACTCTTGCTTATTTAAAAAGTATCGCCATAGTTGGCTTAAGGTGTAAATAAGTTGAAGTTTAATTCTATATTGTTTCCTTTGATAACAGAATAAGTTTCCCTGAAGTTGCCATATTGAGTCCTGATCTGCATACCTTGTCTGAGTACCTGCCACCAACCACACTTATTCACACACACAGCGCGCGCACACACACACACACACACACACACACACTCAGCAATTTAAAAGTGGAGGTTTCAGTTTAGAAAATTATTTATTTTAAAATATATAGCTGCTTGGTATGAACTAGTTGTAGATGATATATCGCAAAAGACATGGAGCTCACTTTTATCTTGGTGTATGTCAAGTAATGTTTTAAAAGTGCAAATTTTAGGGGGCAGGAGTGGGGTGGAGGGAGTCATTGGGGGAAAAAAGGGGACATCCGTAATACTTTAAACAATAAAGATGAAAAAATGCAAATTTTAACTATTTGTAACTTATTTGTCCTTAGGTGTTGGTGGAATGAGCGTTGCATGTGTCTTGAAGAGAAAAGCAGTGCTTTGGCAGGACTCTTTCAGCCCCCACCTGAAACATCACCCTCAAGAACCAGCTAATCCCAACATGCCTGTTGTTTTGACATCTGGAACAGGGTCGCAAGCGCAGCCACAACCAGCTGCAAATCAAGCTCTTGCAGCTGGGACACACTCCAGCCCTGTCCCAGGATCCATAGGAGTTGCAGGCCGTTCCCAGGACGACGCTATGGTGGACTACTTCTTTCAGAGGCAGCATGGTGAGCAGCTTGGGGGAGGAGGAAGTGGTGGAGGCGGCTATAATAATAGCAAACATCGATGGCCTACTGGGGATAACATTCATGCAGAACATCAGGTAAAAAAAGTTCACTATTTCAGCTTTGAAACTCTTTTGTAATCAATCTGCTTTTAGTGAATGTCTTCAAAAGCCTAAATTGCTAATTTCATGTGGTCTAAATTAAATAGTCACTTGTTTTAAAGGATGATTGTTTTAATGTCACTGGGTCATATCAATCTGGTGCTAAATAGTAAATGACCAATTCATTAAAAAAAAGACTTAAGATTGTTATAATGTGCACATTGCATTTGTAGGTATGTTTAATAAGACGACTTTTTTTCCTCTTGATATATTCTTTTAAGAACTCTTTGGGCTGTTTATAGACCATATACATACAGTGGGGCCTTGACTTACGAGTTTAACGGAGCTCGTAACTCAAATTACTCGTATGTCAAATCAACAGTGAACGAGTGAGACACGTGATGCTGGGCTAATGTTGTGGCGTTCACTGTGATGTTCGCTGCGCCAACTAGCGGTGGGGTTATCTGAAGCTGGCTTGTAACCCGAATTTTAGCTCGCAACTCAGCAACTCAAAGCAAAAAATCAGCCGAGAGTCGGCTCGTATCTCGAAAAACTCGTTAGTCGGGACACTCGTAAGTCAAGGCCCCACTGTATTTTCGAGCCTTTCCTGTTGGGTGAGGGTGACTTTTGTTTTTTACGATGTTATAGTTGAAAGTAGTAGGAACTTGATAACGGATCAGCTGCTCAAGTGAAATTTATTTGATGTGGAATTGATATATAATGTTTTGTGTCAGAGAGGAGTGGTTGTGGCTTTTAGATTTTAACCATCTTCATTCTCTTGTTCTAAGACTTGTTTCACTTGGTTAATTTTAACATGCTTACCTTTACTAATCCAGAAACATTCCTGGGATCACAGCATATTTTACTGAGAAGAGTATCCTGGTCTGTATTTCCTAACTTCCTGATAGTGATGAAAGGATGCGGTTCTCAACCTGTGGGTCGAGAACAATGAAAATACATCCTGCATATCAGATATTTACATTACGATTCATAACAGTAGCAAAATTACAGTTATGAAGTAGCAACGAAAATAATTTTATGGTTGGGGGTCACCACAACATGAGGAACTGTATTAAAGAGTCGCTGCATTAGGAAGGTTGAGAACCACTGGTAGGATGTTTTAATCAGGCTACTCTTTGAAATTGTACACAGATTGAATTTGCAAAGGTTCATTTTATATTGCTACTATGTGAGTACTGACTAGCAAAAAGAACTGACATCTGTCACTAGGCTTCTAGTGCTTCTGTTCTGCTTCAGAAACAAATTAGGCACAAGCATATTTGCAAATCTGAAGTCTCAGTTGTGCTTCCCCTGTCCCTTCAAAAAAGTAGCCTATGTACCATAGTAGAAATCAAGAGGGGGAATTTATCCTCTTATTCCACAGAAATATATTGAGCACATTGATCAGTGGTCTTCGGTTTACTCAACCAATCATCAATATCAGTGCTGCTTCATAAACACCTATGTGTAGGTGAGGGATACTTAGAAGTATGAGTATACGGGGCTTCTTGTGAAACTTTTAAGGCACTATATCTGTTTTCTATTTTCTTGCAGTAGTTGAGGGGGTCATATTTTATTCATGTCAATATCCCAGTTCCTAGAATTTGGCATATAATAGAGTTTCAGAAATTTATTGAATGTATGAGTACCTAATCCTTTGGCCTTAAAACAAAGTTGGGGAAAAGGACATTGTCACAAAGATATAGGCCTTGAGTGCCAGGCTAAAATTTCATTAAGTAGGTTGTTATTGTTTTTTAATGTATTTTTATTGATTTCAGAGAGGAAAGGACAGGGAGAGATAGAAACATCAATGATGACAGAGAATCATTGATCAGCTGCCTCTGCATGCCACCCACTGGGGATGGAGCCTGCAACCCGAGGATGTGCCCTGACTGGGAATCAAACCATTTATAGGTCGACGCTCAACCACTGAGCCACACCTGACAGGCTGGCGTGGCTTTTAGTAGTGTATTGGAAAGATTGAGTCGGCAATAAGAGGTTGGAGTGGGTAAGGGGTGATACTAGTTGGATAACAACTCTAACAGTTCTGGTATGAGCAATGGAAAAAGAAGGTATGGATGGTACTGAGAAATACACTGAATTTGGTGATTGAATTAGAAATCTTAGGTCTTGGGGGAAATGAAGTAATACAGGAAAAGGAATACAAAAGGGGATATGATTTGGGGACAAGGTAATTAAATTTAGTAGTATACATGTTGAGTAAGATTTAGGCAGCTGTACATGGAGAGAGAAAAAGAGAGAGAGAGAGAGAGAGAGAGAGAGAGAGAGAGAAACCAAGGTAGGGAGGTGTTGAATTGTACCCATAACAGTTCTGTTGGGCTGGACACATGATATAATCAAGAGCATTTAGGGAATTGAGGGTAGTTGCTATGCTGCAGATGTTGGTCACTCACACACAAAGTCATTCCAGTGTATTTTAATTTATTGGTTTTGGTGTTGATCTCACCTCTTGGACTGAACTGTGCTGGGGCAGAGGCTATTGTATTTGTCATGTCCCTTTCCCAGGTGGTGTCTGAAATTTTTGTGTTGATTGAATGAGGGAAAAACCACTAAGTTCTTCAGATTTGCACCAGGTAAAGTACTGGAACTTAGAGCTCAGATATTCTGTTGGGAAATATGTGGCAATAGGTAAAGGCCACTTAGACAAGCAGCAGCAGTGAATGTAATGTAGTTAAAGAGTTGAGGGGCATAGCTCTAGGTCAGTGGTTCTCAACCTTGGCTATACATTAGAATCACCTGGGAATCTTTAAAATCCTGATTTCTGGGCCTCATCCTCCAGAAATTCCGTTTGTTACTAATGTTGTGGCCTCACCCCATAACAAAGAAACATAATTTCCAGAGGATGAGGCCCAGAAATCAGGATTTAAAAAGATTCCCAGGTGATTCTAATGTGCAGCCAAGGTTGAGAACCACTGCTCTAGGTGAATCACTGCCCTCAGTAGCCACTGTTAAGATTGGAATAAGGTGTCTCTGTCAGGTGGGAGTACAAAAGAGGTTGAGAATCACTGATGATGATAAATAGATTTACTGAGCACTTATGTTCTAGGTACTGGCTATGTATTTCCTGTATTTAATCCTCAGAAAAGTCCCATGAGGGAAGTAATACCCTTTTCTGAGAGATGAGAAAATGAAGTGTAGTTACCAGGTAGAACCTGGTTTTTAAATTAGGTCTCTGATTCCAGTGCCCATGCTCTCTGTATATTTCTGCCTTCTTAAACATATTTCTAGCCTTAAAAATTAAACCAAACTAAACCATTGCAACAAAGTAACGCATCCTAAATAATTACTTTGCTTTAATTTTAGAGATGATAAACTTGATAATAAGGAGATGGATACAAATGTTGACTTTTCTCCTATAATTGCAAGAGCTCTTCCTTTTCCCCCACAGGAGCAATCATGCTAACATTTTTCCAGTTTTGTTTTTATTATGTGTGTATTCTTTTTATAAAATTTACCTTTATTGTTGAAAGTATTATACCCCTTTGTTTTCTTCCCATTAACCCCCCTCCACCTTACATGCTTATTCTAAGTAGTAATTGTGGGAAACTTTTCTCTGTTGAGAAAGAATGACTCGGTATTATAAAGTGATACTAGTGCCAGCACATTCTGCAATACCAAGAGTTTATTTGAGCCAAATTGATGATGTGCTGGGAGGAAAGATCTCAAATGCTTCTGGTCTACTCCTTTTTGGTGGGCCTATTGCCTTTGGCGTGCGCCCCTCCCCCCTTTCATTTTGAAAGTATGTTTATTAGAGCTGGGGACAGTGAAACAGGAAAGGCTTAGGATAGAAGAAGCAACAGGAGAGAGCCTCGGTGAGGCTGCTTTGGCTCACTAGTAATGTTATAGGAAAGAAATGAGCCGAGGTGGGGCTGTTTGGGCTCACTGAGAAGTCAGAGAAAAGGGAGCGTTGGAGACAGGTTCAGGTGGTTAGCAATGTTGATTGCTCCCCTGGTTGCAAGTCTTGAGGGATCCCTTAGAGCAGCGGTTCTCAACCTGTGGGTCGCGACCCCTTTGGGGGTCGCCTAAGACCATCGGAAAACACATATATAATTACATATTGTTTTTGTGATTAATCACTATGCTTTAATTATGTTCAATTTGTAACAATGAAATTGGTGGTCACCACAACATGAGGAACTGCTGTATTAAAGGGTCACGGCATTAGGAAGGTTGAGCACCACTGCCTTAGAGTTATGAGATGCATACCTGTAGGGGAAGGACTAGGGGGAAGGAAAGGCCCTCAGGAGGGCACACCTCCTTTGCCTTTTTCTAAAGGACTTTTGGCATAATGGACCAAAATTTAAGATCAGATTGTCAGAATATCACAGGCTGTGATGGCAGCAGCAGTGTTGGCGGGAAGGGAACTATTTATAGTGCCAGGTACTTTACATTGATTTCTCTCATTACTCTCATTTATGAGCAATCACTTTTTTATATTAGTACTAAAACATTTTTTTAACCTGATGTAGACATTCTCTTAATGTCTGAATTTTCCCCCTTTTAAAAGTGAACTCTTTAAGCTGTGCCCAAATATATATGTGACTGACTTTTTTAATACTTAAGTTTTTCCCCCATGTCTCTCCCCTCTCAATATTTAATTTTTTAAGTATGAAACTTGAAAGATAATTACCATGAGGGCTTTTAAATGAATGTAAAACATCAACAGCTTGAGAACATGTACAGAGGTAATAAGCAGTACTTTAAAGTTGTAACTTTTGCAGACTATGGTATTTCTGTATTTTTTCTACATTATGATTAAAAACATTAAATATCACTTGTAGTACATAAAATTATTGTAGCTAGTATTCTCAGAAACGTAAAAGCCTCCATTTTTGGGCCAAATTGAGGTCTTTGGAGAGGAGTGAGGGAAAGAAGTCCCATTGAATAAGATTTATTTATTTTTGTCTATTAATTTACCTATTGTAAACAAGACAGTGGATGTGGATCAAGATATAGAACACTAGAAAACACACCTTAAGTGAATAACATTTTAAATGTTATGTACAAAAAATGTACATATTTAACAGTAATTTTTATGACTGATTTTTTTTTTCTGAATAGTATTAAAAGTTTCATTGTGCAAAACCCAAGGTCAGTCTTTGACTTGTTGTGATAATTTTCTCTTATTGTGAAATCTATTTTCTCTGTAAAGTTCTGTGAGATAAAGTGGGTGATGAAATAGGGAAAACATTTTAAGGTCCTCAGATCAGTTGAACTATGGTCTCTACTGGATTTTAAGGGGCAGGCAGAGATAGGTGGAAAAGAAAATTTAGAGGACAACTCCACAGAGCTTTCTCTCACTTTTGTTTGTAGTCTTTTGGTGCTAGGATGTATCACTATCTACTGTAAATTTACAGCTCGTCGGAGATAATTCTCTCTATCCAGGCAAAATTTTGTGGGTGAATCTTCTTTTTGGCTCTATTTGTACCCCCTTTTTCTTCCACTTGGTGTTGCCGTCTTCTAGTGGTATTCTGACACCACCTTTGATATGTCTCTCCTTCCTACCCTTCAGTGATTGTGAGATAATCCTTACACTTGTACTTAATAAGTACTGTGCTAAACTGGAAGGGAGGTCAAGTATTCACCATACTGGAAGTTTTGACATTCCCTGGAGAGCCTTTTCTGTTTTCCCTGTTGAATGACTTGAGACTATGAGTCTCTTATCTTTTCTGGGCAGATTGTTAGAGTCCCAGCATTTGGGACAGTGGCATTTAGTTAACACCATGTGATAAAGCTGAGTAATTCATGCTTCCATGTTTTTTCCCCCCACACCTGTATACTCTTAGAGCCATTTTTAAAAATTGATTTTTATTTTTAGAGAGAGGAAGAGAGAAAGAAAGCAAAACAAATATCGATGTGAGAGAAAAACATTGATTGGTTGCCTCCTGTATTCACCCTGATCAGATCTGACCTGCAACCTGACTGAGAATCAAACCTGCTAGCTTTCGGTGTACAGGACAATGCTTCAACTAGCTGAGCTGCACCCACCAGGACACTCTTAGAGCCTTTAAAAAATTGTATTTGGTGTTAACAAAGTCTTAACGTTATACTATTGGTCAAAAGAACCATTAGAAGGCCTTCTTTGACTAAGATTTTCCAATTTGAGCCCTGGCCTGTGGCGCGGTTTGTTAGAACATCGTCCAGATACGCCAAGGTTTCGGGTTGGATTCCCAGTTAGGGCTCATTAAAGAAGCAACCAGTGAATGCATAAATGGGAGGAACAACAAATTGATGTTTCTTTCTCCCCCCACTCACTCTCTCTAAAATAAATAAATAAAAATTAAACTAAGAAAGATTTTTCAATTTAAAGAACTAGGTTCCATTGTTAAAAAAAAAGTATTCACTCAGATGCTGTTTTGTTTTAAAGGTTTTTGGTGTGGAATTAGGAAAAAAAATGGATTGGTGGTACTGAGATATAACAGTGGGAAAATAAGAGTATTTTAGGAAACGAAGCGGATATATTTAGAATTTAGAAATATGTACCAGTGGTGGGTTACAGAATTTGCTCTGGGTGCCCATGTGGCCAAAGAAAAGAGGGAAGTGTGTTGAATCATGAGAGTTTTAGTAAGAGAAAAACAGGGTAGTTAGGAAGAACTGTGTTCCAGATTTCAGTTATGGATATGGATGAAGTGCGTTGTAAGCTGTGAAGTAACATACTGTTTTTCATCACACCTCTCTGTACTTGCAGAAGAGACACATCTTTTGTGCATGTGTCCATTTTCTCAGGCAACAGCATTTACGGAATACTTTCTACAGGCTGAGACAGAACAGAATACTTAAACAAAAAATTGAGAATCTATCTGTTCACTCCTGAGAAATGGCTTAACACCTCAGAATAACATAGACTGAAAACACAATGCCAAAAGAGTAATAAGTGCTGGAGATAGGGTAAGTAATAGTTTTTTGTTGTTGTTGAGGGATTTCTTATCCACTCCTCTCAATTTTTATATTCAGTTTCCTTATCTTCTGGGTTTCAGCTCAGTGGACTGCTCTGGCATTTTGCTCCCTGCTGTGAATATTGTGAGAAGTGATTAGCAATAGGTTGGGGAAGTTTAACATTTGGGAATTTGATTTAAGAACTTGAGCCTGAAGGATGTACTAGTACATGACATTGGTGATAAAACCTGCAGTTGAAGAGTTTATATTGGACCTTCTCCAGGGAATTGTTATTTTTTTCATGTAATATTTTTTGAGAACTGTTAAAGTACCTTGTTAATGGTGCCTGAAGATTTATTTGTCTGTTTATGGCTTTTAATAAGTACTCGTTTATGGTTAAAGTATCTTTCTTAATGTCTTTACAAATCTCATCACAAAAACTTTTTTAAGTTTGTGGAAATTGGGGGCCATAAAGATTTTTCAAAGAACTGCATTGTTGATATATAATCCACCCATTTAAAGTATATAATTCAGTGGTTTTTAGTATAGTACAGAGTTGTGCAGTCATCATCACAATCAATTTTAGAACATTTTCATCATCCCCAAAATCCTGTACCCAGTAGCAGTTGCTCTCTTGTCCTAGACCAGAGACTACTTTTTCTGTCTGTGGATTTGTCTATTTTGGACATTGTATACAAACGGAATTTACAGTATTTTTTTTTTTTTTTGTGGGTGTTTTTTTTTTTTAAAATATATTTTATTGATTTTTTACAGAGAGGAAGGGTGAGAGATAGAGAGTTAGAAACATCGATGAGAGAGAAACATCGATCAGCCGCCTCCTGCACATCTCCTACTGGGGATGTGCCCGCAACCCAGGTACATGCCCTTGACCGGAATCGAACCCGGGACCCTTGAGTCCGTAGGCCGATGCTCTATCCACTGAGCCAAACCGGTTAGGGCTGTATAAAGTTTTAATACATTATATTAGAGGTCGTGGTGGTACTGTTTTACCCACAGCGTCTACAGGAATTGCTGCAAATTTACTTCTCAGCGGAAGCATCTTTCATTCCCAGTATAAATTACTGATTCTATTACATGCAACTTCAATTTCTAGACTCAATATAAAGAGTGAAGTTGCTAAAACTATTAAAAAGGCCCAACTTCTCATTATTGATGAATGCACCATGGCATCCAGTCATGCCATAAACATCATAGACAGATTACTAAGAGAAATTATGAGTGTGAATGTTGTATTTGGTTGGAAAGTTCTCCTTCTTGGAGGGGATTTTCGACGATGTCTCAGTATTGTACCGCATGCTGTGTGATCGGCCATACTACAAACGAGTTTAAAGTACTGCAATGTTTGGGGATGTTTCAGAAAGTTGTCTCTTACAACAAATATGAGATCAGAGGATTCTGTTTATAGTGGATGGTTAGTAAAACTTAGAGATGGCAAACTTGATAGCAGTTTCCATTTAGGAATGGATAGTATTGAAATCCCCTGTGAAATGATTTGTAATGGATCTATTATTGAAGCTACCTTTGGAAATACTGTATTTATAGATAATATTAAAAATATATCTAAACATGTAATTCTTTGTCCAAAAAATGAACATGTTCAAAAATTAAATGAAGAAATTTTGGATATATTTGATGGAGATTTTCACACATATTTGAGTGATGATTCCATTGATTCCACAGATGATGCTGAAAAGGAAAATTTGCCATCGAATTTCTTAATAGTATTACTCCTTCGGAAATGCCGTATCATAAATTAAAATTGAAAGTGGGTGCAATCATCATGCTATTGAGAAATCTCAATAGTAAATGGGGTCTTTGCGATGGTATCAAAAGATTACGAATTAACATTATTGAAGCTGAAGTATTAACAGGATCTGCAGAGGGAGAGGTTGTTCTGATTCCAAGAATTAATTTGTCCCCATCTGACACTGGCCTCCCATTTAAATTGATTCGATGACGGTTTCCCGTGATGCCAGCATTTGTGATGACTATTGATAAATCACAAGGACCAACTCTAGACAGAATAGGCATATTCCTACCTGAACCCATTTTCGCACATGGTTGGTTAGTTATATGTTGCTTTCTCTTGAGTTTGAAGAGCATGTGACATTACAGTTGAAGTTCTAAATACTTCATCACAAGGGAAATTAGTCAAGCACTCTGAAAGTGTTTTCACTCTTAATGTGGTGTACAGGGAGATATTAGAATAAGTTTAATCACTTTATCAGCCATTGTTTGCATCACTGTTGTTTTCATATCATGTTTTTGTTGTCTTTATATCATGCCTCTGTTGTTATATCCTTTGGTTACTGTTTATTAATAAATTTATATATTATTTTCATATACATTTTACTAATTTCCTTTCATCTCTCACACCTCTATTATAGAGAAAGGACAAATACAATATTAAAATAACTCTGCTAATTAATTACCTTTTAATGTGCACGAATTTTGTGTATCGGGCTACTAGCGCTATATAATAAAGAGGCAATATGCAAATTGACCGTCGCTCCCGCACACAAAGATGGCTTCCCCCATGTGGTCACAAGATGGCCACCACAAGATGGCTGGCAGAGGAGGGCAATTGTGGGCGACCAGGCCAGCAGGGGAGGGCAGTTGGGGGTGACCAGGCCTGCAGGGGAGGGCAGTTAGGGGGGGGACCAGGCCAGCAGGGGGGGAAAGTTGGGGGCAACCAGGCTGGCAGGGGAGGGCAGTTGGGGTATATCGGGCCAGCATGGGAGTAGTTAGGCATCAGTCAAGGTGGCAGGGTAGTGGTTAGGGGGTGATCAGGCGGCAGGCAGAAGTGGTTAGGGGCAATCAGGCAGGCAGGCAAGCAGGCGAGCGTTTGGGAGACAGCAGTCCTGGATTGTGCCTAAACCGGCAGTCCAACATCCCCCGAGGGGTCCCAGATTGGAGAGGGTGCAGGCTGAGTTGAGGGACACCCCGCCCCCCACCCCTCAGTGCACAAATTTCGTGCACCGGGCCTCTAATAAATTATGATTCATAACGTTTTTGTGTCATTAACTTCTTACATTAGGATTCCTTTGTGCCTAAGTTTAAGTTTAAATTTTTTTTCTTTAATAGCAATGTTGGCTGGCAAAAAGAGAGACAAAATCTAAATAGAGAGGTAGGAGAATCAGGGCACATAGTGCTATGTACTACTAAGTGAAGGAATGAAGGAATTTTACATGGTGACTTTACTGAGATTCTTTTTCACAAAATGAGAACTGAAAGAACATGCTATGATTTTTTTTTTTTCTTTAAGTTTTGGAATGGATGAGAAAGGAGAATGGAAGTTTCTCCGGATTATTTAGCTGGAAATTGAGAAGAGAGAAAAATGAAAGTACTTTTGAAATGCTAAGTTTTAGAAAATAAGTTAGGCCCAGCTGGTGTGGTGCTCAGTGGGTGAGCACCGACCCAGGAACCAGGGTTCGATTCCCGATCAGGGCATATGCCCAGGTTGTAGGCTCAATCACCAGTAGGAGGTGTGCAGGAAGCAGCCAATTGATGTTTCTCTCTTATTGATGTTTCTATCTCTCTCTCCTCCTCCTTTCCTCTCTCTAAAAATCAATAAAGACATATTAAAAAAAAAAGAAAGTTAGCTGTTTACATGATCTAGGTACGTACTTCTAATGTATTGATTATGGAAATAACTGGATAGAACTTCCTGCTGCCCTTGCGCCCCCACCCTCCTTTTCCCCAAGAAATGAGCAAAGCATGCCCTGTACTAACTGAGGGTAGGGAAAGAAGGGATGAATCTGTGGAGGAGGCATTTTAGTCTCTTAAAGAGAATGATCTGTGAAGTGGGTCCAGTTGAATATGTGCCTACTAAGTTGGACATTTTACCTCACTTAATCATTATAACAAACTTGTAAAATAGCCCATTATCTCAGTTTTATATATGAGGAAACAGTGAAGTGTATAACATTTCATTGGTGATTCTGATAAGTGTATATGGAACATTGGGTATGGTAAGTAGGGTTTCTCAAGGGGTGATGGATAGGGTAGGCACTTTAGGATATGATTTTTAAAATAAAGATTTGTGATGTTTTTGCCTAATTTTTTCAATTTTTTTTGGCTTTAGGACCTTTTTATTATTTTTTAAAATATATTTTTATTAATTTCAGAGAGGAAGGGAGAGGGAGAGATGGAAATATCAATGATAAGAGAAAATCATTGATTGGCTGCCTCCTGCACCCCCCCTACTGGGGGTTGAGCCCACAACCCAGGCATGTACCTTTGACCGGAATTGAACCTGGGACCCTTCAGTCTGGAAGCCGACACTCTATCCACTGAGCCAAACTGGCTAAGGCTGGTTTTTTATTTTCCATATGTGATGTATAGTTCTGAGTATATCTGTTTTGATTTTATAACTTCCTGAATGGTTAAGCACACACTTAATTTGCTAAATTATGGTTCTAGTTAGGATGGAATCCCTGTTAGAAGAAGGCAGATGTTGAGGCTTACAAAAGAAAGTTCTGGGATCTGGAAATGGAAGGGAAACTCAGAAGCATAGGTCATGTATCATTGGGTGGGATGAAGAGAGGAATATAGAGGTAGGTCAGGCACTGAAGTGGCCTCTTGCTTTGACTCTTTAATAAAGGGAGTGGGAGATGCCTTTATGGGGAGGGGTAGCAGTAGAGAAAGTCCTGGATGGACATGAGAAAGTTACATTACTGGCAAGTAGCCCAAAGAGAAAAATAGGAAATAATTTTGTGAAATCAAAGGAGATAGATAAGATCAGTTAGTGGAGTCTTAGAAACATTTAGCAAAAGTGAAGGAATTTTAGTAATACTGGAAATTAACATTGGCCACTCAAATTGAATTCTAGAGGAAGAAAAGTTTGAGTACAAGAACTTGAAAAGATTATTCTGTCTTCATGAGAGCATTTACTCTGATAATAGTAATTTACAGCCAGCCTTTCTCCTTTATGATAGAAAAGGCTTTTTGTTACCTGCTTATAATATTATTTACATTCCTCTGTCTTCATTCTTTGATTTATCTTAATTCCCGAGCATCTGATTTCTGATCATTAGTTATGTTTTCTAGGAAGAATTTTGGCTGCAGAGTCTGCCTGGTGTTGATGACCATACCAGGTGTAGCTCCCATTTTAAACAAAAAGTTCCTTACTAATTTAAAAACAGTTTTGTGAGAATGATTTGGTCTTTCTGGTGTAGACAACTATGGAAAAATGGTTTAAAATGGAGGTTCTGGACTAGCAAAGAAAACTTCACAAAGTGAGGCTGCTTTCTCAACAGTCCTCTACAGGAGGTAGGAAGGCAGATGGAAACACCACGAAAGAGGGAGGATGGGAGGTGAAGAGAGAGCTAAAGTGAGTGAGAGACGAGACCTGAGAGGGTGAGCTAGTGAGCAAATAAGTAGTGAGAGAGAATGATGAGTGGGAAGATAGAATAGAAAGAAGTGGAAATTGCTGCAAGGGGAGAGTGGGCATATTTTGAAGTTAGGGGTAGGAGACAGTGGAAAGCAAAGACAAGAAAGACCATGAAAGCATACTTACCAAAACCAACAGCAGAAACAGAAGGCAGTTTTATCTAGGGATGGAAACTTCTGTGGCTTTCATCAAGGCAGCTTGGTGATGTAGAAAGGACCTTGCTCTTTAAATTGGAAGACCTGGATTTAGATCCTAGCAATGCCATTTAAGTCCTCTTCCCTACTTAACAATGGTTGGGTAAGTAATATCTCTGATGCTCTGTTTTTTAATATCTTTAAAAATATATATATATGTTTATTGATTTCAGAGAGGAAGGGAGAGGGAGAGAGAGATAGAAACATCAATGATGAGAGAGAATCATTGATTGGCTGCCTCCTGCATGCCCCACACTGGGGATCTAAGCCAGCAACCTGGGCATGTGCCCTGACCGGCATCGAACTGTGACCTCCTGGTTCATAGGTTGATGCTCAACCACTGAGCCATGTCAGCTGGGCTATTTCTTAGTCTCTTAAATGGGAATAATCTGTGAGAATGTTGTGATGATTACATAAATATGCATATTGCATGTTATGTCTTTGCTTAGTCCTACATTTTCCTTGGGAAATAATAGAATTTTCAGTGTTCTTGGTTAAAACTATTTGTAGATTTTTGGATTTTTAAGAAATGTCTAGCTCTAATTAAATGTATGATCAGATTCCTCAGAAAGAGCTAGATACAGAGCTTTGTGCATTTGATTTACATGCTTTGTAAATGTTAACTTTGACCTTAAAACTCAAAATGATTTCACTTAACATGTAGAGTTTCCAGCTAACAACCTGTCCTCATCCTCCCCTATTTTTTTTAAATTCTTTTATTTTTTTTTATTTTTATTTTTTTAAAATACATTTTATTGATTTTTTTCAGAGAGGAAGGGAGAAGGATAGAAAGTTAGAAACATTGATGAGCGAGAAAGATCGATCAGCTGCCTCCTGCACGCCCCCTACTGGGGATGTGCCTGCAGCCAAGGTACATGCCTTTGACCGGAATCGAACCTGGGACCCTTGAGTCTGCAGGCCGACGCTCTATCCACTGAGCCAAACCGGTTAGGGCTTAAATTCTTTTAAAAAAATATATATTTTATTGGTTTTTTACAGAGAGGAAGGGAGAGGGATAGAGAGTTAGAAACATCGATGAGAGAGAAACATTGATCAGCTGCCTCCTGCACAGTCCCTACTGGGGATGTGCCCGCAACCAAGGTACATGCCCTTGACCGGAATCGAACCTGGGACCCTTGAGTCTGCAGGCTGACGCTCTATCCACTGAACCAAACCAGTTGTGGCTCCCCTATTGTTTTTTTTTTACTGCATATTGTTTAGAGCTTATTCAGTATGCTTACTTAAATAAATACTTTACAGTGTGGTCACACTTTCGTTTCAAGGCCTTTTCAAACTGTTTTACTATAATAACAAGGCTTGTCTCTGTCTTTGTTCTCTTGGCTGAATTTTAGCTTCATTTTAACATTAAAACATTTATTTTTATTATTAAATTGATTTTTAGAGAGAGAGGAAGGGAGAAAGAGAGAAACATCAATGTGAGAGTGAAACATTGATGAGATGCTTCCCACATGCCCCCTATCGGAATCAAGCCCACAACCCAGGCATGTGCCCTGACCAGGAATCGAACCTGCAACCTTTTAGTGCACAATGCCCAGGCATCTGAAGCACCCTGGCCAGGGCCATTTTGAATTTTATAAATTTATATTTTTAGCAAGCATCTCAAAGCTGTTACATCTTAGTGACACAAGGTGCCATTTGTAGCATAGTATCAGTTCTGAGTTTTGAAAATAATGTGATTTAAAACAATGCAACTGTATTTTTATGTGGTGTCAGTTCAGTTAAATTAAGATTGTTGGGTGATATATAGGCAGCATGTTAATAAATCCTTAAATTGGGTTCCTGAGTTGTATTCTGGTTCCTGTTCTCTGTACTTTTCCCTTTCCCTGCCTGGCCCAATCTTGACCTTCTTTGCATTTACTGACTGCAGAGCCTCACTGGCTGAGCGAGGATATGTTTTTATTGAGAGAGAGAGAGGTAAAGAGACAGAGAGAAAGAAACATCAATTGGTTGCCTCTGGTACATGCCCCGACTGGGGATTGAGCTCTTAACCTAGGATGTGTCCTGATGGGGAATTGAACCCACAACCTTTTGGTGTATGGGATGACACTCGCAACAAACTGAGCCAGGACTAATTTTGAATGTTTTGAATAATCTGTTTCATGCTTCATCCTTGATCCTAACGTTACCTTGTAGTAATGACAGGAATGAGTTAATGAAAGCCCAGAAAGGTTATGATGTAGGTAGTACATTTACTGATAGGTAAAGTTTGAAGGAATTCTTGTGATATGCTATTTTTTCCCCTCTGAATTTGAGATTCTAGGAGCCTCCCCGAGATCTTCCAGTATGGAGAAATGTTGGGGCACCCTTTTTTCTTTGGTTTATCAAAGAAATACTGGGTTGGATCAAATGAGTTCCCTAATTTATATGCTCCTGTTTGGGGACAAGGGTACAAGTACTTGGTCTTTGATTTAGCAACCAGGTTTAAGTTACATAATCATCTTCATGTGTAATTGCTCTTCAGTATGTTGGTCTTTAATAATTAAATTAAAATGTATGAAAAATAGCTGACATAATTCTCGTGCTGTAATTTGCTTTTTCTTTGTTTGGATTATATGTTTTTCATGTTTTGAAAACAAAAGGGAATGGGAGGGGAGAAAGCAGGGGTCATTGCTGAACCTTGATGGCTAAAGGTAAGTGAGTGTTTAATCTCAATCACTTGAAAATTGTTAACTGTCTTTATCAATATCTGAAAGTCAACAAAAGCTTTTCGGTTGTGTTTAATGTGTATGTAAAACTCAAGATGCTAACTTGAAACTTTTCCCTCCTCTATTCTGAACAATAGGTACGTTCTATGGATGAACTGAATCATGATTTTCAAGCACTTGCTCTGGAAGGAAGAGCGATGGGAGAGGTAAGTGAATTGGTGTGTCAGAAAAGTGGGCCTGTTTTTAAGGGAAGGTTGGAACTGTCTTTCTTGAGATGTATTAGATTCTAGTCTCCAGAAGTATGTGCTTGCTTTTACTTGTTGCCATTCTCATGATAGGAATGGAATATTGCAGAATGTTGCCAAAACGATCTCATAGGAATGTTAACCGTAGCCTAATGTCCTAAAAACAAGATAAAACAACCAAAATATGAGCACAAATTATTTAGTATTAACTAGTGAGTTGTAAATTGAGGTGTTAAAATTTTACAAAATAATTTAATTTTATATGCATCCAACGTCCTTACCTTTGCTTCATTTTTCATTTGCTAGAGGGAGATTTAGATTGGTTATTAATTAAAATATGTTGATAACCTATTTTTAGAGTAGTGCCATGTTTGAGGAAGTTGTTTAGAGCTCCATTGTGAAGAGGAAGGTGTTAGGTTTCTGGCAAAGTAATTCCAGAAGTAGAGGCCTGAGCCAGTCATTCCTTATGTACATAGAATTGAGAAACAAGAATTTTGGTTTATTGGTAATGTTTAAAATTTGCAAAAACAAAATTTACTATCATCTGTTATATTGGCAGGGAAGACTGCCATAATTCTAAAAGAAAGGGGAGTATAGATAAAGTACAGTTGATTTCTAGTGATTCCAGTTGTTTACAATAAGAATGTATTGGTGATAAGGTAGAACATACAGTTTGCTTTGCTAAAGATGTTACAGGTTCATAAATTGGGGGCTCTGGCTTGTGATTTTCTTGTTCTAGAGAGTTACCTTAAGTTTTTTCCTTCTGTTTCATTTTTTGTGTATCAGATATTTAAAATTTCCCACATCTATTTTAATGTTTTAAATAAATGGATAATAGCTATATTCTGAATTCTTTATTGATACCATTCATTAAATACATTTGTTCTTTGACTTAGCCAGTATTCTGTGATCCAGGCACTGTGCTAGGTTCTGAGGATTCAAAATGAAGATAATTCCTTTCCTGATTTATAGCAAATATTTGTAGACTGCCCTTGTGGATAGATATTAAATAGTTAAACTCTTGGTTTTTTGTGTGTGTTTTTTTTTTCGGTCCTGATATTCTTGCTTCCTTTGTTAAAAGATTTTGTTTCCAATGTTTCTGAATCCTTTTATGATCAGAGTCCAGTGTCCTATCATTTTAGGTTCATGGGTTTTTGGTCTGTTCTTGTTCTTTTCCCCTAGAGCTTTAAGAGAATATTGGTAGGTGTCATTGTGTTTCCTGTGCCTGTCTAATATAATTGAAACAGTGCACATCAACAAATCATATTGGTTATAGGGTAATAGATTTTCTAAATTAACTACTGGAGCAAAGTTTGAGCAGAAAGTTAACAGATGTGTCTGATATTAAGTATAGATTGGAAAACCACATTTATCTTCTCCACTCATGTGACTCTAATCTGGTCCACTCCACCAAAAATCTAATCCCAGGTTTTAAAAATTAATTACACAGAATCAAAATAATGTCCTGTTGCTGTTTTGCAAGCAAGACTTTGTCATCTCTAAAGGTGAATTCTAATTGAAGAATAGTGAACAGAATTGAATAGAAAGTGAATTTTATTTAAATGACACTTAACAGAAATATTTTTAAAATCTTTCTTTTTTGGTCCAGAAATGCTTCTTTTAAAAGATCTCCAAACCTCATTCTCCTTATTTTTCCTAGAAATGCTATTTTTGGATATATGTATATATATTTCCCCAGATCTATACATAAACATAATAAATAAACATGCATGCATTATCTCATCAGTAACTCTATCAGGTTGGTGCTATTATGCAGATAAGGAAAAAGGCCAATAAAAATGAATTAATTTGCCCAGGGTCATGCAGCTATTAAGTGGTGGAGCTGGGATTCTGACATGGCTTCCTCTCCAAAGCATGTGTCCTTAGAATAACAAAGCTAATACTTGTAAAATGATTGACGGTAAAATCTCATTTTAATAAGCTTTATAAAAATTGATTTTTGGGAGTATTCAAAAAATGCTTAATATACTTCCCTCTGAAAATACAAATATTTACTGAAGTTATTTTTTGGAAGCATAACCAGTGTCTAGGCACAAAGGAGACAAACTAAGTATGGAGTAGTTTCTATACACAAGGAACTTTCTTTAACTAGTTGAGGAAGCAGTGAATACATATGACAACAGAAAAGTGCATGTTTTTTCTTGAGTTTAGAAAGTGATTGGGCTCTGGCTGGTGTGGCTCAGTTGGTTGGAGTGTTGGGTTCATTCCATTTCCAGTCAAGGCACATAGTACTTAGGTTGGGGGTTTGATGCTTGGAAACCAATCTCTCTCTCTCTCCCCTGCCCCCCTTTCCCCTCTAAAAGTCAGTGAACATGTCCTCGGTGAGGATTAAAAAAAAAAAAGGGTGGGGGAAGTGATCAGTATTGGCAGGACTAATTTATGATTACATGAATGGAGGGAGAAATAAGACTTGGGAAACATTTAGTTAGGATTTGCATAGGTGCAAGTTGGGAGTGATAAAAGGGAGATTGGCATATAAGAGAAATGAAGATACTGTTTATAATAAAAATTTTAAAAAGCACAGCTTCTAGTTTAACTTTATTAAATTTTCTTCCCTTTAAGCAATAAAACATCTCTCTGGGAGGGGATGGGTATAAATACAGCCTTTACCCATATAAACTCTAAAATTTCAAGTACATTGCATGAACTTTTAAGCTAGGCATGGTATATTTTTGCTGCAGTTATTTTATGTGTATTTGTATTGGGGGGCGGGGTGGGGAGAAAAAGAGAAGAAGGAAGGGGACACTTCATTAGAGTAGATACCTATGTCCAAGAATGTAGGAATCTTTAGAATTCAAAGAGAATTGGCTATATTAAAAATAATTGAAAGTAACATTCAGGCTACTTGGCTCTTGTTATTTTATTTTATTTTATTTTTCAGTTGATCAGCATAGTTGGTTCTCTAGCCAGGATCTCCAGCCAAGTTCTGATCTTATTATATTTTTTTCATCAAAGCCACTAGTAGACTCTTGGTGTCATTTTGCAAGATTTGGAGCCTATCTTAGAAATCTTACCAAAGAAGTGGCTTAAAACATCATCTTCAAACCTTGCTGGTTGTCTGAATTATAGCTCTTAGCTGAAGGACTCAGTACAAGTGCTTTAATTGCCCCCTATTCTAATTCAGCGGTCGCCAACCTTTCAGACCTCACGGACCACCGCTGTTTTAGAAGGTAAATATAAAAAGGAAGATAGGGAAATATTTTAGGCTTAAGGCAACAAATTATTTTCAAATATTTCATCCACTGCTTGCTTAGCCCCTTTCATTCAACATAAAGTCAAAGTTCTGAAAAGTTTAAAGGCACGTATTTGAGCCGCTTCTTTATTTACATAGTAGAGGCTCGGTGCATGAAATTTGTGCATGGTGTGTGTGTGTGTGTGTGTGTGTGTGTCCCTCCCTCAGCCCAGCCTGCACCCTCTCCAATCTGGGACCCCTCGAGGGATGTCTGACTGCCCCTTTAGGCCCGATCCCAGTGGGTAGTCGGACATCCCTCTCACAATCCAGGACTGCTGGCTCCCAACCACTCACCTGCCTGCCTGCCTGATCACCCCCTAACCACTCCCTTGCCAGCCTGATCGATGCCTAACTGCTTCCCTGCTGGCCTGATTGCCCCTAACTGCCTTCCCCTGCCGGCCCGGTTGCCCCCAACTGCCTTCCCGTGCTGGCCCGATCACCCTAAACTGCCCTCCCTTGCCAACCTGGTCGACCCTAACTGCCCTCCTCTGCCAGCCTGGTCGCCCCTAACTGTCCTCCCCTGCTGACCTGGTTGCCCCCAACTGCCCTCCCCTACAGGCCTGGTCCCCCCCAACTGCTTTTCCCTGCTGGCCTGGTTCCCCTACAACTGCCCGCCCCTGCAGGCCTGGTTGCTCCCAACTGCCCTTCCGTGCCGGCCCAGTCACCCCTAACCGCCCTCCCCTGCGGGCCTGGTCGCCCCCAACTTCCTTCCCCTGCAGGCCTGGGTCCCCCCCAACTGCCCTCCCTTGCAGGCCTGGTTCCTTCCAGCTGTCCTCCTCTGCTACCTGATCGCCCACAACTGCCCTCCCCTGTTGGCCATCTTGTGTCCACATGGGGGTGGCCATCTTGTGTGTTGGAGTGATGGTCAATTTGCATATTGCTGGTTTATTATATAGGATGAAAGTATTAGTTGGTAATTGAGTGTTTTAAGAGATTAGCCAAAACCGGTTTGGCTCAGTGGAGAGAGCGTCGGCCTGTGGACTCAAGGGTCCCAGGTTCAATTCCGGTCAAGGGCATGTACCTGGGTTGCGGGCTCATCCCCAGTAGGGGATGTGCAGGAGGAGGCTGATCGATGTTACTCTCTCATCGATGTTTCTGGCTCTCTATCTCTCTCCCTTCCTCTCTGTAAAAAATCAATAAAATAGATAAAAAAAAAAAAAAAGAGAGATTATCTTTGTAGTACTGAGGAAGGCTCACTAACCTTTGGGTTTTGGAGCCCTGCTTCTACATTGGTTTATGATCTTGCATGACCTATTTGCTCCACCTGCAGGAGGGCAGCATTATTTGTAAAGAGGAGAACAGTTCTAATTAGAAAGTACTTTGAGAGCCTTTGACAGAAAAGGCACTTTATTCTGTGTAATTGGTTTTCTAACTTAAAAACTAAGGACTTTTTTTTCTTTTTAAGATTACTTAATGTTTTATATGTGGTAAACTTGACAGCTTTCAAGAACGTTAAGATAGTAGTGATTATTTCTGGGGGAAACGGAATGTATTTAGATGTGTATTTAGATGTTTTAGGAAACTGAAGCATAGAAAAACTTACTCTAGGTAATAGACAAATTTGACACCTGAGGAAGGAAATCTGGAAAGCACGCCTGTATATAATGAATACTGAATACTGACACGTTCCGTTCCCTGAAAGTAGAATAAAGTGAGATATCTATAATAATAAAAACATAATATGCTAATTAGACCGGACGTCCTTCTGGATGACCTTCCAAACGAAGCCGGGGCTGCGAGGGAAGCCTGGGTCCCAGCTGCCAGAGGGAAGCCGGTGCCAGCATCCGGGGGAAGGAAGGCCTACCTACTCTTTCACAAATTTCATGCATCGGGCCTCTAGTATTTAAAATATAGCTTTAGGTTCTAATCAGACATTACATGGGAATTCTATCCATTAGTGTGAGACAGCAGAATGACTTGTAGAGAGAGGAATGTGATAGTGATTTGGAGAGCTGGTAACCCAAAGAATGGCATAACTTGGTGAGATAGAGTTCTCACTGGCCTAGAACTTTGAAGCCACAGCTCCCAGTCTTGGCTCAGACATTCATCTTCTTTGGACTTTTTTTTTCCATCTGTAAGACAAAGTGGGAGTAGATAGTGTTCCAGGATCCTTTCAAATCTAAGATTCTTGGATTTTGCCCATAACTCTGTTTTTAAAAATATACAAGACAACACACACCTGAAACCTATATGTTCATGTTGACCAATGTCACCCCAGTAAGTTTAATAAATAATAAAAAAATACAAAAAATACAAAACAGTTTATTTTTGGGCTTTCTATTCTGTTTCATTGACCCGTATGCCTATTTTTATGTTAGGACCATGCTGTTTTGATTACCATGGCCTTGTAGTAGATATTAGATAGCATGATACTTCCAATTTTATTCTTTTTTTCTCACGGTTGCTGAGGTTATTTGGGGGTCTTTTGTGGTTTCATATATGTTTTTGAAATATTTTTCTAGTTCTGTGAGATATACTATTGTATTTCAATAGGAATTGTGTCGAATCTATAGATTGCTTTTGGTATGGACATTTTAATGATGTTAATTCATTCTTCCTATCCATGAACATGGTATATGCTTCCACTTATTTGTGTTTTCTTTAATTTCTTCAGTATCCGATAATTTTCCAAGTAAAGGTCTTTATGGTTAATTAATATTTGACAAAGGCGGCAAGAACATACAATGGGGTAGAGACAGTCAAGTTAATAAATGGTGTTGAGAATATTGGACAGATACATGCAAAAAAATTGAAACTAGACCACCTCCTTATCCTATACACAAGAATAAACTCAAAATATATTAAAGACATAAATGTAGGTCCTGAAACCATTAAGATCCTAGAAGAAAACATAGGCAATAAAACCTTTGACATTTCTCATAGAAATATATATATATTTTGGTAAATTGCCTTGGACAAGGAAAACAAAAGACAAAATAAACAAATGAGACACATAAAACAAAAGCTTTTGCAGAGCAAAGGAAATCAACAAAATGAAAAGACAACCCACTGAATGGAAGAACATATTTGCCAATGATGCATCTGAGAGGGGGTTAATATCTAAAATTTATAAAGAACTTGTACAGCCCTAGCTGTTTGGCTCAGTGAGTAGAGCATCAGCCTGCAGACTGAAAGGTCCTGGGTTCGATTCCGGTCAGCGGCACATGCCCAGGTTGTGGGCTCGATCCCCAATAGAGGGCGTGCAGGAGGCTGCCGATCAATGATTCTCTATCATCATTGATGTTTCTATCTCTCTCCCCCTTCCTCACTGAAATCAATAAAAATATATTTTTAAAAAAACCCAAAAAACTTGTACAACTCAACACAGAGAAAACAGTCCAATTAAAAAATGGTAAATAACTTGAATAGACATGTCCGCAAAGAGGACATACAGATGGCCAATAAATGTATGAAAATATGCTCAATGTCACTAATCATCAGAGAAATGCAAATGAAAACCACAGTGAGATAATACATCACTCCTGTCAGAATATCTATCATTAATAAATCAGTAAACAAGTGTTGGTGAGGATGTGGAAAATAGGGAACCCTTGGGCACTTGGTGGGGATGTAGATTGGTGTAGCTATTGTGGAAACCAGTATGGAGCTAACTCAGAAAATTAAAATGAAGCTGACTTATGACTCAGCGATTCCACTTCTGGGGATATATCTGATGAAACCTGAAACACTAATTTGGAAGACCATATATCACCCCTGGGTTCATTGCAGCATTATTTACAATAGCCAAGATTGGAAGCAGCCCAAGTGCCCGTCAGTAGATAAGTGGATAAAAAAGCTGTGGCACATTTACATAACAGAATACTACTCTGCTGTAAAAATGAAGGAAATCTTATGTTTTGTGACAGCATTTATGCTAAATAAAATAAGCCAGTGAGAGAAAGACAAATTCCATATGATTTCACTTATATGTGGAATCCAGTGAACAAAATAAAAATAGAAATAGACTTGCCAAAACCGGTTTGGCTCAGTGGATAGAGCGTCAGCCTGCGGACTGAAAGGTCCCAGGTTCGATTCCGGTCGAGGGCATATACCTGGGTTGCGGGCACATCCCCAGTAGGAGATGTGCAGGAGGCGGCTGATTGATGTTTCTCTCTCATCGATGTTTCTAACTTTCTATCTCTCTCCCTTCCTCTCTGTAAAAAATCAATAAAATATATTAAAAAAAAAAAAAAAAAAAAAAAAAATAGAAATAGACTTATAAATACATAAAACAGCCTGACAGCTCTCTCCCAGGGAGCTGGGTGAAAAAGATGAAGGGACCAAAAAACAAACAAATAAACAAAAAACCCAAATGACACAGGCAACAGTATGGTCATTATCAAAAGGGGATAAATGGTGGCGGAAAGAGACTTGACTTTGGGTGGTGAGCCTACAATGTGCTGTAGAGTTGTACACTTGAAACCTGTACACTTGAAACCAATGTCACCCCAATAAATTCAATAAAGAAAACAAATCAAAAACAGAAATAGTTCTCCTTTTTCTAGGATATTCATGGGGCATCTAAAAGATGCCTTTTTAGAATGACTTTGCCCGGGTGGTGTAGAGGTTTCGTAACTTTCATTGTATTCTCTAAGACGCATTCACCAGTCTGCAGCTGCCTAAGACATTGGCTGTCCACTAGGGCTTGTGGGCTTGGTAATTCTGAAATCAAGACAAGGGAGAGCCTAATGTGGATACCAAGTCTTAAATTCTTTCCCCATATCTTTCCATCATGGCAAACAGAATGGTTCATAGAATTGGAGGCTTTTGGGTAGCCAAAAGTACTTCCCAGATCTACAGCTCTTCTTCACACTGGCAATTCCTTGCAGAGTATCATAAGAGTAACTAAGGTGACTCCAAAATGGATTGAATTTTGGAAAGGAGAGATATTGTCCGCCTGCAAGATCATTCAACCTTTCTTGCAGAAGGGAGGAAAAAGTAATAGTGCCTTGTCATGTATTAATATAAAAATATCTGACCAAGCAGTGTAACAAATCTGTTTTTCCCCAAAATGTAGCTTTTGAGTACAGATAGTAATGCTAAAAGCTGCTTTACTTTCATACTTTGTATTAATACTGTGAGAATGTTCACCTGTCCGAATTCAAATAACAGACTTGGAGACAGAAGTATGGCAAAAATGAGACGTTTAATACATTCTCGAGAGCGGGTGTACAGGCATTCCTGGCGCAGCAAACCTAGCCTATTTATTCAGTCCCTCCTCCCGTTCCTCATTGGCTGAGTACTATGGGGTCACCTGTTTCCTCATATGCCTCCCTTTGGGCCATTAAAAAAAAATTGGTCTGAGGCCTTTTCAAGTTGCCTCCACCTCCCCCGTCTAGCTGAGGCAGGCACCTGGTTGGCTTGTGGGGAGGCACCATGCTGCTGGCACACGTCCACAGTTCTTTGTTCCCATGTCCTCTTCTCTCCTCCCTACATTCTGTTTGTCCTGGGAGAATTCAGCAACTGTTTCCATCAAAAGCCAACCATGCCTGGAGATGGATCTCAGAGGCCCATTTCCTACAATACCATTTAGTTGTTGGGGCATTTTTGACATCGTGCTTTTAAAATGGAATGTTTAGAGAAAACATAGTTAGCCAGGCCAAGTAAACTAGAGGAAGGCAATTTTACTTAGTAACTTTTCTGTATTAGATTAATGACTGTGTTAGAGGTGAAGTGACCTCTTCACGAGTCTTATTTGGAAAAGTTATAGTTTGGGGATTGAACATTTTAAGGAATTAGATAAGAAGGTGTTTTCTAACCCTGAGAATGTGGGTACAAATGGCATTTGGAACCTGTTTCCCAGTCCTGTCCTGTCACTTTGAGACCTGTGTGGAACCCCACTCATTCCAATATCTGCTTTCTATCCTGCACTGGGCAATCTAGGCAGACCAGGCAGACTTACAACCATGTATTTTGAGCTGTCTTGGAATGTTTGTGGCAAAACATGCTCCTTTGAAGCAGAATATAACTGATCCACATACTGCATAACCTGTCTTCATTTAATTTCTCCCCTTTGGTCCTCCTTTGGCTAAATGTTTTCATTCACATAAAGTATACTTTATATGAGTAGAGGTAATTCAACTAAATAACTAAAATAAAACATTAACACTTAAGACACCTTGGTATTGATTTCATTACCTATGTCAATCTCCCAACAGGTTTTTGTGAGATATCAGTACCGTTTTTTTTTTTACATGAGGAAAATTAGTCCTAAGGTCACGTGATTCTAGCTAAGGTCATAAGTGTCAAGATGTTGGATTGACTAAGTTTTATTTTATTAGGCTCAGAAATAATAGCTGCAATATATTGAACATATATGATTTTCCAGGCACTGTGCTAATCACTTCATATACATTACTATCTTCACCGTGGCCCTTCAATATTTTGATGCCTTGTTATAGACCAGGCAAAAAGTGATTACAGAGGTTAACGTGATCATGAGGTAGCTGTTTGAACGCAGATCTCGATCCAAAACCCGAATTTCTGTTCATTTCTGCATGCCCAAAGCCTACCCATTATTCAAAATTCAGCCTTAATTATCAGCTCCTCTATAAAAGTTGTCTTATTATTAATTAAATTTTTTTATTATTTTAAATTTATCTTTATTATTGAAAGTATTACAGATGTACCCTTTAAACATTTTTTTTTTTTAAATTTCAGAGAGGAAGGGAGAGGTAGAGAGAGAGAAATATCAATGATGAGAGAAAATCATTGATAGACTGCCTCCTGCATGCCCCACATGGGACCGAGCCCACAACCTGGGCATGTGCCCTGACTGGGAATCGAACCATGACCTCCTGGTTCATAGTTCAATGCTCAACCATTGAGCCATGCCGGCTGGGCCAGATGTACCCTTTTTAAATAAAAGCTTTCTTGCTCTCACCAACCAGAAGCTATGGAAATGAATTTAAATAGCAAGTTATTTGTATCATTCTTAATGGCTCTAGTTTATTTTATACATAATGGTTTGTGTAAATGTTTTCTATTTGATTGCACTTAAGTTTGTTGAGGGCAGGGGCTTCAGCTAATAATATACTTTGTAAATAATGGATGCCTAATATATTGTTTTGAGTGAAACTTACAGCAGTAAATACCTTTTTCTAAGCATGGATTCCTCTTTGTTTTCTCTTTATTGGCCTCTCCTCAAGGTACCATAGTTCAATTATGAAAGTATTTGTCTGTATGCTCTGTTCAGAGTACTTTTTTACCCTTAGGGATAAGGAGTATTTGAAAGGGGAGGATGAGGAACAGATATAACTGAAAAACATTTATTCAACCTTCTCTGCAAATTTTTATATTTTTGAACTATTAGATAATTACTTTTGTTTAATACAGATCAATAGGACACTTTCTCTGGGCCATTTGCTGGGGTATGGAAATGTCCTTATTACATATACACTACCAGACATAAGGGTATTTAATAAACTGAAATTATTTTTGTTATATTTCTTGTTTAAGCATGTGTTAGACTGTGTTGTGTATAATTCTCATATATTGTTATTTTATTGATGAGGAACCAGAGCACCAAAGTTTAATTCATTGTCTCTTGGTTAATTAATGCATTCTGTGGTTTTCATAACAAAGCACGTAGAAGTTTATTTTTTCTATTGGTCTTCGCAATACATATATAGTAGCCATATCTATGAAATATCCATCTCCTGGAATGCATGAAAAGGGAGCTTGTCCATATATGGCATACTGAGATCCTTGCCAATTAAATAATAAAAAAATAACTCTGAGGCTGACTGGATATGAGTCGGGTAGATCATGAAGCAATCTAGATGTTTTCATGGTTTTATTTGTGAGCTTTACAGGTTTCTTAAGTAATCTGGAAGCTTATCTTTGGTGCACTGGGCTCTCAGGAACTATAACAAAAATCATTTATATAACTATTAAAGTCTAGATGTAGTATAACATGAATGTAGTTATGTTATAGATCAAACCATACGCTTATACATATATGAAAACAAATGGCCTTATTTATAGGTAAATAGCAGAGGTGACATAGTCTTCTGTTTACTTACATGCTTTTCCTGTACCCTGCAGAAAAAGCCTGGGTCATTGGGCATTTCTTCATATTTTGAACATAGTTTGCTGTCTGTCAAGTTTTACGAATAGTTTCGTTTGACTGTGTTCCAATAACTTGAACTAGGAAGGTATAAAGAAAATTTTATTTTCAGTGGATTTCACAGTGGAGAAAGGATTACTGTGGAGTTTGCCCTAGGTTAATTTATCACAAAATAACATGGAGATTGAGATGTTAATAGTAACTGAATTTTTTTGAAGAGCATGTTTTATGAAAGTACAGCCAGTGTCATTTTTGTGTTTCTTTTCAAGGATAAATTTGTTAACGTTGAATGTGTTCTTTGTGTGGTTAAAAACACTGGGAAACCCCTGTGCTCCTTTGAGTAGAATGCATTCTCACACTAATCATCAATTGAAGAACTGTTTGCAATTTTATCTAATTTGGGTTCTAAAATTGAGGAGCTACTAAATTTTTCTTATTTGATTGCTTTTTTTTACTCCAGCAACCCACAGTGGACCTTCAGGACAACCTTAAAACTTTACCATTGAACTTGTAAACTTAAACTTGCAACACCATCTTCTGACATATTTGTATCTTGTTTTTCGTCTAGTTTTGCACTCAGTTGATTCTACAGAATCAATTGCTGATTAAAAGAACTTCAATGATAGACTGGCTTATGTATACTTAGTGACTTCATTCTTGATTATCGTAATGGGCTATGAGTCTTCACTTTTGAAATTACATAGCTTTATTTTTTAACTAGAGGCCAAGTGCACAAATTCGTGCTCCAGTGGGGTCCCTCGGCCTGGCCTTCGGGATCATGCAGAAACTGGCTCTCCAACATCCCCTGAGGGGTCCCAGATTGCGAGATGGCGCAGGCCAGGCCGAGGGACCCCACCACCTATGCATGATTGGGACTGGGGAGGGACCGTGGGAGGGCTCCAGGGCATGTCCAGACTATCTCACTCAGTCCGGATCGGCCGGACCCCAGCAAAAAGCGAACCTACCAGTTGGAGCATCTACCCCCTGGTAGTCAGTGCACTTCATAGCGACTGGTCAACCAGCCAACTGTCTGTCCCTTGGGTGGTCAGTGCACGTCATAGCGAGCGGTTGAACGGCCTTAGCATATCATTAGCATTATGATATGCTTTGATTGGTTGAACGGACGACTGGACACTTAGCATATTAGGCTTTTAGTGTATAGGATAGGATGCTTGGAAAACTGAGAGAGGCATCTAAGCAGCGGTTCGTACATTCCTTGCCCCCATTTCTATAGGTCTCTTCTCTAACCATTTTTGCCTAGATTACCGTAGTGACCTCTTTGCTTAGCCTCCCAGCATCCAAATGCTTTCCATTACCCCATTTTATGGAGAAATGTCAGATTAATCTTTTAAAATTAGTTTTTATGATGTTACTCCCTAATGGATTAGAGCCCAACTTGTCGGTGTTCCATAAAGACTCTCTGGTGACTGGACTAGTTGTGCTTTTTCACCTCCTTACTCCTTTCCTATGTCAATACCAGCCTTTTTTATTGGTGGACACCTGCCCCAATTGTTTTCATTTCTAGCTTTGCTCTTTATGGAAAGCCCTTTTCACTGTCTTCTCACTCTCAATCTCCCCTCAGTCCCCCAGCCCCCTTTAAGGCATTCCTCGACCTGTCCTATCTCAGGTTATTGTTCCTTTCTTTATCTGTAGTGGATTGTAAAGTTTAACATTCTGTACCATACTATTAGTGTGTTTACTCTAAAACGCTCTGTAACTGTATCAGTTTGACTCCTGGTAGTTTTTATTTTTAATCATTTCTTTCAGGGCAAAGAAGTCTTTTACTACTTTCATTATTCCAGTAGTGGCTAATGCAGGCTATTCAAGTAATAGTGTTTACATCAGTAAGTACTTGAGATGCTGAAACTTTTAAATTTTTTCAGTAGCCAGAAAAGTAGTATTGGTCTTCAGATGTAGGAGAGAAGATTAAATTAGATCATATTGTCCAAGCCTAAGTAATGTCATCCTTATTGGAAGGACATTAGATACAACTATAAACAGTGCTTATGAAAAGTAGTTAATAACTTGGCAAAATATTTTTAAAAAATTTGTTAATTTTTCCCTGGCTGGTTTGACTCAGTGTATAGAGCGTTGGTCTGTGGACTGAAGGGTCCCAGGTTCCATTGCAGTCAAGGGTACATGCCCCGGTTGTGAGCTCTGTCTCCAGTAGGGGGCGTGCAGGAGGCAGCCGATCAATGATTCTCTCTCATCATTGATATTTCTCTCTCCCCCCCCTTCCTTCCTCTCTGAAATCAATAAAAATTTAAAAAATAAAATAATTTAAAAATAAAATATAATAATTCCCCCTTAAAAAATAAAAAAATTTGTTAATTTTATGTATGGCATAATTGTAATTATGAAAAAGAAAAGAAACTGTCCCCCCCCCCTCCCTTTTTTTTTTTTTTTAGAGGGCCAGAATAGATTTTAACCAAAAAGATATTTAGTTAGGAACCTATAAGTATGGGCATTTGTTTTCAGTAGTAATTATCTTGCCACATAAGCTAAAAAAATTTTTTTTTAAACAAATGGATTAGTGACATTTTTAAAAATTGATTTTTTTTTAGAGAGAGGAAGGGAGAAAAAGAGAGAAAAACATTGATATGAGGGTGAAATGGATTGGCTGCCTCTTGCACATTCCCATATCGGGGATCTAGCCTACAACCCTTTTTAAAAAATATATTTTTATTGAGTTCAGAGAGGAAGGGAAGAGGGAGAGAGAGATAGAAACATCAGTGATGACAGACAATCATTGATTGGCTGCCTCCTGTGCCTGCAACCCGGGCATATGCCCTTGATTGGAATTGAACCGGGGACCCTTCAGTCCACAGGCCGATACTCTATCCACTGAGCAAAACTGGCTAGGGCCGTGGTCGGCAAACTGCGGCTCGCGATCCACATGCGGCTCTTTGGCCCCTTGAGTGTGGCTCTTCCTAAGCCTTAGGAGTAGCCTAATTAAGTTAATAACAGTGTATCTACCTATATAGTTTAAATTTAAAAAATTTGGCTCTCAAAAGAAATTTCAATCGTTGTACTGTTGATATTTGGCTCTGTTGACTAATGAGTTTGCCGACCACTGGTAGGGCAACCCCCAACCTTTTGGTGCATGGATGACACCCAACTAACTTAACCACACCAGCCAGGGCTAGGCTAAAAATTTTAAGAAGTAATTACTAGATGCAGATTGTGATGCTGCCTAGTAGAGAAATGTGAAAAAATTATAGCAAATGTTGATTCTAGAAATTTTTTTGGTGATTTGAAATAAAACAAAAATGTAATAGCAACATTTAAAAATAATCTTGCCCAGTCCAGTGTGGCTCAGTAAATAGAGCATTGGCCCACACACCAAAGGATCTCAGATTGAATTCCCAGTCAATCTTTTCTTTAAGCCTTCTAAATTATACTTTAAAAAAATGTTTTTATTGATTTTGGAGCTTGATCCCCAGTAGGAAGCGTGCAGGAGGTTCCTCTCATTTGGTGTTTCTGTCTCTCCATCCCCCTCCCTCCCGCACCCTCTAAAATCAATAATGACATATTTAAAAAAATACTTGAAACATGTTATGAGTTCTTCCCTTAAAATTGCCATTAACTTTTGTCACTTAAAAATTAAGGTGAAGTGAAATGTGTCTACTTAAGAGAACATGTCTATTTATTTGTAGAGAATTCTGTATCACCATCATCTAAGTTTTTATTTATTAGAAAATCAGTTCCAAATCATAATAAAAGTAGATTTTGTAACAAGTCATCCATAATCCCATCACACTAACCTAGTTCAGTTTTTATTTTTCTTCCTGATCTTGATCTAAAAGGGAAAGAGGTATGATGAGAAGCATTATTTACATGTATATTTTACTTTTAAAATTTAATGTTATTTTACAAATATTGCATGTCATTATTATTATTTTCAAAATATATTTTTATTGATTTTGGAGAGGAAGGGAGAGGGAGAGATAGAAACATCAATGATGAGAGAGAATCATTGATCAGCTGCCTCCTGCATGCCCCCTACTGGGGATCGAGCCTGCAACCCAGGCATGTGCCCTTGATCGGAATCGAACCTGGGACCCTTAGTCCGCAGGCCCATGCTCTATCCACTGAGTCAAACCAGCTGGGCTCCATATCATTGTTATGGCTATTTTGGGTGAGCTTACATAGTACTTGGCAGCTGTCTATTGAACATTTACTTTGCTCCCAGTTTTTTTGCTCTTTTATGTTGAATGTAGAGTTTTTTTCTTTTGACTTTTTTGTCATTGAGATAAATTCTCAGGAATGAACATGATTCTTGATGTATATATTTTCTGATATAAAAAGAATTGTGACATTGAATGGATATACCTTTTCTTTAAGCCTTCTAAATTATACTTTAAAAAAATGTTTTTATTGATTTTAGAAAGAGGAAGGGTAAGGGATAAAGAGATACAAACATAGATTGGCTGCCTCTTGCACGCCCCCTACTGGGAATTGAGCCCTCAATCTGGGCATGTGTCCTAACCAGGAATCAATCCTGTGACCTCTTGGTTTATGGGTTGATGCTCAACCACTGAGCCACACCGGCCAGGCTAAATTATACTTTTACATTTAAATTGGTTTTGGTTAAAGCTTTAGTAATTATTTGAGTGTAGTTCATAGTATTTGTGAAAGCACTTTGTACACTATCTTACTTGATTTCACAACAACCCTCTATGGCAGTGGTTCTCAACCTTCCTAATGCCGCGACCCTTTAATACAGTTCCTCATGTTGTGGTGACCCCCCAGTTTCATTGTTACAAATTGAACATAATTAAAGCATGGTGATTAATCACAAAAACAATATGTAATTATATGTGTGTTTTCCGATGGTCTTAGGCGACCCCTGTGAAAAGGGCGTTCGACCCCCAAAGGGGTTGTGACCCACAGGTTGAGAACCGCTGCTCTATGGTATGGAGGGCTAGGTAAATCCCCTAAGGACATTAAGGTTTTGAGAAGGGATTTCTGAAAATTTTCACACATCACAGCTCTGACTAGAACATGTGACTGTCAGCAGAAACCAGTACAACTATTTCAGTCAGTTCTGAGCTCTCCTTTTTCTGAGTTAATATCTAATTCTTTTAATGTAATGAGATAGTTACTAAGAAATTAAAAATGGGGCGGAGGAGGGAGGTGTCGGTCTATATCTTACCAGCTAGTTAAAATATCAGGTATTTGACTTGATGATTGGCTGCATTCCAATGAAAGGAAGCTTGTGTTGGAAGTTTTCATTGCCATAACATGATCAGACCTGAGCATGGCTGCAGGGCTGTAGCTTTCCTGTGAATAGTATTCCTTAAGAAGCCACATTTCTGCTGAGGGACAGCTTTATGCAATCTATGTTGAGTCTATAAGCAGTGACCTAATATTTTATGCCTCTTGAGCAGAGTACTTGTTGGAATGTGCATTTAGTGTTGAGACCATTTGAAAAGTTCATTGATACTTCCGTATGCAAATATTAGTGATGGTATGGTCAAAACGCCCGGTCTTTAATAATCATCCTGTCTCTTAGTTTCTGCAAAGCTGTGGTCATGGTTCTTCTTGTAGTGTTTTGTGAGTGTTCTCAATTTTATGGGATTTGCACTGAAGTGGGCTGGGTGATGCTGTGCTGGGCACATGGGAGCATTTCATTGGCTAGTCAGTAGTTTTATCAGTATTATTAAAGAACAAAGTACTAGTTTGTTTTTTAAATAATAATAGCAGCTAATTTGTTGAATGGTTACTCTGCGTTTAGCATTATACATTTTACACTATCTCATTTAATGTTCATAACAGTTCATTTTATGGGTGAGAAAACAGAGGCATGGAGGGGTAAAATTCACACAGTTGGGATTTAAAACAGTTTAAAAAATGATTTCAGAGCACCTGTGTGCTTTACCACTATATTAGTCTTAAAATAAGAAGCCTAGAGGTTCTTGACATTCTCAGCCCTTAATTGTCTCTACCTCTGTTTAAAGGGCTCTTAGTAGGAGTTAATGTGATGATTGCGCAACTGTGGCTTTGTGTATGGTCTTTTTGTTACATGATAAAATAAAAAAGGTGTTTCTAATAAAAATTTAGAGGTTTCCCAAGCAGATAGCAGTATTTGTAAACCAATGCTTGATTTCTGTTTTGTTCTCCAGAAGCCTCATGACTAAGCTTGCTTGATTTCTTCTTTAAGTCTTTTCTTTTACAAACCTATAGTTCAAGCTGGGATAATAGTGTGTGTGTGTTTCTCCCAAAGATTTGAAAACAGAGGAGTGATTAGGAGTCCCATTTAATGGGATAATACAAAGAAGAGTACAAGGTCCTTCTGTTGCTGGGAGGATGTAGGCTCTCCCAAGTCTTGTTTCTCAGTAGGTCTTGAAAGGGCTTTAAATCTGCAAATCATAGATGATTGGATTATGAAATTAACCCCACGCTAACCAGAACTGCAAGAGACTAATGTAAGAAAACCATAATGTAGTTTACTAATTTATAAGGAGAAGTAATAACTCTCAAGTGGACAGGAGGATTGCATCCAGTGATCAGCATGCTTGGCTACAGGAGGAAGCCAAGTTCTTATAAAAAGTTTGCTTGGTAAGCAGATTTTGAGCCAGGGAAGTTACTTGGATGTTTTTAGTAGCTGCTGTAGTCAAGCTACTATCTAGCCTCTTGCATTAACTGCTTTTTATAAGGATAGAATTGTTTGTGCATCATATATATAAACATGCCAACTGGATAATAATGCCTACATCTGACTACCTGGGTCTCCTTTGCTTTTGTTGGACCAATTCCTAATTCCCATGATCTTCCTTTAGAATTGTCAAATCTTTTAATCCTCTTTTTACCTAAATTTTTTTTAAAGTGAAGTTTGTAAACCTCTGCTGTGATCTTTTTTTGTTTTTTAAATATATTTTATTGATTTTTTATAGAGAGGAAGGGAGAGGGATAGAGAGTTAGAAGCATTGATGAAAGAGAACCATCATGAGAGAGAAACATCGACTAGCTGCCTCCTGCACACCCCCCACTGGGGATGTGCCCGCAACCCAGGTACATGCCCTTGATCGGAATCGAACCTGGCACCCTTCAGTCCGCAGGCCGACGCTCTATCCACTGAGCCAAACCGGTTAGGGCTGCTGTGTTCTTTTTTGTTCTGTCAAAGAGCAGTATTTATTTTCAAGTTCTTGAGGGGGTAAGCATAACTCTCCTTTCATCCACTAGTTGCACTTCAGTTTTTGGTAATTGAATTGAAGTGTGGTTTAAGTGAAGGTTTGGCAGCTCCTGGCATTTATGCCAGTGGGTTGGTGAATCCTAGGATGTTTTAGCTAGTGCTGTGGATGACATAACCTCCAGAAAGTTGCTGCTGAATTTGAAATAACAGTTGGATACTCAACATCACTTTGCTGTATAATTCAGTAGATTACAGTATAGCTCCTTTTACGATGATCAGATTTGAATAATAATGTATTTTAGTTGACTCTTGAATATGTGATTGCTACTAACTGTCTGAGCTTAAACATCTCTGAGTTGATTTGATTTAGGAGAATATAAAAAAGCCATTCATTTTTAAAATAAGGGCTATTAGGGAGAACATGAAATGGAATGGATATAATTTTTTCCAAATTCAAAAGTACTTGGATTTTGGGTATTAGAACTAGAACAAGAAGTGCTTCTTGAAGTCAAACTCTTGAAGAAGTATTTTGAATATAAGAAAATACTATATATTGACAACTGTATCTGTTACCTATTGCTACATGACAACTTACTCCAAAATTTAGTGGCTTAAAACAACACAGGTTAAGCCTCACAGTTTCTGGAGGTCAAGAACCCAGTCATCGCTTGGCAAGAACCTCTATTTTAGAGTCCCTTGTGAGCTGCAGCCAGCCATCTCAAAGTCAATTGGGGAAAAGTCTGCCTCCAAGCTCACTCACATGGTTGATGTCAGGATTAAGTTCTTTACAAGTTGTTGGAGTGAGGGCCTCAATTCATAATGAATTGATGTCCAGTGACCTCTCGTGGTTCCAGCAGCTGGCTTCATCAAAGGGAGCATGCAAGATAGATGTGAGTAAGAGGGTAAGAGAGAGAAGTAGAAGCAAGACTGGTCAGTTTTTTATGACAACCTTGAGAGCGACAACCCATCACTTTTGCCTCATGTTATTCCTTAGAAGCAAGTCACAAGGTCTAGCCCACAGTAAAGAGAAGGAGATTACCAGAGGAATCATTTCAAATGCTGCTTACCACATACCTGAGGAGTGGGGATGGGTATGTTTTGGACAAAAGAAAGAAATAGTAGGTTCCATGTAAGATCCAGAGACTGAAGAGGTTTGCTAAGTTTGCTTCTGTCTTTGCTCATGTACTTTGGTGCAGTACTTTTCCTTTCCTTTCCACTTGCAGGGCACTCTTGTAACCCATAATTTCTACCTTTTTTCTCCCAGAATCAACATGCTGCCATCCTCTCTCCCACCTCCTTTTTCTTTATCTCTTACAGACTTGCCTTTTCAGTGCCTGCTGTTTTCATTGATAATAGTAATTGGATCTTCTTGTTGCCACTCTGCCAAAGCATAAGGAGTTCTAGTACTTTTGGGGCTGTTCCTAGCATCTACTTAGGATTTATATTTATACCAATTGTTAATAGTGGGACATATGGCCTCTTGGTATCTGACTAGGGTCATGAGTTTTGATGTGTGTTCCTATGAGATTTGTTTGTATTTATCCCTACTTTGAAATAGAATCTTCACTTTTTAGTACCTTTCTATGTTGTACTAGTATAGTTGTTTCCTTTGAGAGAATTTCATCTGGAAACAGCCTTGTTTATATGTTCACCTGCTTTTGCTAGCTTTGTGTTATGACAGCCTGGCAAGCTATAGTGAAAGATGACAGGATTCCAGAAGCCATTTTTGAAGTCTTGAGTTCAAGGACTGCTACTCTTAGTAAGCAGTTTGACCAATTATGGACAGATTATATTATTTTGCACATGGAGTTTGGTACTTACACAATCTTTTCCTTGAGGTTTGAATAAAGATTTTCCAATTTGTGTAGAGAGGGATGAGCACTATAATGAATATTTTTGACATTTTTTTTTAAATATGTTTTATTGATTTTTTACAGAGAGGAAGGGAGAGAGATAGAGAGTTAGAAACATCGATGAGAGAGAAACATCGACCAGCTGCCTCCTGCACATCTCCCACTGGGGATGTGCCCGCAACCCAAGTACATGCCCTTGACCGGAATTGAACCCGGGACCCTTCAGTCCGCAGGCCGACGCTCTATCCACTGAGCCAAACCGGTTTCGGCAATAATGAATATTTTTGATCACCTTTGCTCTCTTTCCACAAATTAACCAACTAGTGAGGTGTCCCTTATGCTGACATTCTTCTGGTACAGAGGAGAAGTTGATGGGAACTTCTCTTTGCTCACACTCCCTATAAAATAGAGGAGAAAAATCAAAATGTTAGTTGGAAAGGGACAACCAATCGGGAAGTAAATTCTGTTTGTAATCTTCTGAGAGGGCATTTTTGAGACTAAAAGGAGAAGTTGTTTAAAAACAAGAATTCTTGAATTGTGCTTGAGTAGTTCTCATTAATTTGCAGTGTCCCTTCTGTGATTTATAGCTATTTTGCCTTGATGTAATGCCATTGAATACATTTATTGAGAACCTGCTATGTGGCAGGCATTGTGCTAGGCACTCATCAACAGAACTAATCATCCCAACAACCTGGAAAATATTTTCTTTATCAGTACAAAGAGATGAGGCACCCAGGACAGTTCAGTGATTTGTCCTAGGATACACATCCAAGTTGTCTGGTCTAAGGCTTCCTTATTCCACTACTTAGCTATTGTCTGGGCTCTTTCTCTTGTTTGTTCCTTCCCTGCTTCCCAAATCTCAAGTTAAGAGACTAGCTCTCTCATTGTTTCCCCCTAAGAATGAATCCAAGGGGCTCACTAGGAATTGACTGCTTATAACTACTTATCTTCAAGCAAATCTATGCTTCTGTGTATTAAAATGCCAGACCTAAATCTGTATTCTGTCATGATCTTGTTGGCTTAGAAATAAATTAGGACCTGAGGAGGAAAGTGTGGGAAACTGCTTTGGTCCAGGTAGTAGTAGCCCATGTCTATCAGATTTATAGAGCTAGATTAACTAGATTTAAAATATGCTGAGAAATGTAGAATTTCTGCTTGGAAAGTTGAGATTTATTTTAGTGAGGGCAAAGTTGAGTTATTCCTCCATTATCATTGGGTTATGGGTTTTAAATCGGAAAGATAGACATTTATTATCGAGGAGAGCAAATGTTTTGTTCCTCCTGGGTTTTAACTCTGTACCTCTGAGACATTCAACTCTCCAGGTGTGCTCATTTATGCTCAAAAGCAGTGATTAAGTACTATCTCAAACACCTGAGTTTCTTGTCTGACTAGTAGCAGCTGAAATGAAAACATAATTAGAGGAAATAAAGAGGGACATTTTAGTAAGTAAAGCTGATGACCAGAATGAAGAATGATGGCATTCTAGTGGAATTTTATTTTGTAACTCTGGTCACGAATGCTTTGCTCTTGTGTAAAACTGTACTGTGTTTTGCTTGAAGGCTACTTTGCATTTCTTTGGTTGAAGCTAGTTTAAAGTTCTCACATTATAAGTTTATGGCCAGTGATGCCTGCATTTCTACGAAGTATAGAATGTTTTGTGAAGTCACTTTAATGACATTACTAAGTATTGTTAAAATTAATTGAGGTTAGGAGGTTTTATGTCTCTTCCAGTGATGGGGAAAGACAGCTGTTCTGTCTTTCCAAAAATTTTGGAATAGGTTAATGATGTGGTTGGGAAGTTTTTTTTGTTTGTGTTTTTCTTTCTGGTGATCAAAGTTTTTTAGTTAATAGAATCTCTGTATATAAAGGAGGTGGATTTTGCCTGTAGCATTCTGAGTAACTGTATGGTCAGTTAGTACACATGTGGGCAAAAGTGTTTTAGTAGTTGTAGGTATTTTTCTTTTTTCAATAAGAGACTTCTTAGCAAGCAGTTAGCTAATAGGTCTAATATGAGTCCCCTTCCCCCCTTTAAAAAATCTTGGCATAGGTTAAGTGAAAAATTCTAGATATTTAAGCTGAGCCTCTATTGTGATGGCCTGATCTGTGCAGGGCCCTCCCCACCTTCTACCCTTGCCATAGACCTCTCTGTGACTTTTGCCAAATGTACAGTAGTGTTCTGACCACAATCTGTGTAGCCAGAACACTGTGACTAAAAACTTTCAGGGCACGTGAGCATCTTCAGTACCCTTGTCTAAAAGAAAGTGTTGACTGCTGTACTTTCATCCTTTATGAATTCTTTAAAAGCGTCTATTATTTTTAATTTGCAGCAGCTCTTGCCAGGTAAAAAGTTTTGGGAAACAGATGAATCCAGCAAAGATGGACCAAAAGGAATATTCCTGGGTGATCAATGGCGAGACAGTGCCTGGGGAACATCAGGTAATCTAGATCTAGCATCTGTACTGTGATTTATGCCTGTCTTAGAGCTCCTTTCCTCAGCAATTGGCAAGTCATAAATTGTACATCAGTGACATAAGCATGTCAAGCAGTGTCCTGTCCTGTAATATAATTACCATGAAGGAGCTTATGTGATATAATTTATTAAAGCATAATTAAGCAAAATCAAATCTTCAGTATTTTATTGAAGTGCTAGCCACAGGGGAATGGTCTTATTTTAAATGACCATAATTTCAGCTATAACTTCTTGTTCTGTACTGCTGTCAGCATACGTAGAATTAGAAAATCCATGCCTGCCATTTGAAGTCATGCTTCTTTTTCCTCCCCTTGCCCCCCTGCATAATGTGTATGGGATGATCTATCTGTGAATGTGGGTGAGGCCAAAATCAAGTCACTGGGCACAGATGCTCTTCTGACAGATTACCCTTGAAGAGGGATGGGGAGAACTTGTAGAGGCAGACACACTGACAGCAGAAAGAAATGATAGATCACAGGGAGGAAGGAGACAGAAAATCCAAAAGCTGATGTGCTGTTATAGCACAATATAAGAATGGAAACTCAGATAACAGCAAGTCATCAGAAGAATCAAATTATGTTTAAAAAGGGCAGTAAAGTCATATTTTGTTTTAGTAATATCACCAATAAAATACATTAAAAAGAAATTCTATCACTTGAAAGGAGCAAACATTAATTTATTCACTTAGCTAGGAAAACCAGTTATGTGAACTGCTGTATTGCTCTGCTATCCTGGATATATGAGGGGTGTGTTCCGTTTTCTTAGTTATTTAGTATATTATATTTAGGGAAAAACACAATAGGAGGTTTTGGCTCAGCTGACCATGGCAGGTTTCCTGATTCCCAGTCATTGGTTTATCCTTGAGACATCACTCATAATTTGTTTGAGCCTCTGGCTGCACTGTATCATGCTTGTGTATCTTTTTTGTAGATCATTCAGTTTCCCAGCCAATCATGGTGCAGAGAAGACCTGGTCAGAGTTTCCATGTGAACAGTGAGGTCAATTCTGTACTGTCCCCACGGTCGGAGAGTGGGGGACTAGGCGTTAGCATGGTGGAGTATGTGTTGAGCTCATCCCCGGGAGATTCCTGTCTAAGAAAAGGAGGATTTGTAAGTTGGCTTGAGGAACTTGTTCCTATATCTCTCTTTTTTAACCCCCAAAACAAAACATGCCTGTTTAGTTTCCTTAGATATTCACACCACTAATTAGAGGGTATTATAAAAACACTTACTGAAATTAGTAGGGTATGTAAACCAAACTATTAAACATAGAGAAATGATATTTTTTTGGGACACATTGATAGCAATGTGAGGTAGGAATTGAAATCTAGATTTCAGTTCATTGGTCTATCAGAAAATACCATTTTTAGTTTAAAACAACAGAAGTACACAAGAGTAGGAATTTGAAAAAAGAAAGCCGAAACTGGTGTCAGTAGTGAATAGATTGGAAAGCAGTGATTTGTCAGCACCCAAGAACCCTTAAAATGGATCAGCTATGTAGGATCATTCTTGTTTTGCTAGCTAAGTTTTAATTATAGAATGATCTTTGACCTTCTTTGAACAGCTATACTTCTCACACCCAGCCTGTCAGGAAATTAAAAATTATGTTAATTCTGTATCTGTAATTTTTTTGTGTCCATCACCATTGACCACTTTGATGCCAAGTTTGAGTCAAAGCAGCTTGCCTGTCTATAGTCTCTTTCCTTTTAAGTCTAAGCAGTCCTCCTCAGGCATTCTTGATAGCCTTTCTCAAAACTAGCCCTTTCTATGGCATCAACTTTCTAGATCTAGAAGTCTTAAGATGGAAACATTTGAGTCTTCCTCATCTCTGACTTCCACATCTGTGATAGGAAGGCCATGAGAAGCCCCATGACTCTGTTTCCCCTCCTTTTCCCCCAGGTCAGATTGTTTTGTACATTTTTAAAGCTCTCCCTGAAGTCCTTTTGGTCTAATAGTACTTGCTGGCAATAATTTAAGAAATCTTTTTTCCTTCAAATCATATTAATTTTTCCTCCATAACTATCTTTCTTTATCATATAGCATTTATTGTCAATATTTTTATTGGCATATATCTGTTGCTATGTGTCAGAGGCTTCGTCTTATTTCCCCCATTCCACTCGAAACTTCTTTAGAGTAACAGTAGTTCGTTTTTTGGTGCAGCTTCAAGTGTCAAGTACAATTCTTTAATATGTTAGTGATATTAAATGAATGATTGTTGACTTGGTTGGCATGAAGAGAACCAGGTACACACGGAATTTGCTTTATTCTAGGCACATCTAAGGTGTTGCTTCAACATGGCGTAGGGCTTTTAATTTGTAGAAAAACCAGAAAAAAATGAAATGAACTTCTTTAAGAGACTGGTTTGGTTTTCTCTCAGCTCCACACTTAGAAGTTTGGTGTGAGGAATTTAGCCAGAAGAGGGTCTCTTATAACAAACAACTCATAGGAAGATCAAGGAACTAAACTGGGGCTTTTGTCTTAGTCTTGAGAACTAGCCATTCCAAAGCTGACTTGATTGTTTTTTGATACTGTAAAGACAGAGAGGTCAGATTTAGTGGCTTGTGGATCAGATAGGAAAAGACTTTTAATTTGAACCTTCCCAAGAGGCTGTTTGGGAAGAACAGGATCTACTCTTTGGATGTGGGGAATGGGATCAGGCAAAAATGATCATTTGCCTATTGTTCCATGGGAAGAATAGTGTTAACTACTTTTCTTCTTTCACCTTATCCCTAGCTTACCTCTTTTTTTTTTTTTTTGTCCTCATACATTTTTATCTCACGAACCCAGATTTCTTTAGGAAGTGCTGTCTATTCCTGCCTACAACTTTTAGTTATTTACTGTAGAAGAAAAGTTAGTGTTGTGTGTAGGTAAGTTGTTACTGTGGTAAACTGGAACCTGTGTTATGTGTGTGATCAGTTTTTAATTCTTGTGCATTATCCAAGGTGGCATGTGCCTAGGTTACTGTGAAGTTTGAAGGAGGTAGAAAAATAATTGAAATAAAGAGAAAGATAAAGCTCTGGGATTGAGTTAATATTTTTGTCTGCTTTTCTCTTTTTGAACAATTGTTTCATTATTCTGTGACAAAGCTGTGTCTTTTGCATTGTGTTTTGCATTTGTATTTATGAAGGCAACTGTCATCCTTTGTTGTCTTGGGAGGCTGAGGGTTTTTAGTTCTTAAAATATTGTCACCAGAAGTTAAGACCTCAGGACAGAGTTCAGAAAATTGACTCTAACAGTCAGATAATCTACTGAGCTGAGGTTTGCATTAGGATAAATGAAAATTCTGCACATCTGTGTTCCAGCTTCTTGTCAGAGGAAGGTCGTGGGTAATGAAATATTATTCCATATTTTGACGTGGGTGCCATCTAAAGCAGCGATCGCCAACAAGTGGTCCGAGGACTGGGTCCACTGGTGGTCCGTGAGGTCCGAAAGTTTGGCGACCACTGATCTAAAGGATGGTATAGCAGGGACTGATCAGTGACATCAAGCTACAACATTGGCATATTTAATAGTGGATGGATGCTTGAGGATCAGTGAATTACTTTTTCGCTTTGTGGTTGTATCCTGCTGATCTTATACCTAACCTGGCCTTTGCTCTGCCTGTTGGTTAGGATGACATCTGACCAAAGTTCTGGTCATGGAAACCTTAGTCACTTTTTGGTTGTCATGATATGCATGCATCTTCTTGGAAAAGTTGAACTAAAAAAAAAATCTAACCTGTCCTTCAAAGTGTTGAGTTTAGAGGCCAAAAAGAACATCTGCTGCTTACAGCTAATTGTACTAAACTAAAGGGTGGGTAATGGGTGGTTTATGGGTCAGAGGTGGCTGTACCAGCATTACCTCCATAAGCCACGGAGAAGCCTCATTTGAGTCTCCTTAGAGCTGAAAACATCATGTCTGAGGAACGAATGAATGTAGATAGACCTCAAAGCAAGTACTAAGTGGTCATTCTCAGATACTGACAACAGATAATCCAGGCTCTGATTAATTTTTCAGTTAAAGGAGGTTTAGAACCAAAGTAATCTACTCATTGTACAGTGGTTTTCCATTTTTAGTAAGGTTGTTACTGCTTGCAACTTGAATGAAGGTATTTAACTCTTGTCTAGCCTTTTAAGGTTCATTTGATTTTGCACATGGATTCAGTTTAGTACTTATGGCTTCCGTGATAAGAGTACTTTCAGCTGACAGTAAGAATTCGATAGCAGTATTTTGTTCTTAATACTGTAAATTTTTGGTGGTATTGTACATAGGAACCAGGGACTTCAGGATAGCAGTTTTCAGAATAGGAAACCTCAGAAGACCAGTTAAGCCAGGGTCAAGTTATTTATTTATTTATTTAATATATTTTTATTGATTTCAGAGAGGAAGGAAGAGGGAGATAGAAACATCATTGATGAGAGAGAATCATTGATTGGCTGCCTCCTGCATGCCCCCAACTGGGGACCGAGCCCACAACTCAGGCTTGTGCCCTGATCAGGAATCGAACCAGCAACCTTTTGGTGCACAGGATAAGATTCAACCAATTGAGCTACACTGGCCAGGGCTATCCTTCATAATTTCTGTCTTTCTGGTTTATGGTGCCCAGGGAAATAAGAAAGACCACTGTAAACTTTGATTAGGGTGAAGACTACCCTAACCTTGGAAGAAAGATTTTTAGAAAAAACATTTTGGGGAGGCCTTTCTGCTTATCTGTAGATTGACTGCCTTCTGACCTGGAGGATGCATGCACACTCATAGCAATTCATTTGGGTCATAAAACTTGATGACTTGCTTTTCTAGACTCCATTGCATTTATTTTAGGTAACCAGTGCTACTTTAAAAACGTTGTGCAGTGTAATGCAGATAGAAGTCAGGGGTTTAAGTCTCAACTGGATCTTAATTTTCTCATTTGCAAAATGTGGATAATTAAAATACCAAAAGTCTAATTCATATGGCTAGGTGATATATTAAAAAAATGCTTTGTAAACCTTATAAAATCTTGCTCCTCAAAGTCCATGGGCCAATAGCATCATCATCACCTGGGCATCTCAGCCCTAACGGGTTTGGCCCAGTGGATAGAGCGTCAGCCTGCAGACTCAAGGGTCCCAGGTTCGATTCTGGTCAAGGGCATGTACCTTGGTTGCGGGCATATCCCCAGTAGGGAGTGTGCAGGAGGCAGCTGATCGATGTTTCTCTCTCATCGATGTTTCTAACTCTCTATCCCTCTCCCTTCCTCTCTGTAAAAAAAAATCAATAAAATATATATTTTTTAAAAAAAGTAGCATCTCAGATTCTACCCCAGACCTATTGAATCTGCATTTTGACAAGACCCTCGGTGATTTTGTATGTACATTAAAGTCTGAAAAATACTACTATCAGACATAATTTTCTTGGAAGTTTAAATTACCAGTAAGCTATGGATCAAATTGAGAAACTTTTATTTGCAGGGTGGGGTTCCTTCAGCTTTTAGCTTCCCTTGAACAAGAACTATACATGTTGTAGTTTGCAGTGTCAAGCTTTTAGACATTGACTAGATAAAAAGTAAAAACAAAAACACCTTTTAGAAAACCAGGTTTTGTTTTTCATTTTCGTAATAATAAATAGCATTCTACCTATGGAAGACATATTTTCTTTTTCTCTTGGATCTGGTGGTATCACAGCAGAGGGGAACACTTTTTTCCTTTCTGCACACCAGGCATTTGGTGATCATATAAGCAGAGCCTGGTATAGTTTGTGTTTCACTCGAAAGTTCACACCTCCTTACTTTGTTCATTTTGAAGTTGGGATGCATCTTTCAAATGTTAGTGTGTCATAGTTTAATTGTCAGTGTTTCCTTTTTAGCAGCACATAAGATGATGGTATGTCTTACAAATTGATGGTGTCTCCGATTTGATGAAATGTAGTTGGTGGTGGCTTGATTCTGTAACAGTTTCTTTGGGTAGGGGGGGAGAACAAGGGGACATGAGCTGTCTAGCAATTTTGAAGCTTTGGGGAAGTAGAGATGAGGGTGGATTTGTTTGAAAAAGGCAGTGGCAAAAAATGAAAATGGGATAAAGTACTGCTAAGATTTTTGTTTTGTTTTGTTGTTTTTGTTTTTGTTTTTTTTCAGAATTGCACTTTCATGAATTGCCTTATTTTTAATCCTTGAAACAACTCTTTGAGGTAACCTTTGGCCCTGAATGCATAGATGAGAAAAATGAAGCTTTGAAGGGAAGTGATGGTGCCTGGATTCAAACTTTATTCTAATTTCAGTTCTTAACAATACTGTTTTCTGTTATGCCATACTGGTCAGTCAAGTTCCTCACAATAGGTAATATGCCAGTTTAAAAGAGTAGTTCACATGGCTAGTAATTTCAAGCTTTTACTAATTTTTGAATATTTAATTTTTTTACATTAATGATGGAGCTATAAACTGTTGAACTTTAAAGGAAATTAACATTTCAGGTGGTTTTTTTTGCACTTTGTAAAAAACAGACAAATGATCCTGACTGGTGTTGCTCAGTGTTTAGAGAGTTGGCCCATGAAGGGGGAGTGAGGGTGTGTGTGTGTGTGTGTCTGTCTGTCTGTGAGTTTGATTCCTGGTCAAGGGCGTGTATCTGGTTGGAAGTTCGATCCACACCTCTGATTCAGGCTAGTGGAAGAGGCAACCAATCGATGTGTATCTCTCACATCAATGTTTCTCTCTCTCTCTCTCTCTCTCTCTCTCTCTCTCGCCCTCCTCCTTTCCACTGTCTCTCTAAAAATCAGTGGGAAAAAATATCCTCACTCCTTGAGTGAAGATTGAAAAAAAAAATACACCAAAAACCAGGCAAATATATACAGGAGAAACCACCGTTTTAGTTAAAGTTATTGTTTCTGGACTGAGTGTGTCGAGCAAATATGTTAAATATTCTTTTTTAAAAAGAGGGGAGGAAGATTATTAATTTTATTGAATGTAACTTCTGCCATATGGAGCTTTGTGGTAAGATCACTGCAGTAAGAGAAGAAATTCAATTCTCATTTCTCTGACTTCACTCAGAATTAATAGATATTCTCTGAAATATTCCTCCTGTTATATGAGGCTTTTGAAGAAGCTGAGCCATAAATGGATGTACTATGATTTCTACAATATATAGTTCTTTTCTCAGTCTGTTCTTATCTTAGTTCTATAATATCTTGCAATGGAACGTATTCCTCCCCTTGCCTCTTAAGATCTGGGTCTCAGAGACCCCTTCTTGGCCCCACTATTGAGGTTTTGATTGGGTTTGGCCACTTGCATTTTGAACACTCACTGAAGCCTGTATCTAAATACTACAGGTTTGGATTAACATTGAAACCCACAATAAAAAGATGCTATTAATCCTTTTCGTTTTTTCTTTCATTTACTGAATAGACTTTCCAGTACTGTTATGTACTAGGTAATATGTGACAAAAAAGCAAAGCATAAACTCTGTATGTATGATATTTATGTTGGACTTAATTACAGTGATTCTTAATTGTGACTGCTTATTGGAGTTATTGGAGAGCTGTTTATAACACTGTGGGAGCCGGTGCAGACCAATTAAGCCAGAAACTCTGGGAGCGAGCCCAGACACTTGTAAATTTTAAAAAGAATGTGATACCCAACACTAATCATAGAGCCATTGCATTGTGGAAAATGACAGTGTCCTGGTAGGGTCAGATTGACTGTATACTTATTTAAACCACTTAATTGGGGCATTTAAGATTTTAATCTTGGTATCATAGATGATGGTACATAAATATATCCTAGTGCATAGCTTTTACTAATATATATATTACCTTTGTATAACATGATTATACTTCATAAAACTTTTATACTTGTATTATTTCACTAATGTTTGTAACTACTCTGTTTTAAACAAAATTATCCCTGTTTTAAGGTTCAAATTTAATAACCAGTCCAAAGCCTTGTGACCAGTGTTAGCAGTTGAGGTAGAATGTCGATTCTGTGCTATCTGGTTTTATACTTTCTTAAATACCATGTAGTTACAGGCACCTTAAATATTAAAATAAAAAATTTAAATCCCATAAAATGTACCAGTCTATTTATACTCTTTTACTCTTTTTACAGCCATCACATTTCTGAGACCATTTTTATGATCCTGAACACTGTATTCTCTTATTTAGAAATCAGACTTCATGTCAACTATTTTTATTTAAAGTTGTTGATTTGCTGAATTTCTTTCTCCTATGAAAACTTAGAATTGAAATATGACCTATGGCCCTAGCTGGTTTGGCTCAGTGGATAGAGCGCTGGCCTACAGACTGAAGGGTCCTGGGTTTGATTCTGGTCAAGGGCACATGCCTGAGTTGCAGGCTCTATCCCTAGTAGGGGGCGTTCAGAAGGCAGCCAATCAATGATTCTCTCTCCTCATTGATGTTTCTATCTCTCTCTCCCTCTCCCTTCCTCTCTGAAATCAGTAAAAATATATTTTAAAAGAGAAATATGACCTGTGTATCGAAAAGTGTATAAATCATAAATGTTTATCGTTATGAATTTCCACAAAATGAATATACACCCTTGCATCCACATCAAGAAATGGAAGACTTCCTTGGAGCCCCCACCTTCAAATAGAAGGAACCTACTATTCTTCTGAGGCATTTCTACTCAGAGTAGAAAATCAGACAACTATATTTTAGTTGAATGGACTGTATAATATTGGTGAAAAACAGCCTACCCCAGCTCTATGTTTGAAAAATCTATCTTTTGGCAGTAATTGGGAATGTAAGTTATCAGAGGCCACATTTTCAGGCCAGAGCAGTTGGCTTCCAGATCAGCTGAGCAGCTTCTCAGCAAGCCCTTGTAGAGGGTCACTGAGGGAAGTTAACACACAGCATTCATTGATTTGGTGAGTGTCGCTTTCACCGGATTTCTTACTTGTTAGTGAAACTTCCAACTACTTCTTTATCCCATTATCTTCCCATTTTCACACACAGACCTTTAGAATTTATGAGGAATTGGAGCTGAATGAACTGCTCCTTCCAAGCCAGTGACTTGTAGATTTGTGGAAGATGACTTAGGTGTGTTAGTTGGGTAATCCTTCTAACGCTCTTTTATTATTGACATCAGTGGTGTCTAATTTATGTAGAGCTGTTTGTTATCTAAACCATATCTCCACCTATGGGATTCTTATCTGACAATGGAAGGATCTTTCTCTTAGCAGTTCAGTTCTGTAGAAATGTTGTGGTCATTCAGTTTTCTTTGTCATAGTTTCTAAACTTCTGCCAGGCACTGTATTTAGTATTGGGGATATGCAAATGAATACATGGCTTCTGTCAGTTTTACCTTTGTAGTAGGAGGGAGCTGTTGTCTCTGGACATCTTGAAACATCTTTCTGTCTCTAGAATCCTGTCATATTTTCATCTCTGCTTAGGGATCTCATTGTGGTGCTTAACTGGCTGTCACTCACTCCTTTTGAACCGCTGACAGTCTTATACTTTGAAGATTTTGCTGTGAAAGTTATATCTCAATGGTTGCTAAAACTGCAATTTATCATCTTGATGCCACATGAAACAAGTGGCATATCCTTCTTTCCTTTGTTCATATTAGCCATGCCATCTTTCTTTTTCTGTGTTGCATTTGAACAGAGCATGATTTTGAAAGCACAATGGGCTCTGAACTGGCAGTTGAAAGGTCTAAGCATGTCAAGGTATGAGCCCCCCTTTCTGGGCTAGAGATCTTTCAGAACTACTCTGAGAGCATTTGTTTATTTTGCATTTGTAGGCCTACCCATTCACAACTTTGTACCTGCTGTACCGGCCCCCATTATTGAGTTCTCCCCAGTGAAATTTGGTTGTGGTGACTAGTAATGCTGTGCAGCAGCTCTCATCTTTTTCTGATTAGATTTTGCCTTTACCAGGAGCTTTAATTGGTCTAGGTGTGTTTGTTCTTCCTTAAACTAGAAGTCAATGGTGGGGACAAGTGAGATTGCTTCTCTCTATTTTTACCAAAACAGTAGTTACTTATTATTACTCTTTGGTAAGATTGTGCCAAGCTGCCTGTACCACATCAAGTCACTATACCAAATCTTCTTTTCCTTTCGGAAATCAAGGCACTTTGCTTTGTATGTCCAGGTCTTAAGTTAGGGTGTTGGTAAGAGGAGACAGATTTAATTTCCTTAGGACACAGGATGGACATCAGTGTACTTGGCATCACAGTTCTTTTGGGTCCAGTCTTTCATTAGTCACAGTTTGAAACACTTTAAAGATAACTTATTTTGCATCAGTGATTCAACATAAACAAGGTAGTCTCAAAATAATCTGGTATGGGGCAGGTCGATAGAAGAAGACAACACTTCATGGTGAAAGAATTTCACAGCTGGATTTAACATGTTTTGAAGGATTAAAAATGTTATACTTGAGGTGATTGTTGAATTATTGATGAAATGAACTGTGAGACATAGGGTTGAACTGGGGTGGTGGTGATAGTGCAAATTCAAAGGGCTTATATCCCAAGATAAGAGTAATTGAATTGGAATGCTGTCAGACCACACTTAGCTCAATATTCGGAAGTAAGGGGGGAATTTACATAGGCAATGGGGGATAGATTTTTTTTTTTTTTATAGACTTAACACTTTTTCAACTATACTATTAGCTGCCATACCTGGATCTTCTTAGTCATGCTATTACATAGAGTTAGATTTGAGAGTAGAAAAGTGGGACCAAGCGATACACAGTTTTGGCTGGGCTTTGGGTAGAAAGAAAAAAAAAATGGGATGGTGGGACACTGGGCATGGTAAGACTGTCCTGAACTGTAACATAAATGTATGTCTGTCTCCCCCATTTGGCAAGACTTTCTGCAGTGTTCCTGCCTCTGTGTTGTCTGTTAATTAGGTTGTAATGTCTTAAAAGGTCATAGACACTATCCTGTTCTAATTAGCATCTAGTGTAGTCTGGTGTCCGTAGTGGTTGCCCACTATCATTAGTTGATGATTAGTGAAGCTGAAGCTATTTTTTAAACAGGGCCCAAGGGATGCAGACAGTGATGAAAACGACAAAAATGAAAAGAAGAACAAGGGTACGTTTGATGGAGATAAGCTAGGAGATTTGAAGGAGGAGGGTGATGTGATGGACAAGACCAATGGTTTACCAGTGCAGAATGGGATTGATGCAGACGTCAAAGATTTTAGGTTTGTATGTTTTACACTTCTGATTTTTGAATGGGGGCTATGGGTTTTTGTTTTGATTAAGTTTTGTTTTTTTTTTGTTTTTGTTTTTACTTTAGTTTTCTTTTTTCTTCCTTATGTGTCCTTTTTAAGAATTGGGTCTAGTGTAGGCCATACTACAAAGATTATAAATTGATTGGTAAGGTGGAATTTTCTAAGAGTTGTCAATGCCTGGTGCTTTGCCAAAACAACAGATTTTGCATTTGTATAGGACTATAATTTGCAGATTAATTCCATGAAGAACATTTCATGATTCTCAAATATCAAAATCACCTGGAATGGGTGCCTTGGGACTTTGCCCAAGTTTCTCCCAAATCACTATCTTGGGAGAAACCGTGGTTACTAATGGGAGTTTGACATATCTGCCTGGCATGCTAGAGTAGATGGCAAAACATTTGAGAACTTATTTGAAAGTGATAAGCTCCCTTTGAGGTAGTTGCGTTAAGTATCATTTTCCTCATTTTGAAGAACCAGAGATGCAATTAAATGGCTTTTCTTAAACTTACCCCTTCCATAGATGGCCTCTCATTCCATCTCTGGTCATGATTGATTTGCAGGTTTTAACCTATAATTCAATTTATGAAGTATTAAAATGATATTGTATATTTGTGTTCCACATTTGGCAAGTTCTTCTTTTCTTCATTTATGTAGATAACCTTTAGTGATGGTATATAATTTTAAAAATCTAAAACTCCTCGGTCAGTAATGTACAGATAGAGAATTGAATTTTGACTAGTTTTAAGTTAATTTAAAGTTAATATGTATATGTTTGGCCACACTTCTATATCTTACTCTAATATCTATCAAAGTCAAAATTAAAATATATTTTGGGTCATTGTTTGTAGAAAAATGTTCAATTGTTTAATATGTCTAATCTAGCTTTTGTGTCTTGTTAATGTAAAGAATTAACAGTCTTTTGAAGAAATTTGAGCACAGAGTTATAGAGTTACCTAAGGTCTTTCAGATGAGTTTGGGTAGCCTTTCCATCTTGAATCTCAGGCAGCCTGCAGCAGCATTTTCTGGTATTTGACTTCGGGGAAGGTGGTGGTTGCAGGGCTTGAATGTGTCAAGGAACACAACAATAGCTTTAATTTGTACCAGTTTTAGGATTTCTTTTAGACATGAAAGGTATAGAATATAGTCACAGGTTATACTCCTCTAGATTATAATATTATTCTATACTAGAGGCCCGGTGCACAAAAATCATGCACTGCAGGTGTCCCTCAGCCTGGCCTGCGCCCTCTCGCAGTCCAGGGCTCTTGCAGTCTAGGACCCCTCGCTCCTTACCACCTGCCTGCCGGGATCCTTAGCACTGCCGTGAGCCCGGCTTCTGGCTGAGCAGAAGCGGCGCTCCCCCCTTTGGGAGCACACTGACCACCAGGGGGCAGCTCCTGCATTGAGCGTCTGCCCCCTGGTGGTCAGTGCGCATCAGAGTGACCAGTCGTTCTGCCGTTTGGTCGATTTGCGTATTAGGGTTTTATTATTAGGATTAGTCTGATTTGGAATCATATTGTCCTACAATTCTTTTGGATAGGGTGATCATGTGCTCTGGGTTTCCCAGGACAGTACTTTATACCTGTTTTCCAGGATATTTATTAAAAGTGCACTTTTTTTTTGCTTTTAGGAGTGTCCTGGTTTGGATGATAAATTATATCTTCATATTATTTTTAATTCTTAGACTTATCTCCTTAGCAGGTGCATATCCTAAATAAATAATTTATTTTGTACTATTTTGTAATGGTCTGATTCTTCTGGTTTCTTAGAAGGGGAGGAGACAGTTTTAGCATTGGCCAATATATTCACATAATACAGAAAAAGAATTTCCACTTATATCAAAGTTATTTTTTTAAGTAGAATCATTCTCACATGTGGAACTTCCCCCTTAGAAACTACTCTTCCATTATTTCTATGTTTAAGATGTTGATTTTGGGGGGCATATTTTACTATCTGCATTTTGGGATCTCTGTTTTCATGGATGCCACAGTTAGTGATTTTTCCAGTTTATCCAGTGTTCTCAAATCTGAGTCTCTTGGGTGAAGGGATTGTAAATTAATAGCAGTAAATGCAAATTTAAGGGGTGGGCTGTGGTGGGAAGGCAAGCAATAAAAAAGTCATTTTATGGTATAACATGGAAACATCATAAATAGTCTTGGTTGTTTTGTAGGAATAGTTTTAAGTACTATTGATAATAAGTTATATCATGGACGTTGTCCTTAAACTTGGGTTGCTGTAGTGTCCCTCCCTGCTCAAAATAAGGTTTAATGCCCTTTACTTTCTCTGTTTAGCCGTACCCCTGGTAATTGCCAGAACTCTGCTAATGAAGTGGATCTTCTGGGTCCAAACCAGAATGGTTCTGAGGGCTTAGCCCAGCTGACCAGCACCAATGGTGCCAAGCCTGTGGAGGATTTCTCCAACATGGAGTCCCAGAGTGTCCCCTTGGACCCCATGGAACATGTGGGCATGGAGCCTCTTCAGTTTGATTATTCAGGCACGCAGGTACCTGTGGACTCAGCAGCAGCAACTGTGGGACTTTTTGACTACAATTCTCAACAACAGGTATTGTGTGTGTCTCTGTCACTCTCTTTACTCTCCCTCTAGCCAGCACGTTAACAAGGAATAAGAATGGGGGGATGGGAGGAGGGTGGCTTTATTTTAGGCTATTGATAGCCAGACTTTATTAGCCCAACGGTGATGTGGGTTTACAAAGCCTCTGTCTCTTCCCCTCAAGAAGCTGATTCCCATGCTGAGGTTATTGGCAAGAAACCACTTTCTTCTACAAGTACTTAGGCTCCTCTCTTGCCCCAGGGCTTGGAGAGTGGGTGAGGTGGTGTTATCTTTTGTAACAGTCCTCTTGGATGCTGTGTTCATCTCTCTGAAGAGTAATGTGATTGTAATGCTTTGTTTTTGAAATAGTCCAAACTCTGTTATTAGTTATGTCATTTAATTGAGTCACTGCACTTTGAAAATTAGTACCTTACAGTGAAATTACTTGGCTCTTTTATTGAGAAACCCCTGGAAAATATTGCATGTGTGCCTTCTGATTTTGAAGGCATAATATGACTAACCTCTAGGGTTTTTTGATCCTTCCCTTAACAGTTTTTTAAAGTAAAATTAGTTGACTGAATTATTAAAAGGGGGCCTGCTAGCTTTCCTATCTTGTTAAGTACCGTAAGTTCTCTCTTTTGGCTGGAAGCCATTTGATGGGCCATGAATTTTTGATACGTCTTAATTTTGGACTGGAACATAAATATAAATTTCTAGGTGTGAAAGATTAACATCTCATTTTGACGCTTAGAAATTCTTGGGAGACCATACTGTTACCTTAGTTGTTATAAATAGCTGATTTTAAGTGAGTTTTGAATGATAGACAACTGGATAATAAGGTTAATAACCATATGAAGTTTACAAAATGAAATCCCTTTAAGGGATTTTCTTTTTTTTGTTAATCCTCGCCCAAGGATACATTTTTTCCATTGTTTTTCAGAGATAGTAGAAAGAAGGGGGAGTGGGGAGTGGGGAGTGGGGACAGATCAGAGAGAGGGAGGGAGGGAGAGAGAGAGAAACATTGATGTGAGAGAGACACATAGATTGGTTGCCTCTGGGCTCCTGAAGCCACCCGACCAACCGACCTGGGCTGAGGATTGGGGCTCGGGATCAAACCTGCAAACCTGTGGCCCTTTCGTGCATGTACCAATGCTCTGTCCACTGTCAGCCAGGGCAAGGGATTTTCTTTTTTCTTTTTTAAAAGATTTTTTTTATTGATTTTGGAGAGGAAGGGAGAGGGAGAGAGAGATAGGAACATCAGTGATGAGAGAGAGTCATTGATCAGCTGCCTCCTGCATGCCCCACACTGGGGATCAAGCCCGCAACCCGCAACCCGGGCATGTGCCCTTGACCGGAATTGAACCCAGGACCTTTCAGTCCGCAGGCTGATGCTCTATCCATTGAGCCAAACCGGCTGGGGCACAAGGGATTTTCTGATGTACATATGCTCTGTGCGCCTATCAGATGGATGTTAGTAATAATTCCAAATGTTTTTTTAGAGAGAATAAGCTGAATGTGTACATTATTTTCCCTGTAGTTTCCAATAGATTTGCCCACTTTTCCATAAGAATTGATTTGTAGTGGTTTTTATCGTCTTTATAAGAAATAGTCTTCTTTCATGGTTTTGCCCTTTTTCAGAATAAATCCTCAAGGCCAGCCGGCATGGCTTAGTAGTTGAGTGTTGACCTACGAACCAAGAGGTCACTGTTCGATTCACATGCCCGGATTGCCGGCTCAGTCCCCAGTGTGGGGGCGTGTGGGAGGCAGCCGATCAATGATTCTCTCTCATCATTGACGTTTCTATCACTCTTTCCTCTCTTCCTCTCTGAAATCAATAAAAAAAGAATAAATCCTCAAAACAGGAGTTTTGCAAGAAGCCAGAAATTACTTCCAGTGCTGAAGATATACTAGACTTCAAAAATATTTTATGTCACGCCAAATATAGGGACATGATATTATTGTATAGACTTCAACTTGTCCAGCTTAGAAAATTAATTTGGCAATTTCTTTATCTAAATTGAGGTTCATGAGTGTAGGCTATTCCTAATCAGATCCTTTAACCTAGTTAATACCAAGAAGTTTTATCTGAATTATTTACTCTGTCTTTTTGGTCTGAAATTCCCTAGCCACCCTTAGTGCTGAGGCCATTTTTGGTTCTTAGCTTCCATTCCCAGTCTAATCTTTAGCTTATTATTTAAGAAATATTTGTGTCCAACCTCTTACGAATGAAATCTGATTCTCTCTTATTTAGTTGTTCTTTACTTCATAATCAGAGTTGGGATTCTCTTTTAATTTATTGATCTCTGGCTTTAAAATTTTCACCAATTTTTTGGGAGGCTGGATAATTATTGGAACTTAAGTAACAGGAATGTACTTTTGCACACCCACATGTAGTTTAGCATGATTATATCAAACAACACCTACTCAAATTTATAAAACCCAGCATGCCTTCACCATGAATCCCAATTCAGGTGAACATGGTTATTTTGAAAGTTAAACTGTTGTTGGGTTCTGGCTTTTGATATACATCTTGGTTGCTGCAACATAGGGCATTGTTACACAGAGATTCCACCATCATATGATGTGATCATTGTTGTTTACCCCATTGCATTTCTGAGTAGAATGCCGTCAGACCTGGGGAGGGCTTGATGAAGACCAAGGTTGCATAGACACAGCTTGAAAGACAGATGGAGTGATACTGCTGCAGTTAAGAGAGCAGAGGTGTGGAGCTGGAAATGACTATGGTGTGGTTATGGGCTGACAACAGTTGAAGGTACATGTATCAGGGAAAAAGGAGATAAGTACCTGGTTTCTCAGTCCGGGTCACAGAAGCCTTGAGAGCCAAGCCTGGGTCCCAGACAATATTAGTGATTGTGAGCATTGAACTAGATATCTAGTGTGGCACATATTTTTTTGTACATTCTATTCTTTTATCTTCACTTTCTTAAATGGGTATTTAAGGCTAAGGCTATCTGTTTTTAGTTTTTAGTTGTTTGCTACAATTGGTAGGGTAATTTTATTTGTGATTTTATGAGGGGATCTGGCTTGCAGATTGACAAAATAATTTCTTCTTTTGTCTTATTTCCTTCAAATCAGGTTTGATTTGGTATAGTGAGTTGGTTTCATATCAGTTTATATTGAGATATGTAATATAAAGCAGCCTCGAAATATAGTAAAGATAACTTTCATTTAGTTCATTGCAAACTTGATACTTGTCTAGTCATTGCTAATCATAAACTTAACCTTTCTAAATTTATTTAGATCAGGGATTCCTTTTTTGCGGCAATGAATCCCTTAGAAAGTTATGTGAGATCTGTGGACTGAATTCTCAGAATAATGTTTTAAATAGAGTGTAAGTAGGATTACAAAGGAATCCAATTATATAAAAATATCTATCATTTGAAGCACGAAAAAGAGTTACGTGTACTAGCTATCTTAATGAGCATAAACAAGATTTTGAGATGTGCAGCAATTGCAAAGTAACCTGAAAATATATGTGATTTCTATTGGTGATTAAGTTACAGATGTTAATGTGGTTGGTTGCTTATAATCATGATTGAAAGACATGCTAAATTTTGTGAAAATAAAGATAATTTTACCTATCCCAAATACAAAGATCTGGGGTTAAAAAGCCCTAATTCAGGGTAGTTTGAAATGCTTATTGATATTTCTGGACTATTCTCCCCCACTTTCCCCTATTGTCTTCTCCTCAATCCTGGAAAGCACAGTAAACAGTTCATATATAGTGTTAGATACCATTTTGTGTTATGATGCTTGAGCAATATTTTTTACTTTAATAAAGAGCTATACAACTATCATATTTCCATAAGTATATTTTAGAAAATTAATACAGGTCTCATTAAATTACATTCCTAGATAGCAGAAACAAAGCCAGAGTTATGTCATTATAGATTAATCAGATTAATTGTTGATATTCTTTATTTAGAATTCAGTTACTCTGAAAATAGCCTAATGTAGCATGTTTTACAAAATTGTATTCTGATGTACTAAAACTCTCACCCTGTTAAGCATGAATTTTAACAAAGAGAAAATAACTCTGAAAGTCATAATTGAAATACTGTATTTATTCCTTCACAGCCCTAGTCAGATAGGTGAGGAAATGGCATGCATTGCTTTTTAACAGTATGGTAGTGATTAAATGTCATTTTTATGAGGACAAGTTTGTGCATTGTTTTAACATAGGAATTTACTATTCTTGACTTGCCTTTCAGTTTACAAATGAGAAGATTATTCTATTAATGTTGTGTATAATCACTGTTAAATACTTATATTAGATAGCAATTTGGCCGATTGAAGCTTATCTTTATTATTATTTGACATTGAAATTTTATGATGTGATTTTCTTAGAAAGATATGAAGTTACTTGGAAGAAGGATATGTTTTATTTTGTTTGTACCTTATTTAGGAATCATTTATTATGGAATGAGAGTCTTCCTCTTTTTTTTTTTTAATATTTTATTGGCTTTTTACAGAGAGGAAGGGAAGGGATAGAAAGCTAGAAACATTGACCAGCTGCCTCCTGCACACCTCCTACTGGGGATGTGCCCGCAACCAAGGTACATGCCCTCGACCAGAATCGAACCTGATACACTTCAGTCCGCAGGCCGGTGCTCTATCCACTGAGCCACACTGGTTAGGGCGAGATTCTTCATCTTTTAAAGAAATGTAAAAAAGTTGCTTTTTTAAAATATTCAGGAGCATGGTTTGTGTGTACCTGTTAAACCAGAAATCATTAGTTGATCTTTTAACCTGGTGAAGTGTTAAGCAGTTGTTCAAATAACCTGGTAAAAAATGGGCTTTGACCTGGAAGCTTTACAATAGCAAACTTTTACACATGTCATGTACTGAGGACTGGCTCCAAGATAATACTTTTTAATTAAAATTTTATAGTTCCACCATTGTTGTAATACTTTAGTGTTTCAGAGGGCTTTTCTCTACGAATCTTGACAACAGCCCCCTGAGGTAGGGCAGCTATTATGTTTTTACAGATAAGAAAATTAAAGCTAAAAGACGTGATTACTGAAAGGTTATATTCTGTAAACTATGCAAACATCTAAGGTTTGGTTTCTCGCTCCAGGCTGTTTCTTTTGGACCTACTACTAGGACACAAAGCCTTTTGATTATGGGGAGTTGTTTCACCTTCAAATTCAACTGCATTCGTAGTTTGTTTGTTTTTTTCCTGCATGGAGATATTTTAAAAAAATACCCATCAACAATAACAAAAAAATATCTGGTTCTTCATTGTCTTTGTGAACTGCTGAGAGCAGGTGCTCATGAATCTCCGTGTGGAGTTTTAACATTGACTCTGAACAGTCTTACCTTCTGTTTTCCCCCTCCTGGGCTGCCCTGTTGAGAGAGGAGCTATAAAAGGTGACTCACAGAAGCCCTGTGTCTGTGTGGGGGTGCTCTTCCCATTTCGTCAACAAGAATATCACACATAAAAGATTATTCTGAGTGCTATACATGTATTAATTTTATTACAATGACTTTATGAGTTAGACATATCTTTATTTTCTCTATTAAGAGGGGGAGGAGAGAGGGGCAAATAGTCTTGCCCAAAGTCACATAGAAAGTCAGTGATGGAGCTGAGATATGAATCCAGGCTTTCTGGCCCCAGAGTCTGTTCTTATTCCTTATCCACTATCTATATAGCCTTAGGCTGGTAAAAAGCCAGGGCTGGCAGTATATTTTATTTTGGGAAGAGGGAGGGATAATTTTTTATATTTGCTAACTCCATATTTAGATATTACTTCTTTATATTCTGAAAACAACGTTTTTATGCCAACAATTATTGATAACAACAGTAATAGTGTAGCTATATTTTATAAGATGCCACCTGTATGTCAGTCACACAGTTTTTGACTGCCCAGCTCTTTTTTTTTTTTTTCTGGAACAAAAACCCCACAAGGGTCTCTTTTGTAAGGCTATATGATGGCAGAGAAAGGAGTCAAACCAATCTCCTTGCATAGTTTCCAAATCTTGAAATAGTTGATATATTTTTCTCTGTATTCTGTCTCTTAAACAATTTATGCATTCTACCCAAGTAAATTTTAATCAGTAGTGGTACATTTATCATTATACCAACCTTAAAATAAGCATTTTCTCCAAATCTCACAGTATTGTGTTTCTCAGTCGTGATTAGCTTGCTTTGAGAAAATCATGAAAATATTTACAGAGCTCAGTGCTTTGCCCAGCAGATGGCATTTGTGTGAGTTTTTCAGGATCATTTGGAATCCATCACTTGCCAACTACCCAATTTTGTTTTCAATACCCTGTATTTCCAGTTAATATTGGAACATTGACATAAAAAGAATTACCAGAATTACTGTAATCTATAATCAAATCTGCCTGCTGTAGATAAGTAATTTACTTTTGCTAATTGTTTACTGCAAAATGCACTCAAAAAATAATTCCTTCTCTAGTCACCATAATCATTGTGATATTAATCAACTCTCAGATATAGGATATATTCTCAAAGAGTGATAACATGGTAGTTAGAACCATAAACTCATGTTATGCGGAATTATAACTTTTATGGTATATACACACTATTTGTATTTACAAGATACAGTGTACATACATGTAATGAGTTACATGTAATGTTAAAAACATGAAGCAAAGAGAAGTTATGGAATGGCATTGGAGTACTATTTTTGATTAATAAGTCAAGAAAACATCAAGATTTATATTTTGAATGGACTTTCTTTATTTACTCTGTCACAGCATTTAGCTAATAATGTGCTAAAAATGTTTGTTGAATGAAGTGAATTGTTTTGTTTATAGCAGGCTGGAGAGAAGAGGTATGGCATTTCTGGGATGTTAAATAAATCAGAATGTTTTAGGCTAGAAAAATTTCGGAGAGCCATTGAAGAGACAGTAGTGGAACTATGAGGTATTTTTATAATCTTCAAAAAATCAGCTTCTCACAATTTAACTTGTTTTTTGCCTCCTGGCTGCCCCTCTTGGGTGGACTTTGAAATCTCTACATGGTTATTTTTGACATTGTAAAAGCAAAGACTAAGTTCTATTCTAGTTTTTAGAAAGATAAATATGTAGAAAAGAGGTAAGAGGTGAAGTTGGTATGTTCAAAATACTCACTTTTTGTTTTCTTTTAATTTAAAATCAGTCTACTCATATATATTTGAGGCATAGAAGTAGTCAAATCATAGGATTGTCTTTCTATTAAAACTTCAGTGGTGACGAAAATTAAGCTGAGTTGGTGGAATGCCATTATCTCCCAGTCTCTGAAATAATCGGCTCTCTTTATAAGGACATCCGTAATTCAAGATCCATGGTGTCTGTTTTATATCATCCCGTGAGGTCAGCAGAGCTGTTGAAATGTGCTTTAGAAAGAGCAGGTAGGTTGAAGGTCCTTTCTAGGGAGGTCTCTTCAGTAAGTGCTCTCAGTCTGATTTCAGCAAATACAGAAGTCTTCAGTATGACTGCTATGAAGGAGGTTTGTCAGAGCAATCCAAAATCAGGTTACTGGCTTCCCCTTTCTTTGTACCAATACTATTCATACTAAAATCTATGAACATTTTATGTATTGTTATATCCTTAGCTCTTTGCACAGTGCCTAGTAGGTATTACTTGCTTCACAAATATTTTTTAGAGTGAGTGAATGACTAACTTTGTATTAAGATTCTTTGAACTCCTTTCCTTTTCTTGGGAACTAAGAAGTGTGCTAGGTCTGAGTTCATAATCCAGGTTTTGTTAGTAGCAGCTGTACTTCCCTGGAAACTCAAGAGCCCCCAAAAGTGTGGCAGTTGTCCAGTTTACTCATGATAAGCCACTAGTTGAGGAAAGTATTCCAATATCATTTCCTCAGGAAGAGGCAGCCAGAGGACAAGATGAATGCTTTTCATTTTCCTTCCCAGAATGTGAGTAGGTAAGGATTAATTCAAAGTTTTTGTGGGGTTCTGTAAAGAATGGTAGGAAGATAACAGCACTAGGGGCAATGTGGTAAGTCATTTTATTGTACCTTTGTTTAATTTCGTGTGTCTTGGATTAGGCAGGTCCCTCAGACCTGTTGACAACCACTGTGGCATTTGTATGCATGTGTGTGGTTCAGGGACATATAATCTGTGAAATAGCACGTGGGAGCTGGATACACCAAACTGAGGTAAAGAAAGAGGGAAAGCAGAACCATGAAGCATTGTGATACTACATGAATGGGTAGAGCATGAGAACATTTTTGTTGAAAGTATCATGCCTCAATGGGGCGTGTAGAAATTTTTATTCAGAGAGATTTTAAAATTATTCATGAGACAGTTTCTCTAACCTCACCATGTCTTTTTCTTACCTCAGCTGTTCCAAAGACCTAATGCGCTTGCTGTCCAGCAGTTGACAGCTGCCCAGCAGCAGCAGTATGCACTAGCAGCTGCTCATCAACCTCATATTGGTAAGTCCTTAAGCCTATGCCTCCTTTATTATTATCATCAGTGTGGCCATCATTTTAGGATACTGGCTGCTGTGAAATCCAGTAGACTGATTATAAAAGTCCAGGCAAAAATCCCTCAAAGTAAATCCCTTTTTCCTTTTGTTCAGTTGTCTCTAGCTACATTCTTTATTTTTGACACACCTTCTATACCTCAACCCATTTCTTAGTATCCAGTTACTATTGCTCTACCTCAGCTCTTTCAGGATTTAAAAGTAGTTACTGCAGTGGTGACTAGCATCAATTCTTTTGGCAAGATTGGATGAAATCGATTAAATATAAATAGTTTTGTCCATGTTGGGGTTTTATAGAATCTGACTATATCAACTTCTCTTATTAAGTAATAAGAAGTACCTATAAATCCATTTTCCTAGCAGCATGTATTTTTTTAAGTCTTCTTATCTAATTCCTGGTTTTTAAAGTAGCTTTGTCCTTCTGTAGCAATTCATTTGACCTGCATATTTTCGTCTTACTGCCTAGACGGCCCCCCAACCCTGACTTTTTTAAGGTCTCTGAAGAACACACAGTGTTATACGTGTAAACAAGTACAAGTAGAAGTATTTCTTAATGTGTTTAAATGACATGATTGAATAGGAAGGAGACTGCCAATCATGGATTGTGGTATGCTGTGGAAGAAAAGACTTGTTTCCACCTAGATATATGAAGGCCAGGCACAGAGGCCTTTGCCTGGGTCTAGTATTTTATACTTGAAGATAGTTCGTTGTCTTTATAAATACCCATACCGTTTTCTTTGAGGTAAACTGGAAAATTGTTATAAATGGAAATAAATCCTTCCCTCCATCCCATTACAATGTCTTTTAAATTGCTCTAATTTTAATAATATTTTAGAAATTGTGCAAACTTAAAGCTGCCTAATATTTTAATTGTAATTTTTAGCAAAGGTAGGGAAAAAAAGAAAAGATAAATGTCACCATAATTTTTAGTATAGGGATTGTTTACTTTAAAATTTTTTTATTTAGTCTCAACGTATCCTATATTGTCTCCCCCCTCTTAACTATAGCCTGGAATGAATACCTAAACATGTAGGTATTTGGTAGGGCTGCAGTTTTAGTCAAGTTTGTTTTTACTGACAGGTATGTTTTCAGCAGGTTTAGCTCCCGCTGCGTTTGTCCCCAATCCATACATCATCAGCGCTGGTCCCCCAGGGACGGACCCCTACACAGCTGGATTGGCTGCAGCAGCAACACTAGGTGAGACATTCTGCTGCATGAGGGATTTTTCTCACCTGCTGAAAGTCATTTGAATTGAGCATGTGTCCTTTATACTCTTTCACGAATCCATGTCTCCAGTGAGGATTTCTCTCCTGACTTCCAATGCCATCTACCTGCTAGCTGTGTAGCTCTGCTTACCTGTAACCTCAGACTTGAACCTGTCCAAAGGCAAACCAGTCAGTCACCTCCTGTATAGGTATTTTTGATCCATGAAGCCGCCAGTTGCTAAATATATTTTGGGAATTTCTTCCTTTACCCAGGTCTTCCTACTACCTCTAGTCTGTCACAGCCCAGGTTCTTATTTGCTTTGCCTAAACTTTTGCAGCTGTTCTCTCACGTATTCCTAGTTCCCTTGCTTCTTCCCCCTCTTTTGCCTCCCAAAAATTGCTCAAGAAAACTGTATCAAACACAAATCTTATCCCTTCGTTCTTGTGCCTAAACTGTTCATTGCTTTCTGTATTATCCACCTTAGTGTAGCAAATGTTGGTTATTATCAAACACAGCTGATCATTATAATCTGCTTGGGTAGTGACAGTGGTGTCTTATTCTTTGGAATCAGTATTTTTAATGAGGTGCCATAGCATTCAGAGGATTAAGGAGGATTGGGACCCATTATGTATAGGTATCTCTCCATGATCTGTACATTGATCTCTTGACATGTGGTCCGCTCTCTCCCCTTCAAATTGGCTACCATTGGTTCATGCTGTTCATTCTAGCAATGCTAACCTGATTTTAGCTTGTTGTAAATAACATGGTTGTTTAGGTCTCAGTATCTTTGGACCCTATGGTCTCCTGAGTAAATTCTTTGCCTGAAAAGCTCCTTAACTGGCATTGCCACCTCTAGAACAGTGGTCGCCAACCTTTCGGACCTCACGGACCACCAATGGTCCGCGGACTACTGGTTGGCGACCGCTGCTCTAGAAAGCCTTCCTTTGCTAACCCTTCCCTATTATTTATTATTGTTTTGTATTTATTTGCTTGTGGTTTTATATATACATGAGTGTGTTTTTTCCCTTGAGACTGAACTCTTCCAAAAGTAGGCACTTTTGTTATTTGACTCTGGCATAGTTGCTGTCTCCATAGAGATAAATGTGTGGTAAATTGAATTCAATGTTAGGATAAATGAAATGTTTTCCAAAAGTAAATATTTTGGGGGACAGAACCCTCCAAGTCATATTAATCATGACTAAATGTTATTGTAAAATTTCACTTATATAACATGTAATTTGTAATAATGAACTCAAATGCAGTATAGACGTTCATGTTTCCTTTAGAATTATTCACATTTTAGCATGGAGGGAACAGGTAGTATAGTTCTGCTCCCCTTTGGCCTTTGGGGGAGAAATAGAAAGCTCTTCCTAGAAGAGTCATCTTTGCTAAATACCATTCATATTTATTGTACCCTTATTAACTATTTGCCAGGCATTATGCTGAATGCTATATGATGATTTTACAGGTTGGGAATTTGGGGCTCAGAAAGCTATCTTGTTTGTGATCAAATTTTAAATGTAGATTTGGGGTTTGAACCAGGTCCAACTCAAAACACTTCACAATACTATATAATCTCTATCTTTAAAAACTTTTATTATTTATTGATTGATTTTTGAGAGATAAATTGTTGTTTCACTTATTAAATCATTCATTGGTTGCTTCTTGTATGTGCCCTGATGGGAGATCAAACCTGCAACCTTGGCATATCGGAATGATGCTCTACTGAGCTACCTGGCCAGGGCTCTTTGTTATCTTAAATTGTTTTTTCTGTACTTTCTTTCCTCTACTAACTAACTTGGCTCTACTAACTTACTGTATGTTATTTGAAAGAGAGAACTGTCTAAGTTCTCCCTGACACGCTTGTCCTTACTGTGATCAGTTTGATGATGAGAATCTTGTTTTTTTGTACTCACCAGCTGAGTCAGGCTGAAAATGACTTAAGTGCTTTCACACAAAACTGGAAATGTTAACTACCCAAACTATGAAACTACAAATTCTTATGGAGTGTTAATCACCCAGAAATGGAAACAGATACCCAGATGAGTCAATCTCAAGTAATGATGCACTGTAGGTTATTTTCCTAAACTCAGGCCACAAGACTAGGGAAAGTAGTAGGAATGCCAGTTAAAGAAAATTTAAAAGATAGTGGAAATGTTTATGGTAACAAAACTCTGTGCCCAGTAAGAGTTTACTTTGTTGGCTTTTGGCGGAACCTTAGGAATATCATTGCAGGTTGCAACCTAACCTTTCAAGGTAGATGTGGCAACACCCTAACACCTTATTTTACCCATTTTCCATGTGAGAAAACTAAGGCACAGATAGGGTCTTTTGTTGTGTTTTCTCTTTCATTCTTTTCTTTAAATGCTCAAGACAGAGTCCCTCTTAACAAACACTAGCCAGATGAGTTAGGGGGCCAACTTTAACTTGGAGGTATGGTTTTTAGATTATTTAGATTCTTATACAAAATTTTAAACCCATTTGCTTATTATAATAAAGCTCAACTGTAACATAGCTTTTTTAGGCAGTTTGACAGTGAGCACCCTTATAAACAGTGCTTCTTTTGTAGATTTATATTTTATTTATATTTATATTTTTGTAGATTTCAGAGAGGAAGGGAGGAGGAGAGAGAGATAGAAACATCAATGATGAGAGAGAATCATCGATTGGCTGCCTCCCGCATGCCCAACACTGGGGATTGAGCCCACAACCCGGGCATGTGCCCTGACTGGGAATTGAACCGTGACCTCCTGGTTTATAGGTCCACGGTTGATGCTCAACCACTGAGCCACACTGGCCGGGCAACAATGCTTCTTGATCTTGGCTAAGCCCACAGATACAGAAAATGCCAAATTATAAATGTCAGAGTGACATTGGGCAGTGATTGACTTACTTGTGTTTTAGAAACTTAAAATGTAGAAACAGAAAACACGTACCAATTTATTTTGACTATTAATGAAGTATATGTTGCTTTAGGATTAATGTTAGAATAGCTATATTTAACACAGCTCTTTAGAAGGAACTCCATTGTAAGATGGGGTTATTAATCAAGTTGTAAATATTTTAAACTGTTCTTTAACTAAGAAAGTTTTAATTGGAGATGGATTTCAGCAGATTTGAAGAGCTGGCTTTGAGCCTTTCTTGGTTGGCAAGTAGGCAGCTTCAGAAAATTCTATGGTTTAGATTTCTGCCACATCCAGGTTGCTGTCTGTATACTCTGTTACTTCTGCAGTGTGGCAAAAACTTCAGCTGTAACTTGTGAACAAAGGTGAACAGATAATTTAGTGTGAAGCAGAAAGCATAGTTGTGTTTAGGATACTGAATAGGTCTCTTATAAGTCAAGGTACTTGACTTTGTTTTTTGTTTTTATTTGTTTTCAATGTGAAAAATTAAAATTTCAGATATCAATGTCTGAATGTAGTTGTATTGAATGACTTTTGCGACTTTAAAAAAAAGTAGAAATTGCCAGCACAGGTTTGGCTCAGTGGATAGAGCGTCGGCCTGCGGACTGAGGGGTCCCGGGTTCGATTCCGGTCAAGGGCATGTACCTTGGTTGCAGGCACATCCCCAGTGGGACATGTGCAGGAGGCAGCTGATCGATGTTTCTCTCTCATCGATGTTTCTAACTCTCCATCCCTCTCCCTTCCTCTCTGTAAAAAATCAATAAAATATATTTAAAAAAAAAAAAGTAGAAATAGGAAAAGTAAGCCTTTTAGAAATTGAGCAGTGGAGGTTCAGTGGGGTGTCTGGGTTTTGCTGTCAGAAGACTGATGGGTTTTCATGCTCTTGGAGTTAATGAAGCACCAGGATCTCTGGTCCTATTCATGAGCTCAGGTGCCATCCTTACCAATGAGAGCAGGGTACAACTTAATTTTTTTTGTTCTTTTCCATCACTTTAAGCACGCAAACTCTCCAATTATTTCTCTTCTAACAACAAACTTTGTCTATTTCTTTCTTTTAAAATAATATTTTTATTGATTTCAGAGAGAGAAAGGGAGAGGGAGAGAGATGGAAACATCAATGATGAGAGAGAATCATTGATTGGCTGCCTCCTACATGCCTCCTACTGGGGATCCAGCCTGCAACCGAGGCATGTACCCTTGACCGGAATCGAACCCGGGACCCTTCAGTCTGCAGGCTGACACTCTATCCATTGAGCCAGACTGGATAGGGCTGTTTATATCTTTCATATGTCCTTTCTTTCTTGTGGACAAGCATGCCTTTCCCTTCTTCCTGACCAAGGCCAAATCCTCCATGTATTCTTAAACCTACTGCTTCCTACTTCTATCAGTTATGTTCCCTGTTACCTCCAATGTTTCATCCTTCATTAGCTTCTTCCTCTAAGGCTGGTTTATTACTTACTTTAGAAGACGTTGGTGTGGGGATCATGCATAAAAATTTCTATTTTAAAAAATAGAAGTAATGATTAGGTAGAACAAATCATTATATTCTTAAATTAATATTTTGCAGTAGGATCTGCTAAGTCAGATGTAGTCTTTGGAAACTCTGAGATTAGTCTTAACTTTTCTTACCTTTCTCTTGGCTGTTTTTAGGCCCGGCTGTGGTCCCTCACCAGTATTATGGAGTTACTCCCTGGGGCGTCTACCCTGCCAGTCTTTTCCAGCAGCAAGCTGCTGCTGCTGCTGCAGCAACAAATTCTGCTAATCAGCAGACCACCCCCCAGGCTCAGCAAGGGCAGCAGCAGGTAAATGTTAACAAAATTTATGCTGTGTAAGTGTGAATTTTACTTATTTATTAATTAAAAGGTAATGTTGGTCCAAATAGAGAAGCACTGAATGGGTGATTTCCCTCTCATGTTTGTCTCTGAGTTTAGGCTTAGACTTAGCTGTGCTTACTGAATGCCATTTATGAATTAGGTTCTTGGTTAATGTAAATAGTTGAAATAATGATATCAGACAATTTACATATGAGAATGCTGCTTAGAGAATGGTCCAGTTAAGAGTACATGGTTATCTAGTGGCAAAGTGAGTATCATACTAACAGTAAATTTTTTTTCTGCCGTACTGTAGTTAACTACTAAGCAACATTCTCAGATCACTTCTGGCTCTGTTACAAGTCACTTGCCATTGAAGGGGAGGGACTGGTTCTTCAGACTGCTTATTTATAACATCTATTGGGTTGGATATAAATCTTAAACCTGTTATGTCTGTTTTAACTTACAGTAATAAGAGCTTTTAAATTGAGTTGGGAAAGGATAATTAAATGCAAAACTGAGTATATCTTTTTTATTTTAAATAGATCATTTTCTCCTGCTTGCTAGAATAACACCTATTGCTGAATATTGTGGTGAATTGCAAAACTAAAAAAAAAATCACACACACACACACACACACACATACATATACACATATATAATGTGAGAAGAAACCAATATTAATGTATTAATGGTTGGTATCTCATTTTAGCATTGTTAAATGAATTTTTAAAATTGGGATTATTCTGTTCTTGTGGTTTTGCCTACTGCTTTTACAGTTTTCCATGTTATTTAATGTTCATTTTAATAACATTTACTAGCTATATTTAAATCCATCAAAGAATATCCCATACTTTATTTTGACAAGTCCATTATTTGATATTTAACTTAGCAATATTTTGGTGTTATAAATAAGACTGATAGCCCTGGCCAGTGTGGCTCAGTTGGTTGGGCACCATCCCCTGCACTGGAAGATTGTTGTTTGATTACCCGTCAAGGCACATGGCTGGGGTTGCAGGCTCGATTCCCAATAGGGGGTGTGCGGGCAGCAGCAGACCCATGGTTCTCTCTCATTGATGTTCATCCCTCTCCCTCTTCTTCCCCTCCTCTCTAAAATCAATAAAAACGTATTAAAAAAATAAGACTGATAAATATCCTTGTCATAAGTCCTTTGCATTATTTCAATGGACTAAATTCCTAGAAGTAGAATTTTTTTTCAAGCAATAAAATGAGCATTAGGCTTTTCATATTCATTATCTAATTAAAGCTGTCTTTTGAGACATATCATGTTCATATGTGTTTATATGATATAATAAGAATCATCTGCTTTTTATTAGTCTCACTAAGAGAGCATGTTTATTTTCTTAGATTCCACAAAATTATAGGAAGAACTTGTGTTTTGAAATTCTAGTTAGTTTATCTTGGTCCAGTATTTTTATAGTATGATCATTTTGGGGAAGCTAATGCATGATTTTCTTTGCAATAGATACAATTCTAGTACCAAGTATGTTAGGGAATTTGTTGACAGAATGGGTGATCCCTATTAATGAGTTTGTTAATAGCTCCTCTTTGTAGGTAGCTTGTATTTGTTTTTTTTTTTTTTTTTCCGATGCAAAAGCATAAGAGTCTTTATTCGAGCTAGCTCGGCTCCCCCATCTTGCCAACGCAGCGGCAGGAAGCAGAGAGAGATAACTCTGTGTGGAGACGGGTTATATAGGGGGAGTTGGAGTAAGGGAAGGAGAAAGGACTGTGCTCTGCCGATTGGCCAGACACAAGTCGGTGTCTTGTTCCTGGGTGTGGCTAGCAGAGGCTTAGACTTCCGGGAAGAAGCTCCTTGCCAAGCACGTGGCCAAGGTAAGATGGAGCACTTACCCTGGGGCAAGGTGGAGGGCGTAGCCCTTACCCTGGGGCAAGGTGGAGGGCGTAGCCCTTACCCTGGGGCAAGGTGGAGGGCCTAGCCCTTACCCTGGGGCAAAGTGGAGGGCCTAGCCCTCACCCTTTCATTCCCCCCTTTGTCTTGGAACTTCCAGCTCAATCATGAGACGGACTGCATTTCTATTCCACCATTGCTAGAGGCCTGAACTGGGCACACAGAACTATCAACTGAACTATCCCTATATGCTTAACATATGGTCTGGTGGAAGGGAAAGAAACCATTTTAGCTTTAACAACTTCTATTGAAATAGGATTTTTCTTCTTAAAATTCCTCCATGGCTATCAAAAAACCAAATCAAGATTAATTTATGTACTGTATTCAATTTGGCCTGATGTTTGCATAAACACAACAAGAATGGTAACCGACCACCTTTACTGGAATCTCATGGTTGAATCTTAATATGCCCCGTAGGGCCAGGAAGCCACGCCACCCAGCTGCCATCAGGCCCGCCTGCAGTATCTGCTGAATTAGGTGAATCCCTCACCTGTAGCAACTCCACCTGAGCCCACGCTCCAGGCTTTAAGGCCCATCTCAGTAGCCCTCCTACTTGTTGTGGCCAAGAGTGTGAGGGGGTTCCGCAGGGACGCAGAGGCATCCTTACTGCTCCCCTTCTACTCTTACCAACCGCCAGTGATGGTAGGGCATCGGCCTGACACTCCAGCGCCAGCCATCTTCAGGGCTTCCAAGCAGGATACCAGGCTTTCTTCATGGCATTCTTACTGGCTTCAAGTCTTTAGAGCTCAGACAGGGCTCTTTAAAACATGATACTCCAGTCAAAGTTTTCCGTTAATAAAACCACTATTAGGAACCGGTCTTATTGAATCTATGCAAAGAAATGTCCTGATGTTAGCATTGCCAAATTTCGGAGGAATTACATAAGAAGAAAGACATACTGATCTACTCTAAGATTTTCTGACTTTCCTTGCCAATTCCTTTTAATTGTTGGCATTAAACTTTCTTTCTATGCATAACCATGCCTTAGACCTTCTAAGCAGGCCTTTTCCAGCTTACTACCCCTGACATGGACATCGTACACAGGCTGCCAACTGTTAGCTGTCTCTCAACAGAGACCAAAACCTGATGGGCACCGTTCCCTGCCCAGTTGGGTACCTGCCCTCTTGGCAGCTAGTCACCCTTTACTTTTGGGGGTCACCCCACATAGTTCCCTTCCAGGACAGCCAACATACATTCAAACCTGCAAGAGAATTAAAGGTTAATATAACATATCAATACAATGAAACATGATATTGGCATCATGGCTGCTTCAGGCAGCCACATCCTACTAAAGTCCTATAAATTGTCCTTGTCTCTTGGGAGCCATGTTCATGAAGATGCAGGCATCATCTGAGTCGCGAGCAATGTTACCAGCATCAGGCAGGTAGCAGGTTGCGTTGATCTCGATCGACACTCCATTTGGTGACAAAGTCTTTCCGGATCATGGATGGGTCCGCTGACCGGACGTGGGTGTGATGGACCCAGGTCGCACGTGCAGGGCTGCCAGGGCCTCGTCAGGCTCAGGACTTTCTGGCGGAAGGCTGAGGCTTCGGGGCTGGCTCCCGGTCGGCGTAGCACAGATGGGCACCAGACTGCAGATGAGCATGAGCATCAGCAGGAGCACCAGGGTCCCCAACTTCACCTCCAGGCCCACAGGCAGTGGGGGAGCCAAGGCTACTGCCTCTGGGCTCCACACCAGGAGCTCTGGTTCTCCCCAGGGCCCCATGGTGGCCGGCTGCTCCAGTGACTCTCAGACCTCACGAGGGTCTCACTCCATGGCCCCCACCAGGTTCCATGGTTTGTTTCTACCAGTTCCCTTTGTGGCAGAGCAGCAACCAGGCTTCTTTCAAGGGAGTGCGCTAGGAGGGGGTATCAGCCCCTCCTTTGCTAGCAGTAATAGGTACCAAACCCTTTCAGTACATTAGACCAGCTTCATTCCCGCCTATCTTTACAGATTCCAAGGCCCTTTTTTTTTTTCTTAATCAGTACTGGCCTGTATTATCTAATTCAGCACAGGCAGGGGGGAGGGCCCATTAAATCTTTGCCTTGAGGAACTGTGAGCCCCATCCTTAAATGTCCCAATCAGACTAGAAAAGCCACAAATACCTTTTAAATTTACCCCAGAATTCCAAAATCGCAACCCAGCACAGAATATCACATAGCAAATCAAAGTTCCCAGCAAACAAACAGAGATGCTTACAAACATCAAATAAACATTTACACTTACACCTTTTCAGTGAACAAGTATTTTTACAGTCTTGGGCTCTTGAGCTGATAACAGGAACATCGCCCAAGTCCCCTGTTGGGGGCCTGACAGGAACAGATGTGGGGGTCTTCCCTTTCCCACATCCCAGGACAGGATTCTTGACCTATGTCTCATTCAGATAGAAACGGTTTTCATCACAAACAAACAAATCCAAAACCAAAAACCAAGAAAATCGAGGCCAGAAGTACCCTCTGATGTTTCAGGGGTACCAAGGAAGGAGAAGTTAGGCAATGTCCAGCCCTTCTCACAATCCACCACCAGTGACCAGTTCCAGCTTACTGGCCTACCATCCATTCAGCATTTCTCTTTCCTCCCATCACATCAAAGCCATGCTTTTCAGTTAGTTAGAACTTTTAGCCTTAATTTTTAGGTGACATGTAAATAATTAACATTCCTCAGATTAACAATACATTCAAATTTAACAACAAGGATACATCAAAGCAAGCACATTTGCAGCCCCATAAAACTTTGCCTTAAAGCTCCACCCCTGACTAAATCAGAGGGAGGGGCCTTTGCTGTTTCAAGATGGCGGCCCTCAGGGGAGCGGCAAACCATGCGGCCAACATGGCGGCTGCCAAGTCATGCAGCCCAAAATGGTGGCTGTACCAATAAGCAAAGGCATTTAGTTACCACAATAACACAATTTTTCCCAATTCAATCCGAACATTTCTTTGTCAGGTTCATCTCCACCATTTTTAAGGCCAAAACAGTCTCGGGTTTTTATTCTGTATACCGCAAAAGGTCAAGTTCAACTCAAAACTATGCGCACTCGTTTTTGAACTGGCCTTTTCCCTTTACACGTGCACAGAAATCCCGGATGCATTTTAAAACTTTTCAATTACAAGAAGGACTTTCAAATCAATACTTTTACATTTAAAGATACATTTAAGTTCTATCATCTAGCTGGGGCGATCCCCATGGGAAGAGCCTGGCTCCCATCCAGAGTAGCCGCCGCTGCCGCCGCCCCCCCAGGTGTCCAGCCCGCGGGCTCCACGGGGGACCTTCCCCCAGACCCGACGCCGAAGGGGGCCTCGCTGCTCCAGCCTCCCGCAAGCGACTCGCCAGCCTTGCCCCCCGCGCTCCGCCCAGCTCCACTCGCTCGCCACAAGCCCGGGGGCCAGCGCCCTGCCGCCGCTGCCGCGGAGCCCAAGCCGCCTGGGCCCGCGGTGCGACCGGGCCCCGGGGCAAGGGCTGCACTCACCATGCACCGCACTCCTGCACACCTGCCCCCAGGAGCCCAGCACCCCGACTGCGCAGCAAGCAGCCTCGGTGCGCCGGCCTCAGCCTCTGCATCCAGGCGCATCTTTCCTCTCCTGCGGCCTGAGGCACAGTGATCCCTGCTCACCTTCCCTGCCTGGGAGGCGCGAGGGCGGGCGGGGACCCCTCCCCTGCCTTTACACTCACATACTTTCACCAGACATTCATTCAGAGTTTAACAACTTCCCAACTCCTGAGGGAGCTCTACAGCCCCCCCCCCAATCTCCTTGAAATGATCAATCACAATACCCAAAGGAGCAGTCTGAGTCCGTCCCATAACATCCGTCCAGTAAGTCCACAGAAAACAGAAAAACACAGACACAGACAAACAGGGCCCCAAAGAACAGCCTTCCAACTCCATGGAAGCAACTAGACGATGGCCTTACGCCAAACTGGCGGGAGCGACCCGCCTCGTCTCAAATCCGTGAGAGGAATACACATCTCTCATGAGGGAAATACACATCCCTCAAATCCGTGAGGAGAATACACATTCCTCGTGGGGAGCAGAACGTCTTCTAACTCTCCCCCGCCTGTGGTCGTACACGGCGCGTCCGCCTGGACCCCTCAGGCACAGATTCCAGAAGTGAGCTCACACAGGACAGATAAAGAACAAGACCCTGAACAGAGGCAGTAGAAAACTGCCTAGGAATGCTTCTCTTCTACCTTTTTTAAAAGATAGGCCAGATTCGAAAACTTTAGCCAGTCCGAGTTTTGATGGTGAGCACCATCTAGAAGCCATTCCTCCAGATACAGGATGAGTCCCTTAGAGATAACATATATCACACAGAACAGAAAACACAACACACAGACACTTACCGCGGCCAGTCAGACTCTTCGAACTGGGGGTCCCTGGATGGTCTTGGGAATCCCGAACGAGCCCCCAAATGTTATGCCCAGATTTCAGGATCCCCAAGAAACCACATCAGGGAGCCAGCCATGTCCGATGCAAAAGCATAAGAGTCTTTATTCGAGCTAGCTCGGCTCCCCCATCTTGCCAACGCAGCGGCAGGAAGCAGAGAGCTAGCTTGTATTTGTTTATGAGATGATCTTTGTGTTTAAATGGCTGCCAAATACTTGTGGATTTGAAAGACTGAAGTAATTAGCATGTTTTAAATTGAGCTCTAATAAGCGAACAACAAAGATAGTAGTAATAAGTTCTTCCTATTGAAAGCTTTCTTTTTAAAGCTAAGCGCTCTACTTTTTTTTTTTTTACTTACCCTAATTCTATAGATTATATGACTTCCCATCATAAGATTGAAGAAATAGAATCCGTGTGCCTAGAATCACAGAAATATGAAGTTGCTAAGATTACAGAAGTCTGTTATTTCACAATTTTTGCTGTGATATTTGACCATTTTGTGATATTTGGAGTTATGTATAACCTGCAATCTGGTCTTTGTTCTACCACTAACTGGTTGTACCTAGGGCAAATTGCCTAACTTCTCTGAAGATAGGTAGTAAACTTAACTCCTTGGATAGTGTTTTATAAATAGATTTTCAGACATTTTTAATGATTTTATTAGATGTTAAAATGTTACTTGTTAAATTTTATATATTTGTTTCCATAAAACCCAGATTTGACGCCAATTGATAAAATACATGAATATTGGCAGCTGACTTAAGAACTATGTTTTTTCATCAAGGTACTACATAGATTTCTAAAGAGTGTACCAAAGGGAAACATGTTGCTCTCATTGATACAGGATTCAATAGTCAGGACTACCTCTGTTTTTCAGGCACCATGTCCATTTCCCTGTCCCCTGACATTTCATACAACTCCTAACCAAACATAAGCCATGTTTATCATGCCCAACAAAAATGATGCTTCCATGATGTTTAATTAGTTCTCTAGTAGTTTTGAACTATAAGTATTTACCATATCTCTGTGCATCCTGTTTACTTTTTCTAGAGTGAAGCTCTTCTGGGTTAATGGTTAGGTATCTTGTAAGTCTTGCCCAAACACTTGCCTGTGCAACCTCTTCTACATATATAAATGGAAGTATTCCTTCTCCTATAAAGTTGGGTAGTTTCTTTAGGTCACAGCAGAAATAAATTGCCTAATATTTTGATAATAATTAGCTGTTGGTTACTGATTAGCTCCTGGGTAATACATTAACTCATATTTTCAACAAATCTGTTAGATAAGCTATTATTCTCACTACTTTTACAGATAAGGAAATAATAGACTTAGGGTAATCGAAATGTCTTCTTTTTAATATGGACAATATTGTTCACCTTATGGTTATTTAATAAATATTTAATCGATGCTAGTGGTGTTTCTCTTAAATATTTTACCAAATGGTACAAAGAATAATCTGTACCCAGGCTCTTGACCACATGTCTAACTGTTAAAATCAGCAGAGTGATAGTGAAAGTGCTTTGCGTTTGAAAACATTGCAAAATGTATTGTTTTTAAACTTGGTAATTTTAGCTTTTATCTGTGAGTTTTGCATTTTTACCTGCTATAGTTTATAAATCTAGAGGAATAGATTCTTCAGAGTTATTCAGAGTAAGAATGATTACCAGCATCTTGACACCTGTGTGTCATTAATAAAAAAGTAGATCCAGGGTGGGATGGGAGCTGGGGGAGTGGGGGGTAAGAGATCAACCAAAGGACTTGTATGTATGCATATAAGCATAACCAATGGATGCAGACAGTAGGTGAGGGCATTTGCTGGGGGGTGGGAGCAGCCGGGGAGAGGTCAGTGGGGGAAAAGGGAGACAAATGTAATACTTTAAACAATAAAGATTTTTAAATTTAAAAATAAAAAATATAAAAAAGTAGATCCTTTATTACAGTGGCAGAACTGGTATTCTGCACCGAAAGGACAGTGTTCTTGACTAATGTTCATCTCCATTTAGATTGTTGTATGTTTTTGGAATTTATGAGAGGAAAAATAGAAATGATCAGGTCAGAAGCCTCTTAAACCTGGTGAACTCATTTGGATGTTTTAACTTAATTTGTTCATTTTTATATAAATCCTCTCACCCACTACATCATATTCTTTTCCTCTTCACTCACTTTTTGTCAGCTGGTGACACTTTATTGTTTATTTCATTCACAGAATAAAAGCTCCAAGAGGGCAGAGGTTTTGTTTGTTTTATTCTTTGCTTTATTCTTGGTATAGGCCAAGTAGTAGGCATTAAAAGTCTTTGATTAATTATTGAATCATCATTTTATAGGTTTTGGCTGCTTAGTAAAGATAATAAATATGTTTAACCAGTTAGCTGCCACACATCCAAAATGCCATGATATTTTGAATTTAATTTAAAAAACCAATTTGCAGTGAATATTATAAAGATAAATATATGACAATTCAGGTGTTCTTGAATATTTTCAGTTGAAAATTCTCACAAAAAATGATTTGAAAGTTGGTCAGGGCTGCCACTAGGGAAAACATTTTTTTGTTTTTATAGACGCGCATGGTGTGTGGGGAAGGTCCGCCACTTGCACCTACAGATGCTTATGGCGTACAATGGGTTAAATTTAGGTAGAATGAATTTCACCATATGAAATGTTAACTGAATTTTTATGCTAACAGCCATGCGATGTAATACCAATATGGGAAAAATGTTTTTATAACTATCAGTTCTTAGACCCATCACAGACAACAGTATGGTGGTTACCAGAGAGAACCGGAGAGGGGATAGTAAGGGGTAAAGGGATTCAAATACATGGTCACTTTGGGTGGTGGGCATTACAAATGATATATCATAGAATTAAACACTTGAAACCTGTATAACTTTATTAACCAACTAGAGGTCTGGTACATGAATTCAGGCACGGGTGGGGTCCGGCCAGCCCGCCCAAATCGCAGGGTGGTTGGGTGGTGGTTGGCTAGCCGGCTCCGCCCCCTGGTCGAACTCCCGATAGAGAGGACCATTTGCATCTTAGCCTTTTATTATATAGGATATCATCCCAAGAAATTTAATTTAAAAAAAATGTGTAGCCAACTTAAGCATGTGGTATACCGAATGTGAAAAAAGTGGTTGATTTCTTTCTCTCTCTCAGGTTCTCCGTGGAGGAGCCAGCCAGCGTCCTTTGACTCCAAATCAGAATCAACAGGGACAGCAAACAGATCCACTAGTGGCAGCTGCAGCAGTGAATTCTGCCCTTGCTTTTGGACAAGGACTGGCTGCAGGCATGCCAGGTGAGGCTGCATTTTGTTCCTAATACTTCGAGGAAAAATAAAGTCTGCTTGTTGGGAGAGATTCAGAGAATAAGCAGTGCTTTTAGCTTGCTTAGGTTTGTCATGATTTGGTGACTGGCAAGGATGACATATACTTGCCCTCACTTAGACCACAGTTCGTTGATGAGAGCACCTAATTGTTCTGAGCCAGTCTTAATCTCAGTTGGTGGACACATGCACATCTCCACATATTGCTTAGATTATGCTGTTTTCATTGGTGTTGATCTATTTCCCCTCTCAGGATTAGGTTTAGAAGGAGTGCCCTGGCCACTTTAACATTACTCCAAGCCTGTAGTCGTTATGATGATGATTTGTTTTTTCAAAATATGTTTTTATTGATTTCAGAGAGGAAGGGAGAGGGGGGGAGAGATAGAAACATCAATGATGAGAAAGCATCATTGATAGGCTGCTTGCTGCATGCCTCCCACTGTGGACCGAGCCTGCCACCCAGAATTCCTTGATCAGAATCGAACTAGGGACCCTTCAGTCCACGGCTGACGCTCTATCCACTGAGCCACACTGGCTAGGGTTATGATGATGTTTTTGAACAGCATTATTAGGAAGAAATTCATGATATTTCTTGATCGTGTCTAGGATTTCTTCTGAACCAGTATAAAGATGATTTGTAGCTGCCTACCCATGGTTGATATCTATATATATATTGAATATATGTAGCTCACTGTCACCTGGTCCTATTCTTTGCATGGATTGGATGTAGTTTGAGGTTCTTCCTTTGAAACAGGTTCTTATGAAATCTCAGCATAATTTTATGGATCCTTACTGAGCATGGAGTGTAGCCAAATAACTATTTCATTTATGATTTAGTGAGTAAATTTAACTTGTATTATTTGTTTTGTTAGTTACTAAGTATTTATGTATTAAGAAATCACCTATAATTTCTTAGATACCTTAATAGGATTTGGAGATTCTATCTCATTAGGCATTAAAAGATCCTATTAATTGAAGCCTATCTAGGTTTTTCCTGCTAACTTGCAGCATATTTGTGCTTAGATCAGCCGCGGGCTGGATCTGGCCCGTTTGAAATGAATAAAACTAAAAAAAAAAAAAAAAGACCGTGCCCTTTTATGTAATGATGTTTACTTTGAATTTATATTAGTTCACACAAACACTCCATCCATGCTTTTGTTCCGGCCCTCCGGTCCAGTTTAAGAACCCATTGTGGCCCTCGAGTCAAAAAGTTTGCCCACCCCTGGCTTAGATTATTAAGTGGTATAGAAATACTGTGATTGTTGTAATCATTTGTTCCCTCTGTTATTTGTGTAGTCAGGAAAACATTAAAAAATTGTCAGTAAATGCTGGTTGGTGATAACCTTGGTTAGCACTTTGAAGAGAGTAGATATTCTCTGTTGTTCCAAATTCTCTTTCTAGCACCTAGTGGATGAAGAATAATGCTGCTCTTATTGTGCTAGATAGTATGCTAGATCTTTCACATTCATCTTTAGCTTAATCTTCACAAGAACTTTATAAAGACAGGTATTATCCTCATTTTACAAATGAGGAAATGGATAGCCGGAGATTTACGGTCATACAACTATCTAAGTGTTGATGCCAGCCTATACACCTAAGTCTCTCTGTCCCCAGAGCTGAGTTTGTGACTGTCTACCATATGCTGGTGCCCAGGAGACATCGTTAGTTTTATATGTACTTACAGTATGTTGCCTTTCTATTCCTAGGTTATCCGGTCTTGGCTCCTGCTGCTTACTATGACCAAACCGGTGCCCTTGTGGTGAATGCAGGAGCAAGAAATGGTCTTGGAGCTCCTGTACGACTTGTAGCCCCTGCCCCAGTCATCATTAGTTCCTCAGCTGCACAAGCAGGTGAGCTTACATCCAGGGTAAAAGGGTGATGAATGACATTCTTAAAATATGTTGAAATACACTTTATTTGACAGTTCTCAATATAGCATTTCTACCCTGTGATATTTGAAAGAGAATCAGAAGCAAAAAATGGCATCGATAGATTCTGATTTTATGGCATGTACCAGTTAGTGAAGAGCAAGGACTCATTTCACTGCAAACATAGGAAGTTAGATTAGTCATATAAAATGGCACTATTGGCAGAAGTCCAAGGCTAGTTTCACAGAAATCCATGTCATTATCTTCAAATAATGTAGATTTTTCGTGTCCCCCCCCCCACCCGGGGGCAAGGATGGAGAAGGTGGGAGATGAGTAGAGAGACATGACACCAATAGGTTTTGGTGGGGGAGGGGAATAAGTTTTTATTTTAAGTTATATATACTTAATTGGGAATAATAGTGGGAAAATCTAGAAGAGAAGCAACATGCTTAAATGTCTTACGAATTTGAGGGACTTTAGCATATGGATGACATTGGTTCTAGAAATACGGGTGTTGTTTTTTTTGTTGTTGTTGTTTTAAATCCTTACCTGAGGATATTTTTTCCACTACTGTTAGAGAGAATGGAAGGGCGAGGGAGAGACAGAGAGAAACATCGATGTGAGAGAGACACATCGATTGGTTGCTTCCCACATGCCCCCGACCAGGGCTGGGAGCCTTCAACCGAGTTACGTACCCTTGACTGTAATCGAACCCGGGGCCCTTCAGTCCGCAGGCCAACACTCTATCCACTGAACCAAACCGGCTAGGGCTAGAAAAATGTTTTTACCGTAGATATTTGTGAAATGAACTTTTGGGAAGTAGATATATTTAAAATGGATATATTTGATATTGTACCTATTTTAAACTACAGACTCTTTAAAGCCACAACATACTGAACTTGCTCCGGTGCTATTTTGAAAGTAGAAATAGAAAATAAGAGTTTCAAATGAAGGGATCAAAGACAGATCTGTATAGCTTTTTACAAGGTTTGTGTCTACTTTGAATAGATACAGTAGAATTAAAAGATTTTCAAAAAAGGATAACAATGTAGTTTGGAAATGTGGCCAATCCCTTTTATAGCTATATGATTTGCTTTCTTCTTTATAGCTGTTGCAGCGGCCGCAGCTTCAGCAAATGGAGCAGCCGGTGGTCTTGCTGGAACAACAAATGGACCATTTCGCCCTTTAGGAACCCAGCAGCCTCAGCCCCAGCCCCAGCAGCAGCCCAATAACAGCCTGGCATCCAGCTCTTTCTATGGCAACAACTCTCTGAGCAGCAATTCCCAGAGCACCTCCCTCTTCTCCCAGGGCTCTGCCCAGCCTGCCAACACATCCTTGGGATTTGGAAGTAGCAATTCTCTCGGCGCCACCCTGGGATCAGCCCTTGGAGGGTTTGGAACAGCAGGTAGAAATCAGACTGATGTGCTTTAAAACTTATAATTACTTTTACAATCTTTATGGAACACTGACGATGCATGGAAACCTGGACAGATTCCACAGGCAGACCTGGACTGAGCCCCGTGGGAATCCAGCCATCCCACATATCTTTGAGATGATGTACTATAAAAATCAAGATTTACAGTTGGGGCCTATTTCAGGTTTATGCTTGTGTTGCTACTTATATTTCATAAACAATTTGTTATAGGAATTAGGAAAGCAGGGGAGGTTTTTACTGGCACTGGGGAGAGCGTGGAGGGAAGCATAGAAATGTGGATGTTAAAAACAGGCAGGACGACTTACCAAAGATCACAGAGTAGTGGACTGTACAATCTGCAAACCTTAAGGAGTCATGAGTTTTCTGCAGTCTTTTGAGAAGAATGGAAAAGTGGAAGGAAATTAGATCAGTATATCTTTAACGCCTTATGGGAGAAGAAAAATCAGGAAAGTAGTGAGGTAAACAGTGGGATAATACAGTGTTTGTAAAACAATGTGATGTGGACACAGAAGGGCACATTTGTAAGAAGGTATCTTAAATTGGAATTGGAGTCTAGTAATAACTCTTGATTGAACGAACCCATGGAGAAAACAGGCTTTCATATATAAATCTTGTGTATGGGGCAATGTCCCATTTACAAATATGTTTTCTGTACTCCATTTTTCCTACTAGAACCTTTGGGTTGATGAAAGGCATTCTTTTTAGCCCATTTTCTTTCACCTTTTTCATAGCTTATGTGGCCGTCTGTCAGCTTTTTAACCCACCCCACCCCATAATTTATGACACAAAAGGAAGGTAAATTTAGCATATGTGTGATGGTTTGAACAAAAGTTTCATGTTAAACTGAGCCATGTCCTCTTTATTACCTTACCTGCCCCTAGAACTGCCACATGAACAGTTAGGCTGTCTCTGCTGACAAATTTGCTGTGGTAGGGAGTCTGGATCAAAGTGTTAGGAACAGGTCACTGGGCTTGTTCTTCAAGGAACAGGCCTGTTCTTATCTGCATTGTTTTAATTCCATTTTAGTTGCAAACTCCAACACTGGCAGTGGCTCCCGCCGTGACTCCCTGACTGGCAGCAGTGACCTTTATAAGAGGACATCGAGCAGCTTGACCCCCATTGGACACAGTTTTTATAACGGCCTTAGCTTTTCCTCCTCTCCTGGACCCGTGGGCATGCCTCTCCCTAGTCAGGGACCAGGACATTCACAGACACCACCTCCTTCCCTCTCTTCACATGGATCCTCTTCAAGCTTAAACCTGGGTAAGAACCATTACTCTAACACCACCTTGAACTCGAGAAATCTCTTGCCACCGATGCCATTAGAAGTACTTTGCATAAGCAAAGCACAATCCCTTTATTCTGGAAGTGTCCTGGGTGTTCTGTGCCTTCCTTGAGTACCTCATGTTATTTCGGCTGTACCTAGATGGCATAGCAGTTATGGGTATATTAAAGTTTGGGTGTAGCCCCTATATTTTCACTTCAGTACAAACATCGTGTTCTCTGGCTGCATGTGAGAATCTTTCATTATAAACACAGTCCAGATTCATTTTAACTAAAACTGGAAAACAAAGACAGAGAAAAAGAATGTATTCACCTAGTATTACCACTTAAATATCACCATGACTATTATTTTGTCTTATTTTTCAGACTCTCCCCCCCATGTATACATTTAATATCTTTTGCACATAAAGCATTTTATTTTTAAAAGTTTGCCAGATTCTTTTTTTTTTAAGGCATTTTCTTTTTTATTGATTTCAGAGAGGAAGGGAGAGGGAGAGAGAGAGAGAGAAACATCAATGATGAGAATCATTGATCGGCTGCTTCCTGCATGCCCTCTACTGGGGATCAAGTCCACAACTTGGGCATGTGCCCTTGACCGGAATCGAACCTGGGACCCTTCAGTCCCCAGGCCAATGCTCTACCCACTGAGACAAACTGGCTAGAGCTGCCAATATATTTGTATATATTTTCTTAAACTATATAGTATGCTAATGAGTATAGATCTATATTTCCCAATTCTATGTTTTGGTGATTAAATGTATGGGATTTTTAAATGTTACCATCTAGATCCTAGAAAATGAGGAGGATAAAGAGGCTCCTTAATCAGCAAGCTGTAAGAATGTAGAGGCACTTTTATTTTCACGTTAGAGGACAAATTTCTAAGTCTTTGAAGAGATAGGAAATGGTTTACTACTCCCTTCTCCCAGTTAATTGTCAGGTTTGGATTTTGAAGTACCGATTTATTTCTTAGATGGGGAAAGTTCAGGCATAGACTTGGAGTAACCATATAATTTATCATGCAGCCCAGGACACTTTTGACACTGAATTGGGGGTTCTGTTAATGTTATTCTGTGAAGATGTGCCTAAATATGGACTGTCCCTATCCTCCTATATAATAAAACCCAAATATGCAAATCTACTGAGTGGCGGAACAACCGGTCGCTTGGCATGCACTGACCACCGGGGGCAGATGCTCAACGCAGGAACTGCCCCCTGGTGGTCAGTGTGCTCCCACAGGGGGAGCACTGCTCAGCCAGAAGCTGGGCTCACAGCTGGTGAGCACAGTGGCAGTGGTGGGAGCCTCTTCTGCCTGCAGCAGTAAGGAGTAAGGGGTCCCAGACTGCCAGAGCCCAGAACTGTGAGAGGGATGTTCTGACTGCTGGCTTAGGCCTGATCCCGGACTCTGAGAGGGCGCAGGCCAGGCTGAGGGTTCACACACACCCTCCTCTCCCTGCCTCCTCCCCAGTGCACGAATTTCATGCATCGGGCCTCTAGTTTAAAATAAAATTTAAAAAACACACAACTCATCCAGTTTACATCGACTTTTTTTTTTTTTTTTTAACTATGTTCTTATTGATTTTAGAGAGAGGAAGGGAAAGGGAGAGAAGGACAGAAATATCAATGATGAGAGAGAATCACCAATCGGCTGCTTCCTGCAGGCGAGCTCACAACCTGGGCATGTGCCCTGACCAGGAATCGAACCGTGGTCTCCTGGCTCATGGGTCAACACTCAACCACTAAGCCACACTAGCAGGGCTTTTTTCACTTTTTAACTAGGAAGATTAAAAATGGCTTTATGGACCCAGAAATGAGGATAGGCTATAAACGAATCGTATGCTTTCATTTGGAAAGACAAATACTTGGAAATTATTTATAAAAATATAAAAGTAAGGCTTGAAGAAGGGGATAAGATAATATTTATTATTCTAGAACTAATGCTATTTCTGAGTTTGAGAGATGAGTTTTGAGGCAACATCTATCTATATAAGTACATATACATTTGTGCGTGCGCACTTGTGTGTGTGTGTGTGCGTGTGTGCGCGCACATGCTAAAATTTTATAAGTTAAGAACTATGTGGTTATAGAACTCATTGTCTCAGGTTATATTAGGAAAATTGTAGGGACATTTCAGGTTGCTAAATCCATATTGGATAATAGTTAAGGGATGTGGGCTTATTGTATAACAGTGTTTTCTAGTGACAGAATGCCTGGCTTTAAAGACTCAGGATTAATGCAGAATTATAAGGGATAGATGAAAGTGCCATTTTAGTGTGTAGACGGAAGGAACTAACATTTATTGAGTAGTTATTACCTGACACTACTAATGGTTTTAGCTGCTGTGCATGTAACTCTGGAAGGTATTATGCCTATGATACAGAAGTCAGGAAACTGACCTAAATATCATGCCTAGGTCTCATATCCGAACAGAGTTAGTGTCAAACTTTTTGATTTCAAAGCAGCAATTATCATTGTATAGCCTGTCACATGATGTGCCAGGATATATTTTAAACCAGTGCATTATCAGATTCAGTAATCTTACCTTTTAATTTCTTGGTTTAAACATTTGAACTGTGTCAGGTCTTATTGAGTACTAAACAAACTAAATCTGTGAGGTCAGATGGTCTCTGTAGTGAATATTCAACTCTGCTGTTGAAAATAAAACTTTATTTACCAAAATAGGTAGCAGGCCAGATTTGTCCTGTGGGCTGAAGCTTGTCAACCCCTGAACTAAATGCTGTGGCTCTTGAGTGTTTGAAAATGGAGCTGGAAATAATACTTGGAATGCATGGTGCCTTTTCTCTTTCCAATATATTAGCAGTTTAATGAAATACTGCCTTATTCTTAATTCATGTTCCTCTTGTGAAGTAGGAAATAATTTTGGGTGAGTTATTTCTTAATGACTCTTGCTTTCTGCCTAGATTTATTTTTAACATATCATCTCCTTAAAAAAGTGTACCTTGTTTAAGCAATTTGGTTGTATGTATTTGCATTGGACTTGAATTGCTGCATATACTACAAAATTATACACATCGTTCTTGAGGAACTTAGCATCTTGATTGGCTAGAGCTTTGCCTTAACTCAGTCTCCTTTAGAAAAGGGTTCTTGTATGCTTTAGTCTTACTATATGAGGTATGGTACTTGGTTTATAGCACTACCTATACAAAGACCCTAAAGACATCTTGGTTTCTTTACCATATATATATATATTGGGCCACACCTCATATAGCTTCTACTATTTATACTATATCACTGCTGCCACCAGCCATCAATACTTCAGTCATCAACAACTATCCTAAACATTTATTCATTGTATTCATTCAGTATATTAAATACTCAAAAGACTGTTCTATAGAGGGAAACTTAAACTCAGCATAGTTTCATGACTTTCATAAAACCACACAGCTAGTAAATGTTTGAGTGCACATTTTAGCCTATATTTCTGTTATCCCAGTGTGGATCTATTATCTGTGATACCGTTTTCACACTTCTTCCCAGTGATCAGACATAAGCTAGGATACTCAGAAAAATCAGTGCCCTGCTTAGTTATTTTTCTCTCATTATTGATTAAGTAATCTCTTGTTGACTGCCTATTTAAGACTCTTTAATACTACTTTTCCCATTACCCATTACGGAAAGACCATACTTTTTAAAACAACTTAATGGTTTATCTCGCCATAAAATAATGTCATAAAGTTCACTCATTTCAACTGTATAATTCAGTGATTTTTAGTAACTTTCTGAATTGTGCAACCATCATAAACGGTTTTAGACTATCTTCATCACCTCAGTAAGATTCCTCGTGGCATTTTACAGTTAATCCCTGTTCATACCCTGCTAGTTCTGTTTTTAAATTTGCCTTTTCTGGACATTTCATAGAAATAGAAGCATACAATATGTGATCATGTTTGTTTGGCTTCTGTACCTTCTCATGTTTTTGAGATTTCATCCTTGATATAATGTGTATCAGTAGTTTGTTACATTTTGTTGCTGATTCATCTTCAGTTTTATGCTATACCACATTTTGTCTAACCACTCACAATTGAAGGATGTTTGTTAGTTATGGTTTTTGGTTATTATAAATTATGCTGCTATGCCCGACCGGCATGGTTACCCGTCAGGGCACATGCCTGGGTTGTGGGCTCAATCCCCATTGTGGGGGGGGGGGGGGGGTATGCAGGAAGTAGCCGATCAGTGATTCTCATCATTGATGTTTCTATCTATCTCTCCCTCTCCCTTCCTCTCTAAAATCAATAAAGAATAGTTTATGGTGCTATGAACATTTGTATGCAAGTCTTTCTGTGAGTGAACGCTTGCTTTCATTTCTCTGGGAGTAGAATTGCTGATACGTATGTTGTTTTTTTAAGTTAAACTTTTAAAGAAACTGCCAACCTCTTTTCCAAGTTAGTGTACCAGTTTACATTCCCACCAGCAATGTGTGAGGATTTCATTTTCTCTGCACCGTCACCAACATTTGTTCTTATTTGTCTTATTTAATATAGCTGTTCTAGTGATTATGAAATGGTATATCATTGTAGTTTTAATTTCCATTTCCCTAGTGCAGTGATGGCGAACCTATGACACCTGTGTCAGAGGTGACACGTGAACTCATTTTTTTTGGTTGATTTTTCTTTGTTAAATGGCATTTAAATATATAAAATAAATATCAAAAATATAAATCTTTGTTTTACTATGGTTGCAAATATCAAAAAATTTCTATATGTGACACGGCACCAGAGTTAAGATAGGGTTTTTCAAAATGCTGACACACTGAGCTCAAAAGGTTCGCCATCACTGCCCTAATGACTAATAATGCTGAGCCTCTTTTCATGTGCTTATTAACAACTCATGTATCTTTGGTGAAATGTCTGCTCATATTTTTTGCCCATTTTTTGATTCAGGTTGTTTGTCTTATTGAGTTGTAAGAGTTCTTTATATATTCTGGATACAAGTTCTTCACCAGGTATATGTTTTGCATATGAAGTCTTTTGGTCTTTTGCTTGTCTTTTCATTTTTTAAATGGTGTCTTTGGAAGTGTAATAATTTAATTTTGATGAGGGCCAGTTTATCATGCTTTCTGGTATAGAAATCTTTGGCCAGCTCAATTTCTTAAAGATTTTCTTATATGTTTTGTTGTAAAAGTTTTAGTATTTTAGTTCTTATAAATAAGTATATGACCCATTTTGAGTTACATTATGTGAGGTGATGGTTCATCGTTTTGCATACGACATTTTCCCCAGCAAAGTTTTGAAATGTTTGGTATACAGGTCTAACAAGCCTTTTTGTTAAATTCGTTCCTACATATCTTATTTTTTTGCTATCATGGGTGGAGTTGTATTCTAGTTTTATTTTTAGATTTTTTCTGCTTGTTAATAGAAATACAATTGATTTTTGTATATTGATCTTATATTCAACAAATTTGCTGTACTTATTTATTCTAATAGTTTTGGGTGGTTTTCTGAGGATTTTCTATATAGGTTCATGTCACCTGTGAATAAAGACAGATTTTCAATCTTGATGCCTTTTATTTCTTTTTCTTGCCTGATTTCACTAGCGGGAACCTCAGTACTGTGTTAAATAGAGTAGATGAGAACACACATACTTGCCTTGTTCCTAATCTTGGGGACAAAGTGTTCCTCTTTTGCTTTTAAGTATGATCATTGTGGTTTTTTCATAGATGCCTTTAATTAGGTTCAGTTCCATTCTGTTTAAGAGTTTTTTCATGAATGTGTTTTGGATTTTGTTAAGTTTTTTTCTGTGTTTATTAATAATCATTTACTTTAAATCTATATGTGTATTTTGAAGGTCGGTTTCTTGTAGACAACATATAGGTGGAATGTGTTTTGTGATAACATTAATCTACTTTTCAGTTGGTGCATTTATACCATTGACATTAAAATAATTGGTATAGTTGGATTAATGTCTACCATATTTGTTACTGTTTTCTATTCGTTGGTTTTTGTTCTTTGTTCCTATGTTTGTCTTTCACACTTTTTCTGTCTTTTGTGGTTTGACTTAAGCTTTTATATGATTCTATTTTCTTTCTTAACATATCAGTTATACTTTATTTTTAAAAACTTAAACATTTCTTATTTATTGACTGATTTTTAGGGAGAGAGGAATCGTGGAGGGGAGAGAAAGAGAAACATTGATTCATTGTTCCACTCATTTGTGCATCCATTAGTTGCTTCCTGTATGTGTCCTGACTACTAGGGATTTAACCTGCAAATTTGGCACATTGGGATGCCACTCCAACAAAATGAGCTACCTGGCCAGGGCTTAAACCTTTTTTTTAGTGGTTGCCCTAGAGTTTGTGTTATACAATTACAACTAATCCAGGTTCACTTTCAAATAAGACTAAACCACTTCACGAGTAGTGCAAATACCTTATAATAAGAAACCAACCCTAGTTCCTCCATCCATTGTTGTCATTCATTTCACATAGATAAGCACATAAATGTGATATAAACATAGCATACATAATTGAACACATTGTCGCTATTATTTTGAACAAACTTTCAGATCAATTCAGAATAAATTAAAGTTTTTATTTTTATGTCATTAAGTTTCATTGATGCTCTTCTTTTTTTTAATATAGATTGGAGTTTCTGACCTGTATTATTTTCCTTCTCTTTAAAAAACTTCTTTTGGCATTTTTTGCAAGGCACGTCTGTCTAGTGGCAACACATTTCTTCAATATCTGTTTGTCTGAAAAAGCATTTCTTCACCTTTGAAGGATAATTTTGCAGGGTACAGAAATCTAGGTTGGTAGTATTTTTCCCTCTCAACACTTTATTTCTTAGTATTGATTTTGTGAGAGACGGACATTGATTTGTTGTTCTACTTATTTACGCATTCATTGGCTGATTCTTGTATGTGCCCTGACCAGGAATCAAAATTACCACCTTCCTCTATCAGGGGCGGCCAGGGCTCTCCTCTCTGTTCTTGCTTGCATTTTTTTTCCTGAGGAGAAGTGAGATGTAATTTATTGTCATGTTTTCCTCCCCTCTGCCTTCTTTCAGGATTTTTCTTTGTCTTTTCTATTTTCTATATTTTGAAGATGATAAGCCTAGCTGTAGTTTTTCTGGCATTTATGCTGCTCAGTGTTCCCTGAGCTTCCTGGATCTGTGGTTTAGTATTTGACATTAATTTGGAGAGATTCTTAGTTGTTATTGTTTTAGATACTTCTGTTCCTTTTTTCTTTCTTGTCTTTCTGATATTCCCATAATGTATGTTCTAACTTTTGTAGTTGTCTCACCGTCTGTGGATATTCTGTACTTCTTAATTTTTTTTTTTAGTGTTTGTTCTCTTTCTTTTTTGATTTTTGAGGATTTTATTGATATAACCTCCAACTCTTTTCCTTATCTGTGTCCTGTCTGATAATAAGCCCATCAAAGGCATTCTTCGTTTTGTTTTTTATCTTCTAGCATTTCTTTTTGATTCTTTCTTAATCCCTTTTTCTGCTAACATTGCCTACTTGTTCTATGCATACTGTCTACTTTATCTATTAGAGTCTTTAGCATATTAATTATAGTTGTTTTAAATTCCAGGTTTGGTAACTACAATATCCTTGCCATGCATATTTCTGATTATTCTTTATCTTCAAATTGTTTTTTTGCCTTTTGGTATGATGCTTGCTTTTCTTCTTCTTTTTTTTTTTAATAGCCAGGCTTGTTATACTGGATAAAAGGAATGGCTTTAAATTGGCTTTAGTAATGTGGTGATGAGGTGTTAGGGAAGTCCTATGATCCATATCTCATTCGTTTAGTGAGCATATGCCTCTGGACTATCAACTTCACAAGTGTTTTGTTTTTTTTTTTAATATTTTTTTATTGATTCAGAGAGGAGAGATAGAAACATCAATGATGAGAGAGTGTCATTGATTGGCTGCCTCCTGCACGCCCCCTACTGGGGATCGAGCCCACAACCAGGCATATGCCCTTGACTGGAATTGAACCCAGGACCCTTCACTCCACAGGCTGACGCTTTATCCACTGAGCCAAACCAGCCAGGGCACACAAGCGTTTCTTAGGGGCACTCCCCCTACCCCCGTGGGGCAGGATGGTTTGTGTAGGCTGGAGTTACATGTTTCCCTTCCCAGGTCAGTTAATCTCTGATCATAACCCTGCGGGTTAGGCTCTGGTTTACTAGTTTCTCCAGACGACAGGCTTTGTTAGTTAAGGTTTAGTTCTCTGGCATATTTCAAAATTGTTTCTTTTCCCTTCAGTCTGCCGGAAGCCTGAGGAAAATTCTCTCTGATATTTATTGTGCACTTGTGCTCCCCATTCCCTATATAACTGGGTCCCCCTGGAGTTAAAACTCTCAGAGTTATCCACATTGAGCCTCTAGCAATTCATCAGTTGCAGTGCAGGTGTTCTATTCAGTACTGGTTCTAGTGGTGGTTTTGTTTGAGTTCCTGTTCTGGTAAGCTGTGGTATGACCTGTATTCGCCTGTCTTTCCAGTCTTGGGGGCAGCGGTTTGCTCTTGTCCTTCCTTCTTTTAAGGATCCAAGAAGAATTCTTGATTTTTTGGTCTGTTTAGCTTTATACTTGCTGTTAGGATGGAGTGGTGACTTCCAAGCTCCTTACATGTGAACTGGAAACCTGCATATACTAATTTAAACAAAGCATTTAAGCCCTTAATGTCTGTGGAATGTCAGAATACTGGGAAAACTTGATGAGATCACTAAGAGGCTCCTTTGGAGGCCCTGTGTGAAATGTTTATTTTAAAATGGATTGCAAATTCAAACACTTTTAGGGGTCACCTCCAGGTGTATAGTAGTTTGGTTACAAGAATATGTAGATGTGTAATCCATGGTGCCCTTGAAAAAACACATTTCTGCATATTCCCCATCTAAAGGAGATACTTACTGATGGCCTACTGTTTTCCAGTTACCTTTACCTAAACAATCAGGAAACTACAATTTTAAACAAAAACCTATATTGGTTGAATATTTACAGAAGAATTAGTTGGCTCAAGCAAATATGCCTGTGACTGTGTCAGTTTGCTGATTATAATGTAGTACCTGGGAACATTTCCTTTTTAGATTTGTTTACTTACTTTCTCAGTAACAAAAGTTGTATGTAGCCCTAGTCAGTTTGGCTCAGTGGATAGAGCATCGTCCTGCGCACTAAAGGGTCCAGGTTTTGATTCCAGTCAAGGGCACATACCTCGGTTGCAGGCTCAGCCCCTGGCCCTGGTCCCCCTTGCCCTGGTCTGGGCATGTGCGGGAGGCAAACCAATCACTTACATCGATGTTTCTCTGTCTTTCCCCCTCCCTTCCACTCTCTCTAAAAATCAATGGAAAAATAGCCTGGGATGAGGATTAACAATAACAAAAAAGCTGTATGTACGTATGTTATGTGTGTATGTGGCTCTGTGTATGCAGCCTGGCATCCAAGGAGACCAGAACTCAAAATCAAAACCTCAGAACAAATTTATAAAACTTTACTTTAGACTTTACACTGATGTACTCCAGTCAGTGAATCCAGTCTTAGGCATTAGTCAGTATGCTTTTTGGCCACAGTAACAGAAAATATAATTGTAGATGAAACATTAAGTGTAAACATTAAGTGTATTCTATTGGTTCATATCAGTGTATAAATAGGGCCGAGTTCAGGATTGGTTCCTGTCATTCAATCTTGTCACAAAGGATCTTGTTATAAGGATATGTGCCGGGCCTTTTAGGAATTCAGTTCTTTTCTCTGTTGATTTGTTACTTTTCCCTAAGTGCTTTTGTTGGTGACAGATTCTTAAAATACCTTGAAATTATTTTCAAAACGTCGTGTGTTCATGCTACTTTCTTCTCCTTAAGCATCTCACTTGCTATTATCACACTCTCCCAGTACCTGTGACCTACTTGATTGCCATCTCTGCCCATTTCCCCTCAATCTCAAGTCAGGGAAGAAAGTATTGCTTCTGAAACAGAATAAAGAACACACATATGGCTACTGTTCTCTTTTCTTATAAACCCCTCTCTTTCTTTTCTTAAAGAAATGCTTTCCATTTGGATTAAGAAATATTGTGGAATTTGACAAGAATAACAGTGTCCTTTAGAATAAGCAAACTTGATATAGTTGAGCCTGAAAATGGGACCTGTCTAGTTGCAAGAGCACTGACTCTGAAATTAAGAGTCCTGTGACAATTCTGGCCATGATTGTTTGTGTCTTTGGGTGAGCATTACACCTCTTTGGGCCTTAATGCTCTGTTATATACATGGGAATTTAAAATCTTTCTAAACATTTTCCTAAAGTGCTTCTATAAAAATTTTCCTAAAGTGCTTCTTTATCATAGAGCCTGGCTTACGACAAATGCTCAATACAAATGTTTTACAAATTTTAACACTGAGCCTTTTCCGGTTGGTCTTATCACTTTCATTGAGACTCAGAAGTTTGAAGATGAGCCCTAGAATTCTGTGGAGAAATCCAAGCTGGGTATATTTTTGTAGCTACCATTAATCTCCAAAGCAGACATTCATTAAAACTCATGAAGAAAGAAGTTCACCTTAAGTGACTTTTCTCTTGGGTCCTGAATTGTTATTCATCTACATACTCTTTTTGGTTTATGTGTATTTCTTATCTACTTTACTTTTTTGTTTAAAGGGGGGGGGGGGCGGGTGGCAAACGAAACGGCTTCACATTCATTGTATAAAAGGCTTTACATTCTTTTTATGTTGTGTAAAAATTATGCCAATATTGGGAATATATGTACTCAATATAATTTATTACTCTGCTTTACATAGTTGTTTTAAAGATTAGTTTTTAAATTGATTTTGGAAAGAGGAAGGGAGCCGGGATGGGGGGCAGAGAAACATTGATCAGCTGCCTCCTGCACACCCCTTATAAGGGATCGAGCCTGCAACCCGAGCATGTGTCCTGACCAGGAATCAAATCAACATTTTGGTGCATGGGGTGACGCCCAACGAACAGCCACACTAGCCAGGGCTGCTTTATATTTTGATAAGCCTTTTGGTCTTATCTTTGTTTTACTTGTTTAGGAATTTACAATTATTATTCCCTGGTTATCAGTCACAGCAGCAATATCAGTGGCATGAAAGTTGTTGTTACTGTATCATTTCAGGCTGTGTCTCAACAGAAGGTGTTAAGAACTGCCATTCCTGATGAAGAACTTGAAAACCTTCTATTTCAAAGCATATGTCCTTTTTTTCTACCCCTGATATGTAATCCTTGGCATAAGGTGCCTTAATAATTTTTAGACTTCTATTCAGCACCAGAATCATTTCTTCAAAGATTTTTTTTGGTGGCTCTTTTTATAAGACAGGCAAATCTGGGAACCCCAATTTTTTTAAGGGGTGGGTTTCAGTTGGTAGAGTGGGGATTATTCCCTAAGGACAAGAATCTCCACAGAGTACAGAATGGAAAGGCACTCAAGCCTCCATGCATTTTGTGTTTTTTGATTCTTGGTGCTCAGGTTCTGGTTCGCAAGGCAGGAATTTTAATGGCTTTACTAACTGTTCCTCCATTTTTGCTAGCAGTATCCTATCAGTGGTTAAAAGCATTCCCCAGATAATGTTTGTGCTAATGTTTCTTTTCAGCTTGCTGAATTGCCCTTATGGAAGTCGTGGCACTAATAGAATTTAATCTTAATACAAAAGCAACAGAATTGAAAAGGAATCAGAGATGATGTAGGCTTTCACATATGGGATGCTTTTTCCACCCTTGAACAAAGTTCCTTAAGAATGAGTCTTGAGTTCTCCTGTTCTGTAACCAACAGGAGGACTCACAAATGGCAGTGGAAGATACATCTCTGCTGCTCCAGGCGCGGAAGCCAAGTACCGCAGTGCGAGCAGTGCCTCCAGCCTCTTCAGCCCTAGCAGCACCCTTTTTTCTTCCTCCCGTTTGCGATATGGAATGTCTGATGTCATGCCCTCTGGCAGGAGCAGGCTTTTGGAAGATTTTCGAAATAACCGGTACCCCAATTTACAACTGCGAGAAATTGCTGGGCATATAATGGAATTTTCCCAAGACCAACATGGGTCCAGGTGAGGACTTGGCTTTGGCACTTAAGGTAACTGAAATCTTAATGCCTTAAATTCCATTCCTCAAATACGTATACACTAAGTAAATTGCTATAAAATAATTGAAGCAGTTGCTTCTTAGTGTACTTTCCATTATTTTAAAGAAACTGGGATTATGAAGGTCACCAGATACACAAGTGATTGAAAAGAACCATTTAGAAATTGAAGTTGGGATCACATGCATAATTAAAATAAACTCTCTTTTTCAAACAAGCCTTTTTATCTTTCTGAAATATTAGCCTGATGTTTCTAATTCATGAGAACCTCACAGAATGGCTACAATTTAAGAAACAGAAACACTACCACAAAGCATATGTCCGCACATGTTTGCTATTTGAATCCCTATTAAGAGCTACTCAGATATAAGTTTGGACCTCTGCTGCTCAGGATTAAGACAACTCCATCACTTTTTTGTTGTTGTTTATTCTATAGAAGTGAGAGTCTGCATAGAGGTGAGAGAAGCAGCTCTTACAAAAACAGAATTTAGCTTGGGTTACTTCCGCCTGTTTGACTATTCATTCGGCTTCACAGAAAGGAACTCTGGTCCTGGGGAGAAAGCATAATTATGATGTTGCCCATCCTTTCCTATTTGTCTCCATTTCTCTTTCTCTCTGACTGTACCCACTGAAACAGCTTCTACAAAATCTACTTTCTCACTAAGTTCTGCCAGCTTGCTATTGGGCAAGGATTTCTCATATCTGGATCCTGTAGACCAGATTGAAAGACACATGATTTTTCTGATAATCATCTGAATCAAAGAATTGTTATTTAGATCGGCAGATTGAGTAGCTACTACTTCAGAACACCCTGCAGACATTTATAACAACTGTTCCACATCCTTAATGAGTATTGCTTCATATGAATATGAGGTAAATAATATAGCAAGGACCATAAGCTTTGATCCTCTTAATGTGGGACTGGTTTCTAAAGGAAAAAGTTCTCCTTGTGTTATGCCCATCTTCACCCTCTCCTCTCTTTTCCTATTTCCCCTTTTCGCCTCAAACCCACATATAATTACAATTTTGTACATATGTCCTACTGTAATGAAATATGCTCACACTTAACCCTTTGAGTGCCAACCAATATCCTAGGAACTATGCTAAAATTGCCAAGGCATTTTGAGTTAAGGTTTTTAAATTTTTTTCCCACATAAAGAGTGAACTACTAGTATCTAATAGTGACACTGCAGGAGGAGTGCAATAGCGCTCCCGGCACTTTTGGCGAAAGACAGGAGGAGCGCAGTCGCGCTCCCTGGCACTCTAGGGGTTAAATCTACTTTTAAAAGCTCAGTTAAGTTAGGGCATACTTCACACTATAAACATTTTTTCCTTTTTAGAAATTCTTCAACTAAGTGAGCTCAAGGGATTCATTTAAATAACAATTGTATTTGTGCACCCACGTGCACCTGCACGTGCACCTGCGTAAATGTACACACATATATTTTCAGAAATGATTCATTATACAAATTGAGCTAATTCTTATTTATTTCCAAGTCTTTCTAAAATGCTGTGATTGCCCTTTTTACTTTGCATTCAGATTCATTCAGCTGAAACTAGAGCGGGCCACACCAGCTGAGCGCCAGCTTGTCTTCAATGAAATCCTACAGGCCGCTTACCAGCTAATGGTGGATGTATTTGGAAATTACGTCATTCAGAAGTTCTTTGAAGTAAGCCTTTGTGCTTTCTATCCTTTGACTTTAGAGACTCTCCAGAGCATTTTGATTTTCATTAGCTGTTTTTAGAATTGTCATCCCATTCCAGTCCTCAAAATGAAGTGTGTGTGGGCTTTTTAAAGAATTTTTAAATGTTTTCCAATTCATTTGCAGCAGATGATGCCAGTCTAATTTAGAACTGTGTTTGGAGAATCATTGTCCCCATTTAGCATCTCTAGTACGTTATTTCTGGTTGTTACAATAGTTTTACTAAAATGTAATTTTTTGAGGAAATAATTCTTTTAAGATAATTTTAGCGAGACCACAATAAAATGTTCTAAAAAATGAATTTTTTTTTTTTTAGAATTCCTAGAGAATTATCTTTGAACACTAACTCTACTGTTTTTCATCATAAACTATAGTCGTGAAGATTGTTAAACACTTACTGGGTCATCCTTCGGCCTTAGTTTCTTAGTTTTCCTCCATGAATGTGAATAATGGCCACCTCTGTTATCATTGTCTTTGGAAAGGATTAATGAGATTGTTGGATTAGGTCTGTTCCCTTAGTTAACTAAACTCTCAGAAAGGTGGGGATTCTTGGCTTACCATTATAGCCCCGGTGCACTGGGATCAACAACTCCCAAGCTATAAATCCAGAAAGAAATGAAACATTGAGGTGAAGAAATGAGTACAAGGGAAAACTCCTGGAATTGTATGTGTTTGCCACAGAACAAAATAAATTTGTTAGCTTCTTATGTATTATTTTGTTTGATTTATGTGAAGATTTAAAAAGTGGCTCACTCAGCCTATATCTTCTTAACTTGTCTCTTAAAGACTTAAGTTCTTTGACACTTAATTCTCCAGCTATGGACTAAGAGTCCAACCTAAACATGACTTGTAATTTTGATTTAGAATATCTTTTCACTGTTATTTTTGTCATAGGTAGAAAAATATAGGGGTCTCCAGCTCCAGATCTCTGTAGCTAGTGGTAGCTGAACAAACAGTGGCTTACAGCCATGTGGTTTGGGACAAGCTAGAAAAAGGTCCCTGACTTAGAGAAAGTGGACCTTAGTTCCCTTGTATAGAAAATGAGTGGGTTGGGCATAAAGTGTCTTCAGTCTCATGATTATGCTATTCAAACAAAACTAAAAAGCCAAGATGGAAAATCATTCTAGGAAGAGTTTTAATATTGTGCAGCTTTACCTTTTGATATTCTTTTTCCTCCTGACTCGGTTTCATTGTATAATAGATAATACATATCAGTTCTTGGAATGATATTGAACACTAATTCAAAACAGAGTGCCCATATGTGCTTTGGCTTAAATTTCATATAGATGAAAGAACTTTTCAATCCCTGGACCTCAGATACCCCTAAAGTGCTGTTGATTTTCTGTAAGAAGTCCTTGAGTCTTCCCCAGACATTTTGTAAAGCCCTATGAATGCTGTCTACCACAGGTATTATTATTTTAGAGTAAACATAAATGCTCTTGTAATTAATCAAGTATAGATTTATTTAATAGTACTAATAAATTAATGGCAGCTTTGATGAATGACATATTTTTGTTTGGCAGATTTTTTTTTTTTTTAAATATATATTTTATTGATTTTTTACAGAGAGGAGGGAGAGGGATAGAGAGTTAGAAACATCGATGAGAGAGAAACATCGATCAGCCGCCTCCTGCACACCCCCCACTGGGGACATGCCCGCAACCAAGGTACATGCCCTTGACTGGAATCGAACCTGGGACCCTTTGGTCCGCAGGCCGACGCTCTATCCACTGAGCCAAACCAGTCAGGCAGTTTGGCAGATATTAATAGTGAAACCACTACTGTTGATAGCTGAGAAATTTTTTTTAAATTAAAAACTGTTCCTCATAATCAGAGACTGAAAACTATTCTCTTGAAGAAACAAATGCTTTAAAAAACATATATGTTATTGATTTCAGAAAGGAAGGGAGAGCCCTAACTGGTTTGGCTCACTGGATAGAGCGTCAGCCTGCAGACTGAAGGGTCCCAGGTTTGATTCCGGTCAAGGGCATGTACCTTGGTTGCGGGCACATCCCCAGTGGGGAGTGTGCAGGAGGCAGCTGATTGATGTTTCTCTCTCATCAATGTTTCTATAACTCTCTATCCCTCTCCCTTCCTCTCTGTAAAAAAATCAATAAAATATATTTTTTTTAAAAAGAGGAAGGGAGAGGGAGAGAAAGAAACATCAATGATGAGAGAATCATTGATCGGCTGTCTCCTACATGCCCCCTACTAGGGATTGAGCCCGAAATATGGGCATGTGCCCTTGACGGGAATTGAACCTGGGACCCTTCAGTGTGTAGGCTGACACTATATCCACTGAGCCAAACCGGCTAGGGCAGTGGTCGGCAAACTGCGCCTCTCGAGCCACAAGTGGCTCTTTGGCCCCTTGAGTGTGGCTCTTCCACAAAATACCGACTTCTGCGCATGGGCCACGAAGTTTCAATCGCACTGTACGTGCGAGACCGCACGTGGTATTTTGTGGAAGAGCCACACTCAAGGGGCCAAAGAGCCGCATGTGGCTCGCGAGCCACGGTTTGCCAACCACAGGGCTAGGGCAAAAACATAGGCTTTTTAAACAAAAGGTTTTAATCATAGGTGACCAGGCTAAAAGAGGTATACCAATGGTTTTATACAGAATAACGAATGCTTTGCTTTCTCTGGTTTCTTTCCTTCTACCTAAGTAATGGTGTTCACCCAAACATTATGTCTAGTTTGGCAGCCTTGAACAGAAGCTGGCTTTGGCAGAACGGATTCGAGGTCATGTCCTGTCATTGGCACTGCAAATGTATGGCTGCCGTGTTATCCAGAAAGCTCTTGAATTTATTCCCTCAGACCAGCAGGTAATTGTAAGTTTCCCCTTTAACTTTTCTCTTGGTGTTTGATGTTTCTCCATGGCACATTTAGTGAACCCTCTAAACGTGCCAGCTTTTACTTTTCTTTTACAGTTTTTCTTTGGTGCTTGTGGCTGCCGTTCTGTGCATGGCAAGCATGAACTGTGCAATTTGTAAATTTATAGATCAGGTGTCTTGTGTTAAAACCAGTGGTTTCAAACACTCTTCAACAGTCTTTAGTAGGTGCAATTTTACAGGTCGTTTTTTGTTTGTCAAGACTTGAAGGCTGTAAAATACTAGTAACTTGTCATTTTCTTCAGCTTGAACTGACATTTCAACAAATCAAAACTTTAATCCAAACCACCTTCCATTTTCCTTCATTTACTCTCTCTTATTCATCCACCATACCACCATTTACCCAGTGAGTGTCTTCCCAGTGCAGTGGCTGGCCTGGCACATTGACCTGATGCCCACTTTGTGCCAGACACCAGCACAGAGATGACCAAGACTGATCCCTGCCCTCAGAGCGCAGTGGGGAAGAGCGATGGAAAGCAGTGGTGAGAGCATGTGCTCTGAGTCTTGAAGGAAGGGTTTAAAAAAAAAAACAAACCCAAACCTCACCAGAGGGTATTTTTTTCCCCATTGTTTTTTTAAAAAATATTTTTATTGCTTTCAGAGAGGAAGGGAGAGAGATGGAAACATCAGTGATGAGAGGGAATTATTGATCGGCTGCCTCCAGCACGTCCCACACTGAGGAGCACGCCCTACACTGGGGATCGAGCCCGAAATCCGGACATGTGCCTTTGACCAGAATCGAACCCAGGACCTTTCATTCCGTAGGCCGACGCTTTATCCACTGAGCCAAACTGGCTAGGAGTTCCTTTGAATTTTAGAGAGAATGGAAGGGAGGGAGGGGAGTGAGAGACAAGAGAAACATTGATGTGAGAGAGGTATATTGCTTGGTTGCCTCCCACATGCACCCTGATGGGCTGGGGATCAAACCTGCGATTCTTTGGTGCTTATGCCAGTGCTCTAACCACTGAGCAACATTGGCACTGGCTGAAGGAATGCTTTGCACGAGGAGAAGTCCACACTAAAGAGGAGTCAGACAGGAAAAGAGAAAAGGGACAGAAATTGAAAGTGTTGGGTACTGTGAGTGGGAGCTGACCAAGAAAGCACCTGCAGAGGCCAGTGATTCAGGAACAGTCACAGAGCAGGTCCATCCAGCCCCACAGAGACCACAGGGCCCAGGCAGCCAAATTAACCCCCAGGTAGGTGTGCTGCAAGCCTTGGGGTGCTTCTAATCTAGACCCTCAGCCTTTGGGCTCTGAACTCACTCAGCCCTTCTCAGTGGGAGGGGATGCCTTGTTCTGGCAATGATGAGCCACTTGCCCTCACTGAGAGCAAAGTTCAGTGATGAGGACCTTTGTTATGGACTCGAGTTCTGAGCCAGACAAAGCACCTGCCACCTCCAGTTCAAAGCAGAACAGAACAAAACACTGCATTGGTGTTGGTGATGGCAATTGAAGGAAGGGGGAGTCCAAAGTCCTTAATGCTGTCAGGCTCCTAGAAATGCGGGTCAGGAGGCTGGTGAAGGCAGGGGGAATGTTGGAGACGCACAGTAGCCTGGAGTTTGTTCAGTCAGTGCTCAGTACTGGAGACGCTGCAGTGATACGGTGTGGTGTGTGAAAGTAAATAGAAGCAGGGTGAGACTTACTACTAGTAGTTTTCTTCTAATGTTCATATTATTATGGTTTTAATTTTACCTGGGATTTTAGGGATGAAAATTTCATGGTCAAATCTCTCTTTAGTTTTCGAACATGGAAGTTTCTTTCTGTTATATATATTTTAACAACTTTAAAGCCCATTTACTGAAAGATATCAGGAATATTATAGTTTCCTGGCTATTTTTTCCATCTTTGCCCTCTCCCATGATTGTGATAACTTGTTGATTTGGTCTCCCAACTTTCCAGATTGCATTGTTTTCTGATTGGATCCCAACATTATAGTAGTTTTCTACCTTCCTTCCCATTCCCCCCAGCTGTTGTTCTTTCTATCCTGCATTTCTGTATATCTTTTCCTGGTCTGGTTTCTCTATGATAAATTGTTCTGGGTCTGAACTCCTCCTCCTGCTATTGATAATTTTTTGTTTTCCAGATACAAGTTTATTATTTTATGTGAAATGGTTTAATCTCTAGTGGTTTCTTTGGGCTCAAGAAAATATTTAGGGAAGCCACCTCCCCTTCATTTCCATGATAAGTCTTCTTTGCCTTTATATAGACATCATTCTCTACTTATCAGTCCCATAACTATATTTCCAGGATAAAGCTGGGGTTTTTTTTTTGACATTTGATTGCTTTAGGAAACTTTCCCAATTTTATTGCCTTTTGCTTGTCTTTGGCATTGTAACCTTGATTTTTTTTTTTTTAAATTAGAAAATTTCTTAGATGCCTTGACATATTCACCATCTCTGGAATTTAAGACATTGCATTCATAAACGTCACCATTTTAAACTGGCTCGTAGCCTTCCACCATAAATATGGAGTCATCACAGTGGAGCTAATATATAGAGATTGGGCATAGCAAAGACACTGGATAGTGAGTACCAGGTTCCAGACATGCGTGGTGCAGGTATTCAGGTTCAAGTTACATGAGACCCGAGGCAGCAAGTTTGGGGGAAGGTGTCTAGTCAGAATCTCATCATTCCGTTTTCTATACCCTTGTCATCTCCACTCATAACCTCCTCACACAAACCCCACAGTGCCTGTCCTGCTCCTGTATTCCCTGACTTTGGACACTTTTCATCAATTAATTGAGAGTACTGTTCCTGCTACATTGCAGTCACTATGGCCTGGTGGAAGTGTGTTGGCGTCACAGACCTGGGCTATAATTCTGGTTTAGTCACTATCTATAGTTTTAAATACCTTGCTTAACTCTTTGAGATTTAATTTCTTTTTTTAAAAAATTAATTAATTAATTTCCTAATCCTCACCCGAGGACCTTTCCCATTGATTTTTAGAGAGAGTGGAAGAGAGAGGGAAAGACAGAGAGAAGTATCGATGTTGAGAGAAACACATCGATTGGTTGCCTCCTGCATGATGCCTGACCAGGGCCTGGGCTGGGGGAGTTGCCTGCAACTGAGGTGCATGCCCTTTGAGTGGAATAATACCTGGGAGCCTTCGGTCCCCAGGCCGATGCTCAAGCCACTGAGCCAAACTGGCTAGAGCGAGATTTAATTTCTTTATATATAGGTTGCAAGGGGGTCTGGAGGATAATATATAATTGACAGGTGGTTTACTGACATACACTGTTTTGTCACACACAGGAACCATATTGCTTGGGTTTGAATCTTGGCAGTTTAGGTCTATGATTTTAACAAGTCATTTAATTTGTCTGTCTTGGGTTTTTTATTTCTTTAAAAAGTATTTTTTATTGTGCTCGCTTCGGCAACACATATACTAAAATTGGAACGATACAGAGAAGATTAGCATGGCCCCTGCGCAAGGATGACACGCAAATTCGTGAAGCGTTCCATATTTTTTGAGGCTGGGACGGCCCCTGCGAGGCTGCGACGGCCCCTGGGAAGCCGAGAAAAATACCACATGATCTCACTCATTTATGGATAATAAAGACCATTATAAACTGATGAACAAAAATAGATACAAAGGCAGAGCAGCATTGAACAGACTGTCAAACTACAGTGGGAAGCCTGGGGAGGTTTGGGGGGGTAAGAGATCAACCGAAGGACTTGTATGCATGCATATAAGAATAACCAATGGACACAAGACACTGGGGGGTAGGGGAGGCCGGGGGAATGTCAAGGGGGGGAAAAAGGAGACATGTGTAATACTCTTTGTAATACTTTAAGAAATAAAACAAAATTAAATTTTAAAAAAAGTATTTTTTATTCATTTAAAGGGGAGAGAGAGAGAGAGAGAGAGAGAGAGAGAGAGAGATTAGTGATGAGAGAGAATCATTGATTGGCTGCCTCCTGCATGCAAGTCCCACCCCCACCCCCACCACCCCCACCCCACCCCTACCCCTAATGAGGGATTGAACCTGAAACCCGGGCATGCACCCCACTCGGTTCATGGGTCGATGCTCATCCACTGAGCAACACTGGTGGGCTGTCTTGGTTTTCTTTCTTTTTTTTAAATATATTGATTTTTTACAGAGATAAAGGGAGAGGGATAGAGAGTTAGAAACATCAATGAGAGAGAAACATCGATCAGCTGCCTCCTGCACACTCCCCACTGGGGATGTGCCCGCAACCAAGGTACATGCCCTTGACCGGAATCGAACCAGGGACCCTTGAGTCTGCAGGCAGACGCTGTATCCACTGAGCCAAACCAGCTAGGGCTGTCTTGATTTTCTTATCTATAATAGTGTCTAGTCCAGCCATGGGCAAACTACGGCCCGTGGGCCATGAATAAAACTAAAAAAAAAAAAAAAAAGGACCGTACCCTTTTATGTAATGATGTTTACTTTGAATTTATATTAGTTCACACAAACACTCCATCCATGCTTTTGTTCTGGCCCTCCGGTCCAGTTTAAGAACCCATTGTGGCCCTCGAGTCAAAAAGTTTGCCCACCCCTGGTCTAGTCCATAGGATTATTATGAGGGTTCATTGAGTCAAAGGATGTTAAGCAGTTAGAGGTATGCCTAGCCTATTGTGAGCTCTAGATTAACAACTATCATTAATATTACATATCTCACAGAGCTGTCATAATAGAAACATGTTGAATTGCTTGTGAAATTCTCTAATGAGGTTTACTTGATATAGGCTCCATTCTATTTGAAGATGTCTGTATTAAAAAAATATATTTTGATTGATCTCAGGAAGGGAGAGGGAGAGAGAAATAGAAACATCAATGATAAGAGCGAATCATTGATCAGCTGCCTCCTGCATGCCCCTCCTACTGGGGATTGATCCTACAACCTGGGCATGTGCCCTTGACTGAAATCGAACCTGGGACCCTTCAGTCTGTAGGCCGATGCTCTATTCACTGAGTTGAACCAGCTAGGGCAAGATGTCTACATTTTTAATCTTCCAGAGGTCTTTTGCAAGTTAGAATAGTTTTTTAGACTTGTTACTGTTACAGGAGGTTTGCTAACATGTGGAAAAACTCTATTCATCATTTATTGCCATAGTGTGCCATCCCTGAGTTGTCCCACTTTCATTATCATGATTCTCTCCCTCTTCAGTGCTTTTGTGTTTGGTAAGGAGAACATTGATTGTCCAGCTGTTTGCTTGCTGTGATTCTGGTGGTGCTTTCTTTCCCTGTCTCCAATAGAATGAGATGGTTCGGGAACTAGATGGCCACGTCCTGAAGTGTGTGAAAGACCAGAATGGCAATCACGTGGTTCAGAAATGCATCGAATGTGTGCAGCCTCAGTCTTTGCAGTTTATTATTGATGCATTTAAGGGTCAGGTAAGTGACTTGGGAAAGAAATTTCGGAACAAATTGATGTGGTATTTTCACTGTGAGCTGAGAACAGGATAGAATTTTTGGAGTGTTCTCAAGTGCTGCAGTAAATTGTAGCTCTGTTCACTTGTGTCAGGTGCCTATCTCTGTGTACCCAAGTCTCTTTCTTCCTTTAAGTGTCTGTGGATCTTCTGTCATTACTGCACATGTCTGCTCATGTTGGGATGAGTTAGTCATCAAAGTTGTTAAAGGTAAATCTCATATTTGAAGAATAGATTTTTTTCCTTTGGTTAAGTACTATTTATGTTGATATTTTAAAGTTTTGATCACATTTTAAAAAACAAGGTGTTCCTGCTTAATTTTGGGGGGGATAGGATGGTGATCAGATTTATTTGAACTGTATTAAGTGACAATACAAGTAGCGATAGCTTCAAATTTTTCTGATTTAACTGTATGTCATAAGAGCCTATATGTGCCCCCCCCCTTTTTTTTTAATGCAGTGGACAGTTTAAAAATATATTTTTAATTGATTTTAGAGACGGGGGTGAAGGGAGGAATAGAGACAGGGGGAGAGAAACATTGATCGGCTTCCTCCTGCACACCCCATATTGAGGATTGAGCCCGAAACCCAGGCATCTGCCCTCACCAGGAATGGAACTGGTGACCCTTAAAAAAACCCCACAAAACCTTGTGTACTTACTCAACAGCCTATATAATAAAGCGGTAATATGCAAATTGACTATCACACCCTCGTACAAGATGGCCACCACAAGATGGCTGCCAGGGGAAGGCAGTTGGGGGGACCAGGCCTGCAGGGGAGGGCAGTTAGGGGCGACTGGGCCTGCAGGGGAGGGCAGTGGGTGGGGGGGAGGACCAGGCCTGCAGGGGAGGGCAGTTAGGGGTGATCAGGCCTGCAGGGGAGGGCAGTTTGGGGTGACCAAGGCTGGCAGGGGAGGGCATTTGGGGGCGACCAGGCCAGCAGGGGTGGGCAGTTGGGGACAATTGGGCTGGTAGGGGAGCAGTTAAGCATCGATCCGGCTGACAGGGGAGTGGTTAGGGGGTTATCAGGCTGGCAGGCAGAAGCGGTTAGGGGCAATCAGGCAGACAAGCAGATGAGCGGTTGGGAGCTAGCAGTCCCGGATTGTGAGAGGGATGTCCGACTACCCTGTGGGAGCGGGCCTAAACCGGCAGTCGGATATCCCCTGAGGGGTCACAGATTGGAGAGAGTGCAGGCTGGGCTGAGGGGACACACACACACACACACACACACACACACACACACCAGTGCATGAATTTTATGCACCGGGCCTCTAGTTATATTATATAACTGGAGTAAACTGTAGAAGCCCACAGTATTATAATTAAATATTTAAAACATAATGTTGAGTGAAATAAGTTGTTTCAGACTGTTTGTGTTTATCATATTTATAATGTTCTAATTGTTCAGAACCATACAGTATACCATTAAACTATTTAGTTTTGCACATGAAGCTACATACATAAAATCTACACTTATACAAGACAAACATGCAAATTGACCGTAACTTCGCTACGGCTTAAGCCACGCCCGTCAGCCAATCCGAGTGACTATATGCAAATTAACCCAACCAAGATGGCGGCAGCCGCGGTGGGCTCTGAGTCCACTCAAAGCAACCGAGTTTCAATTATAGAAGGTAAATAAACCCCAGATATCTGTTCAGCTAGCCGTGGCCACAGAGCTGGAGCGAGCAAGAGTGGGTTGTCCCTGGTGATGGAGGAAGCCAAGCTTCCCTCCCGCCCACCCTGGCCGGCTCTGAGCTCCTCTCAAGGCTGCAAAGTTTCAATTATAGAAGGTAAATAAATCCCAGAATAAAAAAGAAAAAAGAAAAAAAGGAGAGGCTGGGAGCTTCCATTGCCTGTGGGGCTTGGCCAGCCTGAAAACGGCCCTCAGCCCCTCACCCAGGCTGGCCAAACCTCCATGGGGTGAGGGTCCTCACTTGGGGGGGGCTTGGCCAGCCTGCAAAACAGCCATCAGCCCCTCACCCAGGCACCCCAGTGGGAACCCCCACCCTGAAGGGGGTGTGACTGGCCTGAAAACAGCCATCAGCCCCTCACCCAGGCTGGCCAGGCACCCCAGTGGGGACCCCCACCCTCAAGGGGGTGTGACCAGCCTGCAAACACCCATCAGTTCCTCACCCAGGCTGGCCAGGCACCCCAGTGGCTCCCCCACCCTGATCCGGTACACCCTTCAGTGCAACCAGCTGGCCCCCATCCGTGCACCAGGCCTCTATCCTATATAATAAAAGGGTAATATGCAAACTGACCCTAATAGCAGAACAACTGGGAATGACTGGTCACTATGACACACACTAATCACCAGGGGGCAGATGCTCAATGCAGGAGCTGCCCCCTGGTGGTCAGTGTGCTCCCACAGGGGGAGCTCTGCTCAGCCACAAGCCAGGCTGACTGCTGCCAGTACAGTGGTAGTGGTGGGAGCTTCTCCCGCCTCCTCAGCAGCACTAAGGATGTCCGACTGCAGCTTAGGCCTGCTCCCTGCTGGCAAGTGGACATCCCCTGAGGGCTGCCGGGCTGCCAGAGGGATGTCTGACTGCCAGCTTGGGCCCAATCCCCCAGGGAGCGGGCCTAAGCCAGCAGGTGGATATCCTCCGAGGGGTCCCAGACTGCAAGAGGGCATAGGCTGGGCTGAGGAACTCTCCCCCCCCCCCCCCACCCCGAGTGCACAAATTTTTGTGCACTGGGCCTCTAGTCATATATAAAGCGCTTAGTGCAGTGACTGACAGTAAACATTTAATAAGTGTTAGCTGTTGTTACTGTTCTTACAATTATTGTCATGATTTTTTTTCTTAAAAAAAAATATTTTATTGATTTTAGGAAGGGAAAGGGAGAGAGAGAATATCAATGAGAGAAAATCCATTGATTTGCTGCCTCCTGCCCACCTCCTACTAGGGATTGAGCTTGCAACCCAGGCATGTGCCCTTGACTGGAATCAAGCCAGGGACCCTTCAGTTCACAGGCCGATGCTCTATCCACTGAGCTAAACTAGCTAGGACTCATTCTTTTCTTTTTTCCTTTTTTTATAATATATATTTTATTGATTTTTTACAGAGAGGAAGGGAGAGGGATAGAGAGTTAGAAACATCAATGAGAGAGAAACATTGATCAGCTGCCTTTTGCACACCCCCTACCGGGGATGTGCCCACAACCAAGGTACATGCCCTTGACCGGAATCGAACCTGGGACCCTTCAGTCTGCAGGCTGAGGCTCTATCCACTGAGCCAAACCGGTTAGGGCTAGGACTCATTCTTTTTACATTTTCTATTTTTATTGATTTCAGAGGGGAAGGAAAAGGGAGAGAGACAGAAACATCAATGATGGGAATCATTGATTGGCTTTCTCCTGTACACCACCTACTGGGGTGGGAACCTGCAACCTGGGCATGTGCCCCGACCACTAATTGAACTATGACTTCCTGGTTCATAGGTCGACACTTAACCACTGAGCCACACTAGCTAGGCTATACTTGTTTTTAAAATCCTCACAATGAGGATATTTTTTCTTTAGAGAGTGTTGGGGGAGGGGTTTTTTGGGGAGAGAGAGATTGATTGATTGGTTGCCACTCGCATTCGCCCCAACTGGGGCCAGTGATCAAATCTGCAACCCAGGTTCGTGTCCTTGACCAGGAATAGAACTGTGACCTTTTGGTTTACTGGCCGACACTCTTAACCACTAAGCCACACCAGTAGGACAGTTGTCATTATACTTGACTAGAGGCCCGGTGCATGAAATTCGTGCACTCGGTAGGGTGGCGGCTCCCTCAACCCTGCACCCTTTCACAGTCTGGGAGCCCTTGGGGGATATCCAATTGATGGCTTAGGCCTGCTCCCCCTAGGCCTAAGCCGGCAGTTGGATGTCCTTAGTGCTGCTGCGGAGGCGAGAGAGGCTACCGCCACCACTGCTGTGCTCACCAGCTGTGAGCCCAGCTTCTGGCTGAGCGGTGCTCCCCTGTGGGAGCGCACTGACCACCAGTGGGCAGCCCCTGCATTGAGCGTCTGTCCCCTGGTGATCAGTGCCCGTCATAGCGACCAGTCATTCTGCTGTTTGGTTGATTTGCATGTAAGACTTTTATTTTATAGGATAACAGATCTGAGGTGCAAGTTTGACTAGGAAGGGCAGAATTGAGATAGGACACCTGAAGCCTGTGTCTTATCTTGCACCAGACCCAATAAAAGAGCTCTACACCCCAGTTCGATTCAGAACATTACTTTGTGATTATGTGAAAGCACTTAAGATTTGATCGCAGACCTTTTTCTGTTTGTTTTGTGTTTTTTTATTTTGTTTGTTTTTTGCCTCTGTCCTTTGACACAGTGAACTCTTAACTAAGTGTTTTTCATGATCTTGACTAATTCTGCTCTTTTCTAGGCTTCTTGGAAAAGTATTTTTCATCTCTGAATTTATGTACATGTGACTTCCTAGAGTAGTTAAGAAATGGGCTTCCATATACACCTTATTATTTGTAGAGAGAACTTAATGTAATATTTATAATTTGGGCTTTTGAATCAGACTAGGACATCATATCCTGGCTCTATCATTTACTGCTTGTATGCCTGCACATCGTGTAGACTTAAAGGGTCTCTGATTTTCTCATCTGTATGCAGAGAATACATTCATGATTGTCTCTCAAGGTCATGGAGAAGATTAGTGGGATTATGTATATTAATATGAAGCATTAAAAGAAGCAGCTGTCATTTTGGCTTTCTTATATTTGTCTGCCCTAGGTATTTGCTTTGTCCACGCATCCTTACGGTTGCCGAGTGATTCAACGGATCCTGGAGCACTGCCTCCCTGACCAGACACTGCCTATCTTAGAGGAGCTGCACCAGCACACCGAGCAACTTGTGCAGGTAGTGGAGTTGCCAGTAGAGTAACTGCAAACACCTGGGGGCTCGTGCAGGCCCAGAGCTTGTGTGTTTTCTCAGCACAGGTATCCGTTCCAGTAAAGGTTAATGTTAATGTGTTTAAAATGCCCACTGAAGCTTTGGGCAGGTTTTCATTTATACCAGCCTGCTTATTGTTTTGTGAATATGGGTAGTGACTAGAGCCTGGCCTTGGAGCAAAGAGGATGTGCCTGCCAGAGCTCTGCTTTGGACTCACTAGCTATGTCATCATGGGCAGGTCATTTAATTTGTCTGGGTCTGTTTCATTGTTTAAAACGAACTAAGTGGATTAATTGATTTCTTTCTAGCTTTGATACTTTGTCTTTCATCTACCACTAAAAATTTCTTCCACATCATACTAACCATTTGTCCATTTTCTACATGTAGAATGTTATACTGAAGAAATTTTTTTTTAAAGCCATAATTTGTTTCTACTTAAAATTTCAAGAGACTTTAAAAAGGCTCAAAGGCCCAAAGATGTCCTGGAGCAGTTTTTTTTTGTTTTGTAGGTGTGTGTTTTTGGTGAGAAGTATGATATTGTAAATTATTAATTAGTCATTGTAGAAGAATTTGAAAGTGCAGAAAGCAGCAACAAAAGAAAAGAAATGATCCATAATCCTACCATCCAGAAGCAAACACATTTGGCATTGGCCATTAAAAAAAATACTACTTGTATGTTCTTAATTTTTTACATCTTACAAATAAATATTTTTGCCTTTAGAATTGTTTGCATACATTTATTCTCTCAAAGATCTTCCACTTTAGATGAATGAGTAAATCCATTATATATTTGTAATATTATTTAATCAGGCATTGTCTGTTTTGTTGGACATAAGCTTTGTTTCCAGTTTTTCGCTGTACATAGATAGGTACAGTGAAATTTGTACTTTTTTTATTCCTACCTCCCTAGCCCCCCGCCACCCCCTTTTTTTCCCTCCAGTTTTGAGGAGGCTTGCTTTTTTGTAGATAATACTTTATGAAGAACCCAACTAGATCTTTTGGGCATAAATATATTAGAAATATTCTATTGTGTAATAGTGATGTATTCCTATTTTGTGATCATAGGAAAATTGTCATTACCTATTTAAAAATTCTTATGTGTTCATTAGTATTCATGTAAGCCATCATAATGCTACAGGAAAATAGGTGTTGATTAGATGTAAGGATTTTGGTAATCCACTGAACTCATTTCTATATGAATTTTATTTCTTTTGCTGTTTCTCAAACAGGATCAATATGGAAATTATGTAATCCAACATGTATTGGAGCATGGTCGTCCTGAGGATAAAAGTAAAATTGTAGCAGAAATTCGAGGCAATGTACTCGTATTGAGTCAGCACAAATTTGCAAGGTACGGGCTTTGAATTACAATAAGTTTTTTAGAAGAGAGGATTAAATAGTATTTTAGGTCTAGAGAGAAAAATAATTTTCATTCTTTTAAAAAAATGTTTATTTTTCTTAAAGTATGCATAGTTTAATTAAAACATTAGATTGTTTGATTATAAAGTATAAAATATAAGAAGTCCTGTAGTGGGCTCCTCATTTCCTTAGAGTCAGCCCATAATATAAATTTTGTTCTTTGGTAAACAACTTTCATTAACTTATTTGTTCGGAATTGTGACATGTTCTTTTTTTTTTTTTTTTAAATATATTTTATTGATTTTTTGCAGAGAGGAAGGGAGAGAGATAGAGAGTTAGAAACATCGATGAGAGAGAAACATCGACCAGCTGCCTCCTGCACATCTCCTACTGGGGATGTGCCCGCAACCCAGGTACATGCCCTTGACCGGAATCGAACCTGGGACCCTTCAGTCCGCAGGCCAACGCTCTATCCACTGAGCCAAACCGGTTTCGGCTGTGACATGTTCTTTACTCAGTTTCCTCTTTCGCACCTGAATTACGAGGCAGTATATCGTATCTGTGTATAGGCCTTTGTATTCTTAGAATCTCTTTCTCATTCTTCATATTGCCAGCTCAAGAATAAAATGCACTAGTTATTCCCAGGTTGTGAAAGATGCCTAGATAACTTATAAGTAGCAGGGGTTGGAGAAGAAATTTATGGCCCTCCAATGGCCTAGTGGTATGGTCTTCTAAATAGAATTTGCATATGCTGCCATACACATAACATAGTAGTTCATATTTTTGGGATATTTTTCTTCTCTGGTTTTTAGGATAAATTTCAAGGCACATGTGACGTAATCTTGATGTTTTTAAATGGCTTATTTTTAGTTTGTAAAAATCTTATACCATTATAGCATGGAAAATACAGAAAAGAAATAAAAAGAGTCATTGTCTCAATAGCCTAACCATATTAGGGACATCTCTTAGAGCTTGTGTTACCCCCCACCCCCCCTACTTCCCCCATGACCAGAGAAAATAGGGATCAGAATCTCTTAGGTCTCTTCTTTGGGTCACTGTCCTATCACCCTTGGATATAGCATAGTGTTAATATTACAATAGCCTTGTGTTCAGATAAGGACCGAGCAGCTATTGTGGGCACTGCTGTCCCACAGATAACAATTATAAATTATGGACAAAATGCCAAAAAAACTATGAAGGCATTAGAGAATAAACAAGAGCAGGCAGAATGGAGGGTGGGAGTGGGACTGTTGATACTTGGAAGCAGGTAATTGCACTGAGGAAAATGCCCTTCCTCCATTTAAATTTTTTTCTTTTTACTATATTAAGATATAATTGACATACAACAATGTGCAACTTTGAGGTAAATAATGTGTTGGTTTGATACATTTATATATTGCATTATAACTACAGTTGCATTAGCTAGCACCTTAATGTCACATTAAGACATTATGTTGAGAACCATTATGATCTAGTCTCTTAGCAGCTTTGAAGTTTATAATACAGTATTGTTGACTATAATCAGGAAATTTCCTGTTTTTATTGGCCTTTAGCGTATAGGCCCTTCCAAGTCTGCTCCATGCTGGGCTCCTAAATTGGGATGGAAAATCTCTAGAATTCCCAGAAGGCAGAGTTTGGGGCACTCATGGCAGTAGAACTGACAAAAAATGACAGGGAAGAGATCTGGAAAGGAAGAGAGCCATGGAGGAGGTGGGGAGGCCTATATTGGAACTTCCCAAGTATCTGGTTGACTCCTAAATTACATTTGCACGGGATACACTCTAGGCAGCCCAACGAAGGCTAAAAGAAAGAAACTGAGAGTTCACCTGCTGCCTCCTGTATGGGAGAAGTTTGCAGTTTGAGTTTAGTCAACTTAACTCCACTTAAAAAAAAAAAAGGAGTTGGAGGAGTAATATTCTTTGGAGAAACATAACAGAACTCAGTTTCTACAGGATATCATCTTCTATGTCTAGATAATAGGAAAATGTGACCTGTACTCAACAAAAGCGAAAAAAACAAGAAAATGAAAGAGCAAAACAACACACCACCACCCAGCTCTTGGAGTTAGCAGAGGCGGGTTATAAAGTAGCTGGTATCCTTACAGTCAAGGATGTGAAGGAAATATGCTGGTAATGAATTAAAATACAAGAAATGGTAGTAGAGAATTAGAAGCTTTATTATAAAAGGAACAAAGTTCTAGAATAGAAAAATATATAATCCAAAATAAAATTCACTATGTAGGCCTAAGAGCAAATTAGAGATCCCGGAAGAAAGAGCCATTAAAATGGAAAACAGATCAATAGGAATACACCAAAAAATAGGTTAGTGGCTTTCTTACATTTTTGGTGACTCAGGGTACAAAGTAAATTTTTCATTGACTTTGCATGCACAGGCACACACCCACATAACTGAAGCTGTTTTGTCTGTGGTTGATCCTGATGCTTACTATTCTGTTTTCATTTTTTGAAATAAAGCTGTTCACAAATCACTAAGTTGATTTTAGCCCCACAAATGGTCTGGGAACCATAGTTTCAGAAATACTAGAATAAACTTTAAAGACTGAAACAATATCTATTACGTATTAAGGTGGAAGCCAAATGGGATCCCATAGTGGTAGCTGATTACCTGCTTGCGTTGCAGCCAGAATGACTGTCCTGTCCCCAGCCCAGTTTGCAGAAGGTCATGTTCTGCTCCTCACCACTTTGTAGGGGAAAGTGGGCCTGGGGTGGATGAAGATATACCCAGCCAAGCAGTCATGAAAAGTGTTGAGTTCTTTGTCTGAACAATTGAAGATTATGGCTGGCTTTGTGCTCTCTGAACCAGCCCAGTAATAGCCTAACTCCCTTTTCTACTAAGGGAGAAGCCAGTGGCTATTAGGTGATTCATATCCACATTGCCATGCCTTCAGCTCATGCTAGAATTGCATAGTACTGTAGAAGGAAGGTGGGGAAAAAGTTTTTCTATGTCGCTGTATCAGATGGGAGAGGCTATTGTCTTAATTAGACTTGATAGGTTAACTCGCCAGATATGATACGTTTCTTCACTCAATATGTCTGTTGAGCCTCTCAACACATTGCGGACGGAGCACGAGAATTCTCGCTTCATATTACACAGTGTTTTACAAAGTATCATACTTTAAAAATATATTAGCTTGTAAGAACACGTAATAAACTACTTCAAAATGCAATGGATATTTAATTTTAAAGTGTGCCTTTAACATTTATGTAAAACGTTTTTTGTATTCGTTCAATAGAAACTTAATCTGGCCACTGGTAAAGCTAGCAATAAAACTACATGTTCGCAATGTGTGAAGTACCAAGCAGAGCTTGGCACTAAGTATGTAGACATAAGTAAGACTTGTTTCTGGCTTCATAAGCCCACAGAGGTGGAGACAGATTTTGATTCATGTTGAGATTACGCTCATTAACCGGTTCAGCTATTAACCAGTCTTGTGAACCTGTGTTCAAGTTCCTTCACTTACCTGGGCTTGTTACCCTCCTCTGTTAGAGGTTGGCCTCGGCCATGGTTCACATTGGAAGCCACAGATGGCAAAGGTGGAGAGTCTCAGAGCCACGCAGTTGATGAATTCATCTAAAAATGTTAAGATCTTTTGCTGCTTATTCTGAGGTCAGGGTAGAGGCCAGACAAGCACTAGGTCCCTTTTCTAAGTGATGTTCCTGGATTTGTCTCGTTACAGCAATGTTGTGGAAAAGTGTGTCACTCATGCCTCCCGTACGGAGCGTGCTGTGCTCATCGATGAGGTGTGCACCATGAACGACGGTCCCCACAGTGCCTTATACACCATGATGAAGGACCAGTATGCCAACTACGTGGTCCAGAAGATGATCGATGTGGCAGAGCCAGCCCAGCGGAAGATAGTCATGCATAAGGTAGGCAGGTGGGCAGATCTCAGTCAGAGAGGAAATGTGTAAGGCCTTGGGTTCTTCATGTTTCTGAAATGCAGAGGAGGGTGGACATCTTGCTTCTTTTTGCAGACTTGGTCACTAAGCTATGTCTCATGCTGTGCTTTTTCCTTTTATCTGAAGTGGCCATTGTCCCATGTTTGCAACCCCTCCTTTATCAATAACTCACTGTTGTGAAAGAGTCTTAAACTCATTCCTTGAGAGGGATTTCCCTCCCTGATTTTAGGCCAAGCTTTTATCCATTTGCTCCTGAGAGACCGGCTTCTCAGTCCAACAAATCAGTCTGCCTGCCTGCCTTTCTCCTTCCTTTCTTATTCATTCACCCACCACCATTTACCGACCAAGTGCCTGCCCAGTACAGTGGCTGGCCTGGCACATTGACCTGATTCCCACTTTGTGCCAGACACCAGCACAGAGATGACCAAGATGATCCCTGCCCTCAGAGCACAGTTTGGGAAGAGCGATGGGAAGCAGTGGTGAGAACACATGCCCCGAGTCTTTGAAGGAAGGCTTTTTTTAAAAAAAATTCTCACCCAAGGATATTTTTTTAAATTGATTTTTAGAGAGAGTGGAAGGAGAAGAAGGGAGAGCGAGAGAGAGGGAGAGAGAAACGATATGAGAGAGATACATTGCTTGGTTGTCTCCCACATGCACCCTGACTGGGGCTGGAGATTGAACCTGCAACCTAAGGACGTGCCCTTGGCTGGGGATCGAACCTGCAATTCTTTGGTATATATGCTCTAACCACTGAGCAACACTGGCCAGGGCTGAAGAAAGGCTTTGCATGAGGTGAAGTCCACGCTAAAGAGGAGTCAGACAGGAAAAGAGAAAAGGGACAGAAATTGAAAGTGTTGGGTACTGTGAGTGGGAGCTGACCAAGAAAGCACCTGCAGAGGCCAATGATTCAGGAACAGTCACAGAGCTGGTCCATCCAGCCCCACAGAGACCACAGGGCCCAGGCAGCCAAATTAACCCCCAGGTAGGTGTGCTGCAAGCCTTGGGGTGCTTCTAATCTAGACCCTCAGCCTTTGGGCTCTGAACTCACCCAGCCCTTCTCAGTGGGAGGGGATGCCTTGTTCTGGCAATGATGAGCCACTTGCCCTCACTGAGAGCAAAGTTCAGTGATGAGAACCTTTGTTATGGACTCGAGTTCTGAGCCAGACGAAGCACCTGCCACCTCCAGTTCAAAGCAGAACAGAACAAAACACTGCATTGGTGTTGGTGATGGCAATTGAAGGCTGGGGGAGTCCAAAGTCCTTAATGCTGTCAGGCTCCTAGAAATGCGGGTCAGGAGGCTGGTGAAGGCGGAATATAGGAAACATGCAGGAATGTAAAGCACGTCCATTCACCCAACAAAGACTCATGAAGCACATACTCCATAGCAAGCCCTCCTCCAGCAGGGCTGCTCTATGGTGAGAACGACAGTGTTATGCTCACGTGGTACTGCAGGGGGAATTCTGGGGAGGGCTGTGTGACAATGTGGAAAGGTGCCTCTTCTAACGTGGGGCACAGAGATGGTTCCCCAGGAGAGTGACATTTGAATAATGTCACTTTCCAGGCTGAGGGAACCTGAGTTGTGAAGGTTTGGAAGCAGGAGATAAGACAGTATATTCACGTAGTAGAGCAAGTTCATTAGGGCAGGACTGTGGTGCCAAAGTCACATTTACATTTCAAATCATTGTCCTGGCTGATGAGTAAGTGGAGCATGGGAAGCTGAGGAGGCAGTGAGGAGACTGGATGGGAGGCTGTTGAAATAGTGAAGCCAAGAGCCAATCAAACCTATGTCTCCCAAACTAACAGGTATAAAGTTTCCTGGACATCTGAGCTTCCCCAGAGTTTCCAAAGTCCTAACTCGAGCCCCTGGAGCTCTGGTGGGGCCGCCAGGAACACAGTGGAGGCCGAGTGCAGGGTGGACGTTCTAAGTGATCAGTGTGGGGTATGTAGTGGGCCAGCACTTGCACATTGAAAGCAGTTCAGATACATAAAGGCCAATAGCAGAAGCCACAGATCCTCAGTCCAGAAGAGATGAGCTAACAAAGCCAAACAACAACGGAATTTTCTAAAAAACCAAAACACACCCAAAAAGTTAAGCCAAGAGATGGTGGTGGCTTTGGAATTGCAGAGAAGTGGATAGAATGCGGGTTAGCAGTTAAGTTGGATGAGGAAGTTGAGAGAGGAGGATGAGTCCCAAGAATCTAAAAATCTCAGAGGTTTTAGCTCTTTCGCTGCTAAGCCCTAACCTTTGCAGCAAGAGGAGGCATTGGGAACGGAGCAGGTGATTACTCTTCACCTCCCATTAAATCAAGTACAAATGGGTTCCATAATGTGACACATGTGCGTACACTTGGGTGGTTAGTGTTTTTGTCCTGATAAGAGGTACAAAAGTTGAGTGGCTGAACTCATTGGTCATCCCATCCCAGGGAGAGCAAGGGGGTTGAATTTCTAATACTAATGACAAAAGCATTAGCACGCACGCAGTCCTCACTACAACCCAAGTGAAAGTGAAGCATTATAGATTTTTTTTTTTTTTTTTTACAGATGAATTTAGGGATGTTAGGTAGATGTCTGGGTTGCACAGCTCAGAATTCAAGCCAAGGACTATTATGAATAAGTTTCCCTCGTAGGCTTCTCGGTGAGAATGCGGTAGCTGCTATAGGTCTGTCTCCTCTGTGGGCTGTAGAAGTGGTTTCTAGAGCCACTTGACCCTTCCTTGCTTTGAGGACACAGATAGAGAGACCAACAGTTGTCCTTGTGGGGCTCTCAGTCTGGAGAGCTTGTCCAGAGTGTTTGAGAACGCAAGTGCGAGTGGGATGCAGATGCGTGTGCGAGGATGGGTGGTCCAGCAAGTGGTTGTGAACACACTGTGTGACAGGCTGTAACTGACGTGTGTAGGAAACTCCATGAGCTCACAGAAGAGGAATGGTGGTTCCAGAGAGGCAGCATCTGTCTGGTTGTCTGGGATGCACAGTAATTCTCCACGTGGATCTGCCCAGGGCGGGGAGAACAGAGGAGAATGCTGAGAGAGCTGAGCCCAGCTGGCCTTGCGGAGGGTGAAGGATGAGACTGGTGCAGTAGGCAGTGCCATGAGAGCACAGTGCGGAGAAAAATAAGTTCTGGAGGAGCCAGATAGTTGGGCTCAAATATCTGTGCCATCCCTTGTTAGCCGCTTGACTTTGGGTGCGTGACTTCACCACTAGGCCTTCATCTTTTTCATCGATAAAATGGAGATAATCACACCTCCCTTAGGAGGCTCACATGAACCAGCCTGGCTCATGTGAGTCATTTTCGTTGTCAGTAGTAGCTTTCTGTGATCCTCTGTGAACTGGAGGTCAGGTTTAGGTGGTGAGCTTAGGACCCATGGTCCCTGAAAGTCCCCTCTCAGAAGGGCCGAGGGCGTGCCTTGGGAAGGCTCTGTGCAGTGGGCAGTGTGATTGTCGGTGAGAATGTCCTTTCTCCACATGCTGTCCTGGGAGGGAGTGGTCCGTGGCTGTTCAGTCTCCAAAGCCCTCACGTCCTGCATCAGCGGTCAGGATAGGTGCTGACTCTCTGAGGGGTCAGTAGGGCCCTAGAATTCGGTGCTTTGGCTGCACCAGTGAGAGGTATTGCTGTGGCCTGGCATTTGCAGTGCCCAGAAGCATGCTGGGAGCATGCCCAACTCTGTTTTCAGGCCAGAGTGACGCAAACTGTGCTTCCTCTCCAGATCCGGCCCCACATCGCGACTCTTCGGAAGTACACCTATGGCAAGCACATCCTGGCCAAGCTGGAGAAGTACTACATGAAGAATGGCGTTGACTTAGGGCCCATCTGTGGCCCCCCTAATGGTATTATCTGAGGCAGTGTCAGCCCTGTCCCCTCATTCCCACTGACCTCACTGGCCCACTGGCGAATCTAGCCAGCAACCAGAAATGTTCTAATGTAGAATCTGGAATGGTAAATGGTTGCGCCAGGATTACCCTCCAAAAAAAGGAATCAAATCCACAAGTGGAAAAGCCTTTGTAAATTTGTTTAATTTTATTACACATAACATGTACTAATTATTTTTTTTAATTGACTAATTGCCCTGTTGTTTTACTGGTGTATAGGATACTTGTACATAGGTAACCAATGTACATGGGAGGCCACATATTTTGTTCAATGTTGTATCTATATTCCACATGTGGAAACTTTCAGGGTGGTTGGTTTAACAAAAAAAATTTAAAAACACAGAAAAAAGGTTTTTAACTCATTTGCCTTGCTGGCAAGTTTTGCAAATAGCTCTTCCCCACCTCATTTTAGTAAAAAACAAAAACAAACAAAAAAACCTGGGAAGTTTGAATTTTAGTTAAATGAGCCCAAACTGGCATTTAACACTGTTTATAAAATATATATATATATATATAAAATGAAAATTGTTTCAGAGTTGCTAAAGCTTCATTTTATCACATTAAGTTTATGAAAACGTCTAAAATTGCCTTTTTTGGAGACTATTATGCTGAAGAAGATGGTGTAGTCTGTTTTGTGATGAGGAGACATGAACTCCCAGAATGTCTTTCAAGGCCGGGCGGGTGTAATTCTTTACTGCCTGTTGGATTTTTCTTTTAACATTGAAAGGCAAAATCTTGATTATTTAGCATGAGAAAAAAAAATCCAACTCTGCTTTTGGTCTTGCTTCTATAAATATATAGTGTATACTTGGTGTAGACTTTGCATATATACAAATTTGTAGTATTTTCTTGTTTTGATGTCTAATCTGTATCTATAATGTATCCTAGTAGTCGAACATACTTTTGATTGTACAATTGTACATTTGTATACCTGTAATGTAAATGTGGAGAAGTTTGAATCAACATAAACACGTTTTTTGGTAAGAAAAGAGAATTAGCCAGCCCTGTGCATTCAGTGTATATTCACACCTTTTATGGTCGTAGCATATAGTGTTGTATATTGTAAATTGTAATTTCAACCAGAAGTAAATTTTTTCTTTTGAAGGAATAAATGTTCTTTATACAGCCTAGTTATATGTTTAAAAAGAAAAAAAATAGCTTGGTTTTATTTGTCACCTAGTCAGACTGTAGCGAGATCCTTTCTAAATGTTACTTAAGATGATTCAGTTCACGGTAGTGTTTTTTTAATCCTAAAAAGTAATGTTTTGCTTATTTTGTGACAGTCAAAAGGATGTGCAAAGTTTGGCCCTGCCCCAGCTTTCCTTACAATCAGAGCCCTCTCACCTTGTAAAGTGTGAACTGCCCTTCCTTTTTTGTACAGAAGATGAACTGTATTTTGCATTTTGTCTACTTGTAAGTGAATGTAACATACTGTCAAATTTCCTTGTTTGAATATAGAATTGTAACACTACACGGTGTACATTTCCAGAGCCTTGTGTATATTTCCAATGAACTTTTTTGCAAGCACACTTGTAACCATATGTGTATAATTAACAAACCTGTGTATGCTTATGCCTGGGCAACTATTTTTTGTAACTCTTGTGTAGATTGTCTCTAAACAATGTGTGATCTTTATTTTGAAAAATACAGAACTTTGGAATCTGAGTTTGTGCTTTAACTTTTTTCTCTAATATACTGCCCCAGGACAGCCCTTTCATTGTTAGTGCCTCTTTCTTCCTGCTTGTTTTGTTTTTTGTTTTGTGAGGGGACAGGAGTTGGGGGGGGGGGGGGGCGGGGATTGAAATAGGGACAGGATATCAAACTTGTTCTTGAGCCCAGTTTGACCCAAAGATGTTGGGGTTAGCCTGTTGAGTGCTTTCAAAATCAAGACACTCCACGTTAATCCAGATTTCCAACTTCTACTGAACACTCAGAATATTTGCCTCCCTGGACCCGAGTCTGCACACCCATCCTGGAAGCATCGTCAGAAAGCCTGTGCCCTGCAATTTGCCCTGTTCCCTCTGGTGCTCATCACTGCTTTCTGGCCTCGGCAGCACTTGTGAGCCCAGGGTCTGGATTACGATGCAGTCAATTACAAATGTCACACAACCGAGTTAAATGTTGGGGCACCTGCTTTTCTGAGGCGGGGCTGTAGGTGAGGCATCCGGATGGCTGCCCAGGCTGTCCAGGCCTCCCCTCCCTGAGCCCCTTTCCCCTCTGGGCTGCTCCCGTCCTCACTCTGCCCACCACGCCCACATGCTGAGGCCGGCCCAGGATGGCCTAGTGTCTTGCTCATCTTATCCTCCAATTGGGGACCTCTTCCAGCTCTTAGTACAGGAGGCTCTGGGTCACTAAGGTGGCTGTCACCGTGTCTAAGGGTGCCCACCTTCCCTGCTCTACTGCCACTGAAACATGGGTCTGTGTTGGCAATTACAGGGTCAGGGAGGCCGGGTGGGAGCCCCATGGCCTCATGTCTGCAAGTGGAGCCTCAGGGTGACAGCTGATCACTGTGGTCCCTTCCCTGAGGTGCCAGGAATAAATGGAGGCTAAAGGAAGCTGAGGTCTTCCCCCAGCCTTCTGCTGAGGCGGCAGTGGGCCCACCAGAGAGCATGCTGGGGCATTGCCGACTGTGGCTTTGGAATCAGACTGGGTTCCAATACGCATCCCACCCACCTCTCACTGTGTGCCCTTGGGTGCACTCATCTTTAACCAAATTCCTTGCTGGAAATGGGTTGAAGGTGGAAACATAGGCGAAGTGGCTCTCACAGCACGTCATGGAAAGTCATGGCTACTAAACAGTGGTTTTACTAGGCCTGTGCAGAAACAGTTGAGCCAAGTAGGGGCTTGGGTTTCTTCCCGTTTGCCTCCTGTCTGGGACCTCGGGAGAGCCCGTTTGAGCTGTTTCCTCTAAGATTGCAGCGATGCCTCCCCGAGCTGTGGTGGGACAGAGTTGATAGTAAATGCCACTACCTGGCGCGTAGTAGGCACTCACGGGTTGGTTTTCTTTTCCCACCTGGACTGTTTATACATAACATGGTGTGTGTTGTTTTTTTTTAAATTTCCTTAATACTCTTAGCATTTGATGAAAGGTTTCATTTCTGTGGGGTTTTCTAGTGGTAACAAAGCAAGATACTCGCTCAGAAATAGGATCACCCCCGTGGCCCCTCCTGTTTGAAACCTGTGTCTTGGAAGCCTGGGGAGGCTTTTCAGTCGGACAAATACAGGGTGTGATGTCAACGGCCTTTTATCACCTGGGTCATCTTTCTGAGGCCGTTTCCTTCCCTGCGAAGTGAGGGAGGTAAATGATAGCACCCATGTGAAAGTTTGGTTGTAAGGATGAAATCATGTCCTGCGCAGCGCCCGCACACGTGTAATATATTTATCACCTTTCACCGTCAGCACCAGGTTGTGAGCAACGCAGTCTTTGTCCCTGATGTAAAGAAGTTCCCATAGTCATTGGTCCTGAACCGGCTCTGCCAGGCGCCTAAAGAGATGGTTTATACATATTCTTTTAAAAATTAAATTTGATTTTTTTCCATCATCATTTTTCCCATCCCCTAGGCCAGTGATGGCGAACCTATGACACGCGTGTCAGAAGTGACACGCGGACTCATTTTTTGGTTGATTTTTCTTTGTTAAATGGCATTTAAATATATAAAATAAATATCAAAAATATACATCTTTGTTTTACTATGGTTGCAGATATCAAAAAATTTCTACATGTGACACGGCACCAGAGTTAAGTTAGGGTTTTTCAAAATGCTGACACGCCGAGCTCAAAAGGTTCGCCATCACTGGCCTATGCCCTCTTCTACCTCCCCCACTCTTCTCTCCTCCCCTCCCCCTGTTGTCTGTGTTCATGAGTTCTTTCTCTTTTTTGCTACCCGCCCCCCCATACATATTGCAAGGATTGTGGTTATTTTCTCCCATTTCATAGACATGCAAGCAGCTTCTGGGTTCTGATGGATCAAACCAACTCTGGGCCTGAGGCTTTCCCCGCCCGGGGTACGCCCCGCCCTCTGCAGGATTGAGTTTCGCGGAGCAGGCTGAACTCAGCTCAGCATCCACATCCTCACTGGACTGGTCACCACTGTCCACTGCCACCAAGTCTGCCCAAGGACGTGGGTACTGGGCTGCCACCAACTGATGCCCGCATTCGTGGTCTCCCTTGCAGAGTCCCCCCAAGATAGATTCCCCACACAGTTTATATAACGATCCTTTACCTGGTCAGTGCTTCACAGAGCACATGCACATTTGTGAGTCCTCTCACCCTCACGGAAGCCTGGCAGAGTAAGGTAGCATGAGGTTATCAGTCCATTACACAGGTGAGGAGTTTGAGACCCGAGCCACACGAGTCTCAAGTAAGGGTTGAGTCTGAGGGATCCTGCCTCCAAGGCCAGGGCTCTATCCAAGTCATCGTACTCACACCCCCTCCAGCAGCCCCAGGAATAACAGTCTTCTCTTCGGGTGTTGGGTTTCAGGTGTGTGCGCGAGGAGGCACTGGAGAGTGAAGCATTTGGGGCAGGAAACCTGTGGCTTCATGTAGGTACCAGCCATAGCCACAGGAGGGTGCTGCTGCCTAAAGAAAGCATCATACATAGCGACCTAAGGGCTCAAGGGGCCAGGTCAGGGCTGAGATGGCTTTCCCAGAGACCAGAGGTCTGGCATTTGCCCTAAGACTAAGCTTCCCCCCTTCCTCCCCAGCCGCTCCCGGGCATAGGGCTGTCCCTCACTCTGGCTTGGGATGGCAAGGTATGGTCACGGATCTGGCTCAGGCCCTAACTTTGCCGTTGACTTACTTTGTCACCTCTGGCAAATCACTGACTTCATTTCCCCAGCTGCTACCCACTCCAGGTAGCCCAGTCCTCCCACTGTCTCAGGGCTGGTATGAGGCCAGATGGTTGGGGCTCTGTTAACGTGACCTGAGTCCTGTTGACTCTAACGGGGCCACGTCCCCATCCTATGCACCAAGCTTGCCAACAGCTAAAACCACCAAGTCTTTTTAGGATGGATCGCTGCCCAGCTTCAAATCCCAGCTCCACTGGCTCCATGTGATCTTTGTGAGTACATTTGCCCTCTTATTTTCCTCATCTGGAAAACAGGAATAATAATAGTTCTATTTCACAGGGTCTATTGGAAGCACTAGGCACAAGGCTGGGTGCATAGTGAGCCAAAAATAGGAGTTGTTTTTATTATTATTAGTTATTATTATTACCTCCCATTTCCCCCTGCTATGTTGAGAACATTAGAGTTTTTACTAGTGGGACCATTTCATTTATCCTGCAAACTGCGATACTTTTAAGCATGAAAGCGGATGCACTAAATCATTACCACATGGGGTATGCGCCCTCCAAGGGGGCCCCGCCTCCTGCTGTTCTCACCCTCTTGCATGCGGAATGGGGCTGCCTGGCAACAATATTGTGAACAGGGTGGAGCTCGACTTTGAGGCTAGGCCACACAGGACACCGTCGCTCCAGCGTGCTCTTTCTAGGATCACTTGATCACTTTCCAGGACGCAGTGTGGCGAGGGCCACGCGGGAGGAGCCGAGGCCTCCTGCTGTTAGCCAGTGTCAACTGGCCAATCCCGACTCCCGGCCTCATGAGAGACACTCCCTACCCCATCCACCCCCCCAAACAGAACCACCCAGCTCAGCTGCTCCCGAGTTCCTGACCCGCAGAAGCTGGGTGAAGTACTTTGAGTTCACTGTGGTTTTAAGCCGCTGTGTTTGGGGTAACTTGTTATGGACCAAGAGATAACAAATACACAGCACAAAACCTCGGATAACCCAGGCTGGTCCTGGGCGAATCAGAAGGCCCGTTTCTCATGTCTTTTTTGAGTCATATGCTGCCCTACCCTGTGCTGACCCGACCCACCCACCTCCAGCCTGGCGTGTCCCAAGCAGGGAATGACCGGAAATCATGGCCAGTTGGGTTGGACTGTGGGTCTTGCTCTGAGCTGGGTGCCACCTCGTGTTACCTTGTTCACCTCCCTCAAACCCGGGGAGGGGGCAGCAGTCACTCACGCTAAATCCAATGGGAGGAAAGAGGCCCCAGGCCACTGGCAGGAAGTGGCAGACAGCAAGGTTTGACCCCAGATGCCCCTAGGCCTCTCCTCAGAGCCCATGCCAGCCAGCCCCTCCCTGCTGCTCCCCTCGCCAGGCCCTGCCCCAGGGCCCCTGCACTGGGAATTCCAGTTGGCCTCCTGTTTACGGGGAGGAGACCGAGGCCCAGGGTGAGGGAAGTGACCTGCTCAGGGCCACCAGACGGTGGTCCCATGTGCATGGGCTTTACCTCCTGCCCTGGAACGCCAGCCCCCTGGGCGCCTAGGTCTGTACAGCCTGGACCTTAACAGGGGCTCAGCAGCTACAGGGTGGGGCTGGAATGCTGGTCTCTATAAATTGCAAAAAGCCGAGACACCCACATGACACATTAAATATCGCGATGACAGCTGTGTTCCCTCGGGTTCCATGGCCCGGGGGACAGGGGGCCTCCCGACCTCGTACCGGTCACTCTGCTGCACCCCCTTCTTTGCTTGGCACCAGCTGGGCTGCTCTAGCTCCAGCACGAGTTGAGAAAGAAAAAATATTTTTAGAGGCAATTTTTTCTTCCAGGAAAATGACTCAAAATGTGCAATTTATTCCCAGGAATAAGGGAACTAACGTTCTACTGTTAGTAGAATGGCTTCTGCTACGGCAGTGCCTTCCGCCCTCTTCTCTCCCTCCCTCTCTCTCTCAATCTCTCTCCCTCCCTCCCTTGCCATCCTGCCTTCCCTTCCTCTCTTCCTCCACATCCCCGCTGCCCCTCCGCCCTCTCTCACAGGGAAGAGGCAGGTGTGAACACCCACTCCTGAATCAGGGGCCCCCACACAAACATTTCCTAGCCCTGTGACCCAAAGAAGGGCTTGAATGAGGGCCTTGGTGCTGGGGTAGGTCCTACCCTGAGTTTTCCCAAACAACAGGGCAATTGGTCTAGATTCTAGAGCAGCCGTGGGCAAACTACGGCCCGCGGGCCGGATCCGGCCCGTTTGAAATGAATAAAACTAAAAAAAAAAAGATCGTACCCTTTTATGTAATGATGTTTACTTTGAATTTATATTAGTTCACACAAACACTCCATCCATGCTTTTGTTCTGGCCCTCCGGTCCAGTTTAAGAACCCATTGTGGCCCTCGAGTCAAAAAGTTTGCCCACCCCTGTTCTAGAGTCACTCTAGAAGAAGGGGGTGGGTTGGAGAAAGCCCCCAGGGCAGGATGGAGCAGCCCATGCTCTGCCATATACTGTGTGACCTTGGGACAGTCTCTTCCCCTTTGGGGCCTCAGTTTTCTCACTTGTGAAATGGGCAGATGGAGTGGGTGGAGTGTGGTTCTCGGGGCTTGTCCACATATCTGACCTCGGAGGCCTCCTCCCAGTGGGACTCAGCCTCAGTGTGACCCCTTCAGAGCACCCGCTGTCCCAGGCCTGTCTGCCGTGGCTTAGTGGAGATGTCACCACACCCTGAGTCTTGCTAGATTCTCTCTGCAACATCCCAACCCTCAGAGTGGTGTTAACCCCACCCTGCCCAGTACCCCCCTCCTGCCTCCCTACCCTTCATCCCCCACCTCAGGACTCTGCTGGTCTAATGATGGTCTAATGGGCTGGGCTGTGGGCTTCCATTTAGAGGCAAATTACAGTAAAATTAATGAAGCTTGAGCTTCAGGGCCCCTCGCCTGCATAGCGCCCCCATCCAAGACCTTGTTCCTAGTTGTGATCCCCTCAAATTGTACAACTTCAGGGCCCCACAGAGTTGGGACCCACTCCTATTTTCATCCATACCCAGCCTGAGGTGCCACAGTCCCCCCCCCCCCCCCCGCCCCCCACCTGGCCTGGCACCTGGGCCAGTCCTGACCTGGGCAAAGCTTCAGCATCTCTGCAGCCTCTAACCTCCTCCGTCAAGGCCAGCCCAGCCTTCTCTGTGCCCACAGGTCCCTCAGCTCAAACAGAATCTGACTCCCTCCTGTCTCACCCACATCTGCCCTGGGGGCCGCCAGGGAAAGCTTTGGGCTCCACAGTTTGCAAACCTCCAGCTCACTAACCTAAGAGGCCTGGGTTCAAATTCTGACCCCTTGCCTGGCAGCTCTGTGCCCAGGGGACACCACCCAATCTCGTTTTGAAAGGACGTGCTAGCACACAGCTGGAGGCCTGTCCTGTGAGACCCTCACAGTCAGGATGGGCAGGGGGCTCCCACGGATGGAGACTCCACGGATGGAGACCCCACCGATGGAGGCCAAGCCCTGGTGCTCTGCAGGCCCTGGGGAGGCCCCCAGCAGCCCATCGGCTCAGCCCTACTTCTTGAGGCAGCCCTTTTGCCAGAATCCTGTTTCAGTTCCCGATTTTGGGGTCACTGACCTCAGGGCAGCCTTCACTCAGACTTTCTCAGAAGCACACCCGGTTCTGTCCTCCACCCTGAGTCTTGGGCAAGACTGGAAGTTGTGATGGAGAAGGTGGGTGGGAGCGAGCCCTGGGGAGACAGGGACTTGTTGCCAAGGCATGTGATTGCCTTGAGCCGGAGGGCCGGTTAGGATCACCCAGTTCCCTGGTGCTAACGGGGTGGCCCAGCGAGGCCGTGGAACCTGGGGCAAGTCTCCCAGCTCCTCAGAGCCCCAGTTGACAGACTCTAAAGGAGGATGAAGTGAAGCGTGGACGTGTGCGTCCGCTCACTGGGGGCCAGGCTCTGCTCAGAAGGTGCTCCTTTGGTCCTCAAGGCAACAGCCCTGGGAGGCAAGAGCGTTTGTTGCTCCCAAGTCACAGGATGGTGCAGATGAACGGCCGCGGTTCCGGCAAGTGCCAGACAGCCTGGCGGAGAGGAAGCCCTCAGTGGACCCTGGCTCTCATCGTTGCCCGAGTTCCAATGAGCCAGTCCATTTCGCCAAACCTCTGGGGGCAGGCAGTAAATACTGAGCACCTACTGTGTGCCAGGCCTGGAGACGCAGCTCTGCACGGGGGTCTCAGGCATGGAGCTCAGAGACCTCCCCTTCCCCTTTGCTGCCTTGTTAGAGCCGGAGGCCCCACCGGGGCAGAGAAAGGTCTGACGGGAGAGGGGGCAGGAGGGGAGGCATGGCCGCCAGGAGTGCCTGTCCCGAGTTATCTGGGTTCCGGGCTCATCTGAGTGCCTGTGGGTTGGCTGTGTCCGTGTGACGGTGCGACCCCCTACACCAGTGATGGCGAACCTTTTGAGCTCGGCGTGTCAGCATTTTGAAAAACCCTAACTTAACTCTGGTGCCGTGTCACATATAGAAATTTTTTGATATTCGCAACCATAGTAAAACCAAGACTTATATTTTTGATATTTATTTTATATATTTAAATGCCATTTAACAAAGAAAAATCAACCAAAAAATGAGTTCGCGTGTCACCTCTGACACGCGTGTCATAGGTTCGCCGTCACTGCCCTACACCAAGCCTAATTCACTTATCAAATGCTTCGGGGCCTGGTGGCAGAGCGTAACTGTTGAGTTGGGGTCAGGATCTCAGCTCTCACTCCCCAGCTGTGTGAGCTGGGGCACGTCTCCTAAAACATCTCTGTGCCTTGGTTTGCCACCTTTAAAGGGGGGAATGCAGTGTGCACCTCGTAGAGCAGTGCCGTACCGTCAGCTCTGCTCCAGTCCTGCGATTAGTGCCCCCTGGGGACCCTGAGGTGCTCCCACTTTCGGGGAGACAGCAGAGACTAAAAACAGCAGCGTGGGGAGTGCACGGAGGGGCTTGTCTAGGGTGCCGGGCAGGGTGGGACCAGCCCTGCCTGATGGGAGTCAGGAAAGCCCCCCAGAGGCCCCGAGTGGTCCGGGGGAATGTCTGGAAGGGGGGAATGCCTGCATGGGTGGTGATGGCAGGAGAAGGGAGACCTGAGATGCTGGCAGGTGGCTTGAGGCACAGGTAGCCATGGGGGAGGGAGGGTGTGAATGCACTGTGTGCTGGAGTGCAGGTGGATGTGTACACCCGTGAACCCCAAGGAGCGCTGGAGCAGGGGGTTGAGGGGCAGAATGAGACTCGGGCCCAGACCTGCCTTGCTTCTGGCTGTGACCAGTATCTTCGAGGAACAGCAGGTGGCGCTCCTGCCCAGCCCAAGGCGCCCACACCCCGCTCTCTTCAGGATGTCGGGAGTCTCAGGACAGGCAGGAACCTGTGAAGATGGGCAATGCTCACTGCTCACCTCGGGCATGAGCCTGTCCTGACGGCCTCCCGGAGAGCTCGCCCGCTGAGCCCTGCACAGTTCCCAGGACAGTGGTCACTGCCTCCGAGTAGCCTCTGCCATGTGACCAGCGCCAACTTCCCCAAGTCCTTCCTGACGCCGAGCTGACATGTGGCTCTAACGCTGCCCTTTGGGAGCGCCTCAGAGCCAGCCTGTTCCTGGGGCCTGGGGCAGCCCCTCTGGGAGGTGACTATGCCTACACCCAGGTCCCTTCCTGTACAAGCATCACCCCAGCCACCTATCGAACCCCCAGGACAATCGCAGGGAGGAGCTCATTTAAACTTCACAACCTGGCTCCTGGCTCCTGGCCCCCGTCTGGCACACACAGGCACTCAACTGATATTGGAGAGTGAATGAAGGAATCCCTTGTGGTCATTATGCTCACATTACAGCTGGGAAACTGAGGCTCGGAGACCTGAAGTCATTCACCCACTGTCACACAGCGCATAACTGGCCCAACTGGAGCTTGAACCCAGGTGTTCGCCTAACGCCGAGTCAGAGCTCTTCAGCGCCAAGCCGTGCTGTCTCAACCAGATCCCCACACACTGGGCCTCTCTCGGCCCATCTCCCCAAGGTGCCCAGGGGCCAGAATCCTAAAGGGATCGGGGGATGGGAGTTCCAGAGGCTGAGACCTCAGAAATCCTAGGGGATTTTAAATCTGCGCTGGAAGCTTTCCCTCCCTTCCTCTCCAGGATCTCTCCGCCAAAGGGTCATTGGCTTGGCCTTACATGCCTTTCGGGATGCGGCTCTCACTCACGCTCAGGGAGCACCTCCTCATTCAGCTCCTTTTGTCTGCTGGTCCTCCTTCCAAGGGCCTCGTAGGACAAATCCGGGTCCCCTGGCGTCCCTATATCTTGGCTGGCGCCCCAGAGTCTGTTCCTCCGGGCCCACCCTAGCCCACTCGGCTCTCGGCTCCATTCGTCCTGGTCTCAGTTCCCTTTTCCTCAGGGGAATTGTTCCAGATTCAGCTCAGTCCAGCTCCTACTTCCTGCAGGCAGGCCCTGCGCTGGGTGCCGGGACACAGGGGCCGTCCTTAGCGAACGACCTCACCCTCGGGGCTCAGTTTCCCATCAAGGAGGGGGAGATACCGGCTTCACCTATTTCATGGGGCTGCTGAAAGAATTAGATAACCCACCCAAGGCCTTCGGGGCCACACCTGGCACATGTTAGGGCTTAAAAAACACTCCTGCCTTCTCCTCCCAAAACACCTGGGTGGGGGGAGCTCCCATGAATGGGAAGCACATTCATTGATTCAACACATTTGTGTTGAGTAGCCACTATGTGCCGGTCTCTGAGCCGGTATGGGGGACACAGCAGCAAACAAGGTGACCCCAACCCCTGCCCTCCTGGATTAGGTACCAGTTAGTGGTGGGAGACCCCAGAGAGTAAGTGAAGGGCATTGTAGGCCAGATGGGGGTAAGTGCTCGATGGCCACGCCACCCGGGGACATATTCTTACCCCTCCTGCACTGGAGGGGGGTCTCCATTCTACCCCAGGAATCTGAGGCTCAGAGAGGTGGGGCCCCTTCCGGGGTCTGCCCAGCTTTTCCTCTGCAGACCCAGGAACGGGGCCCAGAAGTCCGCACCCCGCAGGTGCAGAGGGGAGCCGGAGGCCCAGAGAGAGGGTGGCCCCTGACCCGAGGTCACCCAGCGCATCCGTGTCTTGGAGACGTCAATGTCCAGTGGGCTTGTGGCCAGGCTTTGGGGTGGGCAATTGTCCTGGAAGAGCTATGCCACGGAAGCCCATGGGGGGGCGGGGGGGGAATAGGGATGGTCACCCATGTCCTCAGACCCTCGTTACCCCGCCCCGCACTCCCACGCGGGACCCTCCCTTCCCTCACGACCGCCGAGGGGGCGCCTTCCCAGGGTCCTCGTTCTCCAGGCCGGGCTCAGCGAGACGGGGTCCGCGTCCCAGGCCCCGGGCGCACAGCAGCCGGCGGAGCGCCGCCTCCCGCTGACCCACTGCGGCGGGACGGCCTGTGCCAGGGCGCGGGGTGCGGGACCCGGCGCGCGGGCTCGGGGCGGGCGGGGAGCTGGGCGCGGGGCGGGGGCGTGGGGGCGGGGATCCCCGGGCTGGGGGCGCTCGGCCCCGCCCCGCCCTCCTCCCGCCCCGCCCGCGCTGGGGGCGGCCCGGCGGCGGCGCACGCTTCCTGCGGGCGCGGCGGCTGTGGGCGCGGAGCCGCGAGGCGGAGCCGGGCCGCCGAGCCAGGAGCCCCGAGCGAGCCGCGCGTCGGTCCAGCCGCCGGGCCGCGCCGCCGCCGAGCAGCCGCCCCGCGCGCCGCGCCTCTGGAACAAAGGCGCCCGCCGCCCGCCGCCGCCGCCATGAAGCCGGGGCCACCGCGCCGCGCCGGGGCCGCCCGCGGGGCAGGCGCTGCGACCCGGGCTGCGGCCGGGCCCGGGGCCCGCGGGCTGCTGCCGCCGCTGCTGCTGCTGCTGCTGGCCGGGCGCGCCGCGGGGGTGAGTGACGCGCGCCGGGTCCGGCCGGGACCCCCTCGCCGTCCCCGGGTCCCCTCCCCCACTGCGGCCCGCGCCCCTCCCGCCGAGCGCCTCCCGGGGGCACCGGTGGGGGACGGCCACCCCCGCGCCGGCCGCCGGTGGAGGCTCGTTCCCCTTCCGATGGGACCCTTCGCAGAGGGAGGCCCGGCGGGAACCCGCCTTCCCGCTGAGCCGGGCGCAGGCCCGGGAGAGGGCGCGGGGAGGCCTGACGGCGGGCCGGGGGCGCCGGGCGCGTGGCCAGGGCTGGGTGTGTCTCGGGTCTGGAGTCAGCGTGGATGTCGCTCGTGGGTGTGTCCGGCCGCGGCCACTTTCAGGGATGGGGTTTGCTCCCCATCCCGGGGGAGGGGGTGTGTGCATTTGGTTCCTCCCAGGGTCGCTTTGGTGAGGGCAGGGGGGGCCCAGAGAACCGGAGGGGTGGAGGGTGACTTGTGTGAAGGTGACCCGAGGGGGTGAGTGAGGTGCGTCCCCACCCCGGGGAAGGGTGCTGGGACCTGTGGTGTGTGTGTGGGGGGGGTGGGGTGAGAGGGGTGGGGAGGGCCAGCATGTCCTACCTGTGTGTTTGGAGGTGTGAGGGTGACCCGTGGTGCATGGCGCGTACAGTGACGGGGCTGGTGGCTGCTGGCTGGGGCTGTGTGTGCTGCAGGGGTGAGTGTGGGGAGACCTCCGTGGTGGGTGTGTGCTTGCACCCATGGGAGTGGGTGCCTCTGTGCACGCAGGTGCTGGGCGGCTGCACCTGGGGCGTGCACGCCTGAGGGAGGCGGTGTGTGCAGGTAGAGGTGAGTGCGAATGTAGGAGGTGACTCCTGAGTGTCCCTTCCAGTGACCAGGCAGCAGCAGCAGCAGCAGCAGCAGCAGCAGCAGCAGCTGTGGGGGGTGGAGCTCTGTCCCAGCTCCAACGGGGGAAGCAGGAGGAGGAGAGTATAGGGAGCAAGGGCCTCCTCCCTCTTTTGGGGAACTCAGGTTCCAAGTGAGTCCCGCGTGGCTGGGAATGAGCTGGGGGGTTCTGGGCCCATTCTCCTCGGTTCCTCCAGGAACTCGGCCCAGACCTCTCAGGGTCCCTCTCAGGGCACCCACTTACCCCTGCAGGTCTCCTTGAGCCTCAGCCAACCAGCCCATAAACTGCGAGGACAGGCAGGGCTCAGGCTGCTTCTTGGGCAGATGGGCTCCTCACCAGCCTTCCCCACCTGGGGGCTTCGAGCCAGGGGGAGGGAGTGTTCAGTGCCAGGGGAAGTACCTGCACGGTGGCTGGATGCTTCAGCCCCAGTGCTCCCCCGGGTGGGGTGCGGAGAGGCGGTCCCTGGGAGGGACAGAAACCCAGCCCAGCCTAGCAGCAGGGTCACTTGCGTAGCTGCGCTTTGGGAAGGCCACACAACCTTGGGTTCAGCCTGATCACACAATGCGACCCATCTCCTCCTTAGACAAATCCTCTCACCTCTCAGAGCCTCTCTTTTCCCCTCTGTGAAATGGGGCTAATAACACTCCTCGAAGGTTAAATGAGAGGATGTGTGTTCTCATACTCAGAAGGAGCTCAGTACGTGCTTGGTGTGCTCATGAGTGAAAGGGGCTCAGGACAAAATGCTTTAGACCTGGAGGCCCAGCAGGAATCTCAAGCTGTGTGCCCTGGACAGGCCCCATCCCTCGCTGAACAACTGCTCCTTGTTCATCAACTAAAGCCAAGAACTCATTCCCAGGAGGTGGTGGAAGGAATTGGTCTGAGTGTGTGCCAGGTGCCGGGCCCCCGTGTAGTGCGGGCTCAGTGAGGCAGGGGGCCCCTGGACCTGAGGGTGAAGTAGAGGGGGTGGTTCAGACACAGCACTGGTGGCAGAGAAAGCAAAACCTTGGGACTTTGTGTCTGGAGGCCCATATGGCTGGGCTTGACTTGAAGGAGAGGAGGGGGTGAGGCTCCAGATGATGGGGGGGGGGGGTTGGGGGGGAGGTGGAGGTGAGACTCTCCTCAGGCCTCACACCTGTGGAGGAGGGGTATCACCTCATCTGCCTGGGAGGCAAAGGGTTAATGGGCGGTGCCCCGTTGCCAGGGATGCCACAGCAGAGGAAAAGGGTGATGCCTGCAGGAGGAGGGGCTGAGTTAGACCAGCAGAGCCCCAACTGGGATGGCTCCAGGAGAGGCCTCCATGGCGGGGTCCTCTAAGATCATCGGGGTGGGAAGTGGCTGACTCAGAGGGACAAGATGGCCCCTAGATCTGCCCACCAGCTTGAAAGTGGGGGGGAGAGAGAGAGAGAGAGAGAGAGAGAGAGAGAGAGAGAGAGATTGTGTGTGCAGCTTCCAGAGTGACCACAGTGGGAATAGCAGATCTCATTCATGCTGCAGATGGTGACGAGTTGACGTGTGTGTGTGTGTGTGTGTGTGTGTGTGTGTGTGTCCGTCCGTCCTGGCATCTGCTTTGGGGAGCCCTCTCTTCTGAGAGACCAGGTGACTATCACTCTGAGGGACATCTGCCTTCAGGGCCACCTCAGCTGCTGTCCTTAAGTCACCACCCAGAAAGGCGTGGAGTGTGGGGATCCTGGAAATGTGAGCTTTTAGAAGCTCAGGGCCGGCAGGGATTTTAGGGGCCCCTGAGCCTTGCCTGAATACTCCCAGCGATGGAGCTCACTACTCTGTGGCTGTGTGGCCTCGTGAAAGTTCCTTAACCTCCCTGTGCCTTCGTTCCCACCTCTGTAAAGTGGGGAGAATACGAGAATGAAAGGAGTTCACATGTAAAGCTCGTAGCACAATGCCTGGCACATACCAAGCACTCAGCCAACGTTGATTCTTGTTCTTGTACAAGGTTGCCATTCTGAGGTTGGGAAGGTGGTAGGGGTGGGGAGTGAGGGACCACGAGGATGGGAATTCCGTGGGGCCTGGTGGTTCTGTCCCTTCCCCGCCCCGACCGTGTCAGTCATCCAGGAGCTCCCCACCCGTCTCCCCTCCAGCTCCTCCAGTGGACTCTGAACGCTGGGTTCCTCGGGTGAGATTGTTCTCGCTGTAAAAATGAAAAGCCAGGGACCCTGTGCCAGGGCCCGACACAGGGACGCCACAGGGCCTGGTGCTGTTAGCGCCCAGTTGGCAGGGGCTCTGGGGACAGACACCTGCTGTGCGATTTTGGGTCAGTGATTTCTATTTCAACTTCCTCGTGTGTAAAATGGGGACAGTAACAGTGCCAGCCGCGCAGAGATGTGATGGGAAAATGAGCGCCTTGAGTAACTGAGCACACCTGCCTGCGATGAGCTCTCGGGCCTTTCCAGGAGGGCGCCCGGGGGTCAGGGAGGGCGTCCTGAGGAGGAGGAGGGGGAGGGGGGGAGCTACACACGTGCTCACCATGTGACGTGAGCATGCCGTAGTGCGCCCGGACCCTTGGCTTTCTTACCTGTCAACTGGGGACAAATACTTGACTTACAGGTCTGAACTGGGGTTACCACAGCCTCACGGTGTAGCTGGGATTGGAACTGCCTCCGGCTGCGAATCCAGCGCGATTCTGGGTCCTGTGTTGGGGTTTGGTGTGGGCTGAGCCCTGCTGGAGAAGAGAGTTTGGCCTTTTGAAAACAAATGGCTGCTTCCACCTCATGGACTGGGGCTTGGGGCCTTGGGGCCCGGGCAGCTCCGGCTTGGGCTCTGGACGATGCTAGAGCAGCAGTGGGGTGGGTGAGGGCATCCTGAGGGAGGAGAAGGGTAAGACTGAGCTTCCCCCAGAAGCCGGGTGCTGCACAGGCGTCCCCCTGTCCCTCCCATGGGAGCTGGGACCTTCCTCCAGAGCCGCTGGGGGAGAGGGAGGGGTCCTTCTAGAAGGGGCTGCAGTGTATTCCTGAAGGCTGGCTGGGGACGGGACTCGGGGAGGTCTCCACCTCCCCAGCCTCGCAAGGGCTGAGGGTTGGATCTGGGAGGCGGCCTCCTCGCCTCTGAGGGCTGAATAATAGAACCTGCATTTATCTAATCCTCATGGTGATCCTTGGAGGTAGGTGTTACTAGAACCCCCATTTTACAGAGGAGGAGACTGAGGCATGGAGGTTGACTGCTTCAAGGTCCCACAGCTGGAAGGGGGCAGAGCTGGGTTGAGCTCGGGCCTGGCAAACTGATAGGACTGGGCTGCCTCTCCTCTTGTGTGATCTTGGGCAAGTTACTTCACCTCTGGGGCCTTCCTACCCCCCAAATTATGACCATGTTACTCCTGTTTCATAACTGGCTGTTTTTTGCCAGGCTCTGGGCCAGGTGTGTCCCATATATTTTCTCAGTTAATTCTCACCTTAGCCTGGGAGGTGGGTGATGCTCGGTGGGGGAAAGGGCTTGCCAGGGCCTCCACCCCTCACAGGGCTCTGTCATCTGTTAAATGGGCTACTGTGAGCATCACTGTGGGGTGGAGCCAGGAGAGCTCTCTTTGTAAATTGCGCAGGCTGTCAACAAAATGGGGGAGTGGGGGAAGAGGGCTCATGTCTGGGCCATGTGATCGTGGCACAGGCGACGGGAATATCTAGAACAGAGGATGAGAGGGCTCTGCAAAGCCACCATTCCCCCTAGACACACCGTGGCTGCCCCAGTGATGGGCTCACTCTCTGCCTCGTGGCCAGGCCTGCCTTTAATCCCCTCTGGACCTTAGGACCTTGTGTGGAGCTCACGTTTACATCCCTGCCGCCCCATCCTTGAGCCCTGGCCCCACTGCACCTACGGTTCGCTCTGGCCTGAGTGACTGAGGCTCAGAGAGGAGGAGTGACTTGGTGGGAGTCACACAGCCGCCAGGAGAAGAGTCAGAATGCTTTCCTGATAGACCATGCGCTTCCAGGGACAGCCTCTGTGGCTGCCTTGTTCTTTGCTGAACCCCCAAGGCCAACTTTGTGTCCCGCCCAGAATTCAGTGGTTTGAGTGAATGAAAGAGGGAATGAATGAAGGCAGGCAGGCAGCCAGGAGTATGAGCTTTGGAGCCCGGGCTGGGGCTTTGTGTTCTCTCCTGTGGAGGTGGGTTGGGGATACGGGTGCAGGCTGGCAGAATCCTGCTGGGTCCAAGGCGTGTACCTGTGGGCTGGGAGGGGCCAGGGGGCCGCACGGGCCAGCCTGCGGTCTGAGTGCCGAGACTCGCCTTCCCACGTCTGGGTGGGACGGAGGCACTGTGGCTCTGGGCTCCAGCCCAGCTGCCTGGAGCCTTGTGATTTTGTGTCTGGGGAGGGGGGCAGGGTGGCCAGAGGCAGGAGCTCTCCCAAGCCCCACCCCCTTGTTCCCACTCTTCCCAACTCTCACCCCAGGAGGGAGCAGGGTCTGGGCTGGTCCGCCACCACCTGGCTTGGCTTGCTGTTCCCTCTAATGGTCCCCCACATCCTGGGAACATTGGGCCAGAGCCGAGCAACTATTTGTTGACTGACACCCCTCCTTACCCCTTCCCTTGGCTCCCAGCCTCCCAAGATTCCAGGGGGCCGGGTAGCCTTCACTTCCGGCCCTCTCACTCCAGAGCAGGCCCTGGCCAGAGGGATGGCCGCTCCCCTCCCCCACTGACCAGGCCTATTCTCAGCGCCAAACAGGAAGCTGTGATTACAGGGGAGTCTGAGCGGCAATGGCTGAGGGCCCAGCTGGGGGATGGGGGTGGGGGCGGCCTTGGACAAATGCTCTGGCCCCTTCCCTACCTGGCTGCTGAGGGTGGAGGGCACAGCTGGCCTTTTATACCAGCTGGAGAGGGTTCTACAACATCCGTGCCCCAGCTGGCTGAGGTCTGCCTTCCCACCACTGAGTCCCTAGGCCTTGGTGCTGTCTGTTTTGAAGGGACAGGCACCCTAGAGCCAGCTGGACTAGGGTTGAAATCCAATTCCAATTCTGCCCATTTTCTTGCTGTGTGATCTTGGTGAGTTCACTTAACCTCTCTGAGCCTCAGTCTCCTCTTTTTTAAAATGAGCCAAGAATACCTCTGCCTCAGTTATTTGGGAATGAGCAACATGAAATAATAAAGTGCCCATTTCTCCCACGTACCTGCTTCCGTTTTGCTCTTTTCCTGTCCCTCTCGGTCTCACCTGAGGAATTGCTTTTGGGGGTGGGGATAAGGTTTTCGTTTGGAGAGTGGGAACCAAGTTTGAATGATCACGATGACCCAGAGCAGAACCCTGGGGGTGGGGGCCACCCGACGAGGGAGAGAGAACTTGGGCCAGGACTTCCAGGTGGAGCCAGCAGGGTTGGGGCCAGGTTAGCGGAGGCACCTTCCAGGCCCTCAGGGTGCTGAGTTCACGGGGCAGTGGGTTCTCTGGAGCTATTGGCAGCCTGCAGTCCAGTCTGGAGCCAAAGGATTGGGCTGGGCCATGCCTTAGGTTCTTCCAGCCTGGACCCCAGAGAGACCGTGCTGTTTGCAGCATTAGCCCGGGACCCGGAGACACCAGGCTCCTTTTATTGCCTGCCCTGCCGGGAGCATCTGGGCTGTGCTCCATTCACCACACCTGCCCTGCTCTGAGCAGGTGACTGTGATGTTGGCATAGGAGGAGCTCAGAGGTGGGAGACCGCCAGCCCCACAGCCTGCCCTCCCACGGACGGAGTCCTGAAGCCCGCAGATGGCATGGGTCTTGCCCAAGGACTGCCCTGGTCCGCCAGCCTTAGGGGATCGCACCGAGCCTTCCAGCCACTCGGACGTTGGTGGCGTTCCCCTCACTTCGAAGGCTTGGAGATGTGCCACCACCTGCCAGAGCTCGCGTGGCCGGGTACCGGTGGAGCGGGGGTTCAGTTGCCCCTTCACCTAATCTGGACTCTGTCTGTCCCATCGCTGACCTTGTCATCACACCCCCTTTGTAAGATTGGAGTCGCTCAAGGAATTGGGCCGAAGCAGCGGGGAAGTTAATTAGAGGGAAGGGGGGAATGGAGCCAATGGAGCCACCCGAGGAAGGTGAGGACTCAGCCTCCGCTGTCCTTGGGGTTGAACTTTATGCGCCCAAACTGCAAGGGGCAGAGGCTGAGGGATGTAGGTGTTCTAGTCTGATTAGATGGAGCTCCTTGTCCTTCAGTCCCGTTAGTGCTGGCTGTTGAGGCTGTGGGCTTGGCCTGCTCTCTCTCCTTCGCCCTCGGGGCAGCGGCCTCCTGTTGTGCCGCATAGGGTGACCTCAGGCTGTTTCACGAAATGAGGCTAGGGGCCACCTTCCCGTTGGGGAGTCCGCCTGAGCCAATGTCCTCTGCTGGCCTGTTACCCTTCAGGGCGGGCGTTTTCTAAGATGGGGGCGGGGCAAGGGCAATATGCTGATGAGGGCCTTCGTCCTGCTGCTGTCCTGCTGCTGGTATGGGCTGTGGACTTGCTTTCCATGGGGTCAGCCTCAGCCCAAGGCCTCCTAGAGCTCTCTGTACCCCCTGCATTGCCAATCAGGCCCCCCAGGCCCACCCCCCCTTCCCAGCCCTGGTCACCAGCCCAGACTTTAATAAGGGTAATTTAGAATCCATCACCAGCGGGATCTGGGCAATCTAATTGCAGCAAACTGATTGCCAGTTTGACTGTGGGCACCAGGGTGGCTCTTTAGGCCAGCCGCCCTCCCTGGGCTGGGGCCTGGGGGGCTGTGTGTGGGGCTGAGCAGGCAAGGGTCCTGCAGGCTGGGGGCTGTTACAGTGGGGGCTGGGGAAAGATAGTCTTGCTTCTTGGGGTGTCTGGCAGGACCCATAAACTGCCACCCTCTCCAGGGCCCACGGCTGGGGTGTGGGTAACTGTGTCTATCTCCACCCTTCACCTCCCCTCCCCCCGGGTTTGCTGCCACCTCCTCATGGCCAGGCTGGTTTGATGGCGGGTGGGAATGTCTGCAGCTGAATTCTACCTGGTTTCTACCCTCAGGATACTCTTTCTGTTGGGGAAGTAGGCACAGATGGTGACAACAATGACAGTGGTGGTGGCCAATACTTAGAGAGTGCATGCTACGTACCAGGCAGTTCTAAGTGCTTAACATGTGCTATCTCAGTTCTCACCATGACCCCATGAGGTGGGCATTGCCACCCCACTTTACAGATGGGGACCCCGAGGCCCGAGAGGCTAAGCAACACGCCCAGGGTGAGGTCGTTAGCGAGCAGTGGTCTGCCCTTCCCGAGATGCCATGTTGTTTGGGGGCCTGTCTTTTGCTTGGCTGATTCATTCATTCTGCAAACACTTATTGAGCACCAGCTGTATGCCGGGCCCTGTGCTAGGGGCTGGGGTGTGCAGCTTGTTGTAGGCGTGTCCTGGGTCTTGTCAGTGAGCCTGGCTTGAGGGGTGTGTGAGGTTTCAGGGGGAGGATTGGAGAGAGCAGGGAGGGAAGGCCTGCCTCCCGCTCCGAGACGGATTCGAATCCCAGCTCTGCAGAGTGAACGTGGGCAGCGACTCCTTGCACAGCCTCAGTCTCCTCTCCTTGCACAGCCTCAGTCTCCTCTGCCCCGTGGGCAGTCAGGCCTCACTCACTGGGCTGTGCTGAGGGCTAGTGTTGGGGGAGGTGCAGCTGGGCCACCAGTTGGCAGCTAGTTGACAGGGAGCTGCTGCTGGATAAGTCACTGTTATTTCCTCATTTTCTTTGTTCTACTTTCCCTGAGATTTGATGTCTCAGAGGTGAGCTGCTCCTGGCTTGCCCAGTGACCGTGGGCAGCCTTGCCCCCTCTGAGCCTCTACTTCGCGTTTGCAAAGTGGGGAGTTTGGACTGGGCGACCCAGGGACCCTTCCAGTCTTTGCATTTGAGGACCTACCAGAAACGCCCGAGGCCGAGAGGGCAGGGCCTGAGTGGAGGTGGCCCTGGGGGGGAGGGCGAGCAGGCTGCGGGGCAGGGGGAGGATAGGAGGCTGTCTGTGGTTCCTTCTGGGCCAGGGTGGGGTTCCCTCTCCCTGCCCATCACGCCGAGCACCACTTCTCTTCCCAGCCTTTGAGACATGATCAGTCAAATTCAGGCCGACTGGGCTGGGTGTGAGTCCGGTTTCCTGGGCAGAGCGGGAGCACTGGGGAGGGAAACCAGGACCGGGGGCCTTATCCCTACTCTGCTGCTGACCTGCCAGTCACTTTAGCCGCTGTTTGCTGATGCCCCTCTATGCCTGGCCGGTGCTGAGCACCTGGAATCTGGTATCCGTTCTCAGGGAGCTCCCAGTGAGGTGAGGGAGCCAGCACAGCACATGAGAGGGGCTGAGGACATGCATGGGGGCACTGAGAGGCTGGTTTTGGTTCTGGAAAATCAGGGAGGGTTCCATGGAGGAGGCGTCTTTTGTACCAGGCCTTAAAGAATGGCAGCACGTTGATAGGCAGAGGGACCAGGGTGGACAGAGGCTCAGAGGTGGGGAAGGTGATGCTATATTAGGGAAATGGTGTGGTTAAAAGTAGCAATCCCCAGCCGGGAGGTGAGGTGGGCCGTGGATGAAGGTGGGAACATATCTTCCTTTGGGGTGAAGGGGCTGGTGCTGTAGGGGGCACATTGTGAGTGAGAGTGTGTTGTTTCTTAGTTTAACAGACACTCACTGGGCACCTGGCACCGTGCCACGGGGTGGTCGGGGGCTAAACCCCACAGGGCCTCGGCCTGAAAGACCGCAGTGGCTCACAGGATGGGCGTTCGAGTCCACACCAAGGCTTTGGGTTCCATCCTGCAGGTAGAGAACGTCAGTCTATAAAGTGGGCGCAGCCCTGCTGCCCTGCGCGGCTGGCATGGGATGCCCACAAGAGCATGGATACAGTAACATCAACATTGAAGTATGCCTGTTGAGTGCCTGCCACATGCAAGGTACTCCACCACATGTCTTATATATAAAAACGCAGTCCTTACAACAGCCTCAGGAAGGAGGCACCGTTATCTTGACTTTCCTAAAAAAGACATTGGAGCACAGAGAGGTTAAGTAACTTGTCCAAGGTCACGGAGCTCGTAAGCGCACACTCTCCAGGACTTGAACCCAAGCGGTTTGCCTTGGGGTCTAACCTGGTGCACAAGCGCTGCTCCACGCTGCCTCGCGTGTTGCAAACTGTAGTGTGGTGCCCTGGGAGGGTGAGTTTAAGGCCAGTCAGGTCTCGCTCGGTACCTAACCCCAGCAAGGAAAGCCCTGCCGGGGAATCCGGAAGAGGGAGGCAGGAGAGAAGGGACGTGAGGATTCTGTTCCATTGCTCCTTGGTGTCTGGCTCCCCACAGGGTTACATCCTCATCTCCTTGGAGCCCTCCCGTGGATATATTGTTGCAGCAGCTACTCCCCCAATTACATCATCTCCCATGTCAGCCCTCACACATGTTATTTTGCTTCATTTCCCCAAATTCTGACATTGCTTCGTTGTATCCCTTTGTGCACGCTTTTGCACATCCTCAATCTTCTTGACTCCGAGTTCTCCCCTGTTGTCACACCTGGTCCGTCTCCCCTCCCCCTGCTCCCGTGACCCCCAAGCTTGGGGAAGAGGAAGGAGCCTGGAGGTGGCTGCAGGGAGCCATGGGTTCGAGGGGCGCGGCCTTCCTGCCTCCTTCAGTCGAGGGTGGACCGGGCCCTTCTGGACATCCCGGGAGATTGTGGAGGCGCAGGCTTGGTTACAAGAGACCTTCGCCCTAACTGGTTCGGCTCAATGGATAGAGCATCAGCCCGCAGACTCAAGGGTCCCAGGTTCGATTCCTGTCAAAGGCATGTACCTTGGTTGCAGGCACATACCCAGTAAGGAGTGTGAAGGAGGCAGCTGATCGATGTTTCTAACTCTCTATCCCTCTCCCTTCCTCTCTGTAAGAAATCAATAAAATATATTTAAAAAAAAAAAAGAGAGACCTTCCCCCTCTGCCCGCCACCTCCTTCCCCACTGCAAACCTACTCACTTCCTCCTCCTCTGTCTGCTCTCTGCACCCCCACTTCTCACCCTCTTCTTCTTCCTCCTGCCCTGGTCCCCAGAGGCCTCTGCCTCCCTCCCTCCTCCCTCCCTGGCTGGAACCTCTCCTCTCCCTGTGGCCCTGAGGAGTCCTGGGGACCTGGGGCGGAGAGGGCTGAGGGGGTGGAGGGTCAGGGCTGGAGAACCTCTCATTCGCTTCACCTTCCTCCCCGCGACCCCCCAGAAGTGTGGTTCCGAGAACTCCAAGCCACAGGAAATCGGCCGCTCACCTTGCAGTTCACACGAAGACACTGAGCCCAAGGGCGGAGCTTGGCTGTGCAGGGTTCCCCAGGGGTGAGCAGCAGAGCGGCTCCCCCACAGCTGTGGTCCCAGGTGCCTCTGGAAGCTGAGCCCTGGCTTGGCTGAATCCTGTTCTCCTGTGAGGTAGTGGGGCTGGGAGGCTTTGGGGGATGATCTCAGATTCCGAACAAGGGGTTCCACGAGTCCCCAAAACTGCTGTCTCCGCTTTCTCAGCTGTAGGGGGCTTGGCCCCAGCAGGTAGGTGGCCAGGGGTATTTGCAGCTCCTGGGAGGATAGTGGAGGGAGTTGGGAGACACTCCCCCTAACCTCAGGGGAGTCGAGGCACTCGTAGAAGTGTGCACCCCTGCAGACCATTTGTGTATGTGAAGTAACACGCAGTCCTGAGCACACACCCTTGTCCTGTGCACACGCGTGGAGACACAGACCCACACACATACCTGCTCATAGAGACAGGGAAATACACCCCAACCCCGAGCACACGTACCTCTCACACAGATGGAGCCCGCACACTCACCTGCACACACCCAGGCCTACCCAGTGCACACGTACCTCTCACACAGATGGAGCCCGCACACTCACCTGCACACACCCAGGCCCACCCAGTGCACATGTACCTCTCACACAGATGGAGCCCGCACACTCACCTGCACACACCCAGGCCCACCCAGTGCACACGTACCTCTCACACAGATGGAGCCCGCACACTCACCTGCACACACCCAGGCCCACCCAGTGCACACGTACCTCTCACACAGATGGAGCCCGCACACTCACCTGCACACACCCAGGCCCACCCAGTGCACACGTACCTCTCACACAGATGGAGCCCGCACACTCACCTGCACACACCCAGGCCCACCCAGTGCACATGTACCTCTCACACAGATGGAGCCTTCGCACTCACCTGCACACACCCAGGCCCACCCAGTGCACACGTACCTCTCACACAGATGGAGCCCGCACACTCACCTGCACACACCCAGGCCCACCCAGTGCACATGTACCTCTCACACAGATGGAGCCTTCGCACTCACCTGCACACACCCAGGCCCACCCAGTGCACACGTACCTCTCACACAGATGGAGCCCGCACACTCACCTGCACACACCCAGGCCCACCCAGTGCACATGTACCTCTCACACAGATGGAGCCCGCACACTCACCTGCACACACCCAGGCCCACCCAGTGCACACGTACCTCTCACACAGATGGAGCCCGCACACTCACCTGCACACACCCAGGCCCACCCAGGCATCTGAGCCACCTGACAACCCACAGGAGTACACACACAGATGTATCTGTACGGGTATACCTGCGTGTACACACCCACAACCCCCCTCCCACCCCCATACACACATCTGGGACTCTAAGCTACCAGGAATGTGTCCGTCCTTAATCCCAGCTCTTAATCCTCGAATCCAGGAAGCCCAGGCCAGAGGGGCAGCTGATCATCTGCCTCCTCAGCAGTGATTAAGGGGGGGCGGGGTGCAGAGGGCCTCAGGGCCTTGTCTTCTGCCTGACCTCCAGGCACACTGCAGATTTCACTCCTGGGGGTGCAGATGTGCTGGGGAGCAGGAGGAGGTGTGGTGTGTCCCTGAGGAAAGTGACAGCAGGGTCAGAGAGGCCAGGGGAGGCGGCCCTTCATTGAACCACCGGCCTGATGCACCCCCCGAGTCAGTCTTAAGCACACCGCATCCCGCAGAGCATTTCTGGACCAAGTGGGAGGATGAGGCCGGACCCCAGGATGCTGTCTTTGGGGCCTTGAGCAGGGAGGGGGCGTCACTGGGACAAGGTTGGGATGGGAAGCTGCCCGGAGGCAGTGAGGCCTGAGCTGGGTCTGGGAGGCGTCCGCGCCTGGGCATCAGGAAGTACACAGGCACTGCCCGTGTGTCTGTGAGGAGTGGCTGTGGGGGACGGGGCAGAGCGGGTGGTCTGGGCATCAGCCCCGCTGGAGCTCTGACTGCCACCTCCGCTGTTCCCTGGGTGGCCTTGGGCAGCTCACCGCACTCGTGTCCCCTCTGTAAAGCTGAATGGTGGCCATTTTGCTGCGGGTCATTGCAAGCATCAGGGCTCACTTGGCCAGGGTCCAGCGTGGTGCAGTGCCCAGAGCTGGTGCCCAGTCCTGATCAGAATGGGGGCCGTGGAAATGAGAGGCTGTGTCGCCACAGAGGTGACAGTCACCACCTGTCCTTGTCTTGGGGTTTAGGGAAGACGACTGGGTTCCAGGAACAGCCCCTTGCTGATGGCCAGCTCTGAGGCCGGCTTCTCCAGTCCACGTTCGTCTCCCTCCAGGCACTGGGCTGGACCATTTAGGGCTCATGCATCTAGGCCTCCCTGGGGTCCTGCTCTGGCCGGGGCTGGCCCTGGCCCTGATAGAGTTTCCCCGCAGCGAGCGAGGCAAGCTGGTGTGATTGGGGCTCTGATGATAGGAGCCCAGGGCTGTGACCTCTGACCTCTGACCCTGCTGTGGAGGGTCAGGTGATGGGTGGGCTGAGACCTGAAGGAGGGTTTGGTCAGGGAGGCCATGTTTGAGTGACATGTGCTGAGAAGCGGGCATGCCTGGTCCCTGGGTTGCAGGGCACATGGGACCAGACACTCAGGGTCCCTAATTTCTTATGGGCGTTTGGACTCCTCTGTCTGAGCTCAGTGAGAGGGGCTCTGCGGAAAGACGTGGGCTGGCTGGAGCCACAGGAGGCTGGCGGTGATGTCAGGGGAGAGGACGTGGGGCTGGGGGGCTGGAGGGACCTTGTGGCATTCTCAGCTTCCCTCCTCAACACCCTATGTGGCCTCATCCTGCAGTCTGTTCTGTAAGGCTGTGAGGTCACCTCTTCCCCTTGTTTTAATCAAATCCTCACCTGAGGATATGTTTATTGATTTGAGAGAGAGAGGGAGAGAGGGAGGGGAGGGAAGAGAGAGAGAGAGAGAGAGAGAGAGAAACATGGATGTGAGAGAAACATCAATCAGTTGCCTCCTGCATGCACCCTGACTGGGAATCGAGCCCACAACCTTTTGATATAGGAAACTAGAGGCCTGGTGCATGAAATTTGTGCACAGGTAGGGTCCCTAGGCCTGGCTGGTCATCAGGGCCTATCAGGTTCCCCGCCTCCCGGCCTCCCTGCCTCCTCCTTCCTTTGCTCCCTCAGTGTCCCCACTGCTGCTGCTGGTTGCCTGCCATGTTCTGCGCTGCCCCCTGGTGGTCAGCGCACGTCATAGCGAGCGATTGAACTCCTGGTCTCCCGGTTGAACTCCCGAGGGGACAATTTGCATATTAGCCTTTTATTATATAGGATGACGCCCCAGCCAACTGAGCCACCTGGTTAGGGCCACCCCTTCCCCTCTTAGTGACTAGACAGGGACCTGAGCCAGAGCCAGGATGGGAAGGTCACCGAGGTCGTGGGCGGAGGCAGGGGACTGAGGGGCACAGGCTTCCTACCTGAGTTTGTCCTAGTTGGGGTTTGTGGGGACTGAACACCTGCCAGACAGAGGCTGGCCCAGCCGTCAAGGACAGACGGGCCTGTGAGCAGGGAATTGGGAGCGGAAACCAGCCACAGGCTCAGCGGCTGCCAGCTGGGCTGGGTGGAGGCCGGTGCCCAGGAGCCAAGTGGCAGCGGGACAGGGAATGAGGGGCGGGCCCCAGAGACGTGTCTGTCCTCACGGCCGCCCTAGACAGCCACAGGGGCGGGGGACAGGTAGACTTGTCGTCTAATTCAGATGTCCCTGGCAGGGAAGTACCCTCATGCCTCTTCCTGAGGGAGCCAGGGGCCAGCCCCAGGAACAGAGGGCCAGGGTGGGGGCATTTGAGGACCTCTGAGAGCGGGAGTGGGGACACTGGGTGTGGGAGTGGAGATGGCAGCCGGCCTGAGTTTAGAGTGGCCGCCCTTCGCTTGGGTTATTCTGGGCCGAGCCTGCCCTCTTCCTGTGGTCCCACCTGACAAAGTGGCGTTTGACAAACACAGAGGAGGGTGCTGTGCTGGCCGCTCCCACCTGTGGTCTGCAGGGTCAGTGTTTGCCCTTCGGACGTGGGAGCCGGGGAGGCTTCCCTGGGCCTTGGATGGGGGAGACTCCGATGGGAGAGGAGGTGAGCAGGGATAAGGTTCACCTCCGCTCCCACATGAATATTTGAGTCCAAGCTCTGCTGTGTGACCCTGGGCAACTTTCTCGCCCTCTCTGAACCTGAATCTCACATTCATTCTTATTTTTTTTCTAAACAAAAGCTTTATTGAGATTCAGTTCACATACCATGCAGTTCACCCATCTAACGCATATGATTTAGCCTCTTTATAGAGTTGTACAAACCACCATCAATTTTTAAAAAATATGTTTTTATTGATTTCAGAGAGGAAGGGAGAGGGAAAGAGAGATAGAAATATCAATGATGAGAGAGAATCACTGATTGGCTGCCTCCTGCATGCCCCCTACTGGGGATCGAGCCTGCAACCTGGGCATGTGTCCTGACCGGGAATCGAACCGTGACCTCCTAGTTTCCATAGGTCAACGCTCAACCACTGAGCCATGCCAGCCAGGTCACCATCAATTTTATATATTTTTATCACCCCCCTCCCCCCTCAAGAAAACCAAAACCCTACACCTATTAGCAGTCACTCCCCACTTCTCCCCAGTGCCCCAGCCCTAGGCAGTCGCTAACTTACTTTCTCTGTGGATTTGCCTGTCTTGGACATTGTGCATAAATGGGAATATGTAATATGTGGTCCTTTTGTGACTGGCTTCTTTCACTGAACGTAATGCTCAAGGTTCCCCATCCGGCAGCACTTGGTTCCTTTTGAAAAATACTCCATTGCCTGGGCAGCCCACCTTTGGTTTATCCCTCAGCTGATGAGCATGGGGGTTGTTTGCACCTTCGGGCCGTCATGAATAATACTGCTATTTTAAAAAATGTGTGCACATATGTTTCCAGTTCCCTTGGAGAGAGCGATACCTCAGGAGTGGGATTGCTGGATCGTGTGGTGACTGTGTTTAGGCTTTTGAGGAACCGCCAGACTGTTTTCCAACGCGACTGCACCATTTTCCGTCCCCACGGGCGGTGGCTGAGGGCTCCGATTGCTCCCCAGCCTTGCCAGCACTTCTGACTTTCTGTATATTCGTTCTCGCTTCCACTCATCCTTCAGGAGGTATTTATAGGGCGTCTATATCTGACAAGGCCCTGCCTGGCTCCCAGGATTCAGGGGATGAGGGTGAGGGATTGGGCCTCAGCCCGTCCCCTCCCTTTCCTGACCCAACCTGCCTCACAGAGTGTCACCTGGGCTGGAGGTGGCCCTGGACAAGTGTGGCCCAGGCAGGTCTCTGGGGGCGATGCCTGTTTTTCCTCAGGTGTTTTTTGGTCCGATTCCATTCTCTGCGGCTCAGTTTCCCCTTTTGGGCAATGGTGGTGGTGGTCCTGGAGGCCCAGGGCTCGCTTGCTCAGAGTCTCGAAGTGGAGCAGCTCAGAAGCCCGTGGGACAGCCCCGGGTGGAGGGTGGGGAGTCACATCTCCACCTGTGTTAGTTCGTGCCGGTTATAAATAACCTAACAACCAGGAGGGTGAGGGGGACCACAGCCCCACCGCTCAGGGGCTGGACATACACACGCATGCAGGTGGGAATGTGGTAGGAGTGTGTGGGCGTGTGGTGTGACCTCGGGGTGAGGCTGGCATGTGCCTGGGAGGCTTTGGGGAGGATGTCAGAGCCACGCGGTGTCCCGGCACAGCTGGAAGGGCTGGGCGTGGCTTGGGCAGACTCCAGCAGGGCTGTTCTGTTTCCTGGAGGTGAGCTGGGGTCAGCTTAGTGGAACTCCAGGGCTGGTGGGTCCCTGGAGCCCCCTCACCTGGCTCCAGATAGCCTCCAGGGTCCTTCTGCCCTTGGGGCTGGCCTTCCCCCAGTCCTGTGGGCATGGGAGCCAGACGCACGGCCTGGGGCTCCTATCTGCTCTCTTAGCCTCTTCCCCACCACAGGCCCCACACCCACCGGCCTTGCCCCCCATCACCCCCATCCTGATTCTCACGCTAGTGTCTCTGTGACCTTCAACAAGCTGCCCGGCCTCTCTAAGTCTATGAGTAAGGAGTCCATTTCACCTGGCTCCATCGGTAAGGCGCCTGGCACTTAGTAGGTTCTCAGTAAATACTTTCTACCCAGCCCAAGTCTGTTTATAAAGTGGCCAGAATTGTAGGTTCTACAGGGAGCCTGCTAATCTGCGTGTTTTGCATATAATTTGCATAGTTGTTTAATGAAAAACTATGTTGGCATCGGTCTCAATTTCTCTTTCCTCCTCTCAGCTCAGTTGGAGTCTCTTGTTGAATTTTGGAGGCATCAGAGAGAACCTTTGCCCAAAGCCCTTGGTTTTACACATGGGAAGATGGACCAGAGGACAGGGCGCTGCCCAGAACTGCAGTGACTGGGGGCAGGAAGTGGGTGATGGGGTTCTGGAGGGGGTGATCCCACTCATAGTATTCATTGAGCAAATATCGATGGGGGTCGACTATATCCCAGAAATATCCTGGGCACTCAGGACATAGGCGTGGCCTCGGCAGGCCCAGCCACTCCTCCCAGGAGCCGTTGGAGGGGGAGACAGACATTAGACAAGTAAATAAACAAGCTAATTCCAGGCGGCGGTGAGCTCTGAGGCAGCCCTGGTGTTGAAGTGACAGGGTGTGTGGGTCACTCGGGTGGATCTGGTGTCAGGCAGGAAGGTGAGCTTTGAGTAGCAGCACTGTGTCATGTCCTAGCACCTACTAAGTGCAGTGCCTGCTCCGCACCTCACGGCTGGCACCCCATGTGCTGGGAGTCATTGTCCCCATTTTGTCAGAGGGCCACTGAGGCCCCGCCCAGCTCTCTGGAGCGAGGAGGGGGAATATCTAACCCCACATGGGGTGTTCCTAGGAGGCTTCTGGGCCCCAGGAATGGGTGGGCCCTTGCCCGCTTGTTGGCGGGAATGGTTGCAGAGCCTGAAGGCTCAGTCCTAGTCACCTGCTGGTTGGTCATGGCGTGCTGGGTGGGGCTGCTCACCTGAGCAGGCCACCTGTCATGGGAGCAGGGGTTTCCCTCCCTGTCTGCTCATTCCCAGACATTCAGTCAGTCTGCCTGTGTGTCTCTGTGCAGGGCCCTGGTGCAGGGAGAGGAGGGGCTACTTGCCTCCCTCTTGGGGAGCTTTGTGGAGGGAATGTTGGTGAGGGCTGAGAGTGGGTGTGCACTGCAGTACAGACAGCATGGTCTTTAGGGTACAACTGACCCAGGGTTCCAATATGGCCCCATTGCTGGGTGGCTTTGGGCCAGTTGCTTTACCTCTCTGAACTTTGGTTTGCCCCTCTGTGAAATGGGCATAGCAGTCCCTCGTGGTAAGGGAAATGAGGCAGTGCACATATGGAGAGCCTGGCACACAGGGAATGCTCCCGTGTAACTGTTGCATGGGAGGGATGGAATGGCCCAGGCCTCCTCTGGCTAAAAGCCCTGTGAAATGAGGGTTGTCTCACCACCTGGGAGCCTGCATGTATTCTCAGGGGTTCGGGACTCGACTGAGCACAGGATCTGGTGTCAGTGAGGCCAGGGTTCAGGTCCTGCTGTCGCCCCACTACAGATGGGGACAGTACTTGCTTCCCAGGGGTGGAGTGGGTTCAGTGAGACTCGGTGGAAGGGGCCCACGTGTGTGAGGGGAGCACAGTTGGTGGCTCCTCTTCCCCCAGCAAATGACAGCACAGTGGAGGTAGAGTCCCCAAGAAGGGACCCCGAACTCAGACTGGGCAGGTGGTTGGTGTGGGGAGGCCTCGCAGCGGAGGTGCTGTTGGAGCTGACTGAGCGCATTCCTGTCTTGCTGACTGTGGGACTCCGAGTGCCCAGAATAGTGCCTGACACAGAGTAGGTGCTTAAAAATACTGCTTGCACTGAGTAGGTGCTGGCCAGCAGAGATAGGGAAGGGTGTTCCAGGGAGCAGGAAGAGCGCGTGGGGAGCCTGAAAGTGCCTGCGTTCCCAGAACCATAAAGGGTTTAGTGTGGGAGGAGCATGGGGGGTGGGCAGCCCGGGAGGAGGCTGCTGAGTCTGCCTCAGTGGGTGGTCCCGCGCTCAGGCACGAGCTTGGGGACAGGAACAAATGGGCAGTGTGAGTCAGGGTGGCCAGGCGGGGGACGCGAGAGGGCAGGTGGCTGGGAAGTGATGGAGCCGTGAGGGGGAGGGGTCCCAGCCCTGGGCTGAGGAGGGGACTGGTTTTCCCAGGGTTTTGTTGTCATCCTCCGGCTAGCCATAGGTGACAGTGTGAGCTCTGGGTGGCCAGCCAGCACCCTGACCGGGACTGGCGGGGATGGCAGGGCCAGGAACTGGGCTGACGGGAGAAGATGGCAGGCGGGCGAGGCGTCTAGTGCTGCGGGCCAACGTGGCCGCCCGCCACGTCGATGCCAGGGAGGGGGCAGCCAGGCCCTGCCAAGCAGCCTGTCTGCGGTGAGGCTCAGCCCACAGCCCTGGCCGCGGGGCTGCCAGCTCCCTCGCAGGCTCCTGTGTTGTTCCCTTTCTGCCGGTTCCTCTGTTTGCTCCCACGTTTCCTCAGGAGCCATCCCAGCAGGGTCTCGGCAGAATGAAGGGGGCAGGGCGCTTGGCAGACGGGAGGGTAGCCGAGGTGGGCCTCGGAGAGGCAGTGTCTTCCTGTACTAACAGCACTCGGAGTTCATGTGGAAAACTGGGCAAGAACACAGGTCCCGAGGAAAAACGAAAAGCCGTCTGCAGCCCCACTGCCCAGAGAGAGCCTCTGGGAGCCGCTGGGAGAACTCAGCGCCGAGACATGCACATCGGCAGTGAGTTCAGTAAAGCAGGATCAAGTGCTTTATATATTCGTTGTAATGTACTTTTCAAAACATGGTGACCATAGTATTAATAGCCAGCGCTTACTGTGCAGCTTGCTAATGTGGGGGCTCCTGGGGTCTTTTGCATTGAACCCCACGAGGTGGTGGTGGTTACCTTCGTTTACTGAGCAAACCCGGCTGAGAGGTGCGGGCCTGCCCCAGGCCACCAGGTGTGGGGAGGCAACATCTGCACGACACTCCGACAGCCCTGCTGGGCTGCCTCCTGACAACCCGGGCATGCAGATCCCTGTCCTTAATTATCCTTTGAAATGAGTAAAAAATAGAAGCCTCCGTTATGCACATAGGCCTTTGAAAGACCCGGTTCAACAGTATGGATTGTGAAAACCCTGTTCTTGACAGCTGCATAATATTCCAGGGCAGGGTTGGCCCTAACTGATTTAGCTAGGCCCCTCTTGTTGGGAATGTAGGTTTTTTTCCACGGAGGGCTGACTTTTTATTTATTTATTTTGAAAAAAAATATTTTTATTGATTTCAGAGAAGAAGGGAGAGGGATAGAGACACAGAAACATCAATGATGAGCGAGAATCATTGATTGGCTGCCTCCCTCGGGTCCCGCACTGGGGATGGAGCCCGCAACCTGGGCATGTGCCCTGACCGGGAATTGAACTGCGACCTCCTGGCTTATAGGTCGACGCTCAACCACTGAGCCACGCCGGCCCAGCAGGGTTGGCTTTTTATATGTCCAGAGTGTCAGGATCAGAAAGGCCCTTAGAGCATCCAGCTCGACTGTTCATTTTACAGATGGGGCAACGGGAGTGCCGAGAGGGGAGAAGGGGACTGGTCGGGTCCCAGACTGTGGCCTCCTGAGCTGGGACATGACCTGCTCTCCTTCTGGCCCAGGGTGGGCATGGATGTGGGCAGTGCCCGTGGGGAAGGGGTGTTCTGAGAGGGTGGTGGGAGCACGGGGTGGGTAGTGGAGAGAGTGGTGGAGGAGGCGGGCTGGAGCTGGTGGTGGAATTGGGGCATGGGGTGTGGAGGCCTCTGTGGCCAGGATGTCCTATGAGGAGCAGTTGGCTGAGATGAGATGGGCCCAAAGGGGTGTTTCCTGTCCTCAGAGCTGCCCTTTGGAAGATTTGGGGGGGGATGGGGGGGAGGGGTTGAGAATCAGAGTGGTGGGAGGGTGTGTCAGTGACAGTGTGCGCCTGGGCTTTTAAAATAATATATATATATATATATATATATATATATATATATATATGTCTGGAGGGAGAGTGAGAGAGAGTGAAACATCGATGTGAGAGCGAAACATAGATCAACTGCCTCCTGCATGTCCACCACCAGGGATCCAGCCCGCAACCTGGGTGTGTATCCTGCCCGGGAATCGAACCGGCAACCTTTCGGTGCACGGGAGGATGCCAAACCAATGGAGCCACAGTGGCCGGGGCTGATCTTTTTCTGGTGGGATGGTCTGTCAAGTTCAGCCTGGGTCTTCTCTACGACCCCTCCCCCACGCCCCCAGGCCCTTCTGCTCTCTGGGTCCTGGGTTCTGTGGCCCCTTCCCCAGCAGATGCCGTCTTCCCGCCCCTCACCCGCTCCAGCAGCAAGTGAATGCGGTGGAAGCTGGGTTCCCAGCCAGGGCAGCTGTGGCCGGGCTGGGGGTGGAGACGGAGGCTTCCCCTTCCCGGGCCAGGCTCTCCATTGTGTAGCACCCTCAGCTGTCCCGCTGCCCAGAGCCTGGCCCCGACCCGCATTCCTGCGGTGACGCTCTGGGTCTCCGGGTTGGAGCTGCTGAGCGTGAGGGGCACCGAGTTCTCACAGCACTGAGGGCTTTTGGGGTCGGGGACGGGGACTGGTGGGAGGAAGCCTATAGGGACCCACAGGTCTCTGCACAGACCACCTGCGTCCAGGAGCTGGTGGTGAAGTCACCGCATGTCTTTGGACAGATCACTTTACCTCTCTGAGTGCTGCTTCGTGTGGTAATTCCCCACCCTGCCCCTCTTTCCCCTCTTGGGGCCTCAGTTTCCACATCTGTGAGATGGGAGAGTTACACTCAGTGATCACTCAGGTCTTATGGTTTAGCCTTAAGGTGAGCCCTGAGGTGGGAAGCGTGCGGTGCATCATCTCCCTTGATTCTCACAGCTGCTCTATGGAGTAGAGCTATTATTGTCCCCATTTAACCAAATGGAGGCCCAGAGAAGTTAAATAACTTGCTCGGAGTCACCCAGCAAATAAGTAGAGTTGAACTTGAACCCAAGACTGAATCTAAAGCTGGGATCCCAACCCCTGCTCACACTCCTCTAGTCACCAGAAGAGTCGTGCCTGCGTCTGGCTAATGCAGGGAGGGAAGCTTGCGCAGAATTAATCATACGCGGTTTTATTCTGAGCGTTTGCAGCATGATTAGCACAGCACAGGGTGCTGGCTCCTGGCGGCCTGCCCGCTGACCTAATTTGTGCGTCTGTGTCTGAATCTGTAACTCACCCTTTCTCCTCATTCACCCTCTCTTTTTCTCTCTCTGCACTCTCCCCTGCTGGGTGGCCGCGGCAATGCCTCTTAACCTCTCTGGGCGTTTATACCCTCATCTGTAGTGTAAATGAGGTAAAGTCTTCAGAAATAATACTGATGGAAATATTAACATATCTAACAATAATCGCAACTACACTTATTTGTTCAGTTCTAGGTGTTGGGTCCTGTGCTCAGCTCATACTGGCATGATCTTACTTGATTCTCCTGGCAACTCTATGAGCTGCATCCTATTATTATTATCCCCATTTTACAGATGAGAAAACTGAGATTGCAGAGATTCGGTGGCTTGCCTGCTTTCCCACAAGTAGTAAGCGGGCGGGGGCGGGGGGGGGGGGCGCTGATTCATTCTGGCTTACCCTCTTTGCTGTCCTGTCTCTCTGGGAAGACTCATGTTGTGGGAAGGACTGTTGGTGGGGGTTGGGCATGAGGGACCCCAGACCTCTGGTCTTGGCAAAAGGCTGAGGGCAGAGGAGGGAGGTGCCCGGCTTCTCCTTGACTGTGTCCACCATCCTCAGTGAGTGGCTGTGAAGCAAGGAGAGTTACCTGACATCCAGCTGCTTTGGGTACCTCACCTGAAATTATGGGAGGATCCTGTAGGGGTGAGTGGTAAGTGAGGGGGGCCCTCTGATCACTGTGGCCTGAGGTGCCTCCAGGGTGAGGCTGTGTGAGTCAGCTCAAGAGGAATGGTGGTGGGGGATGGTGAGGGAAGGGGACAGGGCCATGTCCGTCCATTGGGAAGGGTGCCATGTCCCCCTGGCCTTGTATGTGCTTGAATGTGCCTGGTGTTCTACACGGTGCACATGTGTGGAGGGGACTGGGGTGCAGGTGTCCGGGGCTTGTTGGTGGGCGTCAGAGAGGCGTCGTGCATATGATGGGGTGGGTGCCTATCAGGAACATGTGGTGGGATGGTGTGTGAGAGCACGTGGTGTGTTTGTTGTATGTTGAGTGTGTGTACAGTGTGCATAGACACTGCGTGTGTGTGGATGGCTCTGGGTAGTTCTGAGCTGAGGTCATGCAGGGGTGAGGGGGGCTGTGGGTCACGGGTGCAGGAGTCCTGGGTGAGCAGCGGGTTGGGGATGGCCCTGGGCAAGGATTCCAGAGACTGAGAACCTGTGTTGGTGTCTCCAGCCCCAGTATCTGCATCTGTGAAATGGGGATAATGAACCCGGGAGGCTGTGAGGGGTGAAGGAGGCAGCACGGGCAGTGTGGCCCTCAGCTGCGGTGGGCAGAGCCGCGTTGGTGGCTCCACTGGGAATCTCAGACCTTCACTGGCTGCCCAGGGAGCCTCCAGGTGGGTGACTGCTCCTGGGACTGGCGATGTGGGAAGCAGAGGTCAGGCTTCTGCCGTGGGCACCCTCTCCTGCCTACGCCCGCGTCTGTGCTTGAGGTGTGGGGGATGCAAACAGGAGACACTGTGTTTACGAGTCGTGAGCTCGGGGTCTGAGCCCGAAGGTGACCCTCCGTAGGGATGTGCGCGGTCATGTGCTCGGACAGGGAGGGGTCGGTGTGTGCCCTGGGTGAGGTGATGAGATTGTGCTGAAGTTGTGTGGGGCATTCGTGGGTGTGTTAGGTGTGGCCAGGGTGCATTTGTGTGTCTGTGTGTGTGTGCACATGTAGCTAGCGGTGTAGTAAGTGGGTGATCATGGGATGGTGTGTGCTGGGCTCTATTGTCTGTGAGCTAAGAAGGTAGGCACACAGGTTGGGGTCAGTAAATGTTGCCCATGATTATGTGTGTGTACACGGAGAATGAGTGCATAGCTGTGTGTTTTGTAGGGCGTGGCTGTGTGTGCTGGGATGTGTGTGTGGTGTGTGCATGAGGATGTCACTGGATTGTCTGTTAGCTGCAGTGTGTGTACGTGTGTGTGTGTGTGTGTGTGTGTGTGTGTGTTTATCAGGCACAGGAGGGTGTGAGTTTACCTGGGGGGATGCAGTGAGGGTCATGGGGAGGCCAAAGGGTCCTGGGCATTCTGAATCAGGTCTCCTTTGAGGGAATGGAATGATTATTGTGCTAATTATGCATGGATTATGCAAATGAGAGGTCGTTTGGGGGTCAAAGGCTGTTTGTCGCCGCCCTCCTCTGGCATTTTGTGACTTTTGAGGCTTTCCCTCCCAGGCTGCTCTCCGCCCCCATCTTTTTCCTCTGCCCTTTCTGTCCCCCTGGGAGCTACAGCCACCAGCAGCACCCTGGGCGGGCCCCCTCGAGCCCTGGTCCCCGCTGGCCCAGGGACGGGTAGAGCTGGCACGCAGTCACCTTGTGGGGAGGTGCTGGGCAAGACGGCATTCTGCACCCCACCTCCCTCCCCTGCAGGGCGCCCAGCATCTAGCTTCCCAGGGCGAGTTCAGGGGTGACCCGGCCATTGGCCATCCTCCCCTCCACCCCATCGAGGGGCTGCTTATTTTCTGGAAAGAATGATCTCTTGGATGCAGGTTTGGAAAATCACCGAGGTGGCCCCTTCCCCAGCTTTGTCTGATGAGCGTGAGTCTAAATTAAGATGTGAGAGAATTCTCTCCCTCCACCTCCCACTCTCGCCTTCTCTTTCTCTCACACAGCGAGTCCTCCCTCCACTCCCCCCTGGACTCCTGACCCCTGGCCTTCCACTGTCCCTGCCTCTTCGTCCCATGTCTCTGCCCTCCCCCCTCCCTGTCATCCTCTCTGTTCCTCCGTGATCTCTCCCTCTCCTGCCAACCCCGCCCCCCCCATCTCTGTGGGGAGCTGGAGCTCCTGGTCCTTAGCATGGAGGAGATGGTCGTCATGGTAACGGTTGTCATGTCAATGGCTACTGATCTGGGGATGAATGGTATCTAGGTGAGAGCTACCTGAGTGGAGGCGGATGGGCTCACAGGAGGCTCCATGCTTGTCTCTGAGCCTCAGAGCTACACAGTATGCACCCCTACCCAGTGCCCGCCCCCCATGCATGTGCCTGTTTGTACCCAAAGGCACGCCAACACACGGTGCCTCTCTGTGGCTGCCTTTAGGTGAGTGTGTGTCTGGGTGTGTCTGTATATGTTTTCTCTGTTTCTGGGTGTCTCTGTGTTCATTACAAGGGTCTGTGTGGCTTTGGGGTGGGGGTTCTTTGGATTTTTCTGCAGGCCTTTCTGGGATCAGGGTTTCAGGGGCTGTGTGTGGCACTTGTCACTGAGGCATCATGAGGCTGCCCTGTTTTGGCTCTCACATTTACCTCAGTTTGGAAGTCCCCAGGGATCACAGACTTCTTAGAGTCTCTCCTCCCAGCTAAAGATCTCCCTGGCCTGCCTGGAAAGATGGAAAGACCGGTGAGGATGGCCCCACCCAGGAGCGGAGCCTGAGCCCTGGTCCCTGCTCAGTTCCATCCTGCTGTGTGTCCCTGGGCAGGAGCTATAGTCTCTGTCCTGCTCAGTCCCATCCCGCTGGGTGTCCCTGGGCAGGAGCTATAGTCTCTGTCCTGCTCAGTCCCCATCCCGCTGGGTGTCCCTGGGCAGGAGCTATAGTCTCTGGTCCTGCTCAGTCCCCATCCTGCTGTGTGTCCCTGGGCAGGAGCTATAGTCTCTGGTCCTGCTCAGTCCCCATCCCGCTGTGTGTCCCTGGGCAGGAGCTATAGTCTCTGTCCTGCTCAGTCCCCATCCTGCTGGGTGTCCCTGGGCAGGAGCTATAGTCTCTGGTCCTGCTCAGTCCCCATCCCGCCGTGTGACCCTGGGCAGGAGCTATAGTCTCTGTCCTGCTCAGTCCCATCCCGCTGTGTGACCCTGGGCAGGAGCTATAGTCTCTGGTCCTGCTCAGTCCCCATCCTGCTGTGTGTCCCTGGGCAGGAGCTATAGTCTCTGTCCTGCTCAGTCCCCATCCCGCCGTGTGACCCTGGGCAGGAGCTATAGTCTCTGGTCCTGCTCAGTTCCCATCCCGCTGTGTGTCCCTGGGCAGGAGCTGGAGTCTCTGTCCTGCTCAGTCCCCATCCCGCTGGGTGTCCCTGGGCAGGAGCTATAGTCTCTGTCCTGCTCAGTCCCCATCCTGCTGTGTGACCCTGGGCAGGAGCTATAGTCTCTGTCCTGCTCAGTCCCATCCCGCCGTGTGACCCTGGGCAGGAGCTATAGTCTCTGTCCTGCTCAGTCCCCATCCCGCTGGGTGGCCCTGGGCAGGAGCTGCAGTCTCTGGCTGCAGGTAGTTTGCCTAAGAACTGAGCAGTCTCCAAGGGACTCCAGCTTAGCTGCCCAGGTGTGGAGGCCGGCAGTGTGGGGAGCCTTCCTTCTGACCTCGTCACCCCAGGGCCCGGGGGTTGTTCTTCTGGGCTGTGGGGGTGGAGACATGAACTGGGGAAAGTTGGACGATGGGTGCACTGAGCTCTTGGAATGTCTAAGCCAGAGGAAGCCCAGCAATTAGTCACGGGAGCAATTACACTAATTGTTCCACTCCATGACTCACTGGTAGCAAGTAAATACTGATTAATTCATTACTTTGAGACCGTGTGTGTGTGTGTGTGTGTGTGTGTGTGTGTGTGTGTGTGAACAGGCGGGGCGGGGGGAGGGGGAATCTCCTGGCCCCCTGCCCTGGCCCCCTGCCCTGGCCCCCTGCCCTGCCTGGGTAGGGCTTTGGAGCAGGTGGCCGAGGCGGGGGCAGGGAGCCAGGATTGGGATCCTCTCTCTAGCTCTGTACGAACTCCAATAGGGGGCCTGTCAGGGGCGGGGTGAGAGGCGGATCCAGCCCCCCTCCTGCTCACATACCCTCCATGGCTTCCATGCCAGTCAGACAGTGCGGTGCCCAGCCTGCACCTCAGAGAAAGTCGTCAGGTGGCCACTGAAGGCCCTCTGTGGTGGGCTTCCCCAGCCTCAGCCCCTGCCCTGTCTCGCCCTTGCCACAGCTCAAAGGAATTCAGCAGCAGGAAAAGCTCTGAAAGATAAAGCAGGAGGGCTTCTCGGAAGAAGGGGCAGGAGTTCGTGGCACAGAGTTGGAGAAGGAAGAGTGTTCTAGGTTGAGGGAGCGGCAGGAGCCAAAGAGGCAGGAGAGACCAGGCCGGTTCCAGAAACAGAGGGGCCAGGGCGGCAGGAACCAGTGATGGTGCAGAGGTACCCTGATGAGGCTGGAGGCGGGCAGGGCCAGCTCCGAAAGCACAGGCTGCCCCCCACTCCTCACCCGGAGCCTCTGTGCATTCTATTCCCTCCGTCTTTCTCTCTTCATTTCAGGTGTTTAAGACTCAGGTGCTAACCTTCAGCTCTGAGCAGCAGGAGTCAATCTCGCCTTCCTCTGGAAAGCCCTCAGGGGCAGGGGCAGGGACTGTGGCTGGGCTCCATCAGGGTCAAGGTGTGGCTGGAGGTGGGGCCAAGCCTGCTCCTCCCAGGGGGTTGCAGGCCTGTCTTGGATGTTCTTGGTGCTGGCTCTCAGCCCAGGTTTGCAGGAAGGCCCCAGGAGCCCCAGTCCCCGTCTTCCCAGGTTCTGATTGTAGGGGAGTCTTGGGCCTGGTGAGCTGGACCCTGGAGCCCCTCTCCGCTCTCCTGACCCCCAGAGACCTTGGGGCAGCATCAGGCCCTGAGCTGACTCTGCCTTTGAGATCCTTTGTGGGGAGGTGAGGGGGGCTGACCTCTAGTTTTGGGGAGGACCTAGGGCTGGAGCCTGCACTCTTTCTCTCCCTGCCCCCCACCTTTACCCATGGCAATTCCTCCCAGAGCCCCAGATCTCAGCACCGCCATGCCTGTCTGTTGGGACTAATTGTCCTGTCTGGAATTTCAAGGTGTGAGACTGGGTCCCAAGCCAGGCCTGACTGTCACATCGGGGGCAGCTGGTGCCCTGGGCGGTTCAGTTCTGTCCTCAGTGGAAGAGGGTCCACATGGAGGGTAACACTGACTTGTGCTGAGCACCTGCTGTATACGAGGCGCTCAGCTCTGCACACCTCTTAGCACGTTACCCGATAGGGCAGATGCTGTTTGCTATGAGTAATGAGTAAACTGAGGCACAGAGAGACTAAGTAACTCGCCCCACGTCCGTCACACATTCAGTAAGTGGTGGAGCCAGGACTCAAACCCAGCATTCTGGCCCTCAGCCTGCTCCTGCCACCCAGCGGTTCTGATCCGGGGGCGGGGAGTGACGGGTCCTCAGTGGTGGCTGTCAGCAAGAGGGCTGCCACCCTGGCCCCTGGGTGGGCAGGAAGGGGTAGTCAGGCCCACCCCGCTCTGCCCACCTGGAGGCCACAGCCAATGCCGTCCCTCCATTGTCACTCTGTCCCTCTGGGTGTGACCGGGCTGCTGGCCTCAGTGCTGAGCCCAGGGCCTGTGTCTGCCCTCCCCAGGCTCAGCGCTGGCGCAGTGAGAACTTTGAGAGGCCCGTGGACCTTGAGGGCTCCGGGGACGATGACTCCTTCCCCGATGATGAGCTGGACGACCTGTACTCGGGGTCCGGCTCGGGCTGTAAGTACCTCCCCTTCCTTTTCCTTGTGTGTGTCGAGCTGGCCATGCCGGTCTGCCTCCAGTGCCCCACACAACGCTGATCTCAGGCAACAGGACCCCCTGCAGGCTCACTGAAGCCGTGGTGTCGGGGAGGGGAGGCCAGGCTGGGGTCTCCCATGGACCTCAAAGCACATGAAGGGCCAGTTATCCTGGGGGTGGAACCAGGGCCTTATGGCCTCCACGCCCAGGACTCCCGGCTCCCCACAGTTCTGCTCTGTGTCCTCGCCTCCAGGTGGGAACAGAGACATCCCTCAGGAACCCGGTTTTCCGTGCTGTTCCAACACTTGGGGGGACTTAGCAGGGCAAGTCCTCGGCCCCCCCCCTCCCCCCCGCCCGCGGAAGGGCCAGCAGAGTAATGTGAGTTCCAATCCCAGCTTCGCCACCAACAGCTGCAGCACCTTTATAAAGCCGCCTTTCCTCTCAGAGCCTCCGTTTTTATCTGTGAGTGGTGAGGTATATACCTTCTTTGCAGAGTCTGGAGGGCTTCCGCGTAAGGCCTCAGGGTCTGGCACAGAGGGGGAGCTCTGCGCAGTGTGGCTGAGATTTGAGCCCAGTGAGAGGACAGGACAGGGTGAGGCGGTAGGAGGTCTGCGTGCCACAGAACTGGCCCTGCGCAGCCACCTCGTCTCCCTACTTTAGCCCACTTTCTAAAGCCTCTTGCGAGTTAATTTTCATTAACTTCATCTCTGATGGGTCAGGCCTCCACTCCCAAACCTCCCTGGCTCCTCTTCGCTTCTCCTGTGCCTGGGTCAGGCCCCGTAGGAGCTGCGTGCAGACATTTCCACCCAAGTCCCTTTCACTTGACGCGGTTTCTCCAGATCGCTCAGGCATCCCCTTGTAGGAAGGTCTCCTTCTACCCCTGCCCTCTGCCTGTGCCTCAGGGAGCCCTTAGGGTACCCACTGCCTCTTCCCAGAATGCCCTTCCCCTGCTGCCCCAACCTCTAGTGAGATTTGCGGCCAGTAGGCCCTATCACTGCCTGGTTTCAGCCTGTTAGAAGCTCCAGGCTGGGTGGCTGGGGTAGTCAGAGAAGGCTTCCTGGAAGAGATGGTCCCCTCGAGGAACTTTCGGCTAGGCAGAGAGGAGTTGGGGAACAGCCACCAGCCATCAGCCACCTGGTAACCTTTGGCCAGACTGTGCCTTTCTCCGTTCCCTTGTCTTGTCCTGGGAAAACTGTGCAAGGAGTGAGGGTTGGGAGCCCCTCATCTGATGGCCATTGCTTCCCTGGGATCCTCATGCCCAGATCCCTAGCTCTCTCCTCTCCCCCACCCCTCAGACTTCGAGCAGGAGTCAGGCATTGAGACGGCCATGCGGTTCAGCCCAGACGTGGCCCTGGCAGTGTCCACCACCCCTGCTGTGCTGCCTACCGTGGATGTCCAGCCCGTGGGCACCCCGTTCGAAGAGCTCCCCTCTGAGCGTCCCACACCAGAGCCAGCCACTAGCCTCCCAATGGTGACGGAGGTCCCAGAAGAGCCCAGCCAGAGAGTCACCACCATCTCCACTCCCATGGCTACCACTGCTGCCACAACCACAGGGGCCCCGACCGTGGCCTTGGTGCCTGCCACAGCGGCCACCACCGCTCCCAGCATCCCTGCGGCACCCCCTTCCACGGCCACCACCTCTGTCATAAGGACCACCGGCGTACGGAGGCTGCTTCCTCTTCCACTGACCACGGCGGCCACGGCCCGGGCCACCACCTCAGCAGCGCCCTCACCTCCCACCACGGTGGCTGTCTTGGACACTGAGGCCCCAACCCCCAGGCTGGTCAGTACAGCTACCTCCAGGCCAAGGGCCCTTCCCAGGCCAGCTACCACCCAGGAGCCTGACACCCCAGAGAAGAGCACCCTGCCCCTGGGGACCACTGCCCCTGGACCAACCGAGGTGGCTCAGGTAAGCAGGGGAGAGGACAGGGAGTGAGAGTGGGTGGTGGTGGGGGGGAGGGGTGGGGGGTGAGGGGGGCAGGGGGGCGCAGGGTCTGGGGAGGGAGGATGGAGCTGGGCAGAGGTGAGGATGGGAAGGTTCTGGAGATGAGCCAGACGGGATGGGGAGGGCCATAGAGGGATGTGGCTGGTGTGCCCCTGCTGGGTGTGAGTCACAGGATAAGGATGGAGGGTGAGATGGATGGGGATGGAAGAGAGATCAGGCTGGGTTTTAGAATATTAGGAAGGAATTGGGTGATGTGTGTGTTGGTGGGGGAGGGGGAGGGTCCAGAGCCTGTGTGTTCTGTTAATAGCACAGTCTCGGGACCCAGGCAGCCGAGGTCGGAACTTCTGCCACTTTTTAGCCATGGGACATCAGGAAGCCACCAATCCTTTCTATACCTCCTATACCTCTGTTTCTTTTCTTTAAAAAAAAAAAAAGATATATATTTTTTATTGATTTCAGAGAGGAAGAGAGAGGGTGAGATAGAAACATCAATGATGAGAGAGAATCATGGATCGGCTGCCTCCTGCACGTCTCCAACTGGGGATCGAGCCCACAACCCGGGCATGTGCCCTTGACTGGAATCGAACCTGGGACCCTTCAGTACCGCAGGCCGACGCTCTATCCACTGAGCCAAACCGGTTAGGGCTATACCTCTATTTCTTTATCTGTAAAAGGAGAAAATAAGAATGTAAATCATAGTGTTGAGAGAATTAAGTTCCCTGACATATCCCCAGTGCTGAGGACAATGCCTGGCTGTGGTAAACAAACCATGTGTTTTTGAATTATTGTCATAATCACTGGTGGTGTTATTAGTCTGAAGGAGCACCCTGCCCCTGGGCACCACTTGTAGCTGGGTTGAAGCTCAGTGCTATGCACTTGACCTGTGCCATCTCCTCTCTCCTCACACGGGCTGGTTCCCTGGACACCTGGCCCCAAGGGGTGTCAGACTCAGCAGTTGTGCTCTCGGACTCACCTCCACCTCAGGCACGTGGACTGGGGACCTGGCCCAAGAGTGTAACAGCTGCACCCGAAGTCCTGGAATAGAAACTCAGCAGGAATCCCCCACGGCAGCGGGAGGGGAAAGTGACGGAGGAGATAGGATGGGGACAGTATGTAGCCAGGGGAGGAGAGACAGTGTAGTAAATGCTTAGAAACACAGATGCTGGAGATCTGAATTTTAGTTCTGCTTCTTCCGCTTACTGGCTGTGGAAGAAGCTATCTTTCTGAACCTATTTCCTGTTCTGTAAATTGGGCGTAACAATACTCCCTTCATGGAGATGTTGTGAGGGTAAATGCTCATAATGTGCTTGGCACAGTGCCTGGCACATAGAGTGCTTGGTAAGTGTTAGTCCCCTGTGTGTGTGTGTGTGTGTGTGTGTGTGTGTGCATGTGTGTATGTGGCTGCCCCGTGGCTGGGGGTGCTGGGGCCTGGCGCCTGGGCTCATGCCATCCTCTCTACAGACCCCAACTCCAGAGTCCCTGCTGACCACCATCCGGGATGAGCCGGAGGTACCAGTGAGTGGGGGGCCCAGCGGGGACTTTGAGCTGCCAGAGGAAGAGACCACGCAGCCAGACACAGCCAATGAGGTGGTGGCCGTGGGTGGGGCTGCGGCTAAGCCATCGCCTCCACCTGGGATGCTGCCCAAGGGTGCCCGCCCTGGCCCTGGCCTCCTGGACAATGCCATCGACTCGGGCAGTTCGGCGGCTCAGCTGCCGCAGAAGAGCATCCTGGAGCGGAAGGAGGTGCTTGTAGGTGAGATGTGGGCTCAGGAGGAGCTCAGGGTGGGGCAGCTGGCTGGGCCTCAGTTTGCCCTCCAGGAACCCTGGAGGATGGTCAGGGTATGAGTTTTCTAGGAGCCTAGTTACCCAGGACCTGCCCTCTGGTTTCCCCCTTGACCTTCACCCATCCCAGGGTCTGACTCTGACTTCATGTTACCTCCAGCACCTTCCTCAGCACCCTCTGACCCCTGTTCAGACTTTGCCCTTGATCCCTGCTTTTTGGGCCATGCTGGTTGACCCTCCCGGAACTCCCTCCTTGGGTCCTGATTTCTGAGCCCATTCTTTAGCTTGATCTGCCCCTACCCTGGACCCCAGTCACTGAGGACCTGCCCTGGCTGAGTCTCCTGAAGAGTGCGGACTCAAGGTCCAATCCCCAGTCCCCACTAAAGAGGAGCAGTGTGGCCTCAGCAGGTCCTTCCCCTCCCGAGGCTCCTCTTTCATCATCAGTAGAATGGAGATCATCATATTGCACGAATTCTTAGTGCACATCTGTGCATATGTTAACTCCTCTGCTTGGGATGGGTCGTAGTTTAGTTGGCAGAGTTGTTCTTTCGTGATGGTATAGGAAATACTGGAACATCTTTCCACTGATGGTACCTTACATTGCATGGGGACCATAGCCCCACTCTTGAGCTGTATGAGGCTTCGATGGGTTAGTGTGTGTTAGGCAACTAGACCTGGCCAGGCTGCAGTGAGGGCTACAAATGGCAGCAACTCCAGTCTCAGATTCCAGTCTCCCAGCCCTCTCCCCACTCTTGCCCCTTTCCCTCAAGGCATTGCCCCTCTCCCCAGGTACTCCCTTCACCTCCAAGCCATACCGCCCCCCAACCAACCAACCCCCTCCCTGGACATGACCTCTGCTCTCTTCCTCCACAGCTGTGATTGTGGGTGGGGTGGTGGGTGCCCTCTTCGCCGCCTTCCTGGTCACCCTGCTCATCTACCGCATGAAGAAGAAAGACGAGGGCAGCTACACTCTGGAGGAGCCCAAGCAGGCGAGCGTCACATACCAGAAGCCTGACAAGCAGGAGGAGTTCTACGCCTAGCGGAGCCACAGTGCCTCCCCAGAGCCTCAGCATCACCCCTCTGCCCAGTCCCTGGCCTGTTCTACCAGCCCTGGCCTAGGATGGGGTCTGGGAGAAGGCCTGGCCCCAGTTCATCTTTGCCCGCCCTCTCAAGGTCTGCCCAGACTGTCAGCCTCACACAGATCTTCCCCAAGGCACAGGGGGCACTGCCATCTGCTCTAGACTGTGCCCTTACGAGCTCATCTCTTGTCTTCCACTAGCCTGGGCTTCAGGACCTTGTGTCAGATGGATAGCAGGAAAGAAGCTCCTGATTGGTTGGTGGAAGAAAGGGTGGGGCTTTAGTTGGGCTTGAACTCCAACCTGGCCCCACAGGGCTTGCTGAAGTCTTTCAAGGGCAGAGAGGGACTCAGGCTAGTTTCCAGGACAAGCATTTATAAGCTCAGCCCTTGAAATCGAGACACTGCCACCTCTTGCTTCTTCCCAGGGCCCCTTTATACCCGGGTAAGAGTGTGCCCCTTGTTGCCAGTGTGTTTTGTCCTGGCCTGCCCCAGGTTGTGGGTTCACTCTACCCTCACCCCACCCACTGCACATGCAGTCTTTCCCAGTCTGTCCCTGAGGAATTGGCTTCCCAAGAGTGCCCTGGCAGTCACTGGTGAGGAGGGCTGGGCTCCGACCTCCCTCTTGCAAGTGGACTCTGCACAGATGCCATCTCCCACAAGGTCACACATATTGTAACATCCAAAGACAGAAGCACGAAATGACAAAATCATACGCAATCCTGACCACCCTGCCAGTCCAGATATGTCACAGACACAAACATCCTCCCAAAGATGTTTCTTCTCATGTGTGTCTCATGCACCCCCAGATGCTACGACAATGCAAGTCACCAGTCATTGTCACCCAGTGGTGACCGTGTGGCCTGCTTCCCTCACTGTGTCTCTTTACACATGCACATACAATCTGGTACCATGCACGTTGTTCTCTAGCTTTCAGGCTCACTGGGAGGGCGGAACCAAGCCGGAACAGTCAGCCCATATTGGGTCCCCTGAGTTGCCCTGTCAGACTCAGTCCCTCACCATAGCGCCCCACCAGCCACTTGCCACCAACCCCGGTGTGTCAGACACAATCCCACGTGGATGCGGGCTCACCCCACACAGCCTGCGCTCACACTGGAGGAAGACAGGTGGGCACTGGCTTTTCCCATGAAGTGTGTGGGAGGAGTTGCCACAGGCCCCTCAGGGCATTGCACACCCCAGCCTGCTTCCCTCTAAAGCCTGCAAGGGGTTGGTTTGGGGCCAGTTCCCCACTAGCCGGGAGCCTTGCTTAGGAAGGCAGGCTGGTTCCTGGAATTCTAGGACTGGGGAGGGGGCATGGATCTCCCAGGACCAAATGCCCCGGGTGGGGAGGGAGCAGGTGAGCTGGCTCCTGGCCTCCCTGCGTCGCCTTCCTGCTCTGAGCTAGGGGCTGACTGCCTCCCAGGACACAAGTCTCCAAAGTGCCTGTGAGGGTGGGCCCTGCTGCCCGGGCCCTCTGCACCCTCTCCCCTCGGCCTCTCCAGGCCCCCCTCAGCCCAACCCCGGGTCCTCCCTGGGCCTCCCCCATTGACACCTTGTCCACGTATTTGGCCAAACAACTTGGCAGTTCTGGCTGCAGCTGGATGGACCTGCAGCTGGAAGCAGCCCATCCAGACGCCATGCCCCGGGCTGAGGGCTGAGAGCAGGTGGGGACGGGTGTCACGGCCCCCAGCCCGCCTCCCCCTTCTTTATCCTTGCAAGTGGGGCCACTTCCGTGGCTATTTTAAATGTGGGGTCACAAATCTCCTTTGGGGAGGGTGCGCTCAGTGGGGGCTCTTGGAGCCTGGGATGTGGTCTGCTCGGTAGCTGGCTGGTGCTCACACCCCCACCCCTCACCTGCGACCCAGGTGAAAGCCAGGACCCCCAGGTTTTATTTCTGTTCCCTTTTCAAGATGCACTGGCAGCAGACTTCTGCTGGGTGAGGGTGGGGGTGCCTGCAGCGGTGAGGGCGAGGTTCGGGGCTTCCACAGCCCGTCTGCTCACCCTCCTCCTTCCAGGCTGGGGCTCCATCTTGCAGACCCCAAAGCCCCTCTCAGCGGGGCCTGGAGGCTTGTGAGGAACCCAGCTGGTCCCAGCCTTGGAGGGGGTTGTCATGGGGAGAGGCATCCGGGCCCACAAACTGTTGACGGTGACCTGGCCTCAGTCCCCCTGAAGAGGAAGGGCTGGGGCACGGATAGGTGGCACTGAGGCCCCAGCCTCCCTCCCCCCTGATCCCTGGCTGGTTGCTGTCTTGGGGCAGCAGCTCTGGTGAGAAGGCCTGGGCAGGCCAAGGCTGGGAAACCAGAGACCTGTGGCGGGAAGGGGGCGGGTCCAGCACAAGATGCGTGACTCCGGCTCAGACTGGCTGGAGTGGGCTTGGGTGGCCTGCCTGGGTCACTTCGGGGCCTGGCTCCCAATTCGGGGCTTTACCTTCTGGCACCGGCCTCTTCTCTGTGCCCTTAGGATTTGAGAGGAGAGACTGAGGGCCTGATTCATGGAGCCCTGGGCAAACGTCCAGGCTTTATCCTTATGAAGTTCAACGGTCTGACCAGCCCAAATCCACTCCAGCCGGCCCGAGACGGGCAAGGCGATCCACGAGGTCGGTTCAAAGGATGAGCTGGCGCTCTCCTAGGTGCAATGTGGGTGCAGGGCCTGCCCAGATCCCCAGACACCCTGGTGCTCCCGGGGAGGGTGTCTGGTGGGCCCTGGCCTTTCCTGGCAGCATGGCCAATGCCAAAGGAGGAGGGGCTACTGTGGCTTGAGGACCTCCCTGGGGCCCAGCTGCAGGGAGCACGAGGCAGGCTGGGAGTTGAAGGTTGGACCCGCCCCCCAGTTGTGGTGTCTGGAGCCAGGCTCTGTCTTCCCAGGGGCCAGAGGGAGCATTTCTGAAGGGCTGGGCCGGGCAGGTCTGCGGGCGGTGGCTGGGATGCTTGGCGCTGGACCCCCCGGGGTTGGCAAAGTCATCTGTCCGTGCTTCCAGCTGGGGCCCTGGGCACAGGGAGCAAACCCATCTGCCTCCCGGGCAGGAGTGGCCGCCGCCGCCTCAGCTCTCTGAATTGCTTCTGACAGCCACCACCCTGGACTTGCTTCCCAGGCCTCCCGCCTGTAAATAGAAGCTCCTGAACTGTACAGATTTACAGAGATGCCGAGACTGGGCCTGCAGTCACTGCCTAAGGGCTAATGGCCCCAGCATCCCTCGGTGCCCACCTGGCAGCGCAGCGCACCCGGCCCAGCGTGGCGAATGCATGTAAATATTTTTTGTAGGCAGCGTGGCTCCAGAGAGCCCCCTGAAGACAGTGTCCCTCCCGCGCGTCCTTCCTCCTGTACAGAGCCCTCCAAGGACCTGTCCTGGGGTGGCTGGGAGTTTGTCCTTCCCTGCCCCAGGCCTTCCCTGTCCTCTCTCCCCCATAACCTGTTTATTAACCACACCTACCCTGAGTTCATGGCCAAAACTTTAAGGAAAAGCCGAGGAAGGAGACTGGAAAGTGACCAAGGCGCCTGCCCCCGTGGGTGCTCACCTGTCCCAGGCTCGTGAAGGAACCGTTTGGGTTTTTTTTGTTTGTTTTTTAACACTTCCCGTGCTGTGCCCATTTATAAGAGGAAATAAAATTAAGCTGAAATGATGTGCTGTGGCCAGACTGAGAGGAACATAGAGGTCTCTGGGGGAGGGGCAGCCCACAGTCCCCCCTTGGACCTCAGCCACCTTCCACTTTAAAAGAACTTGAGGACCCAGCAGGGAGAATTGACCAGCCACCCCTTGTGGGGACCATTATGGTAAAAGCTGCTGTTGGTTGAGTGTTCGGGAAACCACGGAGCTGACTGTGGCCAGGCTGTGGTTGGGTGAGGGCCGGGCTGTGGTGGCACTGGGGGCCCTGGGGGCCACCCCCAGGGGAAGAACTGTGGTTTCGGGCCGCAAAGATCGAATCCTGGGACCAGAGGAGAATGGAATGGTCTGGCGAGGTGGGATGGCTTTGGGATCTGATGGGCCGGGTGTCAGGCTCAGGTGGCATTAGCTAGCTCTGACTCCGGAGAAGTGACCTGGGCTCTGAGCCTCACTTTCTCACCTGTCAAGTGGGACAATGAACAAGGTCCCTGAGATGGAATGGGGCAGGGATTGAATGAGGGGGACGCTTAGCACAGTGCCTGGCACAGTCAGCCTCAGGCACAGGGTCCTGGATGATGGTGTCAGAACAGCGGAACCCAGGACGGGAGGAGGTCATGGCCTGGAAGCACAGACGGACTTCTGCGATCACGGGCGGGGGGGGGTTGGGGTGGGGGGACTTCCGAGCCAGCCCTGGGCCCCGTGGTGTCAGCCCCTTCAGGGCTTCAGTGGGATTGTCCCTGCCCTGCTTGCGCACCTGTGACAGGCTTGGTGCACCTTGGGCCAGTGGGTCTCTCCCTGATGGGAAGGCCTTTCCCGCCTTCAGTCCTCGTTCTCTGGGGCACACTGGGCTCTGCCCCCTTGCCAAGGGCTAGCCCCCCGGCAGGAGGGTCCTGGTCACAAACTTCCCTTCTCCAAGGCAGACCTCTCATGCCCTGCAAATATTTTCTCTAGAAATTACTCCTCTGGAAAGGTGATACTCACACAGGGTCCTGATGGTCCGGGGTGGGTTGGAGCCTAAGGCCCTGGATTTGGTCTAAGATCCTATCCCTCCCTCCCTCCATCGCTGCCTCCCTCTCTTCCTCATTCCCTCCCTTCACTAAAGTTTCTTGAGTGCCCACCCTGTGCTCCACGCTGTGCTTAGAACTGGATGACGGGAGGTCACCGAGGCAGACCAGCCCTGCCCTCCGAGCACTGAGTCTGTTGGGGAGACAGACAGTAGCCAGTCTCATGACTGCAATGAACCGGGCAGCCAGCACTTCCAAGCCCCTCACTGCCAGATGGTTCAGGCATGAACGCCGAGGTCTAGGCCTCACTGTGGGGCTACAGACAACCTGTCCCCTGGGAGTCTCAGTCTGCACAGCTATAAACCGGCGAAGGGGCCAGCCCTGCCGCCTGGAGGTCCTGACAGTGGACTGGGCCCAGTCAGGCGTCTGCTGGGAGGTGAGGGGTGGGTTTGCCACCATGCAAGGCCCAGCTCTGCACACGACCCACTCGTCCAGGAAGCCTTTGGGAAACAGCTCCCCCCGCCTGAGTTCCTGCAGCCTGTCGTCCTCTCCCTCCTGCAGGGCCCGCCACCTTCTCGTCGGCAGGCCAGTGCTGAGCACCCATGTTCTCAGCTTGGAAAGAGCATGATCTCGGGGTCAAGCGGACGCAGCTGTGTGCACTTGGGCACAAGGTCAGCCTCTCTGAGCCTCAGCTTCCTCCCATGCAAATGTGGACAAGTAAGGTTGATATTCAGAAGCTGTTGTGAGGACTAAATGAGATAATATATTGAGGCAACTAGCCCGAAGCTCAGCATACGTAGCAGCCGACAGCTGGACTTAAATCCTCCCTCTCATGTCTGTCTTTTTGCAGGCAGACCTTTAGTCAAACCCCAGCTCTGCCACTCACGGGCCGTGTGACTGTGGGTGAGTTACTCAAGCTCTCAGTGCTCAGTTTCCTCACCTGTAAAATGGGAACAATAATAGTACCTGCCTAATATACACACTGCTTAAAGCTGTGCCTGGCACAGAGGAGGCTCTATGTAAGTTTGGGCTATTATTATTCTTATCATTATTTGCAGAGCTGAGCTACTGAGTAAGCGACATAAGGCTGAGTAGACAAAGCAATATTGGTGTGAGCTCTGGCATGAACTCTGGCTTAGGTTTGTTAGAGCTGAGGCCGATGCCTGGAAACTACGCATTTGGGCTGCAGGGCCGGGCCGGGACTGTTAACCAGGGCCCAAGGGATGAGCAGCAAAATAGAGGGGGAAGGAGGAAGAATAGCTGATTGTTTCCCGGAGCCCAGAGGCCACAAGCTGCCCTGAGAACAGAGCGTGCTCAGCTTCTGAGGGCCGCCCACCCGTCTGCCGGCCGGAGGGTGGGCTGGGCAGCCACCGGAGGGTCCAGGGTGATCACCGCCAGAGCCTCGAGTGAGGATGGAGGCTGGGCTGCAACAGTGTGACTGTGCCAGGCACCCCGTAGGGGCTCTTCTCACATTAGCATCTCATTTTAGCCTCATGCGGGGCGGCCTGCTGGCTGTTTTTCTCAAATGAAGAAACGAAGCTCATAGAGCAGAAACCCGAGGCTATGAAAGAGGGGCTGTGGGATTCGAACCTGGTCTCTCTGCCTGACGTCAAAGTTTCAGTTCTGTCAGCCAGTTCCTGCCTCTGTTACCAGTAGCTGAGTGAGCAGGGCAGGTTACTCAGCTTCTCTGACCCTCGGCTAGTCAACGAGCAGAAGCAACAGGCTATTGAGAGGCTCACAATATATATTAACATGTGACATTGGTGGGGGCCTTCCAGTGATCAGTGCCCATTCACAGATGCTATCTCAGTTAATTCTTGGAGAGAATGATTACCCCTTTTTACAGACAAACACATTGACCCCATGAGCAAAATCCACCCGGTGTAAGCAAGCAAGAAAGAGAAATGCAGAGGGAATTTATAGGTAAGCTTAAAAGACATGTCAACTATTCAGTGCAGAACTTGATTTGAGTCCTGGTTCACACAAATTCTAAAAAAAAAATGCTAATTATGAGACAAGTGGAAATTTGAATGTTGAGTGAATACTTCTAATAAAAGAAGCATTGTCAATGTTTCTTAGCTGTCATAATGGTCCCGCAGTTACGGTTTTTAAAAAAGGTCCTGATTGCCCAGCCGGCATGGCTCAGTGGTTGTGAGTTGACCTATGAACTAGGAGGTCACAGTTGGATTCCTGATCAGGGCATATGCCCAGGGCTGTGGGCTCGATCCCCAGTAGGGGTCGTGCAGGAGGCAGCTGATCAACGATTCTCTCTCATCATTGATGTTTCTATCTCTCCCTCTCCCTTCCTCTCTGAAATCAATAAAAAAAATATATTTTGAAAGTCCTTATCTTTATAGCAACTGAAATCTGGGATCGGCTCACAGAGGATGCGGGAGGGGGGCAGGAAATAAGGCAGGGCTGGAGGTCATATTTGCAGAAGCTGAGTAATGGGCACATAAGGGATCATTATATTATTCTATCCACTCGAAGTTAACTTTTAGAGTCTCCATATTAAAATGTTAAAAGGGGGGGGGGATTAATTCCCAGAGGATCACGGGGAAGCGCCAGGGGTGGCCCCTCCAGTCGATGCAGAGCTGGGGTTCCTGAGTCCCGGCCCAGGTCCTGCCCCTCACACCGCCCCTCCCGTGGCCGCCTGCAGTGTCAGCTCTCCGCTGGCTTTATGTCGTCCACGTCCAGACGGCCGGCACCTCCATGGGGCCTGCTCCTCTCCTTTACAGACACCGATGGAGAAGGCTCTGATGAAAGGGTGCGTGTGCGAGTGTGAGAGCGCCCCCGCCCCCCACAGGTTTGTCTTCTTCAGGAGAGAACAACAGAAATGGCCGTCCCCATGGTCGCGGGCAGCGTGTCAGGGCTCACAGAGCATGTTCCAGGGACTCCGCGGTCTTGTTTACTGTTCACATAGTCCGCGGCTGGTTGGGGATTACTCCTCTCACTTTGAAGGATGTTGGATTTGGTCATTCCCACCCCCACTCCCCGCCCCCACCCCCACCCCCATTTTCAAGCCTCCGGCCAAGTCCAGACCTTTATCCTGTCTTCCCAGAAATACCTAAATAGACGTCCAGCCTCCAGAACTGAGAAAATAACTCTCTTGTTTAGACCAGTAAAGCCAGTCCATAGCATTTGGCTACAAGAGCCCGAGCAGACTAAGAAACGTAGTCTTTACAGAAACCCCGGGAGGTATGGGTACTCTTATTACTCTCATGTCTATAGATGGGGAAACCGAGGCAGAGAGCTTCTAAGGAGATTGCAGCTTTGGGTAAGAAGACAGTCAACCTTGATCCCCCCTCCCCGCTTCGCCGGGTTAACTATGGATTCTCAAAGCCCTACTCCAACATCACGCCCTCTGGGGCTCCCAGGCAGTGCAGTGGTCGGGGCTGGTAAGGGCAGGAAGAGAGGCTGGAGGCAAATACTTAGATGTGAGAAAGGGAAGATGGAGAGAAGAGGGAGCCGGATGGAGGAGGTCTGGTGAAGAAGGTGGGAGTCAGAGAATCTGAGGGGGTAGGGCGGGCAGAGGTTTGAGAGAGAGTCCCTGGCTGGCTGGTGGGAAGGGTGTGAACGGAAAAGTTCCTGGTCCTTTCCACCACAGGTGCCTCTGTTTCCTGGCTTGTCCTTCAAGGTCAAGTTCAGTCTCCAGCTCTTGGAAGGTTAGCTGTGCACATACAAGTCAAGAAATAGGCGGGGGCCAAACGGCTCTGGTTTGAATCCTGGCTCCTCTACTTATCGGCTAAGTAATCTCAAGCAAGTTACTTAGCTTCTCAGTGTCCTTATGGGGAGAAGATGGGGGTAACCATAGTACCCATCCCATCGAATGGTCCCCGGGGTATAATCAAGTTAATACATGGCACACACATAAAAAATGCTCAGTAAACATTAACTAATGGTCGTCTTGAATTATTCCACTGCAGGGTGTGCTCTCTTCTCTGAGTCCAATGAGCTTAAGCATAAAACACTCAATTCAGCCCTCCCCCCTCCTCTCCCCCCCCCCCCCCCCCCCCCCCCCCGTGATGACGATCATGCGGACCCTTTATTGGGCACTTACTATTGGGCAGGCTCTCTGCCTGGCCCTTTATATACAGTGTTCCACTGAGGTGTCATAGCAACCCTATGGAATAGATCCTATTGATACGCCCACTTTACAGATGAGAAAACATCTGTCTGCAATGACACAGCTAGCACCTGGGAGAGTGACGGTTCGAACCCAGGCAACCTGACCTGGAGCCCACGTGACTCATTCTGGTTTCTTAATCATTCACCCAATATTCACAGAGCCAACTGTGTGCCAGCCATTGTGCTCGGTGCCAAGGACACGGGGTTAAAAGACGCACAGTCCTGCGTCAGGGACAGGCGGGCCGGGGCAGGAACATATCCTGGAATCCGATTCCTGAGAATCCCGGACGCGGAAGGAGCAGGGCGGAGCCTCACGCCTGCCTTAGATCCACGAGAGGCTGTTTTTAGTTGTAGTAGCTCGTCATAGTCCAGCAATTATCGGGCATATGGTCCACATAATCACGATCTCTCTTCCCAGAGACAAGGCAGACAGGTTTCCAGAGCGAAAAACTGACACAAAACGCACAGCTTTGCCATTATTTTTAGGTTTCCAAGGAAATCTGAAGCGCACTCTGAGTAACTGGCACTGTGGGTGATCACCACGGTTCCTGGAAAGCCGGAGTCTGGTCCCCGCCGCTCCCCTCCTCCCTGGCCCATCACGCCCAGCGACTCCTGTTGGAACCAGGGACGCCGTGAGCCAGAATTCAGCGGTGCCAGGGACACAGGTGTGCAGGAAGCCCGAGGGAGTACGGAGAAGGCCATGAACTTCGGCGTTTCTGGGAAGAGGAAGTGTTTGACTTGAGTTTTGAAAGCGATGTGGGAGTTCTTTGTAAAAAGAAGAGGAGATGCCCTAGCGGTTTGGCTCATCGGATAGAGCGTCAGCCTGCGGACTGAAGGGTCCCAGGTTCGATTTCGGTCAAGGGCATGTACCTGGGTTTCGGGCACATCCCCAGTAGGGGGTGTGCAAGAGGCAGCTGATCAATGTTTCTATCTCATCGATGATTCTAACTCTCTATCCCTCTCCCTTCCTCTCTGTAAAAAATCAATAAAATATATATTTAAAAAAATAAAAAATAAAAGTAAAAAGAGGAGGAGAACTAGTCTTAAGCGAGGGGCAAAGAGTGGGAGAGCACCCCAGGATGTCTGCGGGGTCAGAAGTCAAGTGAGGCTGGAGTGTTGGGGCATGCGCCTGGGTCAGGGCAGGTTTTGAATGTCAGGCTAAAGGGTTTGGAGTTTACCTTGAAGCAACGAGGGGCTTGGAGCTTTTCAGAGCGATCTGATCAGACGTGTGGTCTGTAAACATGGCTCCGGCAGCCTACAGGGAGGAGGGTGAGAAATGGGTGGCAGGGCAGCGGTTTCCCAAGCAGACTCTAAGTGCCGTGGGGGCAATGACAGTCAGTGTCTTTCCCTCTGGCATTTCCACAGCTCCTGGCAGGGGTGGGCCTGCAGCTGGTGTTCCACCAAAGCCTGCTGCGTGCACTTTCCGCAGGCCCCAGACATGCGTGCCTGTGCCTGTGGCTTTTAGGAGCACCTGAGCTTGCCTCGCTGTCCATGGTACTAGGGAACACTAAGGCTGCAAACCTGTGGGCTTCCTGGTGGCAGCTTGGCGTGTGTGTGTGTGTGTGTGTGTGTGTGTGTGTGTGTGTAATGGGTGGGGAAGGGATCAGGGCAGGGTCCCAGCTGTCTAGCCTCAGAAGGGCTGCCCAGGTGCCATGATGTTTGCAAGGCAGGTGCCCCTTCACCTGGTCAGGCCTTAGTACTTGGATCCGAAGCAGGAAAGGAAGCCAGTGGGAAGGGTGAAACCACAGCTGGGCATGGCTTTGAATGCCATGCTTCAGGGTCAGATCTATAGGAAGGAGTGGCAAGGTCCCATCTGTGTTCCAGAAAGACCGGTGGTGGCAGGGAGGATAGACTGGAGAGGAGATGTGGACTCTGAGCCACACATTCGTACCCAATGGCATGCAGCGGGCTTTGGAGAAAGAGGAAATCAGTGAGGGTTAGAGTAACCGGGCAGGTCTTCCTGGAGATGGTGGCCCTTGACTCCCCGGGGGGTGGGGTATGCCAAGTAGGGGAACAGCACAACAAAGGAAGAGAGAAGTTAGAGCAAGCATGTCAAACTCTCGGGCCACGGGCCGCATGCCTCATTTATTTGGCCCGTGTTAGCCTTTGAGTTTGACAAGCTTGCGTTAGAGTGAGGGGTGGCTAAGGACTAGTGAGAAGCCTGCCTTTCTGCTCTCTCCTCCCCCCTCCTTGCTGGGCCCTCTGAGCAGGAGGGAGCCTGCGCTGAGACCGAGTGCAGCTGCCTTTCTGGTGCCTCTGGCTGAGGGAGGGGTGGGCTGGGTGCAGCCTGGAAAGGTCCTTCCATTGTGTGTGAGGCCAGGCTGGGGCCGCGGAGGCGCATCCATGGAGCCCTTTGTTTGCGAGTCACCCACCCAGCGCTCAGGCGGCTTCCAGCGCCCCTGTGGGCCTTGGGCTCGAGGCTGTGCCATAGACAGGTTGTTCCGCCTCCGCTGGTCCTGATGTCATAGCTGAGGGAGGGGCATGGCGGGGCAGGGGTGGACACCGGCGGCCTTCGAGGCTGGCTGAAGGCTGACAAATTGCCTTGAGGCTCAACAAATCACCAACTCGTAAAAACCTTTAATCATCGGATCCACAGACTGATGGATGGAACCTTCTAGCACCCGTGAATCCCGGAATAATGGAATCTTTTTAGGATCATGAAGTCTATCATAATAGACCCCGTGGAAGCCACAGACTCCTGTAGGATAGCAGAATCTGAAGTCACTGACTTTTTAAGTGCCTTCCTTCTAAGGTGTGGTGAAGAGAAAATGAAATACTACATGGCAGGCACAGAGACCAGTCCCGGCTTGTAAACGCTCGCTAAGTGTCCGTTGTTGTTTCTGTTTTGAGGAAAAGGCCCAGAGAGGTGAAGTGATTTGCCCAGGGACACACAGTGAAGGAATCAATGGCATAGAATGGCAATGGCCTGGAGGGAACCCAGGTGGGCTGAGCCTTCTGCTGCCGGCTCCCCCTGTAGCTGAGCCAGCTGGTTCTGGGTCTGAAATAAGGTCTCTGAGCAAGAGGCTCACTGATGGGGGTGAGTGTGGGAGCAGGGAAGAAGGGGACTCCAGGCTTTGGGCTAGTCCTGGCTCTCCGAGCCAATCCCTGTGTCATACGGGGAAGTCATCCTGGGCTAGTGTTCCCTGCCCTGCTTCCACTCCAGGGGCGAGTATGGCAGGCTCTGAAGTCAGCCCTCAGCGCTCAGGTCCTGGCTGTGTGTTCCTAGGCCAATGGCATCCCCCTCTGAGCCATTTCCTCCTCCGTGCACGGGGAGGACAAGGTCCCAGGAGCACCAGGGGAACGGAAGGAGCTAATGCTCTCCGAGGTGGCATGGTGCGCAGACCCCCTGCTTTCAGGCCCCGGCTCATGGGTCAGGGACTGGGGGCAAGTCCTGTACCTGCACGCACCTCCTTTTCCTCAGCCGCAAAACAGGACACAACAGCAACTCTCACTTAGAGTAATCGGGTTAATACAAGTGGAGCACTTAGACCAGGGCCTGGCCCCTGGGGGCGCGGGCGGGGCTCAGTAAGTGCCCAGCTCTCACTGCTATCCTGTGAGGCTCCATCACGGGCGGGCGAGCAGTTGTTATCAGTGGTCAGTGCGGAGCTCGGGAAGTGCTACACGACTGCGTGTGTGAGAGTGTGGGTGAATGCGAGTGTGCGCGCACGTACGTGCCTGAGTGCGTGCGATGGAGCTTGTTAAGAGCAGAGCCTGCGCCGCCATTGAGCCGGTGCCCAGAATAGCTGCCGCTCCTGGCGGCCTCCCTGGGGACTGGAGTGTAATGAGTGTTTACGGAGCCCCCTGCCAGGCCGCGATGAGAGGCGCTGAGGAGCCAGCTTCCAGCCAGGCAGGGCTGGGAGCCCAGCGTTATTATATTAACAAGCATCAGGGTGATGATTACCATTAATGAGATTATTCACCAGGCAGCCTGCCCCTCCCCAGGCCTCAGGCTTAGGATGGGCAAGGCAGGCAGCCTCTGTCCTTCTTGGTCTCTGTCTTGGGGGAAGGGGAGAGGATGCCTTGGGGCCAGGCATGGAGCAGAGCCCTCGACATCCTTGTCTCACTGCATCTTTCCAAGGCTGCAGGTTAGGTATTGGCAACCCCCTTTACAGATGGGAAAACTGAGGCTCAGTGAGGGTGGCCTTGGGATCTCCTTATGCCTGCCTGAGCCCAGTGCACACATATTCTCATTGCTTCTTCTTGTTATCTGCAAACATTCACAGTGGAGCGAGCCCTGAACTGGCACTGTCCGTGGACTAACACTTTCACCATCACAGCAACCCCATCCACAGCGGGGAAGCAGGCCCGGAGCAGCTGAGTAACTTTCCATCCGTGTTACAGTGTCTTCTGCCTCCAGTGGCCCCCTGTCCTCCCAGCAGACAAGATGAGGTATAGTTCCAGACACTGCTATTCTCCCATAGCAGTCTGAGCTGAGGGCTCTGTGACTGGGGGCCTGCAGGTAGCTTCCTTCTTGTCCCTTGTCCCCCACTGGCCCTCAGTCAGGCCTACCTCTGGGCACAGACTCTTAGTGCCACCTGCCATGCAAAGCTGAGGCTGCCACCTACCCACTTACGCTGCAAACATTCTTCTGACCCTCGTTGGCTCCAAACATCAACCCCTTTGGATACACTCTGAGAGTCAGGTTCACTCATTTTAACTTCACTGGCCGGCCAGTGTGCGTCCAGCACTGGGCCGGCTAGCGTGCGTCCAGCACTGAGCCGGCTAGCGTGCGTCCATCACTGTGCCGGCTAGCGTGTGTCCAGGACTGGGCTGGCTAGCGTGTGTCCAGGACTGGGCTGGCTAGCGTGCGTCCATCACTGTGCCGGCTAGCGTGCGTCCATCACTGTGCCGGCTAGTGTGTGTCCCGCACTGGGCCGGCTAGCGTGTGTCCAGGACTATGCCGGCTAGCATGTGTCCAGCAATGTGCCAGCCTTGCGGGCACATGATGAGAGAGACAGACCCTCCTCGTGGAGTTTTCAGTCTCTGGACAAATCAGTGCAGGGCACATTCGTTACTGACAGCGGGACTGAACACCCAAGGGCAGGGCAAAGGCCTGGAGTGTGGAATGAACCTGACACGGGGGAGGGCGGCCCTGGACTTGGGGCTACAGTGCTGCTGGAGCAGAGGGTGCATCAGGAGAGACCTCTCTCAGGAAGTGACTTTAAGATGAGACACAAAGGCTGAGCAGGAGCTGGGCAGTCACAGGAGCGAGAGCATTTCTAGCAGAGAGAGTGGCCTCTGTGGGGCGAGATCCCCACGGAGGCCTTGCTGCCTGCTCAGCCAGCACCCAACACACAGGTGCCTCCCGGTGCAGTCATTATCCATTCAATACTCATTTATCAGTTAAAAACTTCTAATTTAGGCAGTTCACTTTCTCATTCATTTCTGTATTCTATACTAGAGGCCCGGTGCACGGAATTTGTGCACTCAGTGTGGGGGCAGGGGTGGGGTCTCTCAGCCCAGCCTGAGCCCTCTTATAGTCCAGGAGCCCTCAGGGGATATCCGACTGCCACAGAGGCGGGAGAGGCTCCCACCACCGCTGCTGCACTCTCCATCTGTGCCCCCGACTCAGGGATTCTGGCTGAGAAGTGCTCCCCCTGTGGGAGCACACTGACCACCAGGGGGCAGCTCCTACATTGAGCATCTGCCCCCTGGTGATCAGTGCTTGTCGTAGCAACCAGTCATTCCTCCGTTTGGTCAATTTGCATATTAGCCTTTTATTATATAGGATCCCCCAATGCCCATGCCATTTCAGGCTTGGTGTTGGGCAGGGGGACACTGAATTGAATCAGTTGTGGTCTCTTCCCTGAGTTACTCCCAATCTAGTGTGGGTGATGGACCCTTACCTACAATACCATGTGATCAGTGGGCACAGACCCTTACTCCAGGCTGGGGCAGTGGTGGTCAGGAAGGCTTCCTAGAATCAAAGGTAGAAAGGAGGGTGGGCAAAGGAGCTCAGCATGTGCATAGGTATGAAGACCCAGAACCAGGCTGGCTGTGAAGGGCCCTGAATGCCAAGGTGTTGCAGAGGCTGTGGCTGTCCCCTAATATCCCTTCTCCCTTCAACACTAATGAGACATGGCTGCTTGGAAGAAAGACTACATTTCCCAGCCTCCCTTGAACCTGGGTGGCCATGTGACTAATGTGGCCAATAGGATGGGAGTAGAAGTATTGTAGGCAGTTTCAGGGTTGTTTCCTGTGGTGGTGAGCCCTCTCCTCTACCTTTCACTCTTCCCATTTCCTAGAAGGTGAACAGGGTCCCCTCTTGGGACATGTGAACGAGGGCAACAGCCCGCCAATTACAGAGCAACAGGACGGAAGGAACCTGCCACTGGATGTTTTATGTGTGAGTTATTCTATGAGGGACAAGTACACTTCTGTCTTACTTTAGTCAGTGCTATTTGAGGTCCGCTTTAGGAGCTAAACCTTTATGTAGCTAATAGCAAGGCTAAGGGCTAGTATCCCCGAGGGCACAGGGAGCTGTTGGAGTCCTGGGGGTGGGGGTGGGGAGTGACATTGTCAGATTTGCATTTTGGGGAGATCTGCCTGGCAGCAGACTGCAAGATGGGTTGGAGGGGAGAGAGACAGGAGGCGGGAAGACCAGAGAGGCGGCTGGTGTCTTAGACGGGGGCAGAGACCTCCAGGCCCGACCCCAGCAGGCCTGCTCTGTGTGTTCCTGCTGACAGAGGGAGGGCCAGGTTCCTCACTCAGGCCCGGAAAGCAGGCCCGTGGCACCCGGCCTTCAGCTGCCACAGGAGCACCAGGAGCCCCCTGGGGAGGGTTGGTAGTGCAGGGCTGAGGGTGGGAGGGAGAGGCTTGAGGAGGAGTGAGAGGTGGTGGGGAAGGGCCTATGGTGGGCGGGGCCTGGGTGGGAGATGGAGATGGGGCAAGGACAGCTGGGAGGAAGAATGAGGGGGACTGTGCTGGTCTGGCCTCCTCCAGCGGCAGGTAGCAGAGACCCAACCAGAACCGGTGAAAAGGGGACGTTACTGGCTCTCACTCTGGGGAGAGCACCGTGGACTGGAGACTCGAACAAAGTTGTTGGGCTGCCCTTCTCTCCACTCCGCCTCCCTGTTAGCTCATTCTCTTCCACTCCAGACAGCCTTTCCCCACGCTCAGGGCAGGAGGTCGGCCTGGCCAAAGGCAGCTTGGGGTCCCATCCTTTTAGCTCCACTGAGAACCCATTTCTTCCAGCAGCCACATGTATGCCCCAGGGAAGGAGAGCTGGCTGGGGTCGCCTGCCCACCCACGGCCGATCGCTGTGGTCAGGGGGATGGATGCTCTGATGGCTAGGCCTGGGCCCCTTGTCCAGCCCGGGGCCAAGGATTGGGGTCCTGGGATTGTGCCTCCCACAGGGAGGAAGGGAAAAGAGGTTCCCCTAAGGAAGGAAGCATTTTTCTGTTACCTGGAGACCAGGGGCAGGGTCTCAGGGTGGACAGCAGCAATCAATAGAGTCTGCGGCCATGGAGGGGGAGAGTGGGCATATGGGGGATGGGAGACAGTGACTGGGCATGGGGGTGGGAGGCCTAATGTGGGGAGAGACTGAGATATAACCTCTCTATGCCTCTCCTCCAGCAGTGAGCACACTCCAAATGCACCCCTCAGCCCCCCTTTTCTGTCTCTGGGCTCCTACTGTCTTATTTAATTGTTAGGAAAAGATGCATCAAACCAATACCTATGAGAGCTGATGGGCTGAGAAATGCCAAGCTCCTCTTCCTAAAACACTTTGCCACTTCCTCTCAGAAGCCCTCCTTGATTTCTCCCCAGTCTGGCAGAGCTGGTGGCTTCCTCCTCTGGTCCCTGTGTTCCTTTATTGGCTTCTATCTGGGCACAGCTCACCCTGTGCCCCAGCGAGGGACCCACATACCAGTGTCCCTTTAGGCTGTGAGCCTATTGAAGGCCGTCACTATCCTCTCTTAGTTAGCACCCGTCCCCCAAGTCTTGGTCCTGCCAATTCTTGGGTGTCTGCCTGTGTCTCTGTATATGTTTCCGTGTGAAGGTATGTTTATGTGTGTGTCTGTGGTTATGGAGGCTGTGTCTATGCATATATGTTCACCTGTGGGCGTATAAGACTGTGGATGTGTGTCTGTGTGGAGATTTTATAGGGGATTTTTTGTGTCTGCCTCAGTGAAACTGTGCATATAGGATGGTCTGGGGGCCACTCCCTCTGGGGCTTGGTAACACACAAATACACACACAAGTACACACACAGAAGTATAGATACATGTAAATGTAGACACCCAGTTGAACAAATACATAGACACAAACATACAGAAACAGACACACTAGTTACACACACACACACATACACACGCCTGTCTGGAGACCTTCTGTGGCCCTGCCTAGGGCTGGCCCTGCCTGGGGCAGCCCGGCTGCCCTCGGCTGCCCTCAGCTGCCCTCGGAAGGAAGGCTGGGAGCCCTGTCTGGGGCGGGCTGGCTGGAACGGATTCCCGGGGCTTCCCCTCCGCAGACCGGAGTGTTTTCTGTGCCCATGCAGTGGCAGGAAGCCAGCCCCACCCTGTGCCTTCCATTCCCGCCCATGTGGCCACACCTCTGACAGCAGGACAGCGGGCCCACCCTGCAGGGTCATAGCTCCGGAAAACACAGAGGCAGTGGGGCCTTGGAAGAGGAATCCTTACCCTTTCCTTTCAGGCCACACATCTCCAGCACCACAGCCTCTTGTTACAGCATCTGAGAACCACCGTAACGGCATCTACCTTATTCTATCTGAAGGTGCAGGGTCCTAAGTCAGGCTGCAGGGCACACCCACGGGGTGGAGGGAGGCCCACTGTTCAGTAGCTGGGCCCTGATTTACCACTAAAGGTGTATTCCCTGCTGCATTCCCAGTTCTTGGCACAGTGCCTGGCACATAGTAGGTGCTCAGTAAATGTCTGTGGAATGAATCAGGAAGGAGGCTCTTATTAGCTCCATCTTACAGACGTGGACACTGAGGTTCAGAGAGCAATTTTCCCAAGACTGCACAGCAACCAAGAGGCAGAGACAGGATTTGAACCCAGGAGCCATCAGCTTATCAAACCCCAGCTGGTCCCGCTGTTCATCCAGGGTTACTCCAGCTGAAGGGAGTAAATCCTGAGCTCTTGGCCTGGGCCCTGGAGGTTCTCCAAGCACATTTTCACTGCTTGTTCTAAGTCTCAGTTTCCACATCTGGACAATAATGGGTTTGATAAGATATCAGGCATAAAAGTACAAAATTAGTTCATAAGAAATGCAAATTTAAAAAACCTCACTGACCTGCATTTGTATGTTGAGCCCACAGTTCCCTGAGCGTAGCAAAAATGTGCTCTCAGTTATTTGGGGACCTCTTCCCTGGGACTTGTGTCCAGGCTGGGGAGAGAGGGCGGAGGGTTTTGTAGTGGCAGGAGCTGGGCTGGCGCTATGCCCTCTGGTTTGCTGTTACTCCCCTCCAGCCCCCATTGAGATGCCCTCCTCCCTGCCTGGCCTTTGCCCCCCCCCCCCCCCCCCCCCCAGCCCTCAGATGTCACAGCTACGCTACCCTTTGTCCCCATCTCGAGCCTTGCAGCTCTGGCTCTCCTCAGCCCCTCCTGGTGCATAGGGGTTGTTCTGGCCTTCAAGCCCAGCCCCAGCACTTCCTTAGCAAGCCTCAGTTTTCTTATCTAGAAAATGGGGAGAGGCTCGTTTGTCAAGTAAAAAAACCGATCCACACAGAATCCTTAGAAGAGCACCTGGCCCATTGTAACTGCTCAGTAAATGCCGTTTTAGCTGTTACTGTTCCATGCTCTGTTCCTGGGGGCGTGGCTCAGGGCAGGAGTGGGGGCAGGGTCCCTGGTCTCAGGTCACCTCCACGCCTGCCCCCTCCTTCTGACAAATGAAGACAGACAGGCTGGGGACTGTCCTGTGTGTGTGTGTGTGTGTGTGTGCCTGATGCCTGAGTTTGGCCTTCAGGGTGCCTCTCCCCCCGAAGCCACACCCTGACCTGCTCCCTTACCTCCTGCTGTTCTTTGCTCAGTGGCCCTCCTGTGGCTCCAGGTGCTCCCTCCTTCCAGCAAAGAACAGCAGGAGGTAAGGGAGCAGGTCAGGGTGGGGCTTGGGGGTGGGGAGGCACCCTGAAGGCACCTGGACTGCCCTCCCCTCCAGCTGCACTTAAAGTGACGCCTCTTCAAGATCCAGCTCCATGGCTGGCCGTGGCCGCGGTGGTGTGTGCAGCCAGGGCCAGGCTGCTCAGCAGTGGGAGGGGCAGGGGTCCAGGCAGGCCCCTCCCTCCAGGAAGATGCTCCAGGAAAGTGGGGATAGAGGAGGACCAGGTGGGCAGGGGGCTGGTTGGCAGGTGGCTGGTGGGCCCTGGGCACAGGGTCTGCTATCTGGGAAGCAGGACAGCCGTATAGTCAGTGAGTTAGAGTCCAGCTTTCTTTTTAGCTGGTGACCTCAGGCAAGTGACTTAACCCACATGACCCTGGCAGTGACCTCAGCTCCCTGTGCCACACTTGCTCATCTGGAAGATGGGCATGAGACTCGGGCTGGGGCGGCAGAGCTGGAGACAAAGGGCCATTGTTGCTGGTGCTGGGAGCTGCCTGACGCAGGGAAGGCTGCCCGGCGACGATGTAGGACAAGTGACCCTGGATTCCCTCTGGGAAACAGGAAGCGCCTGCTGCCCAGGTCGCCGCCCTGGCCACAGGAAACAGCTGACCCCCCTCTCCCTGTCCCAGCCCTGTCCTGTCAACAGCCCAGCCTAGGTTTTCATATTTTGTGCTGCATGTGTGCTTTGGGGGACCTGCAAACCCATTGAACATACTATGTATATGAATGCATGTGTATATGAACATAGCATGTATATGAATGCATGTGTATGTGAACATACTATGTATATAAATGCATGTGTATGTGAACATAGCATGTATATGAATGCATGTGTATGCGAACATACTATGTATATGAATGCATGTGTATATGAACATAGCATGTATATGAATGCATGTGTATATGAACATAGCATGCATACGAATGCATGTGTATATGAACATACCATGTATATGAATGCATGTGTATATGAACATACCATGTATATGAATGCATGCGTATATGAACATAGTATGTATTTGAATGTATGTGTATATGAACATAGTGTGTATTTGAATGTATGTGTATATGAACATAGTGTGTATATGAATGCATGTGTATATGAACATAGTATGTATATGAATGCATGTGTATATGAACATAGCATGTATTTGAATGTATGTGTATATGAACATAGTATGTATATGAATGCATGTGTATATGAACATAGCATGTATTTGAATGTATGTGTATATGAACATAGTATGTATATGAATGCATGTGTATATGAACATAGCATGTATTTGAATGTATATGTATATGAACATAGTGTGTATATGAATGTATATGTATATATGTGAGGGACCCATTTCCTTGCTTAAAAAAAAGCAGCTCTGTTTTTCCACTGCAAAAAAAAAATGTCTAAAAGCCACCATCTCATCAAACTCATTTATTTAAAGGTGGGAAAACGGAGGCTCAGGTAGACGATGGTTGACGCAAGCTGAGGACAGCAGGAGTGGGAATAAAGGGACCCTCTAGCCCCTTGCGTGGAGGAAGGGGCAGGCAGTCAGGAGTCGTCCCTCTCAGGTAGCAGGCCGCCCGGAACCGACATGGAGAGAGCGCAGCCGAGCCTCCTGCCCTGGATGGAAGGAGGCACCCTGACCCAGAAGGAAAGCGGCCGGCGATGTAACCCGTGGGAGCAGCGTGACTCAGAGAAGTCCCATCTGTACGTTCTAGACCCCGGGCTGGGGGTGGGATGTGTAAGACAGACACGGCCCCTGCTTCAAAGAGCGGCTGAAAAGTGCGCAGACACAGGATGCCGAGATGCGAGTGTCCAGCAGCACCTCCCGAGAGAGAGTGGGCTGGTGGGAGGGCCTTTGAGCGCTGGGACACACCAGGAGGGCTTCCTGCTCCTGCCCCGCCAGGGCCCTGCTGTGTGGCCTAAGGCAGTCTGTGCCGTCTCTGGTCCCTGGTCCCTGGAGTGGGTGGGAGCGCTCCCCAGGGCGCTTTGCTCTCTGGCATCCAGGGAGGCGGGCGCCGCAGGAAGGACACCATGTTTTAATGCACCTGTGTTTCTTTGCTGCTTTTATGTGTCTCTCTTCCTTTTCAGCCAGAGGCACCCAGGGCCTTTGAGAGGAATAGGATCAGGATCAGGAACACAAAGGGAGGAATTGACGTTCAGCTTTTGACTGAAGAGGAACCTGCCGTCCTTGGACAGACAATCGTCTTGAAAGCCAGGCTTTGTTAGAGGTGGGGCGGCTCTCTGAGTACCAACGTCCTCTTTGCACATCAAGAGCCCAGCCCGCTGCCTCCGAGATCACAGGGGGTGCGGAGAGGACGGAGGGGATGGAGAGAGGGACAGCCCGCCAGGCAAGGAGGAGAAGCGGGGTCTGCCCTCACAGGGGTCCTGGTGAGGAGGGGCGGGGTGAGGACATGGCCTGGGCCCCCAGGAGTGGGAATGAGACTAGACCACAGAGACCAGGACATCCGTGCTCTGGTCCACTTTGCCACTTACCAACGTGGGGAAGGGGGTGAGATCGTGTGGGTGGGAACCTGACATTGGTGGGAGGGGGTGTCTGGTTAGGTGAGGTTGACCCGGCATTGCTGGGTCCCCATGACCTGTGTGGGTGACCAGGAGATCCAGAATTCCAACCCCCAAGGATCAACAGACCAGCAGAGAAGGGCACCGTGTGGCCAGGGACAGGGGGGAATCCCTGGACCAGGTGAGTCCCACCTGGTGAGTCACGTAGATGGGAGACACCCCCCCCTTCCAGGAAGCTCGGCCAGCTTCTCCACACCTACCTACCCCGCTGCGGTATTCAGAGGAGAAGTGGGAAGGGGAAGCCTGAAGCACTGAGCATTCACTCCAAAGCAACTGAATTGCCTCCCGAGAGACCACATGAAACTGGAGGGGGAAGTCATATTTAATGACAATGAACTTGCCGGTTAACAGCCCCTCTCCCCACCTCCACCCTCAGTGGGAGGGTGATGGAGCGTTTGTGAGAAGTCAGAAAGCGGCCTTCACTCTTCCTTTGTGCACCTGAGTCTCGTGTGCAGTTTTGAGCTGTGGATATCAGGAGAAGGGCCCGTCCGTCTTTACGTGTGTTCGTCCCTCTCCCTGGTCAGGTTTTGTCTTGTCAGTTATGTGCACAGAGGCCGGCCGTGGGGGCAGGCGGCACACAGCTGGTAACTCCCCAGGCCTTTACGAAGCGTCACACACGTTGTCTTGTTTGATGGTGTCAAGGATGAACTCCCTCTTTGTGGCACCTGAAGCTCCGAGAGGTTAAGCAATTTGCCCAAGGTCACACAGCGAACTGACCACAGAGCTGGGAACTGAACTTGGGTCTTCAGGTCCCTGAAGCCATGCACCTCTCACTGGCACAGGCTCTGTGGACAGCGCCACAGCCACGTGATTGATAACGGTGGTTACAGGCCATGATCTGCTCGGGGACTTCCCAGCATATGTCAGGGGACATCCGTGGTGATCAGTCAGGGGCTGCGTGGGAACTGCCAGCCGGCTCCCGGGCGTGTCACGGCCGTGGCTTCCAGCCATCACTCTTCCTGCGGTGCATTAGGGCGCCCGGATGAAAAGCCTCCAACACACCTGGCAAAATGACGCGCAGGAAAGACTCATGCATCTTGCTCCAATTAAGACGTTGGGAGAGACGAGAATCTAATTGTCCCACAATTGCCTTTATTTATCAAACTCGGAATGAAGTGTGATTGTGAAGTGTCTCAGGAGAGCTTGGTGGAGTTGAGATGGTCTAGGCTCTGACCGGCATCCCAGCCACTACAGGACACAGGCCAACCTGTGCAGGCATCTGGGGAGAGCCTCCCGGTCCCGCGGGTGAGCAGGGTGAGGTCTGGCTCCTGCCTTGTCTCTGGCTTGCAGGGAGCTTTAAGTTTATCTCTTCCCTGTCCTGGGTCTTCACTTCTTCCTGTGGAAAATGGAGAAGGAAGGAAACAGGAGACTCATCAGCAGACTCCTCCTCTATGACTGATGCTGTGTCCAGACTTTTCACATATGTTGTGAGATCCCTTTCTATCTCACAAAAGGTCACCTCCTCCAGGAAGCCCTCCTTGGAGCCCCCAGGTTGGGTCAGATGACTCTCTTTATACTTCCATAATATGGATTTTGACGGGGTCTTTACTGTCCTAGGGGTTGAATGGTCCATCTCTTTGCTTGCACTCTGACCTCTGCAAAGACCAAGAAAAAAAATTTTTTTTTTGTAATCCTCACCCAAGGATATTTTTCCATTGAGTTTTAGAGAGAGTGGAAGGGGAGGGTAGAGACAGAAAGAGAAGCATTGTTGTGAGAAAGACACATCGATTGGTTGCCTTCTGCATGCACTCTGACCAGAGCCAGGGATCAAGCTTGCAACTGAGGTATGTGCCCTTGACCAGAATCAAACCTGGGACCCTTCAGTCCACAGGCCGATGCTCTATCTACTGAGCCAAACCAGCTAGGGCAAGGCCAAGATAATTTTTGACTCATGTTTGCATTCCTAGCACCTGCAACCCTGGAACAGACCTCCAGTAGATTCTCCAAAAATGTTTGTTGAATCAACGAGTGACAGATAAGAAATTTAGGCTCATGGGGTGTCAGTAAGGACACACAGTTAATCATTCTTAGAGGCAGGAGTCAATGTATTGAGGGGACCCTCAAACCAAGGGTGAGGGACAGGTGAGGAGGGATAGGTAAGCCATGGGGATTGGCCTGTGCAAAGGCTTGGAGGTGAGGGAGAGCTTGGCTCTGCTGGGATGACTTGTCTCTGTCCAGGAGGCACTGGAAGCTGCAAGAGGAGAGGTTGCGGCCCTGGGCTGGCCCCGCCCCAGCGGCTGAGCCAGCTGTTCACTGTCAGCTCTGAACCTGCAAGCTCCTGAGGCTCCTGGGTCACCGACGCATCCTGCCAGATCCAGTGGCACGAGAAGGAAGGAAGCAATCTTGGTTTGCTCGGTTTCCGCTGGCCCTTCCCTCATCCCTGTGCTGGCTCCCAGGACCAATGCCCCGAGACAGCTTTGCACAGCAGGATGGAGCAAGGGGCCACAGGCTGCTCTTCCAGCCCGGGGCTCCTTTGCAGCCACATGTTGGCTGCTGCCTGGCCACCGCCCCGGGATGCCCGGCCATGGCTGAGCTGGCCAGCAGGACACAAGAGGGCTTGGCATTTGTTGAGGATTTACTGGGGGGGGCGGGGGGGAGGGGAGGAAGTACAGACGGTGCTGGGCACTTTCATATGTGCTTTCCTCACTCAGTGCAGCCGGCAGTGGTGCTGTTATCCCCATTTTGTAGATGAGAAGGCTGATGCTCAGGTGGGTTAGGAGGCTGACCCAACGTACAGCTCATGAAAAGCAAGCCCGGGATTTGGACCCAGGACTGTCTGAGTCCACCGTGCCAGGCTGCCTTTCAACTCACTGACCTTCTTAACAGACCAGCCGTCTCTCTGGCAGGGTAAGGCCCGCACAAGAGGGCAGGTGGGCACATGCCCTTCCAGCCAGGTGACAGGCACTGAAGGCAAGTGTTGGTCCTGACAGGTGGGCCCAGCGCACATGAACCAGGGAGCAGGAATGAGGGCCGGAGGAAAGGGTGGGAAAGCTCAGTCTCCTCAGCCAGGTCTGACCTTGGGTGCCCTGGACTGAATGTTCTTCAGAGAGAGAGTAGTACTGCTGATGGTCCTTTATATTTTAATATACATATATATTCATACACTCACTCACCCAACCATCCAGCTCCCTGTCCATCCATCCATCCGTCCATCCACCATCCATCCATCCATCCATCCATCCATCCATCTACTGTCTACCCACTCTGAGTCCGTCCATCCACTCATCCATTCATCCATCTGTCCCCACTCCCATGAACATTTTCCATTCACCTACTGATTCATCAACTGATCCATCCACCCATCCATCCATATACTTACACTCATCAGTTAATTCAGTGGTTCAATGAGAAGCTTCAAGGACCCAGCTCTTTCTATATTCTTGCTCTGTGGTACTGAGAAGGTCAGGCTTTTGTTCTCCATCTTATCTCCTATGGCTGCAGCATCTCCAAACATCTTATCCTCACACATCAGTGTTCAAAGGCCAGAAGAGAGAACACCCCCTCTTTGTGTTCCTTTAATGAGGAGAGCTTTCCTGAAGGATACCCAGTAGACATCCTCTCATGTCTCCTGGGTCAGATTCACATCACAGGGCTATTCCCAAACCACTATCTGGCAAGGGAAAATCACCATGATGGCTTCAAACTAAACAAGATCAGTTTAGTCTCCTCCTAAGCTGCAGAAGACTGGGATATAATTTGGACTCATTTAGCAAGGAAGAAGGACGGGGGAGAGGCAGGTGGCTGATGAGTAGGCAACTGTGTCAGCCACTCCATCCATCTTTCCCATTCACTCACCATCCACACAGCCATTCATCCATCTATATAGTCCTCATTTATCCATCCATGCGTTCATTCATCTATCAAACATTTATTGATGCCCACTGTGAGCCAGTCCCTCTGCTTCCTGTCTGGTGGGAGCTCACAAGAAAAAGATCTCATTAGGGAGAAATATGGAGTTTCCCATAATACCTCTGATAACTGCTTTATTTAGTCACAGTAAGAATAATATCTGAAGATCGTGCTGTGCATTGCAGTTTGCAAAGATCTCCCAGGACCACTCCTTCATTCCACACACGTGTCGGTGAGCATCTGCTGCACCCCAGGCCCAGCTTTTTGGTTTTACAAAGCGCTTTTTCCTGTGTTTGTCAGAAAGAGCCTTCCCTCCAAAGGCAGAGACCAAACTGCAGGAATGTAGCATCTCTCGGGCCTTCCTCAGAGCCAAGCGTCAAGAGTCCGCCGGGGCCAGGTTTGCTGGGGGGCGGCTCCTCCTGGGGTAAGGGAGCCAGGCTTTTCTAGAGACAGGGCAGGGCCTTTCTAGAACAACAGACTGTGCGTTCTCCGGAGCTGGCAATGGGTATCGCTCAGGGTGGGGCCTCACAGCCCATAGCCAGGCTGCTTCTGGGCACAGCAGGATAGAACTGTACTGTGTTCAGCACAAAGCAGGCATCTCCTTTTGACCCAAGGACACAGGCTTTTCTCTGCCCAGCAGGGCAGTGCCCTTGGCCAGCCCTCCAGGGACCGTGAGGTTGGAGATGTAAATCTGCCTTTGACTCAGACGCCCCCATTTTGGTCAGAGCCACTCCTCCCCCCACCCTTTACCTCCTGATATACTGACTGGTCTGTGCAACAGCTGAGGACCTCCAGATTCACCTGACAGCCCATCACAACGCATCAGCCCTGTTCCATCTCTGAGGACCCTCTCTGCCCAGACAGAGGGGCGGCCTGTGTGAATCACAACCATTTCCTTTCACAAGTCAGCTGGGAGCTGGGCCTCACCTCCCAAGGGACCACATTCTAGGCCAGTGATGGCGAACCTATGACACGCGTGTCAGAGGTGACACGCGAACTCATTTTTTTGGTTGATTTTTCTTTGTTAAATGGCATTTAAATATATAAAATAAATATCAAAAATATAAGTCTTGGTTTTACTATGGTTGCAAATATCAAAAAATTTCTATATGTGACACGGCACCAGAGTTAAGTTAGGGTTTTTCAAAATGCTGACACGCCGAGCTCAAAAGGTTCGCCATCACTGTTCTAGGCCTTCCAGTTGGGAGCAAATACCTGAATTGTGTATGTGGTAGCGAGGTCATTAGGATAAGATCAGGACATATGAGGATGTTAGGAACGCCAGCTCTTCAGGACATTCTTGCCTTTTATGTCCCCTAAAATCTTGGAATTGAAGTAATTGCTTTAGAGCTGGTTATCATAAATCAAGTGACAAAAGGCTAGGACATGTGTTGCGTGGAGTTCTCCATACCAACGGCCTCCAGACCCCTGAGCTGTGTCTACACCAGATGGTGGGGTGATGGAGCCGGCTCGTACTGACCGTTGTATGAGGCAATTATATGCATCTCCTCCCCAATTCGTTTTTGGTGATGTCACATTGATAACTTGGCATGAGCCCTGGTGGAAGTATTCACACCATGGGAATTGACAAACGCTACCAATCAGCAGCCCCTTGGCCCCACCACGGGCCTGTGGTTAAACATTCACCAGCACGCCGCTGGGCTCAAGGCCTGCAGATTAAGTGGGAGAGCCCTCCAGATTTAGGGGTGGAGGACTCTGCAGCCACGGGCGGTGGGTATTCCAGATCTTCGGATGAAAGGATTTTCTGATGTTGCATTTTCTAGAGCCCCGGGCAGAGTATTTTTTCACAGTCCTGAAGGGAGTGTTTCCTGCAGCATAGGACGGAGTGTTGTCCAGAGCCGGCAATGGAGTGATTTCTAGCTCAGGACCAGTGTTTTCCGGAGCCTGCACTGAAGTGTTTTCCAGATGCAAGGATGGGCCCCTTTCCAGATCTAAGATGGAGGGTTTTCTAGAGCTATGGACAGAAATGTTCCCAGATTTGGGAATAGAATTTTCCAGAGCTGCGGGCTGAGAATGTTCTTAAGCCAGAAACAGTCCCCCACCCCCAACTTCCTAGGTCATAGTCATAGACTTTTCCAGAGGTAGCAAGAAAAACTTCAAGATGGAGGGTCACAGAGTACGGAACAGCATCTCCTCCAGAGGCAAACGGTGCTGGTGTCTGGGTTGCTCGGCACTTCAGGGTCTCGCCCAGATCCCATCAAACCCCACTCCCCTTCACTGCAGCTCCCAGACAGAGGGTGGCAAGCTCATCACACCTCAGCCCCCCTCTGTCTGAACCAACTCTAAAGTGGTCCACACGCCCAGAGGATGCAGCTGCAGGCCTCAGGCCAGAGTGGAGGCTCACGGGGTCACCTTCCTTCAGGGGAGAAGAAAGTCTAAGAGCAAGGACCTCAGAACCTTTCGCCAAGGGGAGCGCTGACCTCCTCCCCTTCATCATATGTCCTCACTTCTTGGAAACTTGCCCACACGCCCTAAGCAAATCTCAGTGAACAGACCTGGATGTTGGAACGAAGAAGGGCACTGGCATCGTCGGATCCAGGTGAGGGTCCTTGGGCCGCTCCTAACCCATCTGGGCTTCAGTTTTCTTATTGAACAAACGGCAGCAATACAGCACGTCCTGCTCCTGCGTGGGAAGCTCCCAGCAGGTCCCCGGGAGGCAGGAGCCTCTGATAAATGTAAGACACAATGAGGGCAGCGAGCAGAAACAGCACCGAGCGTCCCAGGAGACCTCACTTCCTGCCCTGGCCTCAACTTTCCAGTTAAAAGGGTTAAAAGAGGCGGTGACAGTTCATATCCACACCGAGTGTGCCACGGATTCACATGCTATGAACTGAACCCTGGCCGTCAGACCGCTGCCCCAAAGCCTGGCCTTTGCACAGGGAGAGCTGAATCATTGCTCGTTGTCCAGAATGACATCCATCAGCATCTTGTTGGAGGGTGAGGTGAGGTCTTCGTGGTGTAAATATGGTGACCTAGGAATGGAGGACACCTCCTGGCTAATCAATCCTCCTCCCTCAAGACGTCCCGGACATCTCTGCTAGCGAAGATGAAAAATAAACGGGAAATTAAAGTGTCCCGGTGGCAAGGGAGCAGAGAAGGCTGCCTTCCCGGTCCGAGAAGGGCTCCCGCCTAGAGCACTTCTCCTCACACACTCTGCCCCTGAAGGTGTGTGGGAAACAATGCTTTGGAAGCGAGACGGTGTTCCTGGCCCATCCAGGAACATCCAAACTCCCAACCAATTCACCGCTGAATCCTTTCAAGGATTTCTGCTTAAAATAAAGCATTTTATTTATTTACCAGAGGCCCGATGCACAAAATTCGTGCAAGAGTCGGCCTTCCTTCCCCCAGGCTGCCGGCACCAGCTTCCTTCTGGCACCCGGGACCCGGACTCCATCTGGAAGGTCCTCTGGTCTAATTAGCATATTATGCTTTTATTATTATAGATTTATTTTTTAAAATATGTTTTTATTGATTAGAGAGGAAGGGAGAGGGGGAGAGAGATAGAAACATCAATGATGAGAGAGAATCAGTGATCAGCTGCCTCCTGCACACCCTCCACTGGGGACCAAGCCCGAAACCCAGGCATGTGCCCTTGACCGGAATCGAATCTGGGACCCTTCAGTCCTCAGGCTGATGCTCTATCCACTGAGCCAAACCAGCTAGGGCAAAATAAAGCATTTTAAACTGAAATCGATACAAATTATTTACAGTTTCTCATTATTTTAATTTTATTTTTATATGTGTATTTCCTGTGATTATTTTTAAATCATCCACTTACTGAACCCTGCATGAACGGGCAGTGGATAGGTCTGTACACTGACACTGCAGGATGTGAGGGAGGTCCACCTTCTGCACCACGGTGATCACGTGCCACAGCGTCAATAACCGGTGATGGGCTGGTTGGAGGTCCAGTCCATCTGGATTGGGTCTGGGCTGGGAGTGCCCCCAGGGGTCCCGAAGAAGCAGGGAAAATGTGTGGAAAACAATCAGGCAAAAACCCCGATCCCTGTGCAGTGATCCGGAAGTGCGTCCAGCGGTGAACGCACGAGCATTAATTGCCGCCTATGTTCTATTTGTTTAGTATGCGTGAGGCACCGTTTGTTTTTGGTAAGCCATTCAGATACGAGAATCCAGCGAGTGTGGCATAATTACAATTACTTACATTTCAATCAATATTTAATTTATTAAAGTTATAGACATTAGAGCCAGCTCTTCAGCTCTTACGTCCAACTTATGGATCTTGATATTTTATTCATGAACTTAGTAATTTTTATATTAAAGCAAGATCACATTTCTTGTTCATCGATTCATATTCAATTAACTTATAAATTTGATAGATTAAATTCCCATAAACTTTTAACACCACTTACACATTTAATTAAGCAAATTCCTGTAGATATTTCAAACTACAATTACAAATTCAATTTATCTGATTCAAACACTTCAAACACCTGACAAGGGAGATTTACAACTATGACAAACAAATTATTCCTAAGCACTTAAACAACTTCTGTAAATCTAATCAGACATAAAATTAATGCTTGGATCTTGCTGCCAACATGGTAAAAAACAAGCAGAACAACTTAAAAACAAAACCATGATTATAAAATTTCTTACTACAACTGTAAACACAACTCATATACAAAAGCATCAATATTATTATTAATTTCTTTAACATCTTGTTATGTTAAAAGAAACATGTGTGGGTCAACCTATAAATTTCTCTCCCCTCTCAAAATGAAGCACATTACTATCTTGCATTAAAGCGAAAGTTCTTGGCAGAAACTCAGGTCCATGACATCAGCGGAGTGACTTTTGGTTGAATCCTATAAATATGGGGCCACAAGACACGAGTCCAACATACTCAACACCAACTGAGGCCCAATCATGGGTGGACTTTCCAGGCATCTGATGCAAGATTCTGTTGGCCATGTCATCGGTGTTTTTTAAACTCTTGCCTTTTGCCTGGAACTTAACCAATAATATGTTTCAATTTCTTGCATCTAAGGTCATTTCCTGGAAATGACGGCCTCTTAAATCCATGGTGGGGATTCCAGGCCATTAGATTTCACTTCATTCCCATAAAACAGTCCAGTTGTGTAATCTCTTACATTAAAACCTAGTGTGCTCATCTCTTACTCATTTTTCTACCAGGCTATCTTTTTTTAATTATTATTATTTTTAAATTCATTCATTTGCAGGATTCTTTATGAATTCTGGATGTGAGTTTTTTTGCCAGATATGCCTGTTGTAAGTGTCTTCTTCCACTCAATTGAGATCAAGAGTCTGGGTCTCTCTTCTGAAATCCTATCCTCAATTGCATACTCAAGACCTCCTCTTGAACATCCAACGGACATGTTGAACTACATGGCAAAATGGACCTCTCATTTCCAGATTCTCCGTCTTCTCTCTTCACCCCATCCTCCTGAAACTATCTCCAAGTCAGAAATTGACACCATTCTTCATCCAGTTGCTTAGCCCCATTCTTTTGAATCCCTTTTTATATTGTAAAAGAAAAATTACATTTAGGGCGTACATAAAACAAAATGATTTAATAAATAAACACCCATGTCACTACCATCCAGGCCAAGAAATACATTGCCAGCCCTCAAAGTTCCTGTAGATGCCTAAATTTTAAAAAAATCTATCTATCTATTTATCTATACACACACACACACACACACACACACACACACAGTAGACCCTTGAAAAACACAGAATCAAAACTACATGGGTCCACTTATACATGATTTTTTTTTTCAACAAAAACTGTTAATGTGTTTTCCTTAGGATTTTTATAACATTTTCTTTTCTCTGGCTTACTTTATTGTAAGAATACAGCATATAATACATATATCATACACAATATGTGTTCATTGACCATTTATGTTATCAGTAAGGTTTCAAGTCAACAGTAGGCTATTAATAGTTAAGTTTCAGGGGAATCAAAAGTTATACATGGATTTTCGACTGTGCGGGGTTCAGTTCCCCTAACCTTTGTATTGTTCAAGGATCTACTGTACGTATAAATATTTCAGTCTTGCCTGTAACTGAGCTTTGTATTGATGGGTCACATTAAATACATTGTTTTGTATCTTCATTCTTCCTTTCAACATTATAATACTGATCCTGCTGTTGTATGTAACTGTTTTCATGCATATTAATTGGTGCATGTGATTCCACTCCAGTGTATATGCCACCTTCTATTCTTGATGGATATTTGGGTTGTTTCCAATTTTCAGCTGTTAAGCACAGTGTGTTTGTGCTTCTAAAAATATTCTCATACATTTTTTTATGATACACAAATGCACAAATTTGTTTAAGGTATATACCTAGAACTATAATTGCTGGCTACAGGGTATATCTATTTTCAACTTTCCCAGAAAAAGCCAAACGCCTTTCTAAAGTAACTGTAACACTTTTTTCTTGGCCGTATTGGCGAGCTATATTTTTCTTGAGATTTGTCCACTTCACCTACAGTGTCAAATATTCTGGGCATGGAAGTTTTCATCATGCTCTTTCTGATGTCTGCAGCGTCCACAGTGACCCCTCCCCCTTTTTATTGGGGATACTGTCCATCTGTGCCTGCCCCGCATTATTCTTGGTCAGTGGCCTCAGGGCAAAGCGGCTTCCGCCATCACTTTCCTCTCTGGGTTCTTATATTTCTTCCCAATGTGCCCTGGTCATTTCTTATCATCTTGTCGGCTCTTTATTGCTTTGAAGAGGAAGCCTTTACATTTTTATCGAGCATCTTTATTTGTTAGGTGGGAAGGCTGGCCCTCTGTTTCTGGGAGTCACTCGAGATCCCTCACTTTGCCTCATGCCCAGTGTGCAGCAAGCACATCACGGGGAAGTCCCGACCGATCCGCTTCTAAAATAGCCTCCAGCCCCGCCCTCCGCTCTCCAGCCGTCAGCCTGCAATGCAACGTTTCACAAGTGCCGTCCTGACCCAGTTTGGAGATCCTGGCTAAAAACTCGCCATGCCCATTCATGGGCACTTTGCTTCCCGGCTGGGCTCTCACACTCCTGCGTGACAACACACCTAACTTCCAGAGGCCCCGCAGCAAACATCGAAGGATGGCCCCGTTTCTGAGTTCACAGAATCGTTCAAATGCCCAATCCACAGGAAGCCCGAAACCTACTAGCCAGGCACAAGCTGCCCGATGTTCCAGCTCGGCGCTGCTCTTTCCAGGTGCAGCCCCCTGCGTGGCCCTCGCGGCAGCCTTCTCTGGCTCGGAGCTGACGGGATAAAGGGTCTGCCTTTCATCTCTCTGGAGCCATTGCACGTTGTCCAGCTATCATCGGACCCTAACAAACATTAAAATAATAACTCCGCCCCCTCACTGCTTCGAGTCTCCATCATTTCCAGCCTGGGTGCCTCAAATAGCCCCCGATTTTCCCCGCCTTCCGCTTTCCTGCCCCCCATGCACGATGCTCTTATCGCTGAAGTCAGACTGAAACCCAAACACCTTCCTAAGGTTTCAAAGGCCCTAGATCAGTGGTTCTCAACCTTGGCTGCCCATTAGAATCACCTGGGAATCTTTTTAAAATCCTGATTCCTGGGCCTCATCCTCCGGAAATTCTGTTTCTTTGTTACTAATGTTGTGGCCCCACCCCATAACAAAGAAACAGAATTTCCGGAGGATGAGGCCCAGGAATCAGGATTTTAAAAAGATTCCCAGGTGATTCTAATGTGCAGCCAAGGTTGAGAACCAGTTCCCTAGATGGTTCTGCCCCTGCTGACCTCTGGCCCTTCCCTGGGTATCATGCTTTGGCCACACTGGCCTCCTTCTCTTCCTTGGCCAGGCACCTTCTCTCCTGGTTGGAGTCTTCCTGTTCCAGAAGTGCTTGGAATACTCCTTACAGACCTTCTCTTGGCATCTTCCTTTTCCTCATTCAGGTCTCAACGCCAGGGCCCCGGAAGGAGGCTTTCCCTGGCCTCGGTGCTAGGCTTGAAACAGCATTTCCCCCGATGCACAGGCAGGGTGCTGTCTAGAGCTAGAAGCAGAACCTCTCGAAGATGGAGAACCGTCCATTTCTTGTGAGTAAAGGACAGAATCTCCTCCAGGCGGAGGGACCCAGCCCTTCCTCCGCCCCGTGGAAGAGGCCGCAGGGGACTGTGCTTTGGAGCCTCATCAGACACTTGCTTTGTAGGTCTCATCCTCCCGGCCCTTCTTCCAAGACACCCCGAACCTATGACCCCTTCAAGACCCCCAGACTCAAGCAGAGACCTCATTTAGACGTATTCTCCTGCATTGCATTCTGAGGGCCTCTCCTCAGAGAATGTGGGGGTGGTGTCTCTGTCTGAAAATGCGCTCTCGTCTCTAAATCAGCCTCCCAGTGGTCCCCTCTCTAGACCCTCAGGCTGGGGCAAAGCTCTCGGAGTCACGTTCCTTTAAGGAGTGCTCCACAGAGCAAGGTAGGTGTACAGACCAACGTGCAAGAGGTCCGAGGGCCTCTTCTCCTTTCAGCGATGACGCTGGCAACTCTCTCTGATGCCCCAAACACACCGGACCGAGTGGTTCTAGAGCCGACACACGGTCATGCCAAGAGCGTGGGCTTTGCAATCTGGCAGACCTGGGTTCGATCCGGTAATGCTTGGGTGAGTCACTTTATCTTTCTGAACCTTTCAAGTGGGAACGATACTAGCCACCTGGCAGGGCTGTCATGAGTGGGGAAGGTAGTGGTGATGCGAAGGCCCCATGGGTGCCCTGGGCTGAGGGGCGTTCTAGCTCGTGTTCAATGGTAAGACAGACCAGAGTCCGAAGAGCACAGTGAGCTGGAGTGTGGGGCACCTGAAAAAATCCCCCGCTGCCGCCCCGCAAGCCGGCCTCGCGCCTCTGGGCGACGACTCTCCTTTTCCGGCCCGCAGTTCCTCGCCTGTGAAACAAAGGCTGAGCAAGAGGGTTCTGTGGGCTCGGCCGGCTCGGACGTCCTGCAGATCCCTGGGGTATAAGATCTGGATGGCTTCTCTCGGCAGCCAAGGAGCTGCCAGGAGTTTTACCTTTGCTCCTTGGGAGAGGACACCTGCAACCATCCTACTGGGGGTTTGGGTGAGGTGTTGATGGTATTAACGTGGCATCGAGACAAAATCCAGGATTCTTGTCTGACCATCATGCTTCGTCTCGTGTTTTTCCCAGAGAGTGTATAACAAGTGTGAGTGACAAATGGGACATCTAAACACCACTTGTGATGAGCTAAGCAAGTGCCCTGTGTCCCAGTGCCAAGCTGTGTCATATTAGAGTCCTAGCCAGGCCTTTCTCTCCGCCTATGACACTCAGTAATCATAACGTCATCAGGATAGCTGACTCATTGGATAATTAACAGCCCTATGATTGTATTATAATGCCCTGCTGACCAGAAAACAGGCCCCATTTGTCTTTGGAAATCTGACCCAACGATAGGCAACCTGTCTTCCCTGCTTGGGGGTGAGAGAAGGGAGAGGCCATGCAGGGGAGGGGACCAGCCCCAGCTCCCAGGCCATGGCTACATCATGACTATAAGGGAGGGGTGGGGGGAGAGGTGCATGGAGGATGGGAAAAATGAGTGGGGGCCGGGGTAGTGGTGGGGTGGAAGACTTCAGGGGTTCAGATCAGCTTTGTGGGCTTGTACTCGGCAGAGGCTCTGTGTCCAGTGCTGGGAATACAGAGATGAACAGCAGCCTCGGTGTGTGGTGGGGGCGGGCGTAGAAAGAGACAGACATCTTTTCAATGCAGCATGACTCTTCAAACCAAAGTTGCATCCACAAGACCTCAGTGTCGTATGCAAAGGGGAGAGGTGATTCTGTCCGGAAGCCAGGAAAACCCTCCCAGCGTCCCGGGTTAGGCGGCGACATTCCCGCAGCCACCAGGCCTGTGGCTCCTTTATATGCCTCCCGAATTGGGTTCTTCCCATCTCCACTTTAGGGTCTGAGTCCCTCCCGCCCCAGCTCTCACCAGCCCCTGCAATAATGGGTCTCCCAGCCCCCCCCAGCCCAGCTTCTCCAGAGCAACAGAATGAAGTCTTCCTAAAACACAAACCTAAGCGTAGCCTCCTCCCCTCAAATCCCTCCAGTTGCCTGGGAGTGTGGCCCAGGACCCCATGGCATGACTTTCAAGCCCTCTGGGGTCTTGTTCCTGCTTCCCCTTTCAGCCTCACCCTGAACTCACCCCCCTCCTCACCCTCCCCATTACCTAATTTCCTGCCACAGTGCCCCAAGTGCTCCTTGCTTTCTTGCACCTCCCGCCTTTGCACAGGTGGCTCCCGCTTCCTAGAACTCCCTCCCCCACCCTTCCTCCTCTGGCTAACTCCTTCAGGTCCCAGCTCCAGCTCGGCATTCCTTTTTCAGAAGCCAAGCCTCCAGACACGGCCTGGGGTTTCCTGCCTCGCTGAGTGCTGGCTCAGCCTGGGGCTCCGTCAGGGAGGGAGGGCGGTGAACTTATCTGTCTCAGCAGAACCCGGCAGCACCTGGAAGGGGATGGGTGCTCACCGCTGTTTGCAGGGTGAATGGATGGGTGGTCGGTTCCGGGGCTGGGGGGCGGGGTAGGGTTGGCACTGGAAGAGGGGTTAGGCTGTGGCAGGGGAGTGGATGGGCACTTTTGGAGGAGTTTGGGTCCTGGGGCTGCAGGAGCTTGGCTTTCCCCTTGGGGGCTAATTCTAGGTCCCTGGGGATAATAGGGGTCCCTGGGCCCCGCCATAGGCTCGATGGAAAGAGGTAGGGACCGGACTGCCAGGAGGAGCGCCTCTCTCTTTCCTGCCCAGCGCCAGCCAGAGCTGTCATAGCAACAGCCCGCCCCGGCGGCTGGGCCAACCAATGGCAGCCAGCTCTGGTGAGGTAATGCTCAACTCTTGCAGCTCATTGGCTCCTATTGACCACGTCCCGGCCGGGCGGCGGGAGGGAGACCCGCTGGGAAGGGAGCGGGGGCTCCGGGACCACCTCTGCTGGGTCGGCCCGTTAGGCCCCGCGCCCGCGCTTTCCTCCCGCCGCCTTTGCGGAGCGCGTCTGCGTCCGCCTCTCCCGTCGCTGTCTCTGCGCCGCGCTCCTGTCTCCGGCCGTCTCGGTCCTTCTGTTTGTCTCCCTTCGGGTCTGGGCGACTCCTCTCCACCCGCTGCCCCTGCCCCAGGTCTCGGCTGTGAACGTCCCCATCTCCTTGCCTCTCCGCGTCCCTCCCGTCCCTCCCGCCGGCCTCGCTGGCCGGTGCCTTCTCCAAACAAGGGCGCAGTGAGGGCGCCTGACGCGCAGCCAGAGGTGACTCAGGGCTTCAAACTGCGCGGCCGGCCCGCCAGCCGGGGGCACCCTCCCGAGTGGCTGCAAAGCTCGCACCCGGGCTCAGTTCCCGAGTCCGTGGAGAGGCCGGCTGGCCTTTCCCCGGAGCCTTACAGACATTGTTCTTGCTGGCATGGAGGGCAAGGCGGGCTGTTCCGTGCTTCGGGGCAAGGAAGGGCATGGAGAACAGACCTGAGAAAGAGTGAGGGGGTTCGGCTAGACAACTGCAGGGGCTCCCAGCAAACAACAAACCGGGAGGCACTGGATGAGCCAATGCGCTTCTACCTCTCGGTCCATCCATCAACACAACATATCGGTGCCTCTCAGTGCCAGGCTCTGGGCTGGCATCGGCTCAGTCCCTGGGCTCCAGGAGGCAGGCACGCAATTCGTGGGTTTTGATGGGATTCCCGAGGGGGGCGAAACTTACTCTGCCAGGTGTGCACAGGGCTCAGTCGGGGAAGCTTCATGGAGGAGGTGACCTTTGAGCTGGTGTGTTGGGGAGAATGGCCAATAGCTTATTTGGATCAGCGTGGGTGGTGCAGAAAGGCAGGTGACCAGCCTGGATAGATGCATAGCGGGGTAGAGGGCGCAGGAATGTGAATACCTGGATGGGGAGTTTGCACTTGAACCCAGGGGTGCTGGGGAGCCACGCAAAGGATCTGAGAAAGGGAGGGGCGTGGTTAGATGTGGGTTTCCTGCAACCACCCTGGCGGCTGGGTTCTTGCTCCACGCTGAGTCTCAGCACACAGCACAGCGCCAGCCCACGTAGGCTCTTCGGCACTTGAAGGAAAGCACAAACCCGAGGGACAGAGGTTCTGATGGGTGAGGGGTGAGATGATGAGGCCGAATTCGTGTGTCGGTGGAGGGATGGGAAAGTGGCTGGGTTCGAGAGATGGAAAAGCAGTAGAATGAGTGGGCCTTGCTGGTTCACTAGAAGCTGTGGTGGTGATGGGGAGGGAGGTGCCCAGGGTAACGCCCCTGTTTCTGGTTTGAGAAGTGAGGAGCTTTTCAGGCGAGGGTGCCCTTTAGCACCTCGGGGAAGCGTGGCCTGGGGCCAGGAGTCCGGGGTTCTGATTTGGACCCTGACACTGGCTTGCTGTGTAACGTTGGCAAGTCCCTCTTCCTCTCTGGGCTGCAGTCCCCTGATCTGTCAGCAGAGCCATGTATTAAGGCTTCTGGATGTGGTTTAGAAAATATGATGTGCCAGTAACAGGACAACAAAAATGCTGGTTATTTTTGTGTTTACATTTATAAATTAATATTGTGAACAAAGATAAAGGGATTACGTGCATGACCTCATTTGGAGATCAAAGTCTAGATTAGAGTCATGTTGGGGAGTTAGACCCCGGGTTATGGCCTTCCAGGTTGCCTGGAGTAATTGCCCCTTTTGGTAGGAAAGGTGAGGGAAGGGGCTGAGCCAAGGCCTAAGTTTTAGCAGGAGCTGCTGCTTGCCCTAAGCCAGACATTCACACCCCTCCGCCAGGTCCTGCCAGGCCCAGCTCTGAGTCCTTTCTCCCGGAGCCATCAGGGCCATGCTGAGCCCTGGCCCCTGGGTTTCCACAGGAGGAAAGCCCACTGTTGGGGTTCTAGCATCGCCACCTTCCTCTCCTTGCTCATCTCTCAGGTCCTCGGATTCAAGAGCATTAGGTGGAGTTCAGCCCTAGCTCTGCCTTGAACTGGCCCTTGGGCAGGTCACTTCCTCTCAGGGTCTCAGTCTCAGCATCTGGTCTGCACTTAATACGTGTTGGTATAATTGAATTAAATGGCAAAGTAGTTCATTCAACTGGAGCATGGGCCGGGGGAAGGATGGTAGAGAGCGCTCACCCCATTGGGGCATCAAAGTATAAAATGGCTGCAAATGCACTTTGGGAAAGGTAAGCCATCAAGTATTTATAAGTCTGCATCATATTGCATTTGGCCAATGCCCCTGAAAGACTTCCAGAGAAAAAGTAGACACAACAGGGGTCTACTCCAATAGGACTCACTTCAGTAGGGGTGCCAGCTGCATGGTCCCAGGTATGCAGGTGCCTCTAAAGGTAGAGACTTGTGTTCAGGTAGACCAGTTGTCTGGATGGTGCCCTGGCCTTTCACCTCCACAGCTGGAGTCACAGGTTGATGAGACTGGGAAGGGCCATTGCTTCTCCCCTCACCTGTTCCATGAACAGCAGAGAGCCTCGGGTTGGGCTCCAGAGGGAGCATTTTGGGGAGAAATGGGGTGACGGGGTGGTCTTTGGAGACTGACCAGAGCGTCCAGGGATGTCCTCGCACCTCCTTTGTTAAGTTTGTGTGTGAGAGAATTTGTGAGAACATGGGTATACAAGTGTCCATGTGTGTGCATATATTAGAACATGTGCTGTCAACCATTTATACACATGCACGCATGCATGCGCACAGCCCGCAGGCTGGCCTTGCTGTCAGCAAGCTCGAGGAGCGTCTATTTTTCTTCACAATGCGTGCTCTCAGGCTGCGATGCCAGCACTGTGCTGTGCTGTGTGCCAGACTCTTGGTGTGAGCCCGGGAAACCAGGCCTGGTGGGGCTGGAAGTCCCCTCCCAAGGGGACAGAGAGGCAGTGCTCACACCATTGAGAATGCTGACCGTGCCCTAGACACCTCACAGCCATCACTTCATTTTTCAGATGAAGACACTGAGCCTCAGAGAGGTTGGGAAACGTGCCCACGATCACACAGCAGAAAAATGGCAGATAGGAGACTTACCGTGTCACTCAACATGTCAGTGGCAGGGCTAGGACTTGAACTCAGGTCTCTCGGATTATAGAGGGTGTACTCTTAACCACCACCACCCTCCCCAAGCTCTTGGGTGAGCCAGACATACTGGGGATGTGTGTGGGGGAAGAATGTGTGTGGCCAGTAGAGGGAGGGGCTGATTCAGCCTGGAGGGGTCAGCTAGTAAAAAGGGAGGCACGAATGACAATTGGGAGGGTTCCAGGGAGACAGGATTGGAGAGGGGGGGCTTCCCTGGGAGAGAAGAGTGTGAGCAAAGGCACTGAGGCGTGAAATAGGGTGCCACGTTCAGGTAGTTTATGGCTGGCCCATTGAATAGGAAGACAACCTCCCCTTCTCCCTGCCCCCATCCCCATCCCAGCTCAGAAAGCCTGATTGTCCCCACTTCCCTCTGCCCCCTCCAGTTAGGCTCCTGGGATATGGACAAGAAAGGAGCTTGTCTTTCCTGGCTCTGCTGGAGTCCTGCCGCTGAGGTTTGGTTACCATGGCTACAGGCTCCATGGAAACTCACAGTGGCCTTTTCTAGGATGGGCCTGGACTCCAGCCCACCTGCTGATGCGTTATCTCCCATGGCCTCAGCATCCTGAGGAGATGCCTTGGGGTCACTCTGCTGCTGCGTCCCCATCCTTCCACCTTGCAGGGGTCAGGAGAGTTCCCAAGGTCAGAGAGGTGGTAATTCCCGTATGCAGGGTCCATAGGTGGCTCCAAAGTCCCACATAAACTCAAAATACAGAGGCCAGCCCTGGCAGGTGTGGCTCAGTTAGTTGAGGGACATCCCCTGCATCGAGAGGTCCCCGGTGTGATTCCTGGTCACGGCACATGCAGGCTGGATCCCTAGTAGGGGGTGTGCAGGAGGCAGCCGATCAATGTTTCTCCCTCACTGATGTTTCTCTCTCTCTCCCTCTCCCTTCTTCTCTCTCTAAAAGTCAATAAAACATATTTTTTTTTAAATACAGAGACCAAAATTCCCTTATATTTAGGCAAATGGGGGGCAAGTCTTTCTGTGGCCACGGCTTGATGTCCTGCCTGCCTGTCCCTGCACCCTGGTCAGTTCCACGTGCAGAGCTGCATTCTCTTCATTCTCTTTCTCCCTCGGCCCTGCTGGTCTCTGAGCCCTGTCTGTTCAAGCTGCCATCTCCATCCCACGGCCCTACGTCACCCAGCTCTGGAGAGTTCGCACACTATTGGCACGCCTGCTGTTGGACAGACTTGGGAGGGGACCCTAGCTCCACACCGTTAGCCTTGGGAACTTGAACAAGTCACTTCCTGTTTAGAAGCCTTGGATTCCACGTCTCCGAACATGTGCTGTATAAGGCCGGTTATTCATGCAACAAATGTGTTGAAAAATATCTACATTTATTGAGCACTTAGTTATTGTGCTTTTGATGCATTTATTTTGCTAAGAACTGCGGTTATCATCTTATATGGCAACTCTATGAGACAGGATTCCCAATTGTAACTGATGACGCTGAGGCAAAAAGGGCTCAGGACCCGGTCCAAGTCACGCAGCGACCACATGGCGGAGCAGGAGGAGAACAAAGGCTCCCCGGACACCTCAGTTGCACTTTTAACCACTTTATTATTTGGCCAGTTCATTTTTATTAAGCACCTGCTACGTGAAGACCTGGTTTCTGCCCCATGGAACCTCTATCAGGGGAGGTGGGGGGATAAATATAGCACACATTGTTGTAAGCACTGGGCTGAGATAGAGTTTGATGGAGGCTCATTCTTTAGAGGGAGAGAAGCAGAGGAGGGTGGAGGAGAGGAAGTGCAGAGCGGGAAGCAAGATAGAAGAGAGATGAGGGAAGCAGGCTGCGGCCCAGAGGTGGAGGGGAGCAGCAGCTGGGTAGTTCTGGCGGCTGCTTCTGTGTTCCCAGTCCTGGTCCGGAGGGGGCCCTCGGCATCCTGGAGACAGCTGGGGGCAGCCACACAGCCCCCGAGGAGGCCAGCGAAGGCTTGTGCACGCATGTGTGTTGGCGGGCACACGTGTGGTCTTGGATAATGGCGAGGACAGCAGGTGCCTGGAAGGCCTGACCTAGAGGCTCTTATGAGCTGCGGGCCCTGAGCCTTGGGTCTCACCTGGAAAAGGGTGATAATAACATGTGAAAGTGCTTTGCCAGCTCCCAGGTTCTGCCCGAGTGTGAGGAATGATCAGTGCTGCCCAGGCCACAAAACTCTGTGTGGGGCGTGACCTCAATTTTGTTGAGAGAGAAAAAGAGCGGGGGAGAGACAGGGAGAGAGGGAAAGAGAGGAATACGGCGACAAAATGAGACAGAGAAAGACACAGAAAATAGAGACAAAGAGAGAGACTGAAAACAAGACAGAGGGGGAGAGAGACAGAGACACAGAAGATAGAGGCAGAGTGAGACAGAGACTCGGCAGAGACAGAAAGATCTATAAAGAGACAGAGAGACCGGGAGAGATAGGTGGTTGGGTGCAGGATGGATAGATAGATAGATAGATTTGGGAGAGGAGTGAGGGAAAGAGACAGAGATAGAGGGAAAGAGACAGAGATAGAGGGAAACAGAGACTCAGAGAGAGAGAGAGAGTGAGGTGGTGGATTCCAAGATAGTGAGAGACATTAGGTGTGGGTGGTAAAACTATGAGTGATTTTGACTTGCATACTTCAGCTCATATTACTTTCTGATTTTTTCTCTCTGTATACTTAAATAATTATCTTCTTAAAGACATGGTTTCTAGATGCAAATTGGATTCTAAAAACTTTCTGTAATTTGGAACTATCTATGAGAAGCTTTACAATTTGCATACAAATTGACCCAGAAATTTCACTTCTTAGAATTTATTCAAAGGAAATAATCATGGATGTGTCAAGTGATTTAATTACAAGGATAAATTTGAAGTTTATAACAGAAAAAAAATACCCCAAAACACAAACCCAAAAAGCCTCTACCTTAAGGGTACAAAAATAGGTGAATAAAACATGCTTCATTCATAGGATGAATTTCAGTGTAACCTTTAAAACGATGTTGTAGAAGGTAATTCATTGGTGTGGACATTCACGACATATCGCTATATAAATAAAAAAGCACATTTCCAAAAGCTACGCTATAACCCCTTTTTGTTAGAAAGAGACATGTTTGCGTGTGTGCAGAGAGAAATACCTGGAATATTTGCCACCAAGGTGCTAACTGGGGTGTGCAACCAGAAAAACAATCGGTTATTGGAAATCTTACCTAAGCATGAAGAATTCTTCCACCGGGGAGGTGGCCCTCCCGCCCCTGGCTCTGTCCTCAAAGGACGGAGAGCAGCTGCTCACAGTTCACCCCGCTCTAATCCGCGTGACGCTGACGGTGTGATTAAAGCGCGCCTCATCCACGTCGATTCACACGCACTTATCCCACTTGTGTACTTACTTATTTTTGCAATTCTTCTCACGAGGGCTAGAGTCAGACGCCACCCTTTCAAAATGTAATGACTTCTCACGTTTTCACAGGCTGCGACAGTTTCATTCCCTTGATTGTTGCCAATAGAGGTCTGTCCTATCTTTTAAGGTATGGACTCTGGGGTCCGGTGACCTGCAACCAGGAGAGCACTGTGACAGGTGCATTAGGGGCCTTCTCCAGGTGCAGGCGGCCAAGGGGGAGCTATCACCCTTGAGAGTCAGCCTCCTTGGTTTTTCTATTAAAAACTGACACCATTACAACACCTTCAAGAAATCCTGGATTTTATTTATCTATACTCTTTTCAAAAAGCATTTGAGGTGCTCACTAAATTATGTATGAATGTAATAGGGTAAAAGCAACTGAGGTCATCAAGGGGAAGAAAAGCTAATTATGAGAATAAGACAAAAAGAATCAAGTTAGTAGATAAAAGCCCAGGCCCCAGGCATTGAATACCTGCTAGACCGGATGTCTGTGTTGCTCTGGCCTTCCCAGTGGCTTGTTTTCAGTATTTACTATGAGTTAATACAGAGCAAAACGTAAAGAGCTATAAACCTTCGCCATCACCTCTCACCTTTCCCCTAAATTAATCTGTTACCAGCTTCTACACAAACAAAGTCTCGGCTTTTCTTTGAAATCTCAGGAGGCTGGTGCCTTTCTCTCGCTCCCGCCATCTCCAGCGGAAAGCTGACGACCTGCCCACACCCCACGGGGAGGCACCCCAAGTTCCTCTCCTGTGTCTCGTGTGATGAGATCCAAAGTGGGCGGGGGAGCGGCTTCAGTCCTCAAGCTCGAGTGCCAATTCCTTCTCGTGGAAAGCAATCAGCTGCGGCTTAAGAGAAGACTTTAAACTTCCCTTCTCCCGCACTTCCCAGTGCTCTAAGGTTTCATATTCTCGGTCCAATGACGGGAGGATTCGGCTGCCCCTCTGGTCCTTAGCCAGGCTCAGTCCGCACTCACTGTGCTGATGAATTTACTCCAAGTGAGCCGTTACCTTGGCAACCAGCTTACAAACTCACTCAATTAACCTGCTTCCTCTCTGTAATCAATACTCATTAGCGCTGAACACTCCTGTGCCTTGCCTGGCAGTTTTAACCGCTCACTCAGGTCAATCCATTTCTTAAAGGCAACAGACTCTCCTCCCTCTGAACGCGGAAACCCATTTGGAGCCCACAGACCCTCTCCCTGGGGCCTGTGCAGCTGTCATCCCAACTCGGCTCAGCCAACAAGGACTGGCTGGTGACTTGAGGGGAGTTGGCAGCAGAGCCTCCAGGGTGGCGTTCGGCATTCCAGGGGGTCCTGGGGCCTTGCCCACAGGGGAACTGGCAAGAAGGAAGGTGGCACCTGCCATTGAGAGTCGGAGAGACGGCTCCTGCACACACAGAAGGTTCCTGGGAGGCCCCAAGGAGAAGTGTGATTAGAGAGAAAGAGAGAGAGAGAGAGAGAGAGAGAGAGAGAGACATTGATATGAGAGAAACATTGATCAGCTGCCTCCGCCATGCACCCTGACTGGGGATGGAACTTGCAACCTGGGTATGTGCCCTGACCGGGAATCGAACCCACCACCTCTTGGTGTGCAGGATGATGCTCCAACCAACTGAGCCACCCAGCCAGAGAGAGAAAAAATTACTATGGCCTTAGCCGGTTTGGCTCAGTGGATAGAGCATTGGCCTGAGGACTGAAGGATCTCAAGTTCTATTCCAGTCAAGGGCACATGCCCCGGTGGCAGGCTCAATCCAGTAGGGGGCGTGCAGGAGGCAGTCGATCAATGATTCTCTCTCATCATTGATGTTTCTCTCCCTCTCCTTTCCTCTCTGAAATCAATAAAAATATAATTAAAAAATTACTGTGAAAACCTCAAACAGTCTGTATCACTTCCTGGTCCGGTTCTATGGCCAGGCAAGGGTGGCCGTGGTGTAAGTCACATCACAGGGAGATAAAATTCTAGACACCCCTTTGCTGCACAGAGCCCAGTGGGGGGCAGAGGGGAGTGGGCCTTGGGGGGACTCTGCCCTGTCTCCTGCCCTGCTGCCCGCAGGGACCTGGAGTGGACGGCCCTCTGGGAGCAGGGATGCCAGTGGGTCTCCAGGGCCAGTCAGAGGGGAGCGAGCTCGTTCTAACTCGGCGAGGGGACGGAATGCTGAGCCCAGACCTAAGGGAGGGGAGCCCTGACGCCCAGAGGCAGGGTCTGCGGGGAGAGGCTGAGCAACTGGAGCACAGACCTCAGGAAAGTCTGCTGTGCACGGGCCTCCTGTAAGTGGTGTTGGGGCACGTGCGGGGGCAGCGCAAGGAAAGGGGCCAGTTCCGCCCGCGGACAATGTGATGACCACGGGAATCGGACTGCTGGCTGGCAGATGACCCACAGTGAAAACATTTAATTAGTTCATTAAAAGCCTTGTTCTCGGCCCGGGATACAGGCACCGACAGAGACACAAGAGCCCCGTTCTCAAGGGGCTCACAACGCCAGAGGCAGATAATGGGCCAGGAAATAACGGTGAGCATGTCAGGTGTGCAGGGTCCGCGGAGAAAATAAATCAGAGACACCAGGAGGGTGGCACCTTCAGGTGGCCGGGCCGGGGGAGGGGTGAGGTGAGGTGAGGTGAGGTGAGGTGGGGTGGGGTGGGGTGGGTGGGGGTGTGGGTGGGGAGGAACCTCTCGAGGAGCTGATGTGGGAGCTGACAGCCGCAGCAGGAGGGGCCAGCAGGTGAGGGGCCCGGAGAGAGTGCTGCAGAAAGAGGAGAGAGGAAGTGACCCTGCTGCCCCCGCGCTCCGGCCGCCTTGCCTGCCCTGGCCAAGCACTGCTGTCCTTAACCCATGACCAGAGGCAGACATTCTCTGCTCCGGGGCCTTCACACCTGCCCCAGCCCCGCCCAGGGCCCGTGGCTTCCGGTTCAGGCCGGTTACATTGCCAGCCCTTAGATGAAACACGCAACTGTGTGACCTTGGCCTTCTCCAGCCTGTCTGGGCCTCAGTTCCCTCATTGGTAGAACAGGCATATCATTCATCTATCGCCTCCCCCCCCTCCCCGCCCCCATGATCAGAGAGAGTCATTTCTATGGGGATTTTTAAGAGGCAAAAAAATAGGAGACCATGAGCTTTCTCTGATACCAATGAGGGCGTGAGGTTTAAAATGAAGCCGGTGCTCAATACACCACAGCTGCTCTCCATCAGCGCGGAGGAAACCGCCAGAGAACGGGGGCTCCCTGCTTGAGCGCACTTGCCTTTGGGCCTCAGTTCCTCCACTGTCCAATAGAGCCGAGAGGGGCCCTGGCTGAGTGTAGGGGGGAGCCCGAGCCCTCTCCACAGCGACTGCGGTCAGCGGCAGCGGCACAAGGTGAGCTATCATGTCCTTAATCTCATACTGAAGGGCGGGCGTCCCCGACATAGTGGTTGCGTGCTGGGCCTCCGAGGGCAGGGCTGCATCTTCAGGCCTCAGGGCTGGGCCCGCAGAAGCGGGCTTTGCAAGGCTGGCCAGGAAGGAAGGCATCCCAGGGGATGAATGCTTGCGAGGGAGGCAGCCGGCCAGGCCCGGGGAAGGGCTCTGGGTTCCCCTGACCCGTACCCGGTGCTGCGGGCAGGTGGCCAAGTCACTAATGAAATGCGCAGCTGTGGCTCCTGAGGTGTCCCCGGGGAGCCCTTGGGACCCTCCAGGCGCAGCTTAATACTGGGGTGGTCCCAGGGTGTCAATGGAGTGGGAGGTGTGCCCAGATCTACAGGCGAGGCCAGCAAGATGGGGGGTGCTCCGGGGAGGTCCTCTGGCTTGGATCCCGGGCCTCCCCCCTGCACCCTGCGGCCTTGGGGCCCAGTCTCTCAATGGTCAGACCTCGCTGCTCCCCTGCGGGTGGGCCTGGGTCAGCCTGCCAGCCTTCCCATCCTGCACAGCCTCGCACTAGCTGGTGACTTGGAGAGGTCACTTAAGCTATCCGGGCCTCGATGGCCCCCTGTGGATGGGGATGTCATAGCCCCACGTTAGGGTTGTGAGATGAAATGTTAGCACACGTGCAGGGCTGAGAGCAGGCGCGCAGCCAGTGCTCACTACACGCTGCGGTTGTGCTTGGACTGGCATCCCGAGGCACTGAGATCACTTTAGGGGCGAGAACTGTGTTGGAGTGACTGGGGGGAAGGTATGAGTCCCGGTGTTGAAAGCAGTGGTTTGGGCCTCTGCTCTGTCATTTACTACATCTGTGAGCGTGGGCAAATCATGGCAGCTTTTGGAGACTCAGTCTCCTCATCTGTAAAATGGGCGAATGTCCATCTAGGACGATTATTATGAAGATTGGTAATACAGCATTGTTTCCCACGTGGGAGCCCAGCGTGGTGCTAGCGCTCTATGTGTGGGACATATGCGCACAATAACCCTACTTACCACCTGCTCAGAGTCCCACAGCCGGGACCTGGGCCCTGTGTCCTGAGCCAGGGCTGGAAGTGAAGTCTCCCTGGTTCTATGTGTTTCGTCAGCTGCAGAGCTGGTAGTTACGGGGGAGACGGAGGAGAGCCCGAGCCAGCCTCTGGAGTGAGGCAGTGTGGGCAGCGGTTCTGAACTTGGCCGAGGGGGTCAGACCCGAGTTCTCCTCTCTGCTCGGCCCCGTCTTGCCTGGGTAGCCTTGGACAGTCACTCGGTGTTGACCCCCGACGTCCTCATCTGTAGGGCGGGCATTACCCTGCTCCCTGCTTCACGAGGCAGCTGGGAGGCTGAGCAAGGTGCTCCTGCAGAGCGCCCGGCACGGAGCTGTCTCCTACACGGGGCTTAGCAACTGGCTTATGTCAGGGCCCGTTGGTGCTTACCTGCTCATTTAGCCGCCCGCTAGCAGCTGTCACCCACAGATGTGTTGGGCCCTGGAATTTGGACACAATCCCTGCCCTCAGGGGGCCCCCAATCTTGTAAGAGAGCAAACATGGAGGCCATAGACGGCAAATGTCAGTGCAGTGCTCTGAGTGGCAGCTGGGAGGGGACCCGCTCCTGATGGTGGGGGAGGGAGGGGCAGGGGAGGTTAAGGAAGTGGCCTCAGGTCACTCAGCCATGAGAAGGCAGGGCTGGGGTTTGAAGCGGCCCCTGGAGAAACAGGAGTTTACCAGAGAGACAGGGGGCCCGGGGAGGCACTCCGGCAGGACCGGCATGGGCAAAGGTGGCATGTGAGCCTCATACGTGTACGAAGCAATGCCAGAGGCTCAGCGTGGCAGGAGCAGGGTGAGGGGAACTGGGCACATTGTGAACGGCCGTGACGCCAGCAAGGAGCTTGGATTCTATCTCAGGGAGCCTTTGACCCCTGAGGACTGAGATAGGGTTACGGGCACTGGGTAACTCCCCTCTCAACACTAACAGTAGCACCCAACCCTCACCCAGAGGCCACAGGTGGCCAGCACAGATAATAATCCTCAGAACAACCCACTATCTCAGGAAGGTCCTGGGATGATCCCCATTTGAGGCCCAGAGAGGTTAAGGAAGTGGCCTCAGGTCACACAGCCACGAAAAGGCAGGGCTGGGGTTTGAAGCAGGCTGGCCGGTTCCAGCATTCCCTCTCCTATCCACGTCCCCCTCCTGCCTCCCTGTGTGATCAGCCCTGAACACCATCCCCAGGGTCATGGATCCCTCCGCTCTGTGCCTGGCCCACCCCTGCTGGGTGCCTGGGTTCTTTCTCCCAGCTGACTGACAACGCAGCTATAATGGAGCCTTGGCTGCCAGGGCGTGGGGGAGGGGAGCGATTTCTCAGAAATCCAATAAGCCAGTGAGAGACTCAGAGCGCCAGCAGCCCCCCTCCCAACCCAGCCTCAGCCTCAGCTCTGGTCCTGGCTGACTGGGGTCATGGTCACCCCAGCCCCACCTCTCCCTGCCTCAGCCCCTTTTCCCTGACAGGGGCCTTGGGGGCTTAGAGTCTGATCACCGCTCCCCAGCCCCTAACCCAGCGGTTCTCAACCTGTGGGTCGCGACCCCTTTGGCGGTTGAACAACCCTTTCACAGGGGTCGCCTAAGACCATCCTGCATATCAGATATTTACATGACGATTCATAACAGTAGCAACATTACAGTTATGAAGTAGCCACGAAAATAATTTTATGGTTGGGTCACAACATGAGGAGCTGTATTTAAAGGGCCAGAAGGTTGAGAACCACTGCACCCCTCCGTCTGTCTCCTTCATTCCGTGTCCCACCTCAGGGGCAGCCTCCTCAGTCTCTGCCTCGGGTGCTGCCCAGTGCCATCCTCCTCCAGTGGTTCTCAACCTTCCTAATGCCGCGGCCCTTTAATACAGTTCCTCATGTTGTGACCCAACCATAAAATTACTTTCGTTGCTACTTCATAACTGTAATGTTGCTGCTGTTATGAATCGTAATGTAAATACCTGATATGCTATATGTGTTTTCCGATGGTCACGACCCACAGGTTGAGAACCGTTGACCCTCCCCCGTGGAGCATTTTTCTCAAAGACAAATTGGGTCTTGTCTCTTCTGCCCCCTGTTGCCTGGGAGAGGGTCCCAATCCCAGGCAGACCTTTCCACTCCGTGTCTCACAACTCCACAGGCACAGCCAACTCTTCACTGAGCGTCTTGTGCCTCCAGGAGCCTCTAAGCTTCTGTCACTGCTGTTCCCCTGCTAGGCATGCCCTTCCTCTCTCATCCTTACGGAGAAATCCTACTTATCCGACCACGGCCCCTCCTCTGGGCAGTCTTCCCTGATTTTCCCAGGCAGGGCTAGTTGCTCCTTTCCCTGAGCGTGTCCCCCCCATCACCCTGGTCAGCTTGGTGTGAGCAGGGATCCCACTGTACAGCGATGATTTGATTAGCTCTTCCTTCCTCCCTGGACTTGAAAAGCTCCTCAACAACATCCCAATAGCTGCCAGCACATTGAACTGTGTGTGGGTACGGCTAAGGCTTCACCTGCATGGTCTCCTGTTCTCCCAACAGCCCTGCAGGCTGGTGCCACACTCGTCCCCATTTCATACATGATAAATGGAAGCGCAAACAGGGGGAGTGACTTGCCCAAGGTCATACAGTCCTGAGTGGCACAGCTGGTCTCTGCAGAGGAAGCATCTTAACCAGCCCTCTCTACTGCCTCCTTCTTCCCAGCGGAGCCCAGCGTGGACCAGCTGTGCACAGAGGCTTGCTGAATGAATGAATGAATGAATGAATGAATGGAGGGCTCCCACGGCTGGGTCTCTAGATCAGCATTGGAAGGTTCAAGGGAGGGGAACTGGCATGGAGCGATCCTCTGAATGAACCAGGAGATCGCCCTGGGAGCTTGACAATGTTACGTCATTTTACAGGTGAGGAAACTGAGGCTATTAAAGGACCCTCCCAAGGCCAGAGAAAGTTGGTGGCAGAGCCAGGATCTGTGTGACTCAGATCCCAGGTTAGGACAAGGGTCTGGGGGCTCCTGTGCTTCTGGAGAAGGGAGAGGGGCTCCTGTCAGCGTCATCAAAGCTCCCCTCCTTGGATGAGAGGAACCCGCACTGAAGCCTGGGCTTGGAGCCACGGCCTGGACTCCGGCTGTCAGGGGCCTGAGCAGGGTCATCCCATTTCAGGATGAGTCCAGCTGAGGCATGGCCAGGAGGCGCTGGAGGATGGGAGAAGGTGAGTTTAAGTAACAGGAGAGAGCGGGGGCTATGGAAATGGACAGCCCGGGGTTTGAATCCTGCCTCTGCTACCTGTTAGCTGTGTGGTGTTGGGCCATCATTTAACCTGTGTCTCCCTTTCCTCACCTTGTACTGGGTTTCGACAGGCATCACAGCGTTGCATCTACAGTGCAGGCTTAGAGTCACGCTCTCTGGAAGGTGGTGGTTGAGAGTCTGGATAGAATGAATGGGAAGCCAGGACCAGGGCTGCCCATCCGCTTGGAGCCTGGATGTGTTTGTCTGCTTCTTGGGGTCACCCAGAGGACCCTGCTGGGGCTCAGACGGGTGAGCTCACAGTTGGCGTTGGGGTAACAATAGAATGTAGAGTGAACCAGGTTTGAGTTCCGATCCTGCTGCTTTTACTTATCTGCGGGGCGACCTGGGCAATTTACTTGCTCTCTTTAAGCCTCAGTTTTCCCATCTGTAATGTGAGGGTATTATTATCTTCCCCAGAGGAGCTTGGGAAGGATTTAATAAGGTCATTATACTGGGCACAAGTGTCCGCCCAGCCCTTTAGACCTCAGTGATTATTTTACAGAACGGTTTCCTCCCCAGGGGTTTTCCACCACATGCCATTTGTTTTGGAGAATGACAAGGGCTGCTTGTCGTTGGCTTTCTTCCATCAGCCCTCCATCCACCACGGTGTCAGTCCCGCCCAGGCCCAGAGCTGCCATGGACCCGAGGATCCAGATACAGCAGCTCTGGGAGAGGGGGTGCCAGAGGAATGGGGACAGGCTCCTAGGGGGGCTGCCTGTTCAAAGGCCTGGACCTGCAACTTTGCGGGGCTCCCCAAAAACTAGAGGGTGGCAGGTACAAGCAGGAACTCAGTTTCCAGGGCCCTGGCGCCTCCATCTCGTGTAAACAAGGTGTGCGCGCCCTCTGCTGGCCTTCCTGCTCACTGCACCTTCGACTTCGGAGACTCCCAGCCAGTGGGTCTGGGAACCAAACGTCCATAAAAGGTGGGGTATCTTGGGAGGACCCTCAGAGCTCATCCACCCATGCCTGGCTGATGGAGGCCGGAGCCCTGTGTGGGGCAGGGAGCCTGCACAGAGCAGGAATTCCGGGTCCTGAACCCAACACCTGGAGTGGGGAGGTGAGCCCCCCCGAGGAGGGTCCTTGCAGCTGGGCTCCGGCTGGGGCCGTGGGGGTGTGGGGTGATCTCCCAGAGCAGAGGGGGTTTCAGATTCTCAGCCCCTCACCCCATCTGGCTGGGTCGGTTGTAGGATTTCCTGTTTTGTCTTGAAGCAGCGTCACTGTAACCTGATAGCCATGCAATGGGAACATGGGAACTGGGGAGGGGTGTGTGTGTGCGTGCGCGGGTGTGCATGTGTGTGAGTGTATGTGTGTGCGTGTGCGTGTGCGTGTGCGTGCTTATGAACATGTGTTTGTCAGCAGGTGCCCTGAGCTGGTGACATCATGGTACTGACGCACCCCCTCCTGGTCCCCAGGAGCTGCCACCGCTGTCCGGGCCTTGGTCCTCCAGGGTGAGGGGGTGACAGTGGTGAAAGGTTCTGGCCCCCAGAGCCAGGGTGGAAGGTAGAGGCTGGGGGCATCAGGGTAGGCTCTGTAGCAGCTCCAAGGTGGGGAGTGTAGGAGAGATGTGAGTTGAGGGTGCTGCAGGCTTCTGGTCTGGGCCATGGGCTGTACCCTTCAATGAGATGGGAAGATTGGGGGGAGGGTGGGGGCACCTGCCACAGTTCCCTGCTGGAAGCTTACCTGTGGAGAGTGCTGTTTTCTCCTGAGGTCTCTTGTCCCTGCCCCAGCCCTTCTTCATGGCGGGGCTGTTGTGTACATGCGAGTGAGTGTGTGTGTGTGTGTGTGTGTGTGTGTGTAAGCTGTGCATGTCTGTGCCCTTGGGCTGGAAGCTTGGTGTTACCAGAGTTAGGGCCTTGAGCACCTTATTGCCCCAGGGAGAGGCCTGCCTGGGCTGGGAAGTGACCCTGTGGTCCCTGCTCTGCTCACACAAGGTCTCTCCCCAGGCGAAGTGCAGGGAGTCCCAGACCTGCCCATCCTCCCCAGCGGCGTGGCCTCAGGCAAGTCTCTGCTTCTCTCTGACCTCAGCGTCCTCCCCTGACAATAGGGACAGGAGCCTGGGGAGGAGGAAGTGGGGTATTGTCCCCTCTGGCCCTCAGTTTCCTCAGCTGTCAGGTGGGGCTAAGTAGAGCGGAAGTCCCAGCTGGTTTGAGGAATCAATGAGCCACGTGCCTGCATCCCACTCGCCAGGAGTCACTGGTTGCAATGATGATGGCTGCCTCTTACCAAGCAGTTACTGTGTGCCGGGTGCTGCTCTGAGAGCCCCACTATTTAACCCATTTTGTCCTCATAATCACCCCGAGGAAGGAACTATTATGATCCCATTTTACAGATGAAGAAACTGAGGTTCAGAGAAGTAAGTCGCAAGCCCACTGATGGCTTTGTCTCTCCAGTAAGGGCTGTGGAGACAGGACCTTTGGGGCCGCAGCCAGTTTCTATCCTCAGCATCTCGCCAGTGCTCGGGGAGCACTGGGAGTCTGGGGACCTGGGTCCCACTCCCCCCTCTACCACTGGCTGGCTGTGTGGCCTTGCTGGGTCTCTGTCTGCTCTGTAGCCCCATTTCCCCATGTACATGGTGAAGGCACAGGACCAGTTCAGGGGGCGCAAACCCTAGTGCCCCAGGGCTGGGCAAGGGATCCGGGGAGGGCTGGGGTGAGATGGGCAGGCCCAATCCTGAGCCCCCATTCCTGCCTGCCCAGCTCACCCCAGCATTGCCAAATGTTTGAGCTTTCAAGAGAAGCAGAAAATTTGGATTTTGCTGGGAAATCTGATTTTTAAATGTTGGCAACAACTTAAAAAGAAAGACACTGTGTGGACCAAACAAAGCCTGTTTGTGGGCTGTTCTTGGGCTTGTGGGCGTCACTTATAATCCACGGGCGACCCAATATCTAGGGGCCCTTCCTGTCCCGGGCCCTTGATAAAAACGACACACTGGTGAGTGGTGACTGTGTCCACCACCCCACCCCCATCTTCCTGCCCTGTAAGATTATCCTGTTAGGCAATATTCTCATCTCCATTTGATAAGTGGGCAACTGAGCTCCAGAGAGGGTAAGTAACTTGTCCGGGGTCACACAGCAAGGCTGGGGGACAAAGCAGGGCTCTCCTGCTCCAAGAGGCTCACTTGGATAGTTACCAGGCAGTCCTACCACCATGACCCCAATACTCTCTGTCCAGCCTCCTGCCCATCAGGGCCCCCTAATCCTGGCCTCCTGGGGACTTACCCACTCAATAGCCAACCCCAGGGCTGGTCTGGCACAGTCTTGGCCCAGAAGGAGGGTGAGCCAGATCCTCCTCCTGGGGACCCTGGCTTCTCCCCTCTCCTGGTCCCCAGTGTTGGTGCTGGGGCCGCAGGCTGTACTAGGGACCTGCTGGCTTGATGAGAAATCTGCCGAAGCAGAATTGAAGCCATGGCCTCCTCCAGCAGCCCAGCCACGGGCATGAGGAAGCCTTTTGGGGAATCCTGGTGGGGAGCTGGCTAGACCGGTGTCAGCAGAGCACCTGTGACTTTCCGTATTTCTCCAGCAACTCCTGTTGCGAACCCGCTGGTGCAGAGACTGTGTGAAGGTCTCCGGTGGGTGTGCTCAGGTGGGCACGTGGCTCCGTGTGGATTGCTGGGGGTGAGGTGAGTTTGCACTCACATCTTTGTCTGAGCCCGGGAGGCACATCTGCAGGTGGGTGTGGTGCCCACTAGGGGGTGCCTATCTGTGAGCACTGTCATCTGGGCAGGGCTGCCTGAGAGCCTGGGTGGGCACATGTGTTCACTCCTGGCAGTTAGAGGAAACATTTATAGCAGCTGTGTGACCGTCACCTGGGCCAGGGGCTGCGGTGCCTCTCCCCGGTTGATGCCCCCCTCTCCCGGTGACCTTCATTCTTGCCTCTGTCATGCACCAGGACTTGAGTTCCCCTGGAGTTTTGATCTTGATCCTGTTTCAGCAGTAATAGCAGCAGGAAGGATTGTGGTCTGCTATTTGGGGGGACTTCCAGGTGGACTTCCCGGGAATCTGGGACTCGGACCCGTGGGGAAGTGACTTGAATGCCACTTCTGATGGTGGAGGCGGGAAACGGTCATTAAAGCAGCCACCATTGGTTGAGCGTTTATGGGTCTTTAGATAAATGATTTTATGTAACTTTTACACAACCCTATGAAGGTGATGCGATCGTCCCCATTTTGCAGATGAAGATACTGAGACTCAGAGACGGACACTGAAATGCCCAAGCTCACAGACTAGTGAGTAGAGGAGCAGAGTCTGAATCAGATCAGCTGCCCAGGGTCACGCCCTGATGACGCAGCCCCGGGGCCTCCAGCTTGGCCACAGTGCGTACAGATCCACTGACCTGTTGGTTGGCCATGGTGGGTGTGTTGGGGTTGGGGGCCTGCTTTGCAAAGTGGCAGAGCCCAGGTCCAGAGAGGGGACTCCTGATCGAGCCTTAACCACGGCTGTCTGGCGAGGCCTTGGCTTTCTTCCGCTCCAACAGTAACCAGTGGGCTTTGAGGGGACTTACTCCATACCTTTCCCTCTGCGGGCCCTGCTGCCACCCAAGCAGGTGGCATGTGGTGCCATAAGCCAGAGTGTCAACCTATGAACCAGAAGGTCATGGTTCGATTCCCAGTCAGAGCACATGCCCAGGTTGCGAGCTTGATCCCCAGTGTGGGGCCTGCAGGAGGCAGCTGATCAGTGATTCTCTCTCGTCATTGATGTTTCTGTCTCTCTCTCTCTCCCTTTCCCTTCCACTCTAAAATTAATAAAAATATATATTTTTTAAAAAAAGATATCTAACAATGGCCTTGCCCGGGCCTGGAGCCGTCGGAGTGGAAGCCTGCCACAAATCAACAAGCCCTGTGTTTTCCCAGCGCGTCTCATCCATTACACACTCGACTGTGTTAAATGGGATCAACGCAGGAAATGAGATTACAGATGCCAGGCGGCGTGGAGAACTGTGACACCCTCCACAGCTCAGCTTCTATTTCTCCTTCCGCTGTGGGGAAGAAGAGCTGGCTGGTTGAATCAGGAGGCCTGGGGTTCACTCCTGGCTCCGTCCTTGACTTGCTGAATGGCCTTTGTGAGTGTTGGAAACCCGAGTCATGGGTGAGCAAGGTCCAAACCTGCCAGGGGGCTGGTGTTCCGTTAGCATCGGCCAGGCCCGTCCGTGAGCTGATTACAGAGGCTTTGACAGCGCAGGCCCGGGGCCTCCAGCTTGGCCACTCGGCTACGGGATGACATGTTAGAGTTTTAAAGAAACAACTTAAAATACATTGTACATATCGAATGGGCACAGCTCGATCTGGTTTAAAGAGCTCAGTCTGGTGAGTACACCCGGCGAGGGCACCACCATCACTACAGCAACATTTCTGTCACTTCTCCGAGGTTTCTCCCCCCCCTCAGCCACCCGTCCCTCCACTGCCATCCTCGGGCGGACACTGGTCCGTTTCCTGTCACTCGAGATCGCAGCCTTTTCTAGCAGTCAGTAGACCTGAAGTCATGCAGAATGTGAACTTTGCACCTAGCGGTCTTCATTCAGCATAAGCTTTTCGAGATTCACCTGTGTTGTCCCCAGTTCCTTTTCATTGCCGAGTAGTATTCCATGGCATGGGTCTGCCACCACCGGGTTGCCATGTACCTTTAGATGGAAGTTGGGCCGTTTCCTCCGGTTTTGGGACTGTTACGAATAAAGCTGCTAGGAACACGGGATACACATGCCTTGGTGTGGGCATATGCTTTTGTTTCTGCCGGGGGAATACCTAGCAATAGAAGGACTAGTTCCCAAGGGGTCTTGCCATGTACAGCCCAGCCAGGCAGGAAGGAGCGTTCCGGTTGCTCTGCGTCCTCACCGACACTTATTATGGTTGGACTCCATTTTTGGCTGTTCTGCTGGGTGTGTGGTGGTAGCAGGGTGGCTCCTGCTGACGCTTTGGACAACGAATGGTGTCTGGGGGGCTACTGCATGCTGGGAAGAGCTGGCCTGCACGTGGAGGAGGGGCCCCACTGGGCAGTCAGGTACTGATTGGTGTTATGAGGGCCCTGGAGGGCAGAACTGGGATCTGCTCGCCAATCAGAGGGACCCATGGGGAGTCAGATTTAGTCTCAAGTTTCAGAAAGAACTTCCTGTGTCAGAGCTCTCCAGCGATGGAAAGGATTTCCTAAAGGAATAGTGAGGCCACCATTGCTGGGAGCAGTCCAGCTTTTGAATGCCTGGTCGAGGACGATGGACAAGGGGTTCCGCCGCAGGTGGGGTTTGGACTAGCTTTCTAACGCGCTTCCTCCAGCCTGTGTTTCTAAGGACCATAGTGATAAATGCCCTGCAGCCACCATTCTTTTTAAAAATATATATATTTTTATTGATTTCAGAGAGGAAGAGAGAGGGAGAGAGACAGAAACATCAATGATGAGAGAGGAATCATTGATCAGCTGCCTTCTGCATGCCCCCAATGGGGATTGAGCCCGAAACCTGGGCATGTGCCCTTGACAGGGAATCGAACCAGGGATCCTTCAGTCCGCAGGCCGATGCTCTATCCACTGAGCCAAACCAGCGAGGGCAGCTAGCACCATTCTTACCTGCATCTTGCTGGCTCGACACCCCCACCTTCTCCAGCAGGAACCCCACATGTTGGGTGAGTTCTTCTCTTCTCCAGTGTGTGGGCGAATCCTCCTTGTGAACGAATTAGAAGAGGCAGTCACCTGTCCCCCAGCAGGCATCACTGCCACTGCTGCCTTCAATTCTCCATCAGGGCCCGTCCCACCCCGTCCTGCCTCCCGGCCTCCAGGCTCTGTCCTCTGTCACCCCGCAGGAGCTCACTGTTTGGGGTGCAGAGGGGAAGCATGCTTCTCGAGGGTGGGGTCCCCCAGCAGTACAGCTCTCTCTGCCACACTCAGCCTCCTCCCCGCCAGGCCTGTGACTGGCCGAGGCAGGTGCAGGAACCAGAGGCGGGACACACCCACACCCACACCAGGACTCCCTCCATCCGGGCCCTGCTGCTGGTCTGCCCTGCCCCCGTCCTCTGTGTTCTCTTATGAAGAGTTTCTCCTTTGGTTCCTGGCAGCACTGCCTGGCTTCCCCTGAGGTGCCTGCCCCCGAGGCCCCGCCGTGCGCATGTCTGATGCGAGTGTGAACCCGAGCTCTCTGGCCCTGCCTGGCCACCGCGGGGGCCTGGCGGCTGGTCGTGGATAACTGGATGCCGAGTGTCACTCAACCCCCACGTGCCGGAGGGCTCCTGCCTCGCTCCTGCCCCCGTCGGCTCTGGTAGCCAGTAGAAGTAATCACAGGCACGTTATTTTACAAGAAAGGCTTTCTCTTGGACGGTGTTCACCCCACTTGATTCGCATATTCAAAACCATACGCTTTGGGAACCCTTGTTATAGGATGGGTCTCCCATGTGTGGTCACCAGCCTTGATGGTGGCCCCCACCCTCCTGTGTAGTCCCCCCCCCCCAGCACTGTCCCAGGGGTGGTCTGTGTGGCCCATCAGATGGGGAAGAACGGGAGGGTGTCGCTTCTGAGACGGGGTTAGAAGAGGACTGCAGCTTCGCTCCTGGTCATTGGTTGGAGGCCAGCTGTCTGCCAGGAGCAGCCGGTGGAGGGGCCTGTGTGCAGCCTCCAGCCGAGGATCCGCCGAGCCGGCAGAAGACTGAAGCCCAGCTGACATCTTAACTTCAACCCCATGGGAGACCCTGAGTGAGAACCACCAGCCCCGCTGCCCCTCCCTCCTGACCGGCCTGAGACTGTGAGAGACGGCCAGTCCTGCGTGAAACCACTAATGCTGGGGGCAGCTATTTGTTACGCAGCAGTAAGTGACTGATGCATGCTGGCCCCGAGCACCTGGCAGGGGCTTCTGTCTCCTAGCCATGCAGCTGGCCGTTGAATTCTGGGAAATTCCTCTGATGCTTAAAAGAATCCTCCTTTTGATTGGAGCTTCCTTAAGTTTCTGCTTAAGGTAGGGGAATGTGTCCTGGAGCAAATCATCCGAAGTCAATAATCTTTGGAGGCAACCTTTTTGGACAGAGAGAAACATTTTGGGTGGACCTGTCTGAGTTTGCACAACCCTTCTCCTCTGGGGGACATTTAGGTCCCTTCCGTTTTCCCACGATGAACACGCCGCGAGGAACATCTCCAGCACACGGAGCTTTCTTCATATCTGCAGCGATGCCTGCAGGAGGTCCTCCCAGAGGTGGGATGAGTGGGCCACAGGCGAGGGACCTCGTCAGCTACAAGATCTCGTGCTAAGTGACTTTTCGGAAGAACAGCACTGACACCCCCCAGCAGCAGACAGAATGTTCCGTCTCGCCCGCCCTCCCCCAGCGTTAGGTTCCCTCACGGGGGTGGCATCCTCCGTTTGCCGCCACCGTGGGCCGGGCCTCGGGCACCATGCTGGGCACGTGCCACTGGTTAAGCAGCCAACATGGCGCCAGCCCCTTGAGGGTCTAAACGCGGCCGGAGAGATCTATGTCGTTTCTTTTATTTAGAGTGAAGTGGGTTCTAAACACCACTTACACGTCCATTAATCACGGTGTTGTGTGTTATTCATCTTGAGGAAGTGACAGCTGTTTCCTCAGCAAAATCTGAAGGGGGAAGTGGGTGAGGGAGGCCGGAGATGGATTGGTTTCTACCAAGGGGCTCATTGCTTCTCGCCCCGAGGACCTCCTTGCTTGCCCCCTGCCTGCAGCTCCCGTCCCCCACCCCGGCCCTTTTGCTGATGTGGTTTGGGGAGGTGGGATGGATGCTGGGCATGGGGTCAGGTGGCTGGGGTTCTGGTCTCGCTTCCCTCACTGAGTTCCTGGGTGAGGGGGACATCTGCTTCCGTTCCCCCCTTTTCTTGGATCAGCACTCTGATATTCCTTTGGGGTCCCACCTGGCTCCTCTCTCAGTCCTGGGGTGTCATGTGGGGGCTGACACTGCCCCCCCCTCACCTGACCCAGGCTTGACGAGTGAGAGCTCTGAGACCTCCGGCCCAGTGATTGGTTCAAGGGGTGGCATGTGTCCCAAGCTGAGCCAGCCATGGTTTGAGGCCTGGATCGAACTGTACCTGAAGTTCACAGTATTCGAGTTCTGTGAGCCAAACCACCATCCTCCTCCTCCTCCTCTGCTTGTTCCTTCTCCTTCCTCTTCCTCTTCCCTCTTCTCCTTCCTCCTCCTCCTCTCCTCCTCCTCCTCCTTCTTCTCCCTACCAGCAAACAGGCAGGTGGTTTGTGACTGACCAAGGGCAGTGGGGACAAAAACCTAGTTTGAGTAGGGCTCCAGAGGAAAAGGACAGGAGGGACGGGAAACAGTGCCAGAGAAGGGTTTGGGGTCACAGGTCAGGGGTCAGGGAATGTGTCCTGGAGCAAATGCCTGAGTGAGAGATGGAAACTAGAGACAAGGAAAAGTTCTGCAGGCAGAGGGGGAGCTGGAGCAGAGAGCCCCCTTCCCCGAGGGGCTGGGTGGGGGGGAGCAGGAGGAGGCAGAGGGAGGAGGCAGCGCCATGCCGCAGCGGTTGGGTTTTGGGCAGAGCTCCGCAGGGCTGGGGGCAGCTGGCTGGCATCTGGTCTGGAGGGGTGATGGGGAAGCGAAGAGGACTTGGAGCCCTTTACTTATTTATTTAAAAAATGCTCTCTGGCTCCAAACGAGGAACTTAGGAGCCTTTGATTCTGACCCCCCTCTGAGTGCCTTCCTTATCTAGGGCCGCTGGCCGCGGGCCCCGCTGTCTCTGATCTCGCCAGGCTGCGTGCATGCGTGCGTGCGTGGGCCCCACTTGGCCCACCCTGCCGCGGAAGCTGGGGCCAGCGGGCGTGTCCTGGGCAGAGTCGGGCCTCCCTGGCCCTGTGAGGGCCCTTTGTCCCCCGGCCGGCACTGCGGTTTGATCAGGCCCTGGTGGGACCCAGAAGTGGCCTCTGGTGCCCGGCTGACAAAGGGTCCCTTTGAGGGGCCAGGAAGTGAGGAGCTGAGATTTAACCACCCAGGTTTCTGTGGGACCATCAAGGGCCAAAGATCTCAGAGCCTGGGCTCCCCAAGACCTTTGTTTCCTGTGGCGTCACTGGCCTTGTTGTTATGGTTGGAGGGGTGCTTTCCTCTTGTACCAGCTCAGCTCTGAGCACCCCCAGCCCTGCTTCCTGCCTCACCTCTTCAGGGGACCCGTCGGGGGCCTCACCGCCCAGAGTGACCGAGATGAGAGTGCGGGAGGGACAGAATTCACTATGAGCCTGATAAGGCCCATCGGAGCATTTTCCCCACGTATAGACTCCGTGAACCCTCACAGCCCTGAGAAGGTGAGACTATTACCCCATTTTACAGATGAGCACATGAAGGCACCGCAGGGTTAAGTTCACGGTGAGGGCTGGGTCTGGGGTCTGGGCGCTAGGCAGTGTCTAACTTGGTGAGCTCGTGCAAGATCCTGACTTTTTAACCCCTGCATTTTATAGAGGGCGCCGAGAGGGGGAGGTGATTGTCCAAGTCACACAGCCGGTTATCGATGGAACCGGGGCCAGAGCCCCAGGCCATGACATGGAATGCGGAGGCCTGGGTTCGAATCCCAGCTCCTTGGTGTGACTTGTGTGACTTTGGGCAAGTGCCTCGCCTCTCCTGAGGCTTTTTTCCTCATCTTGGGGGACAGTAACCCCCTTTCGCAGGATCATTTGTGCTAAGTGATGTGAGGGAGGCGTGTGCTCAGCTGTGTCTGGTGCAGGGCAGGGCCTCAAGGTGTGAGCTCCTTCCCTGCTCTCAGGCGCCATTGCTGACTAGGCCTCGGGGTTACACCTCATCAGTGGCCCCTGGAGATCCCTTCAAGGGGATTCGGGTACCAGCCCAAATCACCTGGGAGCTGTCCAAAGACCCACGCCCGGAGTCCCCACTCTGGGGATTCTGAGCCACCGCTCCTTTAAGCCTTTATATCTAAAGGAGTGAATTCTTAACAGTGGAATGTGACAGGAGGTAGGGAAGACCCTGGAAGGCTGGAGTTGGTGGGCAGGGGGTCCTTCCCACATTGCCAGTGTGTTCAGCCAGCCCTGACCGAGAAGTAACGCCCTTACCTGGAGGGCCAGCTAATTGAGTCAGCCAAGCTTTGCACCTAATTAAAGGGGCGGGGATCACTGGTCTGGGGGCTCAGGGAGCTACTGATCTCTCAGGAGTGCTGTTCAATTTTCCCCAATGAAACCTCACTCCCAGACATCTTTTCCTGGGGAGAGGGCGTCTAGTCTCTGTTTCCTCTCACTGTCCTTTTCTTCTTTCCTCGTAGCAGCTGACGTCTATGTGGGTGTGCTCTGTCCCCTGGGCTGAGGGCACGCCCTCGGTGTCCTATTTAACCCTCCCAACAACCCTACGCAGCAGGTGCACGTGTGCATTTAGTTGCTGAGGAAACAGACCACAAAACCACGTGCTCAAAAGGGCAAGTGTCAGTGACAGTGTTATTCCCGCGGGAGTAATCTGTGGGCTGACCTGCAGGCTAAGGATTCAAGTGTGAACTCTTAACCCTCCTCAGTGCTGCTCTGTATCAGACGCGAGTGCAAACCCAGGTCGGCTGCCACCAACAGGTGACTGAGCGTGCTGGCTAGGGGTTTATCCTTCTCACATATCGAGAGATCTGGGGTTGGTGCAGCAGCTCGGCAACATTGTCTGAGATCAGGCGCTTTCCACTCTCCCGTCCCCAACTTGTGGTTCTCGCCCTCATAGTGCCAACCTGGCTGCCACACCTCCAGCACCCGCGTTTGCATTCCAGACAGAAAGACAGTGGAAAGACCAAAGGTCTTCGCCTTGGGAGGCTTTGTCTTTGTATTTGGGATGAGCAGCCCTTCCTGGCAGACTCCCACCTGTACCTCTTGGCCAGAGCACAACCCGGCTACCTTGGCGGGAAAGTCTAAAATGAGGCAGCCTTCAAAGCTCTGGCGTTTCAGAAGCATGGAGGGGCGGCTGGGAGAGGTGTTGGGCGCCAACCCACGTTCCTGCCTGGCCGGATGTGGTCTCCCCATGCAGGTCTCTCCACTCGTTCAGTGTCCCCTGCAGAGGCTCTAGTCCAGCCAGGGCGGTCATGGGCTTCTTAGGTGCCTCTGCCATCCAGGTCTGGGCAGTGACGGGAAGCCTAGAGGGCTTGAATGTCAGGACAACTTGTTTTCTGGGCCTCAGTTTCCTCATCTGTGGCCTTAGACCCACCTGGCTGGCAGGATGGCCTGGAGGATTAGACAGCAGGCAGGCAGGCAGGCACGCACGCACGCACGCACGCACGAGGTGCCTGGGCCGTGGCGGGGAGGCGCGGAAGGTGGCACGTGGCGTTCTCGGAGCACTGAGGGTGGCATCAGAATCCCCAGCTGGAAAACAGGGATGACGAACCCTATCTGTGCCGCAGGGCTGTTCTGAGGATTCAGTGCGTGTATGGCCGAAGCGCTGCACTGGTGTCTCTGTTTCTGATTTCCTAGACAGATTGGGACCGGTTCCTAGAAGGGTGAGGTCCTTTTGGAAGTTCCTGTTCCTCAGGGAGGAGGTGCTGTTTGCAGCAGCGATTGAGGAGAGAGGTGGAGCCGGGAGCGGGGAGAGGGGAGGGAGCCTGCCTGGCTCCCTCCCTCCCCTCCAGGCCCTGCTGCCTGCAGAGAGGGCCCGAGGGGCCCATCAGATAGTCTGTCCTCTGGGGGCCTGTAATGGGCTGACCCCGGTGCCCTCCCACCGCAGCCCCATCAATGGCTTCTGCTGGGCATGGAGCCAGCAGCCGTAGTGGCCTGGCCGGCCCGGCTGGTCACAGCACTGTCTCCAAATGAGCCCCTTGGAGGCACTGAGGAGGCTCACTGGGGCCTTGACCTGCTCAGGAGGGACATGATCTCTGCCTCTCTGTACCTCAGTTTCCTTGTGACTCAGCATTTTGGGGGAAAAGGATTATGGGAGTGCTACAGCCCCATGCCCCACAATTCCACTTTGTCTTGGACCCTGAGCTCTCTGGGGGCCGTGAGAGAAGGAGCAGTTGTGAGTGTGCTGGGAAATTCTAGTTCTATCTGCCCTGACCTGCCATGTGACCATGGGGGGGGAGGGGGAGGAAGGAGAGGGGAGGGGGTACCTTCTACTCTCTGGGCTCCTCACCTGTAAAAAGGCCCCCTGTTCTAAGCCCCTGCAAACAAGGACATCTCCATGACTGTGACTCCATGACTCAGGGTGTTCCCCGCCCCCGGGAGGGGGGGCGGGGAGGAGGAGCGTTCAACATGCCTTGGAGCCCTCTGCCCAGGAAGGTGCCCCTGGACTGTGATCCTCCCTCCCTTCCTCTGTCCAGAGCAGAACACAGGCTGGGATCGCGTGTGCAGTGCGCCCCCTGGTGGCTGCTCTGGAACACTGCTCGTCCTGGCCCGAGTCTCTGGGTTGCAATGGGCTAGGCCCAGAGGAACGGGGGGGAAGCAGCTTTCTGTGGGAGGGATGGGTGGAGGTGAGATTGCTGTAGTCTCGGGGGGACTTTTGGGCCCCCAAATGTAACCCTGCTCCCAACATCCCCACCTCAGAGAAACCAAGGTCCTGGCTGGGATCTTCCCTCTCGTTTCTGAGAGTCGATGTGGATGCTTTCTGTGAGGGGAGTGGATCGTCCCGTGTTGCCGATGAGGAGACTGAGTCTCAGGGTCAGTTTGCTGCTGACCAATCAGCCCTCCGACCTGCTCTGGCCTCCCCGGCTGAACTGATATAGTTCCCTCTGCTCAATTACTCTTCCATTTTTTGCGGAATGTCCATTCTTTAGGTCTCAGCTCAAGTGACCTTTTATTTATTTTTACGGTAAAATATACATGACATACAATTTTAAGCATTCTAAGTGTCCAGTTCAGTGGTATGATGTACATTCACGTTGTGCAACCATCACCACCATCTGTCTCCACAACCTTTCCGTCTCCCCAAACTCAAACTTTGTACCAATTAGACCATCACTCCTCCCCAAGCCTCTGGCAGCCACTCTTTCACTTCCTGTCTCCATGAACTTGACTATTCTAGGTGCCTCGTATAAGCAGAATCACACAATATTTGCCCATTCATGACTGGCTTAGTTCACTTAGCATGTCTTTGCGGTTCATCCATGTTGTAGCATGTGTGAAAATGTCCTTCCTCTGAAAGGCTGAACAATACCCCATGTGATGTGGTCTACCACATTTCACGTATCCATTTATCTGTGGAGGGACTTGGGTTGCCGCCCCCCCCCCTCCCCCCCCCGCCGCTGACTATTGTGAATCATGCTGCTATGACCATATGTGTACAGATACCTATTAGAATCCTTGCTTTCATTCCCAGAAGTAGAATTGCTAGGTTATATGGTAATTCTATGTTTGATGTTTTTTGAGGAATTTCCACACCATTTTCTTATCAGCAATGCACAAGGGTTCTAATTTCTCCATATCCTTGCCAATACTTCTCTCTCTCTCTCTCTCTCTCTCTCTCTCTCTTATGGTAGCCATCCGAATGGGTGTGAAGTGGAATCTCATTGAAGTGGTTTTGATTTGCATTTCTCTGCTGATTAGTGATGTTGAGAATCCTTTCGTGCACTTACTGGTCTCTTATTTTTAAACTAGCACTTATTTTCCCCAACCAGCAGCTTGAACATCACCTGAGAACTTGTTAGAAATGCAAATTCTCAGACCCTTTCAAGGGCCCACTGAATTGGCAACTCTGGGGGCCGGGGCACAGCAATCTGGGCTTCATCTAACATGCTGGGTGAGTCTCATACACTCTCAAGTTTGAGAACCGCTGGGGGGCATTGTGCCAGCACTCTACAGAATTATTCCATTTAGTACATTATCATTATCATCTCATTTTGGCAGATAAGAAAACCGAGGCTCAGAGAAGGGAGTCCCTCACTTGAGTCGCTTGAAGTAGAAGCTCCAGGCTCCTAAACTGCCTACTGATGCCTTCCCTGGGATTCACCAGCAGCATGGGATGGGGGTTCTCTGCGTGGCCAGAAGGGGGAGCCCTTGACCCAGGACCCAGAGTCTAGGCCTGAAGGGCGTGGGAGGACTGAGCTCAGGAACCCCTGAAGGCTGGGCGGGGCTTTCAGGGTCACTCCCCATCAGTCCCACACGAGCACCTGACCCCGATGTCTCCCACTGGGACTCTCAGCCCTTGATTGCCAAGAACCCTGAGCAGGACTCGGGGCAACTTGTCGAAGTTTGAGAGGGTCCCCAGTAACAAACCGTGTGTCCTTGGGAGGTGCTACAGCCCCATGCCCCACAATTCCACTTTGTCTTGGACCCTGAGCTCTCTGGGGGGCCGTGGAGAGAAGGAGCAGGTGTGGGGGTGTGCTGGGAAATTCTAGTTCTATCTGCCCTGACCTGCCATGTGACCATCGGGGGGAGGGGGGTACCTTCTACTCTCTGGGCTCCTCACCTGTAAAAGGTCCCCAGTTCTAAGCCCCTGCAAACGAGGACATCTCCATGACTGTGACTCCATGACTCAGGGTGTTCCCCGCCCCGGGGGAGGGGGGGGGGCGGGGAGGAGGAGCGTTCAACATGCCTTGGAGCCCTCTGCCCAGGAAGGTGCCCCCGGACTGTGATCCTCCCTCCCTTCCTCTGTCCAGAGCAGAACACAGGCTGGGATCGCGTGTGCAGTGCGCCCCCTGGTGGCTGCTCTGGAACACTGCTCGTCCTGGCCAGAGTCTCTGGCCTGGAGTGGGCAGGGCCGGCAGGAACTGGGGGAAGCAGCTTTCTGTGGGAGGGATGGGTGGAGGTGAGATTGCTGTAGTCTCCGGGCGGGGGGGGGGGGGGGGGGGGGGGGGGGGGGGGGGGGGGGGGGGGGGGGGGGGGGGGGGGGTGCGGGGACGACCGACGGACTTTTGGGGCCCCCAAATGTAACCCTGCTCCAACATCCCCACCTCAGAGAAACCAAGGTCCTGGCTGGGATTTTCCCTCTGGTTTCTGAGAGTCGATGTGGATGTGTTATCCAACACACATAACAAGCCGTGTGTCCTTGGCTATGTTGTCCAACCGGTCTGAGCCTCAGTTTTCTCATCTCTAAAATGGGGGCACCACCTTTGCCTTGAGGATCCACTGAGAACAGGAAGGCCCTTCAAGTCTGAGGCATTTTGGCTTCCTGGGAGGGTTGCGGGGTAACGATGCTGTATTTGGTGGGGGAATAGGGAAGTGAACATTGACCAGGTGCTAAACGGGCACTGGGCATTCTCCACGTGACCTTTTGTTCTGTGTCAGCGGAATAAAGTGGGGAATGTTAGCCCCATGTAAACTCGAGGAAACCGGCTCAGAGAAAGGGAGTGAGTGATCAAAACTCATGTGGCCAGAAAGGGCCGAGCTGGACTTCAAACCCACGTTCTCTCTCTTCTTCCAGACAGCTGTCCACAGAGGGCAGCCTGCAGTGTGAGGAGGCAGAGTGGCCTCCCTCCCTCCCTCCCCATTCCCTCCCTCCCCCTTCCCTCCCTCCTCCCTCCCTCCCCTCCTCTGCTCCCTCCCTCCCCATTTCCTCCCTCCCCCTTCCCTCCCTCTTGCCTCCTCCCTCCCTCCCTCTCTTCTCCCTCCCTCCTCCTTGAGTCTCCCTCCTCCCTCCCTCCCTTCCTCTTCCCTTCCTTTGTCTCTTGGGACTAGGCTCGAGTCCTACATGCTAGCTTCCCCCACATGCTAGCTCTACCCCCATGGGGCAGGTCACTCCCTGCTCTAGGACCCCCCCCATTCATATGTTGAAAACTGACCCCCAAGGGGATAGTATTTGGAAGTGGGGACCTTGGGAGGTGATTAGGTGATGAAAACAGATGCCCTCATGGGATTAGTGCCCTTGTAAAAGGGACCCGGAGAGCTCTCTTGTCCTTCTGCCACGTGAGGACACGAGTGAAGACAGCTGTCTATGAGCCAGGAAGCCGGTCCCCACCAGGCACTTGCTCTTGGACTTCTAGCTTTCAGACGGTGAGAAATAAATCTCTGTGGTTATAAGTCACCCAGTCTATGGTGTTTTGTTTTTGCAGCCTGAACGGACTACGATTCCTCCTCCTCGAGCCTCAGTTTTCTACTTTGTACAATAGAGACAGTAAACCCTGGATTCTCGGGACCTTCAGTCTGGGAAGTACGAGGATACAGCTGGTCTCGGTGGAAATAATGGGTGGCCTCTCTGTCTGCCAGTCGCTCTGTCAGTCTTTGTGTGTCTCTTGGTTTCTCAGTTGCCTCCAGGTCTCTCTTGTCTCTGCTTGTCTCTAGGTAGAGGCCTCACTTTCTTCTATTGCCGATGGGCTTCCTCGAGGTGGTGAGTGAGGACAGGAGGGCCAGGCTACCGGCATCATTGGGCCAGGGAAGCAGGACATCTCTGCCAACATCCAAATATAAAATCCTGGGGAAGAGTCTGATTGGCTGGGCCAATTACTGTGGCCAATTGGAGATGAGATATTCTAATTGGCCAGATCTAGGTCACATGTCCACCCTTATGGTTGGGAAGAGGGCTCCTGTGATGAACAGCCTCACCAGAACCACTTGGGGTGGGATCAAGGCCATCAGGACCTTAAACGAACACATTCATTGAACTCTCACAACAATGGCCCCGTTTTGCAGGCAGAGGAAGTGAGGTGGCAGGCACACAGCTGTGAGCGGTGTGGCCGGGCTTTGCACTTAGTCTGGCTCCAGAGCTCAGGTTCTTAGTTCGCCTAAAGAACCACCCTCAAGGTGTAGAGCTGCCAAAAGCAGAGGGAAGGGCTGTTGGGCAGACAAAGGCCTGCATGTCCCTTCTGCCACCGTGGGACCCTTTGGTGACGCAGTAGGCACCGGCCCCAGGCTTGGCCGCAGCGGGCCACTTGGGATGGGAGATCGCCTTCCCTTTCTTTGGAAAATCAGGGCCAACCAGCTTCATCCCCAAGGAGCCAGGTCAGTGTGCCCAGCTGAAGGGCTGTGTGGGTGTCACCCCAGCCTGTAAAGCTCCGACCACTGGCCCCTCCCCCTGCCCCCCACCACCCAGGAGAGAGGTCTCTCAGTGCGTAGGGAGCCCCCCATGAGGGCCTGGGGTCGGGTCGGGTGTGGAATCTGAGGACACCAGGCTCTCCTGGGGCACCGTGCCCCCTCCCGGGCATCGCCTGCCTTCCCTCTGTGTTATGCTTGGAGCCTCCGGGTCGTGGGCTCGCTAGGGCTGGGGTGGGCCTCTGCTGGGTACACAAACACCAGCCCGCCATCCAGTGGTCCTGTGAACAAGGGGAGCCCTCAGCAGGGCTCGATAAGGTTTCCAAAAACAAGAGTGGGCCTCTGGCACGCTGCATTCCTCCCTCCTGCTGGCAGCTGCTAATTTATGCTAATCAGATGCGTGAAAACCCCAAGTCCCCAGTGGGTCCAAGGGGACAGGGAGGATCCAGCCGGCTGAGCAGAGGATGAAGGGGACCTGTGTTCCCCTGGCTGCCTGGCCCCTGCCCTTACCGGAGCCCCCGAGCGGCCCCAGTTCTCCTGAACTCCCTGCCCTGCAGCCAGAGGGACTAGGCCTTGTCCTTGGTGCCAGGACCCTGGGGAAGGTCACAGGGAAGAGGCCTTTGGGGCCGATAGGCTGCCTGGTGGGAAAGCCAGGTCCCTGACAGGCATCGGCTTATTGACTCCTCTCCCGACCACCCTCCCTCCTCCCACTTCCCGACAGGAGTCGCCGTGAGGATGGGGGTCCAGGAGGGGCTGAGCGGCTTGTTAGAAATGGGAGCAGCTGGTGACAACTCTAGGTTCAGACAACCTGGGCTGAGCTCCTGGACTGGCCCCTGAGTACTGTGTGACTGTGAGCACGCTGCTTCTCTTCTGTGCCTCAGTCCCTTCATCTGTAAAATGGGGAGGCTACCAGTGCTCCCTGCAGGGCTGCGGGGGGTTAAATGAGATGCTGTACCAGGTTGGGAGGAGCCCAGTGGTGTTGACCATGACCGTCAGCAAGCCCTATAGCGGATCCATCTGTCTGACTCTGAAGTCTAAGCTCATCCCAGGGCCCAGGCTTTTTCCCCCTGAGGCGTCCAGGGCCGAGAAAATTCCTGAGGCCCAGATCCGGTCCATCCCAGGCCTTTACCTCATATTATAGGCCCAAGTGCAGGGCGCTGGGTCCCTGAGGCTGACTCTTGGCTCTGTCAGCCCCGTAGTGGGGAGCCCCAGGCCATGGGAAGGGCATGCCATTCAGGATCAGGCACGAGGGCTTCAGCGCCTGCTTCTGCCTCTGCCATCGTGTGGCCCGAGGGTGGCCTCTGCCTGTGAAATGGACCTGTACTTTGGGTGCTCTGTGGTCCCCACGGGTGCAGGGGCACTGTGTTTCCGCCTCTCAACTTTGCCTCTACCGCCAGGGGACCGTTCTCCCTCCTCTCCTGCTTCCTGGGCACAGACCCATCTGCCTGGTCCCCAAGCCCATCTCCTCTGTCAAGCCTCCTTGGCCTTCTGGGCGGCCCTCATTCTGCTCGTTTATTCATCCTCCCCGCCCCCCACGTCACCCCCCGCCCCCACGTCACCCCCCACCCCCATGTCACCCCTGCCCCCCATTCACTTAGTTGCTTTCTTCAGGATCAATTTGCACTTAGCACCGTGCCTGGCACCTGCAAGGCCTGGACAAACCTCACTTCTTCTCTATGGTTTTATTTTTCCTTCTCTGGCCTCAGTTTCCCCATCCTTACGATGCTGGAAGGGGTTGATCCTGAGGGTCTGAGGAGTTGGCGGCGGGGTCACCCTTCTTTTATCACGACCTCTGGCTGCATGAGGGAGCCCGGAGACGGGGGCTGGCGTCCTTGGGCTCTGGAGCAGCAGAGCCACAGCGATCAGGTGATTCTGGGTGGCCCATCTGGGGGCCGGGGCCGCACAGCCGTGAAGAATTCATTTAAAATTTCCACGGAGGGATTGGCTGCAAGCCCCGGCCACGTGAGTTATTTTGGGACACTCTGACCAGCGCCGTCTGCTCTCGCCAAACAAACTGGCCCCAACCAGCGAGGCCCGGAGTCTCCCGCCCCCTCGTTTATGGCCCCGCTGTGCTCCGTGACCCGAATCTGGCGTGTGCCTCGGAGTCCTTCAGCCCGGGCTGGGCGGAGTGGGCACAGGACCCTAACATGTCCTGACCTATTAATGGCGCTGTGGTCGCTGGGCTGGGCAGGGGCGTCCTGAACCAGAGAAAAATAAAAATAAAGTCAACATAAACAATCCCGATGTCACCCCTTTGCGAGGCCTCCAGTGTGTGACAGGCATGCGGTACAGCCCAGACCGGCGAGAAAACCACTTTCCTGTTAGCTGACAGCAAACACACAACAGCGCGAGAGGGGGAAACAGCTCTGCAACTTTTCCACTGAGAGCGCTCAGCCCTCCTGCGGTTGAGTGTCGGGGTGACCAGGGGTCCCTCTCCCTCTTTGTCATCACTTTGTCCCCCAGCCAGGGCCTGGTACCTGCTGCCAGCTCTCTGTGGCCTTCCCAGCTGGCCTGGGAGAGCCGGAGAGGCCCCACTGTCCTCCCAGGAGACCGGGGTCCTTGCAAACCTCCCAGCTCAGCATCCTCAAGACCAGCGGTTCTCAACCTGTGGGTCGAGACCCCTTTGGGGGTCGAACAACCCTTTCACAGGGGTCACCTAAGACCATCGGAAACCACATCTATAATTACATATTGTTTTTGTGATTAATCACTATGCTTTAATTATGTTCAATTTGTAACCATGAAATTGGGGGTCACCACAACATGAGGAACTGTATGAAAGGGTCGCGGCATGAGGAAGGTTGAGAACCACTGCTCGAGACAAAGCTTTATCGGGGCCTTTGGTGTGTGTGGGGGGCAGTCCCTTCGCGTAGGACAGCTCTGTGACTCACAGGGCTAGATCCCCTGCCTCCCGGCCCCAGCAGTGAGACAGGGAAAGGTCGGCTCGGAGGCCTCAGACCTCCTAGTCTCTCTGTTAGGGCAGCGGCAGCGGCGGCAGCCACCACACTGAGCATCTGCTGAGCGCCAGGCCTGGTGCCAGCACTCTGCACAAGCTCCTGTAATGCCTCGGAGAGCCCGTGGGGGAGAGTCTGTGCAGGGGAGTGCCGGTAAGGAAACAAAACCAACGACAGCTGTCCCTGACTGGTCGTGTGTGCCAATCCCCATGGTGTAAATACCTCTAGTGTGACCCATAAGGTCACTGAACGCAGTTAGGACACCTGTGCAGAGTGGCCTGCTCCAAGCTGCTGGTCTATTCTTATTCCTGGTTAACACATGGTAGTGGCAATCGTGGGGTGCAAACTCGGGCGTGCGAGGACAGCGGCTTGCTAGTTCCTGAACTGACCTGAATTTGCATTCGATGCCTTCACCCCATCAGGGATGGAGACATCGTCATCCTGCCATTCTTGGTCCTCCGGCCCCGCCGCAGGCTTGTCGAAGGCCTGGGGGTTTAGGTGGCGCTGGGACACTGGTGAGGAGGGGCCCAGTAGACCCCAGTGTTGTCGTCCCCAGACTTCTCCCGAGCTGTCCCTGCTCTTGTCTAGTCCTTGCAGGGCACTGCTGAGTCCTCCCTCATTCCTGTCACAGCGTCCCTCAGAGCCACCAGCTCCCAGGGGCCATGTTGGTGCCATGTGGGTACAGGGGTGGCGTTTTACGGCACCTGCCCCTCCGAGGGGAGAGCCCTCTGGGCATTCGCCGTGGTGGGGGGGCTCTGGGGCTGGGTCCGCCCGCTGGAAGGGCCATGTCCCTGGCCCCTGTGCTGGGAGGGACTCTGCTCTGACTTGGGTCCAGAGTCGCCCGAGAGCCGTCACCCCAGCAGGGCTAGGACCCCAGCCCCCAGCTCTCTCCACTGCTCCTTTCATCCCTCTCCCCCAGCCCCCAAATCTTCCTGGTCTCTGGGCCGGGAGGACTTCTCTGGCTCGGCACGCGGGCTTGCACGTTTCCCGTACCACGAAACTCAAAAGCAGTGAATTTGACGCCTGGTACCTGCGCTCTTCTGGGCTATTCCTTAGGACAGGAGCCTGCTCGGCGGTGGGCTGGGGGCAGGGGCGGGTTGGGAGGGAGAGAAGGGGACAGAGGAAATTCAGGGGAAAGCGGCGTTGGAATATTTCAACATGTTATCCCACCACCTGCCGGGTAAGTGGCCGCCTCAGGTCGTCCTGCAGGCCAGAGACCCACCAGGCGAACCCAAGTCCCCGGCTCCGGGAGAGCAGCAGCGAGAGCATCAGCGAGGCCGAGCTGTCCTCCTGCAGATGCAGATGGCGGCCTGGAGAGGGAAGACAGTCACCTACGGCAGAGCGGGCCCGGGGCTCAGGGCTCCCGGCTCCGTCTGCGTTGGCCCCATGGGACCTTTTGCTGCCCGGAGGCCTCTGAGCGTCAGAGGAAGGAGAGAGACACAAGAAGGGCCCTGCTGGTGCCGGCTGCCCCATGCGCTGTGTGGACTCAGGCAGGGCTGTGCCCTCCCGGGTCGTCCTTGTCTCATCTCATTTGCTGGAGGGACTTTGAAGGAAGGAGATGAGGCGGAGGAGCCGGCTTCTTCTGGGCATCTTAGCTGGGACCTTAGAGATTCATGACCCCCCCTCCCCTCTCTCCACACACACACCGCACCCTCTTATTTGCTAACCATCTCAAGCACATATAGTGAGGAAGAACTGTTTCCCTCGCCCCTCAGAGGGGAGTCGCTGCCATGGTGAACCCCGCCCTGAGCATGTCAGTGTCTCTTTCCCACCCACAGGGACACTGGTGGTGCCACATCTCTGTGACTGTCCTCGAGCTCCGTCTGCGTTCCCCTCTGTCCCGGGAATGTCCTTGCCCTGAGTTGTGCTGTCCCTCCAGTGGACGGTCAGTCCTGCCGTTCACGGCCCTGACACCGCTGAAGGCAGGCCAGCGGCTCCGGAGGGCTCCTCCTCTGGGGTTCGTTCCCAGATGAGCTTCGAGCTGGGCATCTTCAGCTGAGCGGCCACAGAAGGTGCCGGGTTCCGCCTGCTTCCTCAGGGGCCCCTGCTGTGAGTTTGCTCCCCCTCCTGGTAAGGTTCCCCGGGGCCCCTGGTCTGGGCCAGCTGCAGGCTGCCCCACCGTCCATGCCCCCATCCCCCTGGCCTCGCGGAGGCCTGGCACGAGGGGCTGCGAGACAATGTGAGCGGTTCATTCCTCAGCAGACTTCTAATTCATTTGCTCACTTATTCATGTCAGTACGGCCTTTTTGTGTCCTGTTTCAGTCAATGGATGATAACTATCATTTTTTATTTTGATGCTCAAAAGGGGTTGGCGGGAGCCCCTTCCTGCTGGGGCACGTGTCCCCATCATGCTTTGAGTATTTCCTTACTTTCTGGTAGAAAAAAAGTGTTCTGGACTAATCTTGTTCGGTCCCTGGCCCAACCCTGGAATTGGCCATTTCTTAAAGGAAGGGCCTAATTTTAAGTTTTCCATGCGATTCCCAAATGAGGTAGAACATACAGTTACTGTACCGTGTGTCTGTGCACGTGCGTGCATGTTATATGTGTGTTAGAAGAGTTTATTTATGAAAAGCAATGTTAAAAAATACCCCAGACGTTTTATAACCGTGTTTGGGCAGCTCTTGTTTTTTTAAAAAAAACACTGGACGCTTTAACAGCTGGGTGTGGGTGTCGTGGGATTGTGCCCTGGGCGGCTGGTGGTTGCTGCCTTGCCCCCGGCCCGCGAGGCTCATGTCCTCCACCTGGCGCCCGCGCCCAGGCCAGGCACCGCGGCCAGAGCCAACACAGCCCTGCATGCGGCCAAGGGCAACAGCCTGGGTCAATATTAGCTCGTGCAGAACAGGCCTGTGGAATGCGCGCGTGGCCCCGCGGCCTCGGGAGGGGAGCGGCCTCAGGCACTCACAGGAGCCTGATGTCACTGATCCAACTGCCTTCTGTGCAGATGGGGAAACCGAGGCCTGGAGGTGGCCGGGACCTGCCCTGGGTCCCAGTGTGAGTGGCAGGGCCAGCCATCACCTGTGTTTTCCATTTTTTCCTTCGGGTGTCTGTGCTTTTGCCTGTGGCTTCTGGGAGGGAGGCAGCGGAAGGCAGGCCAGCGAGCCCTTGACTGTGAGTCGGGACTCCCGGTTCCAGTCCTGGTCCTGCCCAGTTCTGCGTGCAGCTCTGGGATGTTACTGTCTCCCCTGGTCCTCCTTCTTCCTTTATCTCGAGGACCCCCACTCCTTGCCACTGTCCACCCGGCCCCCTGTGCGCCGAGCACTCATTCAGGTCCTCACACTCCACAGTCGCCAGGGGCAGGTGGACAGGGCGCATGTGTGAGGTGAGCCGAGGCGGGATGGCAGGGAGCGGTGAGGACGGTGGACAGCTGGGGAGCGTGCCTGGCATGAAGGCATTCGAAGTAAACAGCACCGAGATCAGCGTCCCGTGTGGTCACAGGAAGCTCTGACCCCGGTGGAGTGGGGAGCCTGGCTGGGCCCACAGCACCCAGGCCTAAGGGAACATCCCAGGGTGCTCTGAGGTGGGGCCTGAGAAGCCGGGAGAGGGCCCGGCGGGGACTGGGCGTCGCACGGTCCCTATTCGAGCCGTCGTGCTGATCTAGTGGAGGTTGCTTCTCAGCTCCAGCTGCCGGGATGCGTGCATCGGCCGCCCACCTCCTCATTATCTGTGGCTGCCGGCTTCCTATCTCCCAGCTCCAGCTGCTTCCCCTCCACCCTCCTGCCATGAGGGAGAGGTCACTGACCGCCAACCGCCGTCCACACCCTGACACCGCCTCCCCAAGGCCCTTCAGTTCCATAGAAACTGAGAACCAGCTTCTACTCACGCCAGGCCAGCACTTGAGTCCCAGCTCTGCCTATTATTGGCTGTAGGATCCTGGGCAAATAGCTCAGCCTCTCAAAGCCTCAGTTTTCTCACCTGTAAAATGGGAGAGGGAGTCTTGCAGGGTCACTGGGTGGTTGTGAAGGTAAGAGGGTGTCCTACAAGGCAGGGGCTCGGTACACCCCTCTCCTCTCACTCCCATCTCCCAGCTCTTCCCAGCACAACACCTGGCTTCCTGGACCTGCACCCTTTCCCTTCCAGTAACCCAGGTGGCCTGTGGGCAGATATCTACGGGTAGCCACTCTGTGCCCAGCCTCGCCCCTGCTGGGTAAGTCTCCACTCCTGACCCAACACACAAGCAGGATGAAGAAACGGCATAATCAGGGCCTGAAAAATGGTACAAACCAGGACACATCAGTAAGTCAGAAGAGGGAATGATCCAGAAACAACAGCAGAAAAGTACTAGAAAAAACATTGAGGAATATTTTCATAATCCAACATTTTAACAGATACTATAACTTCAGATATCAATAAATTCAAGTACCCTTTAAAAACGGTGAAAAAAACAACCACCTAGCAAATCAAAGGCTAAACTGTGTAAAAATACTTACCACTTATATTACCAACAAGAGGTTCACTTCTTTCATATGTAAAGAGCACCTTAAAATCAATAAGAAATAGATCACCAGCCAAAAGAAAAAAAAAATGGGCAAAGTTTATAGAAGAGGAAATACAAATAGCTTCTAAACACATGAAAATATTCTTAACTTTACTGGTAACATGAATTGAACTGCAGTGCAAGCCACTTTTCATCTGTCATACTGGTAAAGATAAAAAGGTTTGATAACTCAGATGTCGGTGAGGATGTGGGAAACAGCACTCTTTAGCAGGGCTGGTGGGAGTACATACTGGTGCAACGTCTGAAGAGCAGTTTGTCAGTGTTCTTTAACGTGCTTGTAGTCTTTCACATGCTAGTAATGCCGCTGTTAAGAAATTTATCTCGCCGAAACCGGTTTGGCTCAGGTGATAGAGCGTCGGCCTGCAGACTGAAGGGTCCCAGGTTCGATTCCGGTCAAGGGCATGTACCTGGGTTGCGGGCACATCCCCGGTGGGGATGTGCAGGAGGCAGCTGGTCGATGTTTCTCTCTCATCAATGTTTCTGACTCTCTATCTCTCTCCCTTGCTCTCTGTAAAAAATCAATAAAATATATTAAAAAAAAAGAAATTTATCTCACACATATACTCAAACGTGAGAATGATGCACATACAATGAGATCAATTGCTGTTGTGTTTGTAATTGCAAAATTGGAGTTAGTGTAATACCCACCGGTTAAAATTTACTTAGTTATGAGATAGCCACTCCAAGGAAGACTATGCAGCCATCATACAGAAGGGGAGAGCACTCTTTATGTACTTAAATGGAATAAGCTCCAAACTTGTCTAAGGTATGCTAATGTTTTAAAAAATATATATTTTTACTAGAGGCCTGGTGCACGAAATTCGTGCATAGGTAGGCTCCCTAGGCCTGGCCGGTGATCAGAGCCGATCTGTGGAGCGACCGGCAGGGTGATCTTGGGGGCCCCCACTGGCACCCGCTTTGGCTGGCCTGGTGCCGCCCGCTCACTGGCCCCGCCCCCCACAGCCACCACTGGTTGGGACCTGCGGATGGGGGGCAGCTCCTACGTTGAGTGTCTGCCCCCTGGTGGTCAGTGTGCATCATAGCGACTGGTTGTTCTGCCATTCAGTTGATTTGCATATTAGGCTTTTGTTATATAGGATTGGTTTCAGAGAGGAAGGGAGAGGGAGAAGGAGATAGAAACATAATGATGAGAGGGAATCATTGGTCGGCCGCCTCCTGCACACCCTCTTCTGTGGATTGAATCTCCAATCCAGGCATGTGCCCTGACCGGGAATTGAACCGTGACCTCCTGGTTCATAGGTCAACGCTCCACCACCAAGCAACACTGGCCTGGCTGTGCTACCATTTTCGGTAATGACATGTACAATGATATGCGTGTATATGTGTAAAAACCTCTGGAAAGAAATACCAGCAGTCAGGTATTAATATTGCCCCAGGGGAGGGTACTGGGGTAGCTGTTGAACTGGTTGGAATGATACCAGTTTTTCACTCTGTACCCTTTTGTGTATTTTCAATTTTAGACCATGTGCAGCTGTTATCTATTCAAAACTAATTGTAAAACATTGAATAGCAAGGGCACTGCTTCACCCACAGGAAGCAGGGCTGATGGGAGAGTCTCAGGCATCATGGATGAAGGGGTGGAGAGGGCAGAGCAGGTCTGCACCCTGTACCTACCTCAGCATAGCTTTTCAGTCCGGAGCAGTGTCTGGAGGTCCTGTGGGGTGGTGGAGACTATGAAGGTTTCAAGCCTGAACCTCAGCTCTAAGTGGGCAAACCAGTTCACCACTGGAAGCCTCAGTTTCTTAGTCTGTAAAATGGGGACACACCCAGTCCCTTCACAGAGTTAAAATGAGACCGTGCATGTGAAAGGCCAACCCTCCACAGGTGCTCTGTAACCCCTGGGGGTTCCCAGGGATGATGGGGGCCAGTGATGCTGCCCCTTCCGTTCCCCTGGACACCATCACTGCCCTCCCTCATTCCTGGGAACCCCCTGGGGGGCAGGGCTCAGTCCCCCCTCCTCGAAGGAGATCGTAGCCGTGTTGCTTAGCAAAGCCGCCGAGGGGTAGGGTGGGGTGGAAAATGTCAACATCAGATTAGCCCGATGGGAAATAGCACACTTCGCCAACCACAAACACCCCCACGTTTCCCTCCAGCACAAGGGGGTTTTGGGGAACTGGGGTGGGCCTGAGGCTGGTGATACCAGTGACACCTTCAGGTCTAGTACCCCAAGTCCTTTTGTCCAAGGTATTGCGGGGGGGAGGGGGGCGGATTTTGCTCCTGCAGGGCTCTGGGCTGTGGCTGCCCCACTGCGTGGGATCCGGAAGAGCTCTGCCTTAGAGAAGGTCTTGCCGTCACTGGGGAGGGGCAGATGGTACGGCCCCTGATCAGTGATGCCGAAGAGTGGATCCTGCAGGCCCTACGGAGCCACGGAAAGTTCTTGAGCCAGACAGGGCCCATTCAGAACCAGCCTTTAGGAAGTGTGGTTGGCAGGGGGAACGGTGACGAGTTGGGGAGAGTAGATCCCTCAGAGGCCATGTACCCAGTGCATCATCTTCATCGTCTCAGTCTTCACAGTAATTCTGCAAGAAAGGCCGACCTACTGTTACGCCCACTTTACAGAGGAAAAAACTGAGGGAGCCGGTGAGACCGGCTCTCAGTCACACAGCTTGCCATGGGCAAAGGTGGGGTGTGAACCCCGGGTTTGTCCCTGGCAGGGTCTGTGGACTTCCCCTACACCTGATTCCTGTCTAACGGAGGGGCCCACTATTTTTAGATCACCAGCTTCATTTCGATTATTCTTTTTACTAAGAGGCAGAATGGTTACCCCTGTCCCTGCGATGCTGTTACTAGTTTTGTGACTATTACTGGCTGCTGTCTTACCCAGCTGGGTTTTGGCGGGTCACTGGGGCTGCCACCTGGGGACCAGCCTTGCTCAGCCTCTAGGCCCCCGTGACGGTGCAGGAGGCCCCTGCCCTGACTTTTCTGAGTGGGGGCTGGGATCTAGCGGGCATCCTGCTCGATCGGTGGCCCTTTGCAGGCAGGACCGTGGTCTTGTTCCCTGCTCTATCCACAAGGCCTCACACGGTCCTGAGACGCAGTAGGTGCACAATGAATGCTTGCTAAACGAGTAAACGAATGACGCAGCCACCTGTCAGATTAGCACGTGCACCCTCTACTCCCCCATGAGGACCGGGGAATAGACTCAGCTTCCCTTGACCATGAGACCAGGGACTGACCTGGGCCTGGGGCAAGGGGCAGCTGGGGTACCCAGAGCAGGGCTGGTGGCCCCGGGACAGCGGGAGGGTACCGCCTAGCCTCGTGGCCCGGCTTCTCAACCTGCTCAGGGCCCTGCCCAGGGCTGGCAGGGAGAGCACTTGGCCACAATCGGGCTCTTCAGCCTGCAGCCGGCCCGGGACAGGCCTTTCAGCAGTTGTTGGAGATTTATTGGCAGCCCTGAAAGGTTGCAGTCAGGAGGCCGGGCTGGCCGAGGGGCCTCCCAGCTGTTTACCCAGCGCGAAGGAATTTGAGGGCAGCAACATCCCGTCAGGCTGGAGGGGCTCCAGGCGCTGGGGCCAGCTGCTCAGAATAAGTAACCTGCCTGGCCCCGGGGCCTGGCCCAGGGGACCACTCCCTGAAGTTACAGGCAGGGAAACCGAGGGCGGAGGGGGGAGTGGGTGTCCCCAAGCCCTGCAGGGAGTCTGTTCTCCAGTCCAGACCAGACCAGGCTGGTGGAGGCGTGGGAGCAGCGACCGGGAATTGGCACTTGCTGACGTGCCCTGTTCATGTGGGCCCTTGTTGACTGCCTCCCCCACCAGAACGCTCCCCCCTCCCCCCCGTGAGGACAGCGACCTGTCCATCCTGTCCTCTCCGTGCCCCCGCGGCTGACACGGTCCTCTTGCTGATTGGATGGATGAAGCCAGGAGTCTAGGTCGGGTTCCTTTTCTCACCTTGCACATGTCCCAGGAAGGGGGTTCAGAGCGAGAGCCGAGGCTGCATGGGCCGTCAGCGCCCCCTCTCTGTCCGTCTCTCCCCCTGGGCCCTGAGGCTGTGGCTTTGTCCTCCTGCTTCCTACGTGGCTGTGGCTGCCGCCCCTCCGGGCACTGTGCCCGCATTCCTGGCAGGAAGAGGGCGTTAGGACAAAGGGTAGAGGCAGGCACCTCTGAGCCTGTCCACTTTCAGTTGGGGTCACCGTAGATTTCCTGAAGTCCCTGAATAGTGCGGTCGTGGCGTTGCCGTTCTTTCTTTTATTAAACCTCTTTCACGGACAGGGTCCTCAGCAGGCCTCTCACTTTTGTTGTTTGTGGTTGTTGTTGTTTTTATTTGATTAAGTGAAAATCCCCTCTCCAGGGGAAATGCCCCCATGAGCTCATCCTTACACTGGCAGGTGTGCCGCTCCGAGAGGGTGAGCAGCTGGCAGCAGGGCGGCGCTGGGCTTCCGGTCCTCGCAGCAGCCTGGGCAAGCATGGCAGTGCCCGCTCCAGAGCGCCGCAGCCAGGCAGAGGCCGGCGGGGCCACCGCGGGAGGGGGGGGGGGCCTTCCCAGCTCCGGGGTCCGTGCTCTGCTCCGCACCGACAGCGCCCGTTCTAACAGGTGCCATCACTCTACGGCCTCCTGCCCAGGGGCCTCTGCCTTTATTTATTTATTTTCTCTTTTAAAATATATTTTTATTGATTTCAGAGAGGAAGGGAGAGGGAGAGAGAGATAGGAACATCAATGATGAGAGAGAAGCATTGATCGGCTGCCTCCTGCTCGCCTCCACACTGGGGATCAAGCCCTCAACCCGGGCATGTGCCCTGACCCAGAATTGAACCATGACCTCCTGGTTTTTGGGTTGACGCTCAACCACTGAGCCACGCCGACCAGGCGCCTCTGCCTCTAGAGCCACGACAGCATGGACAGCTGGTATATGGTGTGCCGTGGCCCTGGGGCAGCCATTGACTGCTCAACCCCTGGCTGAGAGGCAGCCTCCTTGATGGGGTGTCGGACAGACAGCCTCGGGGGCCCTGCCTGACTGGCTGGTGACTGGAGGGCCTGCTGTCCCCAGGCCCAGGCCTGTGGGCCGTTCTTGCCAGGCTGACCCTCTGAGGGACAGGAGAGGAGGGGAGGGACCCCGAGGGTTCATGCTCAGGCCCCCGCCCCTGGTGGGCACGCAAGGTTGGGGTCAGGGCAGGGCGTGCTGTGGGATGCCTCACAGTTCCCGGGCCACCGCTCCAGTGTCGAAGGTGGGAGTGAGGCGGTGAGGGCGGCAGGAGGGAATGCCAGGGAACGCCAGTGGTCTGGCGGGAAGCTGGACCTTCGGCCTGAGCAAGGTGCAGGGCCCCCAGGAGCTCCCGAGGGAAGAGAGGCTGGAGCTGCCCGTGGCTGCACCACTCACATGCCTCCCCAGCAGCTGTCACCAAGCAGGACCCGCGGCCTCCTGCTGCTGATCAGCCGTGTGCCCGCCCGGTGGCAGGTCACTGCCCTCCTGGGCCTGCCAGGCACAGCTCAACACCTCAGGGCTGCCTTCCGTCTGGGTTGGGGAGGCCCCGCTGAGCCAGGAGCTGGGACAGGGCTGAGCCGAGGACAGAAACAATTGCAGCAGCGGTCAGGGTCAACACGCTCCTGCTGCCGCGGCCCGACCCGGAGCCAGGCCCCGCTCCGGGGAAGGACACAGGACTGTCCAGCTCTTTGTTTAAACCTGAAACTTGGCCAAGTCGTGGGTTTATTTTTACCTCCAGGCATGTGGGTGAAGAGGGAAGTTCCGGTGATGCTCTGGCTTAACAAAGAAAACTTGTAACTTCCTTTGAGGCACAGAGACGCCTGCTGACACGTGCGTGCGCCACTGCGGCAAATCCTCACACAAGACAAACAGCCAGAAGGACGGGCTGTCTTGATTAAAGGTGCCTTTCTTGGATATGCACATCACTCCTGAAGTCAGTGGGTTTTGAAAGCCTCCTTGGTCAGAAGCAACCGTTAGGACAGTGATGGCGAACCTATGACACGCGTGTCAGAGGTGACACGCGAACTCATTTTTTTGGTTGATTTTTCTTTGTTAAATGGCATTTAAATATATAAAATAAATATCAAAAATATAAATCTTTGTTTTACTATGGTCGCAAATATCAAAAAATTTCTATATGTGACACGGCACCAGAGTTAAGTTAGGTTTTTTCAAAATGCTGACACGCCGAGCTCAAAAGGTTCTCCATCACTGCGTTAGGAGGACAGTTTCATAAGCAATTCCACTCCGTCTGGCTGTGACCTTGGAGATGGGGAACATTTCCTCCCAATTATCTTGAGGACTTCGGGAGGTCTGAAGTTTCCAAAGGTCCACCACTTAAGAAAGAGAGTTTGAAAGGTAGTCCGGAGGAGCTCAAGGCGTGTCGTTTGTAACGGAAGGGCAGAACAGGAGTAAGGGGCACTTCCCTGCCCCTCCCCCCGGCCCCGCAAGGGCGTTTTCTTATTGAGTACTCACAGACCATGAGATGGTTTTATCCCCACCCTACAGAGGAGAAAGCGGAGGGTCAGGGAAGTCCACAACTTGTACAAGGTCACACAGTGAGGAGGTCAAGGGCTGTGCTCGTCAGGATGGGGACTGTGGCTTCCGTGGGGTGGGCTTGGGCTCTAGTGTCAGAGGCACCTGGGTTCCACTATGGATTCGGCTGAGGAGATGTATGAGTTTGCTGCTGCTGCTGTAACAAATTAGCCACAACACAAATGTATTATCTTATGGTTCTGGAGGTCAGAAACCCAAAATGGGGTTCACTGGGCTAAAATCAAGGTGTCAGCAAGGCTGCAATCCTTCGGACAGGGAAAATACCTCCTTCCTTTTCTGGCTTCTACACGCTGCCTGTCTTCCTTGGCTTTGGGCCCCTTTCTCCCTCCTTCAGAGCCAGCAGGCTAGCCTCTTCTGATCTCTGACCTGCTATTCCCACTCCCCTCTTACACTTACAGGGACCCTTTTGACTACATCGGGCCCACCTGGATATTCCAAGACAATCTCCCCATCTCAAGACCCTTTACTTAACCACACCTGCAAAGTCCTTTTCCAGGTAAGGCAACATATGTTCACAGGATCCAGCCATTAGGATGTGGGTGTTTTTGGGGGGTTCTGTATTCTGCGTACCACAGTGGTCTTGGTCAAGGGCCTGACCTTTGGGATAACAGCTACTCCTTTCATCTCTTTCCTTGGAAGCGATGAAAATAAAGAGGACTGGGCTTCCGTCCTTATAAAGTGATGGAGGTCGCCATCAAGGGACCAGCTGTTCTGGAGGCTGGTGACCCAGCAGGAGCAAGTGATCTGTCAGACCTGTGCTTCTGGGAGGGAGACAGTTCCCGGAAGACACCACTTGCTCAGGAAGAGGCTGTCCTCACGCTCACTGGCCCCTCCTGGAGGCATGGTCAGGGACTGCATCAGACAGATCTGGGTTTCAATCCCAACCTGAGGGGGGTTGGTGGGGAGGGGAGGGAGGGGAGCAGGGTGGGCCAGGAAACAAACAAGCTGAGTTTGCACATGACCTCATTTCACTGTCCCCAAGGTGGAGCTTCTGCCTCTGTTTTGCAGATGTGGAAACAACAGCTCAGAGAGATCAAGCATCTTGTCTGTGATCACTCAGCTACTGTGAGATTTCTCACCCACCAGGATTCCTAAACCGGTGATCCCCACTCCACCTCCATGGCTGCTTGCCGCACCTGCCTGCCTCCTGGCCTACGGTGGCTGTGATGTTTTTCTTTGAATCAACTTATTGCTTTTTTTTTTTTTAACTTAAATGCATCTGTTTTAAAATGAGACCTTATATTATTCCCATACATGGAAAATCACAGAATTCATGAGCTGGTTATGTGTATTTTTAAGATGCACATTAAAGCGAATCTGTCGTCCGTATACCACATACCACAGTCTCACATACCCGCACTGGGTTTCAGCCTTCTCTTTGGGAACTGGCTCCAAACTGGCTCCCGTTTCATCAAATCGTAACATTATCAAGAGCTATCATGTGTTATGGCGTTACACTGTCAAGTGGCTTTCTAGCACAATTGAATCCAGTCTTCTCAGCACCCCCTCAGGGCCATGCTGGCCCTCCTTCCTCACTTCCAGGAAGTCTGGTCCCCGTGTTCTTGGGCAAAGTAGGACTGTGCTTGCTGCATTGGCTGCCCAGCCATAAGGGGCCAGGATCTGAACCTGGGCCGTGAACTTTGGAGTCCACGTGCTTAACCATTACACTGTACCAGCATCCTACAATATCTCGCGTCAGCAAAGCCTATGATGAAAAATGTGCAGGCTTGAGAATGAAGTAGGGAAGGGATCTGCAGGAACCCCATGCTGGCAGATCCCCTTGGCCTCGGTGGCAAGCAGAAAGTTTTGATCAAGTCCACCAGACGAGTTTTATGGATCCAGCAGAGAAACTCCTGTCCAGGGAGGGAAGCTTAAAGACCTTTCATAACCTCTCCTGAGGCAGAAATGATGGGCGGCCGTAGTGGCTAATCCCAACTCCATGATCTCCTGTGTGGGCGGAGCTTCATGGTAGGTCCTGCAGGGTTCTCCACCAGAAGTCTTACTTTGCAAGTGAGCTCAGCATCTGGGCAGAGCAGACTTCCTTCAGGCATCTTGCAAGTGCCTCCTAGTCCCTTCCCTTATTGTAATATGGATCATTCATCACCCGAGAGGGAGAATAAATCCCAGTGTTGCTTGCCTAAAGTCATGGTTTATTAATTTCAACCTTTTCAAAGAGTGAGGTGAAAACAAAAAGCCCTGATTGCATGTGATCCTGGGGGGCCTTGAGCCCACAAGGGGGGTGGGCTGGCTGAGGGTTTCCCAAATTGCTGTGAGGCCTTACTAACCCAGCCGTAGGAAGAGCCTAGCTCCAGGGACTGACACACAAGTGGGAAGATTTGCTTAGTAATTATTCTTCTGCTCGGGTTTGGACATGGCTCAGGAAGAACACGCCTCTCTCTGAGGGGGCAGGGAGGCCGGAGGGGCAGCCTCTGGAACAGTGAGCTCTGGTCCAAGTCTCCATCCCACCACGGGCTCCTGTGTGACTGGACAAATCACTTCCCTTCTCTGTGCCCCAGGTTCTTCATCTGTAAAACAGGGATAATAAGAGCACCTCCTTCCAAGGGTTGAGGTGAGGATGAAAGGATTAACCTGGGCGCATGCTTGGAGCAGGCAGGAATGAGTAGATAATAGTTATTTTTGGAGCCTGCAGGCCTGGGTGTGGATTCTGCCACCAGCATGAACGACTGTGTGATGTTAGGTGAACGCCTGATCTCTTTGGGCCACTGTCTCTCTATCTGGAAATGGGCTTGGTTACAATTCCTGCTTCTGAGGGTGGCGGTGAGCACCCAGCATGCGGGATGGGCGAAGCCACTCGAACAAGGTGGGCAGGTGCTGACGGTGCAGGGTCTGCCCTTCCCAGGAAGCCCCCTCTGGGAGTGGCAGGGGCCAGCTGCCTCCCAGGCAGGCTGTGGCCCTTCCCAGCGGCCCCGCCCCATTGTGACAGCAGGGCCCCTGCCTGTCTGAGGGGCAGGAAGGAAGTGAGGAGGGCAGCGGCAGCTTCCCCTTTTCTGTCCTGCTCCGGGAGCTGGGCTTCTTCCCCCTCAGTGCCTCTGAGGAGGGGACAGCGGCACCATGGCCCCCAGCACGGCCGTCCGCCAGACTTGCTGCTGCTTCAACGTCCGCATCGCCACCACCGCCCTGGCCATTTACCACGTGGTGAGTGTGGGCAGGCCCAGGGAGGCCGAGGGAGTGTGTGTGTGTGTGAGAGAGAGGTGTGTGTGTGTGGGGGCCTGGTCTCCTGAGCCCTCCAGCTGGACAGCCACTGGACGGCCACTGCTCACCACCTTTCTGTGGGCTCCTGCTTGGGTGTCAGCCTCCCTTCCTGTCCAATGGGGGGAAGGGGACCCTGTCGCAGCCGCCTGAGCAGAACAATGGTGGAAGGAGGGGTCCTTGTCCGCAAGATAACGTAACTCACATTCTCTCTGAAGCTCAGTCCCTCCCTCTGTAAAATGGGACAGGAAAGCAGCCACCAGGTCGACCGGGTGCGAACGGAACCCCAGAAGGGAAAGTGCTTTGGGAGCCAGGACTCGTGGGAGAAGCGGGGGCTGGGCCTGCTGCCAGGACGTGGGGCCAGGCACAGGCATGGCCCGCTCTTCCCCGCCACTGGCCCGGCTAACCAGCGGGAATCTCTCTTTGTGCTCCTCATGGGAGGAAGGAAGGAGTCCTCTTAGTTTACAGCTCGGCCAGCCACTGCCTTCTCCTCAGGAAACTTGAGGCCTGGGCTAATGAACAGGGGGCTTGCCGGGCGCAGTCTCTTGGGGGGCATCCCGAGGGGGGAGCAGGCCCTGCGGTTCCACTTTGGAGGCTGGTGTGCACCTGCCCGGTGTGACTCTGGGGGAGTCACAGCCCCCGGGGCCAGAGGCCCCCCCATCTTAGTGGCTGAGGTCTGGGGCTCCGTTCTGTCCTATCCAGACCCCTCCCTCTCCCCCTCCCCACAGCTCCAAGCCATGCCCAGCCCCCCAGGCCCAGGCGCCTTCCTCCCAGGGTGACTCATGGCCTGTGGGGAACAGTCTCTCAGGAGCCTTGGAAGGGCTTCCTCAAAACCAGCCGCACCCGCACCCGCAGGAGGAGGTGGGCTGCTCTGCCCTCAGGCCTGGCTGCCCCCCGCCTCCCACTCCTGCTTCCTGTCGAGGCCGAGGCGCCCAGCCTGGGAGGGGTGATGATGCTTTTCGGGGAACACGGCCTCTGGATGGATCCACGGTCCTGGGTGCAAGTCCTGGGCCCCGACTTGCTAGCTGTGCAGCCTTGGGCTGCCTGCTTAACCTCATGGAACTTCAGGTTCCTCCTCCAATGAGTGGCCATCACGGCCACCTCTGGGAGGCCAGGCCGCTTGGGAGGGGCAGAGTGTTATCTCCAGGCCAGTGCCACCTTGTGAGCAGGGTGTCAGACGGGGAGTGTGCTGCCCCCGAACCTGCAGTCAAGCCGCAGCCCCCAGACGCTGGCTTGGGGAGGCGCTCTGAGGTCGCCCTGCCTGGCTTCTGCCAACGCAAGAGTGATTCTGAGCGAAGTGCCCACACCGAGTCCTATGGCCCCTTCAGCTCTGAGGCTGGGCAGCATCCTCGGCAGATCCCTGTGGTTCCGCGGAGGAGGCCCCGTGGGAGGCGGCCCCTGACCCTCATCCCAGCTCTGCCACGGACCGGCTGTGTGACCCTGGACAAGCTTCTCTCCAGGCTCAGCTTCCCTGTGTACAATGAAGGGTGTGCAGGGGGTGCGGACTGGCTCCGAGGTCTCAAAACGCCAGCGCCTCCGGGAGTGAGTGTGGGGGTGGCTGGGGCCCTGCTCCAGGCCCACTCTGGCAGCTGCTCTCTGTTTCCGCCGATTGTTGCCATGAAGGAATGTGGCCCTGGCGGGGGCTCTCCTGATGTTTAGAGAAGCAGGGAGCACAGCTTTGATGTCTTATCTTCTGATCGTTCCATGTTGGTGACTGCTTCGAGGTGAAAAAAACATAATCCCCGTGCAGGCCAAGCCGAACCCACCTGCAGGCCGCCTGGGCAGGAACAAACTCTGGACACTGTGATCTCAGGGTTTCTTCTGAGGCCCTCACCTGTACATGACGTCAGTGACCTGACACACGTGACATTAAGTAATATCAGTGCCTGCCCACGGAGCAGGACGATCTGCAGGCAAACGATCAGGGAAGACCTCTGGGAGGTGGTGTCATTGGCAGAGGCATAGAGTTCAGCTGTGGGGGGTAGGGGTGGGGGAGAAGGGGTGTGCAGAGCTGTGGAGGCTGAAGGACAGGGGCTTGTGCAGGTGACACTACACAGACCAACCTGGGAGCTTCAGGGCGGGGAGCAGGAGGTAGGAGGGGCTGGGAGTGACAGCGAAAGAGTCTGGACTTTCACTGTTGATATTTTGGGCTGGAGAACTCTTGGTTGTGGGGACTGAACTGTCTGTTGTCAGATGTTTAGCCGTATCCATGGCCACTGCCCACAGGATGCCAATAGCACCCTCCAGTTGTTAACCAAAAATATTTCCCGACATTGCCAATGTCCTCTCAGTTGAGAAACTCTTTATAGTGTGAGACACGGGGAGCCATGGGGTGTTCTAGAGTAGGAGGTATGAGTAGAAGCCTGGAAACCGTATGTCAGGCTCGAGCAGCCATCTCTGGGCTGCGGTCCTTAGTTGATTCCAGTGGGAGGGGGTGTCATCCTCCTGCCCCCTCTGTGACAGGGACGGGGGCTTCTCCTGGACCCAGCAGTCAGTGACAGATGTGCTGTCAGGGCCTTGAACATCTGGATGGAAAAAGAGAAGCCACCACCCAGATGTGTCAACCACCAAGTTCATCTTCATCTGGAGCCAGTCAAGGGTGACAACCCTGCATATTGAGAGCTATTCGTAGAACGGGGCCCTCTGGGGAGGGTTAAATCGGGCCCTTGGTGCCTTGGGTCGGCGTTACCCCCTATGGAGTCGCAGGGAGCGTTATTACTGGAGGACCCTCCGGCGTCCGATGGCTGGAGGGCCTTCCTCAGGATTGTGCTGGGTTTGGGTAGAAGATTCGCTGGGTCACAGATGATCTCTAACTGAAACTTGCGCAGGTAGGGGAGTCAGAGGACTTTTTAAAAGTGGCCACGTTGGTCCTGGCTTGTCTGGCAGCCCCATGTACGCCCTAAGTCAATGGTAGGAGGTGGGGAGCCCTGGAAGATCCTTCTGCCCAGATGTGTGGCCCTCCCTGACCTTGAGTTCCATTAGAAGTGCATTGGCTGGGGGAGAGCTCACACCTGCTGTGATTTCAACGCTGTAGCAACAGGACAGGGCGAGGAGGGGAGGACGCGCTGGCCCTGGTCATCTCTGGGTGACAGGACTGTGAGCTCTGATTGTTCTCTGCTTTTCTCTATTCTCCATCTGGCACCACGGGCATGACCGCTTTTAAAAAGAACCTTTTTATGTTGGAATGGGTTGGATTTAGAGAGCAGTTTTGAACAGAGGATAGAGTTTGTGGATACCCCACACCAGGTTTCCCTCGTTGCCAACGTCTTCCATGAAGAGCACATTGGTCACAGGTGATGAGTTGGTATCGTCCCCTGTCATTAACTGAAGTCCGTCCTTTATTCAGATTCCCTCCGCTGTCCCCCGATGCCCCCGTTCTATTTCGGGGGCTCCTCCAGGCTCCCTTGTTCCATTTAGTCCTTAGGTTCCTCTTGGCTGAGACGGTGTCTCAGGTTTTCCTCACTTGTGATGACCTTGACAGTGGTGAGGGGGCCTGGCCAGGCACTGTATCGAATATCCCTCAGAGGGACTCGCCTGACAGTTTTCGTGAGGCTGGACTTGAGGGACGTGTTTTTGGGAGGAAGGCCGCAGACGTAAAGTGCCGTTCTCAGCACATCATCGCATCACATCACTGCTGACCTTGATCACCTGGCTGCGTGCCGTCAACAGCCTTTTCCACGGTGAGGTTACTGGACCGCCCCCTCCCCCACCGCCGCCCCGCTCTCGTGGGAAGGAAGTCACTGTGCGAAGCCCACACTTATGGAGGGGAGAGGTGTGCTCCCCTCCCTGAGGGCAGAGTCGCTACATAAATTATTTTAAATTCCTCCTGGGACAGTTGTTAGCTCTCCTCGTTTATTATATAAATAAAGGGCTGATTTATGTTTTTATCAGCAGGGCCTCCTGGATATTTATTTTATACTTTGGGTTATAATCCAATGCTACCTTGTTTATTTGGTTGCTCGAGTGTATGACTTTTTAAATTGGAAAAAAAAACTAAAGCAAGGCGGCCTCTGTTAGGTCAAGTCTCCAGTGAGTACAGGTGCTTGTCTTCATTTTCCACGCTCGGCCCCAGGCCAGGGCCCAGGCCCGACTCATTCCTGGCCTCTGCCCTCAGGGCTTCTAGTCTGTCCCGGAAAAACTGTGACTGTGACTTTGATGGATGACAGCGCTGGTTATGGGGTACAGACCAGGGGTCTTAGCCCAGCCCCTGGTGGAGGTTGGGCTTCAGGAAAGGCTTCTTGGAGGAGGCCTGAGTGCTAAATCCGGCAGGACTTCGCTTGGGGAAGTTGCGGGAGAAAGGGCGTGCCAGGCGAGGGAACAGCCTGAGCAAAGGCTTGGAGGTGGGAGACCATGTGTTGCCGGGACCTTATCAAGCTGGGCTGGAGGAAGGGGTGGCTGTGAGGGGTGGTGGTGGGAAGCGGTGGGACTGGACCAAGGCCCTCGCTCCTTTCAGGCTTCATAGCTAAAATGGTGGACCTCTGCTTGGCCCAATGCTCCCATTTTACAGATGAGAAAACAGAGGTTCTCTGTTCTTGTACCAGGTCCCCGGGGAGATGTGTGTGTGTGAGCAGGGCCTTGCTCCAGGCTGCCACGACTGGCACACAGGTGTGTGGGATAAGCCAGACAGTGAACAAATGAACTCTTTACCTGGCTCACGGGCCAGGGGTGGCCAAGTATTTGGATGCCCTTCATTTCTTCTTTATGGTCCAGCTCACATGAAGCTTCTTCCTCCAGGAAGCCTCTCCCCCCCTCGCCCCCCACCCCCCGATTCTTTTCTTCTTTGAATTCCAGGGGCTCCTCTCTGTGTTCCATTTTGAGATAGAAGAGATCACAGACTTGTCTCCATCACTTACTCTCAATGTGAGCTTGAGCAGGCAGGCGTCTTTGCTGGCTGGGCCTCAGTTTCCTCATCCGTTAAATGGGGCTAGTAGTCCCTGTCTCCAGGGTAACCGTTTCAAGGTATTGAGCTGATGTGGCCCCACTGGAGTGGGCGGCGGGAGCTGGCAGGCAAGTGCCCAGGGTTGTTCGTCAGAGCAGACCACAGAGGCCGCGCTCCTTTTCAAATCTCAGCTGTTTAGGGCCTTAAAATAGGCCCCAACGGTCAGATGGTGAAAGCCCCAGATGAGGATCTGTTAGATTCTTTGCCTTCACGCCCGATGCCCCCGTGTGGGGCAGAGAAGCCTCCACACCTGATGTCCCCGTGTGGGGCGAGAGGCCTGGCTCTCCGGGCCCTTCCTGCAGGGGTGGGGAGGCGGGGGCGGTGTGTGTGTAGGATGGGGTCTCTGCCTCTCCCCGGCACCATGGCTGAGGGAACGAGTTGGGCTCCTCATCTCAGGGGTGTGCACCGCACCGTCCAGCTTATAAAACGTTGGAGGCCCACTAGGTGGCTGGACCCGCTAGGCCATGGGAGAGGCACGCAGGGCCCACTGTGGGCAAAGGGGGCTCTTCGTGCTGCACCAGGTCTGCTGGGCTGAGTGACGATGTCAGTCACCTGTGTGAGGTGAGCCAGGCTGCCCAGACCCCAGCCTGGGCCTCATCCTCTCCCCAGCGTCCTGGTTCTCAGGCCCAAAGGAAGGGCAGGAAGAGGTTCTGGGGATGGCAGGCGGGTGGTGGTCCCAGTCGCCGGGGGTCGCCTTGGTTGGAGGGAGGCACCAGCCTGGGAGAGGGTCCTCCTGATGCAGGGGCTGGGGCCTGCTCAGACTGGCCTGCGGCTGGAGGGCAGGGCTGGGGGGCCGAGGTTTCTCAGTCACCACCCTGTCCCCGAGCTCCCAGGAAGTGAGGCTGTCGTTTGCAGCCGGGGCAGTGGTCTGGAACTAGGACTTGGCTCTGAGGTCACGATGAGGCCTGTGTTGGTCTCCCAGGGGACCCTGCCTTGACGGAGGGGGAAGGAGGGCACAGAACGCCCAGTGAGGCGTGCAGCTGAACAAGGAGCTGTGCAGAGTGAGCCTGCTGGCTCCCCGTCCCTCCAGTCCTCAGCCCGCGCCAGGGCCAGTGTGTCCCTTCCAGCCTCAGTTTCCTCCCCTGTCGCATGGGGGTCAGTGACCATGACCTGCAGAGCCGTTCGGAGACCCCAAAGAAAGCAGGTGGCCGACACACCTGGCACCTAGTGAGCGCCCCGGAATGGCAGCTGCCACCAGAGCCCCCACTTGACAGAGGCGGAAACTGAGGCTCAGAGAGGCAGACTGTGGTGGGGGAGGGGTCAGGGTGGGGGGAGCATCAGCTCTAATGTCCGGGAGCCTTATTCCAATCGCTGTGTTCTTTGAAACAATCTTTATTGAGGTGCAGCTGACATGCGTCTGACATTGGCTTCGGGCATTCAGTGAGTGATTCTGCTCGGCTGTGCCCATGACGCCGTCACCGCGATGTGTGTAGCAACCGGCGGCCTGTCACCAAGCGGAGTGATGACGATGGTGCGACTGCATTCCCTGTGCCCCACACCACGTCCCCGCGGCTCGTTGGTTTACAGCTGGGAGTCTGCACCTCTGGTTCAGGGAACCTTGCTCTTACTAACATGGAGCCCTCATGGGAAGACACGTCTCCGTTTCCCCTGCAAAGTGGGGGCAAATAGTCCTGAGAGCAGAACCTGCCTCACAGGACGAGGCGAGGGCGGAGCGTGGGTGTCGGCGTTCAGAGGAGGGCCTGTCCTCCCCTAAATGCTCAGCTGGAAGAGCAATGCTTATCGTCATGGGGGCGGGGGGGGGGGGGGCGGTTTGCTCTGACTGGGAACAGGGAAGTCATGGTTCACCATTAGATAGATTGTGGGGTGCGGGCCACTTCCCTAGAAACTGAGAAGAGGAGGAGGACGGGGCTCGGGTCAGGCCCCTGAGTGGCGGCCATAGAAGGAGATTTGATGACCTACTCTCCGCCGAGCATGTGGAGGCCCCTGGAAGTTACTGGGCCGGGAACTTGATCCTCTGCGCCCATTCCTTGCCATTTTGCCTTCTTTCATCGGGGCAGGTCCGGAAGGGCAGAGGCCAGAGGGCAGGGGCATGCCTCACTGGGCTGCCGCAGGCCCTGCACAGGCTTTCCCAGGAGGCCCTGGGCCAGGGCTAGCCGCTCCCTGTCCGGGTGCTCCTGTCCCCTGTTCCCGGCTGCAGGTGGTGCACAGCGGTGAGCGTCGTCTACACAGCGAGCTCTGTGGTCCTTGGGCCTTTGCCTGAGCCAGCCTGCTGCCTGAGTGCTTCCCTCCTGTCCCTGCCAGCCCCAGAGTCACGCCTTCGGAAAACCCTGTGCCCCCGCCGGCATCTCCCACATCCTTCCCCCAGCCCAGCCACACAGCAGCTACCATTTCCTGGCCTACTGTGTGCCTGGCACATGGATCACCCCAAGTCACAGTCTCCCAAGGGAAACTTCTTGCAGTTTCCTGAATGCATCTCACCCACGTCTGCTTTTTCTCCTGCCATCCCCTCTGCCTGAGCACCTTCCCGTGCTCTTTGGGAGAAATCGTTAAGACTTACCGCCTCTCAGAAGCTGAAGCCCCCGCTGTCTCTGGGATCCGAGCTCCCAGCATCCACTCCGTTCCAGGTCAGCTCACGGCTGGAGGCTCAGCCCCAGAGGAGGGATCAGTCACTCTCCATTTTATTTTACTCTTGTAGACCTTTTATTGATGTGTAATTGACATATCATCAGTGCACATCTGGATGAACTTCAACAGAGTGAGCACACCCGTGCAACCTCTACCCAGATAAAGAAATAAGATAGGGCCAGCACCCAGAGACCCCTAATTCCACCGCCCCCCACTACCCTGCCCCATTGACTTCCCCCAACATGCGAGTCCTCCTGGGCTGCACAGAGATGAGATCACACACATGCGCAATCGTGCAGCTCTGTTTCTCAGCTGTGTGTCTGCGAGCTTCCCCCGCGTTGCTGTGTGCAGCGGCTCACCCCCTGCCCTCGCCCGTCAAGTACTTTGCTTCATGGACACAGAACAGTGCATTTGCCTGTCCTGATGGGGGTGGGGAATGTTGCGTTGTTGCCAGCTTGGGGCATTACCAATAGAGCGGCCACTGCCGCGGGGACCTGGGGCTGAATGTCTACACACAAGTGCTTTTGCGGGTCATCCGTCCTCTGAATCTTTTTTTTTAAAAATATATTTTATTGATTTTTTACAGAGAGGAAGGGAGAGAGATAGAGAGTTAGAAACATCGATGAGAGAGAAACATCGATCAGCTGCCTCCTGCACATCTCCCACTGGGGATGTGCCCGCAACCAAGGTACATGCCCTTGACCGGAATCGAACCTGGGACCCTTCAGTCCGCAGGCCGACGCTCTATCCACTGAGCCAAACCGGTTTTGGCCGTCCTCTGAATCTTTAACTTGGGGAACAGACCCATGTCACCTCACCCACTCTCACAACCGTTCCACTCGCAGGTGGAGGCTTCGCTCTGCTCTGCAGACGCGGGGACTGGGGCCCAGGGAAGTAAAGCGGCAGGTGGAGGGGACAGAGATGGGAGGACAGTAGGCGGCAGCCCGGAGAGGAGCGGGCTCTGGGCAGGTGGGGTGGCCGCTCTGGGAGGGGGCGTCGCGATGGTATCTGGGCTGCTGGGGATGTGGTTGCGGAGATAATGCTGCAGGGGAATGGCCCCCACCCCGTGCCCCCTGATTAGCTGCGACAGGAAGTATGGGGTGGGGGCGGGGAGCTTCCTCCTGCCGCTGACGCATCTGGTTCTCTTCTCCTCCTTCCAGAAAACTTGGGGGGTGGGGTGGGTGCACAGGAACACAGGGTGAGCCTGGGAGGTTGAGAAGACTGAGCTTCAGGCTGAGGTTGATAACAGTAATGATGAGGCCCCATCGTGCAGGAGCCCTTCAGCCCCCAGGGCTCCCAGGGAGGGTCAGGCTGAGGACAGGAAAGGGTGTGCCCTGGGGGCCCGGTTTGCAGGCTGTGTTATCTGTGGGGGACGCGTGGAGGACAAGCCTGGCCTGACTTTGCTCTGTTCTCTTCGTGGGAAAGTGGGGGGACCATCGACCTCACAGACCTGTTAGGAGGAGGCAGAGAAGTTCACGGACGGGTTTGTGCCCTCGCACCCCTGGCACACGGCAGGGGCCCACTGAGGGCTGTCTCTGTCAAGTTTAGCCCCTGAAATCTCAGAGGGGGTGTCTCTGTCTGCTTCTGAAAGGCTGGCTTCTGCGCCCCCAGAAGGTCCAAGAGAGTGGGCCCACCTTCTAGAGAAGGAAGTGGCATTTGAACCCCAAATGAAGGGGTTCAATGTCCCCATCATCTTCATCACCACCCCCATGTCACATGGCAAGGCCGTGTGTGTGTGTGTGTGTGTGTGTGTGTGTGTGTGATCATTGCAGTTAATCGCCACCCACCGGCGTCACCTTATCACCACCACCGTGGCCACATCCACTGTCACCTCTATAATCACCGCTCACATGATCGTCGCTGTTACCACCATACCAAACCCAGCGACACGCAAGCCCGTCCCCACCTCCCAGCACGGTCACCACTGCCGGCCCCACCCGACTACACTCCTTCCACTACATTCAGCTGTGGCCTCGCGTCCTCACGGCCGTGGCCATGTTCCGGAGTGCCCCGTCCCCCCGCAGCCCGATTTCCCTCTCCTCCTTCGATCCCCTGTGTTTCAGCTGAAGCCCTTGGTTGCTTCTCAGCCACCAGGAAGACAGACAAGCGTGTCCTGGCGTGCTGGCCACTTGCCCGCTGTCCGCTTGGGGAAGTTGTGCTTATGATTGAGAAAGAAGGAGCAGGGTGGGGGTGGGAGTGGGAACAGAAACCAGGGAGAAGCAGAGAGAAGAGGTAAAAAGGGGAATGGAGAGCGGGGGTGGCAGTGAGAGCGGCTGGCCACGGCCAGGACTGACTCAGTCACGCAGCCTGAGCCCTGACGTGGCCCCAGGAGGAGGGAGGCTGGTCCTGGCCCTGCCGCAGACTTCTGTGTGACCATGGGCTGCTGGCTACTTCTCTCTGCACCCCATCTCCCCACCGGTACCGTCTCAGGGAAGAGGCATTCCGGCCCAGTCCCCCGGACCTGCACTGCCAGGCCCCAGGCCTTTGCACATGCTAGTCCCTCTTCCTGGAGTGTGGTTCTCTTTCCCTGTGGGAAAACGGCTCTTTATCCTTCAGGAGCGTGCTCAAGCTTTTCCCGTTGGTGAAACCCTCCCAGATATCGGCGATCACTCCTTCATCGGGGACCCCACCCCCCCTGTGTGTTCCTTGTCATGGCTCTGAACACACTGGTCACTTATCAGGTTCCTCCAGGGATTGTGACACCTGCCAACCAGGGTTGTGGCTTACCCAGGGCCTGGGCGTGGTCTGTGCTCAGAGAGGATTTACTGGAAGGGGAAGAATGAAAACCCACATGAGTTAGTGAACACTGACCCGCGGTGCTAGCTTAGGGAGTGCTGACTCTGTGCCAGCTGCCATTCGACCTGATAGTAACCTTACCAGGGCAGGTCCGGTTATTACACCCATTTCCCAGATGAGGAGACTGAGGCTCAGAGAGGTTAGTGGCTCACTTAAGGGCCTAGAACTCAGCTTAGGCCCAGGACCATCTGATTCCAGCACCCAGTTCTTAACCACATGATTTCCCCATGTAGAACTGAGGAATAGTGAGAGGGGAGATACTATAATGGAGGAACGGTGGGTGAGTGAATGCTGCCTGCCTGGGCTTTGTAGGAGAAGCCCTGTTCCAGGAGGGTGCGTGTCACGGCCCAGCCAGGCCCTCAGAGCTCAGGGAGAGGGCAGTGCTGTGTCCAGGTGGAAACCAGGTGAGGGTAGCAGGCATGGAGGGAGGTGAGCGGAGCGGAGGGCCTGGGAAATCTGGGCTCCTGGGTTTTCCAGGCCGCTCCCAGCAAATGCTGTAGGTAAGCCAGGTACTTTTCCGAAACTGCAAATGACTTGGTTTCAGGCTTGGGTGGAGCAGTGAGGGCGGTCAGATGAGCAGGGAGCAGCTCCGGGCTGGAGTCTGGGTGTGATGCACCACAATTTGCAGAAGTTCCACGGCCCTGACTCTCTTGTGTTCAATCGCCCCAGTAGCCCTGGGTGCAAACGGGGTGACTCTGCTCGTTGACTGGAGGGGAACACCGAGGCCAGGGAGGAGCCAGGACCTGGCGAGGGCAGGACAGCAGCGAGGCCGTGGGGGAGGCCCCCCTGTCGTGCTCTAGCTGCTGTGTCCTGAGCTCTCAGTCTCCGGGGCTGGGCGAGGATGGGCAGAGGGTTGGTGGCACCTGGGGCTGGGCCCCGGAGCAGCCACTTGGCCCTGAGGGAGCCCTGGGCCCTGGGGGCACAGGTACCAGGGTTCAAATCCCAGCTGGGCCGCACGACCCAGAGCATGTGACTTCTCTTGGCGGAGCCTCCACTTCCTCATCTGCAACGCTGGGAAAATGTTGCCCTTCTTGCAGCGTCTGGCAGTTTGTGGTGCAAACCTGTGAGCACTGATCTGAGCACACCAGTAGTTGCTCAATAAATGTCAAGTTCTCTCTATCCCGTCTAGGTTGCGGGGTCTCCCCTCTTTCTCCCGGGTTGGGGACGGGTGCCGTTATTGAAGGTTAGGGGTCCGCGGAGGGTCTGAGTCAGGCCCTGAGGTTGCCTGGCTCTGTGACCTGGGGCTGGTTCTTGCCTTTTGGAGCCTCAGGGTTTTCATCTGGTGAAAGGGGACAGAATCCGCCCCCCCCTCCCCATACTCCCAGTACCGGAATGCTGAGAAGGTGAAATGGGTGAAGATGGGGGGCGCACCATCTCGCAGGGTGCCCTGCCCTGGTGCTCGCTGCTGCGTCTTACACGAGCTGCGGGAGGGGGAGGGGGCTCCAGAAGGAAGAGGAGACGGGCATCCCTCTCTGACTCCACTGAGGCGCTGACATGGGTGAGGGGACGGGGAGCAGGCCTCACAGAGCCAGAGGCTAGGGGATGCTGGGAGGACCGTGGAGAGGGGGTGAGAATCAAACCCTCAGCCTCGGTGTGAATCCTGGCCCTCCAGATGACAAGCTGGGAATCCTGGGACCTCTCTGAGCCTCACCGTCCTCATCTCTGAAATGGGGGTGGGAGGATTAAGCATAGTCCCTTCACTGGGCTGTGGGAGGATCACTGGGATGGTGTGAGTGGCCCACCTGGCCCACAGCAGAGTCAGCTTGTACAAACGTCCCTCCCCTTCCTCCGGGAGGGGTGATTGGGGTGCTAATGGCAGGATTGCAGGCCTGGTGGGGAGGCACCAGGACAGCACTGGGAGACTTGGACTTCAGTTCCTTCTGTCCCCAACTTGCTGTGTGTCCTTGGGCAGGCCACCTAGCCTCTCTGAGTTCATAAAACAAGCAGAGGGAGCTCATAAAATAAGCGGACAAAGGCTCTTGCCAGCACCTGGTGGCTGAGATGGTCTGTTCTGAGCTTCGTTCCAGATCTCAGACAAGCCTGGGTTCTCGGGACTTCGAAAAACCTCGTGTGCCGCACCTGGATGGGGGTCGGTGTCTTCCGTGGAAAGTTAGGGGCCTTTCTAAGCCCAGCTGTGACTCATCTGCGCTCTGCCTGCACATGCCCAGGGATGGGGGCTCCGCTTGCACCCCGCGGGGCCCTGTTCCCTGCTCTGTCCTAGGCCGAGCTGTCGTCTGCTTCCCTTTCTCTTTCTTTCATTGAAGGTGAAACTGGGAGGAGAGGGCTGAGGAAGCAGCGTTTCTCTCTCGGGGCTGTTTCCTATGGGTGCCAGCCGCAGGCCCCACCGTGTCTGCCTTCCGCTCTGGGCTGCTCTCACCTTCCTGGGGAGACAAAGCCTCTTTGGTGACCCAGGTGGAGGGGCAGCTGGAGCGAGCTCCCGGCCAGCCCCTGGCCCCTGCTCCTGGCGCTGCCTGACCAACCCTGTAAGCTCACATGCATCCCTTAGAGATGAGCCCAGAGCAGGTGTGTTTGCTGAGCCCCTATCGCCAGGCCCCAAGCTCAGTTCTTTGCAAACACAAGGCGCTGTTTTCCTCACTGGACCCGGGGATTGCCATTTGCCCATGAGAAAGCGGAGAGGTGAAGTGACTCACCCAAGGCCACACAGTGACCTGGATTCAGACCCATCTCCGTCTCACTCTGGAGTCCAGCTCTGCTTTACTCCTCTGTGCCGTCCCTTTCTGCCCCACGGAACAGGATGTAACATGGCAGAGAGACCCACCGAGACCTGCGTCTGAGCTAAAATAACCACAGTCAGCAAGGGGGAAGCAGATGGTGGTGTCGGGTTGCCTGTCAGCTGAGCATGAGTTGCCAGGGCAGGGCTGCCTAGAAGGCGATCTAAACATAGGCCATATCAATAGAGGTAGGACACCTACTGCTCAGGAGGAGGTCGTCTTGTTCCCAGTGTGGGTGGATGGTGCCAGAGAATTGTGTGAGTGGTGGGGGCAGGGCGGAGGCCTGCCGCAAGGACACAGACAGAACATTCCGCCTTCCCCGTGGCTGGGAGCATTTGAATAGAGGCTGTGCAGCCAGGATTCCTGCGTTGGAAGGTGGAGGGCACGGGCAAGGCGACCCCCAAGGTCCTTTCAAACTGCAGTCTTGTGGCTGGACTTCGTCAGTTGCTTGGGCCACCTCAATACTCACGCCCATCAGATGTGCCCTCTCCATTATCCTCTGCCGGCGTCCCCTGAGGGGATGGGGTTCATTAGTCTGTCCGTCCATCCATCCATCCATCCAGTCATCTATTCATTTATTCACCAAATAGAACAGCCAGAGCAGTGAACAAGAGAGACACAGCAGCCTATAGTCCAATGGGGATTTCCATAATAATGATAGAAAACAGACTAAGTGCTTGTGATCCACCAGCTCTGTGAGTGAATTACATCTCATTTGCCCCCACCCTGCAACCCTGTGAGGCAGATTTGTTCTTGTCCTCATTTGGCAGATGGGCCAGGAGGGATGGGTTTTGGGGGGCACCGCAGGGGGTTCATGGGTCAGATGCTCCCAGGCCTGTGTTGATGACTCTGTGAACCTGAAGCTCTCTGGTGCTCAGATGCTGAGACTAAGATCCCATGATGTCCAGTGCCTGTTGTTAGAAAAGACAGTCTCAACCCCCACCTTCTCTCCAAGGCTGCCCTTCCATAGTCCCAGTTACCACTTTAATTAATGAGAACATGGGTCTAAGGCAGCGGTTCTCAAACTGTGGGTCGCCAACCTGTGGGTCTCGACCCCTTTGAGGGTCAAACAACCCTTTCACAGTGGTTGCCTAAGACCATCGGAAAACACATATATAATTACAGATTGTTTTTGTGATTATTCACTATGCTTTAATTATGTTTAATTTGTAACAATGACAATACATCCTGCATATCAGATATTTACATTATGATTCATAACAGTAGCAAAATTACAGTTATGAAGTAGTAACGACAGTAATTTTATGGTTGGGGGTCACCACAACATGAGGAACTGTATGAAAGGGTCGCGGCATTAGGAAGGTTGAGAACCACTGGTCTAACGGCCTCCTAAGGTAGCTGCGACAGTACCTCCCTTTATGGAGGGGGAAACTGAGGCCCAGAGAGGTCACTAACGTGCCCAGCTCACTCAGCTGGGAAGAGGAAGAACCTGGGTCATGAGCTCGCACAGGCTGCGCTTTGAATCAGGATGCTCTACTGACCTGCCCCTCCATCTCCTCCGGGACCCTCCTCACAGGCCCCGACCGCACACCCGTGAGGAGGGAGAGGCTGGAGGGGGAGCGGTGCAGACCCCGGCTGACTCCTGCTCTGTTCTGCCCCCAGATCATGAGTGTCTTGCTGTTCATCGAGCACTCGGTGGAGGTGGCCCACGGCAAAGCCGCTTGCAAATTCTCCCGGACGGGCTATCTCAGGATTGGTAGGTCCAGGGGACAAGCAGGGGAGCAGGGAAGGAGAGGGGATGGGGCCCTGGAGGGGGGCAGACTGGCTGGGGTTTGAGGTTCTGCCACTTCCTCTTTGAGCCTCAGATCTTTCATCTGCAAACGGGGCTATTCCACTCGCCTGGCCTGGGTCCCCAGGTGTGGGCCCGGATAGGATGGCGCTTTGCAAACCTAACCAGCTTAGAAGGTGACAGCAGGACTCCCCTGCTTACGCCGCCAACGGCTGCCCATCACACGAGAAGAAAAGCGTGAATGCAGCCCCGGGCAGATCTGCTGGCCACAGGGGTCGCTTGAATCTCCCTCCCGGCTTCCTCCAGGCTCCCCTGGCTCCCCGAGCCCCAGCTGCCCTGACCACACCTGGTCTCAGGCCCCTGCCTGAAAGCCTTGTCACTCAGCTCACAGGCCACCCCCTCGAGGCCTTCCCAGTGCTCACCCTGGTAAAGCAGACCCCGCCTGCCCTCCCCGCTCAGCCGGGACCCTGTGTAGCACCCTCTGTGTCACCCGAAATGTTATGTTTGCATCTTTGTAGCCTCTTAAGACTGAGAACTACTGAGGGTGGGGTCTGGGCTTCCTTGTTCACTGTCATGCTCCCACACCAGTGGTTCCCAAAGTGTGGTCCCTGGAGCCCGGCGGGGTTCCCGGGCACCTCTGGTCCCTCACTGCTCTCCTTGCCTCTCAGCTGACCTGATCTCCAGCTTCCTGCTCATCGCCATGCTCTTTGTCATCAGTGTGAGCCTGCTGGTCGGTGTGGTCAAGGTGAGAGCCCTGTTGGGGAAGGGGCATGGGGGGGGGGGCGGCCAGGACTTGGGGAGCCCCAGCTGCCCTCCTACCCCCTCCTAGTCACACCCACTGGGTGGGCAGAACTGGCTGCTGAGACGTGGGAGGTGGGTATTTTGGGAGACCCCACCTATACCCTAGAAATCTTCACTGGTGACCCACATCCTTTTATAATGCAAATGGAGGCAGGGAATTTCAGCAGAGAAAAGAGGAAGAGTGGTTTGGAGGAATGAGGAGGGGGGAGAATGCGGAGGGCTGTGTAATCTGCAAAGAGGAGCCACGGCAGAGGGGAGGGTGTGGACGCGGCCAGCTCAGTTCCATCAGTGAGTGGATGAGACAGCAAGGCTGTGGCTCAGCCTCCTGCAAAGGGGAACCAGCTGCCCCTCGGCCCCAGGGAGGCGGAAGCCAGGACCGGAAGCAGGGCCTTCCTGGGCAGACAGTGGCCTGGCACCCTCAGGGCCGGAATGGGGAGCCACGGTGTGTGGTGTGGTGCCAGGTTGGAATGCTCCCACCTTGCATGAAACGTCACCATCACCCCCTGGCTAATGCCAGCTCCCAGCCCTGCACCCCAGGGATGGGCTCCCCCTTGTGCAGGGTGGTGCCCGGGTGCTTATGCAGAAAGGCAAAGGGCCCGGCGACAAGAAGGGTCGTCCCCAGAGGCTCTGAGACTCAGCCTGGGCTGCTTTGGCCACCTCCTGAGCGATTGTAGCCAACCACACGAGAAACCAAAAACCACCTTTTCTGTGATCTTGTCCCACCTGTGGCTTCCGAGGTGGTCCAGGCCCCACAAAGGTCACTGCTTTCAGCTGAAGGAGAGGAGCTCAGCCTCCGCCTTCCCGGGCTCCCACCGTGGCTGAGCGGCCCCAGCAGCGCCTGCCCAGGAAGGCCTTTCCCCCCTCAGGGCCTCGCCCACGCTGGCTCTTCTGCCTCCACTACCCTCCCCCTTCCCATCCTTCCACATCTACCCGGTGCCCCCTCCTCCAGGAAGTCCTCTCTGATCCCTTCTCATCTATGAAATGGCCCATCCTGGTTGAGTTCCTGAAGGGGAATTGAGTCGAACCCGCTCCTAGAGCCCCTGGGGCACTTCCCTCTGTAGACGGGGACTGTTCTGTGTCTCCCGGGCACCAAGGCTCCTTGCATTCAGGGCCAGGGTCTTGCCTTCTCCCCGTCCCCAGAGCCTCACTCAGGGGAGGCACGTGGAGTCATGGGGGATGGGAGAACTTGGGATGGGAGGGAGCTGCCGTGAGTGGGCGCACGGGGACATCAGGCTGCTCGGGGAAGTGTGCAAGGGATGCCCTGACCGCGCTGGGCCCGCCTTTCAGAACCGAGAGAAGTACCTGCTGCCCTTCATGTCCCTGCAAATCATGGACTACCTGCTGTGCCTGTTCACCCTGCTGGGCTCCTACGTGGAGCTGCCTGCCTACCTCAAGTTTGTTTCCCGGAGCCAGGCTGTGAGTACCCAGCCCAACCTCAGCTCGCCCAGCCTGGGGAGGCGGGAGGGGCTTAGGCAGAGACGGGGAGCCCCTGAAGCCCTTGCTAGTTGGTGACCTTCAGCAAGTCCCTGAGAAGAGCTTCCCAGAGTTCCTTGTTCTGTGCAATGGCTCTGGGATTCCCATCTGCTCACTAAGCCCTGGCAGCACTGACTGAGGAAAGTGTACAGAGGGTGCCAGCAGGGCTGCGTCCTCTAAAGAGAGAGGAAGACAATTAAAGCCATGCTGATGCCCTTGATGGCTGGTGCCACTCACTGACGTGGCTCCCCAAAGCGGCTTTCCACACTTTCCGTGCAACACTGGGGGGCTGTGCTGTGGAAGGGCCCTGGAAAGGGGGGCAGGACCCCGGCTCTGGTCCCAGTGTCTGCCACCCGCCCCTGGCATGCACATCCGAGCAATGGGCATCCATTTCTGTCTGGGTACAGTGGGCTAGGGGCTGCTGTACTCTGTAGCCGAGACAGTCTCTCAGGCCGAGGGCCCTCCGCGTGCCCCAGAGTCCCGGGGCCTCTGGTTGGGGGTTAACTGTGGCCTGTCTTCCTCCTTGTCTCTGTCCCCTAAGAACCCCTCCAAGGTCCCAGTGATGACCCTGCAGCTGCTGGACTTCTGCCTGAGCATCCTGACCCTCTGCAGCTCCTACATGGAAGTGCCCACCTATCTCAACTTCAAGTCCATGAACCACATGGTAAGTCCGGGCCCAGGGCCCACGCCCCTCGCTGGCTGTGTGGCCTCAGGGCTTAGGCTGGGCTGGGCTCCTGAGAAGTGGAGTGTGGGAGAATGGTTCTTTTACGGGTGATTTATTGAGGGGTAGTGCTCGGGAAGAACCTAGAAAAGGAGAGGGAGGCAGGGTAGACACAGGGAAGCAGCCAGGCAGACCTGTGGCTTTAGGAGCAGCCCTGCCCCACCCCAGGGGGAGCCCTGCAGTGTGGATTGCACCACAGAAATAACACGATCTTTTTCTTATTGCCTGACCAATTCTCCCCAAACACAGCGACGTAAAACAATAGCCGCTTGTTATCTCACTCAGCTGCTGGGGATCAGGACTTTGAGAGGGGCTTAGCTGGGCTGTTCAGATTCAGGGTCTCTCATGAGGTCCCAACGGGATGGGGATGGGGCTGCAGACGATGAGGGCTTGGCTAGGCCTGAAGGAGTCCCCCCAAGATGGCTTACTCATGTGTCTGTCAGCCCTTTGCCTCAATCCCGCAGCCTGTGTACCATGGATAAGGCGCTTGAGCATCCTCATGGCATGGCTGCTGGCTCTCTCTCCCCCGTGAGTGTCTGCGGGGCAGAGCAAGGAGAACACTGCTGTCTTGGAGGTCACCCTCACCTCTGCCACCTTCTGTTTTCTGAGAGAAGGGAGGCCCTAGGTCTGGCCCACACTCGAGGGAGGGGAAATGAGCTCCAAGTTTTGAAGGGGGGAGTGTCAATGACTGTGTGCACACATGTGCAAACGCCATAGAGTAAGCGTGTCAAACTCAAAGGCTAACACGGCTCAGAGACACAAGGTTTAAGTCTATGTGGGCCGCAAAAAAACAAAAGCTTCGATTTTCATAGAAATGTAGGTTCAATTTGATAGAGACATGCTGAACACAAAGGGCTGAAAGAAACGAGTAGTCGTCAACATAAAACAATAGGACATTTTAATAAAAATTAATATTTTTTCTTGAACATGAACTTACCAGACACTGAATAACTGCACAAATTAACCTATTTTTCTTGTTCTCTGAAAGCGAAATATTTCCTGTTGCACACACCAAACAAATCAGTACAAGACTAATGACGCGGCAATCGGCTGCTGAAATATTCGCTGCTGGTATTAGTGGAGAGATATGGTGCGCCTGCGCGTAAGGCGCGTAAGAGAAATGAATGCAACACGATTACAGTCATTAGTCATTAGCGAACGTTGTAGCTCGTTATTAATAATTATGTATAACAGGATATTGTAAAAATGAAGTTATGAAGTTTTTATTAAAATGTTCTTATGTACCGTTATATTGGCTGGGCCACAAAAATACTCGTTGTGGGCCACCAGTTTGACATGCTTGCCATAGAGGCTATCCCACTGTGAGGAGTAGCCTGGCACCAGTCAGTCCTGCTGTGAGCTGCCCCTAGGGGAGGGGGCGATTCCCAAGTGTTCAGGATTAGGTGGTTCTATCAGCCAAGACTGCTCTAGAGAAGGGCACGCCCACCACCAGCAGGGGTGGGGGGTGCACCGCCAGGTAAGGGCCAGCTGGGCCGGCAGGGGCTGCATCTGCTTCTCTTGGTTTGCTCCCCCGTCACAGGGGCTGATGGTGGGTAGCACCTGCCTCCCAGGGCCCTTGCAGGACCAGCCAGGGGAATGGCTGTGCCACACGTGTTCCTGCGTGTGTGGCGAGCAGGTTTGTGGTTCCTCCACGTGTGGCCGGAGGCACTGACGTGGCCCCCACATCTGTTGCAGAATTACCTCCCCAGCCAGGAGGGAATGGCTTATAACCAGTTCATCAAGATGATGATCATCTTCTCTGTCGCCTTCATCACCGTCCTCATCCTGAAGGTGAGCGCGCCTGCTCCGTGGCTCTGGGAGGGGCGGCGAGGGGGCGGGGCGGGGAGGGACTGTTTGGAGGCGGGGAGGGAAGTTGTCTTATTCTTCTCTGGGGTGGTCAGACCAGGGGACAGAGTCCAGTTCAGGTGCCAGTCCCTAGAGAGATGGTGGCCAACAGGAGGATGGAGAGGCAAGAAAACTCGCCATCTGAGAGGGTCACGGAAACCAGGGTGATTTCCTTGGAGAAGCGATGGCTCCAGGGGCACATGATTGCAGTCTCCAGATTCTCGAAGGACCCTCACGGGGACTCTGGAGGCCGCACTGTGGCCTGAAGCCACGGGGAGGCTGACGTTGACTCAACGTCAAAGGGCTTTCAAAAAGCGTTCTGATCGGACGGTGAAAGTAACACACACTCAGCGAAGGAACTGGGAAGCTGCGGATGAGCAGGAAGAAGACGAGTGGCCCCTTGTCAAGCTCAGGGGCCAGCCCCGTGTGACCCGGCATTCCCTCCCTGCCTTTTGCTGTGGGTGGGTGTGAGCAGACGTCGCTGCCTCCTGTCGTCAGAGGCCTGAGCATCTCGGGTCTCACCTAATCCCACCTGGAGACAGAACTGCCCTCCTGTCACCTCTCCTCAAAGTCCAAGCGCATGAGTGATGTGCACTGAGAACCTTCCGGAAGCTCGGAGGAACCAGTGTGGGGTTTACATCACACCTAACTAGAGAACAACTTCCCAAACCCCACCATACAACCCTTGGATGGGGTTCTCTCTGGGCCCCCTCACTCTGCCTCTCTGGCCTCCTCCACCTACGTGATTTTTCCCTGGCCCTTCATACTTCATTTTTTTTTTCTTGCCATTGATATTTTTTAAGAGAGAGTGGAAGGGAGGGAGGGAGGGGGGTAGAGAGAAGCATCGATGAGAGAGAGATACATTGATTGGTTGCTTCCCGCACACTCTCTGAGCAGGGCCAGGGCATACATACTTCATTCTTTTGTAATTCATTTCATTGATTTGTGCCTCTAAGTCCCCATCATGAGACCCCAGGAAGCAGGCGACCTTCCAGCCGACAGGACCCTTTCTCCTTCCTCAGGAGGCAGAGAGGGAACTGCTGGCTACTGAGCCTTGCTTATGCCCCTGGGACGTCTCTCCCCACCCTGGGAATCATCTCCCCAGGTCTTCCTTCAACTGCTGAGAGAAAGCAGCTGCTTACCATACCTGAGAGCGAGACACACCTGCACATATAAGTTTCTGCACTTACAAACATGGGATGCTATGCTTACCCTGGTTTGTCATCTGCTTTGAAAAACAACATATCATTAGCAAGTTTCAAACAAACCTTTCCCGTGTGAGCTCTGTCTCCAGACGAGCGAGGCCATCTCAGGAGGCAGTGAGCTTCCAGGCCCCCGGGGTGAACAGGGGGGTCTGCAGGATATTGGCAGGGGGCTTGAGGGTGGCTCAGCAGCTTCCCAAAAGCCCCTTCCTGCGCTGAGTCTGTGGGGTAGTGACAAGGAGGACACCTGCAGTACTTAGGACTGGCAGGTGAGGCCCCCCTCAACCAGAGAGGGGTCTGAGCAGCAGCAGCAGCAGCAGCAGCAGCAGGATGCTGCCTTCTGGGGTGAGCTGGGGCTCCCCAGGAAGCGCCCGGCACCTGTCTCAGGCCTGCTGGGGCGGTGAGGAGGGTCAGCACCGCACAGCCTGACCTGGGCCTTTTCCAGGTCTACATGTTCAAGTGCGTGTGGCGATGCTACAAACTCATCAAATGCATGAACTCCGCCGAGGAGAAGAGCAGCTCCAAGATGCTGCCGAAGGTGAGCCTGGGGGTCCTGGGGAGTGTGGGGCTCTGCCACTCGCTATGTCATCTGGGGAGGTCTCTCTCCCTTGCTGTGCCTCAGTTTCTCCACTTGTAAGATGAGGGCTGGCCCAGAAGAACTCTGAAGATCTCTGGTAATCCAGGGCTCTTTCATGCAGGCACGCATCCAGTACTTCCTGCCTCTTACTCTTTGTTGGCCTCATATTCAACCCCGGGGGGTACCAAGAAGACTAAGACGCCACCCCGTTCTAGAGGAGGGTATAGTCCAGAGTGAATCTAGACGCAGAAATCTGATTGCAGCTCAGTGTGGTGTACAGGGGCCATGGGAGCAGGGGAGGCGGCTGGTCTCGTCTGGGGTGTCAGGGAAGCTTCCTGGAGGAGGGGACATTTGACCAAGTTTTAGACTGTCAGTGGGTTCAGGTTAGCTGGGAAAGGTGCCCTTAGCAACAACTGGTAGGAGAAGTGATGGGAAAAGGGCAGCTGGTTTCAATGACTTGTGGCTCACTTTCCTCATCTGTAAAATGGGCATTGTGCTAGTCATGACTTTTTTTGGTTATAAGTGGCAGAAAGCCAACGTAATCTGACTTAAAAAAGAAAACGTATTAGTTCACAGAACTTGAAAGTCTCTTCCCCTGCTGTCCGCTCCTGGAGGTCAGGGCCCCCTTTCACCCAGGTCTGTCTGGCTGAGTCCCGACATGCAGATGCGATCTGATCCTTCCCATCTTTTGAATCTCCTTTCCTCAGTGTGGGCTCCATTTTCAGGCAGCCCTTTCCTCATGGTGGCAAAATCGCTGCCAAAATCCCCAGGCTGACATCCCATCCGTTCAGCAACCCCAGCAGAAAGGCAGTCCCAGAAGCAGGTTAGATGGGACCAGCTTGGGACACAAGCCTATGCCCAAACCAGTGATTATACACAGCCCGGGGGATGAAATTCTAGTTTGAGGGGCCCCGTCCAGGTCATTTGTCCACCCCCTCCATCTGAGGGATGGGGCCAATTCTGGAAACAGAAGGATTGAGAACGTTTTCCCAGGGAAAATGTGTGTGTCGTCCAACACGCAGGGGGCTTGATGCAGAGACAAGCCTGTTCACCACAGGAGCAGAAATGGCACCTGTGGGGTGCATGCCAGGCCCGGCACATAGTAGGTACACCAGGTGCGCCAGCCACGGCACCCTTTTGTCAGAGGTGTGGTTCCTTCTGGCCAGTCCTCAGCCCTCATCTTTGTCCCTCCCAGGTGGTCCTGCCGTCCTATGAGGAAGCCGTGTCTCTGCCCTCCAAGACGCCGGAGGTGGGCCCAGCGCCGCCCCCCTACTCCGAGGTGTGATGGCGCCAGGCCCCAGTCCTGGTGCTGGGAGGGGCGGAGCTGCCTCGCAATCCGCTTCTTCTTTGCTTTGGTGGCCCCTGTGCCTGGGAGAGCCACCCAGCCGACTTCGGGACAATCTGCTGTGTACCCCTCGCTGGCCTGCTGTTCCCGTGGGGCCTGGGAGATGCTCACAATTGGGTCAACCCTTTAGGCTAAAGGACTCCTTGGGTCTCTCAGAGATTCGCTCTAACAACACTTGGCTTATTTTGATCAGCTTTGATGTTTGTTTAAACAAGTGGTCATTCTAAATTCATTGAGTTTGGTTAAATAACTTGCAGCTTGACCAGTTTAACCAAGTGGCTGACAAATGAAAACACACACACTTGTCAGCTCAGTAAAATAATTTGGTCAAACAACAGCAGTCCATTGCACTGATTTGTAAGTAGTTCACACAGCAATTTCCTGAAGTAATCATCAATTAGTCCCCCCTGCCCCCCACCCAAATCCATATGTTCAGTTTCTTCAAATAGCTTGCTTAAATAATGATTGAGTCAGCTAACCCAGTCAATTTAGGATAGGGAATAACTTCAATAATAAAATGTCAGAGAATTCAATCCAATCCAATAACTGGCTGCCCAATCTGGCCAATTCCGAGTGGCCGAATAATTGTTAATTCAAATGAAAATTCAGACAGTTGTCAAACCATCACTCAATAGCGAGTTCCAGGAAACAGCAGTAACTTTGGTCATCGGACAGTCCTTTGAACACACATTGTTTTGCTTAAGAGTTATCATCGTCAACGATCAGTCACACGTGGCTGGAACGGTCACGCGTGGTCAGGGCAGACACACAGCAGTGGGCTCCGTGAAATGGGTCGCCTCGACCACGGTCACTTCTAGTAACCAGCCACCAGTCCATTCCTCAACTCAGTCCCTCCAACGCCAATCTGTTTGTAAGTGACCCGGTTCTGCCCGATGCTTGTGGTCAAGCAGAAATTCAGCCTTGAAATCAGGCAAATCCATTTGTTGGACTAAACCCACAGGTTAGTTCAGTCAAAACAGACAAACCCTTGTGGGTGCAGACCGTGCCATGGGGGCTGGTGTTGGTGGTGCCGTAGGGAAGGTTTTGGCCCAACACCCCCTCTTTTGCTTGCTTCCCTGAGGACTGGGGTTCCCCAGGGAGCTGACCCAAAGGTGGAGATAGGGCCACAGGGGCAGGCTCTCGGGGTGTGTTAGGGGGATGCAGAGGAGAGGGCTGTGTTAGGGGGATGCAGAGAGAGGCTCTGCGCCAACACCTCACCAAATTGCTTTGTGTGTGACTGGGAAGAAGTTCCAATAAAGCAGCAACATGCTTCTCTTGGGCTGATGTGGTTCCTCAAATATGGAGTAGGCAGGGCTCCATCACCCTCAACACACACACACACACACACACACACACACACCTGTTTGTTCCAGAGACTCAGAGGGGAGCATGTCCAGCTGGGGAGTATCATGACTTGGCACTGTTTCCGATTACAAATCATGGGCCATGTAAACACCATGATGTCCCCAGGTAAGGTGGGAACTCCACGCACCTGGAGACCATCCACCCCAATCCAGATGCTCACTGGGGGTGTTGCGATGGGTCAGACTTGCCTCCAGTTACCCACAGTGTAGGGTGGATGATGACAGACCCATAACTAATTATAATAGTTGGAGGAACAGCCAAAACCATGACAGGGAAAGTCCGAGGGGCGTCAGGCAGTCAGAGGAGGCTTCCTGGAGGAAGTGTCACCAAGTTGAGTGAAGAATGAGTGGGCAGCAGTAAGCCAAGTGGGGCAGGATGCTCTAGGCCAGTGGTTCTCAACCTTTCTAATGCCGCGACCCTTTAATAAGTTCCTCATGTTGTGGTGACCCCCAATTTCACTGTTACAAATTGAACATAATTAAAGCATAGTGATTAATCACAAAAACAATATGTAATTATATATGTGTTTTCCAATGGTCTTAGGCGACCCCTGTGAAAGGGTCGTTCGACCCCCAAAAGGGGCATGACCCACAGGTTGAGAACCACTGTTCTAGGTAAAAGGAGCAGGATACGGTCGGCCTCTGTGGATGTGGGGGAGGGGAGCTGAGGTCCAGAGCTCAGTTTGGCTGCCAGTGTGGAGGGCTGGAGGGGAGGCTGGTGGCCTCTGGGGGCCTGGGTCAGCTGGGTCAGGAGGAGCCTTTGGGGACCTTCGGGGTTCTTTGCCTGCAAGCCCACCTTGTCTAACTTCAGCCAAGAAGGACATTATAGGAAGGAGATGGTTCCAAGTAACAGAAACCTTAGTGAACTGAGTTTATTTTTTAAAAAAGGTGGTCATGGTACTTCTCGGTTCACATACAGGAAAAGCCCAGGAACTCCTGGCCTTAGGAGTGGTTGGACCTAGGAATCAAATTCTTCAATAATGCTTTCTCTCTCTCCACCTCTTGCCTTCTTCCTCCAGGCCGAGCCGCTTCGGGCCTGCCTGAGTGTGAAGCCAGCAGAGAGCCCGAGGCAGTGTGAGCTGGGCTCCCCTCACTGGTATCCAGAGACCTAACGGAGCCTTGAATGTCACACCCAGAAGTGCGGGCTTATCCTGGGACAGGGAAGCCTTTGAAGGGATTGGGCGGTGGAGTCCCAGGGTCAGGTTTGGGTTTGAGTTTTAGGAAGGAAGAGACCACATGCAGGGACCCCGAGGAGGCTGGCGAGGTGACCTGGGAGAAGAAGGGAAGGGGATGGACTGAGAGGCCTGTCAGCTTTCCTTGGGGGTAGCAGGTTTCTTCAAGGGTTCCATCTGCTCTTTATCGGATCCCCAAGCAACGGATAAAGCGAGGCTGTGACAGAGATGGACAGCGCGCTCCCATCCACACAGGAGGGCACGGGGCCCAAAGACATCAAGTGACTTTCCTGGGGTCACACAGCGGTCAGGGATTAGACTAAGTCTCCCCCCCCCCCCCCCCACTGGCCCCCTCCAAATGGAGGCTGTTAAGAGGGGTTGGGTCCCAGCCTGTGTGAGCTCTTGCTTCTTGTGCAGGTCCATATGAAGAGCCCCGCCCTCCCCCCCCCCCCCCCCCCCCGACACACAAGCCCCCACCAAGTGGGGACCAGGGGCAGAGGTTTCAGGAGGAAGGGACTGGCCTTGTCCCCAGCCTCCCATCCTCATCAAGAGGACACCACTCGGCCTGGCTGTGTGTCCCCAGGAATAGCTGAGGTGATGCCGCCACCCCCATCCCTGGCCTGGAGCCAAGAAACGGGCTGCGATGTATAGTTGGATTGTGCCCTGTGGGCAGGCAGCTGGGAGGGGGCCGGCCCAAGGAACAGGAAATAGCTGGGTTTGGGGAAGTCGCGTGGACCGGCCAAGCCAAGCCAGCCCGCGATCCGCTGGGCAGCTCTCACCACGGTCCATCAATGCCCTGTTTGAGGCTCACACAGGGGTCCTTTGACAGGGCCAGGCTGGGCCACTGTTTCAGCCACTGAGAGGGCCTGTTTGAGCGAGCAGCCTGGAAGGGGCTGGCCCAGGACCGAGGGGTGCGCAGGCTGGGCAGGTGAGGGCCACCCGGGCGGCTGTCTCTCGGGGAGAAGGAGAGCCTGCAAAATCAAACCGGGTGCCAGGCACGAGCACCTCGGTCCTCAGGCTGGGATGGTGGCAGGAATGGTCCCCGCAATTGAGTGGACTCTTCAGTGTCATCTCTGTGGCTCTCCCACTGGCCCCACATGGCAGGTGCTATGTGATGGTTATTCCTGGGCTTAGGGTTGACGAGCCATGGCCCAAGGTCACAGTCCGTTGAGGGGCAGAGCTGGGCTTTGACTGCTACAGGCCTGACTGGAACCTGAGCTGGTCCCTCTGGTCCTTCCTGCCCCACAGCATCCACCTCAAAGGGGAGCAGAGCGATGGCCTGGAGGCCCTTGGCAATGGCCTGAGGCGTAGTCATTGTTGTATGCCCGGCCCTGAGGACAGGCCGGCTCCAGAGCTGTGATGGGGGGCAGGGTCCAGTGTGGGTGCCGGGCCCAGACCGAAGGAGGTGGCCTAGCGGAGGAGTGACCGTGGGGCTGGGTACATTCGAGAGGCATTTGGGAGGCAGGACCTGCAGGGCCTGGACAGAGAAGGGAGGAAGAGGGGGATCAAGGCTGGTGCCCAGGTTTGGAGAGCATCTGGGGTGGTGGTGCCCAGCTCTGAACTCGGGACACAGGGCGGAAACAAAAGATGTGTTGAGCTTTGTTTACACTTGAGCTACCCGGGGGGACACATGCTCAGGAGACAGCTGTGTCTATAGGTGTGGAGTTCAGGACAGTGAGCAAGGAGGGAGGGGGGATGTGAGTGTCCTCTGTGGACCTGAGGGGGTGATGTCACCAAGGCCCATGGAGGAGAACACATCAGCCGGACATGAAGCCGACATGCCCTGTGATCAAAGCACAGGCCTCCGAGCCCTGTCCGGCCTCTGGCTTCCAGCCGTCTGACCACCTCCAGGGCCTGAGACCCACACGGCACGTGTGAACCACATGAGACACACACACAGGGGCTGTGGCACCGCAGGCAGCCTGGCGGTGGGGCGTGTGCCCACTGCGCAGATGAGGAAACCTGCGCTGATGGGCAGCTTCTCCACTTTGTGGGGCCTCCGCTGACTGTTGGGGAGACCAGAGATTCCTATCCACTCAGGCACCCTGGGACTGTCTCCAGTTTGCAATGGAATCGTTGTAAGTGCAAGGAAAGCAGTTCCCCGGTTAAAGGCAGTGGAGGACCCACCCTTGCCCACCTGGGGTTTCTGGGTGGCATCTGAGAAGCAGCTACTGTGGGTGTCTGCGGCCACAGGCCCCTGCCCACCACCTGCCCGAGGCCCTCTGGGAGCCAGTGTGCTGCGCAGCCCGGTCTCTCTCCTCGGGCGCCCGGAGGAAGCCTGGCTAATTAGCCGCTGAGTGTCCGGCAGGCAGTGGGCTTGGCGGAGAGTGGTCGGCACAGGGAGCGACAGCCCTCAATAAACAGAGTCTGCCCGGGAAACAGTTCTGCTGCCACCTCAGGGGCCCTGGTGCTCAAGCAGGGCACCGGCCTTGCAGCTCCCTCTGCCCACCTGCTGGGGGCACCGTCCAGGCCGGGAGACAGCCTGGGCTAAGGCCTGGAGACGGGGCCGCATGTCACAGGGCCACTCCAGCCCGGGAGCCTCCCTTCCGGTCACTCTCAGCTTCCAATTCCACAAGCGTGTTCAGCCTGGACCGTGACAGGGCCAGGCTGCTGGAAGCTTACGCGTCGGTGGAGCTGAATTCCCACCTGAGGCTTTGGGAGAGAGGAAGTGCTTGTCCTGCAGCCCTCCAGGTGGGACAGTGGGAGGAACGGCCGTGCCAGGCGTGTGGGAGGGAAGGTTTCAGTGTTCCTGGGGTTGGACATCCGCATGGAGGCTGCAGGTGGAGCCACCTGGACACGCTAACAGTCAGCAGGGCCAGGCCTTGCTCCCCAGCCACCAACCTCCACAGGCTGCTTTCCCGCCCCCTTCATAGCAGAAGGTACCAGAGGGAAGGGCCTGGAGACTGGACCAGGAGAGCAACCAGGGAGCTGCCGTTTGGGTAGTCAGTTAGCAACGAGTCCTTCCCATGCTGACCTTGAAGCAACTTCCCCCCAAACTGAAAAAGGCTTATTTCCTTGTCAGTCCCCTGCCCTCTTCCCTCCTTCCCTTGCTCTATGCCCAGATTAACTGCCCAAGGCAGGCAGGATTCTACGATGCCCTCCAATGACCTAGGACCTGTCTAGTCTTCTCCCTTCCTGAGTGTGGGGGGAGCTGGTGACTCTGACAGGACAGTCGCTCTTGGGATGAGGTTATGTTACATGGCACAGTTAACTGTGAGAGAGGGACATGATCTGGGGTGGGCCTGACCTAATCAGGCGGTCCCTTACAAGGGACCGGGCTCTTCCTGAGGAGGGGGACTCTGCATGGGAGAGATGTGAAGCACGAGGAGGCCTTGGAACAGACCACATGGCAAGGAGCTGTGGTGGCCTCCAGGACCGGAGAGAGGCCTGGCTAACAGCCTGCAAGGGGCTGGGGGCGGGGAGGGGGTTTAGCCCGACACCAGCAAGGAACTGAACTCTGCCAAGCACTGTGTGAACCTGAAAGCGGATCTGAGCCCCAGAAAAGAACACAGCCCAGCCAACATCTGTATTTCAGCCCGAGAGGCACCGAGCAGAGAGCCCCGTTCAGCCGTGCCCCGACTGCAGACCTACGGGAACCCCCAGGTAACACATTGGCGCTGTTGCAAGCTGCTAAGTTTGCGGTAATTGGTTACAGACTAATAGAAAGCGAAAGTACCACCTCCTCCCAATGGGGAGGAAGTTTTATTTTATTTATATCTTTTAAAAATATGTGTTTATTGATTTTTTAGAGAGAGAGAGGAAGGAAGAGGGACACAGAGAGAGGAGCATCGAATTGGCTGCCTCCTGCATGGGTCCTGACCGGGAATCGAACCAGCGGTCTCTTGGTTCCTGGGCCGACGCTCAACCACTGAGCTACACCAGCCAGGCGGGAAGTTTTATTTCTTTCCTCCTTAAACTTCTAAGTGGCGGCAACAGCAATAATCCCGAATGTCTGAAGTCTTGGTCAGAGTAGATCCAAAGTTTTGCAGTTGAAGGAGGCAAGAGGCAAGCGGAACACTGTTCACATATCGTCATGGGCTCGTCTCGGTCTCCGGAGGCTCTGTCTTGAGGCGAAGGGGAAACAGCAGGGAGTTTAGGCAGCACGAGTCGAGGTTAGGTAATTTGGGAAATGGTGGAGGAAATGCATTCTGTTCTGCTAACTGGAGGATTACATTGAGTTCAGAGCCCACATCTTTCAGAAGGAAAGAGACAAATTGAACCTCCACGGGGAGCTGGCACCAGGCTGCTAAAAAGGATGTTTGTAAGAAACAAGGAAGTTTTCATTAGGGAGGCTTCAGCTCAGTGGAGACGTGACCGTGACCTTCAGGTCACTGCACATGGGACACCAGCAGGCGTGCCCGCTTCAGAGTTGATGGAATACTCTTTGGGGGATAGCAAGCTCCCTACCCAAGAGCTGTTCCCAAGACAGAGAGAGAATTTATGTTTCATCTGGGAGGCTGGACGAAATTGGTGGTTTAGTTACATCAGAACCACCTGGAGAGCTTAGGAATACAGGTTTGGTGAGTCTGGGGTGGGGCCTGAGAATCTGCTTTTTTATAAACTGATGAACAAAAGTAGATCCAGAGGCTAAGAAACACATGACCAGACTGTCCAACCTCAGAGAGAAGGGAGGGCGGGGGCAAGAGATCAACCAGAGGACTTGTATGCATGCATATGAGTATCACCATGGACAAGGACCCTGGGGCGGTGGGGCTTGTCCTGGGGGACAGGAGTGGTGGTGGTGGTGGTGGGGGGAGTTAATTGGGAAAAAGGAGACATATGTAATACTTTAAACAATAAAAAAACAACAACAAAAAACAAACCTTTACCAAACTTGTTGCCAGTTTGGGGTAACTGAAGGAGGGATAAAACAGAATAATGCAGCGGATCTAGATGAGGATACTATTCTGTTTAGCATGATTGACAGTGGGAGTCCTTCCCCACGGGAACCTCTGACAGCGCCCCCAGCTGGCCACAGGGTCCTGTACAGACACCTCCCTTTCTTGCCTTCACCTGTTGGGGCTGTTCTCCCCTAGGAGAGCCCCAAACACGGCCTCGTCTTGGACTCCCACACTGGAGAGAGCTTTGCCTCAGCTTCGTTTAAATTCCCCCAAAGCCAGGTCCCGAGACAAAGACTTGGGCGCAGGTCGTTTATTTGGGAGGTGGTCCCAGGAAACACAGTGAGAGGGGAGGTGAGGCAGGGAAGGGATAAAAGCCAGTAACACGTGCATTAACAACCAGTTCACTCCTGTGGGCAATGGGGGCTCACTCCTATTGGGGACCGCCCACGCAGGGCCCATGAGGAGCACATCTCAGAACTGTCCAGCAGGGGGCAGTGGGAAGCTGGGGTATTCTTTCACAGTGCCCATCCCCCGCTGGGTGAGGGTTGCCCTCCAGATGTGAAATGCCCAGGCTGCCTTGCTCACTATCAGGGCGATGGGAGCTGCCTGCTGCAGCTGTAGGTGAACCCAGAGGTTGGCTGAAGGGCCATGGGGAGGGGGATCAACTGGGCCTAGGCCTGCTACAGTTCCTGGTGCTAACCCTAAGCCCTCCCTCTACAGAGCATACACGATTGATTGACAGCGGGAACCTCTGACAGCTGCCCCCAGGGCTGTGGGCTGACCCTCTGGCCACAAGAAGGCATCCAGCACCGGTGGACTCTGTGTTTTTAACCACCTCTCCAGAATGAGCATGATGGGTGGCAGGCTGTCTGAGTCTCCTCCAGAGCCTGAGATTCAAGGTTTCCCTCAAACAAGATGAGTCACTGGGCGCAACTTCTGAAAATGGCTGCTGCAAAAGGCAGAGTCTCTGCCTTCGAGGCTCTCAGGGCCCCTGGGGTGAGAGTCCCTAAACCCAGTAAGTCAAATCTGAAAAAAAAATGTGCTGCAATTAAGGCCCCCCCCCCAAAAAAAGTGCTAAAAGTAAGGAGAGTGTGACTCATTGTGTGGCAGAGAATGGAGGGCGATGGGGGAGGGGAGGGAGAGAGGCTGGCATGGCGGGGGAAGAGCTTGTGAAGTGCCCTAAATGCCAGCTAAGTTTGAATTTTCATGGAGAGGGAATATAGTGCCAACAGCAGCTTTCTTCACTGGGGAGGGGTCCCTGCTCACTAAATACCCACGTCCCTCCCCCGGACTGCTAGGCAGTCAGGTGCTGTGCACTCCATGTCTGAGGCAGTTAAGAGAGACCCTTGCTGTCCCTCTCTCATCCATGTGGCTGGAGATGAAGGACTTGGACACGATGGGACAGAAAGATAGAGGCCGCCTTGAGAGCCTGTGCAGAGAGGTGACTGTCTACTATCCACCCGTGTTATGAGACAGAAACAGGCCCTTGTGTTAAAGCCATTGTGACCGAGGGCTTGTTTGTTACTGCAGCTTAACCTGTTCGATCCTGACTACGACAGAAGACACGGTGAGAACAACACTGACGCAGCATTCACTACATTTCCTTCTCAACCACCGGTGCCACTGCCATAGAGACCCCAACGTACAGAAGGGACCCCCAAGAGCAGAAAAGTGAAGGGAGTCACCTGCAGTCAACGCCGCTGGCAGGTGACAGGTGACAGAATCAAACCCAGCTCTGTCTGGTCCCAAAGTGGTTTCGCTTCACAGGATGCCTCCGAGTCTGGCCTGTGTGCCACTGGCAGAACGCAAGGTAGTTTTTGGCACTAAGTGGGTGAAAAGGTTACATCGAACTTGTGTCTAATTTATTTAAGGGCACATCAGAACAAACATATAAACCATCTCAAACCAGTGATGTCATGGCGGTTACTTCTTAGGAGCAGGAGACATTTTTTCAACCAGCAAGTGGATTTGGATTTCAAGAGAAAGATGAAATAAATCGTTCTCTTAAACTGGGGCAAAGGGGCCGGTCAAGGTTTATGTGGCTGCAGCCACACTGTGACGACGGTGCGGGGAGGGGGAAGGGGACATGCTGCCCCAGACCGGGCTGCATCTCTTGTCTTGGGAGCTCGAGGTGACCAGGTTCGCTTTTTCGGAGAGAAACTGAGCCTTGGGGGCGGAGCGGGAGTCCGGTGCGCTTTCCACTGAGCCACACGGCCGAGGGGCGCCTCACGTGATCACAAATGCTCTCTCTCTCTCTGGGATAAAACACTAAAGGCTTTAAGTTCCTGGCAACCCGAGGTGTGTGAAAACAGGGAGAGGGAGCAGCAGGAGTTCTGCCCGGGGAGCAGCCTGGAGGACGGCCCCTCCACGCATTTTTTCCTCTGGCCAATACCGGACACACTGTTCCCAGTTTTGATTCCTGGGGAGACATGTTTCACATTTTTAAAGGACAAATATTTATTCTCTTTCCTCAATGTATATGCTGAACTTCCAGGTCCCCATCCCCGCAAGCCCGGCTCTCGCTCTGGAATGTAAAGCTGCCCCCTTTTCGGGGCGGCTCCCTCTCTGTTCCTGAAAGCTTACCTGTCGCATATTTCTGTGGCTCCTCTAATGAGCGGAGAAGTGACCCAGAAAAGGCGCCTGTGTTCCTCCCAGGCGTCCATAGACCGGCCATTCAGAGCCCGAGCTGAAAGGGCTGTTTCATGGGCCCAGCTGCCGCCCCGCCAACAGCTCTGCACCCGGAGCCCTGGACACAGCCCTGTCCACGGGGGGAGGGGGCTCTGGGCGAGGGGCCCCGGCTCACGTTCTCCTCGTCCTCTGTTCCCGGGCCGTGGGGGGAGCGCTCTGCCTCTGTCACCACCGGTCCCCTTTGCTGACTCCAGTCTGACCCTTCATCATTAGTTTTTTCCTTTTTTTTAAAAAAAAATATTTTTATTGATTTCAGAGTGGAAGGGAAAGGGAGAGAGAGATAGAAACATCAATGATGACAGAATCATTGATCGCTGCTTCCTGCACGTCTCCCGATTGGTATTGAGCCCACAACCCGGGCATGTGCCCTGACCGGGAATCGAACCCTGATCTGCTGGTTCATAGGTTGATGTGCAACCACTGAGCCACACTAGTTGGGCAGTTCTTTCTTTTAACGCATTTCTTCATTTGCACACCAGACACCCTGCTCCAGGCACCATGCTGAGTCCTGGAGATTCAGTGGTGAGCGAGACAGGCCAGACCCCTGTTTCGGGGGAGCTGACACATCGGGGGCGGGGGGGCAGTAACAGATTCCTAACACAATTTGGGGAAGTGACAAGTACCACGGCCATCATGCCTGCACTGTCTCTGGAGAAGAGAATTAGGCTTAGAAGTTGCAGAGAGAAAAGAAACCAGCAGCGCCCCAGTTTTGGAAATGGGGGAGGGCTAAGAATTATATGAATAAATGAAACTTACATGGAAATGCTTTTAACTTCCTCGTTCTCTTAAACCGGGGCAAAGGGGACTGAGACCTAGTTCCAGGCTTAATTCTGCCTCTAACTGGCTGGGTGGCTTCAGGCAAGTCATGGACTTCTCTGGGCCTCAGTTTCCTCATCTGACAAGTGGGCTAATATACTCGGATCTGCTGGCATCGAAGGCTTGTTGGGAGAACAAAGAAGTACAGTGACAGCGTGAGCGACTGTTCCATTATTGATGAAGGTTGTGAGAATGTCGGTTGGGTCAGCTGTACCTGGCAATCATTTTAAGGATAATGTTTGTACATTTCCTTTTATTAAGGTACAACTTACATAGAGTGAAGTGCACAGGTCTTAAGTGTTAATGATTCTACCCCCTGGGAAGATAACACTTCTTTGGCCCCCATCTCCACTTCTGTCCTCTCCTTGCCTCCTTCCATGGTCCCGGGAGGCGGGCAGGCCAAGTACTGCCATTCCCACTGCATGATAAGAAGCCAAGGCTCAGAGAGGTTAAGTCAGCAGCTCCAGGGCACACAGCTGGTCAACAGCAGAGGTGGATTTGAAGCTGGGTCTCTCAGGGGGCCAAGCCCATGCTCTTTTCACTTTACCCCATCGACCACTGGTCCTAGATGCAATGGTAGGGACCATTCCTGATTATGTTCCTTTATTTTTAAAAATTTTTATTGATTTTTAGAGAGTGAGAGAAAGGGAGAGGGAGAGAGAGAGAGAGAATCATCGATGTGAGAATGAAACATTGATTGGCTGCTTCCTGCATGCACCCCAACTAAGGATTGAACCTGCAACCCAGGCATGTGTTCTGACTGAGAATCAACTGGCGACCCTTCAGGGCACGGCCAGGGTTATGTTCCTTTACTTACAAACCTTTATTTTTGCCTCCTCCATGCAGACCCTGGGCTGGGCCTGGATGCAGAGATGAATCAACCAGACTCTTACCTACTCATGGATGAGACCGACAATGTACAGAAGCCCGGGGAGGGGGCCGATCGCAGGGGAGCGGGGAGGAGGTGGGCATGGAGAAGGCACCCCCACCACACTACACCTGAGAAAGCAGGCAGCTGAGAACACCGGCCGGGCACTTCCCGGCAGTGATACTTCTCAGCTGTGTGACTTCAGACAAGTTGCTCCACCTCTCTGTTCTTCAGTTCCTCACCTGGGAAATGAGGGTAATAATAGTAGCTGCCTCGCAGGATTGTCAGGAGAATGAAATGAGATCGTCCATATAACTCTGCTCCTCTAATCAACTCTAGGAGGTAGGCACTGTTCGCATCCCGTTTCCAGACGAGGAATCGGAGGCACAGAGAGGCGAAGCAACTTGCCCAGGGTCACACAGGTAGTTTATCGCAAACCCAGCGCATCTGCCTCCAGGTCTGTGCCCTTGGCCACCTTCTCTGCCGCCTGGCACCTACCAAGTACTCATGTCCACGTGACTCCAATTATGATCTTGGAAGAGTCTGTTTGGCAGGGTGGGTGGGAGGAAGGACCGTCTGGGCAGATTGCCCTGCAAGTGCAAAGCCTTGGACGAGAGCTCGGAGAACCCAGGTGCAGTTGGAGAGCAGGCCTCACGTGGAGAGGCAGGGGGTAGCCGAGGCTGGAGAAGGGGGGTGTGTTTAATGAGAAAATTGGGGTTGAAATTGCAGGTGAGAGAAGAATCGGGGTGTGGGATAGGCCGCAGGGCAGGGCTGGGGTGTGAGGCCAAGGACTCAGGTCTCCCTGGCCTTGGAGTCGCAGCCACAGGTCCGAGCAGGCTCCAGCCGCTGGAGAAGCGCCCTCCACCCACCTGAGATTTCCTGAGCTGCAGCTGCAGCTCTGGTTGCTTCTGGAGGCAAAGGAGGCCTTGTGGTTACGGGGGCCTCTCCAGCCCTTTCCCGGCTTCCTCCCTGCCCTCTCTGGAGGGAGGGAAACACACCACACACACAGCCCCTTTTAGCCGGGCCCCACCCCCCCAGGAGGCAAGGGGCAGGGCAGGGCCTCCTGGCTGGGAGGCTGGGCGGCAAGGTTGATAAGACCCGGAGCCTCCTGGCCTCCACAGCTGTGCTGGCTGCTGCCCGCGCTGCCAGGACCATGAGGGTCATCCCTGGTGCTGTCCTCGTGCCCTGCCTTCTGCTGCTGCTGCACCTGGCCCCACGCACACATGGCCTCGCCCCCCAACCCAGAGGTGAGGGGGCCTATGTGAGGTGGGGGACATTGGACGACTGTCCGCTGACCAACAGCCTGGGGACTGGGCACTGAGATGGGCAGAGAGCAAATGGATCCAAGAGAGGAGAGGGCGGGAGGCAGGGTGGCCAGCGCGGGAGCAGACAGAGATGGTGACGTGCACAAGGGCCAGGGCTAGAGTGACCCTCAGTCTGTCCTGTCGGGGCCATGAGTGGGCTTCTCCCTGGAGCCTTAGTGTTTCCTGGGGTTTCTCAGGCCTCGGGCTGCCCTCAGGGCCCATTCACGCTGCAGAGACTGCTGTCTCTTGGGTCGCTGAGGGCAGAAGCTACTGAACAGACGCTGATGCCTGGGCCGCACCGTGCCCAGAGCTGAGCGCATGGCTCTGTAAGGCGTGTACCTCTGGGGGTCGGGGGGCTCCATTTCTGGTCACCAGCCCTTTCAGCGCATCCTGGATTGGGCCCCATGCATGCTGTACCCTTTCCAGAGTTTCAGCCGTGGCCCCTGAATCCTGGAATATCCAACTCTTCCGTTACAGATGGGGAAACTGAGGCTGCACAGGGGAGGACCTAAGACCACCCAGTGAGAGAGCCCCAGAGCCTTCTGGGTCTTGATCCATTGTTCTATGCTGTGGCCATTTCCCTCTCCCTCTCTGCCTCAGTTTACCCATTGTGCCATTAGCTAGAGGGGACCAGGGAGTGGCTGCAAGGTCATTTCTAAGGCCCCTGGGGGAACTCTGAAGCCTGGGTAGGGGACTGGGGCTGGGAGCTGGGACCTGGGGCCGCCGAGAGCATGCTCCCATTCCCGTATTTGGGAGAAGCTGGGCTCAGTCTGGACTCCTTGTGGGTGGAGAGGGAGCAGCCTTTGCCCTGAGCCCCGCTGGCTGCAGGCCCAGGCCAGTGACCTCATCAAACGGTAGCCGTTCTCCCCAGGGCAGAGGAAACAGAAGCTCCCAGAGCTGCCTCCCAGGGAGTCTGGACAGACATCTCTCCTTGGGGGTGTGCCCTGGGGGCCCACCTGGTCAGGCCGCCAAGGCGGCTACTAGACATTTCTGCCCCTTCCCCTGCCCTTGGACACCAGCCAGCAGGCCGCGCCAGGGAGGGAAACCGGGTCCACTTGGTGATTTGCTCTGATGTTCAGATGAAAGAGCCCATGTTGACAGGCGCTGCGTTGGGCCTCAAGGCCGCGTCCACCCCGGAGGGCCCACCCTCGGCGCCCTGCGGCCCAGCTCGGAGAAACAGCTGCTCCTTGTTTATGGAGCCTCTCTGGGCACAAACCTGAGAAGCAGGTTTTAAAGGGCAGCCTGCCTTTGCTGCTCCCTGAACACCCACTGCAGGCCCAGCCCTGGGCTGGCACCTGATGTGCACTTTTGCTCATCCTCAAAGGATCCTGGAAGGAAGGGATTATCAGCCCATTGTACAGATGAGGAAACTGAGGCTCAGAGAGGTGAAGTGAGTCACCCAAGGCCAGAATCTGAGCCTCTTTCCCCGGAGCTCAGCTGTGAGGCCGAGTGTCCACATGCTGGTCAAGGCTCAAGACAGCCTGGCTCCAGGGCAGGCTACGCTGCCCGAGGCCTCTGGTCAGGGTCCAAGTAGCCCCTGATGCTCCGCCCCGTTGCCTGAGTGTCTCGTCCAGCCTTCTGATCTCTGCCCCTTGCTCTTTGCCACCACCCTCCTCCCCCTCCCAGGGCACCTCTGCCGGACCCGGCCCACGGACCTGGTGTTTGTTGTCGATAGCTCGCGCAGCGTAAGGCCCGTGGAGTTTGAGAAGGTGAAGGTGTTCCTGTCCCAGGTCATCGAGTCGCTAAATGTGGGGCCCAATGCCACCCGAGTGGGCGTGGTCAACTACGCCAGCTCCGTGAAGCAGGAGTTCCCGCTGCGGGCCCACCTGTCCAAGGCCGCGCTGCTTCAGGCCGTGCGCCGCATCCGGCCGCTGTCCACGGGCACCATGACTGGCCTGGCCATCCAGTTCGCCATCACCAAGGCCTTGAGTGATGCTGAGGGCGGTCGCGCCAAGTCCCCGGACATCAGCAAGGTACACGCCCCCTTCCCTCGCCCTGCTGGGGTCCCCCAGTTTGCAGGCCCCCACTGGGTGATGAGAGCTTTGCCTGCGTACACTGGAATTCTCCCAGCACCCCTGCGAGGTGGCCATTTACAGGTGGGGAGCAGGCTCAACCAAGAGAAGTGGCAGAGCCGAACCCATCTTCCCCACCCTTCGGACCCCAGGGATGTATTTGATTATTTCCGTTTAGTTGACCTTGGCTTCCCAGGCAGTCTGGGCTCCTGAAGGCAGAGTGAGGCAGTCCAGATGTTCATGTGATGGTCAAGGGCATGGGCATCACCACCAGCCTGTCTGGGTTCAAGTCCCTGCTTCACCACACTGGCCTCTGAGCGAGTTACTTCATCTCACGTGCCTCAGTTTCCTCACCTGTAAAATGGGAGTCACATAACGCCTCCTCAAAGGGCTCCTAGGAGGACTAAACGAGTTCATAAGCACAAAATGCTCAGAACAGGCTTGGTACCTAATGAGCCCCGTTACGCGCTAGCTAATTGTTTATTTAATATGCCTTCGAGGGCAGGGGCTCAGACACACAAGTTGCACAGTCAGCGAGGGCTCGGGGCGGAGTTCTGGGTGTTCCACAGGCCTTGGAAATGGTGTGATTTTTTTTCCAGGCCTCAGCCCAGGGCCTGCGAGTCCAGTCAGGTGTCCTCTCCCCGACTGGTCCTACACAGGCTCCCGAACCTCCCTATCGCTGTCCTGTTGGATGGAAGACTTGCCATTTACCTGCCCAGGGCCCTAGCCCAGGGAAGCTTCCTCACCCCCTTCCGTACCCCACTCTCTGGCACGCAGTGCACGACTGAGACATGTCTCCATTTCACGGAGGAGGAAGCGGAGGCACAGGGAGCTTACGCAGCTTGCCCAGCTCAAAAGTGGGAGAAGTGTTCCCAGACAGTAGCATAGGGCCCCAGCCATCACAGCCCTCAAAGAAATGACACCTCGGGCAGCCTGCTGGTCTTATTTTGTGGGGGCCACTGACAAGTTCCGACATGAGGCTGATGGTCAAGGTGACTGGGAGGATGTGGTGGCCCGGGTGATCCCAGTGGAGAGAGGTGAAGGGGTGGGTGGTGACATCTGTACTTGTCACGTCTCCAGAGCTAACCACTTCGCCCGGCTCAGGCCAGTGGCCTGGGGTGGGCACGGGAGGAGAGGTTCTCCATTCGTTGAGACAGAGACAGAGGCCGGGGAGCCGGCACCAGAATTAGATGTTCTGCCTGGAATTCACCTGTGGGAAGCCCTACAAGGTGGATGGAAAGTCCCAAAACTGGATTGAAGGGGACTCGGGGAGACAGTGGCCTCCGAGGAAGGCCTGTGGCCGGGAATAGTCTGGGCTAGGTTTCCAGAGCCAGGAGCCCAGGCCTCCGGCCGGGAAGAGATTGTGCAAGCTCACTCCCCACGGGACCCAGGGCAGTGATGCTACAAATCATAGTCCCCCTTCCTGGCTTCTGACCCTGAATCATCTCACCACAACCTCCTTTTGCAGATGAAGAAACAGAGGCTCGAAGGTGAGCTGTGACTTGTGGGGGAGCTGCAATGCTAACCCCTGTCCAAACCACTATATTCAGGTCACAGGGTGGGGGTTGGGCACCCGGGCCAGGGGAGGGGACCCAGGAACCAGCAGCAGGTCCAGGTCAGAAGCTGAGAAGCAGCCAAGGGGGCTGGATGCCCAGTCCCAGACTCTGGCAGAGCCGTGAGGACCCAGCTTCAGGGCAGGCTCTGGCAGGGGGAGATGAGGGCCTGGCTCGGCGCCAGGGTCCCCTCTGTCTCCCTTTCCAGGTGCAGAACAGAGGAGCCTTGTGGGAGGACAGCAGACAGGCGTTTCCTCTGTGGAAAGGACACCTAGCACCTGGGAAGGGAGGGAGGAAAGGTGGTCTCCTTTCCTCTGATGGCATCTAGGTGGGAAGGGCCCCTCCCTCTGCCGCCCTCTGGTGGCCAAAAGGCAGAACTGCACGGTGTTGGGCACACTTGGGCCCCCTGAGAGGCCCCAGTCTGGGCGGAGAGGGTGGGGGTGGGGAGACCTGGTCCCGACCTCTGCCTGCCGGATGCAGGCGACATCAGACAGCCCAGTCGGACGGGAGAAACCTCAGCCTGGTCTTTCCGTAGAGGACACCTGTCTTGTCCTCTAGCCTCGTTCTCTTCCCGGGGCAGAACCCTGGCGGGGCAGTGGATCCGCCTGCAACCAGCTAGGCTCGGTCTCCTCTCCCGCCAGCGGCCCGGCCCGGGGTGTGCTGCAGGGCCATGCGCCCAGCCCGGCCTCGCGCCTCACGGCGTCCCGCGTGTCGCAGGTGGTCATCGTGGTGACGGACGGGAGGCCCCAGGACAGCGTGCGGGACGTGTCTGCGCGAGCCCGGGCCAGCGGCGTCGAGCTTTTCGCCATTGGCGTGGGCCGCGTGGACAAGGCCACGCTGCGCCAGATCGCCAGCGAGCCGCAGGAGGAGCACGTGGACTACGTGGAGAGCTACAACGTCATCGAGAAGCTGGCCAAGAAGTTCCAGGAGGCCTTCTGCTGTGCGCGGGGCGGCGGGGCAGGCGGGGCGGGGTCTCTGGGGCGGGACTGAGATGGAGCCAGCATCGGGGGCGGGGCGGGGCGGAGGTGCTGATCTGGGAGAGGCCATCCAAGAACCCTTCTATGTGGCAGCTCCCGGTGGGGACCAGGGGGCGGGAATCCGGTAAAGAGAGGCCCTAAAAAGCCTGTGCGTGATGGCGGCGGGGCTTGGGCGTCAGTGTTCCGCGATGCGGGAGGATGGGAGCGGCGTGGGCCCTGGGCGGGAGAAGGTTTAGTCCTTCTAAGGGGGGAGGTGGGGCTGTGCGCAGCCTTTGGGCGTGACCCGTCCTAAGGGGCGGGGTCTCGAGCAGGATGGGCGGGGCCAGGGCGAGGACGTCCCCCATTTGGAAAATGCGTTGGAGAAAAACCTGCATCTGATTGTGGGGATCCAATGGGATGACGCATGGAATAGCGCCCAGTTGGCGGCATGTGACGAATGTCAGTTGAGCGTCTTGTCCGTGCTGCGTTCTTCGCTGCATGATCTCCTCTAGACACGTGGGATACAGCGGTGAACGAAACAGCAAAGCAAACCCTTGTCCCGGCGGCCTTTACCTTTTTAGCAGGAAGTGTTGGTTTTATAATCAGCGGTATCGCCTTCTTCAGGGATGTCAGCCCCGGTGCAGTGATTCCGGCCCTGGGCTGAGCTCTGGGGCCTGGACCCCACCCGGGAGGGGCCTCAGTTTCCCTGAGTGTGTGCGGGCCATCCTGGCTGAGATAGTCAGGCCCTGCGACTGTGAGATTCCGAGTCCCCTCTGTCCCCACAGTGGTGTCAGACCTGTGTGCCACCGGAGACCATGACTGTGAGCAGGTGTGCATCAGCTCCCCGGGCTCCTACTCCTGCGCCTGCCGCGAGGGCTTCACCTTGAACAGTGACGGCAAGACCTGCAATGGTCAGTGGGCTGGGCCCAGGCAGCCCTGGGGAGGGGGCTGAGGAAGGGACGGGGTCTCGGCTACTTCTCAGTCCATCTGAGCCTTCCCACACGTTGCTTCTGGACCAATCCGCGAAGGTGATAGATTCCTTCTAGAGCAGCGGTTCTCAACCTGTGGGTCGCGACCCCTTTGAGGGTCGAACGATCCTTTCACAGGGGTCGTCTAAGACCATCGGAAAACACACATATAATTACATATTGTTTTTGTGATTAATCACTATGCTTTAATTATGTTCAATTTATAACAATGAAATTGGGGGTCACCACAACATGAGGAACTGTATTAAAAGGTCACGGCATTAGAAAGGTTGAGAACCACTGTTCTAGAGTTTGATGTCACCGAAAATTCCCGCCTCATGTCCTCTTTCTGACACAATGGCTGACGGTTTGGTGTGGTGGAAGGAGTTACACATCTTGAGTTCATCTCTTGGTGCTACTACCTCTGGGCCTTATGATGTTCCAGCTGTAAACACTGGCTTTATAGAGAGAGTTAGAGGACAAGATGGAATGACCCTCAGCACAGAGCTTGGTGTGTGTTGGGTTCCCTGCCAGTGGTCGGATGGATAACTGCTTTTAAGCTTCCTCTCCTTGCCTGTCCACACTCTCCAGTCTGCAGTGGCGGCGGAGGCAGTTCGGCCATTGACCTGGTCTTCCTCATCGATGGGTCCAAGAGTGTGCGGCCGGAGAATTTCGAGCTGGTGAAGAAGTTCATCAACCAGATCGTGGACACGCTGGACGTGTCAGACAAGCTGGCCCAGGTGGGGCTGGTGCAGTACTCGAGCTCCGTGCGCCAGGAGTTCCCGCTGGGCCGCTACCACACCAAGAAGGACATCAAGGCAGCCGTGCGCAACATGTCCTACATGGAAAAGGGCACCATGACCGGGGCTGCCCTCAAGTACCTCATCGACAATTCCTTCACTGTGTCCAGTGGGGCCAGGCCTGGGGCCCAGAAGGTGGGCATCGTCTTCACCGATGGCCGGAGCCAGGACTACATCAATGATGCTGCCAAGAAGGCCAAGGACCTTGGTAGGTGCGCCCTCCTGGGCCCCGAACACCATGATGGCCAGGGGCATATGGCACAACCCACCGGTAATTTGTCTCAGTGTCTATTCCAGGGGTCCTCAAACTACGGCCCGCGGGCCACATGCAAATACAAATATTGTATTTGTTCCCGTTTTGTTATTTTTACTTCAAAATAAGATATGTGCAGTGTGCATAGGAATTTGTTCATAGATTTTTTTTAAACTATAGTCCGGCCCTCCAAGGGTCTGAGGGACAGTGAACTGGCCCCCTGTTTAAAAAGTTTGAGGACCCCTGGTCTATTCTGATGAGAACCCCAAAGCCTGGTTCTATTTGAATGAGGAAGGACTGGTTCATCCATGTCTTTCTTATACTGGCGACAAAACTGAGGCCCCAGAAGAGTAAGTGGCTTGCTTCTGGTGGACCCCTAGTGGGAGGGGGTGGGAACTGTTCCAGTTGAATGTTCCCAAGAACATATCGTTGCTGAAAGGCAGTCCACTTTGGGACAAACCTGAGCCTTGTTTTATTGCCTATTAAGTGAGGATAATAAAAACCACCAGAGGATGGTTATGAGAGTTACATGAGGTTCAAAGCCCCCAGGGCAGGGAGTCAGCACAGGCCTGGCGTATAGTAGAATCTCAGTAAATGTTTATTTCCTCCATGTCTTTGTCCCAGGCATCGTGCCTGCACTTCCAGCAGCTGCCACCAGGAGGTGTCTGGAGTTGATTTCCTAGGCATCCTCCAAGAGGCTCAGCCTGGGCTGCCGGCCCCACCTCCACCCTTACTTGTCCTGTCCCTCTTGCAGGCTTTAAGATGTTTGCGGTGGGCGTGGGCAACGCCGTGGAGGACGAGCTGAGGGAGATCGCCTCGGAGCCCGTGGCAGAGCACTACTTCTACACGGCGGACTTCAAGACCATCAACCAGATTGGCATGAAGCTGCAGAAGAAGATCTGTGTGGGTGAGTGAGGCCAGCGCTGGCATGGAGGGGAGGGGCAGGTGGGCTCTGGGTGGGCATGGAGCCACCCTGGAACTGGATGTGGGTGGGGAAAAGCAGGAGCTGGGGCGGCACCAAGAACTGGCAGAACCAGGAGGTGGGCTGGCCAGTCTAACTCTTCCTACCAGCAAACATATGTTTATTGAATGCTCGTCACATGAGTGACACTGTCCTCAGTGCTCTCCAGATATTAAGTCATTCAATTCTATTCGGTAGGGATATTTTTATCCCCACTTTACTGATAGGAAAACCAAGGCCAGAGGGATAGAAAAATTGTTAATAACTGGAGGAGCCGGGGTTTGAATCCTGCCACCTCCCCCGACCCTGCCTGGTAACCTTGCCAGCTGGTCCCCAGGGGCAGAGTGTGGGCCCCAGGGCCAGAAGTGCCTGCGTTGCATCTTTGCTCTGACACTGACTACCTGTTGACCATGGACAAGCTGTTTCACTTCTCGGGTTCCTCATTTGTACATGGGGTTCATGATTTTAAACACAAAGGATTGGGGTGAGGAGTCACCACGATGACATAAAGGCTCCTGACAGCAGGGTCCTGCACACAATAGGTGCTCAGCGCAGTGCTGATGTTATTGGAGTTCTTTATCAGGGCTCTGGGGGGTCAGGAAGACATGCAGGGGTCGCCCTCCATCACTCCTGGGGGCTCTGTTTCTGGAATTCTACGTATCTCTGCCCCCTCAGATGTCCTGGGCCACACATTCCCCCAAGACTCCCTAGTCCTGGCCCTGGGCAGTGACTACCCCACCTTCCTGCCTGGCAACCCCTCACACCCCCTTGTCTTTCTCTACTTCCTGTCCATTCTAGAGGAAGATCCGTGCGAATGTGAGTCCATTGTGAAGTTCCAGGCCAAAGTGGAGGGGCTGCTGCAGGCCTTGACCAGGAAACATATCCTTCCCAGAGGCTGATGCAGGGAAGGGGAGGGCGGGGACAGGAGGCGGGGCAGAGGCCAGGCACGGTGGGGAGGGGAGCTGTGGTGGGGTTGGGGGGGGTAGGGCTCCTCCTTGCCTGCTCCCTGCTGAAGGCAGATTCAATTTTCGCCAGAAGGGCTGACTCCAGCTTTGATACTGACCCTATCAGAAGCAGAGGGTCCTAGAGGGTAGACAGAGAAACTGAGGCAGAGGTCAGGATCTAGAGACGGACACACACAGAGCCCTGGGCACACTCAGGAAAACACGGTGCCCGGGGACACCCACTTCTCAGGCTCTGGGTGACGTGACCAACACCAGCTCCCACTCAGATGGGCTGGGCCTCGAGCAGCTCCCCTGGCTGGGTCAGGCCTAGGTGGGGGACCAGCAGGCCTCAGCCTGCAGCTGGACATGCGGGGCTCATGGTTCTGGCTGTGTTTGGAGAGCACCATGCTGAGGTCAGTGGATGATAAATTTTGGGGGGGTGAGAGAAAGTGCTGGAAGAGGGGGACTCTGCGGGATCAGGAAGTGGGGGTCCGCAGTTCAGGTCCCACGTGACTGCCCCACGCTGGTCCCCGTGCACCTCTCCTTGACTCTGCCCACTGGAAGCTGTGAGTAAGCGGCTGGCCGTCATGGAGAACAGGATCGTCTAAGGCCGCTTGTCCCTGCTGCGGCTTCTCCATCTCCCCGCCCGACTTGGCCCACAGAGTCCGGGCGTGTCCCCTAGAGCCCCAAGTGTAGCCTAGCTTTGTCACTTAGCGAGGGGGGTTTGGGAGGGGCAGGCCCCTGGGGTGGCAGCAGGCCTCTCCCTCGTCCACCAGCCGTGGAGCCCTGCCAGGGGGTGTGTGTGTGAGTGCTGGGAGCGCAGGAGTTTGGTGTGTGTGTGTGTGTGTGTGTGTGTGTGTGTGTCTGGGAGCAATGCATGAGTGAGAACACAAGGGCAAGTGTAACTGGGACTGCGTTTGCATTTTGTAACCAAAAGCTTAATATATTCCTGTTGTTAGTTACCCCTCCCTGACTGTGAGTGCTGTGGATCTCTTCTGACTTCTCCATTCCTTTTTGAAAAACAATTAAATGTGATTTAACTTAAGGGCCGAGTGGGCCAGAGGCAGTGTGGTTATTTGGGGAGCAGGAGGAAGGATGGCTGGTGCTGGGGTGATGGCAGATGATGACAGAGGTGGTAACAGTGATGACAGCGACTGCTCTACAACCGTAACCCGCTCACATTTGTCTTGCCTTTTCAGTGACACTTTCATTTCCATGATCTCATTTCATCCTCCCAGTAACTCTACCCAGGACAGACTCGAGTCACCCCATCTCACAGATGGAAAAGCTGAGGGTCTGAGGATGAAATGGCTTGCTCAGCACTGGTTCTGTTGGAGAGACAGGACTTGCATCCAGGACTCCAGGACAGCAAATGAAGGGCACAGAGAAGGGCAGTGGCTCCTGATCAAACTCATTCGTTCGTTCGTTCATTCATTCATTCATTCATGCAGACAAAAACACTTACACAGCATAGACCCCATGTCAGACAGTGGGGAGATGTGGCCTATGAAATAGCCCCTGCTCTTAAGGGACTTACCACTGATCAGGGTGCTCTGTCACCCCCATATCACTGGAGGAAGAGAGTGGGTTTGGGTTGTACATGAGGTGAGAGTGTATGAGAGGTGAAGGGAAGGGTCCCAGCCTGAGCCTGGCTGGCCCAGGTGCCCCTGTGGCACCCTCTCTGTTGGCTCGTTGAGCTTCAGAAGCTTCACCCCGACCCTCAACACAGACAGCTGCACCCCTACCTCAGGGGCAGTACAAGGGATAGACTGTTGACTCCCAAACCCCCCGACCCCACCCGGGGTCTGCTGGCCTCCCCCAGGCCCCCCTGGATCAGCGTCCCTCTGAAAATTCAACTCCTCGCCTCCCAGAGGGAGCTGAGCTGATTTTCTGAACTCATTCTTGTTTAATGGAGCGTTTTTAGTGCTGCTACCAGATTCACAGGAAGCTCAGAGCATCCTGGAGGCCTTCCTTAGAGGCAGTCAGGAGGCAGAATAACCCCCAGCAACACCCAGGAGCCATGTCACAGAGCACCCCACCTCACGGGGCCGCACAGCACCCCACCTCACGGGCCGCCCTGGGACAGGACCCCTACCACCACCTGGGACAGGACCCTTACTACCACGCACACCTTTCGCTGAGCCCTTTGTGCCTGGCCCTGGGCTGGGGGTGTTCTGCTGTCCAAGGAGACTCCTGTCACATCCTGTGGCAATTGCTCAGCCCACACTCCACTTCTTCTGAGGTTATTCCCCACCCCACCCCCACAGCACCTGCCTCCGGGACCCAGCTGACTGGTCAATGGGTTTGACATGGGGACGCCAGCTACCTGGCCACTGGCCCTGGAGCCGGGAGGCCTATATCTTCTTCCAGGCGCATAGAGACGGGGGCGACCATCCTTGGGAAAGAGAAAAGCAGCATTTGCTGGTTGCCCATAGCTCTCCAGTCCAGGGGTGTTGCAGTTATCTGCTGCTGGGTAACCAACCGCCCCCAAACCCGGTGGCTCAAAGCAACCCTCTGCTATTGTCGCGGGTCTGTGGGTTGGCTGGGCCCAGCGCCCACCCACACTGGCAATTGTTTGGGTCTCAGCCAGGTGGGAGCCTCCGGCATGGCCCACTCAGGTGACTGTGGCTTTCAGAGAGCTGGCTGCAAGGTGCTCTCTCTCTCTCTCTCTTTCTCTCTCTCTCTCTCTCTCTCTCTCTCTCTCTCTCTCTCAAATCAACAAATAGAAATTAAGAAGAGATAAATGGGGCTCATGTTTTCCCACAAGCACTCGGATGGGTGTGAGGCAGGCTGTGCAGAGGCCTCGGCGGGGATGGGCAGGGTCCCCCACCCATGTCACAGCTGAGGAAGGCGCGGTGACTGAGGCTGGCCCTGCGGGGTCCTGCGCAGGATGGCCGCCCGCTGTTGGGGTGGAGCAGCGAGTCCCTGGCTGGGATCAAGTCCTTATTGGCAGGGAGAGTTGAGAAACCGAAGGTGGTGCTGAGGCCCTGGTGAATCCTGCCAGGGACCCCCAGTGTCACCCATGTCCCGGCGCTGGGGCTGCCCGAGTAGGTGAGGAGCCGGATTCCTAGGCTTACCTAACGCTAAGGCCTTTCTCAACCACAGCAGGAACCCAGTGTTGCTGCCTGTGACCATGAATGTCCAGCCCCGTGCACACAGTAGGTGCTCAGCAGATCCCAGTGGCCTCTCTTCCCCCTCCTCCCGGCAGTGATCAGGCTCACAGTTCAGCCGAGGGCGCACCAGGTCCTGGAGGAGCCTGGAGCTGCACCCAGGTGCCCGAGGCAGAGGGGCAGGGTTGAACCCCAAAGGGGGGCAGGTAGGGGCTAGGCAGGGAGTGAGAGCCCCACCCAGCAAGTGGAATGCCAGGGAGGGGCCCACGGAGCAAAGACTGCCAGAGGCCACAGCCCAGAAGCTTGGAACTGGTGGGCTGGGGGCTGCTGCTGTGTCCCCTGACCTGTCAGGCCCAGCTCAGTCCCCAGTCCAGGCTGAGCTGAGGGGGGTGGGGACCTGGGGTCTCTAGGGCTGAGCCTCAGGATGGTCCATGAGAGCAACAAACAGAGGGGGCCTGGGCCCAGGATTGCCATATGGTGAGGGGAGGGCTGCTCCAGCGGGAGAGTGCACGGCAGCTGGTGGGAGAAGCAGCGGAAGCAGCCACCAGGGGATTGGACCCCAGGCACCTGGGCCAGAACGGGCGAGTTTGGGCTCCTGGTCAAAGTGACAGGAAGTTCACACCAACCAGCTCAGGCACAAGAAGGGGGCTGATGGGACCCCATGAAGGTGCTGGAGGAGGTGCTGGGCTCAGCAATGTCGTCAGCCCTCGGTCTCCCTGTCCTCTTGCCTCTGGTCTCCACCAGGACCTCACACCCAGGCAGGCCCCCTGGATGGCCCCCAGCCCCACACTCAGCCCGCCCGCTCCGAGTTCACAGAATTCAGCCTCCTGGGTCAGCAGGACCTGTGCCCGTCCAGGCTGGGATCAGGGCACAAGACCCCGAGGACTGAGAAGGCTCAGCAGCGGTTCCTCAAGGAGGAGGAGGGGTTGTTATCAGATGCCAGCACCTGGGCGCTGGTGGACAGGACCCACAGGTGACCCCAAGGGTGGGGTCAGGATTGGCTGGAAGCCCTACCTGGATTAGACCCAGGACCCCCCGGTCCCTGTGTCTGGGGAGAGGAGCCAGCTCTTCCAGGGTCGCGTTGCCAGGCTCCGAGGAAGGTGGAGCCCGCATCTGAGGGTCTTTCAGGCCCAGACTCCTGCGCTAACTCATCATAATTCTCCCCATAGCTACTCTGGTCCCCCCGCAATCCACCCTCTCCACCCCACTCCCTCGTCTCCCTGCTCGGCTGGATTAGCAGAAGGTCATAAGCAAATCCCAGCAGCAGGCGAGCCGGCATCTCCCTGGGGGCAGCCGGTTTACTGCAGACGGTGCATGACTTTGTAACCAATATTTTTGTTGGTTTTTATTTCTTATTTTAAAAAATATAGATAAACAGGACTAGGCTAATTAGGATTTTTTCCTTTCCTTACGTCTTGGATAACAATGGGAGTCTCTTGGCCCCACAGTGAATTGGTTACCAGGTTTCAATAAGAGGTTTGTCTTTGCAATTATAGTTCATTAATGGATTTACAAGCAAGGGAAGATGGCAAGGTCCACTAAGGGAATTGTTCTGCATTCTCCTCTTTTAATTACACGGTTTTCTCGTAGACCGGTGCTCTGTGAAAAATGGGGTGCAGGGGGGAGCCCCTGCATGCCATCTGTTCCAGATGCAAATGCAATTAATAGGGAAGAGACAGGCGCTGCTGGAGGCCTCCTGCTGCCTGGGGCTGGGCCTGCCTCCTCTCAGAGCTGCTGCGGCTGGAGGCTTGGCCACCAGAGCTCAGGTGGGCATATTGACATGGGACAGACCAGGTCTGCTCATGGGGACATGGCCACCTTTGAGTATTTGTGGGTCAGAATCAGATTGAGGTCACCCGTTGTGTTACCATTTTTGGATCATCCTTTAGGTGCTAGGGAATAGAAAGGTACCATTTCAAATTCAGACTCCTCAGCGGTTCATTCGATAAGTCGGTTTCACAAAAGGGGAATCCAAGGCTGCCGGGGGTAAGGTGTCACACAGCCAGCAAGGGGCAGGGCTGGGATTCGAACCCTGGGATCCTGGCTCTAAAGCCAGGCTTCCTTCCAGAACTTTGCCTCTCTGAGCTTCAGATATTCTGTTGAAAGGAATTCTAGCCCTTTTCCCACAGGTTGGGACGATAGCAGGTTAACTGGCTTCCTACCTGTTCTTTAATCCATTATGCACGTTGGTACCAGAGTGATGGTCCATGGTGAGCCTCTGCCTAGGTCACACCCCTGCTCAAGAACCTTCTCTGGCTCCTCATTGTCACGGAGATAAAATTCATACTTAACTGGACACCCTAGATTGTATGGTCTGGCTATTGCCCTGGCCTGTTAGACCCCAAATTCCCTACTCTTCCCACTCACCCATTGCCGCCACCTGGGTGACCCAGTTCTCTATCCGGGAAATAGTCTTCTGACACTGGAATAGGTGATCCCAAGGTCTTCCTTGGACCTCCGAGTTAAACGATCTTTCTTAGTGGGGCTGGAGTCGCAGGCCTGAGCTGCTGTGGAGGAATCTGACCACACGGTGGCACCATTGGCCCAGGAATGGGGTGGCTGAGCCCAGCTGGGGGATGGGGTTCAGCCATTGTCACTGAGCTGGGTTAATTTCCTTCCCTTGCAGCACCTAATCTAATCCCTTTAAATCGTCCCCATCCTCCCGCCCACAGAGATTCCTAAGCGGGAAGGGGGGGGGGGGGGGGGGCGGCCACTTCTCTCCAAGGACAGGCCAGGGTGTGGTCTCCGCAGAGGTGGTTGTTGTCTCCCCACCCCAGCCACACTCTCCCTCCCTCCCCAGGTGCCCGTGAGGGGCCTGGGCTGGGTGCAGGGCTGGTCTCCCAGGACCAGCGGTCTGGTTGGATAGGGAGTGCCGCTCAGACCTGAATGTTTGGGATGGGGTGGGGGGATAAGTAGGAGCCCCCAGGAAAGTAGTATCTTACTGTCCCCTTCCTCTCTTGTTTTTATGGGCAAATGGCTGAGTCCTTTGTCTCCAAATTAGGATAGAATTATTTCTGAGTCCAGGTAAATGCATCCTGGTGAGGCAAGGAAGCATGGGGGACTCCAAAGTAGAGGTGACTTGGGGGCCCCAGGAAGGCCCCTCAAACACCCTGGAGAGAACACGAACTCCACAATTCAAAGGGCTGGGTGAGTCCTGGCACTGTCCCTGACGTGCTGTGTGGCTGCGGGCACCTGACTGCCCCTCTGGGTCTCAGTTTGCTCACCTAGGAAATGGGGAGAACAAGTCCCTCCTCGCTGGGGCGTGGAGACCGAAAGGAGACTGTGTAAGTGCCCAGCGCAGGCGAGTGCCCATCGGTGCCCCAGATGGGACAGCATCTTCACCGGGGTTCGGGCGTAGGTGCCACCTCAGTCATGGGGCTCCCACCAGGGCTCAAGGAGGAGGCAGCAGCTCCTCCGGATCAAGAACCTTCCTTGCCTCCCTCATGGAAACCTGCAAACAGGTCAGAACGTGCCCCTCCCATGTCCCCCAGCCCACACTGTAGAGGGGACATAAGGAATGTGGCCAAGCTGGAGGGTCTAGAGCAGCGGTTCTCAACCTGTGGTCGCGACCCCTTTGGCGGTCGAACGACCCTTTTACAGGGTCGCCTAAGACCATCCTGCATATCAGGTATTTACATGACGATTCATAACAGTAGCAACATTACAGTTATGAAGTAGCAACGAAAATAATTTTATGGTTGGGTCACAACATGAGGAACTGTATTTAAAGGGCCAGAAGGTTGAGAACCACTGGTCTAGAGGCAGGGCCAGGACACTAACTTATGAACCCCAAGAGCACCAGGGCAATAAGGGTTCTTCCCCAGAGGAAGGAAAGGTCTGGGGCCATGTGGGGCACACAGGCCTGGGTTCAAGTCCCAGAGCCTTGACTTGTCTCTTCAAAGCCCTCTGCTGAGCCTCACTCTATCCAGCCTTTAAAATGGGGGTAGTCCTTTCTCCCGCTCTCTGTCTGCGGGGCCTGGGGTTCCTCCACTGCTGCCACGTGAACAAAGCCCCCACGCCCCGCTGCCCACTCTCAGTGGCAGGGCTGAAAGGACTGGGGGAAAAGGACTGTGAAAGGGTGTGAAGAATGAGTGAGGCTAGCACTATGAGGACGATGCCATACTCATAGTAAGCACCGATATATGTTAGCCATTCATAGGTTTATATTTATAAAGTACTACTTATAGTTTATAATATACTATAAATATATCATTATATAATAACTAGAGGCCCAGTGCATGAATTCGTGCACCAGTGGGGTCCCTCGGCCTGGCCTGCGGGATTGGCTGGAATCAGCTCTCTGACATCACCTGAGGGGTCCTGGATTGTGAGAGGGCACAGGCTAGGCTGAGGGACCCCACCAGTGCACAATCAGGCCAGGGAGGGACACGGGATGCTGGCCAGCCAGAGAGGGACCGTGAGAGGGCTCCAGGGCATGTCCAGACCATCTCACTCAGTCCCGATCAGCCGGACCCCGGCAGTAAGCTAACCTACCAGTCAACTGTCTGCCCCCTGGTGGTCAGGGCATGTCGTAGCGAGCGATTGTGTGGCCTTAGCATATCATTAGCATATTACAATTTGATTGGTTGAACAGCCAACCAGTCGACCAGACACTTAGCATATTAGGATTTTATTATATAGGATATATTTATATATATTATTTATCTGGTTATCCTATCTAATAAAGAGGTAACATGCAAATTGATCCTGACGCTGTCACAAAGATGGTGGTACCTATAGCCACAAGATGGCGATGCCCAGTCCCCTCAGCCCCGCCTGAGTCCCCCAGTCCTTTCAGCCCGCCGCTGAGAGTGGACAGTGGGGCGTGGGGGCTTTGTTCGCGTGGCAGCAGTGGAGAAGCCCCCAGGTCTCGCAGACAGAGAGTGGACAGCGGAGCATGGGGGCTTCGTTGCCACGATGGTGGCAAAGCAGCCAGGCCCCGCAGAGAGCAGAGAACCATGGGGAGTGGGCCTAAGCCATCTGTAAGACATCCCCTGACAGCTCCTGGACTGGAGAGGGTGCAGGTTGGGCTGAGGGGACCCCCACCCCCCCATGCACAAATTTCATGCACCGGGCCTCTAGTATTATTATATTTTTATTTGTATATCATAATACTTTTATAGCATAAGAGCATTATATGTAAGTATGTATAATGTACTATATGTACTGTGTACTAGTATATACTACAAACTGTCTCCCTACCTCCCCCGGCGGTTGCATTGGCTGCTGCGTGGGCATGTGGCCACAACTGAAAAATTTTTTTTCCCTCTTCTTGGTATCAGATTTTCCCTTGCAGTTTCCTGCCTTCATTCCTGGCAGGAGCCCTTGGCCCGAGGACAGCAAGTGCCTCCCAGCCTCTCTCCTGTGGGTGGTTCAGAGCCCAGAATACTGCCCAAGCCTACGCTTCCTCCAGAGCCAGGACCGGTGGGGAGAGCATGCGGTGTGCACCCCAACATGTACCTGATGCTCAGGGGCCATGGGGCCATCGCCGCCTTTTGATCCCTTCCCCACGGGGCCTGTGCTCACAGGGTCCGGGACAAGCCCAGCCTCTCCTGCTGCCACAGTTTCCTTGGCTGAGGCCTGGCCTGGGGGCAGCAGGGAGGGTGGGGCTTCCCCAGGAAGAGAAACTCCACCATCCTGGGCTGGGCTCAGCTGGGCTGGGAGAGGCCAGGCCACATCCACCCCCAGATGCCACCGCCTCCCCTCCCCCTGCCTCCCCAGCAGCAGGCCCGGCCTCTCAGGGGAGTGGGACGTCCGCACTGGGGGTCTGAGAGGTGACTATACTGGTGCACGAACAGCCATTAGGATTTCCTGTTTTACCAGGCGGGCATGTATTTTAATGGGCATCAGAAAAACCCCACAGTGTTGAACCCTGAATTTCATGGAAATTCTTGCTCAGGGTGAGGCGACTTGAAAAGGGAGCCCATTTCAGGTCAATGTCAAAATCGTGCAGGTGGAGGGTGGTGATGGCAGGAAACGGGGGAGGACGGGGGAGCGGCTGGAGCTGGGGAGACGCTGACGAGGCCCGTGACCCCAAGTGAGGTCCCCGGGGTCCAGCCTGGCTCTGCCTGCGGCTGAGGGGCCCTGGGCGTCACTGCACTCCCCGAGCCTTCCTTTCCTCCTCAGATGAGCAACTGAAGGTGAGAGAGGCCCAAGGTCACACATCGGAGAGTGAGCATGCCAGGGTCTGAGCCTGCTTCCAGGCCCTCCTGTGCTCCGTGCCTGATGGAGCTGCAGCTTTTGCTTATTTCCCATTGACGTTGGTTGTGGCTGAAGGAAAACCATATACTGTGGAGCCAGACAGACCTGGGTGACGGGTGTGCACTTCACCCGTGACACTCAGTTTTCTCATCTGAAAAGTGGAGAAATTAACACAGGATCCCTGGGCTGTTGTGAGGATTAGAGACAAAGTGTGTGTGTGACTCACCAGCACAGGGCGTGGTGAGGGGCAGGTTGTAAACACAATCTTCCTCCTCTCCCCACCTCCCAGGCCTCAGACCCCAGTATCTCTCCCCTGTCCCGTCCCGGCTGCCTGTGTGCCCTCCTCTGTCTGTGTGTCCTATAGCAGCCACCTCAGCTCCTGGGCACGGAGTGGAAACCAGGCCAGAGGGGGAATGGGGCTGCTCAGCTCTGACCTGTCCCCTGGTGGCTCCGGCTTCACGAGGCGTCTTCCCATGTGGAGGCGGCTGGCCATTGTCTGGTTCTTGAGCCAAAGGCCTGTCCTGCCTGGGTGTGAACCCCCCTCTGTTCACATGCGGCCAGGGCATCCGGGCAGCAGCTGCAGAGCTGGGCCAGAGGCCTGAGGCCACAGGAAGCAAATTGGTGAAGCCTCTGCCTCCTGGCCCCGAGAGACACCCTCCTCTCACACGCAGGCCAGCTCCAGGCTGCCCAGGGCTGAGCCCGTCACCCTGTTCCTCTCTCCACCGCCAAGTCACCTGGGCTCTGGGTTTCAGATTGTTCTCTGATGCAGGGGGCAGGGGTGTTGGGGACTCCAACCTTCCTGTGGGGTCAAGGTGGGAGGGGAGGGGCTTCCCTGGGACATCCTGGAGGGCACTCTGCAGACCTGGCCTCTTTTAGAATTTCAGCCCCCCTCCCCTTCCCCACCCCTACCTGGTATCCATATCTCCCCTCCCCGGGGCCCAGTTCCTTTCCAGAGAAACCAAATTGAGCCAGAAGGACAGCGCTTGCTCAGAGCCCACCGAGAGCCACCGGATTAAACACTGAACATAGGAGAGGACCTCCGTGATGAACAGGGTGAGTGGATCAGGAAGAACACACAGGGCTGACATGAAAGTGGGCTCCTAGCTCCCCCTCCCCAAGCTGCTTATGCTGAGGGAGACGCACGAGAAAGTTCCACTACTGTCCCTGCTATTGTCATAATTAACACTAAAGGAAAAATCCCCGAGTGTGCAGCTGGGATCACATCTCCGCAGGGCTTTTTCTAATGGTTTTTGTTACCTGGGCCTTCAAGACCCAGTTCACTCACTCAAGACATTGGGGTGGTGCAGGGGTCCTTGTGGTGACCTTCCAACTGGTGGCCACCAGCTCACCGAGCAGGTCCCAACGTGGAGCAGCCGGGGTGCAGCCCACACTCCCCCGCCTGGAGTCTGGGGGCTGAGGGTACAGGAGGAGAGAAGGGGTGGGGTGGGGGTAGGATGGTGGCGGTTGTGTCCCAGCCCTGTTTCTCCAAGCCGGGGAATGGTCTACAGGGGAAGTGTGTTTGGGAGAATCCCAAAAGAAAGCAGATTGTCAAGGACAAGTGGCGAGTCCATCCCTGCGGGCAGATTAACCAGGGTCAAGTGAAGGGGGCGGGGGGTGCAGGCTTCCGGAGTGTTTGGTCAACCCTCCCGACTCTGGATTCTTGAAGGGAGAGACGGGGGCGAGCCCGGCGAGGAGCAGAGAGACCGGAGAATGGGATGGGAACCCCCAGGAACTCCACTTTTTAATGCTGAGAGGTCCCTGGAGATAAACAGCTGACTAACCTCCTTCTAAAGATGCCAAAAGGGAAGAAGCTCAGGGCCTCCAACCTTCACTCCGTCACGCAGCTGGAGCAACTGTGACTAAGCCAGCACCATTCATAGCATCTGAGATGCGCAGAGCCTTGGAAGTAGGGCAGCTTTTAGACTCAAAGAGCATTTTATAGAATCTTTGAGTTTCGGGATCTGAGCATCTTGTCTTCGCACAGAATCCCAGAATGATGGCTCACAGGTGCATTCGCGGGCTCGCAGGCCCACAGAGTCTTAGGATTTAGGAATCTCTGCAAAAGAGTTGAAATAGCACAGACTCATTCAGAGAAACTTAGAGTTGAAATGGAAACCTTGGAATCTGAGTATTAGCACAAGCAATGACCTGAGTCCCACTTCTTCCTTCTCTTTGCTGTCCTGTAATAACTCGAACACTTCTAGGGGCAGCGAGCTCATCACCTGACAGGGCAACTTGTCTCACTGTTGGGTAGATTTGGCTGCTGATGTTGAGCCTAAAACTGCCCCCAAGTGACCCACCCACCCCTCTCTTCCTGGCCTCACTCCTTGTCTTTCCCCATCCACCTCCAAGAGCTGAATGGGTAGAAAAAAATAACATTGAGACCAAGACACACACTAAACTACCTCCTGGCTAAGACAATGACTTTTGAAGGCTATGGGGCTGCAGAAGGCGAAGGCCATGACACTTCCTGGCAATGACACTGGCCCCTCCCTTTGGTGCCACCTGTCTGTCCAGCCCTCATGCTACCTCTCCAGCTCTGCAGGTGCAGAAATTTGGGCAACCACTGGAAACAATCACGGAAAAGGCAAGCTCTGCTTCCAGCCCATCCCAGTCAACAACAATGATGTGGGTTCTGGATTTTGTGAAGTTGTTTTCAGTGTCAGCTAGAGGTGGGGTGGGTGGGGTGCAGTGGGAAGGTCCAGTTGTTCTGATGAGCCTCGGCCATAGTACTACCCCAGGGCAGAGCTGGAGGTGTAGGCCCTGTGGCCAGACTACCTAAGTGGAGTTCCAGTGTTGCCTCACGCTAGCTTTGTGACCTTGGGCAAGTTGCTGACCTCTCTGTGCCTCAGTTTTCTCTCCTATGAGGAAAGGATGATGGGAATAACCCAGTATGATCTCTAGCCCTGTTCACACAGGCTGACTCGCTTCCTTCCATCCAGTCATTCATGCTGTTGTTTTCTCAGTGCATTCATTCATTCTTGCTCTCACTCATCCTCCCCATTTATCCATTTGTTCAGGCATCGGTTCCCTTGTTCCTCCACTCTTCAATACCTTAATTCCTCCAGGCATCCGGGCATGCCCAAGCCTGCTGCTGGCCACCTTTCTCCAACTTGTGGGTACACTGTCTGGGCCTCAGAAGTGACTCTGGCCCTAGCCTGTTTGGCTCAGTGGATAGAGCATCAGCCTGCGGACTGAAGGGTCCCAGGTTCGATTCCAGTCAAGGGCACATGCCCAAGTTGTGGGCTTGATCTCCAGTGTGGGGCATGCAATAGGCAGCCGATCAATGATTCTCTCTCAACATTGATGTTTCTATCTCTCTCTCTCTCTCTTCCTTCCTCTCTGAAATCAATAATAATAATAATAACAATAATAATAACAAGTGATTCTGGCCTTGGGGCTGGTAGAAAACCACTGACCACTCCCATGTAACTGGAAGTTGCTGGGAACTGTAAGGATCTAGAGGGTGTGGCTTCATTTGGGTCTCATGTCCTCAGGAGCTCTAGGTGGCTGCCAGGGTCTTCTCTTCTGTGCAGTTCAATTGGGAACCGCCCATTAGTGGGTCTGGAGGGGAGCCTGTGCCTCTAGGTCAGTGGTTCTCAACCTTCCTAATGCCACGACCCTTTAATACAGTTCCTCATGTTGTGGTGCCCCCAATTTCATTGTTACAAATTGAACATAATTAAAGCATAGTGATTAATCACAAAAACAATATGTAGCCATAACCGGTTTGGCTCAGCGGATAGAGCGTCGGCCTTCGGACTGAAGGGTCCCGGGTTCGATTCCGGTCAAGGGCATGTGCCTTGGTTGCAGGCACATCTCCAGTGGGGAGTGTGCAGGAGGCAGCTGATCGATGTTTCTAACTCTCTATCTCTCTCCCTTCCTCTCTGTGGAAAATCAATAAAATATATTTAAAAAACCAAACAAACAAAAAAAAACAAAACAAAAAAAGAAAAAACAATATGTAATTATGTATGTGTTTTCCGAAGGTCTTAGGCGACCCCTGTGAAAGGGTCGTTCGACCCCCAAAGGGGTCGTGACCCACAGGTTGAGAACCGCTGCTCTAGGTGGTTTCTCTGAGCCCCGGGCCAGGCCACCTGCCCTCATTCAGTCCCAGGACGGGCCTCTCGCCTCTGGGGAGGGTGTCTGAGCACCAGGAGCTCTGGGTGGGGAGGAGGCTCTGCCTCTGGGGCATTTGCAGAGAACAGAGGCCGCTGTCCATCCTGTTACCCACAGCCCTGGCTTTATTGAGGTGCATGATGGCGTAAGAACACAAAATAGCAGACTCTTTATTCCAGAACATTAAACAGTCTTTTCCCCTTGGGTGTCTCACTCTTGGACAAGGAGGGACCATTGCTGGGGCTGGGCCCAGTTCAGGGTGGGCTCTGCTGACTCGGGAGGCAACGCAATGGATCACGTCCAAGATCAATCCTGTGTGTTACAGTGGCCTGAGGGCGTCCTGCAGCTCAGTGCCCTCTGGTTGGTTGCACTAATTAATTGATTTTATTACCTATACTTGAGGCCTCTGGAGCCACGGTATGCAAATATATGCAAATGACTAGAGGAGTGGGTTGAACCCAAAGCCTGGTGAGCACCCACCTGGACTGGGCTGATTTCTCTGCTCACCTTTCCCACTGAGATCCTCTCAGGTTCCCAGGGAGCAGGAGGTGGGGGAGAGGAGCAGGGGCCTTAGCACAGCCAGAGCTGGGTTCAAATCCCAGCCCCTCCTCTTCCTGCTGGGCGGGAACTTGGGGAGTCCCTTCACCCCTCGATGCTGTGTGACCCCATCTGTGCAGCAGAGTGATAGCGCTGTGGACTGTGCAGGGCTGGGCGGGGCCAGCAGGTGCTCAATCAACAGGACTCACATTGTTCTGTAAGGAGCAGGCCCACTCGAAGCGCCTGAATCACGCATTTCGGAGGTGGTGGGAGAACAGGGCGTCACTCTGGCTTTGCAGTCCCAGCAGAGCCTGTGCTCCTTGAAGGGGGACTGGATGTCCCCTAATCAGCCGCAGCTGCTCCTTACTCGAGGCCCCGCTGCCTCTTCCTGCCTGATAGGGGGGTGTTATGTGTGACCTTTGCTGAACACAGCCATTCCCCTGGGGGAGGAGGGGAAATTACAAAAAAAAATTGGAATTTAAACATCTTGAGAGATTTATTGTGTGTAGTGGATGGAACAAGTCCCACCAAACCGCACAAGTTATGTGAGGAGAAGTGGGGCCTCGGAGGGCTGGAGGCAGGGCTGGGCCTCGGAGGGAGGTGGGCTGGAGGCTGGGCTGGGCCTGGGAGGGAGGTGGGCTGGGGGTTCGGAGGCGGCTGGACAAAGGATTCATTCAAAGGCTTCTTAGACCGTGAGCTCTGAGTTGGATGCAGGTGACAGAGTGTGCGCCTTTGCAGGGGATGGGCTGGCATTTACTGAGCACCTACTGTGTGCAGGGTGAGTTCACGCTGAACCCTGGCAGCCCTCACTCTGCCCCAGGTGGTGCTGCTGCTCCCACTTATCTGGAGGGGAGCCTGGGGCTCTGAGGGATGCAGGGACTTGTCCCAGGTCCCTGAGCTTGTCCGTGGCAGGAGGGGAGGGGAGCCCGGGCCTGGGGACCCACATCCCTGCTCTTTCCCTGGGCCTGTGCAGGAGGGACGCGGGGATTTGTACATCGGGGAGCTGGGACCCAGACATGGGCGGTGGGGCTTGTCACTGACCCACGTGGGGCTGAGTCCGCATTGAGTCCAGCTGACACGGAGCATTTTCCTGTGAAGCACCGGCGGGCACTTGGCGGGTCCGAGGGAGGCAGGTCCCGAGCCCCTGGGAACGTGCACCTCACTGGGGGCCGGGCTCCAAACAAGCAGCTGGAAAAGAGGCCCAGGCCTTTGGGGACGCCCCAGGCTCCCTGAGGAGATGGGCAGTGGGGACTCAGAGGCCTGGACCCCGCACAGACCAGGGAGGGTGTCCAGGCGGGGGTCATGGCGGGCAAAGTCTGGGGATGGGAATCAATTGGCAGATGCCAATCAAACCTCCAGTGACACTGGGGGCCTGGAGGGCAGTGACAGCATCTCGGTCCCCATGGCTGGCACAGGACCAGCCCCCATCAGCGCTGGGGGAGGGATGGCTCTGTGCCCGCTCTGCCCTCACTAGCTGTGGGGCCTTGGACAAGTCGCCTGACCACTCAGAGCCTCAGTGTCCTCATCGCTGAAAGGGAGTGACACCCACCTCCCAGGATTGCTGGACTATGAAGTGAGGCGTGTGCAGACAGCTTCGGGCACAGTGACGGGCTCAGTGACAGGCACCGGCAGCAGTGCCCCCTCTCAGACCCCAGCCTCTCCCCTCCTCCCGCCTCACTCCTTTCCAGTCTCACCTCCACCTCTGAGGGTGCCCTGGGCTCCACTGATGAACGAGTCCTGTTGGCCAAGGAGTCAGGAACACGCGGTCCAGCCAGGGGCATGTGAAGCACAGGGCACCTGGCTTCTCTGGGGCAGGGTTTCCCCTGCTCCTTCCCTCCAGGCTTCGGGAGGCAATGACTGTTTTATAGAGTCTCCGAGAAGGGGGCGAGGCAGGCCCCGAGCTGCAGGTCACAGAGCTAATAACTGGCAGGGCCACAATTCAAGCCCGTTAATGAACTAACTCGTGTAACAAACATTTATCAAAGTCTAGCTGCGAGCCACAGCGTGGAATGCTCCAAGTTGAGCAAAATCCAGCATCGCCTGGGGGCACTGAGCGAGCCGGGAAGCGCCGGTGTGTGGAGCGGCGCCTGGCTGGGCCTGCGTGGGCTTGGTGTACAGAGGACTCCTGTGCTCAGCAGTGTGGGCCCAGCATACTGTCGCCCCATCTCGCCGAGGAGGGCACTGACGCTCTGAGAGGTGACGGGACTGGCAGGCAACCCCGAGGGCTAAGGCGAGGCCCAGCCCTGGCCAATAGGCTCCAAGCCCAGTGCTCCGTCTGAGAGGCCGGAGATGGGGCCAGCTGTCAGGAGTGGTGAGCCAGGTGGCAGTGAGGGCAGGGTTGGTCAAGAAGGCCCTGGGGCTGGGCTTCACAGGAGAAGGGCAGGGACATCTTTTCCCTGCTCCCACCCCGTCCTAGACGGCCATGGAGACTGTGGATTCTGCTTCAGAAATGCCCCTTGAGCCATTTCGCATTTGGATGTGAGCCCTACCGCTTAGTAGGGGTGACTTTGGACACATCCTCAGCCTCACTGAGTCCCAGATTCCTCACTGGAGGTGCCCAAATGTACCCCCTGGGCCTGGGAGGAGTCAATGTGACATGCCCCGCCCAGAGCTTGGCACACAGTAGGTGCTTGGTGGCTGCTAATTCATGAGTCAATTCTCCTCCCTACTCCTTTACTAGGGGAACCTCTGGAGGTGCCTCAAGTGCCCCTGTTGGCCGTGCCACAGTGGAGAAGCCAGTGTCCGTGCTGAGGGCTGGGCCCTCAAGATCCCAGAGCTGCTCGTGTGTGGACAGGGAGGCCCAGAGAGAAGACAGACCTGGGTTAGTCCTTGCATCTCCTGAGCTTGGCTGCTCCCTGGCCCCCAACTTCCCAGGGATAGAAAGTAGTGTGTCCCAGCGTGTGCTGGTGATTCAGGCCCCGTGGACACCTGTTGGCCTCCCACCGAAGTTTCAGTCCTGCTGTTGAGTCAGGTGTGGAGGCAGGAGGGAAGGGAGGGAGTGAGAGGACCTCAGCCCCACCTCCGTGCTGCTTCCCAGCTGGGCTCCCTGAGCCCTATCCAGGCCTGAGAGGGAGCGGGAACAGGCGTGTGGCCAGATCAGTGCGGCCAGCGGACAGGTGCAGCGCTGCGGGATCCAGGGCGTGTCCGGGGCAGCGGCGAGGTGGGCCTTAGCTGGAGCATAGCTGAAGGCAGGGTTGGGGGAAAATGACATCATTTCTGTTTGAGCCTCCAGCAAGTTCAGCCCAGTCAATAGACTGGTTACATATATATTTTGTGTTTTTAAACGAGGCTGGGAGACTCGCAGATGCCTCTCCCCCAAAGCTTCAGCCATAAATATATTCACCACTGGGCTACTTATAATAGGAAAAAACAAAAAACAAAAAGAACAACCTAAACAAGTTAACTCAATGAGAGGGTTTGGTTAACTAGCCATGCGGAATATTCCACAGGCTGTGGAAACATCGTTTACGCTCATACTGGGTGGGACATGCTTAATGCTATACTATTAAGCTTTTTTAAAAGCCTAGGATGTGAAGTTATACTACATCCAGACCCGTAACAGCTGTGCCTGAAAAAACTGATTAAAAAATACTGAAAGACATGCAACCAAATGTTAACAATACACCTTCGGGTGTTGAGGAGGCATATTAGAAAGAAAAAAACCCCCACTTATTTTCTTTTATTACCAGTGTTCGCTGATTTTATTTAATTTAAAAAGGAGTATTGTTATTGGTGCTGTTTTCTTTTTTTCTGACTAACTGTTAACAGAAGCTGTCAGGTATGTCCTCCTGCCCCATGTAGCGAGTAAAACTCCTCCCCGCCTCCCCGCGAAGAGCTGGCAGCCTCATTTTCTGACTTCCGCAGTTCTTTTGTGCGATCATACTTTCCATTCCGTCTCTCCACTTTCTTTCCCCCTCTCATTTGTCTTGGAAATGTCTCTCTGACAGCGCTATAGATTTACCTCATTTCAAAAAAACCCTGTATTTAATTCCATTGTGTGGATGACCATGATTTATTAGCCGGCCCCCCTGATGGACGTCTGGGGGTTTCTGGTTTCTCCCGCACAAGCAGTGCTTCTGAGAACAGTCCCGGGTGAACATTCCCCAGCATTTGTCATTTGTGCGCCTGTTTCTGTAGGAACATTCCTGCATGTGGGCTCGCTGGGTGCAAGGGTGCACGCATTTACATTTTGAGCAGCATTGCCCAGTTGCCTTCTAACATACTGTCTCTGTCTATACTCCCACCAGCTCTGTCTGAGGGGGCCTGGGCGTTGTTGTTATAATGGAGATAAAAATAATCCAATGCACTTTGATATTATTTTTAAACTAGAGGCCCGATGCACGAAATTCGTGCAAGAGTAGGACTTCCTTCCCCCAGCTGCCAGCACCAGCTTCCCTCGGGCACCTGGGACCCAGGCTTTCCTTTAGCTGCCAGCAGGCACCCGGGACCCAGGCTTCCCTTGCAGCCCTGGCTTTGCCCCGAAGGTCGTCCGGAAGGATGTCCAGTCTAATTAGCATATTACGATTTTATTATTATAGATTTTAAAATGACTGTCCCTAGGCCTCCCCACCCCCATCCTCCTAAGACCCGCATCTTGAGCAGCAGGGCTGCCCGGGGCCACCAGGTCTCAGGTCTGGTGCTGGCCTGTACCTGCCACCATTTACGGAAGACACTTAGGAAGACACCCTGCTCGTGGGGAGATGGTGCACGTTTTAATGCATATCTTTAACTCGGGTCAGAAAGACACACTTGGTTATTTTCCTTTCGGTTATCCTGTGCACACGTGGTCTGATCCTCTAGCTCTAAGCTGTCACCTCTTCAGCTTAACAGGACAGCGCAGTGGCCTCATCTCACCCTGCGAAGGGGAGGGGATGAGGAGGCACTTTGGCAACCGCGTTGAGAAGCCTGGCACGTCTACTGTTCGTGTCTAATTACTCTAACTGTTTACTGCCTCTTTAATTCCCTTGGCAAACATCCTCTTACTGGGAGTAATTTGCCGACACCGGCTTGGGCTGTGAGGCATGGAGTACTCGTGATGGCCCCACCGGCTCCGCACCCTGGAGGTGCTCACACAGCTGGTCTCTGGGAGGCGCTGAGGGAGCCCGGGCAGAGCTCCTGCCTTCCCTGGTGTCTGGGCCTGGGAGCTCCCAGGCTGGGCTCCGCCTCCCTGTAGCCCCCTCTGACCTCTGTGGGGTTGGACTTCCTAGTGATGAGGGCACGGACCCTGTAACCCAAAGGACCTGGGTTCAGGCTCCAGGAACGTATCCTGCAGAACTAGACGCACGAGAATTCCCACGCAGGAGCAGCCTGCGTCTTGTTGAGGTTGGATCAGACCAGCGGTCGCCAACATTAAGGACCTCACGGACCAGTTGGCGACCGCTGGATCAGACGGTATTGGAGGGAGGGTGAAGCTGGAACTGGGGAGAGATGGGGAATCCGGTTGGATGGATGAGCAGGAGGGCCAGGGAAGAATTCCGCTGTTTCTCTAGAGCAGCGGTTCTCAACCTGTGGGTCGCGACCCCTTTGGCGGTCCAACGACCCTTTCACAGGGGTCGCCTAAGACCATCCTGCATATCAGATATTTACATTACGATTCATAACAGTAGCAACATTACAGTTATGAAGTAGCAACGAAAATAATTTTATGGTTGGGTCACAACATGAGGAACTGTATTTAAAGGGCCAGAAGGTTGAGAACCACTGTCTAGAGGCCTTAGATAGTGGGGTGCGTGTGCCCAGTGCACAGAGCGCGCCTAATCTTCAGCCCCCACTGCCTGCTCCACACAGCTCTGCAGATGCCACAGGCAAGGGGAGCTGGAAATGAGCTCCACTCATCCCCCGCTTCCTGGCACCCCCATCCCCCTTGAGGCGGCACAGCCTTAAGCCCTCCGGCTTTGCAAAGCAATGGGACTTGGAGGCAAAGTCCTGGGCAACCTCAGGACAGGGGTGCTCTCTGGAGCCTGTGCTTGACGGGTGCTTGTTTCTGAGGAAAGAGACCTGCCTGAGGGTGAAGCTCTGGGACCAGCTGGCTCTCTCCCTGCGGGCTCCTCTGGCATTTTCCTTGGCAGGCTGGTCACCTGGTTGGGGCTTTCCCACTGCCGTGCTCTCTGGGCCTGTCCCCAGTGGGTCCTGCGGCTGCCCGGACCCTGCACAGAAACCAAGTCTGCCTGAGGCCACAAGAGGCCTTTGATTCACGAGCCTCTGGATTCGAGGCGGATTTAACAACTGAGTTTCCATTGATTTCCAGGGGGAGGGGACGGAGCCATAAGCTCCTAAAACAGCGAGCAGCCTTGCCGCCCACCTGCACCAGGCAGTGGCAGGAAGTAATTGGCGTGGCCTGGGACCCTGAGAGGGAGAGATAATGAGGCTCAGAAAATCCATCTGTGTGGGGTTTGTCCCGGCCCTTGAAGACATAGCTGCTCCTGATGCACATGCGCAGCCCTGCAGATGCCTGGGGAGGGGTGCAGGGAGAGGGATGGAGGGAAAGTGAGCGCCTCCTCCCCTCCCAGCTCTGGCTTTGCAAAGGATTGCAGCCTGCGATCCTGAACTTGGGAGATCTCCAGAAACCTGGGGGCTGGCTGTGCTGGCTGCCCTCCCGACAGGCCCCACTTTGGCCCCTCCCCTCAGCGGGGCCTTTTGGTCCCAGTGCAGGCTCAGAACAAGGAAGGGAGGAGGAAGTGTCCTTCATGTGGGTTTGGGAACAGGGAGCCCTGGGTGTAGATTCTATGGGATTCGTCTACTTACTGGCCTTGGTGCCCCCTAGGCCTTGCTCAGTCATTAGTGATGATCGTCACGACCTCGGAAGGTCACCAGCCCCAACTTGAAAAGAAAGACAGACCTGAGCCCGGTGGGATGCCTGGGACAGGCATGTGGGGAAAAGCATGCATGTTTGTCGTCAGTCAGACTTGGTTTGTGACTTGGATCTGTTCCCTTATAGGTCTGTGACTTTTCACGTTACTCTCTGGGCCTCAGTGTCCTCATCTGTAAATTGGGACCAATAGCAGAGCCTATAGCAGACTAATAAGAGAAGTGAGAGAGTGGGTATGGAGAGCTTAGCACAGGGCCTGGTGCGGGGAGGGGCTCAGGAGGGCTGGTTACTGTTGTCATACTGACTCCTGTCCTGGAATCAGGGAAGGAGGGGGGCTGGTGGGGAGAGGGAATGAGGAAGGGACTAGAAGGAGACTGTTTCTCTGGCTACTGCTCACAGGTCAGGCAGCCTCTGGGGCACACTTTCTCACTCACTTCTCACCACAGCTCTGAGAGAGCCGCTGGCATCAGCCTATTTTGCTGATGAGAAAGGCTCAGCCAGGGGAAGCTCAGAGACAGAACTAGTGACCCGCTGCAACCAGAACAGGGGCTCCGGTTTGCCTGACCCCAAAGTTCTGTGGGTGGGCGGCCCTGGTCTGCCCAGAGGGTCCCAGGGAAAGGGCAGGGCCCACCCATGACCTGCGGGGTCCTCCCCGGCCCCCTGAGAGTGTTTATCCAGGTTCGTCATGCCTAGGGTGACAGTGTATTCAACAACCAATTACTGCTAATGAGGACAGCAACTGATCCAGGCAGAGTTTGTCACCGGCTGGGGTTTCCTCCTCTTGGCTTCTCCCTGGGACCCCTAAGCGCTTGCAGAAGGGGACCAGGGCTCCCAGCTCATTAGAGGATACTCTGGTGACCAGAAATGGGGCCGCCTCCCCATGCCCCCATCCTCGACACCCTCCCCAAACCTGTTCTGTCCCAGCTCTGTTCCTATTGAGTCTCCTGGGCCTTCAGGCTCAAAGACCCCTTCCACTCTCCACCTCTTTGCTCCCTCCCCTCCCCTAGCCTGCGCCTTGTCCACTCCTGGCCATGTCCCCCTGGACACCCAGCAGCCTCCTGGGGTCTCCCTGCCTGCAGGCTCTCCCTGTCAGTCCCCTCCCTGCACAGGGTCATCTCTCCAGCGCCCTCCCCTGCCTTGCCCCGCCCTGCCCCGCCCAGTGCATGCAGGGCAGAGGGAAGGAACGGGAAGAACTGGGCCACTCACTCACTTGATTGATGAAACAACTGCGTCTACGGCTAAGAGCGCTCCTGGTGGAAGGGCTTTGGTCAATGCCTCCATCTCTGTCTGCTGGAGAAATGAAATCTGTCAGATCTCTTGAAATCAACTGTCACAGTAAAGCATTTTGGGGAAACATCTCTTACTCTGGTGGCAAAATTCATTCGAAATGATCCTTTAATCCAGTCTCCCTGCGGAACCTGGGCTGAAACTGTAAATGATTCACCCCAAATGGTTTCTCCCCACTCCTCCCGAGAACTCCTGTCCTGGGGCCACGTCCTCCGTCTCTTACCAAACAACGCAGCAAGGAATTGCAGCTGGCGGAATGATAACCATTTGGTTTCTCACCACAATTTTTTAGGGAGAAAATGGCAGAGCCCTAACCCCTGCTCAGTGTCTGTAGGGAAGAGAGAGAGGCGCTGGCTGTCCCAGGCTCTCAGCCCAGGGGATGACTGCGCAGGGTGGGCGGGGCCTGACACCTGACGTCTGTGTGGCAGGACAGAGAGGTGAGGGGATGACAGGGAGCATGGCGGTGCCTCATTCCTGTAGGAACCTGGGGCTGCTACCGTTTTTTTGATCCCTGCTCCACCTGCACACTTTCTACCCCTTGTCTGTACCCCCCCCAAAACCCAACCTACATTGGAGCTCAGCACGTTTTAGTTTCCCACGTGCTTATTTATATATTCCTCCTTCCATTCATTCATATTATTCACACCATGGTCACTGGGGCTCACAATCCATCTGATGATGCTCTGGAGACCAACAAGACACAACCTCCGCCTCCAGGATTCCAGGGATGGCTGGGGTGCACTCAGATGGCCATGACTCGTAGGAGAGACGTGTGCCTGGCACATAGCAGGTGCTTCCACCGGTCAGTATGTGCTGGGCAGCATGTACCAGAAACCCAACGGCAATGCCTCAAGCAATCAGGACATGAAATGCTCTGACCTAGTCAGAAGCTGTAGAGCAGGGTTTGCTGAACCACAGCCTGCGGCCAATTTGACGCACCGTGTTTTTGCCTGGCCCGGGAGCTAAGGGTGCTTTTTACAGACGAACGTTCACAATCACTTTGATGACAGGGAAGACTAATTTTGAATCCCAAGTAAGTCATTGGTTATCCCCTCCACGCCGATAAAAAGAATGCCATTATTCTCATTACTGGATGTGTGTTATAAAGATTGCATTTGATTATTCTATTCTGAATTTTATCAATAAACATTTGTGGAAATTTATTTTCTCTCTTGTTTAAGCAATACTTACATAGCATCCTTGATTTTGCCTCTTGGCTCACAAAGCCTAAATATTTACCATCTTTCCCTCCACAGAAATGCTTGCTGAATCCTGTCCTTGAGGGGGGTGGTCTCACTTGGTCAGATGCTCAAGGATGTCAACAAAGAGCTTTTTCTTTTTGATCATTCTGGGCTGTGTTGGGTTTTTGTCAGTAGCTTTTGGCTTCATGGTGACAAGATGGCTACCTCAGCTCCAAACATCACTTGCTCCGCTGACAGCACTCAGATCAGGAAGAAGGGGAATAGCCCAGCAGAAAAGAATACTTCTTGGTGGCAGCTCCCTCCCATGAGCAGAGTGTCCCTCAGACCTCAGTGACCAGATCTGGGTCATATGCCCACCCCTAACGTCATCTCTGGAGAAGGAGGATGAATGCAGGGTTGGCTTCACCCCGGGGCAGGTCTGGGCCTGCAGGACAGAAGCAGAGTTCTGCATGTGAAGGGAGGACGGGACGGATGCCAGGGGAGCAGCCGTGTGTGTTCACACCTTCTCGTGACTGCATTTCCCAGGCAGTGCAGGCTCTGGGGTAGTGGCCAAGCCTAGGCCCTCCTGGGGGCAGAAAGCTCTGCTCTGACCCTCTGCCTCTCCCCCGCCCCCCTTGGCTGTATGACCTGGGAAGTATGTGACCCACCCATGGCACAACCTCCCCCCATGGAGTGGGGACCATAGAAGCACTTGCCACAAAGGGCTGTCATGAAGGTGACTTGGGGCCATGCGAGCAGGCACCTGGTGCAGGGATGTTAACAGCCATTAGCTGTTGCAGCGATGAGCCCATCTGTAAAATGGGCCCGTGGTGCCTCCTCTATAACAGTCCTGGGTGACAGGAGTACCCATCCACACCTGGGAACACTTCCTACATGTGCTGGGTGCCTTCACTGGCACTCACTCCTTCCTCACAACACCCATGAGGCGGGGACTGTTCTCACCCCTCCTACAGCTGAGGACCTGAGGCTCAGGGAGGTGACCCAGGCGGAGGGAGGGCAGACGGGGCCCAGGATCATCAGATGCCGGCTGCCCTGCTCTGACCCACCGCAGGACCTGGGTGGAGCCGCACAGGCGGGCGCTCAGGTAACCCCTCCCTGCCCTGCTGACCGCCACCCGGGCCCAGGTGGTGGCTGGGGTGACCTCTCTCCTGAGCCTGCTCTCTGCCCCTCCTGGAGCTCCAGAACCTGTCTGTGGCGTGGGGAGATTTGTCCACTGTCCCAGCTGCCCTCCTCCTCAGAGTGGTATGTGGACACAGCCCATGTCTTCGGTGCTGGGGATACACGCCAGGCTGGTGTCTCTGTGTTGGTGGCGAATTGGCAACTTGCATTCTTGGGGAAACAATATATACTTATGCAGAACACAAGCATATGCTAACGATGGATAATTACACTCCATATTTATAGATTTCTCAAATATGCAAAACCACTGCTGACAATTAAACACCTACAGGCACATCACGTTTAATAACTGCACACGAGGCCCCTGGCCAGCACCGTAATGTAAGCTCGGGCACCAAGCGTGAAACAAAACGTGTAGCCCAGCCCTGCTGGTGGGGCCTGGCTGTCACTGCTGCTGGCCCCCGACCCAGACCTCTGCCCATCCCTACCCTTCCCAGCCTCCCTGGTCCTCCCTGATTCCCAGAGAGATGACCTAGCCCGTGGCTATGGGGCAGGGGAGCCACACCACGAAGGTCCTGCAGCAGGAGGGGCTCAGTGACAAGGACCTGAGACAAGCCTGTGGTTGGGGCCGTGTGCAGGGTTGGGGGAGAGAGGCTGGGAGAGGCTTCGGTGGGTGGAACCAGATTGCCTGGGCTCATTGACAGGGTCAGGACTGAAGGCGGGGGTGGGGGGAGATCAGTTGCATTAGGGAGGAGTGAGGAGCACCTGCTCTCAATCCTCCCCTTCCCTCCCCGCCCAGCGCCTAGGCTCTGGGCAGAGGCTGAGAACTAGGTGCTGGGACAGGGAGGGGGCAGGCAAGAATTGGCTGGGGGAGCCATAGGCTAGGGCTCTTCGGGGGGTTTTCTGTACCAGATAGGGGCTCCTTCCTTTCCCGGGGCCCAGCTACTTCTGACTTTCTTAGTAAGTGCAAACCCAGCAGCAGAGATGGGCATATTTGGTGGAATCACCACATACAACTGATGCTGGTTAAGGGTTGTGATGAATAAAACAGCAATTTCAATCGCTTCAAAGTAATATTTTTTTTTTTGCCACCAGCAGTGACCAGGTTGCTGTTTCTTTATCAGAATCACGCTTGCTGTGATCAAGCTGCCTGGTCCCCTCCGCTCCCCGCCCCTCCCCCCCCCCCCCCCCCCCCCCCCGCCCCCGCCCCGCCTTCCCTTCTCCCCTGTCCTTCCCTGATGAGATAATCCCTAAGGGAACTTAGGAATCCTGCAGCTACATTCCCCAAGTGCTAGCCCGAGACTTGGCTCCATCAATAGCATCTGGGGAGCCCAGGTTCTGGTTCCCAAGACCCGACATAGCAGCTGTGGTGGGCTGCCTGCTGCCTCCCTAACAGGCCCCCTCCCAGAGGTTCTGCCGCTGCTGAGCTCCGGGAAGCTCGCATTTCCGGACCCTGCCTTGCTCAGAGACACACAATGGCTCCCTATTGCCTGCTGGAAAGTTCCAACTCCTTATCCTGTAATTTATGGCCCCCAGGATCCGGCCTCACCTCACTCTAGCCCTGCCGTCAATTCCACTTACTTGGGGGGTTTCTGCCAGGAGGGGTGCTCTGGTGTGAGTAAGCCAAGTTTCACCCAGAGCCACTCACTAGATGTCAACTTCTGCAACTCCGAGGCTGGCGCTGCTCCCCCGTTCCTGCTGGTGAAACGGAATTGTGGGGGTCCCAGGGCAAGGACTTCAACTCGAATCTCTTCACCCAAGGCCACAGCTGCCGCCGTTTTCACCGCGGAAACGTCATTCCTCTGCCCATTTGTTCATCCCTTCAACAAATATTTATTGAGCACCTACTACGTGCTCTGCCCTATTCTGGGCACTAGGGACGCAGCAGGGAACACAACAGACACAGGCTGTCAAGGAAGGTTGATAGATTCAGGTGGTAAAGAAACAAAAAAACAAAATGTGAGCTCTCTTCAGGTCCAGATGATGTAGTAGTTATATAGACAGCAAAAGCAAGGTCAAGAAAAGTTCCAGCAACACATGTCCCATCGGCTGACACAAGTCAAAGGAGCCGGTGGGGTGACGAGGTGGTGAGGAGCCTCTCCCAGGTGAAGGCTCTGCCGTTCTATCGCCTGCAGCTGCCCCCTAAGGACGGTGCTCTCGGGTCCTGCGAGGACCACTGGGCGCTCTGCCAACACTCACCGGCTGCGGGTAAGTCTTCCTTCATGGCCTGTGTGGAGAGTACAAGGTGGCCAGGGCACCAGGCAGAGCCACTCCCCTATGCAGCCCTGTGCTCATGAGGCCCGGGCATTGCGATTGTTTTAAAGCTTCCAGGTGAGTCCAATGGGCAGCCCGAGGTGAGAGGCCTGGTCTCGATTTTGTAGGACCTCTGAGGATTCCCTCCAGCCCTGCCTGACACTCTCACCTATCACATGCTATACATGAAATACAGTACATACACGCCTCTCCCTCCCTCCATACCTGTGTCATATATAGTGCTTAGCTGCTAAGCACCATTCATCTGTTCATGCCATTTAGGACCCACCTGACCCATGTGGGAGGCCTTTAGATCGCCCACTTTTTAAACAAGTGAGTGGTCCCAGAGCCAAGCCTTAAAGCCAGGCCTCTCTCTGTGCCTGCGGTGCTCATGCTGATCCCACCCCAGGTTCTGTGACGTTCTGTGCATCCAGTAACATCCCATCCTAACACCCAACTACTCTATTGTTTTGTGAGCTTCACCTGGTGATTTTTAACAATTCTATTTTAACTAAAGTCCTGTGCACGAAATTCGTGCACTCGGGGGGAGGAGGGGTTCCCTCAGCCCAGCCTATGCCCTCTCACAGTCTGGGAGCCCTCGGGGGTGTCCGACTGATGGGAGTTGGACATCTTTAGCGCTGCCGCAGAGGCAGGAGAGGCTTCCGCCACCACCACTGCTCTTGCCAGCCATGAGCCCGGCTCAGGGCTTCTGGCTGAGCAGTGCTCCCCCTGTGGGAGCACACTGAACACCAGGGGGCAGCTCCTGATTGAGCATCTGCCCCCTGGTGGTCAGTGTGCATCATAGCCACTGGTCGTTCCACCATTTGGTCGATTTGCATATTAGCCTTTTATTATATAGGATGTTATGCATTTTTATGTCAACAACTATAACATTATTTCACTTTAATAGTCTCTGATCTTGACATTAGGTGAGTGTAGCATTCTGTCACTGTGACATACCTCCTCTTCTCCCCAAAACAGGCAGCCATTCCCCCAACCTGTCTCCCAAGGCTTCCAGTCACCCCCCTTTCCCTTTTAAATCCTGTCCAAACCAACGAAAGCCTCTGCCTTCTCCTGGGCCCGCTTCAGACTTCCCGTGTTTATGGCCGTCACAAAGTGTTATGAGCCGTGACAATGACAATCAGCACAATTACGCTGGGTGACAAGCTCCCTGGATGTAGGGCCCACAGTGACGCAGGGCTCCTGGAGCGAAGGCGGTCGGCACTCACCCCAGCTGTGCCCGATGGGCCTCCGCCTGAGGACAGTGACGGCCACAGTCACACAGTGGCGCTCGCCCTCTGGGTCAGTGCTGCCCTGTGTCACCTGGGGCCCCGGCAGGGAGCTCGCTCAGGCCTGGGGTTCCTTGGTTGTTTGGGTTCCTGGGCCCTGTCCTCTCCCTCCTCTGAGCCTCCTGGTCTTGGGGCAGCAGCTCACCGTTCATCTCTGGGGGCCTCTCCAGAAGGTGGTGTTGCATTCTGGCTCCACACCCTGGTGGAGGGGGCTCAGCCCCTGTTCATGGTCCCCCGGGCCTGGCAGAGGGAGGCAGCAGCCCAGTGATTAGGCCCCCGGCTTTGGCTGACCCGGGTTTCTAGGCTGGATCCTGCCGCTTTCTTGCTGTGACCCCTCAGGAAAGTTACTAAACCTCTGTGAGCTCGGTCCCCTCATGTGTGCGCTAATGGCACCTGCCTCATGGTCGAGGGTGAGAGAGGGGGAAGACACCGGTTCACCTGGGCTTCTCACCACTGGGGCAGCGAGTGGAGAATGGCCTCAGGTCCCATAGACCTGGGTCCACTTGCAGTGTGACTGGGGGCAGGTGGCTTAAACCTCCGTGAGCCTCCTCAGTTTTCCCCTCTGAAACATGGGCCCAGCGATGCTCACCACACACACAGGCTATTGACAGGAGCTGAAGAGGAGGGTGTGTCTGCGGGCGGTAAATCCCTGGGCTCAAACTGCTGGAGGGTATGACTGTGGACAAAGGTCTCCAGCTCTCAGTGCCTCGGACCCTCTACAGTCCCTGCTGTTGTTATTCCGGCCCCGAGGAGGGGCTGGTGTTGAGGAGCCTCTTCTGCCACCACCGCACTTAGAGATGAAGAAACGGAGGCCAAGAGGCACTGAATGGAACATCTGAGAACAAGACTGATGGCTGTGCTAAATTAGGCAGGAAGTGGTCTCCTCCCCAAGCCTGCACCCCCTCCCTTTCTCCCACCATTCAGGTGTCTGCCCAGTGTCCCCTGCTCTGACAGGCCTGGAAGCTCAGGGCAGTCCAGCTCCACCCACATCTGCCACCTGCATCCCCCCCTTCAAGATGGTCCAATCACAAAGGCCTTTCTTCTGCCACTCAAACCTCTGAGCCTTTGCACTTGTTGTTCCCTCTGCCTGGAACATCCTCTAGGACAGTGGTTCTCAACCTTCTGGCCCTTTAAATACAGTTCCTCATGTTGTGACCCAACCATAAAATTATTTTCGTTGCTACTTCATAACTGTAATGTTGCTACTGTTATGAATCATAATGTAAATATCTGATTGCAGGATGGTCTTAGGCGACCCCTGTGAAAGGGTAGTTCGACTGCCAAAGGGGTCGCGACCCACAGGTTGAGAACCGCTGCTCTAGGACATCTCACCTGGCTGGTTCCTCTGTGTGTGTCATGTCTCAATACAGAAATGTCACTTCCTCCAGGAAGCCCACCTGACCTTCCCCCAACAGGGTAGGTCCCCTCTGGCCCTTATCATGTTAAAGCTGATTCTTTAGGTAGTGATTGCTTTCATGTCAGCTAGTCCTTGTAGACTGGAAACCCTGCAGGGCACAGACTGTGTCTGCCTTAGTCACCCCACTCCCGGGAACCCAACTCTACTTGGTACTGAGCTGGTGCTTACATGTATTGGGGACCTGGCCTGTCTGGGGCCTGTCCGGGGCACTAGAAGATAAGAGGCTCCTGAGGGGCGAAGGGGGGTGGGACAGGGGGTGGGGACTGGTGTGGGACAACCCCGCCTTTACTCAAGGATCTGCCTGCTCTGCTCCAGCTGCCTGGGTGGTCGGGATGGACCCGAAGCCACAGCTCTCCCAGGCGAGGCCCGATGGGCACCGGTTAGTGGGCAGTGGTGAATAATCAGGCCGTTCGCCCTCCTTACTGGGCACATGTCACAGGAGACGGTGAGGCCGCTGCATTAGGAAGTGAACAGACTCATCTTTAGTTAAAATGTAATTTAGCTAAATGACTGGCTCACATCATTCCCTGTAATCACCCTCCGGCCGCGGCTGCGTTCCTCTCCCCAGCTTTCTCCTCTTTAGCTGCTTTGTCACTCTTCTTATTCTTCTCTCTGCTTAACCACGAGAATAAGAAAGAAGAGCAGAGCTGACTTTACACCAGAGAAACCATTTGCAAATTGCAGGAAATGATTAGGAATTAGAATAGCATTATATCAATTACAGCTGGAGACGGAGAGAAAGACGGTGTGGGGCGGGGGTGGGGAAGGGACCTTCCTTGAGAAGGGGGGGCCGGGGGGGCAGCGTGAGCAGTGGAGAGAGCACTGGACCCAGGGCCCTAACTGGCCTCCGGGCCTCCGTGAGCCTTTGAGGGCGCTGCCTAGAACCTCTGTATGTGCAGACAAGTGTGCAGACATGCACAGTGCACACGTGGACACACGGACGCATGCACAGACACACGCAGACAGCCCCGTGTACACACAGACATACACAAACACCCTACTACACACAGACACATGACTAATACATAAACATCTCCCATGTGCACACATGCATCCCCTTCCCCTCCTCCCCAGTCCAGCCTAGTCCTCATTTTAGATCCCTCTCAAGTTCCCACTGCCCTGACCTGTGTGACCTATTCCGCTTCCTTTTACTGAAGACAGAGTCTCTCCCAGCAGAAGGAGGAGTCCTGGGCTTCTCTCTGCCTGGCTCATGATAAGCAGTGTACCTACCTCTGGACTAGTCCTGTGCTGGGGGGCCCTGGTCTGGGGTATGGATTAGCCGAATCGGGGACCAGCCCCGGAGGTAGAGGTGGGGTCAAGGCTGCCACCCAAAGGGGACCTGGAGTGGGCGCTGGAGGGACCGTCGTGGCGTCCCCTTTCCCAGGAGGCAGAAGCCCTGGCTGGGTAGAGGCAGGGGCAGCTCTGGAGTGGGGTCTGGGGGAGGATGCGCCTGTGAGGCAGAGGGATGGGGCTACGGTGCCGGCCCCCAGGTGCCCCTGCCTCCACCAACGCTCCTTCGGAGGGAGATGGTGACAGTGGAGTAGACCAGACTGGAGACCGGAAAACCCGAAAATCCAGGCTGAGAATGGATTCTGCTCCTGCTATGAGCCCCCTTCCAGAGCCCCACCCCTGCCCTCTCGCTGGCGGCCCTGTGACCAGCACACATGCTGCCTCTCAGCTTCACTCCAGGTCCCACAGCTCAGGGCTCTGGCTGGGAAGACACTGGGCTGCTGCACTCCAAAGAGACTCAGGGGGTGTCAGGGCTTGGATGGGGGGTGGAGGGGAGCAGGCTGCAAAGACTGCACACAGGGAAACGGAGGCCCGAGAGCAGGCTCCTGTCTCCCTTCACGGAGCTGGGCCCGGATCCTTGTTCCCAGGCCTAGTCTTTCTGCTGCACTACACAGAGTGGCTCCTCCCATGAACTCCCCCAGGCTAGAGGCCCACCCCATGCTCCCCAAGCCTCCTCCTGGCTCCCCCGCCCTCCCACAAGGCGGTGGCCAACCTCGCCAGCCTGGTCTCCCCGTCCTCACCGTCTCTCCTCTCCGCCCCCTTGGGCTGCAGTCACTCTGAATGCTGGAGAGTGAACAGTCACAATGCACGACGTTTACTGAGAAGTAGGCTGTCCCAGGTGCTGAGCCGAGCGCTGCCCCCTCATCGTCTCATTCATGCGTGCGGCGTACTGTGATGTTTCCTAGGTGCCGCAGGAACAGAAACTCACTTCCTGGCCTCCTGGAGCTTCTGGTTTTTCTGGAGAAACGTTACCAATCAAAGAACAAAGAACTAAAATGACAAAAAAATCCCAGCTCCCGGTGCCAGGTCTTTGGAGGAGGTTCTAAGCCGACATGTGATGTGGCCCATTATCCCATTAAAAATGACTGATTTATTTTCCTTCCTTCCTCCAGTCACGGGCACTCCCCGTTCCCTCCATGGCCATGGGCTTGTGTCAGCAGGCAAAGTGGGGTGAGGAGCAGCTGGTGCCGGCCAGATACCGCCATCTCACTTCCCCCCACAACCTCGCTGCAAGGTAGACATTGCTATTCCCAACTTTGCAGGTGAGGCGCTCAGACGCTTGGCTCAGGGCTGAGGTCTCAGGGCATCTGCTCTGGGGTCTCTTGGCCACCCAGGGAGGGTCTGACAGACGGTGACACCGTCCTAGGGACAGGCTCCCACCCTGCTCAGCATGTTATTATCATGCTAAAGACAGCAGCAAGCGTGGCAGCGGCAGAAGCAGCCGTCCTTACAGAGCCCACTGTGGGCCAGGGAGATAGAATGAGACGTACAGGGAGATGAAAGATGAATACACGCTTGTCTGACACCTTGTCGGTGACGGTCAATGTGCAAAGCACGTTGCTTGCATGGTGCCTGACGTCCGTGGAACGGGGGACACGTGGCTGGCTCTGTGGGGCAGGGTTTGAAGCCAGGTCTGCCGGGCCCTTGACCAAAAGGGTGCGCCATTCCTTCAAAGGGAGGAGGAACAGTCGTTCCGCAACAGGAGAAGAGACGCCAAGAAGCAGGAGGAAGAAGGAAACACAGAGGAAACTGGCCGCCAGAGACCACAGCCCCGGGAGAGGGGGGACAGGGACCAGCCTGGGCCCCAGCGGGGAGTCCCAGCTCCGGGTTCAGGTGCCTCTGAATTCCCAGAGACACCCTGCGGTCCAGAACCTCCCTTCCCGTCTTTCTTTGCTTAAATTACACCGAGTGCTTTTCTGCTATTTGCCAAGAGTCCGACTCAGATGGCAAAGAAATCTGCTTATTAAAAAAACAACAGCACACAAAAAACAACTGGTTAAAAAAAAGCAACAATTCTAACGAGTGTCTCTCGTTCAGAGAGGCCTCATCAAATAAGAGGAAGGAGGCGTTTGCAAACCTACGTGGAAATTAAACCCGCAATCTGGGCACACACTTGTCTGACAAGTGATAATTAACTGCTGACAATATAATTTCAGTTTGGACGCAGACGTGTTTTTCATTAGAAAGTAATTTAAGATCCTGGCATCTGGGAGTCCAGCCTCCGGCAGTGGGCGCACAGCTCCTCAGCGGAACAGCTTTCAGGGCTGCACTGAGCACCCACTGTCCCTGGCCAGGTGGGCTCGGACCCCCAAAGTGACACCGGGTCAGGTCTCCAGAGCAGCTTCAGGAAGCAGCTCAGTCAGCCCCTGTCACGAAGGGTCCAACATCCTCCTCTGGACATTTCTGACCCCCAGTGTCCCCGGTGCTGACCCCAATTCCAGGGGTGGAGGGGACACTCTCTTCTCTCCAGCCTCTACTACGCCGCAGGTCCTGCAGGGGTCATATCCCCCCATTTTACAGAGAACCAGGATGTGGGAGTCACTTGTTCAAGGTCGCAGCTGGTGAGGGGCAGGATGGAGATCTGAACTCTGCCACACCCGCCCACCTCCCTTTCCTCTAGTCAATACAACTCTTTCGTGCCTCTGTTTTCCCTTCTGTAAAATGGGAATAAGAGTGGCACTTACCTCGTAAGCTTGTTGTGAGGATGAAATAAGTTAATACACAGAACAGTAACTGGTACAGAGAAATCCCCTAATAGATGTTAGCTTCGATGCGTGTGTTACCTGCTGTTGAGTTGTCTCTGACTCTTGGCCACTTTATGAATGAGGGACCTCCACAGTGCCCTGTTCACCGCAGTTTTGTGTCTGACATGCTCTGAGTTCCGATGAAGCAGATAGGGAGATAGAAGACACCCTTGTCCGACACCTTTGCTTAGAGGAGAAACCATTCCGCCCGACAGTGGCTTACTGTCCACAATCCAGGTCACACTACACATCAGTAAGGTCAAGTGCTGAGGAACCCCCATTTCTTTCAGAGAAGCCCATAGCTTTTCATCATCGACAGTCATATTACAGTCAGAGGGTTCACTGGGGTCTATAAACAGATGTCCTTTTGAAATTCTTTGGTGACTGTAGCATCCAGCGAATGTTTGCGATCAGATCACAAGTGCCTCTTCCTTTCTGAATCCAGCTTGAGCATCCAGCAAGTCTTGCTCCATAGACGGCAGCAGCCGGTGCTGCATCACCTCGGGCATCGCTCTACCTGCGTGGGAGAGGAGAGCCATGGCCCTGTGGACGCTGCTCTCCTTGGCATCTCCTTTCTTGAAATTGGGATGTACACCAAGCCTTCCCATTTCTGCAGACCCTTGCTTTGTTTTCCATATTTGCTGACATGTTCCTATTAGGATTTTGACAGGTTCCATCTCTGTGGCTTGAAATAATTCTACTCTCGGTGGCTTATTTCTTCCCAATACTTTCAGGGCTGCTTTCGCGTTGCTTTCTAGCATTTCAAGTTCTTCCTCAGAGGAATCGTCTTCAAGGGTCCCGTCATGCTCTTGTCTCTTCGGTATAGATTTTCAGTTCGCTGCTTTCACCTTCCCTTTATTTTCTCCTGGTCACAGGACGTGCTTCCGATTATTGGTCGTTCAGCATTCCCAGTCTAGGTGTGAATTTCCCTTTCGTTTACCGAATCTCTTGTTTTTCCCTTTTTTGTAAGTAGCTACAATATTTATTCATCAATCCAGATAATAAATCTCATTCTGCCCTCCTCAGAGGTCAGCTGACCCTAGCCCTGTAATCTTCTGAGTCCTGCGCTGGACTCTGCCCAGACTCCCTGTGTCCATGTGAAAGGAAGAGCCATGTCGGACCCTACACTTTCACGAGCCTGTGCGGCAGCGGGCACAGAGTGAGGGCTCGCTCCTTGGCCTCGGGGTCCCAGCTCCTCTGAGCATGGACAGCTCAGTTTCCCGGTAGCTGTTCTCACAACAGCTTCACCACAGCTGTACTCTCGGCCTGGACAGCCCTTCCCTCCGCTTCTCACCTGGTGAAATTTGGTCTCTGAAGGCCCAGCTCAAACAAAATCTTCTCAGTCATGCGCTGAGCCCGGATCTATTTGGCGTGGCTCTGACACAGAGCAGGGGCTGCCCATTCACTTGGTCAGTTCCTGTTCCCATTATGTGCTTGGCTTGGCACATCTGGATGGGCATCATCCCAGTGAATCCTCGCAGCACGCACTCCTGGAAGGCAATCTGCACTATCCCCATTGGACAGATGAAGACGCTGAGGCTTAGCGTGGAGAAACGACTTGCTTAAAGTCACATACCTAACACATGCCAGAACCCGGGCTATTGACACAGCCCCAAGCTGCGTCCTTTCCATGTTAGCTCACAGGAACCCACTTAGTTCCTCCCCTAAAAGCAGCAGTATGTGGTGCCCCCTATATTCCCAATTATGTTTGTTATTGATCCAGGCCTCAGACACAAAAGTACACGGTCACACCCACACAAGCCCAGGCACACACAGGCCAAGGGACAAAACCCCGAACACAGCCATATGGGTGCTTGCACTTTCCCAAGGATGTAAGTGAGCCCAGCCACTGGGCTCCAAATCTGTCTGTCCCCTGGGTCCATGGGCTGAGCCCCTGCTATGTACCCACTGCCTTCTGGACAGCTGCCTTCAGAGGACCTACGGGATGCTCTGAAAGAGTGGACCCAGATGGGCGTTGGGTGGGTGGGCAGGGGATGAACCCAACTTCTGACTTCTCTTGCAGAGCTTCCTTCTACAAACCCTAGAAACATTTGATCAAATACAGTCAAGCCTCACTTAAAAATGGGAATATGTTCTGAAAAATGCATTTTGGGTGATTTCATTGTCGTGCAAACATCATCGTGTGCACTTACAGAAACCTAGATGGTCTAGCCTGCTACACCTAGACTATGTGGTGTAGCCTAGTGCTTCTGGCTACAAGCCTGTACAGCACGTTACTGTGCTGGCTGCTGTAGGCAGTTATAACACAATGGAAGTATTGTGTGAATTTTCCTGAGTCTTCTCATGGGACCGCCATTGTCTCTGCGGTCCGCCATTGGCCGACATGTCACTATGCAGCACCTGACTGTTAGCAAAGGGGAAAAAGAGGGGCATCCCTGGGAGGCAGGAAGGAACTGACAACCAATGAGGATGAGAAATAGAATGTCCAGTGTCCACACCAGTAGAGACAAAGAGAGAAGTAAAACCTTGATTGACCTGATGTGGCAGGAAGTAGATTTTCTGTGGATTGCCACGGCAGGAAATGAGCCAAAACAAACAAGCAACATGCTGCAGAGGAATCCTGGTAAGTTGAAGGAACCAAGGAGGCAGAATCCTGGCTCAGCCATTCATATCTGTGTGTGATTTGGGGAAGAGGTATTAAAGGTCACCCTCTCTGAGCCTCAGTTTCCTCATCTGTACATGGGAGGATGGGGTCCCCTGGCAACTGTTGTGGGGGCACAGTGAGACTCTGCTTGTCGGGTCCTCAGTGCTGGGCGACACAGGTGGGGGCCAGTGGCTGCCCTCCACCTTCTGCAACCAGGGACCTTGGGTAAGAAATGGACTTTATGGACATTGAAGTCCGAATGCCTTCTTTTTTCTTTTTCCCTTTGATGATAAAAGCTTTCTGCATCAAGCTTTATTTTATCAGAAGAATAAGAGATGATCAAACTGGCTCAAGCAGTCCATCAAGGCAATTTCCAAAGGGACAAAGGGGCAAGAAGCCTGACTCCCAAGACAACCTCTGCTTTATTTTTATTCTTCACTCCATCAACAGCAGCAGCAACAATGATTTCAATGATCCCAGTGTCCCAGGTTCTGTGCTGTTTCACCCATGTCCTTTCATTTCAATTTGCCTGGCAACCCTGTGAGAGAGGGGCACTCAGCAACTTTAGAGAGGAGGAGATGGAGGTTTGGAAAGTGATGCTGAGATCTTAGCTCTCCCTTACTTTTGTTCTTTGAATAAGATGATCCTTCCTGCCTCCTCTCCACTTCTTTCTCATTGATCTTTCTTCTTCTTTAACTTACTTATCCTATATAATAAAAGGCTAATATGCAAATTGTCCCCTCTGGAGTTTGACTGGGAGTTCGACTGCTTGCTATGACTTACGCTGACCACCAGGGGGCGATGTGGAATGAAGGCAGCCGGCAGCTGGCAGCCGGGGGGGACGGGGGGGGGGGGGGGATAGGGGAGAGGTGGAGTGGGGGGGGAAGGCCTGGCCGGGAGCCTGAAGGCCCCAGTCAGCCCTGATCGCTGGCCAGGCCTAAGGATCCTACCCATGCATGAATTTTGTGCACTGGGCCTCTAATAATTCTAGAATTTGGAAGGAAGGAAGCTTAGGGATGAAATAGTCCAACCCCTTGTTTTACACATTGGGGGCTCTGAGGCCCAGAGAGGAGAGGTTATGAGTCAAGATCACCTGGCCAGTCTGAGGCAGAGCCTCAACGCCCACCAGTCCCAGCCTGGCCCAGCCCCATTTTCATGCTCTGCTGGCCTCCGGGCCCCCACTCTCTGAGGTCACCTCTGACCTTGCCTCAGAATTCTCTCCAGATATTTACCTCAAAAACAAAACCCAACAAACTGGATGGCTGTCTTTGAGCGGCTGAATTGCTCCAGGGCTGTTTTTTTTTTCTTTTTAAAGGACACACACACACACACACACACACACACACAGATTTTCTGACCTAAACTTGCTGTCAGTTTCACGCCCAAAGAAATGCATGTGATCTGTCACCCATGGGAAGATTGCAAGGCTATTGATGTAATCACATCCAGTTAAAATCTCAGTGACAGAATGTAATATAAGGAAGGGTTTCATTTGGGAAAATTCACATCACCACACATATCTATTCTATCTTTCAAACAATTTTTTAAACCAAAAAAGAGCAAATCATTTTTAAAGGTTGCTGTATCCTTATGAACGCATTCTGGATGTGCATCCCGCAAGCACATGTCGAGTGTGTGAAGGCTAGTGTTTTGTCACTTGTATAATCTGGCCATCTTGTCTTCTCCCACTGTCTCGGAGACCTTGGCAGGCGACTTACTCCCTCCCCATGTCATTGGCGATTTCTCTTTGCAGCCTGAAGATTTGTCTTTTTCTAATCCGCTCAGAGAGTGAGCATAGTTACTGGGCCGCAGAGAGATGAGGGCAGGCAGCTGAGAGATTTCATTTCCGATTTCTCAGCGTCTTCCGTACACTGATCGTCACAGCTATCATCTCCTGAGGGCCAGGCGCTGCGCTGGATACTTTTAAAAACTCCTCATCCCTAACATCATACTCTCACTCTGGTTCTGTCCACCGCGGCCCATAGTCCGGATAAATCCAACCAACCGTCTCCCCGGTTCTGTCTTGCCCCCTACGGTCTGTTGCCTGCTGAGCACCAGGAAAGAACCTTTAAGAATGCACTCACCTTATCAGGAAGTATATATATCTTCGTAAGGTATATAAATCTCTAACCACTATTTGGTGCACCTTAAATGCATATGATATTGAATGTCAATTATAATTGAAAAATAAAATTTCAAAATGCTGCTGGAGGAGCCTTAGAAGTGCAACCACTTCTCTCCTCTGCTCACGTCCTCCCCGGCCCCCATCTTCCTCAGGGCAGAGCCGGAGTCCTTCTCTGAACTTGAGGATCCTGTAACACCTCCCCTCCCCGACTCCTTCACCTCTGGCCTCCGCACTGTGGCTCCTGGGGCCGGGCACTCCTCCCAGGTCCACTCCTGGCTCCCAGCCGCTCGTCCATCCTGTCTGTGCTCAAATGAGTCCTTCCCGGTGAGGCCCTTCCCAGACCCCCATATAAAATTGAACCCCAACCTCCTGACAGTCATCAGCCCTCCTTTCTGCCTCATTTATTTCCTTATCATTTATCACTAAATTATAAATGTGACATCTTCTAGTATATATTTTGTTTACCTTGATTATTGTCTGTCTATCTTCCCAATTACAATGCCTATGAAGGAAGGGGCTCACTACCGAGCCGGCAGCCCCTAGAATATAAGTATTGATTGTATGAGTGAATGGAAGAATTGTGTTCAGACAATAAACATGTAACAAATAAAAATACAATTTCAGAACCATGTGGAAGAGTGACCAGGGCAGCTTTAGGTTGGGATCTAGGAAAGCCCCCCCCGGAGGAGGTGGCGTTGAGCTGAGACCTGGATTTGACAGACCAGGCAACAGGCCCAGGGCGGGGCTGACTGGCCCAAGGCCGTGCAGGTGGAGAGTTGGGGAGCAGGTGTTAAGCCACAGGGAAGGTGTGCCCAGCTCCTGGGATGGTCTCCTGGATACTCCAAATTGGCAGAGTCCTGGGTCCTGAGGTGCCCTGTGCTGACCTTCATCTGTCCTTGTGCCCAGTGGTCATTACTCCCCACGGTCTTTCTCCTCACGGGAATGAGAGCTACTGGGACACCAAACAGCGCCTCGTGCATCCCCGTGTCCCCAGGGCCACCCACAGGGCCAGCACACAGTGGGCCTCTGCAGGTGGGTTTGGAATGACTCTCAGGTGGGGCCGGGGTAGGTGTGCTGCAGAATGGAAGCTTCAGGGACTATCAGGCTATGAGAATCCTGGAGAAAACTAGGTTTATTTTATTTAAATGGAGAACATGGAGCCCCAGGGTAGGTATGGACATGCCCGAGGTCACTCTGTGAGTGTGTCAGCGTTCACACTTGAACTCCAGTCTCCTGCTCCTGGTCCTTCCCACACCACTTTCCTGCCAAAGGAAGGCTCTGGAAGCCTGGCCCCCGAGGCAGGAATCCAGGTGACTCAGAGGGTGAAGGCTCCTGTGCCTCTCGGGAGCACGTCTGGGGAGCCCTGGCTGCAAATGAAATGAAAGCCAGGCTCTGCCTATGAAGCCCCAGAGCCCTACAGATGGAGAAGCGGGAGCCAGTGCTGACCAGCTGGCGGAGCCTTGGAGAGCCCCAGGCCAGGGGGTTTATTATAGAGGCGGGGCCTGAGGCCAGACAGGGGGAGTGATTGACAGGAGGCTGGGCGGACAGTCCTGGGCAGAGCCCGGGTGCAGACCTGGCTTGCAGCCCAGCCCAGAATGTCCAGGTGAAGGGCTTTGAAAGTCAAAACAGCGGCGCACCCTCCTGCTGCCCTCTGAGCTCCTGACATCAGTCCCCGCCAATCACCTGGCCGCGGTGCTCTCAAAGCTGCTCTTCTTTGGGGGATGTATTTATTTTTTCTGGAAAGATTCTTGACGAGATACAGTGGATGCAGAGCAGAGATGACAGCGTCTTGATTCAGCGCGGAGTGCTGGTCACCTGAGTGATAAATCCTGAGGCTGCAATGGGGTGGGCCTGCATTTGTCACTGTCACAGCCAACGCTGGGGTCAGGCCGGGGGAGGCTGGGATCGGCTCAAAGAGGCTGCAGGGAGAGAGACATGGTGTAGCCCCTGGTCAGCTCAACTGGCCTTCAGTCAACCTTGGTTCTGGGGCAGGAGTCGTGGACACTGGCTCACCCACTAGATGCGTCCGGGCGCTGAGGTCATGTGATTCCGTGAGTAAGTAACAGTCATCTGTTGAGCCTCCAGCTGCTCAGTTTCAGGCACTTCCCCTCCCACCCCTGCAAGTTACATGCTGGTGTTTTCTATTTCCTCGGAGCTGGTGGAAGGAAAAACAGGTGAACAGGGGACACATCACAGAGGCAAGCAGGGAACTTCTTGTTTATTCCCATCAGAAATAAGCAGCTTCACTCAAATTAATTCAAGGCTCGCCATCACCGAAGAATAGAAATGAGCTAGTTAGATTCATTTTCTTAGTCTAGGACTAATCTATTAATCAGTTTAGCTCATAGGAAGAAAACACGCTTCTTCAATAGTTTTCAAATGGAAAGTAAATGCCTCATTAGGTGAAACATATTAACCTGAGAACAGTATTGATGTCAGACGGACTAATGAATGTCATTACAGGGAATGCGCAGGAGTCTCAGAGGGACCAGCCAGCCTTTAGGAATTCTCTGCGAATGTGCTCAGCTGTTGTACTGGCCAAAGAGAGACAGCGGGCAGGGGACTCCCCTGGAGCCGTGGCTGTCCCTGTGACCGACGTCACCTGATAGATGCAGATATTTTTGGCCATTTAACAAAGGGCCTCTGAGTAAAGGAAGATCCTCATGTGATGTTACTCCCCGTTGTTTCCAAGACTGTCAAAGCTGGCTTTAGCCCCGGGACAAGGGGCAGGGCTGCAGGGGTTGGGGCAGGGCCTCCAGGTCCAGGCTCAGTCAGTCTTTACTGAGCCAAACAACATGCTTGCACACATGTCATGGAACATGCATATGTATGGAACATACACATAGGACAACATGCATATGGAAGCCTCCTGGGCATCCAGTCAGGTATTTTTGCCCAGTACTTAATACTGACACAGGCAAGGTCCCCAGTTTTAAGTGAGCCAACTGAGTTGGAACCCAGGTCAGCATGCCTTGGGGTCTTTCAGCCCATATGGACCCTCACAGCCCACACGGACCCTCACAGCCCTCACGGATCCTCACAGCCCACATGGACCCTCACAGCCCACACGGACCCTCACAGCCCACACGGATCCTCACAGCCCACATGGACCCTCACAGCCCACACGGACCCTCACAGCCCACACGGATCCTCACAGCCCACACTGACCCTCACAGCCCTCACGGACCCTCACAGCCCTCACTGACCCTCACAGCCCTCACAGACCCTCACAGCCCACCCTGACTCACAGCCCACATGGACCCTCACAGCCCTCACTGACCCTCACAGCCCACACGGACCCTCACAGCCCACACTGACTCACAGCCCACGCGGACCCTCACAGCCCACACTGACCCTCACAGCCCTCATGGACCCTCACAGCCCACACTGACCCCAACTCACCCTCAAGAGCCCGTAGAACCACAGCTATAGCTGGGCGGTGCGGAGTCCCTATGTGACTGCACAACATAGCAGCAAGGTGTGGAGGAAACTGTGTGCACCTTAGAGGCAGCCTGACTTGGGCACAGGCCCCGGCTTAGGAGCTCACCAGCCGTGAGCCCTTGGCCAAACCAATGAATCAGTTTCCTTAGCAATTGAGTGAGAAAGGATAATTCCACCCACAGGCTTGTCATGGGGCCTAACGAGCTAATGAAGAAAGGCCTTGGCACACAGTAGGTGCCCAGGGAGCACTGCCCCCCCTCACTCTGCACGGGCTCCTGGTCCCCCCGTCTGGGTTTGGTCCTGGGTCAGGGGTCCGTGTGGTGACCTGCAGAGCAGCAGAGCTGTTCTCCTTGTCTAGCCCTAAGCCCCATGGCCCACCCACATCCCCTCAGGCCTCCTGCGACCCAGATGCCGGGGTCATGTTCTCTGATACCTGGGTGTTCACAGCCTCGTGGGGAAGATGGGAAAATGGCCCCTAAGAATCCAAGCTCAAGGCCGGGGCAGGAAAGAGAGGGAAGCAACTGGATATAAGGGCAGGGCCACTGGAAACGGCAGAGGAGGGAATGGAAGCTTGGAGGTGCTCCTCTGTGCACGGGCTCGCGGGCCTTCCCCTGAGCTCGGTGTAAGGGGGGCTGGACGGCCAGAGGCCTGGCCCGAGGTTGAGTGAAGAGAAGAAAGGGACATGCCAGTTCGCAGTGCCCCAAATCCCCACCTCTCTGGCACCACATGCTCTGTCTTTCCTGAATTTATCAACGAGGGAGTGGACATCTGTTAAGAATGTATCAGGACCCATGTACCCTCCTTTACATTTATGATTCATCGGGTTCTCATGAGGGATGGCGGCCACAGGTGCCGAGTAACTGGGCCCGGGTCACCTCACTGGTAAGTGGCAGAGCCACTGCTCACTCCCCGGCTGTCCGGCTCCCCACTTGCCATGGTGCCTCTTACCTCCTCAGGCTCTGCTGGGCGGTGCTGGTCCTCCCTGTGGACCGCCTTCCTCCCTGGATTGACTCCCAGTCAGGATGTGTCCTGTGGGACAGACATGAGGACTCACTGAGCTCCTCCTGCTGGCCAGCTGAGCTGTTCTCCCCCCCCCCCCCCCCCCCCCCATGTGTCAGCACTACCCCGAAATCCTTGGCAAGGCCCACGAGCTCCTCTTGTGATTCGGAGCTGAAGTTCTCACCACGCAGGCCAGCCAGCTGTTTACCCACAGGTGTGAGGTCCCTCCCTGTGAGCACCTGCTCCTGCATAAAGTGCCCTCAGGCTGGGGTGCTTCGTGAAACTCAGTGAAATGCGATTTCATTCCGATGTTATTGCTGCAATTCTTCCTTTAGGGCCGGTACCCCCTGTGTGTTCTTAGATGGCAGGGACCATGACCTTGCACATACAGTGAGCACAGAATAAACATGTGTTGAATCACTGAATGAAGGAATGACTGAAGGAGACATGGGTTCTAGCAACTGCATGCCTATGCGCTCTAGACATGGGAGAGATTTCTTTGTTTTTGTTTGTTTGTTTGTTTGTTTTCTTTCTTTCTTTTTTTTTTTTTCCCCAGAAGTAAAGATGAAGGTTGAGGAGAATTTGGAAGAGACAAGGTACTAGATGCAGGGTTGAAAGATGGCTGAGTGCAACTGCTTTGGGATCAGGTATGATGTATCAGCTAGTTGTTGCTGTGTAACAAGCGATCTCAAAACTTAGTGGCTTAAAATAACAAAGGTTTCTTTATCATAGGTGTCTGCAGGTCTGCTGGGAGGTTCTGCTGCTGTGGGCTGGCTTGGCTGGTCTTCGATGGGATTATTAGTAGTTAGGAAAGCTGCTGTATTGGCTGGAGGCTGGGTGGTCCAGAGTGGCCTCAAGTGGATGGCTTATCCCTGCTCCTTATGCTCCCTCATCCTCCAGTGATGAGAGAGTTGTTCTTGTAGTGAAGACAGGTTCCAAAAAATAGAGCAGAAGTATTCAAGGCATTTTGAAGTTGAGGCTCAGAATTGGCACCATGGCACTTCTGCATTGGCCAAAGCAAGTTATAAGGCCAGCTCAGGTTAAAACGAGGGGAATAGAGTTTACCCCTTGATGTGAGGATGTTCAACGGGCCTGGGTACAGGGGGTGTGCAAGTAGGAGTTCGAGGGAGGCAGAGCAGTGGGGTGAAGTGCTTCAGCTTTGGCATCAGACCTGGTTTTCGCTTGTAACTTGGGTGTTTTCGTGCAAATGACTTGGACTCTGTGAGCCACAGTCTCCTCCTCTGTAAAAGGGGGATAACAATATTAGGTGTGGCACTGGGTTAGTGGGAGGTTTAAATGATATAATCAATGCAAAGCACGGAGGGCCAGGCATATAGGCTCTCTCAGTGGCTGAGAGTTGATGGCAAGAGCACAGTCCATGTTGTGTGTTCTTTATTGAGAGCACTCTGGCATCTGAGGAGGCCCTGGGCTTTTGTCCACTCCCGGAATTCAGAGTCTTGGGAAAGGATATCTCTATTCATGTATTAGAATTAGGAGACTGTCTCCCATGCTCTCCCCCTCCCCTGGCCCCCCAGCCTTTTCTAACCTCTAGAAGGTCTCTGTTGGTCCAGAATCCCCCCCCCCCCCCCCCCGCCTCCCTTTCCTGAGGGCCGGTGGTGCTCAGGTGGCATTTCAGGTGTCCTCACGCCCCGCTGCCCCTGAATTGTGAGGATGCCCGATGCCCAAACTGTGGGGTGGGGGTGGCTGAGGCGGGCTGTTGAACCAGAGGCGGCTCCCTGACATTTTCACTGGGCTTGAGGAGCAGAGAGCCCTTTGGGGGGTGACATGAGAGGGGCTCCTCCATCCGCAACATGGGGCTGATTTGCTCTCGGATGAGTCTCCCTTAATCTTCTTCTCCAGACTCAGAAATGAAGTTTCATTTCAGCTGGAGGAAAAATAATTAAGACTTGTAAAGCCTTGCTGCCCATGGCGGTCTAGGGCCCCCTCTGGGATTGGCCACTTAGCACTTGTTAATGGCTTTACCTTCCACAGAGCCCTCGGTGAAAGTGGGCTTCGGAGACGGGAGATAACCATCAGAGAGCCTGCAGTGGATTGCGCTTTCTCAAGAGGCAAAACCAATGTGCTTGAAACATGTGAACCAGGGAAAAGAAGGGAAGTGAAGGGCTTCCCCATTGGGAGGGTGGTGGTGGGTGGGGGACAGGGGTGGTGGGAGGAGTTTGCATGCAGTCTGTTCACCAGGGGAAGGCAGAGGAGAAATCAGAATTTATCAAGCCCCCACTTTTTATAGACACATTTCACAAGGGACTTCATTGCACCCTCACCATTGCCCATGAGGTTGTGTGCCCAGTAGGGCTGTTTGCCTGCCTTCCTTATTTATTCATCAGTAGCGTTAACTTTCGTGGGGTCTCCCTTTCTTCCCTTTCAGTCCCTGGGTGAGGTAGCACCCACAGCTTAGAGGTGGGCCTCACACGCCAGGTTTAAACCCATTCATTTAGACCAGTGGTAGGCAAACAGCGGCTCGGGAGCCACATGCGGCTCTTTGGCCCCTTGAGTGTGGCTCTTCCACAAAATACCGACTTTTGCGCACGGGCCATGAAGTTTCAATCGCACTGTACGTGCGCGCCCGCACGTGGTATTTTGTGGAAGAGCCACACTCAAGGGGCCAAAGAGCCGCATGTGGCTTGTGAGCCAGTTTGCTGACCACTGATTTAGACCATTACGGGCTACAGTCACTGGCTCAGGGATGGATGGCATGTGATCCAACCAGACATTGTTTAACAAGGAGTCTTTTTCTGGGGTTTCTGAGAAATAGACTCTTGCTTTTCCTACTGAACTTGAACTAAATTCTTCCCACTGAACTTGAACCTGGAAGTTCATAGTCTGGAGCTGTTGCTACCATCTCAGATGTAGCCTGAGAATGAACACAACATATGGAGGAGAAAGAGAGACTTCTGCTCTGTATGACATCATTGGGGACCCATCTAGTCATCCCTGATTGAACACTATCCCTGCACGTTCTCATCACACCAGCCATTGAATTAATTTTGCTTTTGCTTGAGCCACAAACAAGACCTAATTGGATCACAAACGCATCCAAAGGAGCTCAGGTAAAAACAGGATGTAAGGTAAGACTCTAGGGATGCCTCGGTTCCCACCAGACATACGGGGCCCCAAGCGTCATCTGGCAGAGATGCTGTCTGACTCTCTGAGCCTCTCTTGGCCTTTCTCCCGGACTGGATCTGGAGTGCGACTCACCTGTTTCCCTTGGCCCAGCTTCTTTACCTCCCTGCGGTCTGGCTTCTCTGCTCACTCATGACCCAGCATGGCCATGCCTGACTGATGAGACGGGGGGAAGTGAGGATGTTGGAATTGCCTGAGCTGATGTGATTGGTTCTAAAAGTTGTTTGACTTTGTCCCCATGTTCCAAACTGAGATTCCAGGAGAGGACCTGGTTTCCCCAGCCTGGATGAAAAGTCCACCCCAGGCCTGATCAACTGCAGGAGTTGAGGGAGACACTGACTAGACTTGTGAGCTGACAAGGAGAGGTGAGCACAGAAAAAATAACTGGCATTTCTACACGGATGGGAGTTATAGTCCCTGCTTTGCAGATAGAAAAACAGACTCAAAGAGGCCCAGGGAGGGACTTGCTGAGACCCAGCAGCTGGCGAGCTGTGGATTCAGGATTCATATCTTGTGCTGTTGGACCCTGAACTCCACTGTCTCGCTGCAGCTGCCCTCCCAGAGTGCTCCTGTGGCTGGCCACCTGCTCACCTTGGCCAGGATGACCAGAGCAGGACACAGAAACTGACCTCCCTAGAGAATGGTGACCACAGGGGCTGGCGAGGGGCAGGCCCATGTCCCCTCCACGCAGCACCTGTGGCCTTTGCAGGTTCCCATGGGAGCAGGCAGCACCTTTTATCACTTCCTTCCCTTTCTGATCTCACTTCGCCAGGCCTCCTGATGTTCACCCGGCCCACCTCCCAATAAATCCCTGCCTCAGGGTCTGCTTCTGGGGAAGTGACACTGGGACCTGAAGGGAGAAATGGGTCCAGCAAGAGCAAGACTGCGCCCCAGTCATGGGGATCCTGAAACCAGGCAAGGGTCCGAGGTGGGGACTTGGTCTGAGGAGCAAGGGGGAAGCCCATCATTGCACCCAAGGATGGTGACAGCGATGGTGACGGTGAAGAAAACACGGGGATGGCAGAAGTTGTCACGGACACCTCCTCTCTGCCAGGCACTATTCCTACATAAGTGACCTTATTTCATCTTCAAGGCAACCCTGAGAAAATTCTCATTAAAAACCTAAATATCATAGAGGGGTGGGGCTGGAGAGATATAAAGTAGAGGCTTCATATGTTGCAGAATACTGTATTTACTGTTTAACGATTTAATATTAGTTTCTACATTAATATTCTATTTTCAACATTAATATTAATATCACACACAGATGTACATATGCATGCGCATGTACATTCACAGGGTCACGGGAGAGGGGTATTTACTGTACAAAAGAATTCCACACTCCTGCTCTTTACAAAAGGATTTGCCAAAGGCTTCCTTGAAGTGCTGGCTCTCCAGGGAGCAACAGAAAAGGATTTGGGTTTTCAAACATTTTCTTTTTTGTGCTCCGACGCAACCTTAAAAGCCTGTTCAATTTCTGTTTCAAGTTCGGTTTGATTCAACCAATATTTTTCCACGTTCCTATTAAGTGTTGAGCACCGTGCAGGCTTTGGTGGGAGAACAAAGATGAATAAGATCCGTGTTCAAAGGGAAATGGACTCTGTCACCAGAGGCGGCTCTTAAAGAAAAATGTGCCTGGGCAGCTGTCCTCAGGGGTGACTCTGTGAAACCCCGAGCACTGCCCGCAGACCCAGCCGGCAGTTGAGCCTGGAGAGGCGCCCCTGGGTCCCAGGCTGGTGGGGAGCCAGGAGGTCTGCGATAGGAGGAGGGGAGGAACCACTGCTCTTCTGAGCTCTCTTCCCATCATCGCGCATGTCCCCATCGTTAGAGGGAAGCCTGCGATGGCCGGTCCCAGGGACACCCCGAGAAGGCCGTGAGGAGTGATGACATCTTTAGAGATTTGTGGTCCCCCAGCCAGCAGGCCTATTCCCTGAAATGCATCCCACCTGCAGGGTCACCCACCCCATTTTCGAATCTGCTTATGCCTCTGAATTTGGAAGGTTGTGGATCCATGGGTCAAGTTGCAATTCCTCCTTCCCTTCTTTCCTTCCTTCCTTCCTCCCTTCCTCCCTTCCTTCCTTCCTTCCTTCCTTCCTTCCTTCCTCCCTCCCTCCCTCCCTCCCTCCCTCCCTCCCTCCCTCCCTTCCTCTCTCCCTCCCTCCCTTCCTTCCTTCCTTCCTTCCTTCCTTCCTTCCTTCCTTCCTTTCTTTGATGAGAGTGGGTTTGTGACAATGAGTGCAGCTTTGAGTACAGACGAGATGGGTGGAGGTGAGGATGTTAGGAGCAGCTCCATGTGGAGTGGAACGGCCTTGTTATTCGAATACCTTCTTTGGAGAAATGTCTATTCAACTCCTTTGCCCATTTTTTAAATTGGGTTATTTGTTCTTGAATCGTAGTTCTTTATATATTCTGGATACCAATCCCTTTTTAGATATGTGAATTGCCGACATTTTCTCCCATTCTGTAGACTGCCTTTCACTCTATTGATAATTTCCTTTGAGGTGCAGAAGTTTGAACGTTTGATTTGATGTGTGTAGTCCCATTGTCTATTTTTGCTTTTGTTTCATAAGCTTTTGGTGTCATACCGAAGAAATCACTGCCAAATCCAACATTATGAAGCTTTTCTTCTAAGAGTCTTACGTTTAGGTCTTTAATCCATTTTGAGTTGGTTTTTGTATGCGGTGTAAGATAAGGGTTCATCTTCCCTCTTTTGCATGTGAATATCCAGTTTCCCCATCACCATTTGTTGAAGAGACAATCTTTTCCCCATTGCGTAGGTAGTCTTGGCACCCTTGTCAAAGATCATTGACTATATATGTGAGGGTTCCCCCCCATATGTCTATGTAGAAATTGATCTATATGTCTGTCTTTGTGCCATTACCATACTGTTTTGATTATTGTATTTTGTAATATGTCTTGAAATTTGAAAGCATGAGACCTCCAACATTGTTCTTTTCATGGTTGTTTTGGTTATTTCGGCTCCCTTGAAATTCCATATGAAGTTTAGGATAAGTTTTTCTATTTCTGCAAAAAATGTCATTGAGTTTTTGGTAGGGATTGCATTGAGTCTATAGATTGTTGTCGGCAGTATGGACATTTCGATAATATTAAATCTTTTAATTCATGAGCACAGGATATTTCTCCATTTATTTGTGTCTTATTTAATTTCTCTCAACAGTGTTTTGCAGTTTTCAGTGTTCAAGTCTTTCATTTCCTTGATTAAATGTATCCCTAGGTATTTTATTCATTTTGATGCTATTGTAAATGGAATTGTTTTCTTAATTTCCTCTTCAGATTGCTCATTGTTAGTGTATAGAAACACAATTGATCTTCTGCATGTTGATTTTGTATTGTGTAGCTTTGATTAATGTGTGCATTACTTTTAACAGGTTTGCTTTTTTGGACAGACCTCTAGGTTTTTCTACATACAAGACCATGTCTTCTGTGAACAGGTCATTTTACTTCTTCTTTTCTAATTTGGAACTCAGGCACGAACAAGGGGAGCCCTTTGTCCAAGGGCCGGAGACAAGAAGCAGCTTCCCTGGAGCTCCAGCTCAGCCAGAGGGCTCTGCACCCCCCTTTGCAGGAGGGCAGACAAATGTGTGAATGGAAGCTCCTGAGCGTTGGTCCTCACAGCCCATTGTCTGTGTTCGTAGTGGAGACTCGTAGCCAAGCAGCACCTGTTCCTCTCTCTCTCTCATTCATTCATTCATTCATTCATTCATAAGCCTATATTGAGTGCCTGCTACAAATCTGGCTCTGGGTGAGGCACAGGTGGGCCTGAGGTGAAGATAAGAATTCTGCCTACATGGAGCTCAGAGTCAAGCGAAGAAGACAGAACACTGGAAAAGTCATAATAGTAAAATGTGCAGAGTTTTACAGGAGGGGCACCCTGCCTCCCCTCTGAGAACAAGTCCCAGCTGGTTTGCTGGAGGGTGAGAAACCTTGGTGCCAAGTTGTCCCAGCCACTTCCTGCCAATCTGCAGAAGAGAACTGCCCAACGGAGCCCCGCCTAAATTGCTGACTTTGGAAATGCAAACTAAGTAAAATACTTGTTTAAACCACTACACTTTGGGATGGTCTAATATGCACCAATAGGTTACTGACACACAGGACCTTGGCCTAGGTTTTCCTGAGAGAGCTCAGCTGCTGAGCTAAGCTGTAAAAAGTGTCATTGAGATTTCGGTAAGGATTGCATTGAGTCACTAGGGCAGTATGGACATTTTAATAATATTAAATCTTTTAATTCATGAGCACAGGATGTTTATTTATTTGTGTCTTATTTAATTTCTTTCAGCAATGTTTTGTAGTTTTTAGTATGCAAGTCAGTGTATTATTAAGATACCAGAGGCCTGATGCACAAAATTCATGCAAGGGGCTCATCCCTCGCAGCCGCAGCGGCTTGCCTCGGCTTCGGTCCGGAAGGTTGTCCGGAAGGATGTCCGGAAGGATGTCCGGTCTAATTAGCATATTATGCTTTTATTATTATAGATGGGTAATAAGGCTCCAACATTAGTTAGACAAGGCAGAAGTGTATTTTTTCGTAGGTAAGTCCCTAGTGTTAGCTACCTCGGGCTCATGTGATGGCTCCACTGTGTTGAGGACCAGGCTGCTTCCATTTTGTTGCCTTGTCACCCTACGGTGTTTATTCCATCCACTTGATCGGATACGTCCCAGCTCCTCATCCACATTTCAGCCAGAAGGAAGGGGGAGTGAGAGGACAGCCACATTTCATCTGTGAGAGGACATGGCGGGCCCTTGCCTGCAAGGACAGAACCTGAAAGGTTCATGTGCACAATTGTCTTCTCCACCCTCTCTTTCCCTCTGCCCTCTGGAAGCAGAGGGGCCTGGGGCCTTGGAGGAGGGTGGAGCCATGAGATGGAGGGTAGAGCCTGGGCCCTGAATCCCCTCATGGAAGAAAGCTACTTGCTGGCCCGCAGTGTTAGAGGTGAGCACTGGGGGCAGTGAGCGAGTGTATGATGGGGAATCCAGCTCAGCCTGGGGATCTAAAAAGGCTCCTAGAGGGACGGACGCCTGAGCTGAATGTTGAAGGAGGTAACCAGGATGGAGAGGGGACAATCCACTAGGCAAAGGGCGCCATGCATTGGGGAACCTCAAGAGGTTCATTGGAGTTGAGTGACTCTTTCACAGGAGAGAGGCAAGAGCCAGTCTGGAGAAGGGAATGGAAGCTGAAGCTTAAGTAGTCCTTGTGCCAAATGGTGGAGTTTGCGAATTATCCTTCGTGCATTAGTGGCTATTAAAGGGTTCTAACCATATGGTCAGATTTTGAATTAAAATGAATCCTCTGGAGAGGGAGAAGGTGAGACTGGAGGCAGGAGACCAGGGGGAGACTGGCCCAGCCACCAGCAGATGGTGGGGAACTGAGCTGTCTTCTAGAGGAATTTGGGATTTAGAGTCAACAGCCTTCATGATTGTTTGCAAAGGAGAGGGAAGAGTGAGGTTTTGGGTCTGGGGGTCTGGCCGGGTTGGTGAGGGGCAGGGCCATCATTGAGATGGGGACACAGCAGGAGAAGCAGGTGCAGAAGGGGAGGGGAGGAGCCCGGGTGAGGCACTGAGTCCTTTGTGGGTAAAGATGGACCGTGAGCCTATGAGTCCAGGCCTTGTCTGCCTAGTTCACTGTGCTGCTCAGGGCTCTGCACAGCGTGGGGCTCACCCAGTGTTTGCTGGAAAAAGAAAGGAAGGGAGAGAGGACAAAAGGGAGGAAGGAAGGAAAGAAGGGAGGGAGAAAGGAAAGAAGGAAGGAGAGAAGACGGGGGAAGGGAGAGAGGGAGGGAGGGAGGGAGGGACGGAGGGATGCAGCTATGGAGCAGCACCCAGTCTTAAACAGGCAGCTCTGCGAGGCCGAGGCCGCTGAGTCAGTGGCTGAGAGGCTGTTAGTTGGGACAGGACGAGGGTGGAGGGGGTGGACCTGGCGCTGGGGCGGACAGCGAGGGTGGTGCGGTGCAGGTGCATCTGCTCCCTGCCTTCCCTCCCTGGCTCCTGGGGCAGGTCAGTGGCGGAGCAGTTGTGAATCCAGCCCAGGTACCAGCCAGACCCAAGGTGGTGAAGGTGGCGGTGGGGAGTGGGCTTTGATCTAAGGGGATGGGATAAGTAGCTGAATCCAGCAGCGAGGCAGAACCGGGCATTCCAGAGCCCCTCTAGGACCAAGAAAAGGGTCGTCATTGGCTAAGGGCCCTTAATGATCCCTGGGGATCTCGGCCTCCAGGAGTTTCTGGGACAGAATTCCTGCTGGACAGTAATGAGGAAGGATGAGAGCCTGCTGCTCGCTGATGCATCAGGGCAAAGCACCCCCACTGCCCTCCCTGCCACCAGGCCCTGCCCCCCTCCCTCCAGGCAGCAGGAGATGGATGACTTACACATCGAGTTCCCATCTGCCAGAGTGAGGGGGATGAGCCGGAAAATGATGCAAACCCAGAGGCACCTTCAGAGCCAGACCATCAATCATCCACAAGCCCCCACCCTGTACCCACCACTTGTGCCACCAGCACAGGCCAAGTGGCCAAGGGAACGGTAGTGAGCATCTCACAGGGGTGTCCCCCACCCTCCCCACTGCAGAGCCAGGGCTCCCAGGCACCTGCCTGGACACTTCCCTGTCCTCCTCACTCCCCAGGGCTGCCCCACACGGCCTCTGAGCGTGTTTCCAAGGCACAGGCTATGGTGGTGGTACTGGATGGGGACCGGCCCAGAGTGGGTCTGTCTCAGGCCGGCCTGTGGTGTGTGGGTCCTTGACTTTGTGCGGGAAAGATTTCACAATACAAGTCTAAGTGATTTTGAGGTACATCTATTAAAGCTGGGGACAGTGACACCAAGGAAGGACCTAGGGTAGAAGAGGCAACAGGAGAAAGCCTTAGTGGTACTCTGCTTTGGTTCCCTAGAAATATTATAGGAAAGAAAGGAGCCACTCTGGGCTGCTGTTAGCTCACGAGGAAGTGAAGTTCACAGCAACAGAAGTGAGCCAAGGTGGGGTTGCTTTTAGCTCACTGGGGAGTCAGAGAGAATGGGGCCTTAGAGGCAGGGTCAGGGAGTAAGCCCGGGACGAGCTGCCGCTGCCCACTGCTTCCCTGGTTGCAAGTCTCATGGGGGTCCTTTAAAGTTTAGGAGGAAGTAAAAAGTTCTTGCCTGAGAAGGGGCATGGTGTGCTCTTGAGCCCGCCATGCTGGGACTTCATCTTGAGGGTCTTTATCTTTCTTCTAAGGGTGAGAATTGTAGGGGAGGGTTTCAGCAGAACATTTACCAGCCTTCCAGGTGTGTTTTTAATATGCTGATGCATCAAAATGAGGTACAGGGGAGTTTGGGATTATTCTTTCGTCTCTTTTACTGTTTGACTTTTATCTTGGGTCTGTCTGGCTCTGATGGGGGTTTTTGTTATTTGTTCCCCTGACTTCATCTGTCTTTGAGTTTAGCTCGCACTAATGGCATTAATCGGGTCTCTGTTCTCTGTCTCCCAGACCAGGATGATTTAAACTATGTGTTCTCTGGTTAGGGAGGGGGGTATAAACCATTTGTTCTCCAGTATCCTTGTTTAGGGAAGATAAGGCCTTGCTATTCACTTGCTGGCTGTATGTGGTGTGAATTGTTTGGCCTTGTTTAATTTTCTTGTCTCAGTTTTCCCATTCCACTTGCCAAGGAATTTTTCTAGCTTTCTCCTATCCTGCCATAACATCACTCCTGGTACATTTGATGGCTCCTCATATCCTCTGGAATAAGCCACTTACCTTCATGGGCCAAGCCAGCATGATTAGGTTTGTGACCGCAGGAGGGCGGGACAATATACTGGTTAAGACCCAAACTCTGGAGCCAAATCCAAATCTGGTCTCTGCCACCTCCTACTAGTTGTGTGACCCTGGACATGGTACTTTACTTCTGAGCCTTATAATAATACTAGAGGCCCGGTGCATGAAATTCATGCACTCGGGGGAGGAAGGATCCCTCAGCCTGGCCCGAGCTTTCTCGCAGTCTGGGAGCCCTTGGGGGATGTCTGACTGATGGCTTAGGCCCGCTCCCCACCAGCAGTTGAGCATCCTTAGCATTGCAGGAGAGGCTCCCGCCATCGCTGCACCACTTGCCAGCCATGAGCCCAGTTTCTGGCTGAGAGGTGCTCCCCCTGTGGGAGCGTACTGACCACCAGGGGGCAGCTCCTGCATTGAGTGTCTGCCCCCTGGTGGTCAGTGCACATCATAGTGACTGGTCATTCAACCATTTGGTCGATTTGGATATTAGCCTTTTATTATATAGGATTCACCTTATAGGACTGTTGTAAGGAAAAATGAGATAATACATGTGGAATGCTTAGAACAGGGTCTGATGTATATAAGCTCTCAGTATGTGCTGACTCTTGTGCATATCATTTTTCTTTTTGCCTAGACAGCATTTTTCCTTTGGTCAGGTCCTCCTCCCGATCCCTGCCTATTCACCTTTGGACTGACAACTCACCTGAGCCAATCGATTTCCTTTTAAATTCAGCCAGAATGACCTCGGTTTTCTGTCACTTACAACCACAGAGCCCTGACCCACAGGAAGCCAAGTCAGTCTCTGCAGCTATTCTTGTCCCTTCCTGCTCCTGGACCTGAACTTTCTACTCAGGCCCACTGACTGGCCCCTCAACATGCTTTACTCCTTACTCTGTGCCTTGTTCTTGTCATCATCTCTGTCTGGAATGGACCCTTGTAAATTCGTGTTCTGCTCAAATGCCAAAAGTCCTTCAGTGCACCTGTAAGCTCACGGAAGCTTAGATCAGGGTTTCTCAGACTCAGCACTGTTACCTTTTGGGCTGTTAATGGGAGGTTAGGCTGTTCTATGTAGTGTAGGATGCTTTGCAGCATCCTTAGCCTCTACCCCCTAGATGCCAACAGCATCCCAGAGTCGTGAAAATATCTCCAGGAATTGCTAAATGTCTCCTGGGAGAGGGGCAAAACCGCCCTTGGCTGAGAACTACTGGTATAGGGAAAAAATAGACTTGGCATCAGAAAGGTTTTGTCTTTGCTCCACCTCTTACTTGCTGTGTGACCAAAAACTTGTTTCAGAATGGCTCTGAGCCTGGGCTTGTCCACCAGGCATGTGCAGATGCTGACACCAACCTCCTAGGGCTCTCAAAGTGGGTTAGCTTGACCATTCCTGAGAGGAGGCTGGTGCCTCGTAGGTGCTCAGTAAGGAGCAGAGGCTATAATTGGCTCACAAATGCCGGTACTGCCCTGGTCCTTCACCTCCAGAAGGGCAGGCACGAATCCTAGGGAAATCTCACCCAGCAGCCTCGCTCTGGGGAAGAGAAAATAGCAAATATTCTAATTTCAAAGTTTAAATGTCAGAGGCTGGGGAAGATGCATGAAAATAAACATTGCACATGGAATGGAAGGAAAGAAGGTGGGAGAGAGAGCAGGGAGTGGAGTTGGAGGCCTAGTGCTTAAAAATTGGGAGCCCTAGCCAGTTTGGTTCAGTGGATAGAGCGTTGGCCTGCAGACTGAAGGGTCCCAGGTTTGATTCCTGTCAAGGGCACATGCCCAGGTTCTGGGCTTGATCCCCAGTGGGGGGCATGCAGGAGGCAGCCAATCAAGATTCTCTCTCATCATTGATGTTTCTATCTGTTCCCTCTCCCTTCCTCTCTCTTCCTCCATGGCAGTGCTAAGGATGTCTGACTGTTGGCTTAGGGAGAGAGCCTACACCAGCAGTTGGACATCCCCTGAGGGTTTCTGGACTGCAAGAGGGTGCAGGCCAGGCTGAGGGACACACCCAAGTGCACGAATTTCATGCAAGAGTAGGCTTTCCTTCACCTGGCTGCTGGCACCAGCTTCCCTCTGGCACCCGGGACCCAGGCATCCCTTGCAGAGGGAGGCCCCGCCCACCCACCACAGCCCACCAGTTGGTGGCCTGGGCCTCCCTTTGTGGAGTGATCATGGGGCGATGGCTGGGCCCTGACCAATCGCATCGCACCTGACCTGGCTGGCCTGGCCCCAGTGGGTGCCATAGCATGGTCATCTGGAAGGTTGTTGGGTCTAATTAGCATATTATGCTTTTATTATTATAGAATATTTAAAAATTGGGATAATGCACATAAAAATCTGATTTCCTTTTCTCCTGAATAAATGGGAGGTATGACCACTCTGGATGTGGCCTGGACAGGCGTGGCCTCCTTAGGCTCTGCCGCTCCTGGCATCCCCTCAGGTGAGGCTCAGCAATGAGCGTGTTTGCTTTGTTGTGTTCCTGTTGCCTGGACACATCACCCTCTGACCTCCAGAGGGTTCTAAGTGGGGACCCCAGGATGGAGGATCAGCCCGAAGATTCTATGATGATCTCAGCTCAAAAGTCACTTCCTCCAAGAGGCCTTCCTTGACCACCTGATACAAAAGAGTGCCCACCCCCTGCCTTCCTGCTTCATCCCACTGCTTCACTAGAAAAATGTTTGCAGTGGCCCTGGGCCAGGCTTCCCAGTGGCTGGCGGGGGACTGCCCCACACCATGTCAGAGAGAAATTCAGTTCCAGTGAGAGGCTGGATAGTGGCACCAAACACAGGATGCTACTGCCTGCCTCTCTACCAGCTGGCCTGGCCCGCATTCTGACAGTGATACGCAGTCCTTCACTTATCCTTTAAACATGACCTAGGGCATGGCCAGCCACAGTGAGTAGGTCCTTTAGCATCCCTTCATCACCATGGCAGCCGAGGAAGAGGGGTCAGGAGGTCTGGCTCTGGCTCCGTTCTGATGGTCTGCCTGTCTGTGTGTCTGTCTGTGTCTCCCCTTCCCCTCTCGCTCTCCATTAGGGTGGATCAGGCACAGTGCTAACTGTTCTCTACACGTTACCTCACTTAATCCTCCCCAGAATCCTCTCAGGCAGGCTCTCAGATTACCCCGTCTCCCAGGGAGGGATTGAGGCTTCAGGAAGCTCAGACGCCGGCCAGATGACGTGGGAGGAGGTGACGGCGATGGGGTTGACCCCAGGTCTGCTGACTCCCAAGGCCTTGTGATCACCACACTGCATGGCCCCCCCGGTGACCGGGGGCAAGATGCAGATAAAAGACTGTGAGGGAAAAAGGGGGAGAGAAGAAGAGGTGAGAGAAGGAGAGAAAAATGCCTCCAAATTGTGAGACCTTGAGAAAACCATTTCTCCTTGAGCCTAGTTTCACCTCTGAAAAATGGGGTACAGGCGGTGGACCAGATGGCTCTAAGCCCCACTCTACGCCCCTCCCAGCCCAGAAACCACACCTCTCTACTGTGAACCTGTGACTCAAAAGGCTGTCGTCTCCCTGTCCAGGGCCGGAGAAGTGGCAGCAGCAGCAGAGGGAATTTCCACAAGCTTCTCCCCCAAGGCACCATGACCTAGGGAGTGAGGGTTGACGGGGGAGCTGAGCGCCTGTCCCACCTGGGAACGTGGGTCCGCTGAGCAGAGCGTGGAGCGGGGAGACTTCTTCAAAGCCCCAGGGAAGTTAGTGCTGTGACCCTCTGCGTCCCCCTGTGGTCCTGGGGGCCCACCCATGGCAGCACCCCTCTTCCCACAGTCACCCAGCCTGGGACCTGGCTCCCAGGCTCCTGGACACCCCTGTTCCCTTCTCTGGATTCCCAGTGTCCTGTGCACGTGGGAGCAGAAAGCCCTCCTTACTCCCAGCCAGGCCCCCAACCCTCTGCAGCTGAGATCGGCACTCGCCCCTCCCAGGGATCTGAGGCCGGGTGGGGTGGAAGCCCAGCCCTGGCTCTGCCCTCAGAGGTCTCAGAGGACATCGGACGCTGGGAGCCCGTGGGAGCGAGCTGTCAATCACTGAGAGGCTTCTCTCACACCTGGGCAGACAGGGGCTTCAGCAGTTTGGGGGTCACAGAATAGGGAGGACTGACTGCCCTGGCATCGTCCATCCGGGGTTCAGTTGCCTCCTGATGGTGCTTGAAGGGTGCTCAGCAGCTGGAACTCTGGGACAGTGGCCAGGGAAGCAGAGAGAAGACCCCTGATTATTGAACCTCGGATACATGACAGACCCCAGACAAGGCAATTTTGCATGAGATGCAGTATTTCATTGAGTTGTTTCCTTTGGGCAAGTTCTCTTTGGGGAAGCCATTGCCCTTCTCGGAACCTCAGTTTCTCTGTCTGTAAAATGGGGTGGTCAACTACACCCTCCTCCTTGGGGCTGTGAGGACAAAGAGGATGTGTGTGGGGGCCAGCAGGACATCTCCAGAGCCACTGTGAGTCTCACGCCACCGCCCCTTCTCCCCCTGACATTTGCTGACATTTGCTGCTTTTCCCGGAATGCAGCTGAGCCATCATTGGTCTAAGCTTTGCAGCAGCATTTATCTCGTTGTCTCCATCACCCACGGAGAGGCTGAGATAAAGGTCCTGATCCATTTGAAATGCAAAACCTCCTGTCCTCCAGCTGGTTAAAGCTCATCAGAGGCTCCACTGCTCCTAAAGCACAGACTCAACCTTGAGCCTGGCTTTCAAGGCTCCTGCCCTGCCCTCTTCAGATGTGGACTCTGGTGTGGAAACTGAGGCTCAAAGAGGCCACCAGATGAGCCCAAATCAGCCAGCCTGAAGAAGGCAGAACAGATTCAAATCCAGGCCTGTCCGGACCTGTCCCAGAACCACCTCCGGTCCCGTTGGAACGTGCCCACCAGTGGCCTTGTCATAACTGGCAAAGACGCTTCTTCCCCGAGTTCATGGTCACATGCTGCTCATGGTGGTAAATCCTACCCGGCCCAGGCGCTCATGGACCCTCAAGAGCCCTTTGCCCCCTGCCCTGGGCCTCCTTGCAGGCTCTGGTTCACCCCAATTTGCTTCCTCCTAACTTCTCCACATCCACTCATGAAGAAAGGAGCTGTGGGGGTGGGGGAGGCTCTGACCTGTGGCGCTGTGTTTGACAAGGACCTGAGAGCCTTTGAGGGGACGAGTGACTCAGAACCACGGTGGTTTGGGTGCAGCCTGAGGGGCCCGGTGGACCACCCCAGGCTCCTCATTAAAGAGCTAATGGGCTGGTGTTGGAGGAGCCGGGACAGCTGACGTGTCTCCCCTGCCCCGAGTGGGGTCTTTAGAAGAGTCTAGATTGACAGGGAGCAGAGGGCCTGCCCCACCCGGAACGTGGGGATAAAGATCAGATAAGAGGCCTCTATCAATGTTCAGTGAAAGGTGAATGTGGGTGCTTAGCATGGTGGTGCCCAGGCAGGCTAAATAGCTATCTCAGATGGTGGATAAAGAAAGATTGAATTTATTTAAGGGGAGGGGATGGGGGATGAGCTATCCAAAGGGAAGGGCAGCACAGCACCAAACCAAGGGGAGATGGGAATGCAGGACTGTCTCAGTTCCTGATGTGGTCTGACTCCTGGTGTCCAGCAAGGTTTTCCTGGCCTTTGTTCTCCTGCGACAGGAAGCTTACAAATGGCCATCAAGGATCAATTGCCCCGAAGTCCTAACATTCTGGTGCAGATGAGAGCAGGGCAGCCCGATGGACTGGCAGGAAGTCAGTGGACATGAGTGGCCCCGGGCGGCACTGAGAGGACGTGGGGCCAGTGAGGGGCCTGGCATTGTTTACAGCCACAGGGCACAGGTACCGTGGAAAAGCTGACGACGTTGGTGGAGTGCTCTGCTGGCCAACAGCAGAAAAGACAGACATGGCCCCGTGTTACTGGACAGAGACCCGCCCGGAGAGGGGTCTGCCTCAGGCCAGGCTGTAGTGTGTGGTTCTTGACTGCGTGTAGGAAAGATTACACAACATGAGTCCAGGCGATTTTTAAAAAAATCCTCACCTGAGGACATGCTTAGAGAAAAGAAGAAGAAGAAGAAGAAGGAGAAGAAGAAGAAGAAGAAGAAGAAAGAGAGAGAGAGAGAGAGAGAGAGAGAGAGAAACATTGATTGGTTGCCTTCTGTATGCTTCCCTACTGGAGATCAAACCTGCAACTTGGGCATGTGCCCTGACCAGGAATCGAACTGGCAACCTTTTGGTGCATGGGACGATGCTCAACCACTGAACCACTCCGGCCAGGCAAGTCCAGGTGATTTGGAGAGCATGTGTATTAAAGCTGGGGACAGGGACACAAAGGTAAGACCTGGAGTAGAAGCAGCACCAGGGGAGAGGCTCGGCAGGGCTCGGCTCTGCTCCCTCGAAACGCTATTGGAAAGAAGTGAGCCAAGGTGGGCCTGCTGTTAGCTTGTTGGGAAGTGAAGCTCACAGTGACGGAAGTGAACCAAGACAGAGCTGCTTTCAGCTCACCTCGAAGTTAGAAGAAAGGATGCCTTGGAGATAGGATCCTGGCTTAGCTGGGAAGAGCTGCTGCTGCTGGCTGCTCCCCTGGTTGTAAGTCTCTGGGACCCTTAGAGTTTAGGAGGAAGTAAAAAGTTCATGCCTGAGAAGGGACAAGGGCATGCTCTAGAGCGAGCCCACTCTGAGTCTCTGTCCTGAGGGCTTTTTATCCCACCCCCATCCCCCGCCTCGAGTGAGGATCTTAGGGGAGGGTTTCAGCAGAATATTCATCAGCTTTCCAGGTGTGGTTTTAATATGCTGATGCATCAAAATGAGGTACAGGGGAGTTTGGGATGATTCTTTGGTCTCTTTTACTGTTTGACTTTTGTCTTGGGTCTGGCTTTAACTGGGTTTTTGTGATTTGTTCCCCTGACTTCATCTGTCTTTAGGTTTAGCTGGCACAAATGGCATGAATCGGGTCTCTGTTCTCTGTCCCCCAGACCGGGATGATTTAAACTAAGTGTTCTCTGGTTGGGGAGAGGAGGTATAAACCATTTGCTCTCAAGTGTCCTTGGTTAGGGAAGATAAGGCCTTGCTGTTCGAATTGTTCGCCTTGTTCAATTTTCTTGTCTCAGTTTCCCCATTCCACTTCCCAGGAATTTTCCTAGCTTTTTCTCTGCCACACCTGACGGGCCACTTCAGGGATGAGTCAGTCACATGATGTGGGGAGCACTTCGTCAGCCTGGGGCCCAGCAGTCACAGTGGCGGTGATGTGAATGGAGTTGAGACACAGACACGTGCCATCTCACAACAGCTCAGCGAGGTATGTGCTGTTTTCACCCGTTCTGCAGGCGAGACAAGGAGTGGTTAATAACTTGCCCAAGGTCACACAGCAAGTTAGTAGCAAAGCTGGGGCTGCAACCCAGGCAATAGTTCCCGAGTCGATGCTCTTAACCATTATTCTAGGAGATAACTATGAAGTTCATGCCCCAATAGAGTTTCAAGGCCATAAAGTAAAACCCACTGGCCAACTGGATGAAGGGAGAGACCATTTCTGGCATCAGAGAAGGCTTCCTTGAGAAGGCAGCATTTTAACTAAACCCCAAAAGGTGGGGGATTTTTGAACAGGCGAAACTGTCACCGGGCCAACAGGGTTGTTATTTCACACAACACAAACTCTCTCTGGTCAATGTAGCAGAAAAGGAACTTTCTTTACGAAGTGTGGGCTGGAGTGCCTCTGATTGGAAGAAACTCGCCACATGATCGCATCCAAGCAGTGGAGGAGATTGGAGAAGGAAGCCCCTGGCATGTGTAGGTTGTCTCTCTCAAGACAGGGGACACCATAGGCGACTCTGTGGCTAGGTGACCACCAACAGGGCTAGCCACTCACTTCACCTGGTAAGGAAGGACGCTTGAGTGGAGAGGTCGCAAAAGCCCTGGTGGAGCCCCGCTGTCTGGAGCAGAAAGACAACACAAGGTTCTGTCTTGTGAAAATGATTCAAGGGAAAGCTCACTGAAATGGAGTCAGGAGGCCAGCAGGGGGCGCTCTCACACAGGGCCATGCCATGCCAATGACTGGAGGCCATGTCAACTAGAGACCCCAAAAGAGGAATCCTCCACAGGAAAGAATCCCCCATTATAGGAGTCCCCCCAGGAAAAGATGTACATTGCATCTGCTACAAGAAATCGACCATCCCAGCAACTCTGCCAGCGAGAAACCGTCACCTCCCTGAACTTTTCGCCAACGGACTTCCATTCAAAACAACTGCTCCCAACTGCCTCCTTTTTCTCCATAAAGTAACGCTTCTCTCCTTTGTGTGTGGGACTTGCCTGTGGCTTTTGCTCGAGTTTGCTTGTACTGAATTATAATTCCTCTTTGTTTTCGAATAACCAATTTTTGCTGGTAAAAATAAGTGCTCATTTTATTATTAAGGTCAACAAACCTACCCACAACCACTAACAAAAGCCTGCATCGTGGTTCCCATTGAGTCCTTAGAAAAGCCAAAGGCCTGAGTCTGGGCAGATGGATTCAATGTATTTGGTAAGAAATAGAAAAAAGGAAGAAAGAAAGAAAGAAAGAAAGAAAGAAAGAAAGAAAGAAAGAAAGAAAGAAAGAAAGAAAGAAAGAAAGAAACGAAGGAAGGAAGGAAGGAAGGAAGGAAGGAAGGAAGGAAGGAAGGAAGGAAGATTGGGGGAAGAGATCTGTCTATGAAGGGCCTTGTTTTTGAAATACCCTTTCATTGCTCTCATCTCCTCTTGCTGGACGATGGTGTGGACTTAAGTGTACACAGACACCTACCGCAATGTGGTGGCCTCTCCAGCCCCCAGCGAGGCTCCGGCCTTCTTCTGCTGGCCACTACTTTAACACTGTTTCCTACAAAAGTAAGTAAGAAGAGGGAATCCAGTTTGCAGGGGCTCAACTCCCAATAGCAACAAGGAAGGAGAATCCTTCAGGCTGCCCCCTAAAGATTCAGAACAAGAAATCGGATTCCCGAGGAGGCAGGAAGCAGTGGCGAAAGCAGGGAAAGTAGGTTTTCACTTTCCAGAGTATAAAGTCCTCACATTCTTGAAAAGAAGGGACACACAGGATGTTGAATAAATTTAAAGTTTCTCTTCAAGTTGGTAAGAGAATCCAAGCCAAAGGTTTTCAAACCCTTTATTACATGTATGTCATACCCGCTTTCAAACATCAGTAAATGTATTATTTTTGCCTGTTCCATTCCTTCAGGAAGGATCAGTTCCCATTCGGGAGCTAAGTCCTCCATTATTTACCATGTCATTATTCTTTAATTTTTACTGTCAATTTTCTATGGTCTTTTAAGAAGCAATTTCCAGCCTGGCCAGTGTGGCTCAGTGGTTGAGTGTGGACCTATGAACCAGGAGATCATGATTCAATTCCTGATCAGGGCACATTCCCAGGTTGTGGGCTCGATCCCCAGTAGGGGGTGTTCAGGAGGCAGCCAATCAATGATTCTCTCTCATCATTGATAGTTCTCTCTCTCTTCTTCTCCCTTCCTCTCTCTGAAATCAATAAAAAAATATTTTAAAAAAAGAAGCAGCAATTTCCACGTTGTTTTATTCAAGCTTGAATTCCACCAACCCCACTCCTTAAAAAAACCCAACCCCCAAACTACTAGTTCAATCCCCATAGATAGAAACAGTGTATGTAGAAAAGTCTTATCACCTGGAAACAACCAAGATGAACGCTTCTTTTTCTTCATATAAATCCAGAAGAATACAAATAAAACAAGATGAGCTTAAAACTCTACAATTCAATGCTTGATATTTTAAAGAAATGAATTAAATCCTTTGAAAAAGGATTTTAATGGCAAGAAAATGCTCTTGACAAATGTTAAGCAAAAAGTCCATCGAGTGAAATGTTAAGCAAACCTCTACTGAGTGAAAGATGTGTATATACTGTATAAAAACATGCCAACTAGCAATAGCGATTGTCTCTAGGTATAGACCTCTTGCCATTTCCCTATACTAACAACTTTGAACACCAAACATGCACCCTTTAGCAGCGGTTCTCAATCTGTGGGTCGCGACCCCTTTGGCGGTCGAACGACCCTTTCACAGGGGTCGCCTAAGACCATCCTGCGTATCAGATATTTACATGACGATCCATAACAGTAGCAGCATTACAGTTATGAAGTAGCAATGAAAATAATTTTATGGTTGGGTCACAACATGAGGAACTGTATTTAAAGGGCCAGAAGGTTGAGAACCACTGCTTTAAAGGGCTCAGGAAACAAAATAAAGACCAGTGGAAATTAACATGGCTGTGTAATGAAGCCCGGGAACTCTAAACAACGGATACAGGTTCTGTTTCAAAAGCAAAGCCTTGGGCTGGCCGGCAGGCAGGTGGGTGGGTGAGCATCATGTCATGACATTGTGACATTCTGGTGGGCTAGTGCCCTGCGGTGCATTGTGACCCGGGGGGTGAGGGCCATGTCACTGCATTGTGACACTCTGGTATATAAGGCCCTGGTGGGGGTCGCGCCTGCTACTTGCCCTGCAGTCCTCGGGGGCTCTCTCAGCTTCCAGAGCTCCGATCGATCACAGAGAGCGTGGACATGGCAGGAAGAGGAATGCTGATTGCGCTGCAGCTGGGACTGCTCCTCCTGGCACTGCTCATCCCCCAGCAGGTCTATTCAGCTCCTATGACCACACCTGCCATCACGGCACCACAGGCAGCCGCGACCACCAAGGGTGCTGCCACCACCAAGGCCAGCCCCGCCGCAAGCGGCAGCGTCAGCACCAGGCAGTCCACGGTCAGTGTCCTCGTGGTTTCTCTGTCTTCCCTTCTTCTCCGTCTCCACTTTTGAGACAGTCGGGCCGAGAAACATTTTCATTTTCCCAGCTCATCCGCTAAAACTCCATCGGAATGGTTCTGGATGGTCAGGAAAATACGAAGTCTACTAATGCTACTCCATATTTTATCGCTACAACGTCGAGAACATCCAATGGGAAGGCTTTGAAGAGCATCTGAAGAACTCCGCGTGATCTTCAATCTGCCAGCAACCAGGATACAAGGCTGCAAGAAAAGCTAACGGCCAAAATTATCAGACAAATCGGGATTTAAGGAACATGGACTCTTAAAACTCTACCTTGAAAATAAGAATCAATTTCACCTTAATTTAGAGGAAAAAGATGGGCTGTGGAGTGGAAATGTTTCATTTTGATTCACCAAATCTGTAAGGCCATTAAAACAATTTGGCAACACCATAGGCTTCTGTGATTCTCTTTATGTACATGGGAAGGGCCTCTAGGGCCTCCTGTAACGCAGTGCTAATTTAATGCTGACATATTCTAAAGTGTTTACTCGGTTGAGCTTTTGCTGTGTTGTTGGGAACTGAGCTCTTCCTCTGAGGCTTTGGACTTCACTTTGTATGTAGTAACTGATGCGTGTCAGTGCAATGATGGATGGAAAACGACCCCAGGCCCACGCTAAGTGAGTACATCTCGCGTACGTACTTCCCACAGGCTCACATCTAACAGGTGGGCCAGATTTATTTAGCTGCCACACTTAACCAAAGAATGGATACGCATTGACTACAACTGATCTCAAAATGCTGCTTTTTAACCTTTCGTTTTGTTTATTTTAAAATATGTTTTTATTGATTTTAGAGAGCGATTCCTGGTGAGGGCACATGCCTGGGTTTCAGGCTCAGTCTCCAGGAGGGAGCGTGCAGGAGGCAGCGGATCGATATTTCTCTCAAAATGCTGCTTTTTAAGGAACAGATAGATGGGGCCCTGCTTCCTCAGCGCCAGCTAAAGAGACTTGTCCCCCAGGGAAGTAAGTGGCGGTGGTTTTCATTTCTCGAGGGAAATGATACTCCAAATACCATCTCTAGTCACAAGGTGTGACCTGCCCACCGAAGGCCTGGTGTCCGTCCGGAGAGGCCACGGGGCAGGCACTGGGCGGTCATGGCTTTGTCCAGGTGGGCTCCCCAGGTCCCAGCTGCAGGGCAGCCCGGCAGCCTAGAGTTCCCCCAACCACCAGAACAAAATGGTGGTGTTTCTTTGCACCCGCCCCCCCCCCCCACTTTTTTTTTTTTCACAATTCATGAGGCTGTAGCCTCAAATGCTGCTCACAAACCTCCTTTGTTCACATCATCAAATCCACCAGGCCTTGTGTGGGGCTTTGCTAAGTTCCAGGCCTTGGGCCGCATTTTCACACTCCTCATTTCTTCGCAAAGGAGTGAACGGTGGGATTTCGAGCTCTGGGTGCGGGGCGATGGAGATCGCTGAGCGGAGGAGTTAAGACCAATAGGCTTGGAGCTATGCAGACCTGGGTTCAAATTCTGGCTCCACCTAAGTCTCAGGAGTGACCCTGGGAAGTCCTCCTGAGTCTGTTGACACAGAACAGACTGTGGAATCTCAGAGGGAAGGCGGGGGGGTGGCGGGGGCGGTGGGAAGAGATCAACCAAAGAACTTGTATGCATGTATGCATAACCCATGGACACAGACAATAGGGTGGGGAAGGCGCGGGGTGGGGTTGGCCTAGAAGGGGTCAAGGGACGGGGGGGGGGGGGGGCGGGGGGAAGGGGACATAGCTTAATACTTGCAACAATAAAGATTTAATTTAAGCAACAACAGCAACAAAAACAAAACAAAACTGCAGATGGGGGTTATTGTCACAGCAACAGGGCAGCAAGTTGGTGGGCCACGCAGGGCTTTTCCTGGCTTTGCCTGGCCGTCGCTCGCAGTCCTGAGACAGAGCCGGCTGCCCTGTGGGGATATCACTCCTCACGTAGAAGTCCCAAATCTTGCCTTTCACATTTTTTTTTTTAAGCAGGCTCTCGGTCAGATGTCCTGGTCACGTTCTCATGCAAATGATGACCACACTTCTCTCCCCGAGGAAGTTTCGGGAAGATAGTCACAGCATGGGTTTTGTTGTGGAGCTATAGGCAGCTGAGCAGCAGGACAGGCCTAGCTCTGCCTAAGTGAAACTGGGTTCAGATCCTAAAACCAACAATTGCCCCACCAGCTTCTGAGCCCCTTCCCTGTACTAAGCCTGGCATTAGCAGCTGCTATTGCCCCCATGTACACAGAGCATGAAATGGGGGAGCTGGTATCAGGCTCTGGCAGGGTGACCCAGAAGTCTGAGATGCTCTGACCACAGGCTTTGGCTGAACCACTTTATGCTCTGAACCTCAGTTTCCTTGTCTATAAAATGGGTTCACTCTGCAGCAGATGTTTGCGGAGCAGGCACAGAGCTGGGCTTTGGGACTGATAATCTTTGCTCCACATGTTAAAGATATTTCTGGTTGTGGGCAAGCTCCGTGTCCTGAGGACCCTTGGTCCTCACAGAGAGGTGAGTCCGGAGCACTCTCCCAGTGTACGTGGCTGAGGCCATGGCCGGGGAGGCCCCAGGGCTCCAGAAAATGAAAACACTGGCACTGGGCCCAGCTGGTGGAGCTGTGCTTCCAGTGAGGGGTGGGCTGACCTCCTCCAGGTGTCACAGTCAGTGTGTCTATTGAATCTACTCTGTCCCAGAGGGTGCTGGGCTCTGAAGGGACACTGCCTATCTCTCAGGCATTATAACCTGTAGCATGGACTCAGGAGGTATAACCTGTAGCATGGACTCAGGCGGTATAACCCTGTAGCCTGGACACAGGCGGTATTATCCTGTAGCATGGACTCAGACGGTATAACCCGTAGCATGGACTCAGGAGGTATAACCCATAGCATGGACTCAGGCGGTATTATCCTGTAGCATGGACTCAGGCGGTATTATCCTGTAGCATGGACTCAGGCGGTATTATCCTGTAGCATGGACTCAGGCGGTATTATCCTGTAGCATGGACACAGGAGGTATAACCCTGTAGCATGGACTCAGGCGGTATAACCCTATAGCATGGACTCAGGCGGTATAACCCGTAGCATGGACACAGGCGGTATTATCCTGTAGCATGGACTCAGGCGGTATAACCCTATAGCATGGACTCAGGCGGTATAACCCGTAGCATGGACTCAGGCGGTATAACTCTGTAGCCTGGACACAGGCAGTATTATCCTGTAGCATGGACTCAGGCCTGCCTGGCACATGTATGAAATGGTTAACATATCCTCTGCTTCTCAGAGTTATTGTGGAGATAAAATGACGTTGTGTATGTGAAGTTTATCCCATAGCGTCTGGCACATAGGAGGCATTCAATAGATAAAAAGTATTATTATGAATGAATATTTGGTGCAAGAGACTTAGAGTCTGGATGATGGCGATCCCAGAAGACGCATCTCTCTGCAGCCCTCGCTGGCCTTTCTGGTGATGAACTCGACTTTTAAATATTTAAGCAGCCTTGGCAGCTCGGCGTTAAAGGTCAGTAAGTTCCCACTGAGCTCCTGTCGCTGCTTTGCACATCCTGCTGCTGACTCATTCAAAGTGCATGTCTTGCCCTGGCTGGTTTGGCTCAGTGGATGGAGCATCAGCCTGTGGACTAAAGAGTCACAGGTCCGATTCTAGTTAAGGGCACTTGCCTGGGTTGTGGGCTCGATCCCCAGTGTGGGGCGGTGCAGGAGGCAGCTGATCAATGATTCTCTCTCATCATTGATGTTTCTCTCTCTCTCTCCTTCTATCTTATTCTCTGAAATCAATGAAAATATATTTTAAAAAACAAACACCCCCCCCCCCCAAAGTGTGTGTCTTCTCGGTGGCTCCTGGGGGCCTGCAGGTGGATTCCTCCGTGTGGCCCCAGAGGAGCTGTTGCTGGCATCTCCTCCCAAGGCAGGAAGAGCCTCCAGGTTCTGCCCACCAGGCCCCTCCCTTCCCTTTTCCAGAAAATCAGAGCCTTTCCTGCTAAGTCCCTTCTGACCAGGGTTAATGTGGGAACTAGATTCTGGAGGGCAGGCCCGTGGGTGGCATTACCCCCCGCCCCCAATCCCTCCTTCTCGTCCTGCCAGCAGCTCCCAGGGCACCTTTAGGGTGGAAGGAGGAGCAGGAGGGAAGGGCAGGAGAGAGAAGTGAAATGAGGTGAAATTCCAAGTGCTCTGTTTACTTCCATTCGATCCAGGTTATCTTTAAAGGGGATAAAAAAATCCCTTAATCCTCTTTCTCACTTCAGTGCTTCTAGAGAAGAGATACTTGACATTTAAGGTGGTAGGAAAGGGGGAAAATACCGATAGGAGCGATCCACCACAGCCAGGGGAAACTATAGGATGGAGGAATTTCAGAGCACTCACCTTAGGAGCCTCCTTCATTCCTGAACAATATACCAGGTGAGGAGAGAAGGTGAGACCAGCACAGGGCCCTCCTGCTGGGACATGTTTCCAGGCTTCCTGGCTACGTGGTCATCCCTGTCCCGGGGAGAAGGAGAAAGCAGGAGTTTTGCCTTCGTGTCCTCATGTCTGGCACCTCCCCCCATTAAGCAACGGGGCTGCCACATCCCCTTATAAGCCGTTTTGCCATTTTGGCCCTGCCAGCTCGGCCTCTTTGTCATCCACTGCCTGTCTGCACAACAGATCCTTTAAATGTGCCTCCTCCCACCGCCCTCTCTTCCTGGTCTGTGTGTCAATTTTCCACAAAGAGCGAGCGGTGTGTGATGAATGAGGGATGTGGTGGAGCGGAGCTGGAGTGGAGCAACGTGCTCTGCGTGTTGCATGCCCCTGAGGCCGAAGCCCATGGGACTGACAGCACTGGGATCTGGGAGAAAGGTCTTCGGTCCTGACCCTGAGTAACAAGATTCTTGGAGTCTTAAAATGCTCAATGTAGAGCTAGAGGCAAACCGCATCGGCCACGCCCACCTCTGCCTGTGGGTCCCAACCGCCTGGCCAAGGGCCCTTCAGGGCAGGGCTGCCCTGCCTGCAGGCTCACTGCAGAGCCTGACATACCGCCCCCCCCCCCCCCAAACACACACACACACACACACACACACACACACATACACACACATACACACATACACACATCCCCCCCCCCACACACATACACACACACACACACACACACACACGTGGGCTCCTCTGGGATAGTCCTTCAGTCCCACCTAATGACACCTTTCAGAACACACAAGGTTACCAACTTGGGGCGCTGTGTTTCTTCCCAACCCCTTCCCAACACACACATCATTCTCAGCGTTTTTTAGTGGGAGTTGCCTCAGGCAAGCCTGGGTTTCCTCCTCCTCCTCCCCAAATGGAGGTCTCCTTTCAGGGGACCAGCTGCCTCCCCTACCCCCTGGGCCTCGGTCAGCGGGACCGGGACCTTCCTGATGCGTTTTCAGGTCTTCGAATCTCAGAGAACAGGCATCGATCTGCTTGTTCATTCCTTCCCAGAAGGCCCTGGGCTACTTAGGAAAATTACCCATTCTAAACACCACTGTCCTTCATGTCCATGGTTCAATGGTTTCTCTAACAGAAAACAAAACAAAACAAAAAAATAAGTGAAGTTCAAACCCACTGGATACGCTGCAGCATAAATAAAAAGATTCTCTAGTTCAGAATCAGAATTGCAAGTATTTGCTGGGGGATTTCCATGAGCCTAGTGCCATACACAGTTATGTCATTGTCATGCTTTCCTCATTGTATCACTGTGAGGGAGAGACCTGTATCAGTTTGGGTTCAACCAGAGGACAAACCACACAGGAATTTGTTCGTATTTTTATTTAGTTATTGATTTTTGAGAGGGAGAAACATTGATTTGTTGTTCCACTTATTTATACACTAGAGGCCCGATGCATGAAATTCGTGCAATGGGCTCGGCCCTTGCAGCCCTGGCCGGCCCTTGCAGCCCCAGCTTAATCTGGAAGGATGTCTGGAAGGTCGTTTGGCTGTTCAGTCTAATTAGCATATTAGCTCTTTATATATAGGATTTATTGTTTGATCCTTGTATGTGCTATGACTAGGGATCGAACCCACAACCTTGGAGTATCAGGATGATGCTCTCACCAACTGAGCTACCTGGCCAGGGCCCACACGATAATTTAAACAGGGGAAGTTTAATATGAAAATAATTTACTCCAACAGGGGAATAATTATAAAGTTGGAAAGGGAACTTTAAAGAAAACACCGAATAAATGGAGAAAACTATCGTGCTCATGGGTCGGAACTCCATCCTGTTAAAATGTCCCTAAGTGAATCTTCAGATTGAATCAAGTCCTGCTTTGGTTAGGCACTCAGCCCTCCGCACTGGATGCTTCCACACAGGAATTTAGGACTCCTGGGACAAATGACACACAGGTACTAAAGGATGTGAAATGAAGTTTATTACGCACATAGTGAACGGCAGAAGGATTCCCCGAAGAGGAGGGTTTGGAGTGAAATAAGATCCAGGGGAGGGGGGATGGCTTTGAGTCATTGTACAGCATAGGCTGACATGTTCCCTCCCTTTTTACCTCCTAGATGACTATCGATAGGACCTTGTCGCTGGGCAAGACCTCCCCACCAGAGTAGGGAGGGTGCTGGGAGAGCATAGCTCCTCCCACTCACGGGAAGGGATCCCAAGTAGAAGGAGCACCAGGAGCAGCTGGGGAAACTGAGGCCCAGAGTGGGGAGGCAACCTGCCCAGGGTCACACAGAGAGTTGGTGACAGAACAGAGACCAGGATTTGAACTCCTGACCTGTGGTTGATGCTCTCCGCTCTGCCTTGGTCACACGGATCCCAGGCCTGGGTGGTGGTCCAGCATCCCAAGCCTGGAACAGACGAGGGAGGGGCGAGTTTGGGCAGGAGGTGTGGACCCGGGTGGAGGTGATGGAATTAGTCCCAAGGAGTAACTGTCCCACGCTGAGGCCCCCTAGGGCTCTGGAGGGAGCAGTGAATGAGGGTCTCCCCAGTCCTGACTGGGGTCGATGGACAGACTTGGAGCTGATGCCATGGCAGCCTGGGATGAAACTGTCTCAGGCTCCCAGTGAAATGAGAAACATCAGGCCCAAATCGACTGCCGGGATAAGGTTGCCAACTGTTAACACCTCCGACAGGGTGCCACTTGATCCAGTTTGGGAAATGTCATGTGGAGGCATTTAAAAGTCATCGAGGAGGAACGTTCAGACTTGGCTGGACTTCCTGGGGAGTGTGAGCGCGACGTTCGGTGGTGTGAGCTGTGTCTGCTCCTCTGACATATGATGTAATCACCCCCCTCTCCGGCGGTGCTTACGTTCTGACGGGAGGGACACAGATAATGAACGAGCAGTGAGAGGCCTGTGGGGAAATCAAACAGGGTGGGACCCGGAAGTGAGCGGAACGTTAGTGTGTCAGCTGGGTCCCCGCAGGGACAGACGACGTGGCCGTCAAATCAGGCATCTGAGGAGAGTCTGAAAGGGAGAGTGTTTATGAAGGATTTACTCATGATTAATAATTCTTTAATATATTTACTAAGCAGAGACTGAGCTGGCTGCTGGTCAGAGGAGGCGCCAGGAGGCTCAGGCAGGGACAAGATGGGGCTGGGAGGGTCTCTCATTGCACCCATTTCTGGGCAGGGTTGTTGGAAAAGCTTAAATGTACTTAACCCCGTTCACAGTTTTCAGAGCCAACTGCCTGATGTTGGGCAAGTCACTTAACCTTCCTGTGCCTCAGTTTCCTCATCTGTGAGGTGGGGATAATGACGCTGGGCGGGGTGAGGAGTCAACCTGTGTGAAGTGCTTCAGGGGGTGCCTGGCCCCGCAGGCGTTATGGGAGCGGTGGTTGGGACTGACGCTCCTTGGGTGCCCCGTGCCTGTGGGTCCCTCTAGTCCTCAGAACACCGGGCGGGTGGGGTGGTAGGACCATCGGTCCCTTTGTGAAGCTGAATCCCAGGAGGGGAGGTGGCTTCTTCGAGGTCGCAGGGCTGAGCTGGTGAGCGGGGAGCTGAGATCCATCCTGCTGTCTGACTCAGGAGCCCACCCGGTGCCCAGAGCAGAGCTGCCCTCCCCTCCCAGCCCCTGTGGGCCCAGACCCAGGGGTTCAGGTAGAACCCCCAGATGCTCGGGGAGAAGGGCCATCTATGCCCCAGACCCGCTGGGGGACACTCTCCTGTCTTGTCCCACTGGGGTGGGGGGTGGGGGGAGCCTCTGCTCTCAAAGGACCTTCTCACTCGGTCCCTCCCAGGGAGACGGGCTGGTCTCTGTGGACCCACTGCAGCGTCAGCAGCCCTGCCCGGCAGGGAGTGCAGGAATGGCGCCCGTGTTACCATCCGCGTCTGGAGGAGGCTCTGCTGGAGGATTAATTCGTGTGCACATGGAAAACCTCCCGCAGACTTGTCTTCTAACATTTATTCTGGAAACTGGAACATGCAGATAAGGCCGTGCCTGGCGCTGGAATCAGACTAAATTGCATTCTCTAAGCCACAAAGAGCTGCATTCACACAGGACATGGGGTGGGGGGGCAGGGTTACAGGAAGAGGGATGCCTGTCTCAGCCAAAGGGAGGTTCTGATGGGCCCTTTCTCAGAAACATGAGAATCCGGTACCTTAGCGCTCCACAGTCCTAAACTCCTGGAGTCTTAGACCCCACTACCTTAAAATTATCCCTTTAATAAAATTAAAACCAGAATATTTCAAGTCAGAATCACAGAATTTTAGGATTTAATTATCTTGACCAGCACCTGAGTCCCATCCAACAAGCTTTTGATCTACCCCAGGGCTGCCTCCTCAGGGCAGCCCTCCATGATAGCCATTATCCTATTAAGAAGACCTTTGAGCAGGACCGGAGTGAGAAAAGGAGCAAGCCATTAAGAAAGAGAAAAAGTTTCCAGGCAGAGGGAACAGCGGGCAGAGGTAGGAAAGCACTTGGTGTGCTTGAGGGACAGCAAGGCCTGGCTTCTACTTGTACGGGGAGGAGGAGGACAGGAAGAGCCGTGTGTGTGTGTGTGTGTGTGTGTGTGTGTGTGTGTGTGCACATGCATGTGCGTGCGTATGTGTAGTTCATTTGCATGGCACCAGACCTGTGAAGGACCGCCGGAGGGAGCTGGGTTGGCACGTGTCCTGTGGCACCCCTGCGTTGGCGCACCCTCTTCTTCTTTCTGTTTGGAGGGAGTGGGGCGGCTGGCACAGGGTGGTGGAGGAACCACCTGCAGCAGGGACAGCCGGGCTCCATCCCCATCCCTTGGTGGGGGGTGGGCTGCACTGAGGAAGGAGGAGGGGGCAGACCAGCCCTCTGGGTGTGAGGTGGAAACACAGAAGGAGCCATCGCGGGCTCTCCCTCGGGCTGCCCGCATGGAACAGCCGGTCCCATCTCCTCAGCCGTCCCGGGTGATGGCTTCTGTAAATACCCTGAGATTTCACAGGAGAGTGGGCAAGGTTCCAGACCCTTCGACACCAGTGTGACCCCCTGCAAGTGGGCTGAGAGTTAGCATGTCCTCGAATGGGGTGGGGCTTTAAAAAAATCTAGATCCTTTAAAAACAACCTAGGTGGAGCCCAGGCCTCAGTACTGTCGAAAAGCCCCAGGAGATTCTGATGTGGAGTCAGTCTGGAGAAGCACTGAGCCACATCAACCGCCTCACCGTGCAGATGGAGAAACTGAGGCCCGGGGCCTGAGTGCCTCCGTGGGGCTGGTCTCTAAGGCCCCGCCAGCTGACACTCTGGGAGGGGCTGTGTGATATCCTGGTTAGGATATGGGGCTCTGGACTCCCACAGCCTTGGGCTTGAATTCGAGTCTGCCTGTCCCCAGCTGTGTGCCTTTGGGCAGGTGTCTGCACCTCTCTGAGTGCCTCCTCTGTGGAATAAAGACAGTCCTGGCACCTGCTGCACAGGCTGTGCCCACCCCAGAGCTGAGTACCCAGTCGGCGACTGTCACTGGAGCAGCTGCGCCTCAGGTCCCATCCTGGGAGGCCGTGCTCTGCATCTTTTCTGGACCCCAGGGCCTCTCCCTGTCCCTCCCTCCCCCTCCCTCCACTCCTGGTTCCACTTTGCCTCCTCCCCAGGGCCTGCAGCGGCTCCTCCCCACCTCTCCTTCCTTCTCTCACTTCACCTAGAAAGCCCTCTGGGCGTTTGGATGACACGAGGCACATGTTTTGGAATAAGTTTTTAGGAAGAGGAACCAAGAAATGAAAGGCACAGCGCTTACGATTCAATCTCAGCAGCTCCGACCTCGGACTGTGGAACCTTTTGTGACTGTGGATGCGTCAGCTCTGAGGGGGCTCCCACAGCACCTTGACCCCAGTGCCACCCGCTACCCACAGAGCCTGTCAATTCCTGGAAGGTATGGCCAAGCCTTAATCAATCTCTATTCCCAGCCTCTAGGTACTGCCTGCTCCCTAGAAGTCAATAAATATTTGTCCACTTAATGAAAATAAGTCTGTGTCGAAGACATGCCTCTGCGAAGTTATATTTGAACAAAGAACAAAGCCTCGAGCCATAGGAATGGAGCTCCAACGGCAGCATTTCAGGCACCGGGAACCTGGGGCAGAGCAGAGCTGCCTCTATTGTTCCGTGTCTGGAGGAGGCAGGTGGAATTTTCCACGCACGGCTTTCCAGTGCCAAACAATCACCCGGTCTCCTGAAAAATGCAGATGTGTCACGAAAACAAATGTGCTTCCCCTTTGACTTTCTGGTGGGAGGAACCTTCTCTCTAGTCCTGTCAGCTTCCCTGGGCTGGTTCGGGCTGACAGAATGTTCCATCCTCGCGGCCGCCCCCTCCCCTTCCACACGGCAATGCCCTGGCTGACCTTCCCTGTCCCAGCCCCAACTCCACAGCCACCGAGCCGCACTGTCAGCGCAGCTCCGCCTGGGGAGGGCAGGGGGAGGGAGACCCTGACGTGAGCTGAGCGTTGAAGAAGCTTGTTCTGCAGCAGAGACATTTCCATGTCAAATCACTGGCTGCTTCTCTCAAGCTAACTTGGGGCCCATCCTCCCCACTGGGCCCCGCGCTGGTCCTCCTGCCAAGCCCCCTGGTGCCCCAGCTCTGTGCACTGACAACCTCTCTGCCCTCAAGCCTGTCCCCTGAGGCTTGCCCCTCGGCAGCACGAAGGTGAGGGGTCCCTCCCAGCTGGAAACCCTTCCCAGGCTCCACAGAGTCCTCGGGTCACAGCCCAAACTCCTCGGCCCTGTACCAGCCACACACAGGCACGGCATTCGCCAGGTGCACGCCAAGCAAGCGCCTGTCCCTGCTTTGGCGCCTGTCCCCTCCCTCCATGGGAATGCTCCTCCCTCCCTGTCAGCCTGGCGAGCTCCTACTCACTCCTCAAGACCCGGTGCCCAAATCCCCTTCTCCCTGAAGCCCTCTCCTCCTTCAGGTCCGGGACCTGCCTTGCTCTGACCGACCTCCCAGGACTCAGCCCCTGCTCCCGAGCCAATCCTGGGGCCAACTGGCAAGGTCCCAGGTTCCAGCACCACAATCACTGTTTACTGAGCGTGAAACGAGGGTGCCAGGATGCCTCGGCCCTTCACCCCACCATCAAGTACAGGACAACCCCGTTTTACAGAGGCCATCTCCCTGAGGAGGGAGCTGGGGCTCGGAGGGTCAGGAGCTCGCCCAAAGCCACACTGTGTTTATCTACTGCCTGCGTCTACTCCCACCTCGTCCGGTGGGGGCTGAGCTTCTCCCACCCTCACCCCCCAGTCAGGGTTGCCTCTAGAGCAAGATGAGGCTGAGTTTACAAGGGGTCTTTCAAAATGATAAATCAGATCATGTCACCCTCTGGCTGAAGGGCTTCTGTGTTGGTAAGGAGTCTCGGCCTTCCGTGTTGAGTCTCATGACCTCCCAGCCAACCAGATGCCAGTCCTGGGGCAGCTGCTGCCTCAATGCAACCCCGAGGCCCTGGGAGACGCCGATTCCCATGCAGGCAGTGCCCCGGCTTCCCAGCGTCTCCAGTCCTCACAACAACCCCTGCGGGGTACACAGTGGTGCCCCGCTTTACCCGGAGCAAGCTGAGGCTCCCAGCCGTGAGGTGACGCTCCCAGCTCCCACAGCTTGGAGACCGCAGATCCATGCCCAGGGCCGCCTGGCCCCGCAGCCCCAGGCAGCCCGGCTGAGGTCTCATTTCGGGAAGGCAGCGAGATTGATGCCCGTGTCTGCAGCCGGGCCCCGCTGTTCCCAGCTCCCCCGACCCGACCGGCTCAACCAGCAAGTGTTTTATGACTTAAATCACATCCAGTAAGCATTGCCCCTTCGGCTGGACATTGAGAAAGTGTCTCAGCCCCCAAGGTGGAAGGGGAGAGAGGAATTGCTGGGGAAGAGGGAGAGTGACCTGCTGGACAGAGGCTGGGGCTGAGCGGAGGCAGAGAGAGACCCGCGGCCAGGGAGGCCGGCCAGGGCCGGGCAATGGGCTTCCAGCCCAGCCATCCCATCGCTGGCTCCGCTGACTCGGGCAGGCTGGCAGCCTCTTCAAGCCTGTATGTGGATTGCAGGGCCCGGGGTACTTGACCTGTGCCCTGGAATGAGGCTCTGGAATCGCGGAGCTCAGACCAATGGGCCCGCTTCTCCAGCCGCACAGGCTTCTGGGCCTGGGGGAGTAGTGCGGCAGGACGAGGAGCAGAGTGCAGAGCCAGGGAGCGGCCTTTGGCCCTGGTCTGAGGATGGTATGAAATCCAGCCCTGTTCCACCTGCCACACAGTCTGCCTAGTTCTGCAGTGGAAAGGACCCACGAGGCTGGAACAAGCCATTAGGGAGACTGAGACTCTGTCCCAAAGCCAAAGCCATGGACAGAGGTCCAGCACCAGACTTAGGGCCTAGAGCCCCAAGGAACAGGGTGAATCAGGCATCCTGGTTTCCCCCGACTTTCCCCAAATGCCCTTAGTCCTGGGCAATTTGAGATAGTTGGTCACCAGACTAAGGACAGAATTGGTCAGAAAGGGCACGAAGCCCCTGTTGCTCCCCTCCCCGCCACCTGTACAGGTGAGAGGGGCCAGGTGGGACTGTTTACCTCACCGACTACCTTGCCCAGGGCCAGGGCAGGGCTGGCAGGCCCAGCGAGACCCGCGCCACTGCCTTGAGCGTCCCAGTTGCAAACAGAAGCTCGGGCCCCAGTTAGGAGCAGGTACTGGCAGACAGATCTGCAATCCATTCAAAGCAGAACCATTCAACCTGCCCTGTGAGCACCCCAGGCTTTATCCACCCTCACTCACCGTGCAAATAAATGCATTTCAAAGAGCCACATCTTCTCGGGAGTTCACGACTTTTCCAAATTCATCTCCCCTAATGGATTGTCCACGAGAATACGCAAGAGCTACTCTCACTTCAAAGCAAGAGCTACTCTCACTTCAAAGAAAAGAACGAGGAAACGGTTATCAGCCAGCAGAGAGGAAATTCTGATTTTAACATAATGTGCCTTAAGAGGAAGTGCTGCATTTGCCCAAACAGCTGGCGATGAGCCTCTTACCACTGTTTGCACATAAAAGCAGAGGGAAGAGACTCTGGCCCTGTTGTTAGGCAGGTGGAGGAGAATGATGCTTTCAGGGGATTCTCAAGGTAAATGGGCGGTTTCATGAGCCCAGAGAACTCATTTGTGCAGACTGAGTTCAGGCCAAACCGCCCATCAACGCTGGGCAGAGAGATGAGACGGCTGAGGACAGGAGAGGGTCGGCCCCGCGCGGGACTCTGGGAGGAGGCTGGAGCTAATGCCAGTGTGGGGATAGCAGCCCTCCTGCGGGCCCAGGGCGTCCCTGCCTAAAAGGCCCTGCAGAGCCCCATCTCGGGTGACACTGCTGCCTCTGACCCAGCGCCTCTCCTGTGCCAGCCCCTGTGCCAGGCTCCCTATGAGGATTATCCTCACCTCGGCTTGGAGGGAGGGGCTGTTAGGGGCTGCATCTCATTTTGTTGATGAAACTGAGGCGCAGGGAAGGGGAGGGGCTGGCTCCAGGTCACACTGCCAGGAGGCAGTGATGCAGGCACGGATCCCAGAAGCCTTCCTACCAGGGCCCATGACCCTGGTCTGTGTGACTGGCAGGGGCCAGGAAGGAGCCCTGTCTACCAGGGACCTATCGGCCAGGCGCTGGGCTCCCTCTGCAGTCCTTGGGCGGTGTGATTGGCCCCTTCTTGGCTCAGAGCATCCAGGCCATCAGCCCGGGCCCCAGAGAAGTGTGCCTGGAGCAGGCTGCAGTCAGTCCCATGTGCTCACTCCACACCCAAGAGGTGGTCCTGCAGGAGAGTGGCCCCTGGGATGCAGGCCCACCAGGTGCCTGCACCTCTCTCCTCCCTGGGACCCCCTGGCCTTCGGGGACCGCCTCCTGTGCTGCTGCCCAGTCCTCCTCTTGGTTTGCCGCTGGCTTCCCACCGATCGCCACAGTGTCCATGTCTGCTCAGGGCTGACAGGGAGGGGCCCGTACACCCCTTCCTGGCCAGCCTTTAGATTTAGCAACGAACCTGCCTGCAAGCACACCCAACAACACCCTCCACTGTGTCCTCCAAGCCCAGGGGGCTGTTTGGTGAAATGATCAGTAATTAACATGTTCCCTGAGTGCCCTGCCCCTACCTGAGTGACCACGCACCAGAGGACTCCTGACGTCCGCTCCTCCCTCCCCTCCATCTCAGTGGCCTGTTTGCAAACCCTCTCATACCCACCGCCTGGCCAGGGAGCCAGCCTTCCTTATCAGAGGGAAAAAGCAGACGGAGATGGTTCTGGCTTCATCCGCTACCGCGTGGGGTATTGGGATGGGAAGTATGTTCCCAGCGCTTCATCACATGCTGTTACTGTCCTATCTTTATTCATTCTGGCAAATTAAGTTAGCACAGTCTTCCCAATCTTTGTTCTAAAGGGAGGAATTAAACAGCAGTGGCACAGATGGAACTGGCCATAATGGGGGTTTGACATGCTTTCAGCTGTGGCTCCCTGCATCTGGAAGGCTTGCTGCCCTGGAGAACACCAGGCCGTCCGGCCGGCCCCCTGGGGGTGCGGTGGGCACTGTGGATGGGACACTTGTCTCTGCTTTTCCTTTACTCCCAGACGAGGAGGGGGGGGTCAGCAACTGTCTCCCCTTCTGCTTACTCAGGGCAGGAGCATTGGTGAGAGGGAGGCACATGGTCCCCATTTCACAGAGGTGGACGTTGAGGCCTAGAGAGCTCACTTCTCAACCAGTCATGCAGCCAGACGGGCACTTGAGCTGGGGCTGTCTGCCTCCCTCGTGGCTCCCTGGGCAGGGGCTACATCCTGCCCATTGTGGGTGCCCAGCAGCGGCTTGCTCAGGAGATGTGGGCTATGCCCACCTCCAGTCTCTGGGACTCAGAGCAGCAGAGAGAACCAAGCGGCTCGGAGGCCTGGGCTTGGCGAGCAGGTGTTGGGCAGGTGTCTCTCCTTCCACCAGTGCATCCGGTTCGAGGTGCAGATGGAGGAGAAGAACCCGTGCTCCGTGCAGATGGACTCCCATCAGCCCCTTTGCACGAAGGACACATGGGCAGAAGGCAGAGTGCGGCTGGGCGACGGGACCTGCGAGAATGAACTTCTCCTTTTGGGGCCCTTGTGAGCCAAGTTAGGAGGTGGTGGAGGCAAGGGTGCGGGCGGGGAGGAGTGGGCTGTGAGCTCCCTGCCTCTGTGCTCCGGGCTGCCAGCTCCTGCTCTCTCCAGCTCCCTCACCTTCAGGTTTTCTCACTGCTGCTCTCCCTGTGCATATTAATCTCCATCTTTTTTTCTGTCTTGGTATCTGTGCCCCTTTTTCTTCTATCTCTCACCCTCCGTTCCCCCCGCCTGTCTGAACTGCGCCTCCCTCCCTCCATCCTGTCTAGATGTGTGGGGGGCAGCGGTGGGTGTGTGTGAGGACATTTCTCATTCGCTCTTTCTGCTGTCACACTCCTGTCTCTATACCTCCCCCAAGGCCTCGTTCTCCTGTGGGCGGATGTTTCTGCCTCTATCTCCCACTAGATGTCTCTTTTTTCTTTGTTTTTTGTCCCCCCCGCCCCCCCCCCCCCACACTCTGTGTGGATCTTTCTTTTCTCTCCCCACTTTCCTCTCTGTGCTGCTTCTCGCCTTTCTCTCTGCCCCTCCCCTCCCTTGGCACTTGCCTCTTATCCATGGGCTAGTGCACCTTCGCTCTCGCTCTCGCTCCAGGGGGGTGTCTTAATCTCTTCAGTGGGTTCATTTATCTCTTTTTTCCCTTTCTTATCTCTGTGCTTTTTCTCCTTCCCTCTCTCTCTGTCTTACTTTCTTTTCCTCTCTCGGCCTCTCTTACCACTTCTCCAATTTCTCTTTCTTGAGGCCCATTTTCTCACTCAGGTTCGCCCTCTTCCTAGGCCTCCCATCATCTGTCTTTCTCTGTGTGTCTTCATTCCATTCTCTTCGCTCTGTTTTCCCTTGTTGTTGATTCACTTTCTGTCTCCCTTTGAGTATCTCTTGAAATCTCTTTGTTTTTCTAATCTGTGTGTCGCCCCCCCCCCCCCCCCCCACACACACACATATCGCTGGCTTCTGGCCGCTGGCCCAGCTGGGGCAGCAGCTCCTCAGCAGGCAGGCTCCAAGTGTGAGTTCAGGGCTGGCCCAGGGACCAGGAGGCCAGCAGGAGCCCAGTGTTGGGAGGAGGAGGGGCAGAGAGCCAGGACCAGGAGGAGGGGCTGCCTGGACCTGGGGGGCAGGGTTTGACTTCCAGAGCACAGGCTTGTGGGCGGTTAATCTTGAACGTTCTCTGGCTCCTTCTGCAGCCTCGCAGCTCCCTCCCCTTTGCCTCCCTCCTCCAGGTTTGTCCCCAACAGGATCCTAGCAAGTGCCTGGGCAGACCCTTAACCCTGCAGGCCCCCACCTTCCAGCTCCAAGCAGGGCTTTCCCTCACTGCTGGGCCCTCTGCCCTCACAACTGAGATTTTGTTTCCTGCCCAATGTGCCCCAGGGCCCCGCTCAGAGGCAGCCTCCCCTACACGTGACTGGACCCCAAGCAGAGGAGCCTTTGCCTGGGTCTGAAGCTCTGCCTAGACCCTCCGTCAGCCTGCATCTGCCTGCAGGAATGACTGTGAGGACAACAGTCAAAATCATAAGGAATATAACGCGTGGTTGGTGCCCACCTGCCTCATCTCACTGCGTCCTCTCCAGTCACAGCTATTATTGTCCCTGTCTCAGAGCTGATGAGACTCAGGCTCAGAGAGCTTGTCACTGCCCAAGAGGACAGAGTGAGAGGTAGCTGAGCAGGGACTGGAGAGCAGAGCTCATCCTGCCCACCTCTGGCTGACGCCAGCACCAGCAAGGCCACGGAGGCCCAGCCCAGGGCCTGCAGGCCACGGGAGGGCACCTCCACACTCCTAACTCTATGGACTGGGCCCGAGGACACCGACTCAGGTCTGGACTCAGCTTCCACTCTGGGTGGCTTTGGACAGGCCACCTTCCTTCTCTGGGCCTCAGTTTCCCCATCTGTAAAATGGAGACATCAGAGTCCAGGATGTGTTCTTTGGTTTTCTAGTTTGAATTCCCTGTTCTCTGCCTCTGGGCTGGGCAGAACCTCCTCGTTCCCTCTACATCCGATTCTCCTGAGCCTCTAATCACAGGTGGACTGCCCCCTGCTCCTGGCGCACCCTCTCCCCACCCTCTGCAGTGTGTGGTGGGCCTCTGGGACCCTTAGTCTGAGGCTGGCTCACCCTGGGGGTCTGCACTGCTCCAGACAGTACATGAAGCTGGAGAATAAGCAGCTGCATTTTTTGGGGGGAGTCTCAGGTGGCAAGGGATGTAGAACATATTTTTGAATTAGAATCAAGATAGAGATATCATGGAATAGATAAAAAAGTCACAGAAATTTGAGAAGTGAATGTCAAGTTTCTTCCCAGGAAAGGCTAAGAAGCACTGGTGGAAAACAGTCTTCGGAAGCACAGGACAGGGGCTCATCCCCATCGCTGCCTCTTAGCTGCTGTGCAGCCTTTGGCAACTGCGTTGCCTCCCTGAGCCTCAGTTTCTTCATCTGTAAGATGGGCAGAGGTGTTCAAGCTGAGTGGGGACTAGGGCCCAGCTTCCTCTGGCATGTTGACGTAGGCACCATCCCTCCTATAAGGATCTTTTTGCATCATTCGGATACGTTGGATTAAAGGAGAAGAGAAGTATTTCTTTCTGGAGGCAGGTGCCTGGGGATAAAAAGGGAAGAAGAATGAAGATGAGGGGATAAGAAGGGGATACACGGATCATGCTCTTTCCTTCCCCATCTCAGGGACAGGTTTCTCATCCCAGGGGGAGAAGGGGCTGCATTCAGAGACACTGTGTGAGGCTCAGCGCCCACACAGCTGCCAGGGGCCCAGGCCGCATCCAGAGTCAGGAGATGGGCATCTCTCCAGGGCAGGCCACTGGCCCAGCACCTCCTCAGCCTTCTGGGGTCACTGCCTATTGGAGCAGGGAGAGACTCCAGCCCTCGGCCGAGGCACAGGCTCCCGGAGACACTGGCACTGGTGACAGAGGTGGGAGGCCCACTGATGGCCCGTAGAATCTGCCCATGAAGACGGCAGAAGGCAGAGAGGATGGCAGATGGCAGACGGAGCCTGAGCCTGCATCCTGCCCAGATGTAAGAAGGGAGCCCTGGCAAGTCCACTTGAAGCTGGAACACAGGCATGTGCCTGCGGGACTCCAGCCTTTCATCCGTGCACCATGACCTGATCCTAAAAGCTGCCTTTCCTGGCTGCTGTGCACAGTACAACGTTCACGCCCCCAAGGGCCCCGTCTGCTGAGCCTCAGCCCTGCTCACGGCACTGCACAGCAGCTGACTCCTCCAGGCCTCTGCTGGAGGGCACTTGACTTCCCTGGATAAACGGGGGCGAGGGTGGGTAGTGTGGGGATATGGGATGAGCTGGGCAGACCCCGGTCAGACCTTAGCCAGACTGTGACTTACAGGGGATCACCCCACCTCCCCGAGCCTCAGTACCCTCATGTGCAGAGCAAATGTAATTACACCTTTCTCCCAGGATTGTTACGGGAACCCGGTGGGTCCCTTTAAATCCTAGAGTCTCATTTCTGCTCCCACAGGTCAGTTTCACATGTCTCTAAGCAAATGCAGATACATACATGCATGCACAGACTGTACACATACGGGCACACACATGTGCACTTGCACATACATGCACACACAGCACATATGCACACACCCCTAGAATATACCTGGAGTGCATTTCCTTCTCTCTGCTTCCTCCCTATATTTCGGGGGTCCAGCTTAGAACCCTCTTCTCCAGGAAGTTGCCCCCAAACTAGCTAGGACATCGGCTCTTCTGGGCCATTCTACCCCCAGTGCCCCCTGGAGTGGTGACCCCTCCCTATGCTGTACTCTCAAGGCCTCGAATGGGCCTCCATGACCCTTGCCTCACCTTCACCCTCCATTGGTTAGATATATGTAATGTATCCACTTATGCAAGCACTATGCAATGAGCCCCTACAATGTGTCTGCACTGTACTAGGCTGCGGGGACCCAAAGTGAATGCGATTTGAGTTCTGCTCCCAGGAGCTCTTGGTTTAGGAGAGACATCAGCTTCACCTTGACCTTTAACCCCTGAGCAATGAGCAGAGACCAATCTAGAAGAAGCTTTTGGTGCAGGATCCTGGCTGTAACAGAAGGAGGATTCCACCTCACCTCTCCTATGTTGGTTCAAACCATTTCCAATCGGGAATCCTAGGGGGATGGCAGGGTTGGATCCAGCCAGAAGGGTGTGTGATCACAGCTCACCTGCTGCTTTGGGGACTGATTACCTGTCGAGGTCCAGGCTCCCACCCCCCATCAACAGTCCTGTTGGCAGCTGAGGAGCCGCTGACCCAGGGGCGCTGGGAGACAAATTACTTCTCCTCCTCCCCTGTGTTTGATCTAACAGGTGGGCAAAGAACCTCTCCGTCCTGTCAAACCCGATAACAGACCTGTCACGGTCAGACCGGCCCGAGGACGTGAGCGGCAAGGGTTCCAGGAAACTGTGGAGATTGTCTGCAGCGTGCGCCACCTCGAATTAGATTGCCTCGGTGAGCGATTTCAGACTCTGCAAATTGCATCTTGAACTCTTCTTCCCCTGACCCTCAGCAGGACCTGTCACTGTGCTTCTCTCAGACTCCATCTCCTAAAACTCGCTCCAAGACCATCACCGTTAGAGACAGCGGATCTGGGCTTGCATCCCTGGGCAGTAACTGACTGGTGCGTGACTGCCAGCAGGTTACTGCATGGAGGTGTGGGAACTGAGGATAAGAATCGTTTTGATTGGGTCCACTTCCATTACAATGGACAGACATTCAAATGACCTTAAGCCAGAAAAGGCAATGTCTAGGCCAGCTGTGGGCAAACTATGGCCCGCGGGCCGGATCCGGCCCGTTTGAAATGAATAAAACTAAAAAAAAAAAAAAAAAGACCGTACCCTTTTATGTAATGATGTTTACTTTGAATTTATATTAGTTCACACAAACACTCCATCCATGCTTTTGTTCCGGCCCTCCGGTCCAGTTTAAGAACCCATTGTGGCCCTTGAGTCAAAAAGTTTGCCCACGCCTGGTCTAGGCTCATGTAACTGAGAAGTTCAAGGGAATTCAGGTATGGCTGGATCCAGGTGCTCAGATGAGGTTGTCGGGCATCCATCGCACCCCTGCCATCCTGACTTGAGTAGTCAATCAGATGTCAGCCTCAAAACTGGGCTAGAATATACTTTTGCATCCTCGGAGGGTCCTTGCGGGTCCTTGGAGGAGCCCACACCTTTGCTGAGCCGTAGCGGGAGGATGACCAGAGCCCTGGCCCCTCAGCCTGCTCCTCCACTTACAGCTGTGTGATCTTGGGCCAGGCATTGCCCTCTCTGTGGCTCAGTTTACCTTGCTGACTAAGTGGGGACAGCAGCCTGATGTATCAGTTTCCTAGGGCTGCTGTAACAAAGCACCACAAACCGGGAGACTTAAAACAACAGAAATGTCTAGTCTTCAGTTCTGGAGGCCAGAATTCCGAACGGGGCAGGAGGGCTGTACTCCCTCCGATGCCTCCAGGGGGGGATTGTCCTTGCCCTTCCGGCTCCCGTAGCCCTGGGCATTCCCTGGCTTGTGGATGCATCACTCCAGTCTCTGAACAACTCCTCATGGTGTTCTGTGTGTCTCCGTGTCCAGATTCCCTCTTTCTTACCAGGACACTAATCCTATTGTATCAGGACCCAGCATAGTGACTGCATCTTAACTTGATTACATCTGCAAAGATGCTATTTCCAAATCAGGCCTCATTTATAGGTACTGGGGTTTGGGCTTCACTCTATCTTTTTGAGGGGCACAATTTGGCCCATAACACCCCTCCACTGAGATTTTGAGATAACTAGGGAATGAATGTGAGAGCATAGCACAGTCATGGGCCATTGTCAAGATGAAGAGCCTGGACTGGCTACTGTTCCAGGGTCCCTGCCAGCCCTTGACTCTGTGTCCTTTGATTTCCTGGTCCCTGCAGCCTCCTGGGAAGGTGGCCCCGGTGACTCAGAAATGTTAACGCCCTCAGGTGGGGTGACATGATGAATTGGCTGTGTCTCCTTGTTTGCTGGCTGTCACATTGAATGCAGGCTCCAAAGCCTGGCCACTCAGTCACTGTCGTCAAACAACGCACCCAGGGCTAGCTCCCGCATCCTTCCCACTAATGAGGCTCTTCTCGGAGACTCCAGCCCTCATCCCAATCTTGTTTCTCTTCGCCCTTCCTGTCATATCCAGGAGAAATTGGTGTTCAAGGTGTCTGGCAGCCAGGCCTTGCTGAGGTAAAATGCTCTAACATGCCGTCTTTCTGAGCAACCTTACCTGTGGTCACCGTGTGGCACCTGGCCCATTCATATGGCTGTGTGTGGCATTACCTGCAGTGGCTTCTTGAGTCATACTTTTAAGAAAGGGATTGAAGAATTTCTTGGGAAAGATGATGTCTAGTCAACCTATACGAAGAAAACTATAGCTAATTCACCATATGGTAATTTAGTGCAACAAACTTGGAACAGTACTCAGCAGGGTTTGTGCCCAAGACAGAATACACCAAATATCCCTGTATTTCCCAGCATCCCTTGCTGGTAAGTTGTAACCATGTGACTAGCTCTGGCCAATGAGCTAAGAGCAGAAGGAACAGGAATCATTTCTGGCCCGAGGCAGTTAAGAGTGGGTGTGATGCCTCCATTCCCGTACCTTGCCTATCCACCTTGTCCATTTCTGGTCCCAGCACATAGAAAAGCTGGAGGCACATCAAAGGTATTCAATAAACACATGATGCATAGACAGATGAACGAATGAATGAAGTTTCTACATGAACTTCCAATGTTTCTTCATTACACAATGGAGAGGAAACCCTCCATCCAGGTGAGGTTCGGAAAGTATTTTGTCTTCCTCTGTCTTGCCTGGTTCAAGTTCCATGAACCCTTTGCCAGAGAGAACCGCTGTCCCTGCTCACGCTCCCGTGTCTCCTGAGTTTGCTTCCTTACAACAAGACTTTTTTTTTACATTGTTAGAGAATCATCTTATGGGCTTTCACAAAAGCAAAGTTTTCATTCCAATGAGGTCTAATTCATCATTTTTTAAAATAGCACATTCTTTGGTATCAAGTCTAAGAACCCTTTGTCTAGACGTAGATCATCTAAAGTTTCTCCTCTATTTTCTTCTAAAAGTTTTGGGCTTTGCATTTATGTATATGATCCATTTTGAGTTATATATGAATGTGTCAAGGTTAATTTTTTTTTGCCTATGGATGTGAAATTGCTTTAGCAAGGCTTGTTGAATAGGCTATCCTTCCTCCATTAAATTGCTTTTGCACCTTTGTCAAAAATCAATTGAGCATATCTATGTGAGTCTATTTCTGGGTTGTCTCTTCTGTTCCATTGATCTATGTGCCTATCTCTCTACTAACACCCCAGTTTTTTGATTAATGTAGCTATATAGTAAGCCTTAACACCAGGTAGAGTGATTCCTCTCACTTTCTTCTTTGTCAAGATTGTTTTAGCTGTTGTAGGGTCTTCGTTCTTTCATATAAATTTTTGAATAAGCTTGTCTATCATCACAAAAAACTATTGCTGGGATTTTGATAAGAACTGTGTTAAACCTGTATGTCAATTTGGTGAGAAATGACACCTTTACTATGCTGAGTATTCAAATCCATGAACACGGTTTGTTTTTCTATTTATTTAGGTCTTTTAAATGTTCTCTTATCAGTTATTTATGATTTTCAATATATAGATTCTGTACATGTTTTGTTAAGTGTATAGCTAAGTATTTCATTTTCTTTGATACTGTACATGGCATTGCACTTTTAATTTTGGTTTTGCATGGTTATTAGCTTATATAAATATGAACATATGATTGTTTTTAGGCATTGATTTTGTATCCTGAGACCTTATTGAATACACTTAGTTCTTTTCTTGTAGATGCCTTGGAATTTTCTATATAGACAACATATCTGCAAATAGAGATAGTTTTATTTCTTCTTTTCCGAACTGTATGCCTTTTCTTTTTCTTGCCTTATTACACTGGCTATAAATTCCAGTACTGTGGTGAATAAAAAAGATGAGAGCAGACATTCTTGTCTTGTGTCTAATCTTGGGCAGAAAGCGTTTAGTATTTCACAGCGAAGTAAGCGAGCTGTAGGTTTTGTGAAGATATTATTTTCTTAAAAAGATTGCATAAAATTGGTGTTAATTCTTCTTTAAAAATTTGGTAGAACTCTCCTGAAACCATTTTTCTCAGAAATTTTTAAAATTATGAATTTAATTTGTTTTATGACTATAGAGTTATTCAGATTATTTATTTCATCTTTTTACTTAGCTCAAGTAGTTTGGGGGTTTTGAGGAATTGGTCCAATTCTTTTATTTTTGAGTATAAAATTATTTAAATTATTTATTTGGTGCTTCCAGGGTTCCCACTGGTCTCTGCTGAGGGTGACTGAGGGGGCCCTGGGGTGGCTGCTCAGGGTCTCTTGGGCGGGTGTGGGGGGGGAAGGTGGTGGGCTCCCCCCACTGGTGCCTCTGAGCCTGAGAGGAGAGTCTTGGGCCCTCAGGGACAGGCAGGCTTGACAGGAGATTTGGATTCAATGGGATTTTGAGAATCTCTAACGAGCTCTGATGTCGGGGAGGTGACCACACCGCTGCCCCAGTCAGAGCAGATTCGCTTGTCTTCTCTCTCCTGGTAAAAATCACTCACTTTTGAATGGCTTGCTGGGCTCAGTTCTCCTGACCCTCAAATCAGGTCCCCAGACTGGTCTTCAGGGTACTCTTCCTGAACGACCATCCGGCCCTGGTATTACTCCTGCGGAAGACCAGTGTAGTGGCTGACAGCGTGGATCCCAGAACCTACGCACCCAGGTTCAAATCCCCGTTCCACCACCGAACAGCTTCATGGCCTTTGGTAATCTCCCTGACCTCTCTCTGCCTCCGTCTCCATATCCGCCCACGAAGAGGCTAGGGACCCCTACCTCCACGGCTTCTTGTTGAGTGAATTCAGGTAGTAAGGTGCCGGGGACCGTGCCTGGGGCAGAGTAGATGTTCCATAAATATTAGGGACATATGCTCTGTTGGCCTCAGGAACATGCCAGACCCGTTCCTGGTTCCTCAGCACGTGGCTCCTGCAGACTGTCCAGCTTCATTCCTCTGACTTCCCAAGTTACACTTCACCTTGCAGCCGCCCTCTAGTTCCCACAACACCTGGTCTCACTGTCGCCTCCGACTGGACCGGTTTCTCCTGCATCTCCTTGAAGATTCTGCTCAGGAGCCGACCTCCCTGGAAGCCGTCCCCAGACCTCCCCCCCGCCCCGCCCCCCGCCACCTCCCCTGCCCCGTTTATGACTTATGTGCCTCCTCTCTGTGTCCCCAGGGCCCTATTCATGTCCCGGTCTCGGTGGTACAATAAACTTGTTCAGCATTACTTACTGAGCATCTACTGTGTGCCAGGGCCAGAGTTACAGCCGTGAAGCTGTGGGTCACGGATCCTGGCTTTAGGGAGTGGATGTTCCAGAAATGTGATGCCCTGAGCTCTCAGATAATTACGCTGGGGCTTCAGGGGCCTGACAGAAGCATCTGCTGCCTTGATTCTGAAGCAGCCAGAGGCTGCAGGACGAGGCGGAGAGGGAAGGCGCCTCCCCGTTACCCCCGGTGAGGCTGCTGGAGGGGGCACACACCTGCGGGCCTGTGGCCCCCACTGCAGACTCCAGGGTTAGACAGGCGGTTCCAGCCTCAAAGGCAGCACCGGACTCCCACAGGCTCCCCAAGGCCAGGTGTTCAGGTTGTGCTATGTCCCCCTGGCATGTTGGGGAGCAGGGAAGTCTCCCCGAGAGAGAGTGTGAAGGTGGGGGCTCAGGCAGCCGGTCCTGCTCCTCCTCCTCAAGCCCACCCAGCTCTGTGGGAGGGGGAGGCCAGGGTGTCTAGGGACACCCCTTCCCGGGGACACTAGCAGTTGAAGGAAGCCTCCCCCAACTTGAACTAACAAAATAATAGTGTGCCAACTCTCTGAGCACCGCTCTGTGCCTAGGGTACGGCTGTCACCATCGGAGGCCTAGAAAAATCCACTCACTCACCCAGCCCCTGGGCAGTGGGGCTCAGGAAATGGGCCCAGGTGTCACCCATGCTCCTGCTCTTCACCGCCTCCACAGTGACCACACCAGGCTTGCACCCTGCTGGCCCTGCCCTCAGCAACCGGCTCCCACCCTCAGAAAGTGCTCCTTCCCTCTGGGCTCCAGCCTGCCTCCTGGAGCTTCTGCCTCTGCTCCTTGTTTTGCCCCCTGGAACTGCACAGTGAGTTTAATCTCCTCAGTAACAGCAAAATAGACTCACTAAACTCCATTAGAGCGTGCGGTCTCATAGACAGGGTGCAGAACTGCTGTGCCTCAGACGCGTCTCCATAATTACTAGCACCATGGAAATTGCAGGGATTAGAGACTCGACTGGAGACGGGGACAGATTGTGTCACCAAGAAAGTACTGATGAGCGGAACTTCCGCACGCTAAGGCGGGCTGGGATTTGCATTAAATGAGGAGGCAGGTCCCTGCCCATTAACTCCATGGGGACTGACACTGACCTTCTAGGGTTTGTTCAGGAACCAGGGAAGCAGGGGAGACTGGGGTAAGGTTAAGTGTGGTGAGCTGGTGGCAGCCCATCTTCCAAAACCTGGTTTGTTAAGTGTCTGAAAGGAATATAGAAATCTAGGCTAATCTCATTTTTTCAGGTGGGACAACATTCCTGCACCACAACCACCCTTCCCTCACCCCCACCCCCAGGGAAGAGGGGACCTACCCCAGACACACAGCTGGTCCCCTGGAGACCTAGGACTAGAACATGGCCCTCTGACACTCCGTCCAGTGACCTTCCCATCACACCAGGGAATCCTGGTTCCCCTCAGCTTTAATGATAAAAGTGGTCACCCGATGGTCATCAAGTCATCGAGAAACATCCACATGGCAAAAGCACCTCTCTTCAGTCTGATCTAGCTACACATCTGCTGTGTGCCGTGTGCCGGGTCAGGGTTTCCACATGTAATCTTCTCCAAGCCCTACTTGATGCCAATCATCCCAATTCACTGATGGGAAAACAGAGGCTCAGACGGACGAAAATGCTTGGCCAAAGCCCCCCTGCTGAGCATCCACTGAGCTGGAATTCAAGCACCGGACTCTGACTCCATAACCAACATTTCGTGTTGGAGAGTCTGTAGTTCTGATCAGATTCATCTCACAAGCCATGCTCACTGGTGGGATGTATCTGCTTGACATGCAGCCTCCAAAAGGAGTTTTTGGCTGAGTTCAAGGTCAGAGAGGAGGGCTGTGAGGGGTGAGTGGCGGCTGCCACAGGAGTGCACAGGTAGCGTCTGAGTGCCCTGCATTTGTCAGTGTGCTGAAGCCCGCGTAGGCCAAGACCCACTGCTCACACTTAGGACTTGTCCCGGAGGTGGGGCAGGGTCAGGGTCCTGCTCCTGCCTGCGATGGCCATGCAGTCTCCTCCTACTCTCTGGCTCCAGGGCATCTGCCCCAAAGGGGCACCGCTTCCCCAGCGCCTGGCTGGCAGTGGGCGAGAAAGCACTTGATGTCTAGGTGAGATGATGGAGGACAGCGGTTTCAACACAGCTCCACTCTCTCAAACAAATGGAAGACAGCGCGTCATGAAAGATGGGGAGGGGGGTGTTTGTTTTCGTTGTGGCTGAGACCAGAACTGCTACAGCTCCATCCATAAACTCGGAAGCCTTTCTGCCAGGTACCGTGGCGTCTAGAGCAGAACAAATGAGGGACTGAGAATCCACACAAGCTCCCTCAAGCCAATTTCTGTCAAGTTCAGTGTCTGAGATGTGAACGGTTTATCCAAAACCCTTGGCTTGAAGTCCTGAGACCCAGAAAGGCCCCCAGGGCAGGGGCGGTCACCCCCAAGGAGCCTCGGGCCATCTCACCCAGGGGGACCTTGGAGGGTCGGCAGCTGCTCTGGGCTCCTGGGCTCTGGGCTGCACGGCCACCGGGCTGGAGGCGGCTGGGAGTCCTCAAGGGCAAAGTGACCCTGCGAGTGCCCCTCCTGGTGCTGGGCCCTCCTGCCACCCACCTCCCTCCCCCTCTCCCCCAGCCTCTCACAGGTCAGGGCTCGGGCTGGGAGGTTAATGGAAAGCTGGAAGGGCCTCGAAGGGAAATTGCTATTATGTTGCCTTTTTCTCTCCTTCTGCTGCTCGGTCCTCTGTCCTCACCCAGACATCAGCCAGCGCTCCGGCTCGTAATTTCAAAGTCCTTTAACTTTTCCAGGTCAGAGTTTTAGTGCTTTTGGCCAAAGGCCACTTCAAAATTTATACAGCGGAGAGGAGGTACAGCGCGATCTTTAGAATAAGTTCGCGGGTTCAGATGGAGCCCGAGGCCTGATTTAGTGGCTCTGAGATGCCTTTCACTGGAGCTGGCCCAGCAGCCGGCACCCACGCTGCAGACGTGGCCATTGGGCGGTTGGACGCGGTTCCTCTCCCCCAGGTGCGCCCTGATCCCTGAGCGGCTGGCGGTGGCTCCAGGCCTGGGCAGAGGGGGCGCCAGCGGACAGGCCTCGGGGTGAGAGTTCACTGCTTTGCACCCAGGGCAGCCGCTGTGGTTGTGGGCCAGACCCAACCTCTCCGTGCCTCAGTTTCCTCGTCCACACGTGGGGTGAGTGGCTACACCCCGGTGGCTGTTGTGAGGGTGCAGCGAGGTGATTCAGATGAAGTCTGTGTGCCTGGCAGCTTTCAGGGACCTCGGACTCAGGGGTTCCAGAACTTTCCATCAGACCCTCGTCTCCTGGTCATGGAAAGTGAGGAGGCAGATATTGGAGGGGCGTTTTGTCTCTCACTGAACCACAAGCAGGACCTGGGGCCCCGAGGGAGACCGGGAAGTGTCCTGGAAGGAAGAGCCACCCGTCGGGCCCTGACTGATGGGCTCCCACAGGTCTGCTGGGGCCGCGGGGCCTGGGGCTGGACAGAGGGGCTGCGGATGGGTCAGCACTGCCGCGTCCGCCGAGTGACAGGCACCTGAGGGGTTTCCAGATGCTTCTTGTGGCTGCAGGACCTGAAGCTGAAGGCCCCGGGCTCGGGGCTCACCACCCAGCCCCTCAGTCCCTCCTGGGGAGCCGGGTGAGGGTCTGCAGGGGCCTCCCCACCCAGGACCCCCAGAGGCTGTGCCCATCTGCACTCTTGGCTCTGGGGGGTGGGGGCTGGGTTTGGGGGAGGAATGGAGGATGAGGGATGGGGCCAGAGCCAAGGGCAGCCTGGACAAGTCATTCCATTCGGAACCTCACCTGACGCCCCGCAGAAGGGCAGAGGGGGTTCTGGCCGCAGCGCTGGGAGGGTGGCACCGGGCAGGCGGGCGGAGGTCAGCCGGGGCCTGGCACAGAGCAGCAGGGTCTGGAGGCAGGTGGGGAAGGCAGACTCCCCCAGTGTGAGGGGTGAACACAGATTCCTCGGCCCCCACCGCATCCCCAGAGGTTCTGGTTCCGGGATCTGGGGAGAGTTGGGGAGGGTCCTGGGAATCCGCATGTTAACAAGTTTCCCCCCCATTTAGGAGGCGGCTGACGACACTTTGGGGGCAGAGGTGTCATCCCAGGCCTTGGGCTAGAGGCGGAAGAGGCTGAGGGGCCAAGGGTCCGCATGTGACAGGGGAGGGGCAGGGGCAGGAGGGCCTGGGTCAGTCACTCTGAGCCTGTGCCCTGACCTGAGCAGCCAGAGGTGAGGTCAACCCTCCCTCACATGGGGTGACGATGAAGCGAGTGTAGACCTGTCGCCCTTAGGCTCACTTCAGTCCGTGCTCCATCAGTGTCAGCTCCACCTGTGAAAGCCCTCCCTCCCACTGCGCAGCCCCAGGGACAGCCCCAGGGACAGCCCGGCCATCATTCAGCTCCAGGACCCTCTGAGACCCCCCAGGAGGGGAGCCAACGGGGCCAAGCACCAGCCAGCCCTCCCAGGTGGTGTCCTCGGAAATAGACCATCTTCCTGGTGGCCCCAGCGAGAAGCAGATTGCTCGGCAAATGCAGCTCAAACAGAATTCCCGACCCGTTCTCAGCAGAGCGGCTTCCCCTGGAAGACATCTGGCGCCGGTGTCGATTTCCATAATTAATTAGACCTTCCCCAGGGTCCTGACAGGACAGTGTTGGCAGGTGCTGCCTGCCGAGTCTGCAGGATGGGGGACGGGGGTGCACCCCACCTGTGGGAGCTCAGGGCGCTCAGTTGCTACGACAGCCCCGGGTGGGGGAGCTGCATCCGGGGCAGGCAGCTCCCCTCCCCACCCCCACCCCCAGGGCCGGTCTCTGAGACTCAGGGCAGGAGGTGAATGGGAAGCGCTTGTGTGTTCAGACAATAGTAACCGAAGTGTAAGGGTGACATGCCACAGCTCTCGTGTGCTGAGTGTTACCGTGTGCCGGGCCCAACTAAGGTTTCATGTGCAGCTGCGTGTTTAACCCTAATGACAGAGGCGGCCGTGACTTGTCTCACTGGGACACCTGGGGTAGTGACGAATGCCCTGGAATAATGGCCCCCGCCCTTCCCTGCCCCCCAGCCTAGGAATAGGCTGACTCACTCACTCCAGGCCTCAGCCCAGGTGTCACCCCCCTTAAGCCCCGCTTGATGACTTTCTGAAGTTTTGGCCCCACTTCCAGGCACCCCCTGGCTCCACCCCGTTCTGTGCCCCCATCCTACCCCCAGTCTCTTCTCTTCTGTGTTAAGCTATCTTCACTCACACCTTCGTCAGCCCCTGGCCTGTGCCTGTCACCTCTCCCGTCACCCAGTGAGCCCACGAGGGAGGGGCCGGGTCTCTCTGCCCACTGCTGCTCCACCCCTCCCCCCCCATCAAATGATGGGAGGTGGGAGGATGGGTGGTGAGTGAACGACTTCATGACAAGTTGTGAAACAGAGGACCTGAGATAAGAGCCCACGTCCCCTCTGCAGGGCCTTTGCTGGGGTGACAGCTGCCCTGTAATTGTCTGTAACTCGGTCCCTTTGCTGGGGACCAGCTCCTTAGTCTGCACGAGGCCCCTGATGGTTGTCACAACATGGCGCATCAGGCCCCTGTCCTCATGCCGCCTGGATCTGGGGAGCAGGAGGCAGCCAGTCCTTTAGAGGCGCTAGTGAGACCCCTGTACATAGGAGGGTGGGCAGTAAACCCAGTCACCCAGGCCCGCCCCGCCAGCGCTGGCTGCGTGCTCGTTCTCACGCATGCATGCCAGCCACTCGCTTCTCTCGCCTCCTCCCCGTTTTAATTTTATATACAACGGGTTGCAAGTTAACTTGGCAATTTAGTCTGTGGTGGCGGAGCAGCCAGTGAACTGTGAATGGATCGGGGAGTGAGTTACAGCTAGCGCCGGAGCAATGAGGCTGGGGACTGCGGGCCTCCTTACGGTGGAGCAAGGTCTCATTTACTTGTAAGACACATAGCTGCCTCTTGCTCGGTGGAGACAAGAGAGTTCTTTTGCTGTCGAACGGGAATGTAAAGACGGGGACGAGTGTGCAAACGAAGACGAGTCTCCAAAGGCGTGCACCGTGCTGGTCACGATGTGTTGCCTGTCAGGGCCAAGTCACCCCAAGTCACCCCATGCTGACTGATCTGTGGAAGGGAAATGGACCCGCGCTCTGAATAGTGTTCCCTTTTCCAGTTGGCGTAATGCTACATGCAGTCAGTAGGGGGCAGTGGAGACACACAGCAGGCGGAGGGCCCTTTCCTCCCAGGGCTGGGGACGCCCTCGCTCAGCAGGCCATGGCAGCAGCTCAGGGAGCCCAGGTCCCATGGTGCACGTGGACGTTTTAGTGGGAGGCAGCCCTCTCCCCACCCCCGCTGCAGACCAAGTGCCCCAGCACCCCGCTCCTGCAGTGCACAGAGCTCGGCTGCACCCAGAGGCCAGCAGTTTCTCCAGCACTGCCCGCCCCCACAAAGCGGTTTCATAGCAGTCACCTCCCTATAAACAGCTTCCCCTGGCATCCAGAGAGTGCGCTTCTGGCAAGTTCCACCTGCATGGCATCCCGGTGGCTTCCTTGCCGCCCGGTCAGCCAGCACTCTGCCAGGGCCAGGGGGACTTGGTTTCCCTAACGAAGGGTTCTCACTACAGCCTCTCACAAATCTTTACTGAGCGCCTGGTGCATGCTGGGCACCGTGCTGGGCCTGGGGCTGGGGATCATGGGAGGGACACAGACCCGGCCACTGACCACCTGGAGGGCGGAGGCCAGCAGGAAGGGCGGGTGTGAGTGAAGTGACCACCCAGGACACAGGAACGCCCGCTGGGGAAGTGCTGCGGGGGCTGGAGGGGCTGCAATGGAGTGACCTCGGACCAGCCCTTCTCTCCCTGCACCTCAGTGTCCTTGTCTGTAAAATGGGGCCAGGGGGAGGTGCGAGGCAAAATAAATCTCCCTGTAAGGCGCTGGGCACGTGCCTGGCCGGCACTTTCATGATCACCGTTGTCATGATTGTTATTTCAAGTTGCTCCATCAGAAGCACGCACGTCAGTGGGAACCAGTCACCACCAGTTTGCCGTGTGGTCTCGGCAAGCTGCTTCCCTCCCGGTCCTCAGTTTCCCCACTGAACACAGAGGGATAAGGGGGCTTGCTGCTCAGACAGGGGTCGGGCTCCGAGTCAATGGTGGCCCAGGGCCCCTTCTCCAGTGGGGGCTCCCAGAGCAGGACGAGGTCACAGCAGCCACCGACCAGGAGGTCACTTGGAGCAGGAGGGCCGGGGTGGGGACATGACATCTTCTCTGGAAACTCTCACCCGTCCACCCAGACGCTGTGCAGCCCGCCTTCTCTTCTCAAGCCACTGCCCAGCCTTGCACAGGCCCTGCCCTCTGCCTGGCCTCAGGGAGCCATTGAACAGAACCACCGATCGGTCATTCCAAAGGGCAAGGGCTTCTGCTCAGGTGGCTGGGAAGGAGCCATTCAGAGGCAGGTGTGCTTCTCAGAACCCGGCATATCAGCCCCGTTGTCAGTGCCAGGCAAGCTCCTACTCGTCCCTCAGAGCCCAGCTCGCTGAGGCCATGCCCACGCATCACTCAGAGTCAGGGCCCAGCCTCAGCCTGACACATGTGGGCACAAGAGGGCTTGTTATTCCTTCCTTCCTTCATTCATTCACTCACTCATTCATTCAGAAATCCACACTGGCATCCACTACATCCCAGGCCGTGTTCTAGGGGCTGCAGCACCGAGTCAGCTCAGGTCCCTCCCTGGAGGATTCTATTAAATAAACCCACAAATTAGTGTGTAATTATAACTTGTGTTAAGTGCTCTGGGGGAAAGGAAATGGATTTGAGGGAAAATCTTAGGAGGGAGAAACTAATTTAACTAATTTAGATTTGGAATCAGTGATGGGAGAAGGTTCTCTGAGCGGGGGGCGGTGGAAACAGCAAAGCTTGAAGGATGAGGATAAGTCAGCCCAGCCAGGAAGAGGGAGGCTGAGGACCCCTGGGGGCCAGGTCTCCCCAGTCCTCGTGGCCTTGAAGGGCAGGGACCTAATCTGAGAGCAGAGGGAAGCACTTAAGGTCCCTGAGCCAGGAAATGATGGGGAGCAGCTGGGGGACAGGTGCTGAAGAGGGGAGGTCATGGGGGAGGCCACGGGAGTCACGGGGTTGGGTGCGGGGCCATGGCTGGGTCGACGAGATGGACGAAAAGGGCGACAAGGTCAAATGTGCTGTTGGTTGGGTTGATGAGTGGCCATGGCGGACAGGGGTGATGGAGATGGTTGTGTGTGTGGGAGAGGGCGGCCAGCTGCCCCTCATCAACCCAGGTTCTGTGATCATGGACGGGGGCCCTGCCGTCACACCTGCAGGAGCTCTGGCCCCATGTGTCACCTGGAAAATGTCAAACCCTGGATACCCCCCACATTATGCCCTGTGTCGCCATGGAGCACCTGCCCTGGAAGGGGTGGGGGAGGGTCAGGCAGGAAACACGCCAGGGAACAAGGGGCTGGTGTCCCTGACTCTGCCCTGATGGGGCGGGTGACTGGGTCAAGGCTCTTCTCCCAGACTCCCCACAGGAGAAGGGCTGTAAGAGGTCAAGGGGGCCGGGTCAGGTGACTCCAGTGAGGCTCTGAGTGACAGCTTCCCAGAGGCCCCCAGATCCTTGGGGCTCCCTGCGGGGTCTCAGTGGGCCCGGAAGGGTTAATGCCGGAGCTGCTGCCGGTCTGCCCCTCCTCAGCGTGATTAATTCAGTTGGTAAAGCTGTATTTACGCTGGAAATTTAATCGTCATTTCGGATGGTAGAGGAATTGAAAAACAAATTGGAAGTGTCAGACGATGCATTAGGATGGGTGGTGGAGTGGAAGCGGGGCGCCCACCTGGCCTCCCCATTGGGTGAAATTAGCCAAGAAATTAGCCAAGTTTGTTTCTAAAATTGTTAAGATAATGAACCAGGGGTACGAGGGGTGGGGGCGAGGGGGTGCAGAGACAAGAGAGAAGGTTCCAGGGTGGAGGCAGAGGCAGCATTAGCTGTCACCCGGCCCAGCCCCAAGTCACAGGTGAGGAGATGGGCCTGGAGGGGGCAGGGGTCTGTCCACACTGACACGGGTTGTTGGGGGCACAGGGAGGCTCGGATGCAGGTCCTCCTCCCTCCACTAGGCCAGGGAGGATACTGACGGGGTCCGTGTCCCTGGAGGAAGCTGTGCTTGGGCCCCGGGCACTGCCCCTTCCTCTTCAGTCTGTCCCTGTGCCCCAGGCCAGAGCTCAGGGAGGGGCCACCTCACCAATGGTCTCTGTCAGGACCGTCCGGAGCTGCGTCTGTGTGGGTCTGCAGGGACTGGGGCTCCCCGTCACTGCCTGGTCTCCCAGAAGACTCTTGACCTCGGACAGGACTGGGACTCCCCCCGCAGACTGGATGTTTTAAAGGCAGGACTATCCCCTCCAGCAGGCCAGCATCTTGTAAGGACAGGCCCCTGACTCCCCCTGGCTACTGGGGACTCCTTAGGGCAGGCCCATGGACAAGCCAGCCCCCGGGCATCGCTCTTCATCCTCCCAGCGTGTTGGCTGGATCCCAGGTGCCAGAGTCTGTCCAGGCCTGAGAGACCCTCAGGGGAGGTGAGAGAGACCCCCAGGGGAGGTCCATGCCTGGAGGCCCAGGACCCTAGGGTGCTAGGAGACAGTGTCCTCCAGCAGGGAGGGATCAGCCTCTGGCTCCTCTTAAACCCACTGCCCCTCCCCCCACAACCACCTGGAGCAGGGGGAGCCCCATGCTGGGAGGTAGGAGGCCTAGGCTCCAGGCCTAGCTCATTCATGCATTCGTTCATTCATTCATTCATTCACCAAGTGTCTCTTGAGCATCTACTATGTGCTTGGCACCCTGCAGCGAGCTTGGGATACAGGGCACACACCTCCCAAAACAAAACAAAACAAAACACAACCCCACAAAAAACCGAGGTCCCAGCCCCACAGAGCTTGCAGCCTTGTGGGGAGACTGACAATCAGCGCACGATGAACAGAAGAGGATAATTTCTGAACGTGTCCAGTGCGGTGAAGGAAACGAGGCAGGATGGTGCGCCGCAGAGTGCCGGGGGCAGGGACCTTTCCCAGGGGGCTGGGAAGGCTTTAGGACTCGCGGCCGACATCTGTGGCTGAGAAGGGTGTCCCCGGCCAGGAGCCATGGAGGGTGTCCCAGCGCTGGGACAGTGAATATAAAGGCCTCACACCACCTAGCAGTGATGGAAGCCCGGGGGGCCGAGCCATGGTACATGCAGAACTGCGGGACAGGATGAGGCCACAGAAGTGGCTGGAGATGGCTGTCAGTTCCCGAACAGCCTCGTGGCCGCGCCAGGACTCTGATGTTGATTCTGGGAGCAGCAGAGCCCCTGGATGGTTTTAAGCAGGAGACCTGGCAGGGGCCACTGCAGGTGTCAGAGCTGGGGGCTGCACAGGGTACAGGCAGTGCAGGGGGAGAGAAGCAGATGGAATCTGGACACATCCATAGTTCCGTTATCTATAATAATAAAAGCGTAGTATGCTGATTAGACCGGATGCCCTTCTGGACATCCTTCCTGATGTCCTTCCTTATGGACAAAGCCGCAGTGGGTGGGGGCTGTAGCAGAGAAGGCAGAGCCCCCCCCCCCCCCCCCGCCACCCCTTCAGGCCATGCTGGCAGTGGGCAGGGGCCCGGGCCAAGGCCCTTGCATGAATTTCGTGCACCGGGCCTCTAGTCTTCATAATAAAACTCTTTAATCTGGCATCTAGGGACCACACGTTCTAGTTACCACACCCCTTCCAGCCCTCTGTCCATACTGTAGGAAACCTGTCTGCTTGTTCTCCTTTAAACAAACCTTTTCATTTCCCCGCCCAGGGTGGCCTAAGGAGCTGATCTGTGGTGTGAGCTTGGAAGAGTCCCTTGCCTGCTTCAGGCTTCAGTTTTTCCAGTGAATGAAATGAGAGTGTGGACTTGATCACCTAAATCAGTGACGGCGAACCTATGACACGCGTGTCAGAGGTGACACGCAAACTCATTTTTTTGGTTGATTTTTCTTTGTTAAATGGCATTTAAATATATAAAATAAATATCAAAAATATAAGTCTTTGTTTTACTATGGTTGGAAATATCAAAAAATTTCTATATGTGACATGGCACCAGAGTTAAGTTAGGGTTTTTCAAAATGCTGGCACACCGAGCTCAAAAGGTTCGCCATCACTGGCCTAAATGCTTCCTTCGAATGCACATACCTGCATCTTGGAGCCAGGCTGCTGCCCCACTTCCAGCCTGGCCGGGCTGGCCCCATGTCCTCCTCCTCCCACCCTCACCTGCTGTCTCCGCCCCGAGGAACCAGCTCAGGTGGGAAGCTGCCACCTCACAGCTGCTGGACAGGGGAGCTCAGGGCTGCTGCAGGTGGGGGTGAGAGCTAATTAGTGCTGAGGCTGGAAGGGAGCTCAGACTGACAGTTGTCCGTTGTTTCTAGAATTTATGGTGTGGGGTCCAGGGAGGGCAGGGCAGGTGGCAGAGGAAGGGGGTTGCTGAGGGAGGTGGCATCAGCAGGAGGCACCCAGGCCTGGGGACAGCCAGCTTCAGTCGGCAGGAGAAATGGGGACAGTGGCATTCCCTGAGCTGGTCCTGAATCAGCTCATACATGTCATTTCAGGTGCTAGATGGGTGCCTACTCCCCTTAGCAGCTCTACTTTTCAACAGAGAAGGGAAGTGAACAGCGAGGAAGTGGGAGACCAGCCAGCCGCTAGGCCCGTGGCCATTACCTCCAGGGACAGACCTGCACCTGCACCCCGTCACCCACTCTCCAGTATCCTCAGGCCATCCTCTGTCACCTGACCCCACCGCCTGTGCTCTGCCCTATGAGGTGCTGCCTGGCCCCTGACACTCCTTCTCCCCAATCATTGCATACACGCACAAGTACATGGTCACACATGCACACACCAACTCATGCACCCTCATGTGCACACGTGCACACATGCACACACATGTGCCTCTCATCCCAGTTATGCATCCGCATCCACATTCACCTCCCAGCCTCCTTTCTGCAAGAACGTGCCTCTCAGTTACTCTTGTTTCCAGGTGCGCTGTGAAATTACCATCAGATTTAAAGCTGAGGGGAGAAATGGGCGAGGAGGAGTCAAACCTCATTTTAATTATCTGTGGCAGCTTCCAATTGTTCAGGTGATAATCATAATCATTAAAAATTCTGTTATCAGCTCTGGTGGGGGAAGGCACTGCCCCCGCAGTGGCTGCGGAATGATGAACAGGCAGAGTCTTCTGATAAGGAGACCCAGCTCCCAGCCTCCACTCCAGCACCCTCCCCACCCAAGCTCCAATCTCCCTGCTCCCAGCCCCCACCCCCAGCCTCCCCGCCTCCCCTCCTCCCCACTCCAACCCTGTCCCAAGGTGATTCTGCTGGATGTTCTTAAACTGGAGGGAAGGACAGTGAGGTTGGAAAGAGGGAGCTGAGGGCGACTCTTCCAGGGGCCACGCATGACCAGGTGACCCTCACTTGTGTGGCCTGTGAGCCCTGGGCTGGGCCTGAGGAGACAAGGGGACCCAGGAGGTCTTGGCTTCCCACCAGGAGCTGAGTCTTGCCCGGGGACTGGGACTCCCTGCACTAGGAAGTGACCTGGATGGGTTGTGGGTCTGGAAATCCACATGGCGGCTCCCCTCACACGGTATGTCACACCTGGCCCGGCCTGGGCTCTGCTGATGACCTACCCGCTCTGCATTGCCTCGGCTCTTGGCCACTTACACACACTTTCCCAGCCAGCTCCTCAGGAGGGAAGCCCACTAGGATGGAAGGTCCAAGAGAGCAGGAACCCATCTCCACTGCCACCTCCATGCCCTTTGTGTCCAGACCGGGGGCTGGCACACAGGAGGCTCCCAAGAAATGTCTGTGTGAGGACTAAAGTGTAAATACACCGTGTAAATAATGTGTCAATAACAGGGAGGACGCGAGGCTCAGAGCGGTGAAGTGCTTGCCCATCGTCACACAGCAGGCGAGGGGGGCAGGGATTAGGGTCCTGGGGAGAGACAGCCAGAGCTGATGTGCATTTAGACAGTACGTCCAGTGTGTTATAGGCCCCACCATTCCTGGGGAAACTCAGGCCAGCAAATGTGAGGCCCCAGGGATGGTGACCTGGGAGGAGAAGGGGGTGGAGGGAGGGAGCAGCTCATTTGCATAAAGACCCTGCTTCCTCCAATCAGCTGGGCCCTCAGCATTGGGACTCCAGTGACTGCCCCGTGACCAGAAAGGTGGGAGCAGAGGCAGGTGGAACTGGTCTAGGCCCTGCCCAGGTGAGTGGCCAGGCACTGCCTCTTGTGCACAAGATGGCCCTTCTTGAATGGCTTTTCTCACCTTCACCTCCTTTTGTCCTCCCAACAGCCCTGCCTCCAGGTCAGGGATAATCATCTCCAGGGTGCAGATGAGGCAACGGAGGCAGGAGAGGCCACAAGACTTGCCCAAGGTCACACAGCCAGGCAGCAGCAGAACCAGAACTGACCCAGCCCTAGACTATCCCCCAGGGAGTCCCACACCTCTGGCTTTCTCTCAGCTCCCCTGGCCCAGGGTCCTGCTGTGCACCTCACCCTGGGCCTGTCCTCTGTGACAATTAAGCCCCCTCTTCCTACCAACTCCTAAACCTCCTCTCCGGCCTCTTCCCTGAGCCCAGCCTATTTGCTCCAGCTGCCCCCAGACACCCGGGTCAGGGACCCACAGGATGTCAGGGCTGGCAGGGACCCAGGCAGCATCTTGTCTAACCCCTGGAGGTGCAGCTGGGAGCAATAGTCCCTCACTGTCCCCCTGCCTTCCATCCTAGAGCCCCCCAAGGCCTGACTTGGGTGCTGCTCTCCTCTCTGCATTTCTCCCCCTGCTTCCTGCCTCACTTACCCCTCAGCAGGTTCGGTAGCCCAGGCCTAAGTTCTGATCCACAAACTTCCTGGGGAAGGAGGGTGGGGTCTGCACCTGCATGGCTAAGAGGCTGGTGATTTCCCTGCCGGAAATGTTTACTTCTCAGGAGGAATCCTCTCAGCCCCTCCTTGTTGAAGGCTGGGATTTATAGAAGCTTCTCTTTCCTAAGGACCTTCCTGGTGGTTTTGGGGGGATAACAGAGGTGGGGGGACAATGGGGACCCTCACAGAGTGAAGAATAAATGTAGACAATGTGGAGGGAGGAAGAAAATGGACTTAGGGGTCACTAGGGGCTAAGCTATGAGGCCTTAGGCCAGTGGTTCTCAACCTTCTGGCCCTTTAAATACAGTTCCTCATGCTGTGACCCAACCATAAAATTATTTTCGTTGCTACTTCATAACTGTAATGTTGCTACTGTTAGGAATCGTAATGTGAATATCTGATATGCAGGATGGTCTTAGGCAACCCCTGTGAAAGGGTCGTTGGACCACCAAAGGGGTCGCGACCCACAGGTTGAGAACCTCTGCTTTAGGCAGATCATTTAACCTCTCTGGACCTCGATTTCCTCATCTGCAGAATGGGCATAATCACACAATGGGATTGGTGACAACATCTGTATCTCAAGGTGATGAGGTTTGGGCAAGGGGTGCACATCAATGCCTGGCACATAGGGAAGTGCTCAGAAAAGTTGAATTCTCCCCTCTTGGCCATTTGATGTCTCCCTTTCCCTGCCCAGATCACCCCCTCCAGGTCTCCCCCCTAGCTTCCCTCCAAGTACCACCTGTACCTGTCTCTATCCTCAGGGAGATTAGAGCTTGTCAATCCTTCCTGTGGCTCAGGAAAGGCAGGAGGAGGCCCTGTTGGCATGACGGCCCAGCTGCCTGTACCAGGATGCCAGGCACAGATGGTTTATACACCCCGGGGTTGTTAGCAGTGCGGCTGCTTCCCGGCTAACGAGTTAACAAATTTCACCTCTGGAAAAGGCCCTTGGCAGAGTAAGGGGCCTCTGGGGCCCCAAGTTCTGCTGTGATACAAGGGGTCAGCAGAATTCTTGAATGCATCTAATTTCTAATAAAGCAAGGAGGAAGGAGGTGGGGAGGGGCGCTGGCCTAGTTAGCTCAGATGACCTGGGTCTGACTGGGCTGGGCCTGACCACCAGGGTGGGAGTGAGCAGGAGGTATTGTCACTGAGCCAAGGGACTCTGCCAGGTCCACTCTTTTCTGAAGGCATCTTCGGCATCCCCATATCTGATCAGAAACAAAAATAAATCCCTACTCCATTCTCAAAGCACAGGGCCGGGAGAAGGGGGCTCTTCAGTCAGACCTGTCAGACCCCAGAGGACCCAAGGCCAGTGGCTGTCCCTTGAGAAATTGTGGCAGCCCCTCTGTCGCCAAAGCCTCAGTTTTCTCACCTGTCAAGTGGGAGTGGTGATCTGTCCCTCACCTGCTTGTTGTGTGGTGATAAAGCCTCTGCATAGTGCCTAGCACATACTGGCCCCCCCCCCCCCCAGAGGATAGCTGTGATTACACTGAGGTAGGCAGAGCAATGACCCCCTCCCCCCAAAGAGTCCCTGTCCTAATCCTAGGAACTGGTGACATGCTACTTTACCTCACGTGGCAAACGGGAATGAAGGTTGCAGATGAATGAAGGTTGCTAATCAGCTGATCTTAAAATATGGGGTTTATTCTGGATTATTCGGGGGTCTGGATTAATCACAGGGGTCTTAAAATGGAAGAAGGGACCAGAGGAGGAGGTCAGAGCACTGAGGAGGATTTGACCTGCTGTTGCTGGGTTTGAAGATGGAGGGAGGGACGACAGTCTGAAGAAAGCAGGCAGCTTCTAGAAGCTAGAAAAGGCAAGGAAATGATTATAGAACCTCCAGAAGGGAGACAGCCCTGTGGACGTTTGAATTTCCGCCCAGTGAGATCCATCTTGGATTCCTGGTCTCCAGAATTATAGAATAATACATGGGTATTGTGTAAGCACTAAGTTTGTGGTAATTTGTTACAGCAGCAACATGAACGAGTACATAAGTGGAACCATATTCTGGGTCAGATGTGCACAGGGGAGCCCCACTGCAGATTCAATCTCTCCCTGGCCTATACCAGTGCTGTGGATTGAAGAAGTGAACTAATCTTGTTGTGCCTCAGTTTCCTCATCTGGAAAATGGGGTAATAATAGTACTTCCCTCAGAGGGTCGTTGTGAGGATTACATGAGATAACATGTGTGAAGTTCTAGAATACAGTTGGGCACACCGAAAGCCCATAATGTCAGACTATTTGGAATGTAGGAACAGATTTTTACAATCATTAATGCAAGTCTGGGGAGCCTTGCAGGCTGGGAGCTGTCCTTGAAACGATAGGCGGTAGAAAGCAGTGGTGAGGCTGTGCGGTTGGGCAGACCTGGGATCAAATCCTCAGTGCACCACACCAGGCTGTAAAGGTGCATTGAGGATGTGGACACAGCATGTAATTCTGTGAGCTTCAGTTTCCTCACTCATAAAGTGGGGATAATGACAGCACCTCCCTCCAAGGGGGTTTGTGAAGATTAAATCACCAAGCCCAGTGCTGAGCACACAGCCGGTGCTCCAGAGTTGATGGCTGCTGTTACTATGTCGGGGGCCCTGCCACTGCTATGAGACCCCAACACGAGAGGGATGCACACTGGACAGAGGCTACTGGGAGGCAGAAACGCCTCTCAGTGAGTTTCTCTGACACGGGAATCAGTAGCACAGAATAAAACGAGGCTCAGTTACGTGCCAGGCCAATGATCCCGTCTCGAGATAGCGCTTGGTACACAGTAAATTCAGGGCCCCTGCGCCCAGCACCCCCGGGAGCTCTGGAAACCCCGGATGGGGAGCTCAGGCTGAGCTCCAGTCAGAGTCTCGGGGGGATTTTTGCCTTTCACAGTTATGGTGGCAGCTCAGTAACAGCCCAGCCAAGGCTAGGGCAGCCTAGACTTCCCCCAAATCTAGGAGAACCCCCCACTCACCCCTCCAACCCCAGGCACTCAGGTTTGTGGTCACCTTTCTTCCCAATGAATACATAACAGCCTTATAGCCTCGCAGGAGATGCGAGGTGATGGTTGTAATAAAACCGGTTCATTACAGCCCTCTGCCCGGAGCCAGTTAATGAGCACGCGCTGGTGCTCTGTGGCTCTTTAGAACCAAATGCAAATGAATTAATTCCATGGTATCATTTAATTAGCTTCAGAAGGTGGAGAGGGCTGGGGAGAGGGTAATGTCCTGGGACAGAGGCAGAGAAAGAGGAAAGGGCGAGGAATGCAGGGGTTAGGGGAGGGGCACAGAGAGAGAGGGAGGGCTGGGAGGTGGGCAGAGTGAGGGAAGGAGAGGGAGTGAGTAAGGAAGAGGGAAGAGGAAAGATGTGGCCACTTGTTTGTATTTGACTTTCCAAAGGCCCCTTTTATGGGAGACTGGAAAAGTGAGGGCACCAAGTGATGGTGCATCGTGATGGGTGCTGGGATCCCACAGTGGACCAGGCAGACGAGGATGGGTTCACAGTAAAGTGCAGAGGGCAGGCACTGAGCACCTAGTCACACATTTGTGCTTGTGTGTGTGCATACATGTGACTTTGCATATATGCATACATGTGACTTTGCATATATGCGTGTGAGCATGTGCTTATGTGAGTATGTATGTATGCATGTGTGACAGCATGTACATGTATGAATGTGTATATATGAGACTATTCATGTGAGTGCGTGTGTGTGCAAGTGTATGCATGTATGAGTGTTTGCGAATGAGTATATGAGAGTATTTATTTGAGTGCATGTGTGTGCAGGTGTGTGAGTGAACATGTGTATGATCGTGTACATATATAGTACTGCCAAGAATGATAAGAGCTAAAAAGCAAAGGAAAAAGATAGTGGGTTCTGACATAAGAGGGGTAAGGGGCGTCTTCTTTGAAGAAGTGCCACTTATGCTGAGACCAAGAAGGAGTCAAGGAGAACGTGTAGTGGGCTTCTGTTTACCTATCCCACATCCATCGCTCTTCCTACGGTAAGACCACTCCCCATTTGCCTTTGAAAACAGCTCTCAGACCTCCAGGTGGGCGAACCCACCCCCTGGCTCCTGCCCCCGAAGCCTGGCCATTCAGTTCACTTCACCTGCTGGTCACAACGATCCTTTCAGGAGTGGGCAGACGACTCAATCCAGGCCAATGAGATCCATACAAGAGGCTTTGCTAAAACTGCTAAGAAAGAGGTGTGTGTAGGCAGGGTGACATATGCCCGACACTACCAGTATACATTTCCCACCTGGGGACAGCGTGACTGTGATGATGCCAAGACAGAAGCGATGGGAAGGCCATGTTCTGAAGTGATGTCATTTGGGGATGCAGCCATGCCTGAAGCCATCCACTTCTGGTTTTGTCAGGTAAATGAACCAGTGATTCTCCTTTTTTATTTATATTTTAAACTGGTTTCAGTTGCTTTTTATTACTTCCATTGCAAAACCCTGAATGATATTGCAAAGGGCACAGCATGTGAGAGGGCTCTGAGGAGAGAGGAAATATGGTTAAGTCAAGAAGCTGACACAAGATCCCGGGAAGATGGCGGCATAGGTAAACACCTGAGATTGCTGCCGCAAACAACCACTTCAAAAATACAACTAAAAGATGGAACAAACATCACCCAGAACCACAGGAAAGCTGGCTGAGGAGAGACTCTTCAACTAGAAGGAAAGACAACAGCATACCGAAGCTCAGAGGAGGCACAGTGTGGAAAATACAAAGGTGTGGTGGTGCGCGCGCAAAGCGGGCTGGTGGCTGAGGGCGCGGTTGTCGTTTTCAATCAGGAGGGAGTCTCAGACTCTGAGCTCCAGATCCGGGCGAGTCTCTAGGGATTCAGACTCAGACTCAAACGGGAGAAGCGGGATTGTCTAGCATCAGTTGGAACGTGAGGGCAGCTTTCTCTCCGAGGTTTGCAGCCCTTGCTGGGGTTCTGAGAAGCAGAGCCTCTGGGAACGGGACTGAGAGCAGCCATAACTGCTCCCTCCACCCTCCCTGCTGAGCCCGCCCCGCCCAAGCCCAGCGCAGAGCCATTTGCCGGATCGCCTCAGGCAAAGGCTAGATTAGCACCTCTCCAGAGGACAGAAGTTTTCCCTCAGCTGATTCTCACAGGCAGTCGGCCTGGTGGTCAAATCCCTCTAGTATTAACTACAACAATCAAGGCTCAACTAGAACAAGACTGCGCACAAAGACCACAAGGGGGTGCACCAAGAAAGCATAAAAAAATGCAGAGACAAAAAAAATGACAGAAATGGAGGATATAGAGCTAAAAAACGCAATTTTGAGGGCTTGCAATAATGTGCTAGAAGCAGCCAATAAACTTGATGAGAGCCTCACGAAAACTAATGAGACCCTCGATGCTATGATAAAGAACCAACTAGAAATTAAGCATACATGGACTGAAATAAAGAATATTATACAGACATCCAATAGCAGACCAGAGGAGCGCAAGAATCAAGTCAAAGATTTGAAATATGAAGAAGCAAAAAACACCCATCCGGAAGAGCAAAATGAAAAAAGAATCCGAAAATACGAAGATAGTGTAAGGAGCCTCTGGGACAGCTTCAAGCGTACAAATATCAGAATTATAGGGGTGCCAGAAGATGAGAGACAGCAAGATATTGAAAACCTATTTGAAGAAATAATGGCAGAAAACTTCCCCCACCTGGTGAAAGAAATGGACTTACAGGTCCAAGAAGTGCAGAGAACCCCAAACAAAAGGAATCCAAAGAGGACCACACCAAGACACATCATAATTAAAATGCCAAGAGCAAAAGACAAAGAGAGAATCTTAAAAGCAGCAAGAGAAAGAGACTCACTTACCTACAAGGGAATACCCATACGACTGTCAGCTGATTTCTCAACAGAAACTTTGCAGGCCAGAAGGGAATGGCAAAAAATATTCAAAGTGGTGAATACCAAGAACCTACAACCAAGATACTTTATCCAGCAAAGCTATCATTCAGAATTGAAGGTCAGATAAAGAGCTTCACAGGTAAGGAAAAGCTAAAGGAGTTCATCACCACTAAACCAGTATTATACGAAATGCTGAAAGGTATCCTTTAAGAAGAGGAAGAAGAAAAAGGTAAAGATACAAATTGTGAACAACAAACATGCATCTATCAACAAGTGAATCTAAGAATCAAGTGAATAAATAATCTGATGTACAGAATGAACTGGTGATTATAATGAATCAGGGACATAGAAAGGGAATGGACTGACTATTCTTGGGGGGGGAAAGGGGAAGGGGAGATGCGGGAAGAGACTGGATAAAAATCATGCACCTATGGATGAGGACAGTGGGTGGGGAGTGAGGGCGGAGGGTGGGGCGGGAACTGGGAGGAGGGGAGTTATGGGGGGGAAAAAAGAGGAACAAATGTAATCTGAACAATAAAGATTTAATAAAAAAAAAAAAAGCTGACACAAGGCCAGCTTGGCCAAAGGGCTCAGAGGGGCCAAAAGCCTGAGCGTAAGTTGGGCGAGTGTGCGTGTGTGTGTGTGTGGGGGGGGGGGGAGTTAGGGGGGTCGTAATATAAGAGCTAAAAGTCTTGACATGGCCAGTGCATTCTCTCTGAGCATTCTTTAGAGTCAGAATTCCCTGCCCCAAAGCTGTCATTACTTCTCATTTAACCCCCACACCAATTCTGTTCACCCCCAAATCCTGAATCCAAGGCCCGGAACAGACAGGGCTTATAGGGACCACAAATGCCACTGAGAGTAAAATCCTTCCTTTTATTTTATTATTTGGTTTTAGTGTTTTACTTATTTTACCAAGTGATAGATGAATATGTTCTCTTGGTAAAAAGATACAATTTAATAATGTAAAAAAAAGCAAATAGTTTCATTTTACAGAATGGGGACGGGGGCAGGTAGGTGAGCTAGCTCACCTAAGGTCCTATAACAAGTTGCCAGACATCTGAGGCCATGGAATTCTTCTGAATACTTCCCATCTTATGTTAAAAAAAAGCCTTGGAGGGTAATAATACAGAGGAGGACAATAATAATAGCCAACTTTTTAGCACTTACCATGTGCCAGCTACTTTGTTAAGCTCTTTATTTTCCTTATTTTGCTTTAGTCCTTACCACATTCCTGTGAGGCCGCTACCATTATCTTCTTCATTTGAGAGACAGAGGTTAATTTAAGTAACTGTTCTAAGGTCACAAGTCTTTGCTGCGTGGTGCAGCCATGACTTGAACTCAGTCTGTTTCCAGAGCCCAGGCACTCACTCCTGGCAGTTTGTAAGAGTAAATTTTATTTGCTAGCCAGATAATTCTACCTGTAATACAAAGGGTAATGAGTGGTCCCAGGACTCCTAAAGAGGAAAGCCTGCCATATGCCACTAGAACTCTCCATGGTGCTGAAAATCAATCCATCATCTGCTCTGCCAGCGGATCCAGGATGTTGCTCTTCCTCAGTCCACTTGTTGGCCTGATTTCCCTAGCCCAGCTCCTCCCAATTTAGTCCATTAATAACATCTGCTCCCTTCATCCCACCTGAGCGAAACCTGACTGAGGCTACAGGTGGTGTAGCTACGGTAACACCCCCTGCCACACACACATCATGTAGCAACTTCTGTCTCCTCAGAATGCTGGTTTCCTTAAGGAAGGGATTAGTTAGAATCCATATATATATAAAAGCCTAAGTGACCAAACAACCAAACGACTGAATGACCCGTCGACTAGTCACTATGATGTGCACTGACCACCAAGGGGCAGATGCTCAATGCAGGAGCTGGTATGGCACCCGGGCGGGGTTCAGACTCCTCCCTGGCCACCACCTGCTGCTTCACACACTACTACATCCCCTGAGGGGTCCTGGTTAGCAAGAGGGCACAGGCCAGGCTGAAGGACCCGACCAGTGCACAAATCCATGCACCGGGCCTCTGGTAGAATATAAGAAAGCCTAGATACATACTGGGGCCACACTTACCTTCTGTAATCATCTGACCCGGCCTTTATATTTTTTGGTTTGTTATGTTAAGATATAACTTGCATATGGTAAAAGACACACATCTTAAGTGTACATGTGGTAGATTGTAAAAATAAACACAGACTCCTTCCCTTCCGGTGCCTGCACTTTTGTGATGTGTCACTTCAGATTCTTCCATCAGGAACGAAACTCTGTTTCTCGGTCTCTTCAATCAGGGTGTGCACCCATGTAACCACCACCCAGGTCAAGATAGAGTGCAATATGGTACCCCAGAAAGTTTCTTTGTTTCCCTTTCCAGTTAATCTGCCCAATCCTGAGAGAGAGCCATGATTCTGACTTCTATCAAGATAAATTAGTTCATATTAACGGAATCATAAAGTATGTGTCTTTTGCCTATTTTTTCCTCGGACTGTATCTGCGATATTCATATATGTTTTATTTATATTGGTAGTTTGTTCATTTTTCAATGTAGTCTTTAATATGTTCATTACAAACAACAACGAAAATACTAGAATTTAATTCCAAAACGAAGGCGAAGGTGAAACTTCCAAAGCTACAGGAAGGTGAGTGACCACACGAAACTTACTTCTGTCATGAACATTATGAACCTACTCAACGATTTCCCACCAAGACTTAAGATCAGCACAAGGGAGTAACAAGGATAAAATAAAGCCATTCCTTGTTTGCTTCTGTCAGATTCATCAGATAATATTTATTGTATGCCTGGAGGGCTTACATGGCTCCTCTAGGCACTATCCATAACAACTGGCCTCTTGAAAACATGTGACTACCTCAGACATCTGCAGATGGCCCCAACACAATTTAAACTACTTGGAGAATATAAACTTAGTCATGTATTCTGAACACGTATCTTCAAAGCTACCATTTTAAAATAAATTGGAAAGTAGGGAAACCTGAAAAAATACATTCTGCCATTACACTATCATATGAACATTATAAATGTGTGGATATATATATATATATATATATATAGAGAGAGAGAGAGAGAGAGAGAGAGAGAGAGAGAAGATAATCAAGATTTATAAGAAGCTAAAAAATTAGGAAATACAGATTTTACCAAAGAAACTACAATAACCATCCCAGCTACGATTTGTCCGTTCTCTCATAGATGGACACTTGGGTTGTTTTTCTTTTTGTGTGTGGCTATTTTAAATAAAGCTTCTATGACCACTGACACGTGAGTGATCTGTAGAATATACACTCAATTCTCTTGGATATACACTGAGTGTTATTATGACCACCTGACGTTTGTAGGCAAATTAGCTGTACACTGCATCATATGGGATATGGAAGCCAAAGGCCTGTTCGAACACCTTTGCTGTCTGCAGTTACCAAGATAAAACGTCTCCAATTCACACAGGAACACAAGGATTGGACACTCAAGCGTTGGAAAAAAGTCATGTGGTCTGATGAATCACATTTCCAGTTGCATCATGCAGATGGCAGGGTGAGAATTTGGCGGAAACAGCATGAAAGCATGCACCCCACATGCATGAGTACAACCCTTCAAGCTGGTGGGGGCAGTGTTATGGTTTGGGGCATGTTTTTCTGGCATGATTTGGGTCCTTTAATTCGTGTGGAACAATGTCTGAATAGCACAACATACCTAAGTATCGTTGCTGATCAAGTTCATCCTATCATGTTGATGGCATATCCCAATGGAGATGGCTTCTTCCAACAAGACAATGTGCCATGCCATGGTGCTCGAATTGTGCAGGAGTGGTTTCAAGAACATGAGGGAGACTTTACCTTGCTTAGGTGGCCCCCACAATCACCAGATCTCAATCCAATTGAGCATTTGTGGGACAAAGTTAAAAGAGCCATCAGGCAGCTGGTTCCACAACCATCAAATCTCACAGAACTGGACAGTGTTATTCATCAGGCATGGTGTCAGATTCCTCTCATCACCTTTCAACATCTCGTGGAGTCAATGCCAAGAAGAATTGCTGCAGTATTGAAGGCAAAAGATGGCCCAACGAAGTACTGATGGGGTGGTCATAATAATCTGGCCACTCAGTGTATTCTGTTATGGGCTGAATTGTGTCCCCTCCCCAAATTCAGGTGTTAAAGTCTTAACTATATTTGGAGAGAGGATGTTTAAAAAGGTAATTCAATTAAAATGAGGTTGTACAGGTGGGCCCTAATCCAATTGGTCCTTATAAGAAGAGAGGATTAGGGCACACACACACACACACACACACACACACACACACACACGGAAGATCCTGTGAGTATAACCCCTCAGCAATGTGGGGAAAGCCTCGTTCATCTCCCAGCAGAGAGAGAAGGAGTGCAGGGAGGGCGACCCCCTGGCACAGTCAAGACTCATATCAGGGGCCACAGAAGCACAAACTGGGAGATATTTGGGGACAACGGGAGACACAGACACACTGAGAGGGACTCAGTGGCAGAAAGAGCAAGTGACCAGGAGAGAAGCAGAGGGAGGGGAGGCCTCAGATGCAGCCCCCATGCCAGTCCCCTGGCCTGTCCTCACCAGACCCAAGCTCTGGAGCCCTGGTGGGCGTCTTGTTGGGAGTAGGGATTCACTGGGCCACAAATGGTGCCCTTCTCGGTGACTCATCTTCTCAGAGAAAATAAATCACTCTCCATCCAATTAAATCTAATTAGACGTAATCAAGTTGTGGAGATCTGTGTAGCAGGATGAATGATTAGGAAAAATTACCTCCCTGCAAAGAGTTTAAATTTAATTTTCATCATCTAAAGACTAAATAGAAACAATTGGGTTCCTTACTGCCTCTGACCCAGAGCCAGGAATTCTCTGGGTGGAAGCATCAGCTAGCAGAGAGGACCAACTTCACTCAGGGTGGGCCAGGCGCACAGTGGCTCTGCTGAGATAGGCACCCACGCCCTCCAGCAGGGCCTGAGATCACCGCCCTTCCCACCCCCCACTCTCACACACCTGTTCACACTAATACACACTGGCAACCTGGACAAATGTGAACTTCACATGCCTGCCCTGAACACACAACTTAAGACAGTCACGTACATACCCTAATAAAGCCTGCATACACACCCATGGACAGGCATGCACACACACACACACATACAGGCACACCCAACCACACCTATAGGCACAGATACACAAACATACATAGGCACATACACATACACAGACATGGACACACACATAGGCCCACATACAGGTTCATAAGCACACATACACACACACACACACACACACACACACACACACACACACACCCCATCTCACACAGATGCACTGTTGGTCAGCCCTGGGTTAGTCCCAGGTTACTTCCAGCTCTGCCACTAACTGGCTGTGTGAATGCTGGGCTCCTTCCCAGGGCCTCACTTTCCTCATCTGTAACAGGGGAGGCAGACTCCATTTCCTGAGCCACTGGCAATTGTGAAAGCTTGGAATTCAATTTTCCCTCTCTCAGCATCTCCCTCATCCTTTCTAATCGAGGCTGACTGAGAAAATAAAGTCCATGAGGTCACCCAGTAATGCTCATTAGCTGACACTCATCAAGCAAGGCCAGGAACCCACCCCAGCCACCCGCACAACCCGGAGCTCCAGTAAAGGGTCTGGAGGCACAGAGGGCTTTCCTGTCCCCACTCACAGATGCACACACACCCCTTTCACACTCAGGCACGTTGTTACGGCTCAAGGATGAACGTATTACCCAGCACCAGTCTCAGGGCTGGGCTTCCCTCTCCTGGTCCCAGGACCAGCAGCACCATCTGTTCCTTGAATATTTCTCCGCACATTCAGCTGGTGAGGGACCAGCCCCAGAAAGCAGGGGAGAGAGCATCTGGAGCCAGAAGCCTGGCGGTGGATTACTTTATGCCCTGTGGCTTCTCAGCTAGAGCAGGGCGCTGGGGCCAGCTTGGAGGAAGGGTGGACAGAGTCCCCAGGGGGAGGCGCAGCCTGGGGCTGAGCTGAGAGTAAGCAGAGGTGGCGAGCATGTCACTGACAGGTGGTATAATGGCTCTGTCTTCTTGTTCCAATTTTCCCCTTTTTCTGTATGGCTGTGGCCGCCTGAGTCCTGCTTGTGTGATCGGAGGGCTCCAGGCTAATGGACAAATCCTGCTCCAGCTGGGAGGAGGTGGCGGCCTGGGACAGGTAATGGGCTGATTGGAACTTGGAGTCCGGCCTGGTTTTGAATTCCAGCCACTGACTCCCTGCAGGAGCTGAGCAGCCTCCTCCCTGACTCTGGGCCTTGGGTTCCTCATCTTCCCAACAGGGTGAGGAGTCCGCCAGGACCCCACAAGGTTCCCACTGGGCATGGGGTAGGGGCATCTGCAGGTGCTCCCTGGACATTTGTTCTGTCCTGTTTGCAGCCCCCACAGTGCCTGGCTCCAAGTCTAGTACATATTGATTAACCTGGTGACATAATGAGATGAGCTCATGCTTGTGTCTGGGCTTCACGGCAGCAAAATCGAAAACTGTTGGGAAATTGAACAACCAGAGGACCAGCGGGGGGTGGGGGGGGGGAGAGCCACTGGGGGTTTGGTTGTCAGACATCAGGGAGGACTTCCTAGAAGAGGCAGGCAGGCCTTGGCTGGTAGGATTTGGATAGAGGAGGGGAAGGTGTGCTGGGATGGGGAGACTGCAGGTGTAAAAGCAGGGAGGTGGGAAGGGAGGAGTCAAGGTGAGACCTCTCTTATGAAGCTGGTGTGTGTGTGTGTGTGTATGTGTGTGTGTGTATGTGTGTATGTATGTGTGTGTGTGTGTGTGTGTGTGTGTGTGTAGCAAGGTGGTCCCAGCATAGTGCTGGGCTCTCAGGGGACACTTAGTAACAGGGGCTCCCTCCCTAGTGTCAGTTCATTCAGGCCACCTGAACCCCTCTGTGCAGGGACCCGGGGGGGCCATGGACATGTCACTCCTCTTGGGGAAGACAACCAGGCTCTTCTTGCCATGAAACACAGACCCCAGAAGCTCAGAGCTGGGAGATCCCTCCAGCCCCTCCACCCTGTAGGAACCCAGCACAGGGAGGTTAAGAGAGTGGGCCAGTCACCCCCCTCCCATGGGCCCCACAGTATTCTGCTCTCTATTCAGCCTGGGGGGGAGGTCCTCTGTTCACAGACACGGAACAGAGAGCCTCACGGGTTCCTCTTCTCCCCTCGTCCGCTCTCTGCCCTCACACCCACTTGCTCACCGGCCGAGAAGAGCCTGGAAGGGGACCCAGGCCAGTGATCTGTAGACCATCTGGCTGAGGCCTTGGCCTGTGCTGGGAAGGGGAGGGTAAACCTTAAGCAGCCCTTCCCTGGTTGGTGTTGAATTTGCAGTTTCTAAAGGCCATTGGGAGCTCCATAGAGCAAACATTTCATCTCTCAGTGACACTGCAGCAGATTAAGGAAGGTCAGTCTCCCAGAGAGCAGTACAGGGAGCCCATTCATTACCCAAAATGGTCTGACCCAGCAGCTGGAATAACTTTCCCGGAGCAATGGCTGGGTGAGGAAGAGATTTCCTAAGCCCCGTTGTCAGCAAATCTGGCCTGGTTCCTTTGTCCAGGGATCTAGGGGGGTGAGGGTGATGCCCAGATAACCAGGCTGAGAGGACATAGGCACAGGCTGGGGCTTAGCTCAACATGAGAAAGATCTCCCAGTCTCACTGATAGCCATTCACTACAGGTTACAATATTCTTAAAGTTGGCTAAGATGGGGACCTCTGTCCCTTTTGGAGTCACAAAAGAGCCACTTTCCATCTGTCCTCTCGTTTCCCTTTCCTCCAAGGCAGGTGTCTTTCATCTCTTTATATACAAGAGGACTGAGGCTTAAGAGGCTGGTAAAGCTTGCCCAGCATCAGAGCTGGGGTTCAAACCCAGAATGTCTGCTCACATTCCTTTTACTGTACTGAATATGCTCGCTGAGCCTCAGTTTCTTCATCCATAAAATGGGAGTAACAATACATACCCTGTATAACGCCCAGGGTGGTTGACTAGTACAAGTGAAATAGTGCATGGGAAATGTTCACTCACACACACAAACGCAACTGTGTCCACCCAGGAGACACAGTTACTATCCGAGGATGAAAACGTATGCAAGGGGCTGTTCTGTAATGAGCTTTATTTCTCTATTCACAGAGTTCTGATTAATTTTGCACCTAAAAGACCCTAATACCCAACTTGTGACTGTATATTTACACTGTGTATTAAAAATACCTTAAAATGCCCATTCTTTTGTGTCAGCAAATCTACCATCAGGAAACATAGTCAGGGCTGAGCATAAAGACTCACACACAAGGGTGTTCACTATAAGATATTGTTAAAAAAAAATATATTTTATTGATTTTTTTACAGAGAGGAAGGGAGAGGGATAGAGAGTTAGAAACATCCATGAGAGAGAAACATCAATCAGCTGCCTCCCACACACCCCCAACTGGGGAATGTGTCTGCAACCAAGATACATGCCCTTGACTGGAATCGAACCTGGGACCCTTCAGTATGCAGGCCAATGCTCTATCCACTGAGCCAAACCAGTTAGGGCTATAGGGTATTGATAACAACCAATATTCAGAATCATTGTCCAATAGGGGAACAGTTACATGAAATAGTGTATGCCCATATGATGGAATATTATGCAGCCAAGTTGTGAAGCACATTTCACGACCTGGGAATGAAGAGGCACCTACACATGCCACACAATCCCCAGAAGATGTTTCTCCAAGACAATGGGTGATTTCTATTTGTTCTGCTTTCTTACCTAAATTTGATCAATCTATTTTTTAAAACAAATAAATTAGATGTACCCCACATTCCCCTATTTCTAGATTTGGGACAATGGAGTATAATTTAAGCTTTGCTCTATGCCTTGAGTCACCGCCATCATCCTACATGTCTTAACCCCAGGGTGTCTCCTGAGACCCTCACCCCACACTCAGGGCCCAGCCTGCTCTCTGCTGGAGTTCTCTCCTCTACTTTCCAGTCTTTAGGCTACCAGATGTTTCTTCTTTATGGTTTTACAGGAAATATTTCTAAGAACCCAAAGCAAAAACAATAGCTAGAAAGATGGAATAGCTGAGAAGAGATTTCCACATCCGCCCAATGCAGGGGAAACAGAATTTGGAGTATGAGTTCAACCAAGAGTGAAGGCATTCCACTAATTTCCCAGAAGTGGGCCACAGATGGGAGTAAAGACCACATCTCATGATAGGGATGTGCATTCTTAGATCAGGAACAAAACAGAACTAGGCCTGCCCAAACAAAACATAAAACTAAGAAGTCATAAGTTAATGATTATCCAACAATAATTTAACTCTTCCTGGAGATAAAAGAATCAAATCTCTAGAAAGTGTCTTCACAGTGTCTAGTACACAATAAAAAATGACTAGACATGTGAAGAAAGAGGAAAATGTGACCAAGAGAAAAATCAGCCAATGGCAAAATAATAATAATAATAAAAAATAAAAAATAAAAATATAACGGATGACTCATATATTGGAATGAACAGACAAGGACTTTGTAATAACTATAATAAATATGCTGACCTATAGAGATGACCTACATATATCTTGAAAAGATGGCCAAAGTTTGAACAAAGTGGTCAAAGCTTGAAAATTTTGAACAAAAGAGATAAAGTCATATTGGATTATAGCCCAAAGTATAAGACAAATGTCTATGAGTCTATAACGATATAAACAAATGATTGAATACATTAATAAACTGTGGAGAAGATGCAAATCTCTTGGCAGAGAATTCCACATAATCTGTATATAGACTCTCCAACCTCAAGGAGATTATGCCTGGGCAGCTCCTAGCAATTTTCTGTCAGAGAGCACATAATGGGAAAGGGGGGAAAGAGTGGCTTTACTGGGGAGAAACCTCAGCCAGAGGATCAAAGTCAACATCGACAGTCATACATCTTGTTGGTAGTTGAACCCTTAATATGATATGAGTGACACTTTACCTCTGTGATCTTCCTTTCCTAAACACCCATGCCCCCAAGTCTAATCATGAGAATAATATCAGACGAATTCCAATGGAAGGCCATCCAGTGATATATTTGACCAGTAATCATCAAAATGGTCAAGCTCATGAAACAAGGAAAGTCTGAGAAACTGTCATAGCCAAGAGGAGCGCAAGGAGACACGACTGCTGAATGTAAGGTGTGCTGGATGGGGTCCTGGGACAGAAAAAGGACACTAGGAAAAACGAAGGAAATCGGAATAAGCTACAAACTGTAACCATTATGTATCAATGAGTTTGTTAATTATAACAAATGTAGCATACTAATTTAAGACGTTAATGATAGGGGGGACTGTGTGTGAAAATGTTGAAAACAAAGAGACTTTAGTGACTTTTGAGAGGAGAGAGAGAATGGAACAGAAAAGCAAACATTTGAGGATGTATTAGCAAAATAATTTCAAAAAATTGATAAAAGACCACAACCCACAGATGAATTCCAGGAAGGATAATTACAAAGACAATCACACTAGGCACGTCATAATCAAACTGCTGCAATATGAAGATTAAGGAGAGATTGGGAAGGCAGTCAGAGGGGAGGAAACATTAATACAGGGAGCAAAGCTGGTTTTATATCAGATGAATGGAGGTCTCAAGACAATGCAACATCTTTAAAGTTCTGGGAGAAAAAAACCCCAACTTTTCACCTAGAATTTTTTTTTAACTAGCAAAAACATTTTTAATACATTAAGATGAATTAAAACCGCTATCAAATAAAGCAAAGATGATAAAATTCATTGTCAGCAGACTCATATGACAAACTAGCCTAAATGAAGCTCTTCAGTCTAAAGGGAAATAATGCAAGATGAAATTCAGAGCTGCAGAAAATCAGAAGAAGCCCTGTAAATGGTAAGTAGACAATAATTTTCTCTTCAATTCTGTAAAAGATGGTTAGTGGTTTAGAGAATAAATAAGAACAAGGTATTGTGGAGTCTGCAACACCGGCAGAAATAAAATATATAACTACAATAGCCAATGAATGAGAGTGAGTGTAAGTGGAATTGCATTGTTGTAAGCTTTGGATATAAATAAAACACTGTAGCATTGATTTACATATAAGCTAAGGATGCTTACTGACCACTGAACTGGCATGTGCAAGCCAGACTTCAATGAGCCCAAGGGGGAAACAACACATTGTAATCATCAGAGCAAGTACTAATAAAAACACACAGAAGTACAATCAAAACACAAATAAAGGAGGTAAGTTGGAATGCTGAAAAATACTCAGGTAACCCCAAAGAAGACAGGCATGGAAGAACAAAGAAACCAAGAACAAAGGGGTCCAATAGAAAACCATGTATTTGGGACATGTAAAATTATACAAAAATAAAATTTTGGTGTCTATAAATAAACTTTTATTGGAACACAGCCAAAGATCATTTGTTTACACACTGTCTGTGGCAACTTTGTTGCTATTTTTGTAGAAATCACAAGCTGTTTCTGAAATTACACACAAATGCAATAAAACCAGACTAGCCAAAACGATCTTTAAAAAGAACTTATAGCCCAAGTTTTTACTTCAAGATTAGGAAGGTACAATAATCAAGACAAAGCAAGAATAGAAATGGATCGATGAAACAGAATAGAGACCCAAAATAGACCCACACATGCATTTATTACTAAGATGGAGAGACACCTCCATGTGGGAAAGGATCATCTTTTAAACAAACAGTGCTGTAAAAACTGGATCCATATGAAATATTAGGGACCTAGACCCTCAATCACATCTTATATGGGAATGAATTTCGGATGAACCAGATGTAGACATAAAAATGAAAAACCAAGATAAGAGAAAAATCTTCGGAAAAATATCATTTTGATCTTGGGTGTAGACCAAGATTTCTTAAGACACACAAAAGCACTATTCATAATAGCCATAAAATGATAAATTAGAGTTTATCAGTATAAGAACCTTCTGTTCTTCAAAAGATGTCATTAAGAATAAGAACATGCAAACTATAGATTAGGAAAAATAATCACAATACATATTTCTGACAAAGGACTTGTACTCAAGATGTATAAAGAACTCCCAGAAATTAATCATGAAAAGAAAACTCAAAATGATGGGCAAAAGACTTAAACGTACATTAGAAGAGGTACTAATGGCCAAACACACATGAAAAATGCTCAATGTCATTCATTATCAGGGATCTGCATTTGGGGTAAAATTAATAAGACTGACAATAGGTATTGGTGAAAAATGTGAGGCAAATAAAAATGCTATACATTTCTGGAGGGTTTATGGAAAACTATGGTCACCTTGGAAAACAGATTGTCAGTTCATTATTACATAACATCCATGTCCACTCCATGACCTAAGAATTCCACTTTTGAGTACTCAAAATTAATGAAAACGTTGGTCTATAAATAATAGACTGCATAGTATTTTAATAGCAACTTTATTTATAATAGCCCCAAACTGGAATTGATTCAATTGCCCATCAATAGATTAATGGATAAACAAATATATATACACTGAGTGGTCAGATTATTATGACCACCTGAGGTTTGTAGGCAAATTAGCTATAATTTTGCCCTGAAGTTGCTAGAGGGTCAGACCATTTATACATAGGGAAGCAGGTTGTTTACCACGACAGTAGAAGTGATTTTTTTTCTGAAGATATGGGTAAACAACACGATTTAACAGCCTTTGAACATGGTATCCTATATAATAAAGAGGTAATATGCAAATTGACTGTCATGCCATCATACAAGATGGCTGCCACCATGTGGTCAAAGATAGCCCCCCCATGTGGTCACAAGATGGCCACCATAAGATGGCCGGCAGGGGAGGGCAGTTGGGAGCGACCAGGCCTGCAGAGGAGGGCAGTTGGGGGGGACCAGTCCTGCAGGGGAGGGCAGTTGGGGGCAGCCAGTCCTGCAGGGGAGGGCAGTTAGGGGTGACCGGACTGGCAGTGGAGGGCAGTTGGGGGCGATCAGGCCAGCAGGGGAGCAGTTAGGCATTGATCAGGCTGGCAGGGGAGTGGTTAGGGGGCAATCAGGCTGGCAGGCAGAAGCAGTTAGGGGCAATTAGGCAGGCAGGCAGGCAGGTGAGCTGTTGGGAGCCAGCAGTCCCAGATTGTGAGAGGGATTTCCATGTGGGATTGGGCCTAAAACGGCAGTCGGACATCCCCTATGGGGTCCCAGATTGGAGAGGGTGCAGGCTGGCTGAGTTTTGTGCACTGGGTCTCTAATATATATATTAGAGACATTATATATACTATATAATATATATATTATAGCTATCATAGCATACAGTATTTTACCCATATCTGTATATATAAAAAAATTACTTCTACTGTCGTGGTAAACAACCTGCTTCCCTATTTATAATGGTCTGGCCCTCTAGCAACTTCAGCGCGAAATTATAGCTAATTTGCCTACAAATGTCAGGTGGTCATAATAATCCAGCCACTCAGTGTATATTGCATAATGGACTAACACTGAGAAATAAAGGAGCATAAACCTAGGTAAAAAATCTCAAGCGTTATGATGAACAAAAGACCCAGATACCTACCATGGGACTCCAGTTGTATGAAATTCTGGAGCATGCAAAATTAATGTACAATGGCAGAAAGGGGCTGGGTGGGGGATTAATTAGTTGCACAGGAGATATGATTGGGGTAATGGAAATGGGGCATCTTAATAAGGTGGTGGTTAGACGGATGTATACAGTTTTTGCACACACACATCAAGTAGGAAAGGAGCACCATTCACTAGTTGATCGATCTGAGTCACACTGACCTCTGCCTCCTCCTCACCCCCACATTCTGCCCACTGCAGCCCTGCCCCTCTGTCTCCTGAGCACCTCTCAGACCTGCACTCTGTCCATCTGCTGCTCTGCAGTGACCCAGTGCTGTCTGACTTTGGTTCCTCCAAAAGTGCAGGTGGCTTATGTGGAAGGTGATCCCAGGAGGCTCAGTGAGGAGAGGACAGTGGAGGGAGAACACCCTAAAGGCTGAATCAGAGAGGGCTGTGGGCTCAGTCCTGCCGGGGGCCCTCTGAGGAAGTGTGTGGACGTGCCTCAGAGGGAAGCTGGGTACTTATCCACTCACTTCCATCCCTCACTGGTTGAGAGGTACCCCTGGGTGTTAAATCCCTGGCAGTTCTGGGCTGTCCTGCTCACGCTGGTCAAGCCCCCAGGACCCTGGAGAGCTCCCAGGTAGCAAAGCAGAGGTGAGCAGGGCCTGAGGGGGGCCTGGTCAGCGCCCTGGGAACTGCCCACCACAGGTGCATGCAGAGCTGGCCCAGGGGACATGGGTGGGTATTCAGAGCTTCTGGCATAGCTATCATCCCTCACTGGGGGAGTATATGCCCCATTTCCCTGTTAGCCCTTGTGCCCCTCCCATCCATCTCCCCAAGGCAGTCAGAAGGCTCCCCAAGAGCTAACTCCTTCCTAAATCCCTTCCATTGCTCCTCTTCGTGTTGGGAGAAGAACCAGAAGCCAAGAGGAGCAATTGGACCTCGTGTCACACCAGGATTGGACCTGGGATGACAAGTGCCACAGGCCCACCTGTACAGCAGCCACACAGGCTGCCTGTCAGCTCTGCTTCCACCTGGGGATCCAAACTCTGGTGCATCCAGTAAACCAGGCAGCCCCTGACCTCCTTCCTCCCTCTCCCAGTCCCCTGACACTCCCTGCCTGACTGGGGCATGGGCACAATCCCAGAGCTGCACGGCACTGAGGAGCCCGCTGAGAATGCCCCTCCTCTGAAGGGACCCGATGCAGCTTGCCCAGCCTGTGCTGTTCTCCACGGCTCCCTATCAACAGCCAAGCCCCATAGCCACCCCAACCCGCAAAGCAGCCCCCCTTCATGCTAAATGCATAATTTGCTGCAAATTAAACTTAATGGGACCAGAATAATTATATTGACTTTAAAAAGTACTTAAAGATAAATACATGTTTAGATATCTCCGAATGTAAACTTTCCCCTTTGTTTTTAAGGGAGACAGAAGGCTGAATTGGCGAGATACTGAATGAACTGGGAGGGGGCATCAGAAACACATTTGAGGACAGGCTTAGACCCCTCGTGGGAAGGGGACCCCAGGCCAGCTTCCCAGGAGGGCAATTTTACAGCATTTTAGCAAAAGCCTTTAAAATGTCCACACCCCTTGACTCCGTGAGACCAGAAATCTGTCATAAGGAAACTAGAGGCCCAGCGCACAAAATCCTGCGGGTAGGGTTCCTAGGCCTAGCCTCGTGCCATCAGGCCCATCTTCTGACCGTTTTCCAGTCCCCAGGATCACCAGCTCATCCCCGGATGGTCGGGGCTCAGGCCTGCAGGAAAGCGGGCTACGGTGATTTCACCTCCATGCGCGTGCGCCAGGCGGGCTGCTGATGGAATGCGCTGCCCGCTCAGGGCTGCACTGCTGCTGGGGCTTAAGGCGCTGATGGAAGCTGCAGGGCACACCCATGACGGCAGCTTACCCGCCCCGGTGTGAGCGGCCCTGAGCGGGCAGCAGGTTCCATCAGCGATCAGCCTGGTGCACGTGCATGGAGGTAAAGTTGCCGGCACTGGCTTTCCCACAGGCCTGAGCCCCCGAGCAGCCGGGGATGAGTTGGTGATCCCAAAGGCTTGACAGTCAGCCCGGTCCTCCCACCACCCACCCTGATTCCCCCATTCACACTCGCTGATCCATCGGAGCCTGCGGGCTGGGGGTAGGGACCAAGAGGTCAGCCGTTCAGCCCGCTCGCCAGTCCCCAGTCCCTCCCCACCGCCGCTTGCAGGCCTGGGGGACAGGGACCGAGAGGTGGTCAATGCCACCTCATGGCGACTGGTCAAGCGGTCATTCTGGTCGTGACGCTTATGGCCTCTGGCCTTTTATTATATAGGATAGTCAGAGACAGAGACAAAGATCTACGTGCAGAGTTGGCACTGACAGCAGCCAAATGCTGGGAACATCTAAATGCCCCACAACGGGTTAGTGATGTCAGTTACAGAACAACCCACTGCTGCGTGGCCATTAAAATGAGACCTTCAACCAGTAATTCAGCCGGGAAAGTGCTGATCAACACAAAGGCAGGACATAAAAGCAGCATCTGAAACTGAGCATAAAGTAAATTCCTAATTTTGCTAATATAAGCAACGGAAAAATAAAACCCAGCAGGATGTATGCAAAAATACCAACAGATGTTATCTCTGCATAAGGCATTATACAGAATTTCAATATTTAAAATTTTTTATGCTGGAAAATTTTCTGCAGCGTGCATCTACTGATAAATTATTATTTTTAATTTGTTTTAAAGTGGGCATAGGCATGAAAGGACCTCTCCACCTCCCTTCCCACAGGAGAGCTCCTGGGTTCAGCTTGGGGCCCAGATCTCTAATCTCAGAAGCTCTAGTCTTTATTTAAAGCTCAGTTGCTGGGTGGGGCCCAGGCTGCAGATTGTCCCTCAGAATATTGTCTCCTCTATTTTTAAAAAATTGTTGACACTCTTACAGATGCCCCTCATTTACCCCCTTTTTGCTCACCTTCACCAGCCTCCCCCAATCCCCGGCCTTCACCACACTGTTGTCTGTCCAGTATGCATATGTGTTCTTTGGCTAATCTCTCCACCTTCTCTTTTTCTAGTCCCCCCCCCCCCCCCCCCGACATCTGTCTGTCAGTTCCATGTATCCAGGCCTCTGTTTCTATTTTGTTTGTCGGTTTATTTTGTTCATTAGGCTCCTCTGTCTCCTATTCTTAACTAGCAGATACCAAAGCTATCAGAGGTGAATTTGTGTCCTGCTTAAAAGTTGCATTTACTAGTCTCCGCCCCTCCCCTTTCAGGGAGGGATGGCCAATGGAATATGAGTAGACGTGTTGCGTGTGGCTTCCAAGAAAGTGCTTTGATGGGAACTGAGCAGCTGGAGGAACCCTCTTTGTGCCTTTGCCCGCTCCCTGTTTTTTCCTGTCTGGGATGCTACAGTAATTTCTGGAGCTCCCGCAGCCATCATATGACTGATGGTCAGCCTTTAGGATGAGGTCATGCGCTGAGCATGGTAAAGTGAAAACAAAGAAAGAGATGGGATATTGACAAACGATGTGGTGCTAACAGGGCATCTGGGACTCCCTAGGTCCAACATTCTCTGAAACAAGAGAAAAAATAATAATGTTCAAGTTGTTTAAGGCCCTATTTTTCAGATTCCTGTTATTAGCAACTGGATGCAATTCCTAAAAGATACACTGGGGGACAGTCAAGGATGGCGGAGAGATGACACATAGCAGGTAACCCACAGAAATCCCAATGAAATTGGCAAGAAAATAGCAACTTCTATTGGAGCAAGGGATTGGGCCTGGGCTATGATGAACTGAGCGGAGAAATCTGTAAATAGAAATAATACTATGAGGGCTTGATCAATTTGGTATCCATAGGCAAAACAAACACCCAAATAATCTTAAGTCTTACATCTTTCATAAAATTTAACCCACACAAAAACACCATCATGATTGTTAACTTCTTCATCATCATGCTCAGTGTCATCACCATCATCACCATCATCACTCTCATCATCATCTGCTCTTAACAGGATCATCCCCATGTTACAGATGGAAAACTGTAACAGGCCCAAAGATGGCTATTGACTTCCCAGGGTCTCACAGCTGGTAGGGCCCATCTGCCTGACACCAGAGCCTGTGCTTCCCGTGCTGTCGCCAGAAGAACTCAGCCTGGGTCCAGGCCCCCATGTGTGAGAGGCAGCTCTGTGGCCCTGGGAAGTCTCAGGATAAAGCCATTGCCTGATGAGGTACATCCAGGAAGGTCTGGGGACCCTGCTGGGGGTCCTCCCCGTCCTCCATGATCACACCCGTGGGCGATCTGTCCCAGTGACATCAAAGCCAGGGTTCCCCTCAGATGTTACTCTGGGCCTGACTGGGGGCCTGGGTGGTGGGGTTCAGGCACAGCCCTCTCCAGGATCGGGCCCAGCAGAGCCTGGGGAAGTCTGAGTGATTTGGGGGCTTTGGCTGGGAGGACGGAAGGGTTTGGGGTTGGGACTTGAGCCCTGGAGTCTGGAGCCAGGGAGCTTGTTCTGGGTGATGAGTGGGCCTTGATCTCATTGGCCTGCCCGTTCCTCGTGGCAAGTTCCCAATTCAATTCCTCTCCAGCTAGCGCGAAGGCTGGAGGACGGGGAGAGGTGGAAGAGGATCATGGAGGAGGTGAAGCTGCACCACAGGCCACCCACTCCTGGGGCAGGAGAGCAGGGCAGAAGGTGGTTGGCCTGGCTGCTGGCCAAAAGCCCTTCAGAGGTTCACGTGGAAGAAGAGGGTGGTCCCCCAAGAGGAAGAACTCCAACGGTTGTTTCCAAGGGGCTCTCGGATATGAGCTGGAGGTGGTGGGAGGGGGAACAGCTTCCTCAGTTACTGAAGAGGGAGGAGGAGCCAAGGTTTTGTAGAGGTGGGAGGGGCCCAGCTGCCACTGTCAGTCAGTCTGGTGGTGGTGGTGGTTGTGTGTGTGTGTGTGTGTGTGTGTGTGTGTATCAGTGTGTGTGTAGGGGTACATTTTTGCCTGGGAGCATCTGGGCCTGCTGAGGGGTTTGGGGCTCCCGCAGGGGTGGCATGGGGTGCTGGGAAGACTATTGGACTGAACCTTAGGAACCGGGAACCTCCCTTCCAGCCCGATTGTGGCCTCAGTGTGCCCATCTCCACACTGGGAGGCTGGGGAGAAGGCTCTCTGAGGGCCCTGTGTGTCTCTGAGCTGGGGAGGGTCATGTTGGGGTTCCCTGGACCTGAGTGGGAATGGGCTCATCAGGTGGAGAAGCTGACTTCGGCCTGACTGGGGGTCCCAGCCATGTGGGTCCTGTTGGCCCACCCTGAACTCATCTGCGAGGGGCCAGCCGGGGTCTGCTCTGAGTGGTCAAGTCTGCAGGGAGCCCCTTAGATTGCCTGCCAGTAGGAGCAGATTCCACGCCCTTTTCTGATCACGGGGCCTGGTGTGGGGTCTCAAACACTTCTGTCTGGGAGTTGGACGGGCCTTCAGGGATTCATTCACTTAAACATATCGATTGGGTTGTTTCTGGGGTTTTGTTACTGCAAACGAAGCTGCTGTGAACATTCTTGTACCAGTCTGCCACGCACAGGTACGAAGGTGCTCGGGGGCACGTTCTCCAAGTACAACTGCTGAATTAGGCCGTGTGTGCGCTTTACAAGACAGCGCCAAATTGACTTTCAAATGCCCGCATCACCCCCCCCCCCCCCGCCCCCAGTCCCTTCCCCGCAGGGTGCAGGGTGTGGGGTGCGGGGTGCGGGGTGTGGGGTGCAGGGTGCGGGAGAGTGTCCCTTGCTCCCCGCCTCGCCTGCAGCTTCATTTTGTCCGACCAGCAGGTGTAAGATGAGAATGCTCGGTGTTCTGGAATTTGCATTTCTCTGATTGCTAATGAGATTGCACACATTTCAAATGCTCATTAGCCATTCAGGTTTCTTCTCGACATACCTGTTCGTGTCTTTTACCTAATTTTCTCTCGCATTTTTTATTGGCATCTTGGTCTCCTCAGGAAGCCTTTGTATATTTAAGATGGAATCATGTGTTATCGTGTCTGGTCCCACAGGTGGATTATTTTCCAGTTTGTTATTTACAGCGACAGTGGAGGAACAGGAGCTCCCTGCGCAAATGGAATCAAATGTATCAGTCATTTCCTTTGTGTTTGGCACTTTTTACCTTTTGGTAAATGCTTCCTTTCCTACCCACGGCATAAGAATAGTCTATATTTTCATAAAAGCGTACAAATGAAGAACACAAAATGCAAGAGGGGGTTGCCTCTGGAGGGGCGGGGGCGGGGGGTGGCTGGCGAGGGGCGCTGGGGCCTTCTGTGCGTTGGTGACGCCGTAAACCTCAGGCTGCGGTTCACTGGTGTTTGTTGTGCGCTGATGGCTGATGGTTCCTAACATGTAGATATAGATGGAGAGGCAGCTAGATAGACGCGCAATACAGATGCTGCTGTACATGTGGAAAATTGCACCATAAATAGAAGAGATTGAATGAAATAATATATGAAAAGCTCCTGGCGCAGGGCCCAGCACATACCAGTAACGCCAGCTAGGATTGTTCACGCACTTTCTACACGCCTGGTCTCATTCAGCGTTCACAGCAGCTGTATGAGATGCACCCCATTTTCCAGGAGGCAGACACCCAGAGAGGGTAAGATACTTGTCCAGGTCACGCAGCTAAGGTCTGCGTGACTCCAGAGCAGTGCCTCTCAGTCACTGGATCCCCACCTCTCACACAGCAGGGGCTCGATAAGCGGTAAGGCTGCTCTGTGCCCAGGGCAGAGCCAAAGACCCCTTTAGGAGGAGGTAAAGAAAAGCTTTTGTGGCTGTGACCTTGACCATCAACCTAAGAGAGAAGGTAGAGGAGGAAGAAGGAGGGAACAAAGGGATGTGAGGAGGGGAAAGAGAGGGGGTGAGAGAACTGGGTGAACACAGAGGAGGAGGAGTGGAGGGGGAGGAGAAGAGAGAGTAAAGGGACAATGACAAGGAGAGAGAGAGATGGGGAAAGGGACAGAGAGGGAGGGGCAGGTCAGACACCAGCAAACCACAGGGAAAACACAAAATGCAAGACAGTGGTGGCCTCAAGAGGTGCGTGGGGCATGTGGACCATGGACAGAAGACAGCCGGTCAACCTGGCTGAACAGTGGTGCCCGTCACAAGTGGGCATGGCCTAGGAGGGGTCTCCAGTGTGAACCACACGGTCTGTGCCCGCCCTCCTGGCCTACTTGGAAGAACTGCCAACACCAACCAACCAGGTCCACAGGAGACAGAACCGGGAGGGACACTGAACATTGCCTCAGTTTCCTGAAGTGGGAGATAAAGTGTTACCCGCTTCAGAAGGCTCCGTGAACATGAAATGATGCCACACGTGAAGGCCAGGCACAAGGCCAGGTCACAGGGCCCCTCAACAAATGACCTTTGCTACTGACCCACAGTGGTGATGAGAGTCTTTCATGTCAATGGGATCATGGCGTGGCCACGCCTGGGCTCAGATGTACACAGCTCACACTTCTTGCACACGCCACCCCAGAGCACACACACACACACACACACACACACACACACACACAACTGTCCTGATTGGCATTCCAGAGGCTCCTCCCACTTGAGGAAGATCACGTCTTCCAGGTCCACTGGCTGTGATCCCACCAGGCATTTGGAGGACAGGAGACAGGGGGCAGTGGAAAGCAGGCTTTGGAGCCAGATATCTGGCTTTGGGGCATTCGGATCAGTCAGTGTACAGACATCCTGGGCTTTTTCTCTTTTTCAATCACTCACGATCCCTTTCGAGCGTCACAGTGGCCTGTGGCTGTGCTGTCATTAGAAGGTCCTAGGCTGTGGATATGGGTTCAAATTCCAGCCTTGCTATTGTCTGGGCTCGGCTGCTCCCCCGCCCCCATCCCTCCTCAGTGGCCCCCCAGCTCCTCCAGCTGCCTGCTAATGAGCTCCTGGGATGAGGGGAGGGCAGGTCAGCCTCAGTGGGTCATGGAGACACGCCTGTGAGGCCGGGCCTTTTCCCAGAAGAGCCCAATTCCATCTCTGTGGAAGGAGTGGGGTCTGAGGTAAGAAAATGGAGCTGTGTGACTCTGGGTAAGTACCTTGACTTCTCTGTGCCTCTGTGGTAGAGCTGTAAGCACTCAGGACTGCAGGTAGCACCCGGCACACAGGAGGGGCTCAGAAGGGCGGGCTGCTGCTGTTAGGACCGGGCTTGCTGCCTCCAGCTGTCTGCCCTCGAGGAAGTCCTCCCCCGTCTCTGCACCATATCCACAGCCTAGGACCCTCTAATGACAGCACAGCCACAGGCCACAGTGACGCTCGAATGGGATCTCGAGTGACTGAAAAAGAGAAAAAGCCCAGGATGTCTGTACACTGATCCGAATGCCCCAAACTCAGCACAAAGCGCTGTGCAGCTGTTATTACTGCCCGGGCTCGGCTGCTCCCCCGCCCCCATCCCTCCTCAGTGGCCCCCCAGCCCCTCCAGCTGCCTGCTAATGAGCCGGAGGCTTCAGTAATGAGGCTGCTCCATCATGTAATGCGCTGGGACCGCCCAGGAGGGAGAGGGAATGGGATGAGGAGGGGAGGAGGGGAAGGCAGGGGAGGGTGCCAGAGTCTGCCCACAGATCCCCTCTGGCCTACAGGGCCCAGAAAGAGGAGGAGAGGGGCTCCCCGCAGCTCTTCCTGCAGAAACCCCAGCAGAATGGTGGCCATGGAAGTTGGAACCCGCTTCAGAGCGTGTACCGGCCGACCTGTGGAACCAACTAGCCTCGAACAGTGGAGTCTGATTCCTGAGTCAACCGCACACCAAGGTCGTTACTAACAAGCCCAGTGGGCCTGTGCCTGGGATAGTGAATGCCGAGCCCATGGCTCCTCCTCGTGCCTCTCCCTCCCCCACCCTCTTCCAGGCCGTTAGCAGGCTCAGAGTTCAGCAGTGATTCTGGACATGGGGTAGGCCAGTCCTGAGGGCAGAGGGACAAGATTGGACCCTATGGAAGGGGCTGGTGGGGACAAGGCAGGGAGTGAGGACCTGGACAGAGGAACATGGTCTGGCCCAGGGCCACTGGGTGAACGCTGGGGGAGGCCACAGTTCCGAGGGTCAGAACAGCTAGGCCTGAGGCTGCTATTGTGTCCTTGAGCTGGACAGGCCTGGCTCAGTCCCCAGGCTGTCTTGAGCTGTGCATGGTTGGGGGTCTAGGGGGCCCAGGGGGCTGAGCCTCAGGAATTTCCATGAAAGCAACAAATGGCGGGGGTGGGGGAGGAGGGGTGCACATTTCCAGGACTCACTCATTTGCTGGGGTGGAGGGTTGGAGAGGCAGGTGGGGGCTCCCTGCCCCTCCTGGAGGAATCCCAGGACACAAAGGAGCCTGCAAGACACAGCTGGAGGGAGAAGCAGCCCAGGAGCCTGGACCACAGGCAGAGGTCAGACAGGAGGGCTAGGGCTCTTGGTTGCAATTGACAGAAACTCCACCCAACCAGCTCAAGCACCAGTGGGGTTGATGGGACCCCGTGACTAAAGGTGCTGGGGGAGGTGCTGGGCTCAGCAATGTCGTCAGGCCTCGGTTTCTCTGTCCTCTTGACTCTGGTCTCCACCACCATGGCCTTCTGGTCTCTCACAGTGGGCCCACGTCCAGACAGCTCCTTCCCGACTGCCCACAGCTCTACACTCACACCCTCAGCTCCAATTGTAGAGACATTCCCACGGTTCGTCTCATTGGCTCTGATTGGGCCTTCCCTGTGTCCATCATTGTGCAAGGAGGATGCAAGATTCTGATTGGCTAGGTCTGTGGTTCAGCCCACCCCTCTCTCTGGGGGTGGAGTGACTTAAGCAGGACTCCTGGGAATGGCAAGGCCAAGCAGCGGCTCCCCAAGGAGAATGATGAAGACTTACCAAGGCCGGCTCCACAAGCTGGGTGAGTAGAACCATCAGATGCTTACCGTGAATGGAGTCAGAGATGGGATTGTAGAATTTTGGCCCCACCCAGACGCCCTTCGCCAGGTCAGCGCACCCATCCTCAGGCTGCGACAGCTCACAGTGGGACCCTTTTCAGAGGAGTGTCCTCAGCTGAAGAGAGCTGACTCGCTGGAAAGGCCTAGCAGGTTGCACTCCCACTAGGGCAAACTGCTGACACAGGTACAGAGGCCTGGCTCATTGCCCCAGGGGCACAGCCATGTGGAGCCATGTGCTCTCTAGGGCTCCCAGGCTCAGGCTGCGGCCACACCCTCACTGGCTCCTCTCATCCCTTCCCTGCATCCCTCCAGCTCCCTCTCCTGAGAGGGTGCCCTCTGTAAGCCACCTGCCCACGGGTTCCCATCTCACTCTGCTTCTAGGGAAGCCATCCTGCCCCGGACCCCTGCCTGGATCTCCTGGGACCACATCTTTTTTGTGAGGGGCCCAGTCTAGAAGAACCATGTTGCCTGGCTCTGACAAAGGCAGGGACTGACATCTGGGGGGTTTTCAAACCCAAATTCCTGCCGCTAACTCATCACAATTCTCCCGCATCTGCTCCAGGTCCTCCTGCAATTCGCCCTCTCCATGTAATTCCCACGTCTCTCTCAGATCTGGGTTTGATTAACAGAAGGTTATAAACAAGTCCCAGAAAAAGAGAAGCCAGCATCTCCCCAGGCAGCCACGCACGGTCTATTGGCAGACGGCAAATTGCTTTGCAACCAAAATATTTTTTTTTTGAATAGATAAACAGGACTAAACTAATTAGGATTTTTCTTCTTTCTTTCTTTCCTCAGGTCTTAGATGACAATGGGAATCTCCTGATCCACAATGAATTGGTTACCGGGTTTCAATAAGGGATGTGTCTTTGCAATTACAGTTCATTAGTGATTTACAAGGGAGGGGAGGTGGGGTGGGAGGTTGCAGTCCTAATAAGAGGATTGTTTTTGCATTTCTCCTCTTCGAATTGCATGATCATTTCCTAGGCCAGTGCTCTGTGAAAAATGGGGGGAAGGAGACCCAGATGCCCCATCTATTCCATATACAAATGCAGTCTATACAGGAGACGATGGGCTTGGGGGCGTGGCTTCTGTGCTAGAGGGAAGCACCTCCCTCCTTTTCAGAGGTGCCAGAGCCCAGCAGGCATCCAGCATGTGGGCCTGGGAGGGATGGCGCTGCTCACTGGGAGGAAATATCTGGGCATTTGGGTCCGGGCAGGCTTAGTCCTCTATTGAGCTACCATTTCTTGGGCACTTACAGTGTGCTGGGGGCTTAAAATGGTTTTCTAACTTAAACTTCACAGTTTATAGACCCATCTGGCAGAGGGCGGGACTAAGGCCAACAGATGTGTGCAGGGCACCGGGCTGGGTGCAGGGAGGCAGGTTGAGGCCATTTTGCAGGTGTTAAGGAGGCTCAGAGACAAACGGCCCCGTCCCCTTCCATGTCCTGGTGCCCCGCTCCGCCCAGAGGGAGACAGAGCCCAGGAGGATCGAGCTGTGCTTGCCGAGGTGAAGCCTCTGTGTTGAGTCCAGGTCACATTGTCACATGTTCGGCTCTCAGGAGGGCCCGGGGGAGGGAGGGGGGTCATGTGGGAGCAGATTTAGGCTCAGCACCAGCAGCTGGTTGTGCCCAACAGCAGGGCAGATCCCCCGGCAGGCGGTGAGCTCCCCATCCCTACAAGGATTCTAGTTATTGCAGGACAGTGAAAGGTGCTTCCTGCATAACTGGGGGGAGCTGGGCGAAGGCCGCGTCCTGTGCTAAGATTCTGACTCCAGGATGTCTATTTCATCGCCACGTGTGTCCGGACTGATTCTGTGATTCCACGGGGCCAGGGAGCTGTGGGAGAGGCTCCTTCATCCTGAGACTCCAGGGCCCGTGAGCCCATGAATGGTTCTGTGATTCCAGAATTCTAGGGTTCTGTGCAAGGGACCAGAGGCCCTGTCCACACTCCGCACCCCATCAGCGCCTCTCCCCCAGGCCACTGTCCCACCTCTCACCTGCCTGTTTACACCCCTCTCACCCACCCCTGTTAGAATGAGCTCCTCACAGAGAGACCACCCTCCTGGAGCCCCGCACCACCAGCACTTCATTCATCTAATGGAATTTCCTCCACTCTCCTCCCTCAACAGCACCCAGCTAGGCTCATGTGATGTATGTGGCAGGTCCTCAGAAAGTGCTGGCTGAATACATGCCGGTCCAGCAGACCTACAGAGGGAGAAAGGACACAGCAGTCAGGGGTTGTAAACGCGGGCACACCTGTGTGAGGACAGTCAGCTTACCCCGCCTGTGCCATGCCCGGCGGCAGGAAGCATGGCTGAGTCAGCCCCGCCTGCCCCCAATTCCTGCTGCTGGGTGGAAGGCACGGCCAGGTGTGCACAGGAGGGGAGAAGGTGCCAAGGAGGAGAGTGGAGGTCTCTGATGGCGCACCTACAGCGAGGGCCAGGCCTGAACTGGGGAACGGAGCTGTTCACTCAATAAGCACTGGCCTACTGTGCGCAGGGCACTGCTGGTATGTTGGCTACATTGGAAAACAACACCGAGATCCCTGCCCTCAGGGAGCTCACATCCCAGTGGGGCACTTAGATAATAAACAGTGACTATGACGCATAAAGAAATTATATAGGTTCTTGGGGGGGTGCGTGGGAGAGTGGGGCAGGGTTAGAATGAAATAAGGTGGCTGAGGAAGACTTTGAGAAGGGGAGGTTTGAGCAAAGACTTGTCCTCTTGGTTCACCTTCACAACCTGATGAGGAAGCGGAAGCTCAGAGAGGTTGAACACGTGCCCAAGGTCACACAGTGTGAGATAGAGGCAGGACTCCTATCCACTCTGCCACATCCTGAGCCCTCACAGGCATTCCCCGGCAGGTGGCTCTCAGCACCAACACTGAGACAGGGACATTGTCACCCCCTCTCCCCCCCACCTCCTCCACCCGACGTAACCAGCAAGGAAATGGAGCCGGGTGACTAGGGCCAGTGCGGAGTGGCAGAGCCGGGACTCCGTTCCGGGTTCCCAGAAATGAAAAGCTCTGGTCCTCCGTGAGCTGCCACTTGAAGCCACGAGCTCCAAGTGGGGTCTCAGGCAGCCCCAGGGGAGCTGTTTGGGGCACAGGCCCTTCTCAGGGACCTTTGCTCACTGCCGATGGACGACAAGTGTCACCCTCAGGAAACAACTCGAGGCTGGGAGATCAAGTCCATTGTGGGAGGATCAAGGGGGACCTTCTGAGGCCCAAGCCAGGCCCTGCGTCTGGGCCCAGAGACAGCTGGCCTTTGATCCAGGGCTCAGACTGGGGCTGCCTCTGATGCGAGAAGACAGACATCTTATGAAGCCGAGCCATTGGGGACACATCAGACCCTGGCAGCCTCATTAGCCCTCCGGCCTGATTTCCTCTTCCCTTCGCTGGGAACTAAGGTGGCTGCCATAGTAACCACACAGACAGCTGAGGCTCCTGGGACGTGTTTTCCCACCCAGAGGAGAAAAGGCATCTGGGCCGTGTGGGACAGACAGGCCTGTGTCCCAGTCCCAGCTCTTCCCACTGCAAGCCCCTCCCGCCCTCTGAGCCTCACTTCTCTCTTCTGTGAAATGGGCTCTCACGCTGCCTACGTCCTGGAGTTGTGAGAATGCAATGCTGAGCATGGGAAGCACTCAGTATGTGTCAGCTGTCACAATTTTTGCGTTACTTAATGCATGCTGGCACTGGAGTTTCAGAGACATTCACACTGATAATGTGCCTACTGTGTGCAGGTCATTGGCCAAGGCTCATTCCACAGCAGCATCTCCCTGAGTCTTCAGTAGGAGCCTAGGAAGCAGGAGGCATCACCCCACTCGCAGACAGAAGAGGAGGCTCAGAGGAGAGGGACTTGCCCAGGGTCCCTGTGCAGGTGATGGACGGTCTCCCACCCAGGCCTGGGCAGAGGCAGGGCGACCACTCAGAATCCACCCCCAACCCAGGGTCTCTTTGAAATGCAGGTTCCTGGGCCCCTGCCCCTTTGAAGACTTAGGATCTCAGGGCCAGGTTCTGGGATTTGGGGCAGCAGAGCCCACACTTGGAGACCCCTTGAGAGGGATCAGCTGGGCGACTTCAGGGTCTTTTCCAACCTCCACCCTCCCCGAGTCTGAAAACCCGGCACCTGGCATCCAGCCAGACACCCAGCCCAGGACCATGGATGGCCTGGCTTCTGCCCACACGGTGACTCATTGATAATCAGGTCTCTCAGCTCTCCCAAGTGCCCCATTCTTGAGGGGGGGCCGACAGGAACTGTCCATGAGGAAAGGAATGCCCTCAGCATGGTCTGGGGGGCAGTGGGCCCTGGGTCACTGCCCAGGAGGGTGGTGGAGGGAGTTGTGGAAGGCAGAGGCAGCCTCCTGTGAAGACCCCTCCCCCAACCTGCCCCTTGTGGGGAGGTCTCCTGGGATTCCTTCAGCCAGGAAGGGGCAAGAAAGTCAAATTAAGACATGTCAGGAATAATCATAAGAAAAGACGGGCCCACGGGGCATGGCTCAGCAGTTGAGCGTCGACCTATGAACCAGGAGGTCACAGGTCAAGTCCCAGACGGGGCATATGCCCGAGTTGTGGGCTTGATTCCCAGCGTGGGGCGTGCAGGAGGCAGCCGATTGATGATTCTCTCTCATTCTTGATGTTTCTCTCTCCCTCTCCTTTCCTATCTCTGAAATCAATAAAAAACATTACAAAAAAGAAGAGAAAAGACGGGCTGCACTTACTCCCAGTCATACCCAGCCCTGACCACATGGACCGATTTGATGCTGAAACCCAGCACCGGAACACTGGAGCAATTTAGAAGGATCTGGCAAGGTTTCACTCTGACATGAAGAGCTGGATTTCATTAAGTTCGCTTCAAACGTCATCTGGGGAGTGAAGGAGGCCAAGTATCCGGATGAGCCTGGGCCAAGGCATGGGCCATGGCAGATCTGGGAACGCAGCCTGAGGCACGTTGCGGGGGCCAAGTGTCTGGGCTGGGATCTCAGTTCTGCTTCTGTCCCATGAGCTGTGTGACGTGGGCAAGTTACCTAACCTCTCTGTGCCTCAGGTCCCTCCTGATGCAGTGAGGTTGATGATGGAGCTCTCCCATCAGCACAGCCTGACGGAGACAGGGTGGGAAGACCTCTGCTTCCTCGGGCTGCAGGCGTCCCTCCGTCTTCCACTCCTCAGGGGTCCATTCATTCCTGCTCTCTCATTCACCCCCTCTCCCCCCCCCCTCGCCCCCCCCCCCCCGCCCCGTTCGTTCTGAATTCATGCCCTTGTCCGGCCAGGTGTGGATTTGCTCTCTTGTTAGATATGTTCATCCTCATCGGTGCATTCATTCATTTCTGCATCTAGGCTGGCTCCATCCTGCTGTCTAGTCCTTCCCCAGCATGTGGACAGATGCCCGGCCCTGTGCATGCCTCCCACCTTGGCTGTGAACAGCCATGGCCCCTCCCTGTCCCATGAAGGGGGCCGGGAAGTTTAAGGAGCATGAGTGTGACTCCTTTGGGTCTCATGTCCCCCAGGTTCTTTGCCTTCCTCTCCCCCCTGGCCACTCAGATCGTAAACCTTTTTCAACAGACAGACAGACTAGGAAGAAGAGAGAGATTCCAGGGGTCCTTTGATCCCCATGTACACAGTTTCCGCTGGGGTTCCAGGAGGCGTGCCAAATGAGTTTAAGGCCAGATATCAGATTGCTGCGGGATTTGAGTCTGTCTGTTCTGGTGGTCCACTGTGAACAAGAATGTGGATTGGATTAATTACATTTACTGTAACCTGCAAAGGATTGTTAGCTATGCTCAAGATGCAGTTAAAGGTATAGCTCCGTGGTCGGCAAACTGCGGCTCGCGAGCCACATGCGGCTCTTTGGCCCCTTGAGTGTGGCTCTTCCTAAGCCTTGGGAGTACCCTAATTAAGTTAATAACAATGTACTTACCTATATAGTTTAAGTTTAAAAAATTTGGCTCTCGCCAAAACCGGTTTGGCTCGGTGGATAGAGCGTCGGCCTGCGGACTGAAAGGTCCCAGGTTCGATTCCGGTCAAGGGCATGTACCTTAGTTGCGGGCACATCCCCAGTAGGAGGTGTGCAGGAGGCAGCTGGTCGGTGTTTCTCACTCATCGATGTTTCTAACTCTCTATCTCTCTCCCTTCCTCTCTGTTAAAAATCAATAAAATATATTTAAAAAAAAAATTTGGCTCTCAAAAGAAATTTCAATCGTTGTACTGTTGATATTTGGCTGTTGACTAATGAGTTTGCCGACCACTGGTATAGCTGAACAGTTAGATGCCACCAGCAGGCTGACTCGGGAGAACAGGTTGGCCTGGGTAAGACTGGCAGAAAAAGGAGGAGTATGTGTAAAGTCGGGGGGGCAATATTATATTAATGAATGGGCATTAATGAATGGACCCTGGAGGGCAGGTCAGAGCAACCATCTGGAGGGGTGCCCGCTGCCCCTCAGGGTTTCTGAGACCTGGGCCAGGTCAAGACAGACCTCGCTCCGTCTTGAGTCGCCCTCTCACCTCTGGGGAGGGTGTCTGAGCACCATGTGCTCTGGGCGGGGAGGAGGTTCCGCCTCTGGGGCATGTGCAGAGAACAGAGGTGGTCATCCAACCTGTTATTTGTGGCACCGGCTTCATGGTACTGACAGATAGTGAAGGCACAGAAACACAGAGAGTAAAGGTAAACATGGACTCCTGTCCCCCAGGTCCTCCTCCTGCAGAGAGAGGCTGATGGGAGGGAGGGGTCTAGGGGGTGGCTGGTCTCAGCCAGGTGGACCGAGCTGTCCTCCCCCTGCTCCCCAGGTGATGAGAGGGCCATTTCAGACCCATTCTCTGGGTTACTGTGCTCTGGGGGCATTCTGAAGCTGAACGCACAGTTGGCTGCACTAATTGATCAATGCTTTTGTTGTTTAGGCCTGTACTTAAGGCCTCTGGCACCAAGGCTGAACCCAAAGCCTGGTGAGCACCCACCTGGACTGGGCTGATTTCTCTGCTCACCTTTCCCATTGAGATCCTCTCAGGTTCCCAGGGAGCAGGAGGTGGGGGAGAGGAGCAAGGGCCTTAGCACCAGCCAGACCTGGGTTCAAATCCCAGCCCCTCCTCTTCCTGCTGGGCGGGAACTTGGGGAGTCCCTTCACCCCTCGGTGTTGCCTGTCCCCATCTGTGCAGCAGAGGTGATAGCGCTGTGGACTGTGCAGGGCTGGGCGGGGCCAGCAGGTGCTCAATCAACAGGACTCGCATTGCTGCTGTAAGGAGCAGGCCCACTCGAAGCGCCTGAATCATGCATTTCGGAGGCGGTGGGAGAACAGGGCGTCACTCTGGCTTTGCAGCCCCAGCAGAACATGTGCTCCTTGAAGGGGGACTGGATGTCCCCTAATCAGCCGCAGCTGCTCCTTACTCGAGCCCCCGCCTCCTCTTCCTGCCTGATAGGGGGTGTTATGTGTGACCTTTGCCGAACGCAGCCATTCCTCTGGAGGGTAATAAAAAAATGAAATTTGAAAGGTCTGGAAGTTTTAGTCTATATAATGAATGTAAAGTGTGACTGTGCAAAAATTTGCCGAATTCTTCACAAGTTATGTGAAGAGAAGTGGGGCCTCGGAGGGCTGGAGGCCGGGCTGGGCCTCGGAGCGAGGTGGGCTGGAGGCAGGGCTGGGCCTCGGAGGGAGGTGGGCTGGGGGTTCGGAGGCTGCTGGACAAAGGATTCTTTCAAAGGCTTCTTAGACTGTGAGCTCTGAGTTGGATGCAACTGACACAGTGTGCGCCTTTGCAGGGGAGGGGCTGGCATTTACTGAGCACCTACTGTGTGCAGGGCGAGTTCACTCTGAAACCCGGCAGCCTTCACTCTACCCCAGGTGGGTGCTGCTGCTCCCACTTTTCTGGAGGGGAGCCCGGGGCTCTGAGGGATGCAGTGACTTGTCCCAGGTCCCTGAGCTTGTCCGTGGCAGGAGGGAAGACCAGGAGAATACAAGACCAGGAGCACCCCTCCTCCCCTCCAAGACTCAGAACATCCAGTGGTCCTGGTCCTGGAGGCCAGACTGGCTCTGGCCCATCATGGGGTCTCCCCCGACCTGCCTCAGGCTCACCCTCTAGTCTCTCAGCTTGGCAACCCTCCTTTCTTCCAAATTTTTGCTCTGCCTGGTGGGGTATCTGCTAATCCACAGGCTGCCCTCCCAGCCTCTCATACTAAAGCTCCTGAAAAAGAAGCCCACACCCTGAGATAACTCCTGCTTTCTGGGGAGCAGGAAAACATTAACTACCACCAGCGCTTCCTCGTCATCCTGAAACATCAGCTCCCTGACAAGGAATCAGGTCCTGATTAAAGGAAGGCAATGCCATTCCGAGATGGGTCCCCTGTCCTCAGAGATGACAAGCAGCAAGGGAAGATGAGGAGAAAGAAAAGAGAAGGGGAGGAGACAGGGAGGCAAACTGAACAGAGGGAAGGCCGCCCGCCACTGGGGCGGAAGCGCAGAGTGAGGAGAGCAGGACCGGGCTGGGGGCGCCAGGAGGGACAGCTGGTGGGTGTGGGTGAGCCCAATGAAACCGCAGGATCGGATATTCATTTTTCCATCTCTGAAGTCTGGACACACTGTAATCTTCACGCGGCTTGGCTGTGGTGGAAAGTTGATTTGTTCAAAGAAAATAGAATGTGCCACCCTGCTCTCCTCCGTGTCCTGGGTACAAATCTGGGTGGTGGTGCGGCAGGCCACCCAGGTGCCGACAACGTACCCAGGGCACCCTGGTGGCACCAGGGCCGGAGATGTGCTTGTGGACACCGGGTTGGAGGCACTGGGGCTTTCAACCAATGTGGCCGCTGGAGACCCCGACTGTGTGTTAGGCCACCTCATAGGGGGCAGATAGAAGGGTGTTGGGGACTGGTCACCCCAGGCTGGGTGGCCTCAGTCTCTGAATGTCCCTGGGTCTCACCAGCTGTCGATGAAAAATGCAGCATCTAAAAGGCAAACCTGGGTCCTGCCAGCTCTGAGTCCCTCCTGCAGCTGAGGGAACTGGTCCTTTACAATCGCCCCTCTCCACTCGAGGGCCGCCTGGCTGTCGCCCGTGGACTCAAAAAAACAACCCAACAGGCGCTCTGGTCAGCAGGGGGAGGTGTCTGTGCCCCCTCCTTCTGTCCCTGACCCTGCGAGGGAAGCTCCTGAAGGGGCCTGGAGGCTGCCCTGCTGGCTGTGCCCCAGTGGGGCCGGCGATGCCAGTGTCTGTGGCACAGGGGCCGGACCCGCCTGCTCTCTGGGCTGCTCCTCTAGTTACTCGAGCAGCTTCGGGTTCCCTTTCCTAGTCCGTGATGCACTTGATCTCCTGGTCCTTGTGCGAGCCCTGCTGACAATGACGTTGAAGAAGGCAGGGCCCTCCTCCTGCCCTTGGGGAAGACCACATCTCGTGGGCATATGGGCTGTGAGCCAAAAGAGTGTCAGGGGCACAGGCTCAGCTGCTCCTAGAGAGAGGACTGACCACACCTCAGAGTGCAGGAATGTCTCAAGCCCTGGCAACATTCAAACCCAGCTGTATGGATGGGTAGATAATAAATCGCAATTTAATGAAAAAGGACATAAATGGAGGAAGTTAGATAGCTCAGAAGCAATAGAGAAAAGGAGATGATTTACTCTACAGGGATTGGAAAATGGCAGGGAGGAGGCCTCTACTCTGGGTTTTGATGGATGAGTAGGAGCTTGCCAAGTGGATGAAATATAAGAAAGGCATCTTAAGAAGAACAGAACGAGCAGCAAATGCCAAATGGCTGAGGCAAGAAATAGCATGGAGCATCCTAGAAGCTCAAGTAGTTTAGGGATGTTAGCAAATCGAGGGTGAGGCTGGGCCAAGGGGATAAGGGCTTTGAAAGCCAGGTTAAGGGGTCTCTGGTTCTGTCTCTTCCCCATAATTCCCTGGGACTCCTTTCACCCCTGCCTGGCTCCCTCCTGCCCCTTTACACCCAGCCTGGGCCATCTGCCTGGTTCCATCAGCCCCGCCAGCAGGAACTGGCCGGGGCTCTTCAGCTGAATCCGAGCCTGATTGGTCGGGCCTGGGTCCGGTGCCCAGTCCTGATCCCATCAGTTACAGCCAGAGGCATGGTGGTCCCACCCCTGGGGACCCCCAGGGCTGAAGTGGGGCGGGGGGGGGGGGGTAAGGAAAGATAGGAGGTTGCTGAGAGCTGAGCATCCCCAGGACAGGTCAGCCATAGAGGGGCCAGAGGGGACACCACTAAGTCAGGTGCTGAGGAACAACCAGGAGATGGTGGGGTGCACGGGGGGGGGGGGGGTCGTGCCAAGTAAGGCAGAGGCTGTGTGGCACATGGAGGGGACTCTCAATGGTCACCAGGGAGCTCCGTGCCCTGATGACGCTGGCTTGGCGTGTCCTGTGGTTTTCTCCTCACACGAAGGAGAAAGATCCTCAGAGAAAGAGCATTATTCTCTTTTCCTGCGCCCCGTTTTTTCCTTGCCTTCTTGTCCCAGCCGGTAATGGTTTAATTCATGTGTCTGGCGCCTCGATGGTGGTTGGAAGTGTCAATCCTAGGAGGCAGGAGCCCGTCTGTTCCCCTCGCTGCTGTCATCCCGGGGGCTGGGGAGCATGCTGGGCCATAGGAGGAGCCCGGTCCATGTGTGTGGAATGAATGAATAAATGAATAAATGCTGACAGAGAGCAGAGTCTCAAAACAGTAGGAAGTTACAACCCTGGCTTTATATTTTATTCAGGCAGTTGTTATAAGTATAATCAGCATTAATAATAAAAATGACTATTCACAGCACATCTTGGTACCTGCTGGGCCCTGTGCTGAGAGCTTCCCTGCTGTTTTCTTATTTGACCTCCAACTACAACCTTCGAGGCGGTGACGATGCTCTCACGGTTGACAGAGGAGGGAAGGAGACCCTCCGGTGCAAAGTGGCCGGTCACATGGCCAGGAAGGGGCGAAGCTGGGACTCGCCCAACTGACTCCAGGCCCACACTCAGAACCACAGGCCGTCTGCCCTACTGTGTGCAGACCCTCTGCCCTACTGTGTGCAGACCCTGTGCTGAGTGCTTCCTCCTGGTGAATCAGGAAGGTGGATGTATAAATGGAAAACCGAAAGGGTGTGGTTGAAAAGGCGAAAGCTCTGGGGCATTGTAGGAAGTGGGGCACGTGCTGAGCATGGGCCTTGCTGCCCAAGGTTTGAACATTAGAGTAAAGACGCCCCTTTAAAGCTTCCCCAGCCTCTATCTGCCTATTGCCAGGGAGTGAGCTTGGGGCCTTTCCCAGACTCTGGTCAGACTCTGGGCACAGGTTTCCCTTCTAGAGTATTCTCGCGGATGTCAGGGAGGCCATGCAGTGGAGGGGGCCAGTTTCTTCTTCTGTAAAATAGGCATGAACATAGTCCTGCTCACAGAGTGGCCGTGAGGGTTAAAAGACATGAGTGAGAGTTCTTAGCTCAGAGCCGGCACGTGGAGAACACGAGGGCTGGGATTCACTCCTGTCAGCATCCTGATGCTTGTCCAGGGGCGGAGCTGTTCCATCCCTGGGGCCAGCACTGGCCTGGCACATAGTAGGTGCTCAGTGCTTACACTGAAGCATCTCAGAATCCACCACCAGTGGCTGGAGGTTTCCTCTCTGAAGCTGGATGGGATCAAAAGGACAGCAGCAGAACTGCGTGACTCAAAGAAGGAGCAATTTTGTCAAATCCTCAATCTCTTTCCCCTTCAGTCAGATCTGGTTCCTTATTGCCTTCAGCACCTTAAGGCACTAGCTTGTCTCTGGCAGAGCTGGCGGCAAAATGACAGAGAGCAGGATCTTTCATCTGCCTGATTTCATGCGGTGGGGCCCCGGCTGCACTCAGCTGCAGAAATGTAGAAATTACATCAGATCACAGGACGCAGGCAGGTGGCAGGGGAGCACTTGTTACCCACCTGCGCCAGGCCCCTGGCTCCCAAGCCCCCAGGGGTGGGGGAACGAGCCGTCCTTGCCTGCCTCCCTGTGCTCCAGGGGCCTGGCTCAAGGCCCCAGTCCCCCTGCACAATCTCTGTTGTGAGCCTGAGCATGGCTTTCTCCCAATGAGAGTGGATGTGGCCGGGCGTCCTCACCCACAGCTGTTTCAGCAGCCTCCCACCAGGACAGTGTGTCAAGCCCAGTGGAATAGACACAGCACAGGCGGCTCCTGGGACAAGGCTACTTCTCCCTTTTAATCTTTATTAGTATACTAGAGGCCCGATGCACGAAATCCTTGCACGGGTAGGGTCCCTAGGCCTGACCCATCAAAATAGGCCCATTTGGTACACACTAATTTGTAATTTGCTTTTCATTTTAGAATATCTCCCCACACAAGTCTGACCTGTCTTTGTAGGTCCGATGCTTTGCTTAACAGACACCATGATTTATTTCACTCACTTCCCTCCAGATGGATTTGTATTTAGGTGGCTTATTTTTTTCCATTACAGACAACAGTGCCTGCCATTTTCTTTGCCCCATTCATTTATAGTTATTTCTAATTAAGTGGTGCTATGTGAACCTCTCTGCTACCCTTCACTGCAAACTTCACCCCATAGTAACCACTCACATCAGAGTAGTATGGAACCCTTACAGATCTTTATACATTTTTAAAAATCTTTTTTTAAATCCTTGCTCGAGGACATGTTTTTATTGATTTTATAGAGAGGGGAGGGGAGAGGGAGAAAGAAATATCAATCAGTTGCCTCCCTCACATGCCCAGACCAGGGATTGAACTCGAAACCTGGGTAAGTGTCCTGCTCAGGAATCAAAATTGTGATCCTTTGGCATAGGGATGATGTTCCAACCAATTGAGCCACACTGGCCAGGGCCAGACCTGTACACGGGCATGCACGTGTGAGCGCACACACACACACACACACACACACACACACATATGCTTAGCTGTATGTCTTGCTCTGTTTTTAAACAGATAAAAAGTATTATATAATTTGTATTTATGCATCTAGCTTTTTAAATCATTTAACAACATCATAGACATCTTTCCATGTCAGTACATATAGAGGAACAACATTGGTTTTAATAAAGTAATTCATTTCAAATGCTTGGATATTTCTTCTTTCTTCCTTCCCTCCTCCCCACCTCTTTCTTACTCTCCATCTCTCCCACTCTCTCCCTTTTCTTTGCTTTCATCCTTTCTTGCCCCATTCCCCAGCTCTCTACTAAAGGCCATTCAGGTTGTTTCCATTCTGTTCTCTATGTAAACATCCTCGCGCTACAATAAACATCCTCATGGGAGCATTTCTCTGGCCTAGACCTGGAATTGCTGGCTGGAAGGGCCTGCCAGGTCAGGTCTTGTCTGAGGCCACATGAGGCTGGAAGAGGTCTGGGTTGAGGGTTCCAGGAGGCCGCCAGCTGCAGGCAGCATGAGGAGACAGGGCAGGGGTCTGTCCTTGACCTACTAGTGCATTGTTTGAGGCCATGTTCTCGGACGGCTTACAAGGTAAGATCTGGCTGTGTAGTCACTGGACAGAAATGCAAAGAACAGAATGCCACCCATAAGCCTTTTGGCTCCCTCTCTGGAATTTTCTCTGTTGGGGGAAGCTCCCTACCGCCTTTGGGATCATGGGGTTGGAAACATGAGGGGCCACCTTGCTGTCCTCATGGGATGTGCCTCAGATACAGAGGGAGAAACTGAGGCCACTTAGCAGAAAGAGTGAAGCCAAACAGAGATGAACGCTGTAGCATAGAGGAGAGTCCTGGCGTGTGGAGACCCTGATTCTGGTCGTTCCCCTTTCTGACCTAAATGCTCCCGAGCCCCCTCTCCAGTCCTCGGCCAACCATCCCCTTCTCAAGGCTCCAGCTGCCGGCCTGGGGTCTGTCCCTGCAGCCCAGCGTCCTGACAAATACTGGGAGTGGACTCCGGGGTCATGAGAACCTCAGCCAGACGGGGGGACGGGGGTGTCCTCTGACCCAGGCTTCCTGACTTCAGGGTCTCCTTCTATGACAAGCCCTCCAATCTGCCCGCTCTGTCTTTTAAAGCGCAGATCTGGCTTGTCATGCTCTTGCTGACCCCTTGCTTCTAGGGTCAAGGTCATCTCAGCCTGGTGTATGGGTTCTGGGCAGGTGGGCTACCTGCTCACCTTATGCTCTGGCTGGAGCGAACTCCTACCTGCTCCACGGTGGCCATTCTCTCCTCCAAGCCTGGCACATGCTGTCCCCTGGGCTTGGACACCTTTCTTCCTCTTGTCTACCTCACCTGCACCCCTGTTTTCTAGATGGCCCATCTTTCTGGTTTGGAATTAAATTAAATGCCCCTTCCTCCAGGAGGCACCCTTTCTCCCTTCCTCCTCCGTCCTCAGCATCCTAGGTAGCACCATCCAGATGTGTGAGGGTCTCAACCCTCCAGTAGGCTGGGCTCCATGAGGGCAAGCTTTGTGTCTGCCATGCACATCACTGTGCCCCTCGCTCCGGGCACGGGGCTCAGTAGGTATCCTCGAGTTACTTAATGAATGAGCGGGTCAACAGGCCCAGGGCAGGGTGACACCCCACAGCGATGGACAGAAGACAGACCGGGGTCCAAACCCTAATGCCAAACTAAATATATCCTGTAGGTCACTTTCTTTCCGTGCAAATTCGAATGTTATTACCCAATTCTCTTAGGGGAAAGATAATGAATGAGACAATGTTTGGCAATTGCGTTATGCAAATATTAATCTTTAAAGTAACAGGGGTTCAGTAAGATGCAGCATGCATAAATTGTTCTGACAACTCTGATAGTGTTTCTTTAGGCTGAAAATGCAAACATCTCAGGTATAGGGCAGCGGAAGCAGAAATACACGATTAATGAAATGCTACGATGTGCCAAGCTCTTATCGGGTAGATCCAAATATTGATTTTTTTTACATAAAGAACTTCACAACTTTTGGGAGGTTCATTATTTATCTGAGAAAGTTTGTAAAAAATTTATTCTATTGTCAGCGGCGCCTTTATCTCTGTATATTGATTTTGAATCCAGCAACCGTGTTAAACCCTTTTATTATCTGTGGGCCCTTTGGGTTTTTCCAGAGAGGCAAACACAGCATATGCAAATAACAACAGCGCTTCCTCTTCCTGTCCAATCTGCATACCTTTTATTTCTTTTCCGGTCAGTGCTCTAGAAAAGACCCCGTGTTGAATAGTAATGATGCTGGCAGCCATCCTTGTCTTGTTCCTGATCTTAAAGGGAACGCTTACAACGTTTCACCACAAAATATGATTGCTGTAGGCTTTCTTCGGCGGAATCTCTTTTATTCCTAGTTTGGTGAGTTTTATCCCGCATGATGCCAGCTTTTATCAAATGCCTTTTTTTTTGCAAGGATTCCGATGATCACATGCTTTTTAAAGCTCTCCTACTGTGATGAATCACATTAGTTCAGGTAGTAACACTAAACTGACGTACTTCTGGGGCCTCCCCTCACTGCAGGAGGAGGCCCCAGCACTGAAGGGCTGGGCGCCTTGCAGTTGTTGGTGAGTTACTCTGGCTTCAGTTTCCTGCCTCCCGATTCCCCAGGCAGACATGTCCATTCCTAGGAGTAATGTACTCGACACCAGCTTCCACTATAAGGTGTGGAAGCTTCCAGACAGGTCCTCAGCCCTTTCCCCACAACCTGGGGGCCAAAAAGTGTGTCAGGATTTTGGGGCTCTTGGGCCTGACCCTTCCAATCTGCAGCGCACCCCGAACTCTTCTGGGACTCTGCGGACGGCGGAGTCCTGGGCCGGTCCAGCTCTGCGCCTCACTCCCTGTGTGACCTCAGGCAGGGCCAGCAGGATCCCCAGCACAGCAGAGCTCAGTCTTCAGCATCCACGGCCCTTACCACCCAGCTCTGCGGAAGCCTCAGGGAACGGGGACTGGAAATGAGCTCTGCTTCTCACCCCCGCCCCCGCCTGGAGGAGGCGCAGCCTTAGGCCCTCCGGCTTTGCAAAGTGATGGGACTTGGAGGCCAAGTCCTGGGCAAGCTCAGGACAGGGGTGCTCTCTGCAGCCCGTGCTTGTTTCTGAGGCAAGAGACCTGCTTGAGGGTGAAGCTCTGGTGGCTTCTCCCTGAAGGCTCGCGGGGACCTTTCCTTGGCAGGCTGGGACAGCGTGGCTCCCCCGGTTTGGGGTTTTCCTCTTGCCGTCACTCGGTCCCTGTGAGCCCTGCTGCTGCCCGGACCCCGCACAGAAACCGGGTCTGCCTGAGCCCACAAGAGGCCTTTGATTCACGAGCCTCTGGATTCGAGGCGGATTTAACAACTGGGTTTCCATTGATTTCCTGGGGGAGGGGACGGAGCCATAAGCTCCTAAAACAGCGAGCAGCCTTGCCGCCCACCTGCACCAGGCAGTGGCAGGAAGTAATTGGCGTGGCCTGGGACCCTGAGAGGGAGAGATAATGAGGCTCAGAAAATCCATCTGTGTGGGGTTTGTCCCGGCCCTTGAAGATGTAGCTGCTCCTGATGCACATGCGCAGCCCTGCAGATGCCTGGGGAGGGGTGCAGGGAGAGGGATGGAGGGAAAGTGGGCGCCTCCTCCCCTCCCAGCTCTGGGCTCTCAGAGGAGGCTCCGGCTTTGCAAAGGATTGAAGTCTTCGAAGTTCCTGGCAGACAAAGTTCAGAACGTGGGCGATCTCCAGAGACCTGGGGCCTGGCTGTCCTGGCTGCCCTCCCTGCAGGTCCCAGCTGGGCCCCTGTCCCTGCATCCTGGTTATTCAGTCCCCGTGCCGGCTCAGGACAAGGAAGGGAGGAGAGAACCTCCTTCTCTGTGGGTTTGGGAACAGGGAGCCCTGGGAACAGAAAAACCTATGGGATTCTCCTACTTATTGGCCGTGGGACTTTGGGTCAGTCCCATGAGCACTGGGCGCCTCAGTTTCCTGGCCGGGAAATGGGAGAGGAGGACACTTCCCCCTGAGGGTGACTGTGGGATGGGATGAGGTATAATGGGAGCCCACAGTGCTTGGCATGCAGAGGGCGGGACAAGGACGAGGACATGGTGGATCCGAGGTAAAGAGCTGACTCCATTGTCTGTGTGGTCCCGGACATGTGCCTTAGCCTCTATGAGCCTCAGTTTGCTCATCTGTAAAATAGGGAGGATGGTAAAGAGCTCAGACCTGAAGGACTTCCACAGGCCCCGCACTATTCTACATGCTTCTCAACAAGGGAGAAATCATTGTTAGCCTCATTCTACAGGCGAGCAAACTGATGCTCAAACAGGGGAAATAACGTGCTCAAGGTCAACCTGGAAGTGGTGGGGGCAGGATTTGAACCAGGGATTCTGGCTCCAGAGCAAATACTCTTGGCTGCTCCATTCTGAGCGTCCCCTAAAAGAAAGGGTGTGAATGGGCTCTGCAAACTTTCAAGTGAGGTCACCTTCTAACGGGGACTTTGAACCCAACAGCTATGGCTGTGCCAAGTGTTAAGTGTGGTGATAACCGGAGCAGCGGAGCAGCGTTTCTTTACATCCAGCATTTTATTAAATCTGCCGTGAGGTGGAAGTTACGACCCTCACCTCACAGATGAGGAAGCTGAGGCTGAGATGGCAACAGCGTGGCCACGATTATGCAGCAAACTGGGTGTGAACCCAGGTCTCTTGGGCTCCAGAGTCCAAGTTCTTACCTGCGAGAAAGTGCCAATACCCACATTATTGCTAAATATTAGCAGATGGATCAGGACATTCTGCTGAGACCACCTGCTGTTTTGGGGGAAGGTGGGCTGAGTCAGAGTCAGGGTGACTGGGGCTTGGAGTAATCAGGGAGACTTCCTGGAGGGGGAGAACTATGCATTGAGGGTGGAGAAGTGGACAGGACTGACTGGCCCCTGGTCCTGAGAAGGTGTTGGGGAGACTGAGCTCAGAGAGTGCAGTGAAGGGGGGTCCAGGCCCTGGGTCCAGCCCAGGGCTCACTTTGGGATGCAGAAAGGTGAGGGGGGCTCCAGGAACCACTATGTGGCTAGAAAGTGCTCAGACCCTGCCACAGGCTCTGATGTCCCCTCTGCATGGTTCGTTATCACATTAGCTGTTTTCTGTCTCTGTTGAGAAGTTGCATGTTTGCTCATAATTCAATGTCATTGTTTTTTCAATTCAGCGTCTCCAGCCCTATAATCAGGGGGTGAACGGTGGCTTTTTTTCTCTGCACTTACATGGGTCTATTGACTTGTCTTTCCTCATTATTCAGCTAGTAATTCTCTTCATGAGCTTCCATCGATTTCCATATTGAAATATTCCTTGATGCCCTTTTTAACAAGAATCTGTTTCACATGTCCTAGCACCAGGTTAGAACGTTTCCGTTTGAAACTGTCTCATTGTAGAAACAACATCAGTACCTCACTAGGGATCTCTGTGTGCCCTCCTCCAATGGATGCTTGCTTTATCTCTCCAGACCGTGTTTTTGCCTTTTAGCATGCCATGCATTTTATTATTGACTAGTGGCCCGGTGCACGAAATTCATGCATGGGCAGGGGTGTCCCTCAGCCCGGCCTGCATCCTCTCCAATCTGGGGCCCCTCGGGGGCAGTCGGATATCCCTCTTGCAATCCGGGACCACTGGCTCCTAACCGCTCACTTGCCTGCCTACCTGATCGCCCTTAACCACTCTGCCTGCCAGCCTGTTTGCCCCCAGCTGCTTCCCTTTGCTGGCCTGTTCGCCCCCAACTGCCCCACCCCCGCCAGCCTGATTGCCTCCAACTGCCCTCCTCTGCCGGCTTCATGGCCCCCAACTGCCCTCCCCGGCTGGTCTCCTAGAAGGTCTCCTGGTCTAATTAGCATATTACCCTTTTATTAGTATAGATAGCCAGACCCGATGTTTCAGGCCAAAGGAACTCAGATAAAACAGTCTGTGTGTGTGTCTCTGTGTGTGTGTGTGTGTGTGTGTATCTGGCGGCTGTGTTTATGTTTGTTGTAGTTGTGGTATCCAAGGCTAAACTTTCTTTCCATGCCCTTGTTGTTGTCTCCCCTGTTGTCTGTCTTGGGTTTCCCTTAAATAGGGTGTGAGGCTGCAGCTCTTTTAGCTGTGATCCTCTGTTATTATAGGGGAGCCTGCTGACCTGGTGAGGTGTGGGGGAGGGAATGCTGTCTACAGTCCTGTGGTTAGGTCTCAGGCTTTCAGTGAGCCTACATAGTTAGGCTTTGGCAAAATAGTTTCCCTTGATGCAGGTCTTGTTCAGGAGAGCCAACCACTTTGGGCGCATTTCGAAATGGTTATCTCCCCCTCCCTCTGCTGGAAGCAGGCGGGGATTTTCCGGGTGTCTTCATATTGAAAACCTGGGGGGGGGGGGGAGAGGAGCTGGGCTCCGGAAAGTAAAACTCACAAAAGTGTGGGGCCCCCCTGAGTTTTGGCCTCCTGGAGTTTTTAAACTCTTAAGCTAGTCTACAGTGAGTCCCCAGCCATTTAAAATGTTCCTATAGGTGCTGGCTCCAGTTATGGGCTCCTGGTCCTGGTAAGCTGGGATTCTAGGTATCTGCTTATCTTTCCAGTTTTCAACGAGTTTGTCTGTGACCTTGAGTCTCTGATGGATTAAAGGTGATTGTTAAATTTCAGTTTGTTCAGCCTTTGTTTTCCCTTATTGTTAGGACGGGAATGATAATTTTCAAGCTCTTTACGGTAACTTTCAGCATACAGATCTTGTTAAGTGTATAGCTAAATATTTTATTTTCTTTGGAGACTGAAAATGTCCTGGTGCTTTACATTTCAATTTCCACATGTTTATTGTTAGTTTATAGAAATGCAATTAACTTTTGTGTGTTAATCCTGTGACCTTGATGAGCCCCCTAATAGTTCTAAGAAGTTTTTGTTGTTTGTTTTTGGGTAGACTCTTTTTTGGGGGGTGATTTTCTATGAAGACAATCATACCATCTGCAAATAGAGACAATTTTATTTATTTATTTCAAATTGGTATGCCTTTTATTTCTTTTTCTTGCCTTATTGCAGTGGCTTCTAGTATATGCAGTAATAGTAATGCTACCATTGTAATTAGCTAATATTAATAGCTAGAGGCCCAGTGCACAAAATTTGGGCACAGGTAGGGTCCCTAGGCCTGGCTGGCGATCAGGGCCAATCGGGGCCTTCCTTTGCTCCGTGCCACCTCCTGGTGGTCAGCGCACATCATAGTGAGCGGTCGAACTCCCAGTTGGTCTAACTCCCAAGGGGACAATTTGCATATTAGCCTTTTATTATATAGGATAAGAAAGGAGCAAAGGGAAGGCCAGACATTGATGGTCACTTGGGCAGCCTCACTAGAAGCTGCAATTTCACACTCCCCAGGGAACCACTGGTCCATTCCCTACAAATCACTGGGAAAGGGGTCCAACAAAGGGGAGATGGGTGCATGCCCAGTGAAGTAGGGGTGACATAGAGAAGGTGCCTGTCAGTTGAGCCTGGGGAACCTGGATTGGCTAGAAGCAGTAGAGCCAATGCAAGCCTGTGAAATCTTAGAAGGTTAAAATCTCAAGACAAAGGAATTCTTTCTCTTATTCCTCTGGTTTTGCTCCTGCTTCCTTGCATTTACCTATGTTCCTAGAAGCTGCATGGCCCATGGCCATGCAAAACCCACCCCAATGGACTGATGGCCTATAGCTGGGAACACAAGCTATGCTTGCTTAATGCTGGCTTGGGCTGTGCAAATACAGAATGGACATTTTGGGCAACGGCGTTGATCCTAGCTCTGCTGAGTAAACAGCTGGACTTCTTCCATGGCAGGACAGAGGGAGAGGGGACCTTGGGAACGCAGAGATTTCATCCTATGCAAATAAATACCACTCATTCTCCCGTGGGAGTCTCCAAAATTCCTTTTCTCATGACATTACAAGAATCCCATTTCCACCAGCAGCTAGTGGGAACACAAAGAGCTCCCCACCGATAACAGTAATATGAGTGGGGAGAGTGGCTGCTCCTAATCTCAGGGAGCAAGCATTTAGGCTTTCACCATTAAGTATGATGTCAGCTCTGGGATTTTGGTAGCTGCTCTTTGTCAAGCTTAGAAAGTTCCTTTCTGTTTCTATTCTACTAAGAGGTAGTGTGTGTGTGTGTGTGTGTGTGTGTGTGTGTGTTTTGCTAATATATTTTCTGAGGATTTTGGGGTCTAAGTTCATGAGAGATATTGGTCTGTGTTTTTTTCCAACTCTCTCTGGCTTGGTAGCTGGCTAATATTGGTTTCATGTATGGCATTGGAAAGAGTTCTCTTCTTTCTGTGTTTTAGAAAGGATTGTATAGAGTTGGTGGTAATTCTTTAAAATTTGTAGAATTCTTTAATGAATCCATCTAAGTCTGGACATTTATTTTAGGGGGAGTTTTTACATGATTACTTCAGTTTTATTAATGATTTTAGGGCTATTCTGATTACTTGTTTCATCTTGATTGAGATGGGTAATTTGGAGTTTTCAAGGAATTGGCCCGTTTCTTCTAAGTTGTCAAATTTATGAGGGTAAAGTCATTGGCAGTATTTATTGGAAGCATTTTAATGACTGCAGGATTTGTAGTGATATTCTCTAATTCACTCCTGGAACTGGCATATTAGCTTTTCTCTTTTTATTTTTGTCATTCTTGCTAGATGTTTGTCAATGTCACTGATTTTCTTTCCAAAGCAGTTTTTAGTTTCTTTGATTTTTCTCTATTATGTTTCTACTTTCCATTTCATTAATTTCTGTATTATCTTTATAATTCCCCTTCTTCTACTTGGCTTGCGTTTATTGTTTTGATCTTTTTCTGGTTTCACGAGGTAAGAGCTTAGGTTACTGACTGAGACCTCTCCTCATTTCTAACCTAAGGATTTAGTGCTATAAACTTTCTTCTCAGCACTGATTTAACGACATCCTATATATTTTGATATGTTGTGTATTGTTTCCATTTCTTATCTGTATTTTTTAAAAAATTATCTTCCAAGCTTCCTTTTTGGTCCCATAGATTATTGAGAGGCATGTTGTTTAATTTCCACATGTCTAGAGATGTTCCTGTTTTCTCTCTATGACTGATTTCTAATTAATTCCAATTTTGCCAGAGACCAAATTATTTCCATTTTTAAAAGCTCACTGAGTTTCCTTTTATGGCCCATAGGGTCCAGGTATGCTCTGTGTTGGTGAATGTGTGGTGGTGTGTGCTGCAAGTCAGTTAGATCCTGACCCTGGTTACACCTTAGATAGCTTTGCTCTATAACATCACTTCATGTTTCGTTTGTAACTTCTACGTCTTTGCTGAGATGTTCTAGTTTTTCATTTGTCTCAAGAGAATTTGTAATTGATTTTTGAAACATTTTAAGAAGGCTGCTTTCAAATCCTTGTCGAATGATTCCAGCATCTGATCATCTTCGTGTCTGGCATCAGTTGAATGTCTTTGCTCATTTAAATGGTAATTGTCTTGGTTTTTGTTGCGATGGATACTTTTTTTATTGCACCCTGAATGTGTTGTCTACTCTGTTAGGGCAGTCTGGGCCCTATTTAAATCTTTCATTTCAGCAGCCAGGCCCTCTCTTGGGTTCTTGGCTGCTCCTGTGGACTGTGGTCTGTGGCACTGAGTTGTCAGAGCCCTGTGGTGCTGCTTTGGTCTGCTTGTTGTATCCGGTGTTGGTGCTGCTGTGGTTCCCAGTCCCTTCTGTAGGCACCCAAGGGCATCTTAGGGGCTTCCAACTCCTGTTGTGGAGGGCTGGGCTGCCTTCTCGCTGTGTCCCCTCATGGCTCTTCCTCTGTGTTCACACTCTGGAATCTCATCCTCTTCTGGTAAGGACACTAATCCTACTGGATTAGGACCTCACCCGTCTGACCTTATTTAACCTTCATTACCTCCTAAAGGCCCTATCTCCAAATAAGTCACATTGGGAATTGGGGCTTCAACATATTAATTTGGGGGGCGGGGAGACACAATTCAGCCCATAACAGAGGACCATGATCTCCAGAGAATGCCCGGGATCCCCTGAGCCCCGGGAAAGGTCCAGTGTGGCCCTTTCTTGCTTTAGCTTCTTCCCACTTCCCTCATTACCTCTGAGAGTGTCTGGTCCAGGGCTCTCGTTTCACTGGTGGAGAACGAGGCTCAGAGAGGGCCAGTGAGCGGTCCCAGGACACACAGAAAGCAAGAAACAGCTCTAGGAGGACAGCAGGGCCTCCTGACACTGGCCTGGGACTTTCCTTGATGCCGGTGTTCAGGACTGCCAGGCTGGCGGGCAGTTGGTACTGGGCCATGTGGCCTCGGGGACGTGTCAGTGCTGAGAGGGCCTCCTTGCCAAGTGGCTGCTTTTGTCTCAAGTCTGGCTTTTATTTGTCTCTTGGTGATTTCAGTTTCAGGAGCTTTTTTGTCTGTGTTTTTATTCTCTCCTCTTTTGTTGTGCTTTCTCTCTGGATAATCCAGAGAGAGGCTTGCAGGCAGCTAACTACAAACGTGTACGATCAAATGAAATGCAATAAAATATAATTGAATGTATTTCTTTCATGTGTGAGCAGCGGATTAATCTCCCTGGCACATCCGATTCCTTTTTGCTCCCTCTGCTTTTTCTCTGTTTTTCTTTCCTTCCCCACAATCTCCGGGGTTTGAATGGCCCCGTGGCCTCTGTCATTGCAGATACACAGATGATCCTGACTTCACAGCCTGAGTACCGTGGTCGATAGATGATGCTCCCGGGGCTGAGGAGAGGGCCCTGCCAGCGTCCACGTGGGCCTGGAAGGGCACCCGCCCTGGCAGGGAAAGAAGAGGGGTCTCTGCTGATGAGGAGCATGGAGAGTGTCTGTGGGCAGGACTGGGGGGAGGTCTCCTGTGCCTGCACCTGTGACTTAGGCAGGGACCCTCCTGGGCAGCCACTCTCGTCCCTGCACACACACTGGGAAAAGGCAGTTTCTTCTTTATTGCTCTGGAACTGAGGCTGGATGTTCGTGATCATGACTTTCAGCCAAAGCAGCCATCATGGGTCCCAGTGAGGGTGGGGTCAGCAGGGACATCCTGGACGTGACCATGAAGTATGGCCTCAGCTCAGGACGAGAGGGAGAGGCATCAGACCGAGGTGAGCAGGAAGGGATCTACTGCTAGGAAGGGTTACTGCGTGACCTTGGGAGAGTGACCCCACCCCCCTGAGCCTGTTTCCCCATCCATGATATGGGCATGTGTCAGCACATAGTACAAGGGGTTGTAGGAAGGATTCAATGAAATGGTGCTGGTAAAATGTCAGCATGATGCCTGGTCCACAGCGGGTCCTGAATAGAAGGAGGCTAGTCACATGAATCCATCTACCCATTTATTCACTTATCCATTCACCCATTCATTCATCCATTTACTCATTCATTCATTTGTCAGCCCACCTTGAGAAGTACTATGTGCCTGGCCATGTGCCAAGCATCAGGGAGAGAAGACTCAAACCTCCTGTCACCTGCAGTAGCCTACGATCTAGTGGTGAGCCTGGCACAAGCTCTGTAAGAGGGGTATAGTATGACTCCTCTTACAAGACTATATGAGGGGTGTAGGATGACCCCAGGGTCCCTGGTGGAGAGTGAAGGCTCCAGTGCAGTCAGGATCCTGGAGCCAGATTTGGCAAAAGGGTGTGGTCAACAACGCCGTGTCTTATGTCCTTTAAGAATCGCTGAATGAATGAACGAATGAATGTACAGTCTCTCTCCAGGCTGGTTGGAGGTGAAGAGGCAGGTAAGCGGTGATCAGGTTGGTGGGAGGCAGGCAGGCTGATAGGAGCTGGCAGGCATGATGGGGCGGGGGGCGGGGTTGGTCTAGAACAGGTGGACATGGGGAGAGTTCACTGTCCAGCCCTGAAGATACCCTTCTGCAGGGACAGTCAGGGTGGGGTCTGCAATGCCCCAGACAGCTCCGCTTGGAAAGAAAGGCCCATCCTGGGCTACACCTGAGCTGGTCTAGCAGGGATCACATGGTGTTGTAGTCACACAGATTTGGGCTTCAGTTCCAACACTGTCCCTTGCCAGCTGTGTGGTTTGCACATCACTTCTCTGAGTCAGTTTTCTCGTTTATCAAATAAGACTAATACAAACATCTCACTTCACAGGGTTGGGCAAGAATGCTTATGGAGAGCCAAGTGGGGTAGTAATGACACCTGTTATCTGAGGGATTGAGACAAAGCACAGTGTGCCCTGATCAGCGCCAGCCATTATTACTGTTGTTATCACGACTGGGGGAAGAATCTTCATCATCACCATCTCAGCCAATCCTGATGAGCATCATCTTGGCCCAGACTGTGGTGTTGGTGTGATGACCATTCCTGGGATACAGTTGGAGAAGTCAAGGCACAGAGGGGAGAAAGGACATGCCCAATGGCACCGAGCAAGTTAGTAAAGGACCTGGGATTTAACCTCGGGCTGTGCTGCTCAGAGGCAGTCAGTGCCTTCACCCCCAACTAATGACGCCATGAGAGCAACTGTTCATTGGACGCCTCATGTGCTACAATATGTCCACCCAGGAGCTCCGAAGCTCCTGCTTTTCTGTAACCCGGAGCAGCCACCTGGGGAACACTGCCAGCTAAAGGCCTACTGTGCGCTCTCCAATCATCTGTGTGCTCTCACATCTGTGGGCTCATGGAACTGGCAGCGCCCCCTGGAGGTAGATCTCATCAGGTCTGCTGCTTTTACAGACAAGAAGCCTGAGGTACAGAGCAGGTAAGTGACTAATGACAATCCCGGAGTTGTTTAAGGGCTTAGGCATTGTTGTGGGGACAAAACAGGATAACGCAGGAAATATGTCTGCTGAAGAAATGGCAGCTTTTAAAGGAAAAGAAACCAGCAAATGTGAAGGAGGGGAAACTAAGGCTGGGAATAGACAAATGGCCGGCCTTGAGCCTTAAGCCCTGAGAGGTCAGACCTCTCCCTTCCCTAGGGCGACTCTGAGGGCAAGAGGGCAGTCACATGAGGGCCTGGACAGCAGCTTCAGCCACCTCCACCCCACCCCCCTGTCCACCCACTCCCCTCTCCTCCATCACAGGCAATTTTCCAGTGGAAAATGACTCCCCAGTGTTGCCCCAAACTCTACTCTATTAAGTAGTTATCAGATCTAGTATGGTGGAGTGTATTTTGTTTAATACCTTGATCTCTCTTGTCTTTGAAAAAATGAAATCTGTTAAATTTCTTGAAACTCACTGTCCAAGTAAAGTATTTTTGGGGAGACAGATCTCTTACTCTGATGGGAAAAAATGTATGTAATTTGATGCTCTAGACCAGTCTGCAAAACCTGGGGCTGAACATTTGAAAGCCCTGTGCCCTCAACAGCTTCTCTCTGCTCCTCTCTGCTGCCTCTTTTTCCAGTGCCCACCCCACTCCCACCTTTAAAAAAATAACAAAGCAAAAAATTGCAGTTGGCAGAATGATGACTATTTGGTTCCTCACAGCAATTTTCTAGAGAGAAAATGGCAGAGCACAAAGCCCTGTTGCTCAGTGTCCCTGGGGGAGGGAGAGGGGCTCTGGCTGTCCCAGGCTCAGCAGTCCCAGGCTGCACAGGGTGGGCGGGGTCTGACACTCCTGACGTCTGTGTGGCAGGACCAAGAGGCAGGGGAACAGCTGGGAGCATGGCGGTGCCTCATTCCCCCAAACAATGGGTTTCTCCAATTCCTGGTCTCCACCCTGCACCTACCCCCCTCCTCCATATGTAACCACATGTCAGAACCTAATCCAGCACTTAGACCCAGCACTTCAGTTTACCAAGCATTTTCACACACACTGCAATCATTTATTTAGTAGAAGCCCGTTGCATGAAGATTCGCGCAATAGGCCTTCCTTCCCCTGGCTGCTGGCACCGGTTTTCCTCCGGCACCCGGGACCCAGGCCTTTGGTCCAGCTGCAGCGGAGAAGCCAAGCCTTGAGGCTAGGCTTCTCCCCTCCAGTCGCAGTGAGGCTTGGCTTCTTCAGTCTTCAGACTTCAGTCTTCACTCTAGCCGGAGCCTACAGTCTTTGCTCCGCGCCTGCGTATGCAAATTAACCGCCATCTTTGTTGGGTTAATTTGCATAGTCACCCTGATTGGCTGGTGGACATAGCGGAGTGACACCAATTTGCATGTTTCTCTTTTATTAGTGTAGATTAACTGTTCTTTTCTCTGTTTCTCCCTTCCTTCAGATTATTTATACCGTGGGAATTAGGGATCATTATGGGCTATGACCTGCGTGACACTTGGGAGCTACGAGGGCCAACAAGACACAACCGTCACCTCCAGGATTCTAGGGCCTGAAGGCAGAGATGGGTGTAGATAAATAGCCAGGACCTCTGTGGTGAGGCCTGGATTCAAGGCCCAGCTCCAACACACCTGAGCTGTGTGGACTTGGATAAGTTTCTAAACATCTCTGAGCTTTAGTATCGTCATCTGTAAAGTGGAGGAGGGGGAGGGATAACAACAGTGCCTCCTTCAGAGGGTTGTTGAAATAGCCAAGTGGCCCAATGCATGTGAAGTGAAGAGCTCAGCGTGGTGCCTGGACACAGGGCTGGCTCTATCACTCCAGGCCCCGAGGCGTGCTGGCCTCGCTGAGGCTCTAAAATTCCCCCTTTCTGCTACCACTGCACTTAGAGATGAAGAAACTGAGGCCAAGAGACACTAAATTAAACATCTGAGAACAAGACAGTGGATGGCCGTGCTAAATTTTGCAGGGCGGATAATGAGAGAATAAAACCGTCTGTGATGAAGGGCTAATTGGGCAGAACATGCCAAGTGCACCCGGAGCTGGAGGCGCGGGGAGAGAAGTGCAGCCTGGGACGGGGCCACCTCGGCCAGGGCCCAGGTAGCGCCTTAAAAACAGTGCTCTTTCCCCTTAGTGCGAGCGATGCCTCCTTACATGAAGCTCGGGCCAGTGCACACATTAATATAAAAGAATATGTAAGTCACTACAGCTCACCTCCCAATGACAGGGGTTTTCCTTCATTTTTTCTTCTCAGATACAAGTACATTTTCATAACTCATTTCACATCGGCGTGCCTCGCAGGATATTAGGATATGATACAAAAACAAGCAATCCCTCAAAATAACAGCCATTAAAATAGCCTCCTAGCCCTAGCCAGTTTGGCTCAGTGGATAGAGAGTTGGCCTGTGGAACAAAGGATCCTGGGCTCGATTCCGGCCAAGGGCACATACTTTGATTGCAGGCTTCTCCCTGGCCCGGGCCCTGATCAGGGCTCATACAGGAGGCAACCAATCAATGTGTTTCTCTCACATTGATATTTCTCTCTCTTTCCCTCTCTCCTCCACTCTCCCTAAAAATCAATGGAAACATATCCTTGGGTGAGGATTAACAACAAACCACACATAAAAATAGCCTCCTCTCAGGAGATATTGGGTGAGGCAGTATGAAGTTTTGAGACTAATCCTGATTTTCATGGGGTGAATAATCCTCAGACCCGGAATCCCCTCCCGCTCCATAGGCTCCTGCCCTGGTCCCACCCCATCTCGCCTGGACTCGGGCTCTGCCTCCTGCCTGTCCTGCCTCTGCCCTGGCCCTGCTCCTGTCGCTCTCTGGTGACCCTGTGAGGCTCAGAGAGGAGCTGTCCCTGCTCTGCTTCAGGCCTGTGGCTCCTGCCTCTCTTAGGGACAGTGGCCCCGCCCCAGCCCCACCCCCAGCCCATCCCCCTCATCACTCCCCTCCTGTTTCTGCCTCTCTCCCTCCCTCCCTCTCCTCATTCAGGTCTTTGCCCCCGTGTCACCTGCTCTGACAGCCTCCCCTGCCCATTTACAACCCTGACCCCAAGCCCTCCCTGCTTCCTTTTTCTCCTGCTTTCACACTGCCTGTCACCATCAGTACTCGCGGGTCTCCTCGTTCTAGAATCAGGGTCCCTCCCTGTGGCCCAGGACAGCGCCCTCCGCAGTGGGCTCTCGGGGCGTTTGCAGGAGAAGTGAGAGCTCTGAGCGCTGGTTACCTTCCGCGTGTAGGTGGGTGAGACATTGTCCCCTACTTCACCCTGGGCTGGCTGAGCCCCTCGCCTGGCTCCTCGCTGCGGAGGAGGGGAGGAGGGGAGGAGGGGTGAGGGCAGCAGTCCCAGCAGCTCTGCCGGGTCCGGGGCTGGGCTCTGAGCCTGCCCAACAGGGCTCTCGTGCAGGTGTGACGGGAGGAGAGTTCCCGAAAGGCCATGATTGTCCAGTGGTGTGCGAGGCGACCTTCCCACCGGACCACCGCCGGCATGGGGAGAGATGCCATCTCATGCAATTCCATTGCGTTCACTCCTTTCGCTTCCCGGCTCTGAACTGGTCCACACTGGGGTCGCTTAGGCACCAGGAGACCAGGCGATGCGCTGACAGCCACGCCCCTGGCCCCCCTCCGGGCCCTCCGCCTGCGCTGGTCACCCCAGGGTGGGCGGCCTCCATGCCTTCCTCCCCTCACCCCCCAGTGCTTTCTCCCTTCCCAGCTCAGGCCCTGACCAGGCCCCGCAGCCCCTGGACCAGGGACCTCTCCCCACCCAGCTTATTTCTCGGCCTAAAGTACGCGGAGGATTCTTTCTTCCCCCTGGAAAGAGCCCTGCCTCAGATACCAAGGAAAAGTGTTTATTTAAAAATTGATTTTTGAAAAGGCACTCTTTCCAGCAATGAGCCCCCCCCCCCCCCCCCCCCAGAGAGGCCTCATCAAATAAGAGGAAGGAGGCGTTTGCAAACCTACGTGGAAATTAAACCCGCAATCTGGGCACACACTTGTCTGACAAGTGATAATTAACTGCCGACAATATAATTTCAGCTTGGACGCAAACGTGTTTTTCATTAAAAAGTAATCAAAGATCCTTGCGCTGGGAAGTGTGGTCTCCTCGCAGAGCCCCTCTGCCGACAGCTTCAGTTGGCGTCGACGGTCCGCTGCGCCCTGACAGTGGGATCTGGGCCCCAGAAGAGATGCTAGGCGGCCTCTGGGCTCCACGGACTCCAGGGCGATTCCCAGGAGGGGCTCACCCAGCCCGTTTCTCACTAAGGGCCCGTCCTCTCCTCCTCCCAGAATGCGCCAGGAGTCAGAGCAGGGACTTGGCACTGATAGCAGCTGGGCGGGGGGTATTAGCATCTCTGCAGCCCCTCCATGCCTGGGCCTGGCCGCGGTCCTAGCCCTTCCTTCATTTGACAGAGGAGGAAACTGAGGCTCAAAAAGCTGGAGTCATTTGCTCAAGGCCACACAGCTGGTGAGATGTGAGCTCTGACCCCCACCCTACTTCCAACTCCCTTCCTCTAATGAACTCACCTGTTCTGTGCTCCAGTTTCCTCATCTGTAAAATGGGTACAATGCTAGTACTGTCCTTAGGAGGTCGTGTGAGGATGAAATAAGCAGATACAGCTCTTAGAACAGTGCCTGCCACATGGTAAACCCTCAGTATGTGTCAGTGATAATGCTTATTGATTATTAACAATATTTTATTTCTAAAGACTGAATGTTTGGGCAGAACATCAGACTAATCCTGATTTTCATGGGGTGAATAATCCTCAGACCCGGAATCCCCTCCCGCTCCATAGGCTCCTGCCCTGGTCCCACCCCATCTCGCCTGGACTCGAGCTCTGCCTCCTGCCTGCCTCTGCCAACCAGCGCTCAGAGCTCTCACTTCTCCTGCAAATGCCCCGAGAGCCCACTGCGGAGGGTGCTGTCCTGGGCCACAGGGAGGGACCCTGATTCTAGAATGAGGAGACCCGCGAGTACTGATGTCTCTGTTTCTCCCTTCCTTCAGATTATTTATACCGTGGGAATTAGGAATCATTATGGGCTATGACCTGTGTGACACTTGGGAGCTACGAGGGCCAACAAGACACAACCGTCACCTCCAGGATTCTAGGGCCTGAAGGCAGAGATGGGTGTAGATAAATAGCCAGGACCTCTGTGGTGAGGCCTGGATTCAAGGCCCAGCTCCAACACACCTGAGCTGTGTGGACTTGGATAAGTTTCTAAACATCTCTGAGCTTTAGTATCGTCATCTGTAAAGTGGAGGAGGGGGAGGGATAACAACAGTGCCTCCTTCAGAGGGTTGTTGAAATAGCCAAGTGGCCCAATGCATGTGAAGTGAAGAGCTCAGCGTGGTGCTGAGCTCCTCTGACCCTGAAGCTACTTCCTGACTCGATGACTTTGAGCTGCTGATGTCACCTCTCTGGGCCTCAGTCTCCTACTCTGTGCGCTGTGGGTCACAGGGCAGTCGAAGCCTGGGCAGAGAGCACTGGACAGCTCCTCTCTGCCCAGGTGTGAGGAGCAGAGAGAAGCTGTTGAGGCCACAGGGCTTTCAAATGTTCACCAGATTGATATGTTAAAACCCATTACATCCACAGTGTGGCCGTATTAGGAGATGGGGCATTTGGGAGGTCATTAGGTCATGAGGGTGGAGCCCTCATGATTGGGATTAGTGCCCATGAGAGAACCCCCAGAGAGCTCCCTTCCCCTTTCTGCCATGTGAGGACAGAGAGAAGATAACCACCTATGAACCAGGATGTGGGCTCTCACCAGACACCCATCTGTCCACACCCTGACAGACTTCTCGGCCTCCAGAACTATGAGAAATACATGTCTGTTGTTTGTGAGCCTCCCAGATGGTAGGATTCTGTTCCAGCAGCCCCAAAGGACTAGGACAACGTTAAGAATATCAACAACATGCTGATATTCCGCAAACTTCTTCCCTCCAACCCACAGACCAGTCCTCTGCCCCTTAAATCATCTCTGTGAATTCCGAGCAGGATACATACTAGTAAAATCAAAACCACAATTAGCCAACACCTTAGTGAAAATACAAAACACCAAGAAAACCAGAAGATTTTTTAAAAGTAGCCAGAAAGCTTCCCCGCCCAGGGAAGGACAAGCAGGAGCAGACTCCCAGCAGCATCGGAGGCCCTGGAGCCTGGCTCCTATGCTTCGTGCCCCATGAAATGAGCAAAGTAGATTTCAGGACCCAGCTAAGTGATCATTCCAAAGTGAGAGAGAAGGAAATACATTTTCAGGCAAAGACACGCTTGCAGGCTCTTGTTAAAAGAACTAATGAAAAATCACTCAGGAAGGTGGCCACCGAACCGAGGAGGGAGAGGATCACCCCGGGAACAGTGAGCAGAGACATGGGGAAAATCTGGGGTTGGCCCTCTTAAATAAACACAGCCCCACCAGCCAGTCCTCACAGCCACGGCGGGAACAGAAAGGGAGACGGGGCTCCGGTCTGGAAGGCACAGCCTCCAGACGAAGGGAAGGCCGGGGGAGCATTGGAGGTCTGCGTGCTGCTCGAGGCGGGATATTGATTTACTTTAGGCCGTGTGCTTATTATGATCTTAAGGCCAAACAATTATAGAAGAGAACAGAAGATGGAATTTCCAAACCAGCAGAGGGAGAAGAGGGAGTAAATACAGCCCGGTCGATGTGAAGGCTGGCAGAGAATGCGCAGATAGAAACAGAGAGAGAATCAAAAAGCAAAGTCAACAGAAAAACCTTGCAACTGGAAGCGCCGAGGATGAGGGCAGAATGAAGGCGGATCCGGATCCCGCCTTTCATGTCTGTGTGTGAGTTTGGGCCAATGACGCGTGACATCGCTTCTCCTGCCTCGGTTTCTTCACCTGCGAACTGGAGACAATGGCAGGTTGAGTTCAAGGGTGCTACCAGCGTGCTCCCCCCGGGCTGCCAGGAGGAGCAGTGTCCGGAGGAAGGGGCTGTCGTCCTCCTCAGGGTCCCTCTGTGCCGGGCACTGTCCCAGGGGTGTCCCCCACACTGTCTCACCTGCCCCTCGCCATGGCCCCGAGAGGCAGGCACTGCTGTCATTGTCATTTTGCTGATCAGGAAACGAGTTCAGAGGTCAGGAGCTTGCCAAGGTCACACTGCTGGGGAAGGGCCGAGCCTGGACACACATCTGAGTCCTCTGACCCTGAAGCTACTTCCTGACTCGATGACTTTGAGCTGCTGACCTCACCTCTCTGGGCCTCAGTATCCTACTCTCTGCACTGTGGGTCACAGGGCAGTCGAAGCCAGGTTTTCCTTTGAAGTGGTGGTTCACACCAGGCCTGACCTTTGCCCCTCGGGGTACCTTTGGCAGTGTCTGGGGACACTGTGGTTGTGGCAACGTAGCAGAGATTAGGGGTGAGAGGTGTGCTCCCGACATCCAGCCCCAGGAGGTCACGCCTGTGCTGAGCATCCCACCAGCCCCGGACAGACAATTATCTGGCTCCACGTGTCAGATGTGCTGAGATTGGGAAATCCTGGTTCAAACCCCCCAAGACCCTTGGGGGAGAGATGTCCTCTGCCACCTTAGAAATGAGGGACAGGGCTTTGGAAAGTGAAGGGCAACCTGTCCTAGGACCTGGCTGAGCTGAGGCTCAGGTCTGGGTCTGTCTGACCCCGAAGCTCCTTAAATGGCCAGTGTTATGGACTGAATGTTGGTGGAGGCAGGACACAGGCCAGCCCCTCAGTCATATGTCGAAGCCCTAACCCCCTAACTCCCAACTGAGAACCCAGGGAACTGGGGCTCCTGGTTACAGGCAGTTGCCAGGGAGGTTAATTTCCTGGCCCCTCTGACCTGCCCCATAAGAGGTCAGAATAGGCTTAGAAAGCTCAATTCCAAGCACAACCAAGTCCCAGGAGCCTTTGAAATAACCTTTTCCTGGCGTATAACAGTGTGACAGGAAAAGCACACAAGTCACAGCTGGAGAATTTGTGCGGACAGCTGTGCCGGCCCCTGCGGCCCCTCTGTGCCCCCTCCGCTCACTGTCCGTGAGGACTTATGACATTGTGGATGACCTGTGATGCTCTAGAACAGCGGTTCTCAACCTGTGGGTCGCGACCCCTTTGGCGGTCGAATGACCCTTTCACAGGGGTCGCCTAAGACCATTCTGCATATCAGATATTTACATTATGATTCATAACAGTAGCAACATTACAGTTATGAAGTAACAACGAAAATAATTTTATGGTTGGGTCACAACATGAGGAACTGTATTTAAAGGGCCAGAAGGTTGAGAACCACTGCTCTAGAATGGCAAGCAAATGGACTCACGCGTCCGCGCTCTCACGCGTGTGGCTTCCTTTGTGTGCCACTGCGTGCCTGAGATGTACCCACGCTGCTGCATTCCAGTGGACATTGTTCTGATCGAGGGCTGATGTTCTCCGGTGTGAATATGCAACCATGTATTTATCCACCAGCCCTAGATGGGGCGAGGCTACTTTCCTGTTCAGCTGTTGAGAATGATGTTACAAACATCCTTCCGTGCATCCTCGTGGGGCTTAGGCCCAGGAGTGGAGAAACTGAGGCACGAGGGCTGAGATGACAATGGGCTCACAGTGACTCGGGGGCTGTGGCAGAGCCGGACCCCCACCCAGGAGGCCCAGCACAGTGTCCCCGTGACCCTCAGCCCCCCTGGGGTCTGCTACACTCGGGCCTCATTCCTTGGCAGTTCCTCTCACCAAGATCAAAAGCTAAGGGGCTGAAACCGCTTTCCATGGCTGGAGGCTAATTTGCCAGGGGCAGCCTTTTAGTTTGCTTTCTTCTTAGAATTACCTCAATGCTTAAAAAGCACATTATACAAACCTAATGTGGCTGTCAGTTTCACACCAAAAGAAAACACAGTGATCTGGCCCCTGCTTGAATATAGCATTACGGTGAGTTAAAAGACCCATCAAACGAATGTATTACAAAAAGAAAGGGCTTGATTTGGGAAAATTCAAGCTACCACACATATATTTTGCCTCCCAACCTTTTACATACTATATATTTTTAACCAAGAAAAAGGAATCGTTTTTAAAGGTTACCTTCCCCTTAAATATCCGAATGCTTGTAATTTACGCTTGTGTCGAACATGTGAAATGCTAGCATTTCATTACTTATATAATCCTGCCCTCTGGTCTTCCTTCAATGCGAGAGGCTTTCTCCCTGCATTTTGTCCATGTGGCCTGAGGGTTTGTCTTTTCAGTTCCCGGGAGAGAATGAATGCAGGTGAGGACAGGCATGGGAGGGATTTCATTTAGGATTTCTCAACACCTTCCATAATCTGATCATCACAGCTGCCATCTCCTGAGGGCCTACTGTGTGCTCGGTGCTGCGGTGGTGTTTTTTTAAATCCCTCATCTCTAGCCCTCATGATTTTATTCTGATTAGGCCCACCACCCACAGCCCTGATTATTCGGCTCAACAGTCTCCGGACTCCACTCTTGCCCCTGTGGTCTCATCTCCCTTGAGCACCAGGAGAGAGGCTTTAAAAACGCCGGTGCAACATCTCTCCTCTGCTCACACCTGCTATGGCTCCCATCTTCCTCAGGGTGGAGCCAGAGTCCTTAGGACCTCCAGGACCCTGTGACCTCTCCTCCCCAAACAGCTCCCCACTCTGGCTCAGATACTCCTTGCTGACCTTCCAGTGCACCAGGCACGCTCTCCCCTCCCCCTTCTGCACGATGGTTCCCAGGCCTGGGGCCCTCTCCCCTGTCCACTCACGGCTCACAGCCTTACTATTATGTCTGTGCCCACATGAGTCCTTCCCGGTAAGGCCCACCCGTATAAAATTGCACCCCACTCCCTGAACCCACTTCTCACCCCTCCTTCCTGACTAATTTATCTGCTCGTCATTTACCGTTATATGATGTCTTTTATATACTTTATTTATTTACCTACTAGTATATAGGTAGTGATTTTGGTCTTTTTCTGTTCACTGCTAAATACCAAGCTCCTGGTATTTATTAAGACATAAATACATATTGTATGAATGAACAAAAGATTTATATTTGCTGTGTGTGGGATCAGGGAATACAGACGAGAACCAAGTACAGATAAATAATGACACATACTCTCTGACAGTGATAGGAGCTAGGAAGAAAGTAACTGTGTGGCTATTTTAGGACGGGGCCCAGGAAAGCCTCCTGGGGGAGGTGGCATTTGAGCTGAGGCCTGGATTTGACAGGCCAGGGAGGAGATGACTTGCCCAAGGCTGTGGAGGTGGAGAGTTGGGGAGCAGGTGTGGAAGCCACAGGGAAGGTGTGCCCAGCCCCCAGGGAGCTCTCCTGGACCCCCCCCCCCCCCCCCCCCCGCAATGGACAGAGTCTGAGACAGTTAATAAATCAGGAAAGTGGAGTAAGGAAGCTGAGACACAGTTAAAAAGCCAAGCAGTTTACAGCCGTCTAGTAAATCGCAAAATCCTCTCTTCCCTAACCAAGGACACTTCAGAGTAAATGGTTTGCACCTCTCCTCCCCAACTAGAGGGTAAATAGCGTCAATCACCCTGCTCAGAGAGACCGATAACAGAAATCCAATTAGTGCCACTCATGCCAACCAAACCCAAGGATAGATGCAGTCAGGTGAAGGAATCTCATTTGGGTACATCTGCATAAAGCAGATGAATATTCTATTGAGATCCTCCCCTAAGACCTCCCTTAAAATTCCCATCTTTAGAAAACAGATAAGAACCCCCAAGACAAAGACCCAGCGTGGGCTCTCTCCGGAGCACACCCACGCCTTCCTTCCCTCTCAGGCACCCATCTTTACTTTTCTCTCCTCAACTCTAAGGCTCCCCACGAGACTTGCAACCAGTGGAGCAATAGGCAGTGGCAGTTCATCCGGGGCTCACCCCCGATCCTGTCTTCAAGGCCCCCTTTTCCTCTGACTTCCCAGTGAGCTCACAGCAGCCCTGCCTCGGCTCCCTCTTTTCCTGTAATGTTTCCAGCACAGCCTAGGCCCTCTCTTGTTGTTTTTCCTGCCTTGAGTCCTTCCTTTGTGTCGCTGTCCCAGCTTTAATAAACACCTGGACCCGTGTTGTGAAATCTTTCCCTCACAGAGGCAAGAACCCACACACTACCTGCGGCCGGAAGCAGATCTGCTCCGGGCCCAGTTCCCTTTCTGGTGACAAGCCCCGGGTCTTGCAGTGGCCTGTGCTGACCTTGCCCCAGACTTTTGCCTATGATGTTGGAGTCATTACTCTATGTGGTTCCTCTCCCCACAGGGCTGAGAGTGTCACCCATTGGGATCAACAGGGCCTCTGCCATCCTTGCAGGCCAGGACCAGCCCCAGGGCCTGGGCACAGTAGGGCCCTCTGAGAAGTTCCTTGAATGAACGAAGCGTGTTTCTCTCCGGGCAGGTGAGGGCGTGCTGCAGCCATAAACGCAGAGGGATGTCCAGTGGTAAGAGGTCCTGGAAAAGTGAGGTGCAGGGAGGGCAGGGAATTGTCCAAGGTCATTTGGTGAACCTGGGCCAGAGTTGGGACTTGAACCCAGGACTTGACCTGCTGCGGGTCCCTCTTATGGGACTCCCTGCTGAGCAGGAGGCCTGAGAGCCCTGCTCACTGTAACAGAATCCAGATGACTCAGAGACGGGACTTGTGCAGCCACTGGTTGCAAATGATATAAAGATGAGGCTCTGCATCTGAAGTTACAGGTTCTCTCAACCCGGAAAGACACGGGGGCACACTTAAACGTGAGCTAGAGAGCTAGACCAACCCCAATGCACGACTTACTTTTCAAATGCGTCGAAGAGCTGAAGTCAAGGAGCAAACAACTAGCTCCAGATCTGTGCAGAGACGGGCACCTGCGAGGAGGAGACGGAGGCACTCTGTCACCTGGGCAGGTGCGATCAAACAGGCAAGAAGAGCCGAGTTGGCGGAGACCGAGTGAGGCTTTCTGGGCAGCGTGCAGTCCCCTGACTTCGGGGCATCTGCCCCAATTTTCTGGCTTCCTGTGGAACCCCTGAGGATGCTCACAGGAAAGGTCAGAGAGAGTCCTGAGCAAGGGTCCACTGTGGCTCCGACACGGGGGAGTTGCAAGAAATCCTGCTCAGACCCCTCTCCCCTGTGCTCCTGTGAAACAAAAGCCTTCATCTAAGTGGAAAATGGAACTAGAACATCTGCTCTTCAGGCAGTGGTGAAAACCCAGCTTGATTGGAGGAAGGAGAAGGAGAATCCCTTTTGAGGAGGGGTTGGGGGGGGGGGGGGCGAGGGAATACTCACTGGGCAGAACCACACAGCGGGAGGGGGAGAGAACTGAGAAGGCCTCACCCTGAGATGCAGGGAAACAGGGCCCAAGACTGAGGCTTAATCAGAAAAGAAAATGCACCCCTAGTATCCCACTGCCAAGCTCATGAGCTTTGCATAACTAGTAAGACCAGAATGATGCTGGGGAAGGAGCAGGAGAGGGAGGGGTGGTGGTGTAAAGAGACCCTCTCTGAGGCCCATGCAAAGGGAAAGCCTCAGGCACACTTTCAAACAGACAGGGCTCTGGAAAACCAGTCTCCATCCTAAACACAAGGAGTTTGAAGCCTGTGGTGCATGAGTGTAACCATAGCAACAATAAATTGCAAAACTCAGTCCAACCCCTGGCTAGATGAACTCAAATCCCATCACTAACGGCTTAGCAGAAGGAAAGTTGTGCCCATTTCAAGGCATAGAAACAATTTTCCTCAGTCTCTATTGCCTGAGCTAAGAAGTCCAGCTTTTGGCAAAAATATCATGAGACAAATAAGATACAAAGCCATCACCAGAACCCGACTCAGACGTGACACAGGTGATGAAAACACCTGACAAGGACGTTATAATAGCTGTGATTAATATGTGAAAGGACGGCGTGCAAGATCAGATGGGTAATTTCAGCAGAGCAGTGGAAACTGTGAGAAAAAAATCAATGAAAGCGCTTGAAGTGAAAAATGCAGTAACAGATGAAGAACGCCTCTCACAGCAGACTTGGAACAGCTAAGGACAGGTCAGGGAACATGAAGACAGGTCGGTAGAAGTTATTTATACTGAAACACAAGGACGAGATGAGAGAGAGAGAGAGAGAGAAAGAGAGAGAGAGAAGAGAATATAACATCCAAGAACAGTGAGACAATATTAACAGCCCTACTAGGCATGTGATTAGAATAACAGAAGAGAGAGAATGAAGCAGAAAAACATTTGAAGAAATAATCACCAAGAATTTCCCCAAACTAATGATAGAAAAAAAGCACATGTCCAAGAAGCTCAGACATGATCAAGTAAAATACACGCCCCCCCCCCCAACCCCACCCACTAGGCACCTCATGTTCAAACTGTTGGAGAAGAAAAGGCAGGGGGCCACCTTGGAGACAGACAGAGAAAGAGAGAAAGGAAAGGATATTTTACAGAGAGAAACAGACAAAAGAATCAGACCAGACTTCTCATCAGAATCCACCCAAACCAGAAGATAAGGGAGTGACATTTTTGAAGCATTAAAAGAAAGAAAGAAACAAACAAACAAAAAAACCCCAACAAACTGCCAACCTAGAATTCTATACCAGAGGAAATATGTTTCAAAAACGAAAAAGAAATGAAAACTTTCTCAAACACAAATTGAGGAAATTCATTGTCAGCTGATTTACTCTAAGAAGTGTTAAAGGAAATTTTTAAACAGAAGGAATATGATATCAAAGAGAATCTTGGATCTATGCAAAGAAATAGAGGTGGACTAATTAAGGATGCATATTGCAAACCTCAGGAAAACCACTGAACGATAATAAGAGGTATACATAATAAGTTAATAGATGAGATGAAGTGGAATAATAATAAATGACCAAGTCACTCAGAAGAAAGTAGAAAAAGAAGAAAAAAAAGAAACAACAGATTGAACAAATGCGACACTCACATGTTGAATGAAAAAAGTCAGATGGAGCCGAAGCCGGTTTGGCTCAGTGGATAGAGCGTCAGCCTGCGGACTGAAGGGTCCCGGGTTCGATTCCGGTCAAGGGCATGTACCTTGGTTGCGGGCGCATCCCCAGTGGGAGATGTGCAGGAGGCAGCTGATCGATGTTTCTCTCTCATCGATGTTTCTGACTCTCTATCTCTCTCCCTTACTCTCTGTGGAAAATCAATAAAATATATTTAAAAAAAAAAAGTCAGATGGAGCCATTGTGAAAGCCTTTCCATCTGGAACATTCGCTGAAACTGGGAGCTGCTTCCTTGACTTGGAAGACATCCTAATGTTTCATGAGGCCCTTGATAAAGACACTCTTTATCTTTGACCCTAGGGCCAGGAGACAAGTAGTCTGGCTCACTGGCTGGATGTGTCGAGGGGATGGGCACCTTTTCCCTTTTGAGATACAGTGATTCTGTGAATAATAATAAAAGCCACCATTTGTTGAGTATCTCCTTCACTCATTTAAAAAATATTTATGGAGTGCAAACTAGGTGCAGGGCATTGGTGCTATAACAGCGAGCCCCAGGCCTGGCCAGGTAGCTCAGTTGGTTAGAACATGGCCCCAATATACCAAGGTTGAGGGTTTGATCCCCAGTCAGGGCAAATACAAGAATCAACCAATGGCCCTGGCCCATTTGGCTCAGTGGATAGAGCATCGGCCTGCAGATAGAAGGATCCCAGGTTCAATTCCGGTCAAGGGCATGTACCTAGGTCAGTGATGGCGAACCTATGACTAGCGTGTCAGAGGTGACACGTGAACTCATTTTTTTTTTGGTTGATTTTTCTTTGTTAAATGGCATTTAAATATATAAAATAAATATCAAAAATATAAGTCTTTGTTTTACTATGGTTGCAAATATCAAAAAATTTCTATATGTGACACGGCACCAGGGTTAAGTTAGGGTTTTTCAAAATGCTGACACGCCGAGCTCAAAAGGTTCGCCATCACTGCCCTAGGTTGAAGGCTCCTCCCTGGCCTGGGTCCTGGTTGAGGCACATGCAGCAGGCAACCAATCGATGTGTTCCTCTCACATGGATGTTTCTCTCTGTCTTTCTCTCTCTCTCCCACCCTCTCTAAAATCAATGGAAAAATATCCTCAGGTGCCGAAACCGGTTTGACTCAGCGGATAGAGCGTCGGCCTGCGGACTGAAAGGTCCCAGGTTCGATTCCGGTCAAGGGCATGTACCTGGGTCGCGGGCACATCCCCAGTGGGAGATGTGCAGGAGGCAGCTGATCGATGTTTCTCTCTCATCGATGTTTCTAACTATCTCTCTCCCTTCCTCTCTGTAAAAAATCAATAAAATATATTAAAAAAAAATATCCTCAGGTGAGGATTAAAAAAAAAATCAACCAATGAATGCATAAATAAGTGGAACAACAAACTGATGTTTCTCTCTCTCTCAAATCAAAGTTGTTCAGCGACATGGACAGGCCAGCTTGGCTCCCAGCCACATGAACATATCTTGGTGGCCTCTGCCACCCCAGGAGAGCTCCCCTTTCGTGCTCTGGGTTCCTGGGCTGCTCAGTTGCAGACATTCTGCCCTCCCCTCATCACGCACTGTCCTTGGCTTTCCATGTCCTCCGGTTTTGGAGTGTGGGTGGCGGGAGGGGGAGAGGAAACAGACAAGCAGCTGAAGAGCAAGTCACAGAGTCAAGTGAGGCTTTTCTGTCTGTTTCTTCCCCTAAAGAAACAACTTCATTCAAGCTCAGCCTCTATCTGAGGAAGATGTTGGTTAGATCCATTTTCTTAATCAACTATTTTAAGGCCAGCAGTAATCTATTCATCAGCGGAACTCATCAGGAGCAAACATGCTTCATCAGGAGTTTTCTAACGGAAAATAAATGCCTCATTTAATTAAACATATTAACCTGAGAACAGCATTGATGTCAGACGGACTAATGAATGTCATTACAGGGAATGCGCCGGAGTCCTCAGAGGGACCAGGCAGCCATTAGGACCTCTCTGCGAATGCGGTCGGAGTTTGTAGGATGTGGAATCATCAAAGAGAGAGGGAGGGAGGGAAAGAGGCCGAGGGAAAGGGCTGATCCTGGCACCAGGGCCTGCCGGCCGCCGCTCTGAGTGTTGCCTGATTCATCTGGCATCTCTGATGCTTAAGAAAGGGTGCGTGGCCACCCTCTGTGATGTGATCCACTGTTGACTCCAAGAGGAGAGAAGCTGGGTTTTGCCTCTAAAATGTGAGGAGAGATCGGACTTGGCTGTTAGGAAGCCTGGGTTCTAGTTCTGGCTCTGCCACACACGAGGCCTGGGGATAATTCTCAGGTTTTCTCCATACATCAGGGGACTCGACCTCGCTTCTTCCAATCCTAACGGAGTCAAACACGATGCTCAGCACTTTCTCGTCTGTGATTTTACTGAATGCCCACGGAAACCCAGTTAGCCATATGTTTTTGCCCTGGAAGAGGAAAGCCAAGGCTCAGAGACATGCTCTGCCTGGCTGTGCTAGGCCCTCGGGACAGGCTGAGGTGGGCAGCGGGCCCTGCCCTGGGGAGAGGACCATCGATGGAGAACTGCATCCACCTTTGTACCCCAGTGTGAAAGGGGAGAGAAAGCTTGAGTGTGGTCAGAAGAGCATGATGCAGATGCTGAGGGGAGACTCGCTGTTGAACATGCAGGAGGAAAATTCCCATACGGACAAAAGAAATATCTTAAAATACAAAGGGCTTCCATGTGGAAGGCATACATGCCCTCGATGTGACTGAAGGAAGAGGTTTCCATAGTCAAAGCTGCCCAGAGATGGTAGGTGCACAAGTAGTAATTAGATGCTACTTGATGGAGGGCACAATAACAGGACCACCTGTATCTGAATGACAGCTATTGTGTGTGTGTTTTTTTAAACAAACTATTTCACATCTCTCCTTCTCTCCCCCAGTTTACTCCTTTGTAAAGGCAGGGAAGGGGGGTACTTTCTACTTCTTTGAGTTATTGTAAGGATTAAGTGAAATAATCTATGCAATACATTACACACCATGTCTGCCTGGGAGCTGATGTTGTGTTTACTATCAATCCTACCAAATAAAAGAATAATATGTAAATTAACTGTCACTCCACAACAAAGACGGCGGTGCCCATAGTGGCCGGGGTGGGATGCTGGCTTCGTTGCAGGCCAAGCTGAGGGACTCCCCCCCGACCCCATGCATGAATTTCGTGCACCGGGCCTCTAGTGTTTTATGTTTATTGAGTGGATTCTGGCATCAGACGTGAGGCCTTGGACTTTGGCCTACTTCCAAGAACTCAGAATCTTTAGAAAAGACCCCTCTATTAATGCTCTTAAAACTAGGGCACTATACCCATTATCAATTTATTGTCTCAGCTACACGTTCACTTTTCTTTGTCTTGCATTGTGCTACTGAAACTGAATCCTGTAATTCTCTCTCCTATGTCACATGGTGCAATGTCAGACATTGTCAGTAGGGGGCAATGGAGAGACACTACCAGACTATAAAAGAGGATGATGGATTGAAAAGTGGAAGGACAGAAACATAATCCATGCAAATAGCAACCACAAGAGAGCAGGGGTGGGTACAGTTATATCAGACAAAGTGAACTTTAAATAAAAAAGGTTCCAAGAGACAAAGAACGTTATATATTAATAAAAGGTTAATATAGCAAGAAGATATAAAAATTACAAATATCTAATGACAGACTGTCAAAATACAGCAGGCCCTGAATAACATTGCTTTGTTCAATATCGTGTCATTATAATATTGATGAGGGGGAAAAATGGTCCTGGCCAGGGCCACTGTCTGTGTGGAGTTGGCAGGTTCTCCCCATGCCTGAATGGGTTTTCTCCAGGTATTCCAGTTTCCTCCCACACCTCAACTATGTTCACATTAGGCTAAGTGGCAGGTCTAAGTTGTCCCAGTATGAGTGTGTGTGTGTGTGTGTGTGTGTGTGTGTGTAATTGCACTTTGTGATATAATACTGGTGTCCCGTACAGGGTTGGTTTTGCATTGCACCTTGCGCTGCTGGGACAGACTCCTGCCACTTGCAATCCTGAACTGGAATAGCAGGGTGGAAAATAATTATATTACTTATTTTTTCATCTTGCTTAAATGTATGCATATCTCACATTTCCTTTAGTGTTTAATATTAGAAGTGTTTTGGGGTCTTTATTTAGAAGTTCAGTGATATCTTTGTGACCAGAAATATGCCATAGGAACTTAACTTTTGTTTATGTCAATTAACCTATGGTAAAATTGGTTTCATTATATATCATTTCACGTAAAGTCTCAGTTTCCAAGAACCTATCAATGACATTAAGACTTCCTGTATATGAAGCAAAAACTGACAGAATTGAAGGGAGAAACAGTTCTACAATAGTAGTTGGAGACTTTAATACCCCACTCAACAATGGATAGAGCAACCTGACAGGAGCTGAGGAAATAGCTTGATCTAACAGATATAATAGAACACTGCACTCAGCAAACACAACATATACATTCTTCTCAATTGCACATGGGACATTTTCTAGGAGAGACTGTTAGGCCACAAATTAAGTCTCAATAAATTAAAACAGACAGATACCATACAAAGTATCTCCTGCAACCACAACTAGATGAAGTTAGAAATCAATCATAGAAGTAAAAGTGAAAAATTCACAAATGTGTGGAAATTAAACAGTACACTGCTAAACAACAAATGTATCTGAGAAAAATCACCAAGGAAATTAGAATATAGTTACAGGCAAAAGGAAACAAAATCACAATATACCAACATTTATGGGGACTTAGTGAAAGTGGTGCTAAGGGGAAATTTTATAACTATAAATATTTACATTAAGAAAAAACAAGAAAAATCTAAAATGAAAAACCTAAATTTTCAACCTAAGGAACTAGAAGAAGAAGAATAAGGTAAGCCAGAGCTAGAAGAAGGAAAGAAAAAATAAAGATTAGAACAGAGATAAATGAATGAAGAATAGAAAAACAATAGAGAAAAATAGATGAAAACAAAAGTTGGTTCTTTAAAAAGACCAACAAAACTGACAGTTCTTTAGCTAGGTAGGCTAAGCAAAAAAGAGAAAAGACTCAAATTACTAAAATAAAAATAAAAATGGTGACATCACTACTGATTCTAAACAATGAAAAAGATTATAGGAGGTACTATGCATAATAGTATGTCAACAAGTTAGATAAACTAGATTAAATGGACAGATACCTGGAAACACAAATGTACCAAGACTAAATAATGAAGAAATATAATATCTGAATAGACCAGTAATGAGCTGGAGATGGAAACAGGAATAAAAAAAATCCCCAAGAAAGAAGTGTCCTGGAGCTACCTGATGGTTTCTATGGTGAGGTCTTCCAAACTTTTAAAGAAAAACTAATATTAATCCTCTCAAACTTTTCCAAAAATTAAAGAGAAAGTAGCACTTCCTCAATCATTCTGTGAGGCCAGCATTGCCTTAATATAAAAGCTAGACTATTACCATAAGAAAAGAAAACTACAGACCAATATCCCTAATAAACATTGATGAAAAAAATCCTCAACAAAATATTAGTAAACCAAATTTAGCAGCATATTAAAAGAATTAAACAACATGAACAAGTGAGATTTATTCATGAAATGCAAAGATAGTTCAAAATATGAAACTTTTTTTCTCTTCATTAATAGGATGAAGAAAAACAAACAAACATGAACATCTCAATTTATACAGAAAAAGCACCAGACAAAATTCAACACTATCACATGACAAAAACACTCAACAAACGAGCAACAGAAGGAAACTACTTCAACATAATAAAAGCTACTTATAAAAATCTCACAACAAACACCATATGCAATGGTGGAAGACTGAAAGCTTTTCCTCTAAATCAGGAATAAGACTGGCATGCCCACTTTTGCCACTTCTATTAAGCATGATACTAGAAGTTCTAGGCAGAGCACTTAGGCAAGGAAAAGAAATACACGGCATCCAAATTGGAAAAAAAGAAGTAATATCAACTCTATTTGCAAATTACTTAATCTTATAGGTAGAAAACCCTAAAGATTTCACATGCAAAAATTGTTAGAACTAATGAATAAATTTAGCAAAGTAGCAGGATACAAAGTCAACACATAAAAATCAGTTACATTTCTATACACAAACAATGAACAGTCTGAAAAGAAAATTGCAAAAACAATTTCATTTAAAACAGCATTATAAAGAATGAAATACTTAGGAATTATCTTAACCAAAGAGGTAAAAGACTTATAAAATGGAAACTACAAAAAACTGTTGAAAGAGATTAAAGAAGTCACAAGTAGAAACATATCCCATGTTCATGGATTGGGAGGCTTAATATTGTTAAGAGGTCAGTACTACCCAAAGTGATCTATAGATTCAATCTAATCCTTATTAAAATCCCAATTGCTTTTTTTTTTTGCAGAAATAAAAAAAAAAAACCATCCTAAGATTCTTATGGGACCTTGAGGAATCCTAAATAGACAAAATAATCTTGACAAGGAAACAAGGAAGAACAAAGATAGAGAACTATACTTCCTGATTTTAAAACTTACTACAAAGCTACCATCCTATATAATAAAAGGCTAATATGCAAATAGACCGAACGGCAGAATGACCTGTCGCTATGACATGCACTGACCACTAAGGGGCAGACACTCAATGCAGGAGCTGCCTCCGGTGGTCAATGTGCCAGAAGCTGGGCTCATGGCTGGTGAGTGCAGTGGTGGTGGCGGGAGCCTCTCCCACCTATGCAGCAGCATTAAGGATGTCAGACTGATAGCTTTATTGAGATATGAAATTTGTGCACCACAGGGAGCAGGCCTAGGCCTTCAGTTGGACATCTCCCAAGGGCTCCCGGACTGTGAGGGGGTGAAGACTGGGCTGAGGTGCCCCCACCTTGAGTGCACAAATTTCATGCACCAGGCCTCTCTCTCTCTCTCTCTCTCTCTCTCTCTATATATATATATATATATATATATATATATATATATATAAAGACATGCAGATAGATAGATAGATGAAAAGAATAGACTAGAGAGCCCAGAAATAAAACCTCACATATATGGCTAAATGAGTTTCAATAAGCCTTGCAAAATCACTCAATGAAGAAAGGAGAATCTTTACAAGAAATGTTGCAGGGAAAACTAGATATCCACATGGAAAATAATGAAGCTGGACCCTTACCCAACATCATAGACAGAAATTAACTCAAAATGGACCAAAGACCTAAATGTAAGACCTAAAACTAAAAGAGAAGAACAGGTAGGGGAAGGCTTCATAGCACTGGATCTGGCAATGATTTCTTGGCTATGACACCAAAGGCATAGATAAAAGAAAAAATGGACAAATGGCATTTTATGAACATGAAAATATTTTGTGCATCAAATAACTTTATCAACAGAATAAAAAGACAACCCACAAGATGGAAAAATAGTTGCAAATCAGAGATGATAAAGACTTAATATCCAAAATACAGAGAACTTCTAAAACTCAGCAACCACACAAAACCCAATTCAAAAATGGGCAAAGGGCCTGAGCAACCATTTCTCCAAAGAAGATGTACAAATGCCCCGTGACAAATAAAATAATGCTCAACATCACCGATCGTTTGAGGAATTGCAAATCAAAACTACAATGAGATACCACTTCACACCCATTCGGATGGCCGCTATAAAAACACACAGACAGAAAATGAAAAGCGTTAGTGGGATTGTGGAGAAACTGGGACCCTGTGCAGCATTTATAGAAATGTAAACGGGCACGGCGGCTACAGAAAGCAATATGATAGATGGCTATATGATCCAGCAATTTCACTCCTTGGCAGATCCCCCAAAAGAATTGAAATCGGGCTTCAAAGAAATAATTGTGCACTCGTGTTCAAAGCAGCATTATTCACAATATTTAAAACATGAAAGCAGCCCATGAATGCATGAAAGTCTAAGCAAAGTGAGGTATATACATACAGTGGAATATCATTCAGCCTTAAAAAGGAAGGACCTTCTGACACATGCTACAGCAGGGATGGATCTTGAGGGCATTATGCTAAGTGACATAAGCCAATCACAAAAAGACAGATACTGTATGATTCCACTTATATGAGTACTTAGAGTAGTCAAATTCACAGAGACAGAAGGTAAAGTGGTGGTTGCCAGGGGCGGGGGAGGGGGAGGAATGAGGAGTTATTGTTTAAAGGGTATCCGTTTTACAAGACAAAAAGAACTGTGGGGATGAATGGTGGTGATGGCTGCACAATAATATGAAATTATTTAATCCCACTGCACTGTACACTTAAATATGGTTAAGATGGTAAATTTTATGTTTGTGTAGGTTATTATAATAAAAAATGGGGAAAAGAGGAAGAGATTTCTCATGCAGGCTCTGATTTTCTTCTTTTCTTGCTCCTGCGGCAGGCCTGCCGGTGGCATGAGAGTGGCCCTGTGACACTCACCTTCCTGTGGGTTTTCTTGTCACCCAGTGAGGAGCTTCCGACTTACTGGCTTTGGCTCACTGGCTATGGACCATTTCCAGACCATGGTACCCCAGTGAGCTTCCCTTTATCCATCGGGCCTCAGTTAGACCATTTCCAGCGATGTTTGAATCTTGAACAATGTGGTCCTCTCCCAAGATGGTTCCTTCCTTGAGCATTCTTCTTTGGCCTTAGAGGTAATGGTAGCTATTCCCTACATTTTATATGTCTGGATTCTTCAATCTTACTTTACTCCTTTTAGTAGCCAACCATCTTTGACTAGTTAATAATTCTTTGCATTGAATTTCCTCAGTTCAAATGACTTTTGTGATTTCTGTCTTCTGAACTGACCCCAGTTTGTGGTATTTGCCCATCTCTGTGGTGTAAATATTGCCACAGGGTTAGTTTCAAGCGACCAATGCTGTGTCCTTAAACACAAACTTTGGAAGAGACGTGGAGTAACACACGATCACACAGCATCTCCACCATACAGCTACAATGTGAGTAATCACAAAAACATACACAGCAGTAAAATATTACAAAGTAAGTAGGATGTGAGGCGTTTTGAATGTTTGTTGCCTTGGCTTTTAATGTAATTTTCTCATTGAAAGATTACATACATGAAATCTTAATTGTGGCCTGTTGAACGACTGACTGACAGAATCCCTGAAAATGTAACATGGGCTCTAGGAGCTGGGCTGCCCTGGCTCCAACACACCGTGGTCCCCACCCCCCTCCCCGACATCCCTGGCTCTTGATCCTGCAGTTATGGGAACAGAAACTTGCCTACCTTCTCGGGCCTGTGAAAAAGCCCGGCTCCAAGGCCAGGCATTGGGTCCTCGCTGCACTTGATCACCTACACTAATATAGGACTTGACACTCAATTTATTTTTCAATTCCATTATCATCGGACATGATGACTACATTTCCGGTTAAATACCGGTTTACCAGGCTGAATTATTCAGAGGGTGGGCGGGCGGAGAGCATCCCCCGGGGCTTTATCTGAGCAACAGTGAGCACTTTGGTCCTCACCGAGGCCACTGCAGGAGGACACTGGGCTCCCGGGGCCTCTCGGGAAACCCTTCTTGGAACTTCACTGGTGGTTGCCCGACCCCTTTGCCCACTAGTAGCTTCTGGTGATGGGGACACAGGGATCACTCTCTCCTCTTCCTCCCATCCTCCCTCCCAGCGTTCTTACCTGCCTCCAGAAAGGTCTCTAATGGTCTGCTACTGGGCCCAGAGGAGTGATGAGGTGGCATTTTAGTGTCTTCCCGCCTTACTGCCCAAGCATGTGGAGAGCAATGGATACTCACGTCGTAGCAGGTGGAGGAACAAGCAGGCTGTTCACTACCATATTCGCCGCCTTTGGGAGCAGATACACCTTCAGCGTGAGATCTCAGAGCCGCCTCAGCCTGCTACCCAAGGCTGGTTTGTTGGCTGATGAATTCTCAATCATCACCTTTGGACTCCAAAATGAACTTGAACTGCACTCTTGAGGACTCCGAAAGCCTGGTGTAAATGCCACCCCATGCATCCCAGTCAGAGATTCCATCTCCTTCTGGTCTTAGTCTAACAGCACCTTCTCTAACCACTGGCCGCTCAGAGCTTGTTAATGGATCTAATTTGTTGGAATTGATCCTCTTATACAGAATATACTTGGGAGAAATAAAATAACCATCAAAGAGCCTTAAATGAATTACTCTCATCAAAAGAAGAATAACAATCCACTTGAGGCATGAACTACAAGGGAAATAAAGGTCTGCTGTGCATTGTGCATTGATTGGGAGGGCGAGGAGAGGGACTCCGAGCGCGGCTGAACTCATCTTGGGTCATTTTCTCTGCTGTGGGAGGCAGCGTGTTTCCGCTCCATTCCCCACCCCCGCGTGGATCAGAGAGATGCCCCGATGTCCAGCAGTGTCCCCGCTGCTCACCTGTGTAGGCCAGGCGGTGCCCAGACCGGGCTGGAGCTGGCTACGTCAAAAGGGCACCACCACAAACAGCCAAACCACCTCAACCCTGAGAAGTTTTTATGAGCCCATGAATTTCTTTAACGCTTAACGTAGTTTGGGTTGAATTTTCTGACGTGCAACAGAAAGGAATACAATAGTAATGTAACATATAATGGAAAAGAATCAAAACTGTTACACACACTCATGCATAGAAACTCAAGTAGAAAGGAGGTTGAGGATAAGGAGGCCCATCATTCTTTCGCTTATTTTCTTTCTTCTCCCTGCCAACTGTGCAGACACAGCGGGTCAGGTCTCGACTGTTTTTATGGTCCTGTGCGAGTCCCCACCCCCATCTTGCCCTCGCATCCTAATCCCTTGCCGTAAATCTGACGCTGGCTTCCCACCTCCAACCCCCCCTCGGCCAGAAGGAGGTGAGTCAGCACCAGGAACCCACAGTGCTGAGTCAGCAGTGCTCAGGGACACTGCGTGATGCCGGGCCTGGCAGTGAGAGGGCTGCTCGGTCCATTAGAGTCTGGGGATAATGTGCGTCGCCCTTGGAGAGGCCATTATGGGGTAGTTTGTGCAGCTTCCTCTGTGGGAGAGAAGACGATGGAGAGAAGGGGCAGCAGGAGACGAACCTGGCTCACCCCCCGAGGAAGAAGCTGACACAGCAAAGTTTTGTGCTGGTCTCAGCTTGGAGACGTAGACGCTGGAAGGGAGGCAGCCAGGAGGCTCCTTCGTTTCCTGTGATAGGAGCCTCGGTGTAACCTGGCTTGAGCTCAGAAGACATTTACAGGTTTATATAAATAGAGAAACTCAGAAACAGGGTGGTCTCCAGGGGCTCAAATGATGACACCAGGACTTGTTTGCTCTTTCTTCATCTTCTAGCATCTCTTCCTCCTTACGAGACCACCCTCAGGTCCCCCTTCCTGGTGGCTAGATGCTTTCTATTCAGACTGAAGTCTAGCAGACAAAGAGAAGTTCTCAATTGATCAAGGTCCATGGGTTCTAGGAGATACACCCCACACCTGTACTCAAAGGCACAGAAGGTTAGAATGTGCTGACTGGTTTAGGCTAATCAGGAGTGAGGTTAACCCCACCCAAGCCACATGGGCTGAGAGTGGAGAAGGGAGACAACTTTATCAGTAAAAGAATGAGGTGGAACTGAGGCATAGAAACTCATGAATGTCCTCTAATGAGTGTGGGTTGGAGGGAAATAAAAAAAAACACATTAACAGTAACAAAATAAAGCGGTGGGGGGGGGGGCACAAATAGTAATGCATTATGGCCGGTCCCATCTTACTTTTCCAGTAGTCTAATGATACTGGAATTACTATTATGCCAGCGATAGAATCCTAGCCTTTTAGAGTTGAAATGATCTTCAAACCCTTGGTCCAACCCCCTTACTTCCACAGACCAGGCAGCAGAGACCCGGAGGGATTAAGCTACTCTCTCCAGGTCACACAGCTCAGGGGAAGAAGTGCCAGGAATCCATCTCCCCTCATAGACAAAAATTCTACTGGCAGAATCTGTCTGATGTAACATTTTGGAAGTCTGGATTCTATGAGAAGGCTTACAGCTTCCTCCAGGGGAAGCCTTGCCAGTAAATTGTGGTGAATTTCAGCCCTTATCTTGGCAGCGGTGCATGTGTTCCTGGAGCAGCTGGCACACAGCTTGTGGGGGAAAGGGTGGGCAATAAGGACTCTGTCCTCCAAATATTGGGACCTGTACTCTGACCCCTGATTTCTGGTTATGACTGTGGAGGTGCAGACAGAGATGTGAGCTGCACTGTTGTAACTCTTATCACCATGTTGCATCTTCCCCTCCCAACTCATGTCCTTCTCTGAAGGGACTTCCAGGCTTAGTGCATGCTTTCCCTCTTAATTTCCTCTCTCCTGCCCCTTTTGAGACCCAGGCATTTAAGGACTAGAACATTCAAAAGCCATGCATATATAGGGATAACTTAGCAAGTCACTGCATATGTACAAGGAAAGAGGCAGGTTCAGAAAAGACCCGAGAAGACCTTAAGTTTACACCTCAGGCTGACCCCTGGAACAGAGACAGCTTACAACAAACAAACCCACAACAAACAAATACCCAACAAATGCTGGGGAAGGGAGAGAAAAATCTGATTTTTAGAGTTACCATATTATGAGATTCAAATGCGTAGTTTTCAACAACAACAAAATCACAAAGCTTACTAAGAATCAGAAAATTATGGCCCATTCACTGGAAAAACACACACACCATAGATACTGTCCTAGAGAAAGACAAGAAGGCAGATTTACTAGACAAAGACTTTTAAACAACAGTCTTAATGATGGTCAAAAAACTAAAGGCAGATATGGAGAAAGTAAAGAAAATAATGCCTGAATAAAATAGAAATATTAATAAAGAAGTAAAAAACAAAAATAAATGAAAAATGAATTCTGGAGCGTAAGAGTACAATAGTTAAAATAAAAATTTCACTAGAGGGATTCAAAACAAATTTGAGCAGGCAAAAGAAAGAATTAATGAAGGAAATGATAGAGTCTGAGGAAGAGAAGAAAAAAAGATTAAAGAAGAGTGAGCAGACCCTACGGACCTGTGGGACACCTTCATACACATTATGGGAGTATTATTTTAACTTTGATTTATAATTTCATTTTTTGCTTTCTACATGATTTAAGAGACTAGTGCATTATAAAATTATTAGCCTATGTTTTTGGACACATGGTGTGTAAAGATGTAATTTTTTTGACATCAGTGATGAAAGGGAGTGGGGATGGAGCAGATTTTTTTTGTATGTTATTGAAGTCAAGCTGGTATAAACTCAAATTAGAGTGTTATAACTTTAGGATGTTAACTGTGGTCCCCATGGTAACCACAAAGAAAGCAGCTACAGATGATACACAAAAGACAATGAGGAGACTTAAAATGTTTCACTACAAAATATCAACTAAACACAAAGGAAGACAGCAATGTAGGAAATGAGGGCAATAGGTTATAAGGCATAGATAATATATACAGCAAGATGACAGAATTAAGTCCCTCTATGTCAGTAATCACTTTAAATGTAAATGAATTAAACTCTCCAGTCGAAAGACAGAGATTGGCAGAATGGTTAAGAACACACAACCCAACTGTACGCTATTTACAAGAAACTGCCATCAGATTCAAAAACACAATCTGTTGAAAGTGAAAGGATGGAAAGGTTATTTATTCCACGCAAACAGTAATCAAACGAGAGCAAGGATGGTTTCATGTACATCAGACTGTCACACAGCATGGACTTTAAATCAGGATCGCAGAGCTCATTAGCGGGAGACCCGGGTCTTCCCAGAGAGAGCATATCCCAGCAGCATCCGTCTACTCCGAGCTGCTGCCCGACCACAGGAAACTCTTCAGCAAGGGAGCCTCGCTTTCACTCACACCAGGCAGAGCAAACTGCATGGTCCCGAGTCCAGCCTGCCCCGGGTGAGGAACTCTGTTCGCCCCTTTTTAATGTCGTTAAAATATGGAAGGTTTTAGCTACTAGCATGTCTTGAATGAGATGAGAAAGTTGCAACCGGGGATCACCCATGGCCATAGGTTGTACCCTGAGGTGTCAGGAGGATTAGAATTAGAACCCAGCCATGCCTGCCCCTTCCCACCCACCCATCCTCTACCCCTCAAAGTCCCCATCTTGCAGACAGAGGCTGCTCCGAAGGGGAGCTCAGCCCCAAGTAACCACAAGATACAGTGCCCTGGGATGAGGACGGAGCAGCGGGGCCTGCATTTCCCATGGACTAGGGGACAGAGAAAGCCTTTGAGCAGATTCTGTCACTGCCTGTTCTGAAATTTCTTTAAAAATCAATTATATCGAAGACTGAGGCTGAGCAGGGTGCCATCTCTAATCTGAGCAGCTCCTAAGACACACCCACATTTTAATCGTGAGTGTCTTGCATGAGAGGAAGTGGGGAGATCACCAAGGAAAGGCTTAACATGTTACATGTTCTCTTCTGGGCTGTGAGTTCTTTTTCCCAGAGAGCACATATCACTTCTGTGGTGTATGTGTGTGCATGTGTTACTTACATATATGTATGCAGATATTAACACCGTGTGTGTGTGTGTGTGTGTGTGTGTGTGTCCCAGCTTCGCGAATGCGGGCTGTTCCTGAGAAAGGGATTCCTCAGTTTACAAAAGGACTTGCCGGAGGAAGCCTCTTTGAAGCGCTCTGCTCCCCAGGGGCCTATAGAAAAGGATTTGGGTTTATAAACCTTCACGCTCTGAGGCAACTTTAAACGCGAGGTAGATTCCTGTTTCAGGTTGTATCTAATTTGTCAGCATTTCCCAGGTTGCAGCCATGTGCTGGGCACATGGGATGGGCACGTGGGGAAGACAGGTGAGGCGGCTGCTCTCCCAGAGGGACCTTTGGGAGGAAAGCGCCCCAGAAGCTGTTGCCGGAGGGATTTCGCAAGTCCCTCTGCATCGTCCATAAACCCAGCCAGAAGCCCAGACATGGAGAGGTGCTTCTGGTCTCCCAGGGCGATGGGGCAGCCAAGGCTCCACTGCAGTCAGAAGCGGGTTATGGTGAAGGGGGAGCGGCCACTCGGCCACCCCATCACCGCCAATGCAGCGCAGAACCCACAAAAGGAGCCCTGCAATCTGATGAGTGATAGTCTCGAAGCTACAAGAGAAAGGAATTAGAGGCAGCTTGTGGAAACACGTCCCAGTTACACTTAGACAGGCAGGGGACACACAGGCGTGACGTTCTGAGTCCTCCCCTCCCCCGCCAGTCCTGTAGCAGACCTCGGTACAGTCTCCTCCGCAGCCCCAATCTATGACCTGCCTGTGTCCCTGATGTTGGGCGAGGGGCGATCTGAAACCCCTGGATAGGACTGCAGTTATATTGAATTGTTATTTTATTGTCCTTGCCTGAAATGAGTTTCTCTAATGACAAAACCTTTTAAAACAAGATTATATTTCTTTTAAAATGAGAAACCAAGGCACAATAAAAATAAAACATGAAGGTACCAGTACCTACCTCACTGGGTTGTTGTGAGGATTAAATGAGATAGTACAATGCCTGGCACCTGAGGAGCAGTCAGGCTGCAGAGGCACCATGGCCTCATGGCGACTGTGGCTGTGGGTGTTGCTGTTGGACACCAAAGGTCTCGGTAGGATTTTTGCTGTGTGGCCTCCATGCCTTGGCTGAATCATCAGGAAGATCAGAGCACAGCGCTCTTCCCAGCCTGAAAGCAGGAAGGTGGGCTGGCAGGCCTCTTAACGCCATCTCCAGCTGCTGTATCTCTGCTGTGCTGCTGCTGGGCTGGCAGCTTTGATGTTAACTGTCAGAGGGCCTCGGGATGGTCTGGAGCACCCCGTTCCTCTCTCCAAGACTCTGGACCTTCACTCCTCCACGTGTCCAGGAACCACTCAGGCAGCCCTCTCTCCTTATTCCCATTCTACTGATGAGAAGACCGAGGCTTACAACCCTTGTTCTATTTGCAGCCTTCATCCCTCTCCATGTAGCGGTGGGCTCTCTGCTGGCCTTGACTGTGACATCAGGAGCTCAAGGATTTGCATGGGAAACCAGGATGCTATGGTCCTGGGTAGTTGGAGACCACGGCTCACCTGCATGAGCCATCTTTTTCTGAATCATTGCTGGCAAATCAATATTTGACTGTGTCACCCAGTGTGGTGCTCACTCCCCTCTTCAAGAAGTGACAGAGAAAATCATTAATCTTATAAATTCTAAACAAAAGCATCAAATAAACTAGAGAGGAGATGTACACAGAGCTCTCGAGGAGTTCATAAATGGGAGGCTGAAGAATTACCTGGGCAGGGGCCTCTGCCACCGGCTTCCTGGCTCTGCTGTTGCTTATCTGGAGCAAGATGTCCATTTGTCTTGTTTACTGCCACTGGAGTTCCAGAAAGTGTTAGCTAAATACCACCTCCACTCCCTTCCCGACATAATGGATTTATTTGGTGAGACCCAGATCCTGCCGTGCCGTAAAGAGGGCTTGGTCCCTGAGCCTGCCTGCCCGGAGGGTCTCTCATGAGTGTTATGGGTGGGTGTCTGGACAGAGAGCTGTTCATAGCCATCATCCCATCAGTGATGCCCATTTCCCTTCCTTCCCCTTCCGCCTGCGCTGTGCGTGGATGTGCCCAGTTCAAGGTAATGGGAGTGAGATGAGGCTGGGAATGAGTCAGGAATTTGGGAAGGATGCTCCCGCCTACACAGGGATAGAGGCAAGGGGTACCTGGCCAGCAGGGCCATTTTTTCTCTGCCCAGCTTTAACCTCCTCCTCACGGCATATTCTGTTGTAGGCAGAGCCCCAAAAGAAACTGGCTTCAACCCACAAAGGCATAGATCCCAAGGTGTCCTTTTTTAAACAAATTGTCCCAGATACCCTGACACTCTAGATGCAGCGGTTCTCAACCTGTGGGTCGCGACCCCTTTGGGGGTAGAACGACCCTGTCACAGGGGTCGCCTAAGACCATCAGAAAACACACATATAATTACATATTTTTTTGTGATTAATCACTATGCTTTAATTATGTTCAATTTGTAACAATGAAATTGGGGGTCACCACAACATGAGAAACTGTATTAAAGGGTCGCGGCATTAGGAAGGTTGAGAACCACTTCTCTAGGACCTAAGTTGCATATCAAAATTAGGTGGCTTTTCTTCCAGATGCAGGCTTTTCTGAGCAAGTTCAGCTTTCCTGAAAATCATCCACGTGCCTGGTTCTGAGTACTATTGAGAATCAGATCATAAGACCCGATGTAACAGAGGCTCATGCACGACAATTCACCTATCAGTTCTGGCCTGTCTCTCGAGGACTCACGAGGTGTCTCCATAGTGTTGGGGACTCGGACTACTTTCATCTTTTGCTCATTGTTCCTAATTTGTTGGCCCTAATAATTTTGTGAAATGTTTCGAGTCCACATTTCCTCCAGCGGGAAGGCAGAACGAGAGAATTTAGTTATCAGAACCCACTCTGTGCCAGGCACTCTGCCAGGGGCTGGGGCTCAGCAGAGAGTTAGATGTGTTCCTTTCTTCTTGGAATGTAGACGACAGCATGAGAAAACCACACAAATAGCATCAAGTTGCAGCTATGATTTCCACTTCTGGCCAACATGGAGTAATAGGGACTGGATTTAACCTCAAAACAATTAAAAAACTGGCTAAAATATATGAAACAGCAATTTTTCAGGGGTCAAGTAAAAAAAGACACAATGATCCCTGAAAGATGGGAAATGAAAAGACTGGTCCCATGAATATTTCAAGGTTGTCTGTCTAAAAAAGTCCTTCTCCTCCCTCCTCCTCCTCCTCCTCCTCCTCCTCCTCCTCCTCCTCCTCTCCTCCTTCTCCTTCTCCTTCTCCTTCTCCTCCTCCTCCTCCTCCTCCTCCTCCTCCTCCTCCTCCTCCTTCTCCTTCTCCTTCTCCTTCCCTCCTCCTCCTCCTCCTCCTCCTCCTCCTCCTCCTCCTTCCCCCCTCCTCCTCCTCCTCCTCCTCCTCCTCCTTCCCCCCTCCTCCTCCTCCTCCTCCTCCTTTTTCTTAAAAGACATATTCTTGTAGAGTTTAGAATTTTAGGCTAAGAGGGTTTTCCCTCACAGCATTTTAAGATGTCTCTCCAGAGTTTTCTCACTTCAATTGTTTCTGAGGAGAAATCTGCTGTCATCCTTATTGTGATTTCTCTGCAAATAAAGTGTCTTTATTTTCTCCTCTGGTCGCCTTTAAGGTTTTATCACTGACTATGAGCACTTTGATTGCGATGTGACTTATTTTTTTGGGCTTGGGTTTGTTGAGCTTCTTGTACTTGTGGGTTTATACTTTTTATCAAATTTGGAACATTCCTGGGCATTGTTTTTTCTTTCCCCTACAGTCTTGAAATAATTAATTCTGAGCAGAGTCACCCCCACAAGAAATGCTAAATGAAGCCATTTAGGCAGAAGAGAAATGACACCGGATAAAATATTAATCTCACAAAGGAATGAAGAGCACTGAAAATAATAATCACAAGGGGTAATATAAAATAGTATTACTATTCAAATCTCTTTAAAAAGTCATTGACTATTTGAAGACCAGTAACAACAAATGCAGTGGGTTTATAATATGTATAGAAGTGAAATGTATGACCATAGAACTCCCATATGTGAAGTGGTATAACACTTGAAGGTACATGGTGATAAATTAAGACTATATAGTATAAACCCCAAAGCAACCACTAAAATACCAAAACAAAAAGTTGTAGATAGTAAACCAACAAAAAGATGCAATGGAACAAAATAAAACACATTCAGTTGTTCAAAAAGAAGGCAGGAAAAGAAGAAAAAAAATGAACTATGACCAGACATGACAAATGGAAAACAAAGAGGAAGGTAATATGTAAAAACTAACCATATTAATAACGGTGTCAAATGTAAATGATCTAAATTAAATGTGGAGATTGTCAGGTTAGATAATAAAGTAAGACTGAACTCTATGCTGCTCATAAAAAAAAAATCCGCGTTAAGTGTGAAGACACGAATAGGTTAGAAGTAAAATGATGGCAAAGGATATGTCATGTTAAGAATAATCAATAAAATGCCGGAGTGCGATATTAATATCAGAGGAAGTGTCAGAGCAAAGAATACTACCCAAGATAAAAAAGTCATTTCATAATGATAAAGGAGTCAATTCATCAAGAGAAAATGTGAGTCTAAACAGTTATGCCCCTGAAAGCAGAGTTTCAAAGTAATGAAGCAAAAATAGATAGAACTGCAAAGAGAAATAGACAAATTCATAGTTATAGTGGGAGATTTCCATATCACTCTCGGAATAATTGACCGAATAAGTAGACAGAAAGTAAATAAGAGTGTAGACGATTTTTACAACACTATCAAACAACTTGATCTAATTGACATTTATAAAACTCCCTACTCAACAATGGCAGGATACATATTATTTTCAACTGCACGCAGAACACTTACCAAGATTGATGTTACACAAGCCAAGTCCCAATAATTTTTAAAAATTCCAGTCAAAGTATGTTGTCTGCTTATAATAAAAATAAAGTGGAACCCAATAGCACAGAGATACCTGGAAAATCTCCCCAATTTCCTCTGTCCTGCATATAAGCTGAGCCACCTATGCACCTCTCCTTCCTCTTGACCTTGAGTGGTTCAGTAGTGCAGGGAGCATGCTACCCTGATACCAGAAGCAGATAAAGACATCACAGGAAAATAAAACTACATATATGTTTATGCCTTGCCCGGGTTCCTGGCCCACAGAAACTGAGATGGAGTGCAGGATGTGCAGGCTTGGGGGAAGGCAGAGTTCACTGGAAAAACAAGACCAGCTCAGGTGCACCCACAGAGCCAGGCCATCGTTATCAACAAGCCCCTTCTTGCGCCCACCACTCATTCAACCAGCACAAAACCGGGGGAAATGAGGGGGTGCCTGACATGCACCCCCTCTCCCTCCCGACTCCCTGCCCTCGCTGGCTCCTCCCCAGGCCTGCACTCACCCTGTCACCACATCTCCCTGCTTAGCAACATTCAGCAGCTCCCCGTTGCCTACTGAAGGAGGCCACTACGCTTAGCCTGCGAGGCTGCCTCGAATCCTCCTGAGAAGGTTGTGCAAGAGGGTAGGGTTGTGTGGAAGGTAGCTCTTCAGCAACAGGTCAAACCTTGACTCTGCCACCTACTGAGTCTGTTACCTAACCCCTCTGAGCCTCAGTTCCTTCTTCTATAAAACAAGGCTTATAATAGCGTCTACCTCGTAGAGTTGTTGCAGGGATGAGTTAGTGCGTGTAAAACACGGAGAACAGTGCCTGATACGTGGTAAGTTCTCAGTGCCCTGCACATCCTCGTGATCCCATTGGTTAATGTGGGGGAGAGGGGAGTGTGAACAGCACATTCTTCTTCTGGGACCAGGCCTTCCCCACCGCTGACGTCCCACCCGTGACTGACACTCAGATCCTTGCTCTTGCTGTTCCCTCTGCTGCGTCCCCTAAGCGCTTGGTCCTCCCAGATGCTGCACGACCTTTGGTGCATCAGCGCCCATGGACCTTGGAGGCAGAGCCCGGAGGCAGGAGATGGCCTTTGCAGTCGGAGAGGGGTGGTTCCATCCCCGCTCCCCTCTCACTTGCCGTGTGACCTTAGACTTGTTACGTAACTGCTCCAAGAATGGGTCCATTCATCTGACCTGTGCAGATGGTAACAGCAGCCCCACAGGGTTCTGCACGGATTGAAGGTGATAGTTCACGCGAAGGCCTGGTGCACAGTGGGTGCCTAATAATGGCTGGTCGACACCATAAGCCAGCTCTGCCGCCAGCACTGCACCGGCCGGAGGCAGGAAGGAGCCCCCGGGAAATCTCACCTGTCAGTCTCGCTCTGGGAAAGAGAAATAGAAAATATTCTAATTCCAAAGAGTAAATGTCAGAGGCTTGGGAGGGCTTCTGAGGTTCTGAAAATGAATACACGGTATGGAAGGGAAGGAGGGAGGGGAAGGAAGGGGGGAGGGTGAGAGGCAGAGATGGGGTGTCAGGCCTGGGGAGGCAGAGAGGCTCTGTGGGGACTCCACAGGACCCTCTTTTCTCGGGACAAGACATTCAGGAGCCGCTGAGCATTGATGGGGGAGCAGAGGGCCCACCCCACCCGGAACGTGGGTCCGCTGAGCAGAGCGTGGACGGGGGAGACATCTTCAAAGCTCCAGGGAAGTTAATGCTGTGGCCCTCTGGGTCCCCCTGTGGTCCTGGCCAGTCCCTGGCACCACCCGGGGCAAGTCCTTGAAGTCCTCTCTCAGCACCCCTGCTTCCCACAGCCCGCCCTCCTGGCCCTTCAGACTTGGCTCCCAGGCCCCTCGCCACCCCCGTTCCCGTCTCTGGATTCCCAGTGCCCTGTGCACGTGGGAGCAGAAGGCCCTCCTTGCTCCCAGCCAGGCCCCCAACCCTCTGCAGGCCCCCAACACTTGCCTCTCCCTGGGATCTGGGCCCGGGTCGGGTGGAGGCCCAGCCCTGGCTCTGCCCTCAGAGGTCTCAGAGGACATCCGGACGCTGGGAGCCAGTGGAGCATGGCCCGGCTGTCAATCACAGAAGCTCCGCTCACATGTGGGCAGGTAGGGACATCAGAAGTTTGGGGGTCACAAAAGAGGGAGGACTGACTTCCCTGGCATCGTCCACCGGGGTTCAATTGCCTCCTGATGGCGCTTGAAGGATGCTCACCAGCTGGAACTCTGCGACAGGGGCCAGGGAGGGCCAGGGAGGGCCAGGGAAGCAGAGAAGACCCCTGCTTATTTGTAACCCGTTTGTTGCAGTGCCAGGACCCAAGGGTGGGAAGTGGGCGGGGCCAACAGAGAACAGACACAGGGACAGGCAATTGCTCCCCTCCTTCAGCCCAGGGGGGCAGACCTGACCCCTTCACTCAGGAAAGAAAACCACCGAGTATATCGCCCACCTCCCACCATGTGCCAGGGGTGTGTGTACAAACGCTCCATAAAAGCTTCAGCCACCTCTTAGCTGTGGATATTAAGTTGTTTCTGATTTTCCCAGTTATCAGCGGGGCTGCAGTGGCTGATCCTGGGCACTTGTACTGAGCTGGCTTTGGAACTAGACTTTGGTTACTTGTCACAGAAAATGTCAACACCATTTAAGAGGTGGTTGGAGAGAAGCAGAAAGAGGTGGGCAGGGGGGATAACATCTCCTTCCTGACTCTGACACCTCCTCCCAGAAGCCTTCCTTGATCACCCCACCTACACTGAGTTCACTAATTCATCCTCAGCATTGTGTCTGAACCTTCTTGCTCATATCATGGTAATTATAAACATATAATTTATATTAGAACCCCCCCCCCCCACCCCCAGGAGCATCTTTAAGTCCAGGGCCATATCTAACTAACTTCTCTGCTTCTTGTCCCTGACTATGGCTTGGCCCACATTAAGCATTATGGACAGTCACTGCTCCTCTCCAGGCCTCAGTTTCCTCTTCTATAAATTAGGAATGGTCTCTACAGTCTCTTCCATGCTAGGATTGATCCCTCCTCGAGCCTCAGTTTCTCCTTCTGTGAAATGGGGTGGTAATAACACTCTCCTCAATGGGGCTGTGAAGATGCAGTCAGGAGCTGTGTCACCTGCACCATGGAGGGGCTTCTGCTTTGCCCTTCGAGGTGGGGCAGGTAGGGAGGGTCCCTCTGGAGCCGCTGCTGGTCAGGTCTCACTTCACCTGCTCCCTCCCCATGACATTTACTGCCATTTCCCGGGACCAGCTGAGCCAGGCCTACGGGGATCAGTCCCTGGGCTTGGCCCGCCCTACATGCCTCTCAGAAATAAAGCCTCTGAGTGATACATGCCCACAGTGGCAGGACTGACGGAGGCAGCTTCAACCCCTGTGTGTGGGCTCGGTGATCACACACCACTCAGGAGCTCAGAAGACAGGTAAACCCTGTGGAGCCAGGGGTGTGGGGCGCTGTTACGGTGTTTTGGCCAGGTTCAAGCCTCGGACTAATGAAAGGACAGGGTCCTCTCATTGACACGTGCAAGTCCCAGCTGGAGGGCAGGGCAGGCAGGACCCTCCCAGCGCAATAATAGCCAATGGGTGTGGTTGTAAGCTTGAACCTATGGTCCAAACACGTAGCCCCACGTGCCTTGTGTTAGAGCTCGGGTGCATGTAGTTGAGTGAGGTTGAAACTCACGAGAATGCTGTAAACAACGTGATCATGCCCCTACTTTGCCTCGTGGCATCTGCTATAAAATAAAGACATGGCTTGTGGGCGCTGTCGTTGTCTCCTCATCAGGGAGCAGCGTCCCACCGAGACCCAGCTTTCATTCTCTTGTCTGTCTTTCCTTAATCCTTTCACCACCCCACTCGGGATCACCCTTGGTCGTGCTGGCATGGCACACAGGGGTGCTTATTGGCCAGAAGGAACGGATGCCTCACCCATGCAAAGGCCTCCTGATGCATTTGGGTCCATGCCCCCGGCCCACCCTTCAGTCCAGCTCTCCCTGATTAGCCCTCCCTCCACCCCCAGCTATGAATCTACTGATTTAGAGGGAATCTGAGAGAGACACGGAGAGGCTGTGATCAGCCTGCTGACATGAGGGGGAACTGGAGAGTCTTTGAGGGGATTAGCAATTCATAATCCCTGATTTGGGCCCCAGGCCCAGGTCCACAGGATGTTCCTCTGGCTTCTCATTAAAGAGCTGATGGTTTCATTCGACAGCGCAGCCATCTTGTCTGCGGTTCCCTCTGCTGGGTCTCTAGAGGCCTGTAGGCTACAGCACGTGGGCACCAGTGTGTGTGTGAGGGAACAGAGACCCCTAGCAGTCTTGCTGGTACTGACAGCCATGCAGCCCGCTCACTGGGCAGGGGCTTCGGTGAGTCCACTGGAACCATGGACACTGGGCTCCTGGGAGCTCTTTGCCCACCTTGATTTCTCCTACAGCCCTTCATGCAGCAATACCCCAGGCACCGCTGAACTCTTTGAGTCGACAAGTATCGATGAGCCAGGATTCCAGGCCGGCCCCTTCTCTTCTCCTCTACTCGTCACCAGGCTGGTGGGGCGGCCTTGGCCCTGAGCCAGGGAGGGGACGGGAATACAAACAGGGTTTCCACCCTCAGGGGCTCTAGTCCTTGTGGAGGCAGCTGCCCAACAAGACAAGTGTAATGCAGACTCCTACGCACCTGGTGGGGGCGAGAGTGGGTCTCCGTGTCAGAGGCACTCAGTGAGGTGGCTCCAGGTCAGAGGCACGTCAGCTGGAGACCTGGTTCTGCCAGGCCCTCGCCGTGGGACTCCGGGTCAGTTACCTCCCTGAGCCTCAGTGTTCTCCCCTCTACAGGGGGGATCACGAGAATTTCTGTTGCTGGGTGGCCGCCAAGATAAAATATTTACGTTTGTGTTCATGTGTGTATATATGTAGATGTAGATTTATATGCATGTTTAGTATGTATACCCTATATAATAAAAGGCTAATATGCAAATCGCCCAAACGGCAAAATGACCAGTTGTTATGATGCGCACTGACCACCAGGGGGCAGATGCTCAATGCAGGAGCTGCCCCTGGTGTTCAGTGCACTCACACAGGGGGAGTGCCACTCAGCCAGAAGCTGGGCTCATGACTGGCAAGTGCAGCGGTGGTGGCGGGAGCCTCTCCTGCCTCCGCAGCACACTAAGGATGTCCAAGCTGCCGTGGGGAGTGGGTCTAAGCCATCATTTGGACATCATTTGGACTGCGAGAGGGTGCAGGTCGGGCTGAGGGGTCTGCCCCCAACCCCAGTGCATGAATTTCGTGCACCAGGCCTCTAGTGTATATATAACAGCACCTATGCATAATAGTAGGAATGAAATTGGCTCACCCTGTGATTTTTCCTCTGTGAATTCTGATGTCTGGGGTTGAGTGACTAGCTGAGGATGATGCCGCTAACTGGCATTTTCTGGGCAGTGGCAGGGGCAGAGTTGGCAGTTCTCCTTGTCCCCTCCCCCCTAATCAGGCTGCCTGACACTGAGGAGCTGGCAGCCAGCCAGCAGCCGCTCCCCTGCTCCCCGAGTAGCTCTCTGAGGTACGAAAATAGACTCTTCACCTCCCTTTCTCTCCTCAGGCCAGGGAAAAACAAGGGCACAACAGTCGCCCAGAAAATGCCCTCCAGAAATTGCCAGTGTGATGAATTCAACCCAAGGCAGCCAGGTACATCGATTTCTGGGATGTCACAGGCCCTGAGTTTCCCACTCACTCATGCCTTCATTTAGCTGATATTTGAGTGTCTACTCTGCCCCACGCCCTCAGGACCTCCTTGTTCCTCATCTCACACATGGCTGATATTTGTCATCAGCAAAGGTCTTTCCACAAAATAACTACAACCACAAGCACAAGCACGGCCATTAGGGGACACCGCCTTCCCATGGGATGCCGTATAGCTTTGGCCCCTCAGGAGCTCCAGTGCGGGCAGTGGGCTGGAAGGGTGCCGAGGTACAGAGGAGAGGCAGCTGTGCTGTCCTGCTGGAGCTTAACAAACTCTAAGTGCCCTGTAGAAGCAATGTTCCCTGCAGGGATGTGTGTGTGTGTGTGTGTGTGTGTGTGTGTGTGTGTAGTGATGGGTAGAAAAACTGGAAGTATACAGTGGGTTCTACTGAACAGATCATTGGAAAGCTGACCGGACCTATCAGGGACCTGGGCCTGGGACCCAAATCAGGGATTATGAGGGAGTGTGTGAGATGTTCTTCAGGGAGGCTCCAGATGCCTCAGGGGAGGGAGTCAGCAACTAGATTCTTTTTGGCACAAGCACATGGGACAAGGCCCAAGAAAATATGGTGGCTGGATAGGTAGATGGTGGACAGATGGATGGATGGATGGATATTTGAACAGTGGGTAGAAGGGATGTGAGAGGGAAATTGTGAAGATGGATGAGAATGACATGGGAAGGGAGTGGATGAATAAGTGGAGGATGGATGGATGATGAGGATGAAGCACCCTGGGAGGCATGGCGGTGTGACTCAGCATGGCACTGCTGCTTCTCTGAGCACTGCTCCCCACGCTCACCTACGGAAGGTGTGACACTGCTTCCTGCTCATATGATGCCCCTTCTTTGGTCATAACTGACCGGCCCAGAGGTGGACCCCTGGTCATCTTCGCAGCTACATTTCATTTTAGTCACATCAAAGGGCCATGTGTCGGTAGGATGAATTTTCAGGTGCATGAAAAATGACACGTGTACATAGAAAATCTGTTAAGAGAAGTAGGGAAAAGGGCACATATGAGCCTTTGGGGAGAGGAGAGGAAGGGGGGAGATCCTGTCTTGATTCCCATGCCTGCCCACGCCCGGTGCCGTGATGTTCAATGGTGCTCTGTTTCCATGAGAGGCAGCAGCCAACACTAGTAAGAGCTCTTCTCTTGGAGCAGGCTCTTGACACCAAGGAGCCTTGACCAGGACGGTAGCAGCGAGGAGGGAGAGACTAATTCCACAACTGTTGTATTTGAAACAAAATGACCCCCCAGAGCCAGGAGGTTTGTGACTCTGAGAACCGGATGATGAGATTCTACTCGCCCTGTGTGACATCTCCCTGTGGGATATTCTCTCGTTCCCAGGCCCATCAGGACCAACTGGGCAGCAGAAGTGCCAAATAGGTTTTCCTTGGATCCTGCCTCCATGGGGAGTGGCCTTAAGAGCAGTGAAGGATGAGAAAAAAAATCCCAAGAGTTTACTTGGCAAGGGCCAGAGCTGTGGTTGCTCAAGAGCACTGCACAGTCTACAAAGTGATACCACGTGCACACGCCTCACTGGATCCTCGAGACCATCCTGGGAAGCGGGTGGAATGGATGCTGCTCTCCCTGGGAATGTGCACTGCTCAGTAGCTACACCCCAGCATCTGCAGAATGGGGTAAGAGGCTCTGGTGTACATGGCAGAGGTGAGTGTGTAACTGGTGAAGGAGAGAAGATCTGGGAGTCAGGGGCAGGGGTCTTGGGGAGACCTCTTTGAGCTGCCCCAGGAACACAGACCAAAGGGAGAGAAAGGAGGAGAAACACCTGGCAGGTGCCATATGACATGGACAAATTTCTTAGACATCCCTGCCCAGTAGCCCAGGGCAGGTCCTGGGCCTCCTTCTCTGTAATGGCCAAGGAATGAATGGGATGAGTGAATGAATGAATGAATGAATGAGTGATAGATGAAGGAATAAATGGGTGAATGAATGAATAGATAGATGAATGAATGGAATGAATGAGTGAATGAATGAATGAACAGAATAGAGAGCAAGGGAGGGAATGCCATGTGGTGGTTAGGAGAGCAGATTCTAGAAGAAGCCTGGGTTTAAATCTGGGCTCTGTCAGTTATTAGCTATGACCTTGACCTGGTTACTGTGTGCTTTGTCTCCTCTTCTGAGCCTCAGTTTGCTCATCTGTAAGATGGGAATAATAATAGTAGCATCTATCTCAGAGCTGTTGTGAGAATGGCAGGAGTCAATACAGGAAAGTGCTTAGCTCCAGGCCCATCATGAACACCCAGTACATGCTCACTAGGAAAAGAACTGTTTCTGGGTTTCTGGAATCCTTAAATATTCAAGCAACCGATAAATGGCAGCAGAGAGGATGTCCCTCCTGGTGTCTAGCCTAAAGCCTTCCGGCTGCAGCTTTATTCCCAGCTTCTCACTCTTCCCATCCCAGGACCTGCCAGGAAGGAGGGCTCAGAATTGATTCATGTGCAGCACACAGATCACATGAGAGGCCCCATCAATCAATGCATCTGTAGCCCTGAAGTGACTCCCGCCTCAAATCAATGATGTTTACGAAGTTGGGTGGGAGGGCTGTGATTTAATTTTCCTCCCTCCACATCCTTTCTGGAATAACCAACCATCTCTCTTGTTAATAAATGCCTCCCTCCTGTCGGCCCCGCAGGCCCTGGGAGAGTGGCTAGCTCTCCTCTAGGTGGACCCACACCTGGACTGAGCCCTGGCTGAGGTGCTTCACACGAGGGTACATTCCCCCTCTCCCAGAAGCCCTGTGAAGGGGGCTGAGTCACTTGCTCACGCATGCACAGCCGGGAAGTGGCAGAGTGACTGCTTACTCACAGAAGCTAACATCTATTGAGTGTTCACTAGGGGGAATGGTCATCCCCACTTCACAGATGATACAACTGAGGCACAGAGAGGTAATAACTGAGTCCCAGTCACCTGCCTGTAAGTGGATTTGCCAGCGTGCAAACTCAGGCAATCTGGTTCCCAAATCCTTGCTTGGGGATAGCTGTCCCTCTGTAGGCTTGTTCATTCACTCAGGCAGCTCAGTGACGCTCTGAGGTCATTGATAGGCAGGACCTGAAACCAGGTCTACCCGGCTCTAAAGCTGATTGGCCCTCCTCTCCCTGAGCTATGATGCCCATCAAAACGATCAGAAAACCTGTTGAGAAGGTAGAGAGACCAGGTGAGAGGCTCTGGGGCAGACAGTCAGTCCAAGGCCACGGTGGGTCTGAGAACTGGGGAGGTGCCGTGTCCTGACAGGTGGACAGACTCCGAGAGGCCAGAGGCAGGAAGGGATGGCAGAGGTGAGAAGGTGAGATGGAGCAGCCACGGAAAGGAATCACAGCCAGCCGGATGAGGGGGAGAGGCGAGGAGAGAGGAGGAGGGGCGGACAGGGGAAGAATGGGCTCACCACCATGTACACGTTGCTCTCAGGCTGACCTTGGACCTGAGACCCCACTCTGCCGCTCTCTCAGAGATGCTGCGTTTTGACCTCTCTGGGCCACAGCCTCCTGTCTGTGAGGTGAAAACCACATCTCCTAAGACTCTTGTAAACCATGATCATGAAGTTGTTTACATCTTTTTCTACATGTTTTTATACTTTTAACACTTAAAGTAGATACCATTTATGTACTCATAAATAACAGTGTTGTGCGGTGCTTTAATTGATATATTATATTGTAAGCAGACTTTTGCACGTATTCTAGCCCAAAATTAATTCTCACACATATATCCATATGGACAAGAATGTTAGATGAGTTCATTCTAAAACAGTCCCTACAGTGGGAGAGCTTTCTCTGAGGGCGGTGGACACCCCAGTCACTAAGGAGGGGTTAAGGCACAGGCCATGCCATCTTCCCATGGCTCCTCCATCTCCTGGGACCTTCTCACCGCTGCCTGGGCACCTGGTGGCCCTTTCCTCCCTCTGGCCTCTCAGAGTCTGTCCACCCATTGGTTGTGATGCCTCCTGAAACCCTCCCCAGCTCCCAGGCCCACAGTAACTGTGGGGACAGGGGCACTGCACAAAGAGTAACTAAGAGTAATGGCAACGATGCAGACCTGGCAGCTGAGTTAGGGCTTAGGGATGGACTTACAGTCGCGATGCCCTGATGACCCCCTCCACGCTGCCACATACGAACCTGCCTTTAAAGAGCTCCATTTCCCCAGAGGAAGAGGCCCTTCCCCACAAAGACGGAGCACGGAGGCCAATAAGGCTCCCTGGGTTTCAGCCTCACTTTGGAAATCGATGGGCTATGATTGCGAACCCAGCCTCTGTCTCCGGCTGCCCAGTGTTCGCTGGATCTTCTCAGGCTTCTCACCCTGGCCTCCACCCCCGTGGCCCGGCACCGTGGTTCTGAGAACATCATTGATCTTTCGACTACAGTGTCCTAATGAAATACAAATCTGTTGTCACTTACAGAGCCATCTGTCATGTCAGCACCAGAGACATGCTACCAGGAGAACAATAACCATAATTTTATTTTAAGACCCAGCCTCCCTCCCCCTTTCCCTGCTAGGAAAAAGTCAATACCTTTTACTGTTTCATTTTGTCACAGAGCAGGAAGGGAACAGACATCAATAGGCTGTTAAAGATCTTTCCAATTATTGTGCAAGTTCCCCGCCACAAGGGTCCCTGGCCTCTTGCAGCGAGTTCGCACCCATTTGCATGAGGTGGGAGTTAGTCAAGGGTGACGCAGTGCTCCTGTCCTTGGGGCGCTCGGTCTGGGATTAGTAGCTAAGGAGGTGACAGGTGTGCAGGGTTCTCAGGGGGCCCCGGGGTCCCAGGAAGTGTTAGCACTAATCTTATAGAGCATTAGGCCATTCCCAGGCAGAGTGGTCCGAATAAGAAAAACAGATTATTGTCTGGCACCCACAGCCCAGGCAGAAGGGATTTCCAGGGAGGAGGGAAGGACTGCCATGTGCAGGGGAGGGTGGGCAGCACATGTGTCAGGTGGGACGGGGTCCTCAGGTCTGATTCCCTGAGGGTCCAACCGTTTCATCTTTCTAAGGGGGGACTTGGAGACACAGGGAGGGAAACACGGATTTGGCTCTGTGTCACCCAGTAGGTTGACAGTTGCCTTCTGGTCTTCAAAGTTCCTGATAAAATATCTGCTAAAAATGTCATGGAGGATCCCTTATACGTGATGATTTGTTTCTCTCTTGCTGCTTTCAAGATTTTTCTCTTCGTCTTTTGAAAGTCTGAGTATAGCCCTGACCAGTTTGGCTCAGTGGATAGAGCGTCGGCCTGTGGACTGAAGGGTCCCAGGTTCGATTCCAGTCAAGGGCATGTACCTTGGTTGCGGGCACATCCCCAGTGGGGGGTGTGCAGGAGGCAGCTGATTGATGTTTCTCTCTCATCGATGTTTCTAGCTGTCTATCCCTCTCCCTTCCTCTCTGTAAAAAATCAATAAAATATATATATATTTTTTTTAAAAAGAAAGTCTGAGTATAATGTATCTCAGTGTAGGCCTCTTTGATTCACCCTATTTGGAGTTCATTGAGTTTCTTGGACGTTAATCTTCATGTATTTCATCAAATTTTGGAAGTTTTCAGCCATTATTTTTTTAAATATTCTCTTCTTCCCTCTTCTCTCCCTTCTCCTTCTGAACGTATGCTGTTCTGCTTGATGGTGTCCCTCAGTTCCCTTGGCTCTGTTCACTTTTGAATCTTTTCCTCTCTGTTCCTCAGACTTAATAATTTTTATTACCTTATCTTCAAGCTCACTGATTTTTTTTCTTCTTCCTGATCAAATCTGCCTTTGAATCCCTTTAATATATTTTAATAATTTCATTTATTGTACTTTTCAGCTCCAGAATAAAAAAATTAGACTTATTTTTTATCTCTTCATTGACATTTCCATTTTGTTCATAAATAATTTTCTTGATTTTCTCCACATCTTCCTTTAGTTCCTTGGTCACCTTTTGGATAATTGTTTTAAAGTCTTTGTCTAGTAGATTGCCATCAGTTCCTTTTCAGGACAATTCCTGTTTGTTTTTTCCTTTGACTGGGCCACATTTTTCTATTTCTTTGTATGCCGTGTGATTTTGTTGTTGTTGTTGTAGAAAAGTGGACACTTGAATCTAATAACGTGATAACTGGAAATCAGGTTCTCCCCCTTACCCAGGATTTGCTGTTTTTGTTATTGTTTTATTTCTTTTTGTTATTATAGGCTGTCTCTGTGCCAAGAATCAACCCGAGTTATAAGTACAAACTTAATGTCTTCTCAGATCTTTTCTGAGCCTTTTCCAGGGCATGTCTTTACACTTTCTATGTTTTTTCACATATGTAGTTGTTTTGAATGTCCTAGTCTTTAATGTCTAGATCCCCAAAGGAGAAAATAAGAACAATTAAAGGGAACGTTAAAAAGATCACCATTGCTTGAATTCCTCTGGAAGTCACTGCAGTGAGAGGGGGAGGGGCTTGCTACAATATGGGGAGGTACAAAAACATGCTGCCTACCTTTTTGCATTTCTGTTTACTTTCTAAGTGATTTGGGGCACATTACACAGCCTCTCTTTTTCATAAAATAGGGACCATAATGATTACCGTACAAAGATCTTGTAGATTTTGTTGTTGTTCTTTCAACAAAGAGTTGAAATAAAGCATGCATTAGGTAAAATATATGAAATTATTGGCATTTGACTGTTTTTAACCTATAAATGCTATAGAAGCCTAAGCCTAAGTACCAAATATCTAAGGAGGTCAGCACCCCTCCCCAGTCCTGGCCAACCCTTCCAGGGGTGAAGTGCACTTTAAAACAAATATATATTTTTCTTGATTTCAGAGATGAAGAGAGAGAGAAAGAGAGAGAGAGAGAGAGAGAGAGAGAGAGAGAGAGACATCAGTGATGAGAAAGAATCATTGAAAGGTTGCCTCCTGCGCACCCAACACTAGGGATCGAGCCCGCAACCTGGACATGTGCCCTGACTGGAATTGAACCCATTTATTGGTGCTCAACCACTGAGCCATGCTGGCTGGGCAAGTGCACTTCTGATTTTAAAAGGCCACCGCTGCTCGGCACCAGAGGCTAACACATCTATTGTTTCTGATTTTAACCAACCACTGCTGACCTGTCCAGGGCCTGGTATCCTTTCACGTCACGCCAAAGAGCCTGTGGCTTGGGAAGCACAGGATTTCTTAGATGTTAAACAAGGGCGCTGTGGCTAGTGTTGCGGATCAAGGCTGTTTTCTTTATTTTTCCAGACAGTCAGACTTTTAACTATAGCTTCCTTGAGACAAGGAGATTATGGAACCAGGTTTCTGGAAGGCAGGCATTGGAAAGGGCCTGGTGGTCATGTTATCCTCCCAGTGTGGGTGCTTGCAGGTGCCTTTGAGGAGTGGGGAGGGGAGCAGGAGGGCAGGAGCCAGGAGGGAGAAGCGGGTGCGGGGAGACCTCCAAGTAGGTCTGTTGACTCCTATTTGCTTCTGGTTACCTTTCAATGGTATAAAATTTTCCTCTTAATCCCCTCACTTCTGTTCAGTGCTTCTAGAAAAGAGCCACTTAACACAGAAAAAGAATGTAAAAGTGGAAGGTTCATGTACTCCAGGGGGCACTGTAGGATGGAGAAATCTCAGGTACTCGCAGTACCTGCCTCCTTCATATCTCAAAAATGAATCCAGGTGGGGTGAGAAGGTGGGGCCCACTCCCTGTCCCGCTGTGGGGAAGTGTGCCAGGACCCCCCAACATGTCCCAGTTTCCCCATAGGCTTGGCCCTCATGTGCTGCTCACACCTGACTCCCAGACAGGTATCCAGGTTCACACCTCCCTCACCTCACCTCTCTCACCTCACCTCCCTCACCTCACCTCACCTCACCTCCCTCATCTCCCTCAGCTCACCTCCCTCAGCTCACTTCCCTCACCTGACCTCACTCACCTCAGGAGCCAGCCTCCACGGTTTGCCTTTTCAGGCCCTGCTGCTTCCCATCTGTCAGTTGGTCGTTGGTCGTCTTGGGCCTTCCTGCAAAGCAGGTCCCTTCCGTTTGAATAACAAACCTCCTCCCTTCTCTTTATTCCCAGTGGGTCTCAGTCTTCAGCAAGTGGAGAGGGCAGTGATGCTCTGCCACCGTGAGCCAGGGCCACTGGAGAGGAGCAAGGTGTCTGGTACCGCGCTGAGCTGCTCGCCAGGACAGGGCACAGGCGGTCCTGCCCCGCTTCCTGTCTGCCCAGGGCCCCTTCACCCTGAAGCAAGGAATGTGGATCCCCCACCTGGGGTCCTGGAGGAGTGTCTTCAAGGACCCGGAGAGAGAGGAAGTGCTTAGGGCCTTCTGACTCAGCAGGAGGCAAGGTGTGCCGGTGCCATCCGAGGACAGTCCGCGGACACGTGTCCCATGGACCACGATCACGTCTGTAGGAGCATTTCCTGCTTGGAAGTGAACTGATCAAATCAAACACTCTAGGTCAGGGGCGGGGAACCTCTGCCCCGAGGGCCACAGAAGGCCTGAGAAATCATTTGGTCTGGCCCTGCCAAGACATTGGGGGTGAGTTAATTAAATGTTTGACAAAACATAGCAGGCTAATTTTTAAGTTGATAATTTTGTGTGGCCCGAGAACAATGTCAAATATCCAAATGGCCTTTGGCAGAACCAAGGTTCCCCACCCCTGCTCTAGATGCAGGTGCCTGACTGCTCCATTGTGGATCTGCGTGACCGTGGGCGAAAGATACCATCTCTCTGATCACAGGAGCAAATACATTAAGGCTAATGGGAGTCAGGGGTCTCACCATCAGAGAAAGGAGTGACAAATATGAGGAAGGGGAAACTAGAATCTGTTTGCAAAACTCAGTTTCCTCCTGAAAAATGGGGGTGATGATCATACTCACATCCCAGGGTTAAGTCCACACAGAAAAACAGAATCATTTGATTATTGTTGTTTCGGGATGGCCCTCGGCAAAGTCGGGCGGTTAATTTCATGGCCGTCGGCAGTGAGAGCACCTCCCGCGTGGCAGAGGAAGAGGCCGCTTCTGACCTTGACCTTCTTCTGTCACATAAGACCCCACACAAGCCTTTCCCTCCTAGTTTTCTATCATCACTGAAGTCAACTCCGGAGCTTGGATTTATGAATTTATGAATATAAATAGGACAGACATGCCATTCATAATCTTCCTGACACTCTCAAACGGTTCAGCAAAATATTGCTCACAGATGCATGAAAGATACACTTCATGCCTGATTGGTGATAAATTATGAGTTATTGGGTTCTACTGTTCTTCCCTGACTATTTGTTCATTTAATAATAATTATTATAAACCGCCATGGGCACTGTGATAGGGGTTGGGGGTAACGAATGTTCATTCACTCCGTTTTCATTTATCCAACGAACAATTACTAAAGTGCCTACCACATGCAGGAAACAAATTACCCGCTGGGGTAGGAGGCGTCCACCTGGGGGGACTCGGAGGGGTGAGGTGGGAGCCCATGCTGGGGTGGCATAGAGGGGCTCCGTGATGATTGCGATAAAAGATTGGTTTCAAACCATGGGGATAATGGAAGCCAGGTCTCTCACGGTTGGAGAAAGGAGTCACAAATACGGAAAGAGAGAAACCTAGAAGCAACCCGTTTATAAAAATTCTGCAGTGCAGAGCCTAGAGGCAAGGCAGTGAAAATGCTTCCTATAAAGTGATTTTGTCTCAGAGGCACCTGGGCTATAATAAGAGACAAACTGGAAGTGGTACTGTGGGCAGCTCTCTCTCTGGGCTGCTCAGCCCCCCGCCCCCCCTTATGGTGCAGCTTCCCAGGTTCCTCCCCAAGGCTCTCAGTCTGCAGAACTCCTGCCGGGGGGGAGGAGGGGGTGCCATCAGGGCCCTCACACCTCACCTGGCCTCTTCATGTCTCTCCAGGAACCCTTTGGCCTCCAGCCAGGTCTTCTGGGACCCTTCTTCCTGGAGCAGACTCGAGGCAGTTCAGGGTGAAGGGCATGCATTAGGACATGTTCCCAGGACCCACCCCCCCACCCCCCCACCCCCCGGGGAAAGGAGGGAAGGAAGCAGGTCTGGGTGGAGGAGAAGCTGAAGGGGATGCTGTCCCCATGAAAGTCGCTGCTGGCCTGCCTCCTGTGTTGCTAATGCGTGTAAATCTCCTCCTGGCACATGGAATACATGAACAATTGCTTTTGTTATTATTACTACCGTGACCCCTCAGATAACCACCAAAGAAAAATTTAAAGTTTGCTTATTTACTTCAGATTTCTTTTTGACTTTCTCCTTATTTTGAAATAACTTTCAACTTTGAAATTACTATAGAATCACAGGAAGCTGCAGAAATAGGGCGGAGTGGTCCGGTGTCCCCTCTACCAGGCCCCCCCATTGGTAACATCTGATGTAACTCAGTATAGCATCAGGGCCAGGCCTCCAACCACGGTGGCTCGACACCACGAACTAGACTGCAAGCTTTACGACCTCACCAGCTTTACGTGTCCTCATTTGTGTGTGTGTGTTGTATGAAGTTCCATGCAGTTTTATCACATGTCTCGATTCATATGATCACCACCACAATTAAGATATAAAACTCTTACATCACATTAAAAGTGCTCTCTCGTGCTACCTGTTTATTCTTATTTTTTTTCAAGAAATATATTATTTCAGGTGTCGTTAAATCCTGAACCCAACCCCAATCCCCATCCTCCATCCACAGAGGTAATCACAGCTTCTAAGGTTTCAAATACGTATGCCTCCAAACTAGCTAATATTTGCCAAGTGCTTATTGCGTGCCACGCACCATGCTAAGTTCCGCGCTGTAATATGTTTACTACTACCACAGCCCACGCACTGTTATCCCCAGTGAGGATGGATGCAGCGGAACAAAGAGATTAAGGTAATTTGCACAAGGACTCAGGGCAGGAGGTGCTGGTTCCGGGGCTTGCACCTGCCAGGTAGCCACTATCCTATATGGACACCCGCTCGTCTTCCTGCCACGAGCCTCTGTGCTCACCATGATGTCTCGGAGATTCATGCATGTTGATTTCTCTGAACATAAGTCATTCGTGTTAACTGCTCTGTCGTTTCCCCTTTTATAATTACACCACCGTGTATATAGCCATGTTCCTCGTGATGACTCTTTAGGATGTTAAATTGTCACGACTACACACAATGGTGCGGGAACCCCTGCCCTGTGTCTCCTTGTTCACGGTTGTTTGAGCTTCTCTGCGGTTTATTCCAACACATGAAATTGCTGAGTTCTTAAGTGCCTGTGCCTTCAATCGTGGAGGCTGTGGCCAAGTCTCACAGTATTGGCAACACTTTACACTTCAACATGGATGACATATCCCAATTATTTTAATTTGCATTTCTCTGATTTCTAGTGATGTTGAGCATCTTTCTTGACTATTGGTCATGCATTTTCGTTTTCTCTGTGCATTTAAAAATATTTTTATTGGTTTTTAGAGAGAGAGGTAGGGAGAGGAAGAAACATCGATGTGAGAGCATAACACAATCGGCTGCCTCTTGCACACCCCCTACTGGGAATGGAACCGGCAACCCTTGGTGCACAGGAAGATGCCCAACCAACTGAGCCACACAGATCAGGGTTTTCTGTGCACCTTTTACTATTAGATCATGTTCTTATCACTTGTAGGAATTTTTTTACATATTCTGGATAAAAATTCTTAATTGATGATATGCATAGCAAGTATCTCCTAGTCCAGTGATGGCGAACCTTTTGAGCTCGGCGTGTCAGCATTTTGAAAAACCCTAACTTAACTCTGGTGCCGTGTCACATATAGAAATTTTTTGATATTTGCAACCATAGTAAAACCAAGACTTACATTTTTGATATTTATTTTATATATTTAAATGCCATTTAACAAAGAAAAATCAACCAAAAAAATGAGTTCGTGTGTCACCTCTGACACGCGTGTCATAGGTTCGCCATCACTGTCCTAGTCCGTGTCTTGCTTTAAAAATATTTTTGAATAAGATGTCTTTTATAATTTTATTTTTTATTGTATTGAATTCTATTATATGGTTTGTGCTTTTATGTGTTTTGTTTTAAGATAGTCTTTCCCACTCAAAGTCATAAAGATACTTGACCTTTCTTCCAATTGTTTTAAAGTTTTATTTTTTTGTACTTTTCACAGTAAAGTTTTACTTTATTATTATACAGTTACCTTTTGTGTAAGACATAAATATTTCCCCCCTGCACACAGGCGGTTTCCTGGTACTATTTATTGTATCGATCTTTCCTGAAGTTTGCAGCACCTTCGCTACTATACAGGGCCTTCCCATGCACATCCCAGTCTGTTTGGGGTCCCTGTGTTGACCTCTCTGCTTTGCACGATGCTAACACCACACGGTCTGAAACATGAGCACTTTATCATAAATCTGGGTGTTGGGGAGGGTAAGTTGTCCTGGTTCTTCAAAACGATTTCCCCCGTGAACTTTTGAAATCGCCTGTCATGTTTCCCTTGGAGCCCCGTTGGGATTTAGACACTGCGATTGTATTGCAACCGTAGGCAGCTTGGGGAGCAATTGACATCTTTCGACTACCGGTCCTTCCCATCCATGAGCATGTTCTATCGCTCTCTCTATGCAGTTTTTCTTTTATGTCCTTCATTAAAGCTCTATAATTTTCTCCTTAAAGGTCTTGCACACAGTTTACTAGATTTATTTCTGAACAATTCTATCGTTTAGTGGAACTTTGGGGTGAGGTGTGGATCCTGCCAGAGCCCAGCCACTGAGGAACTCTAGGATCCTGCGAATGGCTCAGTGCTCAGCTTCCTCATCAATAATTATACCTCCACCACAGAGCAGGCACGGCGAGTGCACGCAGTAAAGAATGTGACACCCTCAGAACATCGTAAATATTGGGTAAATGTTAGCTCATCCTGGAATTGTGTTTCTAAATGTGTGTGCACTTGAACATCAGCGACTGTGCTTGGCGTATGGTCCCCCCGGCAGAAGCGGGTCAGACTGAAAAGTAATTGGCAGACAGCGCCCCCCCCACCCCAATTCCAAAGTAAAGAGCATGAAATAAAGCACTTTCAAAATAGATGTTAAAATCAAAATGTCTATTGTATCCCAAAGTAGAGGTAATTGTTAGCTTTTCAAATTATTCTGTTTCATTTAACAGATAATCAACTTTAAAAGAAAATTAATTGTAAAGATTTTTTTTTTCTGTTCAAAATCTAGTGTGACTTATTACCATAATTGTTTTTCTAGTCTCTTTCAAGCAACAATGCTCAAAGAGGTTTCGTTTCTTTTAAAGTTGTATTTGCTTTCATAAAATAGTACATGTTTTATTACAAACATTTCCAACATTAGGGAAAAATACAAAAAAGTAGAAATTTCCCCAAATCATAGCAGTGAAGTAGCACCATTGCTAACATTCTGGTCAATATTCATTAAAAAAAAATATTTTAGAGAGCGAGGAAGGGAGAGGGAGAGAGAAAGAGAAACAGCGATGTGAGAAAGAAACATTGATCGGCTGCCTCCTGCACAGCCCCTACCAAGGATCACTGCAACCCGGGCATGTGCCCTGACTTGGAATTGAATGGGTGACCTTTTGCATGGGATGGTGTCCCCCCAACTGAGCCACGCCGATCCCAGGAAGTGGGCTTCTGAGTTGGTGCTCACTTTTTGTTTTCTCTCACCAAGATGCTGTGGATGTCTTTCCACTTTCACAGTTGCAGGGTGACAATACTTTACATTCCATTCTGTAGAGTGGCGCTAGTTTATCAAATCAGTTTCCTCTTTACGTCTACTTGATCGTGTAAAATAAACCATGCTCCGATGAACCACTGCGGCTCACCTCGTTTTGTTAATTTATGTGACCACCTCCATCAATACACTCCTTGGAAATGAGATTATCAGGATAAAAGGCACCTTCGTTTTACATTTTGACACTTATCGCCAAACTGCCTCCCTGAAAAGGCTGAATCCATTAGCACTGCGGGCTTGAGGGCAGGAGGGTGCCCATTTTCCAATAAGCTAAGTGGGTTTGTCAATTTTCTTAATCGTTATCTATCCGCGTGCAGAAAACAAAGCTCTCTTTGCATATGCATGTCTTTGGCTTGTAGAGAAATGAAACATCTCATCTGTGTATTGGCTGTTTGAATCTTCTTTTGTGGGTCGCCTCGTTAGTATTACATTCATCTGGCGGTTTGGAAAGAGTTCTCTGTGTATGAACGTGTGTGTAACATTGTGTTGCAGCCCCTGGACCTTGGGCTTGGGCTTGGCCATGGGGTTCACTTCAGCCAATAGGATGTTAGCAGATGTGATGAAGGTAGAGGTTTTAGTGGGGCTGAGAAGGTGCCCTGACTGACACTGGTCTCAGAGGAGTGAGAGACACATGAGCCGACTTGACTCAAACCCATGATCTGGAGCAAAGCCTATAGCCCGGCCCAACCAAGATCAGCAGAACCACAGCTGCCGGCCCACAGACACGAATAAGTGGTCGTTGTCTTAAGCCACCAAGTTCGGGTTGTCTGGTTATGCGGCCTTATTATGACAAAAGATGACTGACACACTGTCATTGTCTTATTGCGGGAACTTGTCCATGTCAAGTTCTTCTCTGGGTCTCTGTTTCTTTACATGTGGCATGAAGGAGAGGATGACTGAGTGATTTCTAGGGTCTCTTTCAAATACTAAGATTCTGGGTTTCACCACAGGGTTTAGTGGCGAGAGGAGCGTTCCAGAAGAAAAGCCAAGCACCGCGGTGTAATGAGGGCTATGCAGGAAGGGCAGTGGGCAGGTCAGTCCCACTGGAGCAGGGCGTCTGAGACATGCAAGGGGTGGGATGAGGGCAGAGGGCCGAAGCAGGAGTGGGGGGGCCTGGGCTCCCTGAGAAGCCAAATTTGTTCACCCCCCCACCTGTTCCTTAACCTTTTGCCAATTGGCTTCTGCTCCTGCCTTCTTAATGATGGCTTCTCATAGCCAAATCCTCGCCTTGGCTGACAGCCTCCCAGAATTTGATGCCTCCCCCAGCCCTCTTGGACGAACACCAAGGGACCCAGTGCTGGACTCGAAGAACTATCGAATATGTTTCTGAGTCCACTCACAGCTCCAGTGCCATAATTCTTACAGTATATATTCTGTGCTTGCGGCTATAATAGATGGTCTGAGCAGGAGTGGCCAACCCCCCCAGGACAACTTAAAGCAGAGGCGGACAGTCTGAATCTCTCTTCGGCTCAGCACAAGATGGTCTTCAAAATGCTCTTTCTTCATATACTTATTTCTCCCCGTTTTTCTCTGGGAGTTGACCCCCCTCACTGCTGGCCTTTCCCACTGTCCTGTGGTCCTGAATTCTTAGCACATCCTGGACCCCACCCTGTGGTTTGATGGATGCAATCTCTGCTGTTCTTTGGCTTGTATGCATCTCACTGATCTCTTCCTTCCTCTTCACGCGTTGTTCTCCCTGTGAGTATGTGTCTGTCTCAATCTCCCCTTTATATAAGCACACCAGTCATATTGGATTATGGCTCATCCTAATGACCTCATTTTAACTTGATTACCTCTGTAAAGACCCTATCTCCAAATAAGTCACATTCTGAAGCACCGGGGGTTAGGGCTTCAATGTATACATTTTTGGGGGAGCGGGGGATGGGGTGAGGGGGAGAGACACACTTTAACCCATGATGGTCACTTCAATGCGGCATAGTCTTTCCTCCCAATGTAACACTGCAGAACTGGCCCTGCCCCTCATCCCTAACCACCCATCCCTTGGTTCTACTTGTATCATGGAAGATGGAATTTTTCTTCCATTTGTTATTATTATTGCTGTTTTCAGTGTTTCCATCCTAAATAAGACTAAAACAAGCATTACCCATGTGGCTCAGGTCTATCTCCCCCACTCCAACCCCCAGCCCAGAGCCCCTCATGTCGGCATATCCGGTGCCAGCCTCATCCCCATCCACCAGGCCTGGTTCAACTTGCATGGTGTGTGCCGAGGGGTGGGTTCTGGTACCAGGTGGCCCTGGCTGAGGGGCCCAAGGTGGGAAGGGCACTGGCTACAAAGCTGACAGAGGCCACTCATGGGCATCAATGACCCCCAACTTCAGCCCAAATGCAGAGACACCCGCCTTCTACCTGTCAACCTTACAGAGTTATTTCCTCCTTAAATGAGACAGTGGTTGGCCTGGTGAAAATACGTACCTTTATTTCCATGACTGGCGAGTGAGAGGAGGAGTTTGTCCACTGCCATCGAATCCACTTCTGAATCTTCTGCCTCCGTATGTTGTCTGCGGCTGGCAGAGCAGTGACGGCCTGCTGGGGATGGCCAACCAGGGCCTTGGTCCCTGGGCACCGTCCGCATCGTCTCTCCCCCCACGGGCAGAAGGAAGTCTCTCCTGTGTTGAACCTCCATTGGAGCCCCTTAGGAGACCAATCCACACTCATCTGCTCAGCACCTGCTGCCATATCTGCAGACAGAATGACCTCCCTGTTGGCTGCTCCACTTGTACGCACTGTGGCAGTGGGCGAGGCTCCTTTTCTGGGTGAGGGGCCCTATCGGCGGGCGCAGGGGAGCCTGCCTAGGCCTCAGTCCCCAGAGAACCTGGGAGAAAAAGAGAAATCAAGCAACAGAGCTGCTTGAGATCATCCTCAAGACTTCCCTTCTCCTTCCGCAGGTCAGCGCATCACAAACCACCCCAGAATCTGTGCACCTGCACCCCTGCTTGCCTGGAGCCTGCACTGACCACCCCTGCAATGGACTCCGTGCTTCCTCCCTGCCCCCACAATCTACAACTCTCTGCCCAGCAGCCCTAGCAGCAAGGGGGGGAGGGGGGAGCACCTTGCTCCACTATGAGGAGCCTCCAGCCAGAGGAGGCTGCACCAAAAGCTAAAGCAGCTTAAGCTTCAAGGAGCCTCTCTCTCCAGAGCCTCCTCCAAGGCCCTGGTTAGGCCTCCAGCATGTGGTTAATGAGCATTGTCAATGCGAAGATTAATTGGGATGAATAACTGCCAGGAGCACTTGTGACATCTTCCTGCTCAGATGTCAAGAGCCTGGACAGGAGCTTCCCCACACTTGACAGCAACCCTGAGCATCCGCGTGGCATGATCCATGACGGATTGTGCAGGTGAGAAAAACACTTCGACTCTATCAATGCAGAACGCCATGCGATCAGACTCTGCTGGAGGGAAGCCTGATTTAACTTTCTGTTCTCTGCGCCCGAAAATGCTATTCCAAAATCAGTGTTTGAGGAGGAAGTGAGTAAAGAGAATGCAACCCACACAGCTCGGGGGAGAAAGAGAGCGATGAAAGGGTGTCAGGGCACTCAGTCAGAAACAGTGGGGGTGCCCTCCTTCTGTGACGGTTTTGATGATTGGCCACTTTTTGAGATCTGCCATTTATTATGGTATCTTTTCTCATTCTAAATACATGTTAAATTGCACAGCTAAATTTTATTCCTAATTCCTTGTGCTTTTCTTTAAGAGGATGCCCCAAATGGTATGATTTTCAGACCCAAGGCCCTGGATCTGTTGCCTTCTGGGACTTGCTACTGAACTTGGAATAAACGTAATCTCCTCCCCATGATTTGCAAGGCCCCCCTGACCACCTTGATCCCTCCTGCCCCCCTCTTAACTTTCTTACCCTCACTCGCTACACTGCAGACAGATGGGCCTTCTCTCTGCTTCTCAAACTACTGAGCTTGGTCCCACCTTGATGACTTTGCATTTGATGTATCTCCTGTCTGGACCCTCTTCCCTGAATTTTCCTTTTTAGGCATTGAGGCTCCAGCTCAAGGCTGCCTCCTTTGTGAAGGCCTCCAGGATAATCCTATTTAACGGGAGACCCTTTCCCATCTTTCCTACGCCAGTCCTTGCTGTACCCCTTGGCTTTGTTTATTGATCAGAAAGTATAATGTTCTTTCTTCAGCATCTATCTCCTTCCCCTATCCTGGGGTGAGAGGCCCCATGAGCCCTGGAATGGTAGGGGCCATGCTTGTCTAGTCTATCACTACCTTCAGCACCAACAATAGTGTCCAGCACACAGTTAACACAGCAGAGACTCTGTTTATAGTTTAAACTAGAAGCCTGGTGCATGAAATTTGTGCATGGGTTCAGGGGGGTTGTCCCTCAGCCCAGCCTGCACCCTCTCCAATCTGGGATCCCTGTGGGATGGGGCCTACACTGGCAGTCAGACATACCTCTCGAAATCCGGGACTGCTGGCTCCTAACTGCTCACCTGCCTGCCAGCCTGATCACCCCTAACCACTCTGCCTGCCAGCCTGATCATCCCTAACTGCTCTCCCCTGCAGGCCTGATAGCCCCTAACTGCCTCTGCCTTGGCCTCTGTGGGTCCCCCCCCCCCCCCACCGTGGCTTTGTTTGTAAGGACATCAGGAAGATGTCTGGTCTAATTAGCATATTACCCTCTTATTAGTATAGATTTATATATCCTTTTTATAAAGTGTGTTGACAATATACCTCGAGAGTCTTAAAGTGGGAAAACCTATTAATTTCACTCCAGAAATGAATCCCAAAGGCATCATCAGGGAGGTGCAAAGAAAGGGAGGTTAGCTGAGGGGTTAACACGATGGGCTTTATAACCAGTGAGATCTGAGTTATTGTCCCATCTCTGCCAATAAATAGCTGCTGTGTGACCTTGAGCCAGTTCCTATTGTCTCTGAGCCCTGGCTGCCTCATCTGTAAATGGGGATAGCAATTGTACCTACCAGAGAGGGAATCCTGAGGCTCACATAAGGTCATGCATGAAAATGCTTAGCACAGAGCCAGGTATATGGAAAAGATCACTCTATGTTGGCTATTGTTGTGTTCCATGATGCTCAAGACAATTTTGTTTGTAATAGAATAAAAAGAGAGCCTAAATACCTAACCAAAGGGATTGTTTACATAAGTTAGGCTACATCTTTAGAATAAACTATTGTACACTTGTGAAAGGCTTGTTTTTAAAGAATGTTTGATAATGCAAGTAAAAGCTCACAAAATGCGATTAGGTGTAAAAGGCGGGATATAAAACAAATAAAGCGTGACGCCACTTTTGTTATACAAACACATGCCCATGTTTGTTTGTGTGTGCAGATGAGTGTGTATCCTGCCAGGCTGTGCGGCAAAATCTTAACACCATCTGTGGAGAATGGGATTATGGTTATTTTAATTTCCCCTTTATATTAGTAACTATAATTTTAAAAGTATTACTTAACATCAGTAGAGGAATAATGTTATTTTTAAAGTGTGCACAGTGTGTCCGGCCATCTCACACTATGACCTGACCACAGCAATCTTTTGTGGACATTAGGAGGGAGATTAAGTTATTCACTCCAATTCTTCACTCTTCCCTGTACTCTCCCTGCACTTTGCCCAGGTGACTGTCCAGTTCCTCCTTCAGAAGCTAGAGTGAACCTTGGGGCCTCGTGACATTGGGCTTGCTTGGCCCATGATTTCTTTTGTCCAATGGAATGTGGGCAGAGGTGCCTCTGGCACATGGTACATGGCACATGGTACAGACTTGCATTCCAAACCTGCAGCTTAGAACTGCCCAGCCAAACTGAAAAAGTGTGGGAAATACATGCTTATTGTTGTATGTCACCCAGAGGTTGGGGTTGTTTGTTTTACAGCAATAGCTGACTGATGCAGTGGGATTGAAATTCATGTACTCAAATCAATCAAGAGAATGTCTCTGTTATCTTAGGAAGGGATGATTGGTTTGCAACCAGAAGAAAGCTGAGATCCAAAACATTTAAAAATTAACAACTGATTCTTAAGGAACTCAAAGGCAAAAAAAGTCTTCTCACCTTCCCCCAAGGATCTCAGCTCATTTTCAGGTTCTGTTATTAGTGACTGAGATTTAGAGTCACAAAAGGTTGGAATTCTTTGTCCTTAAATGTTATCTAGTCCTACAAACAAAATGTTAACCTTCATTTTGAGAATAATTTTTCCTCTTTATAAAATTATACATTTTTATTATAGACTAGAGGCCTGGTGCATGAATTTGTGCATGGGTGGGGATCCCTCAGCCTGGCTGGTGATAGGGGCCAATCAGGGTGGCCCGGGGGAGGGACTATGGAAGGTTGGCTGTGGGAGCACACTGACCACTAGGGGGCAGCTCCTGCATTGAGCATCTGCCCCCCTGGTGGTCAGTGTGCATCATAGTGGTCAGTCAACTGGTCATTCGGTCATTCGGTTGCTTAGGCTTTTATAAATATAGATAATGCAGATAGAAAAAAGAGAGAGAGAAACCACTCTTAATACAACCACCAAAAATAACCTCTGTCAAATATTAGTTATATACGTATATGTATTTATAATGTATTTATATTTTCCCCAAAAAAGGAGAGCATGCTATCCATTCTGTTCTAAACTTTTTATTTACATTTACTGTGTCAGAAAAATCTTCCTATGCCAATTTACATTTTTAAACAATTATTTTGAATTGTGGAATTGTGGCTGAGTTTTCCAATGAATGGATATACCATAAATAACTTTTCCAAACTCTTGTGGTAACATCTGTAATTGTATCCAATTTTTAGTTCTTATAAGAAACATCCTATATGAAAAGCTCTCCATGTGTACCTATGATTGTTTCTAATGGTTAAATTCGTAGTGATGGGATTTCTGGAGTTGGGGTATATGTATTTACTAGTAGCCCAGTGCACAAAATTCGTGCACATTAAAAGGGAATTAATTGCCCTAACTGCTTTGGCTCAGTGAATAGAGCATTGGCCTGAAGACTCAAGGGTCCCAGGTTCGATTCTGGTCAAGGGCATGTACCTTGGTTGCGGGCACATCCCCAGTGGGGAGTGTGCAGGAGGCGGCTGATCGATGTTTCTCTCTCATTGATGTTTCTAACTCTCTAACCCTCTCCCTTCCTCTCTGTAAAAAATCAATAAAATATATTTTTTTAAAAAGGGAATTAATTAGTGGAGATATTTTAATATTGCTATTTGTCCTTTCTCTAAAATAGAAGTGTGAGAGATGAAAGGAAATTAGTAAAGTGTATATGAAAATAATATATAAATTTATTAATAAATAAATAGTAACAAAAGGATATAACAACAACAGAGGCATGATATAAAAATGACAAAAACATGATATGAGCCTAGCTGGTTTGGCTCAGTGGATAAAGCATCAGCCTGTGGACTGAAGGGTCCCAGGTTCGATGCTGGTCAAAGGCATGTACCTTGGTTTCAGGCACATCCCCAGTAGGGGTGTGCAAGAGGCAGCTGATCCATGTTTCTCTCTCATAGATGTTTCTAACTCTCTATCCCTCTCCCTTCCTCTCTGTAAAAAAGAATCAATAAAATATATTTAAAAACAAAAAAACAAAAACTATGATATGAAAACAACAAAAACATGTGAAAACAACAAAAACATGATATAAAAACAACAGTGATGCAGTGACTGATAAAGTGATTAAACTTATTCTAATATCTCCCTGTACACCACATTAAGAGTGAAAACACTTTCAGAGTGCTTGACTAATTTCCCTTGTGATGAAGTACTTAGAACTTTAACTGTAACATCACATGCTCTTAAACTCGAGAGAAAGCAACATATAATTAATTGACCATGTCCAAAAACGGGTTCAGGTAGGATATGCCTACTTTGTCTAGAGTTTGTCCTTGTGATTTATCAATAGTCATCACAAATGCTGGCATCACGGTAAACCGTTGTCGAATCAATTTAAATGGGAGGCCAGTGTCAGATGGGGACAAATTAATTCTTGGAATCAGAACAGCCTCTCCCTCTGCAGATCCTGTTAATACTTCAGCTTTGATAATGTTAGGTCGTAATCTTTTGATAATAAATCTGGTACCTTTACAAAGACCCCATTTACTATTGAGATTTCTCAATAGCATGATGATTGCACCCACTTTCAATTTTAATTTATGACACGGCATTCCAGAAGGAGTAATACTATTAAGAAATTTGATGGGAAAATTTTTCTTTTCAAGCATCATCTGTGGAATCAATGGAATCATCACTCAAATATGTGTGAAAATCTCCATCGAGTATATCCAAATTTTCTTCATTTAATTTTTGAACATGCTCATTTTTTGGACAAAGAATTGCACATTTAGATATATGTTTAATATTATCTATAGCAGTGGTTCTCAACCTTGGCTGCACATTAGAATCACCTGGGAATCTTTTAAAAATCCTGATTCCTGGGCCTCATACTCCGGAAATTGTTTCTTTGTTATGGGGTGGGGCCATAACATTAGTAACAAAGAAACAGAATCAAAACTTTATTGTGGGGAGCTGCTACAGTGTTTTGGACAGGTTCAAGCCTTGGACTGATGAGAGGGCACAGTCCCAGCTTGGAGGGCAGGGCCCTCCCAGCACAATTATAGTCAACAGCTGTAGTTGTAAGCTTGAACCTATGGTCCAAACATGTGGCTCCACGTGCCTGAGTGATGTAGGCTTGATAGAGTTCAGGTGCATGTAGTTGAGTAGGATTGAAACCCAGGAGAATGTTGTAAACATCTTGGTCACACCCTTACTTTGCCTAGTAGCATCTGCTATAAAATAAAGACATGGCTGTGGGCGTGGTCACTGTCTCTCAGAGAAGCAGCGTCGCACTGATACCTGGCTTTCATTCTCTTGTCTGTCTTTTCTAAGCCTTTCAGCCACCCCCACTCAGGTTCACCCTTGGCTGTGCTGGTGTGGCACACTTTAGAAAGATATGCCTCCACGCTCCCAGGGCAGATTCCTGCCTCAAACCCCACCCTTACAGGAAACAGCTCCGGGAAACAGCTCAGGGGAGGGTGCAGCCATTGCCAAGACAACCCCTGCAGGACTGACTTCCTTCCGCTTGGACATGGCGTTTCTTCTGGTCGTGATGAACACCGCCCAGGGTTTTTATATAAGTAGACTAGAGGCCTGGTGCAAGAAAATTGTTCACTGGTGGGGGTGTCCCTCAGCCCCGCCTGTTTCCTCTGGCAGTCCAGAACCCCTTGGGGGGTGTCTGCCTGCTGGCTTAGGCCTGCTCCTCCCAGGGATTGGGCCTAAGCCAGCAGTCAGACATCCCTCTCTCAGTCCTGGGCTCTCACAGTCCAGGAACCCTCACTCCTTACCGCCTGCCTGCAGCAACAGAGGTGGGAGAGGCTCCTGCCACCGCTGCTGCACTTGCCAGCCATGAGCCCGGCTTCTGGCTGAGCAGCGCTCCCCCTGTGGGAGCGCACTGACCACAAGGGGGCAGCTTCTGCATTGAGTGTCTGCCCTCTGGTGGTCAGTGCACATCATAGCAACTGGTTGTTTCGCCATTTGGTCTATTTGCATATTAGGGTTTTATTATATAGGATGAGGTGTCCTGTCTCCAAGTGTCACTGTCCTCATCTGTCTGATGGGAGGGATTTGAGATCAGTGACCTGTGTGATCATCTTCCACCTCACAGACTTCCTGTTGTACTTGAACACCCCTGGGAAGGAGGTACCTCTAGAACCAACATCATCCAAAGTACTATGGCTTGACTCTATCCCAGCAGAGAGACAGGACCCTGAGAGAAATGGAGTAGGTACATTATGAAAGCATCAAAGGTCTCACTTCCCCATCTATGACCCCGCATGATGGATCCTCCTACTGCAGCCTTATTTGACAGATAAGGAAGCTGATTCTAAGAGGGCCCTGAGGCCAACTCTGCATCAGGACCAACTTCATAGCCAAGAGCCCTGGAGCTGTGGCTCTCTGCCCCCCAACCCCCACCCCCACCATGTTTCCCACAGGCCACAAGAGAGCATGTTGACCACCTGCAACCTCCCTTCCCCCTGCTGAGATGGCCTTTGTCTCGGGTCCACTGGCCCATCCTGGGACTCTGGTCTAACATGGAGAGCAAAGAGTCTGGGGCCCTGCTGCATTCTGAAGCCGGGGCTCTCAGAAGGGCTCTGCTCATCACCTGCTGGGTCTCCTGGGACATCATTTCACCTGGCCAGGTGTGCCAGAGACTGTTCAACTCTTCACCAAATATGTTTTTTCATCCTGGGCACACAGCAAATCTACATCTCTCAGCCTCCTCTGCAGGCACATGGGACCACATGACTGCATTCCAGCCAATAGAATGTGACCTGCATCACATCCACTTCAGGCCTTTGAGAACTTTTCAGGAGCTCCTTGTCTTTTTTGCCAGCCCGATGCTGGCAGACGGCCACCTGCCCTGTGCTCCTTGCCCTGGGGGCCTCTCCCACATAGCAGCGTGCCTCATCAAGGCATGAAAACCAAGAAGGTGTGTGTGTGTGTGTGTGAGAGAGAGAGAGAGAGAGAGAGAGCAACACAGAAACCAGGTGTTGCTTGCTGGGTGCCTCCCCAAAAGAGCCATTCCAGACCGAGCCTCCTGCCACCTTGTGGCTCCATTAGTCCAGGACAGCTGCTTTGCAGTTGACATAGAACTTGGGTTGCATTGGGGCCATTAGACATTTCAGAGTTGGCTTGTTCGAGCAGCTAGCAGTATCTACAGTAACACTCAGACTTCACTGAGTATCTATTTTGTGCAGGACCCATGCTCCACATACCACAAACGTCTGCCCTTTTAATCCCACAATAGGACCATGACCTTGGGATTCTTATCCCCATTTTTCAAGAGCAGTGAATGAGCTGGGATTCAAACCCAGGTCTTCTGGACCCTGATCCCAGAACTAGTGCAGCTTTAAAGTTCCCCCAGACCTAACACTCCAGGATTCTGCTGGTCCCTGACTCCCGCCAGGTGAAGAGTGTGCAGGTTGGAATTGACAGGCCAGGGTCCAGGCTCCCACCAAAGGAGGCTTCAGGTAAAAGCTTGGCTGATGTATACCTCAGTTTTCTCATCCATCAAATGGGGCTTCAGTGAGAAGTTCCACCACGTGGGGTCCTTTGGGGTGAAATGAGATCCTGATCACAAATCGCTTGGCACTGAGTGTGGCTTTAACGATGGCACCGATTGCATCCTTCCCTGATACAGGCCCCTTCCATGTACCACCCCCCTCCCCTGGCCAATTCCAGCCTCTTTCCTCTCAGCCCTTCTGCATTTCCTGACTCGTGTTTTAGTGAAATCTTTTCCTCACCTCCGCTGGAGCGCTCTGAAGCTCCACTTCGCTGGGGGAACTGGGACACGGCTGCTTGACACAGTTCTCGGGAAGCTGAACGCCTCTCCATTATTTATGAGGCAGACTTTCTCCATCAAAAAGCCTGAAATTCCAGAAAACTTCTCCCTCTGACGCCTGCTGGGAGAGTCGCACACAGGGTCCTACCAATTCAGGGAGCTCGGAGAGCAATCAGAGTTTGCTACTCCCAAGGGGAAGCCTGGCTGGGCTGAACTGAAATAGAAGGGAGGAAGGTTGACCTGGTTTGGGCTGGCTATTTGGAGCTGGCCTTCCGGGATGCTCCCAAGGGTGCTGGGCGAGGACTGGGGCAGGAGCAGCGGGAGGTCCGGGTGCTGTTGGCACTGGGGGTGAGTGGGTGCAGAGGCTGTTTGGAAGAGAGTGGAAATCCCCGGTCTTGGCGGTGCCCATCTGTTGAGGTTCCCACCTGAGGAAGCCTTGGTGACTCGGGGCCCCGTCGGGCCTTTGCATCTGTGCAGAGCATTCTGGGCACGGACACACCTCCCTCTTCTGGACGGTTGGGGTTAGGACAGGAAACCGAAAACACACTCAGCCCAATGGAGCAAGTCTATTAAATTGTATTCAATGAAAACCCACACTGGCCTTGCTGGCTGGAAGCATTTCAGAGCTGGGAGAGCCCTGGAAAGTGTAAGACTTGATACTTTGAAATCTGGGGCTTGCTTGCTGCTTAAACAGTGGATCTCCTTTGCCTCCGAAGAGAGTCTGGTCCCCTAGCTCTGCTTCAGGTCCTCACACACTCGACAGAGGACACCTCTGGCCGCGTGGAAACCGCTCTGGCCCGAAGCTGGCTGTTCTGACCTGTTGTGTTCCTGCCCAGGTCGCCTCTCTGTCTGCATCTCCCACCTGGAAAGCCTTCGCTCCCTCCACCTGGGGAAGGTCTCAGCACTCACCAGTGGGAAGCGCAGGTGCCACCTCCCGGCAGAAGTCTTCTGGGTCCCACCAGGTGGAGCTAACTGCTCAACCTCAGAGGCCCCCAACAAGCTCCTTCTTCCCTCTGGGCCTTGGCAGGTCACCCCCCTGATATTCAAATGCCTGATCCTCTTCACTCTTCACACCTCATCTCAAAGGGCCCCTCCCCAGAAAGACCTCTCTCGTCCAGCAGTCTGAGGTTGTCACTGCCTGACCCTGCCCAGAGCCAGGCTCTGTACCATCACGCTGTTTGCTCTGTTACTTCTTCCCAGCACCTCTCCCACCTGGGGGTCTTCTTGCTGCGTTGCTTACCTGTCCCTTCCTGCCTCCCCAGTCCAGAGGTCGACTCCTGTGGCTGGGATCTCATCTATTCACAGCTGCATCCCCAGGCCCCTCAGAGGCCTGCACATAGTAGGGCCTCAGAAGCCTGGGGCAATGAGTGAACCTGAAGTTGGCCCTGATCGGCATCCCAGGTTCTGTCCTTGAGGACTGACCAGTGTCCCCAGTGCTTGCAGATCCTGAGCAGCGTGACCCGCCCCATCCTCTCCCCCACCCACCTACTCTGCAGAGGAGGGCTCAGAGCCCACAGGCAGTGGCCAGGCCTCGCCCTGTAGTTTATGGCTCTGCTCTGGGCCCTGACAGCAGCCACATTTTAAGAGTCTGGAGAAGGAGTGTTCAGCCCAGTCAAGTGGATAAATCACACCTTTTAAAATGGGCCAAACATGGATTTACACAATAGCCTGTGACAAACGCAGCTCCAGGAAATGATCTGGCAGGAAATACCCCCTTTTCCAAAGGGCGCCACGGCCCTGGGAGAAATAATGAGGCTTTTTTAGGATCTAATTATTCCCGTGCTGACAGGCTGAAGCGTGTTAACTGCCGCCCGCTCAGCGCTCACGTGTGCACCCAGCAGGGTCTATTCTTGGGTCTCCCAGGTAAGCGTCCTGCTCCCAGGGGCGGCCTGGCGAGTCCAGCGTCTGTCCTCAGGTTCCGGCCTCCCTCCTGCTGACGCTCGACCTCAGAGGGAGTAGGGCCTGTCTACTCCCCGTGAGCCAGGCCCGGGCACAGCGGGTCCTCACTCAGTGTGTGGGGGTCGCTTCTCCTGCCTGCACTCAGGAGGTCAGAAGGGGCTGCAGGGTCTCCTGAATGCATCCCACAGGCTCATGAGGCTGGGGGTGCAGTGCTTAGAGCCTGGGCTATGAGGCTGCTGCTCAGTAAAGAAATAAGGGCCCCTAACTGTCCACACTGAAAAGGGCCGCGGTGGCCATCCACCCAAGGCCTTGATTGTCCAGATGGCAGAGCCGAGGCGGATATGGGGATGTGGGAGGCAGCATGAAGGGAGGGCTGGGCTCTAGGAGAATTGTTTGTGCTGAGCTCCCCGCAGGGGGTCGGGGCTCATGCCTGCTGAGGGCCAGGCACTGCAATGGGTGAGTGTCTTAATAACAGCGCTGATTCAAATGCCAGCACCGCCAATAATGCTGAGCAGTTGCTAATGTATTTTCAATCCAAATAGAACTTGCAGGCGGCTGAGGCTCTGAGCCCCTGGAGGAGCCAGTGCCTGGCCTGGGGCCAGTCTCTGCCCTGCTCCCTGGAGCTGTGCACAGGCAGCAGCCCAGGAGGAGAGGCCCAGGTTCCTCAGAGGCCTGGTGGGTGGGTGGAGGCCTCTGCAACCCCCAGGAGAGAAGGGGGGCTGTGAGAACAGGGGCCTCTGAGAGACGCCATGGCGGGTCCACCTCAGAACCAACGTGGTGCTAGGTCCTCAGCTCCAGGGACCTGCCCGATGCCAACCCCTCAGGGGAGACCCCACACAGCGGCCCCTGTGTCAGAGCCGCTGGAGGGGCCCTGCCTAGTGCGAACATTGTTCAAAACAACCTCACATTCATTCCATCCAGGGGTCTCCCCGAGGGCCCCTGACAGCCCCTCGGAGGCTCTCTGAGCAGGGATCCAGCTCAGGATCTGAGGCTCGGACACAGGTTCTGTCCATCCCATTGCTGTGGGTCCACAGGAGAGTCACTGCTTCCCTCTGATCACCACCGAGCAAGCCCTCACTGAGTCCTCACTTGGAGCCAGGCCTGTGTTAGGTCCAGAAGAGGAGACAGAATCCAGGAGCTCGATCTCTGATTGTGGGACCAAAGCAGAGAGGCCACAATACCTGGGGCAGGGCTTTGGTTTGACTGTGGACTCAGTAACACACTTACTGCAAAAGCTGCCTCTTAGCTGCCCCTCAGCTGCCCCTGCACCCAGGGTGGGGAACCCCAGGAGCCCAGACCTGGGCAAGAGAGGCAGGCAGGCCCCTGGAGGTGGGCTCAGGACTATTTGGGCGAGAATCCCAGGGTCCTAGAGTGAAATCTAAAGGGACCCACAGTCCACCTGCCCTGAGCTCATGGAGAAGAGCCAGGGGGTGGGGCTGGAAAACCCCGGGGCCTCTTGTAATCTGGTTTAAGAGAATTTCTGCCCTGAATGTTTGCAACCCCCCTTCTCCAGCCCCTGCCCTAAACTTGAAGACCCAAACAAGCCCAGCTGGTGGGCGCCCCCTTGCCAGAGCTGCCGGTCCTCCACCCTCACCTCCGTCAGCTCAGCCCCCTGAGTCCAGCTGCTCTGCCCACTGCCTGGCCCAGCCCATCCCACCCTCCACTCAGCTCAGCTCAGCTCAGCTCAGCTCAGCTTAGCTCAGCCTGGAGCTGCTGAGAGCGTGGCTGATGGAACTTGATTGAAACCTCTAAAAACAAGTTTTCCCCACGTGACAACCCTTCATCTTTCTCACCGTGCTACTCCCTGAGCGCTTTATAGCAGAGAAAAGGGGAAAGAAAAACACTTGAGTCTTCTGAGATAAATAGTGAGTGTCTGAGAGGCTGGGATGTTAAAAGCTGTCGACGCCGTGAAGCTGCCTGATGGGTCCGGCTCCCCTTATCTTTCCTGAAGTGTCTGCACCAGGAGAGGGGCTCCATCCCGTACCTGCCTGGCCTCCTGGCGCGCACCTGCGGGACCAGGCCACCTCCTTCATCCCTGGGCGCAGGGACCCCACCCCACCGATCCTGTGAGGCCTTCCACGTTCTATTGGAACCAGAGGTGACCGACTTGGCAGTGCTGTTCTCTCTAGTGCAGCGGTTTTCAACCTTCTGGCCCTTTAAATACAGTTCCTCATGTTGTGATCCAACTATAAAATCATTTTCGTTGCTACTTCGTAACTGTAATGTTGCTACTGCTATGAATCATAATGTAAATATCTGATGTGCAGGATGGTCTTAGGCGACCCCTGTGAAAGGGTCATTCGACTGCCAAAGGAGTCTCGACCCACAGGTTGAGAACCGCTGCTCTAGTGGGAGGGGGGGGTGGAGGGAGGCTCAAACAATGGTGAGTAACAATGGTTCTCACCACGTCAGTGGCACCCCCAGGCAGTCCCTCAGCTGCTAGCTTCTTTATCACCCTGAGCATCTTTATAACGTCACCGGCACGTGGCCACCGGGCTCATGCCAGCTCACCAGGCAAAGGGCTGAGGTGCTGGGAGGTCCTGGGGTCTGGGGAGCTTGACCTGCCACTGAGCACCCACTGTGTGATCTGGAGGCTGGCTCTGCCCTGACATTGGCAGGAGCAGAACTTGGGTCTGTGGTGGGGTCTCGTGGAAGGGATATAGTCAGAGTGGATAAGGGCACGGGCTCTCCTTTCAAATCCTGGCTCAATCACTTCCTTGTTGTGCCATCTTGAGGGCACTTCACGCCACCCGGGGCCTCAGCTTCCTTGTCCCTGGCAGAGATAACAACTTGACAGTGATGTGAGATAACGCCAGGAAATGGGAGCATGGGAGCCGAGCGTAGCAGGCACTTGATACATGCCAGCTTCCATCTGTTAGGGTTCTTACCAATCTCAGGATCAGGATCAGTCCAGCTGCGTGACGTTCGGGCTCTACAGACCTTGATCTTGAAACTGCTGAGAGCTTGGATGACCCACCCCTACCTCCGTGCCCTCCAGCCCACAGCCACATCCACCAGCTCAGGGCCGGCGCCTGGAGCAACATCTCTGGCAGACAAGGACAGCACAGAGGCTGAAGGCAGGTGAGCTGGGCCCGGCTCATAGGAGGCCCTGCTGACCAAGAACATCTTAGTGGTGGCCTGTGGGAATATCCTTGCGGAGTCAGCACAAGCGTGAGCCCGGCAGGCTGTGAGGTGAGGCCATGTCTCCTGCCCGGGGGGCCTGGGGTGACCCCTGATGCTCTCTCACCCTGCAAGGTGCTCAGAGGGGAGGATGGGAAAGGAATGGAACCGGGAGCCTCTGTTTTTACCTGCCTAGGTTCCATGAGTGACAACTCCTCACAGCCCACCCTGCAGTTTGCAGGTGGGGACCCCGGGGGTTAGAGGAGTCAGCCACAGCATGATGGGCCCGACTCCCAGGCCAGAGCTGCTGCACCCCATCTCTCCACAGGGAGTGGCCCAAATGTCTCCCCCTGGCACCTGCCCAGGCGGCGATCTCCCAGGGGGCCCATGTGGCCGTCCTCTTGAAGCCTCACTGCTTTCCTAACTTTCTAGAACCTTCCATCTCTCTTTTCCTCTTTCACCCCATCAAGTACCTTCCCACCAACCCACCTTGGGGTCCGATGGTGTCTGCAAAGTCCCTCTTTGGAACTGGCTTAGTGGGCATTCATAGGTCTCTTTCACTTTGGAAATGGGAGCGGGAGAAAAAGAACATGATAGCACCGCTTCCTCAACTGCTCCCACCGGACAGTCACAGTAACATTTATCTGCACTCGCCCGAGTCACTCCCCACCCCGAGTGGCAGGAGTCACTGCCAAAGGTGATTTGCATTTAGATTATTGGCACGGTTCCTCCCCACTGTGAGCCCCTGGAGCTAAGAATGAAGGAGAGTGTAGGCCAGGGAGAGAACTGTGTAGTTCATATTTAAATAATTCTTTCAAGTTTTAGATTTTCCTGTTCCTTGTGGGTTTGGGGATGAAATTTATGTCTTGGCTGGGTCCTCTGCTTCAGCGGCTCACACAAGGTTGTGATCAAGTTGTTGGCTGAGGCTGGAATGTTGTCCAAGGGCTCAACCGGGGAAGGGCCAGCCCGCCCCCCACCCCACCCCGCCCCCGCTCATGCAGTGGTTGGCAGGACTGGTCCCTCAGGGCGCACGAACCAAGGCCTCAGGTCTAGGCTGGCTGGAGGGGGCACTAGGGGTTCGTGTCCCGGCCACTCAGCCCTCCTCTGCCCACCGTGCACTCCACTCGGGCCCCTTAGCAGGATGCAGATCTACATGACATCCCAGTCCCTCCATGTCCCTCTGCAGGGCAGCACCGTCTCTTTAGAGAACAAGACATTCTGCAGCCTCCCTCCTCTCTCTCTCCACCCCGCGCCAAAGCTTCCTTCAAAAACCACAGAAGAAAACTGTTCATCCCAGGGCTTTGATGCTGGGAACACAGGCAGATGGCACCTGAATTAGCAGCTTGGCAAACACAGAAGGTTTCAAACACCATCAGCTTGAAACAGCTCAGAACATCCCCCTCCTTAGACAAGAGTGGGGAGCAGCGCTGGGAGGCCTTGCCCAGATCCTGGCCTCTCCCTTCCTGCCCTCCTGACCCAGGCGGCATGACAGTCAGATGCAGAGGGAGGACTCATGCCCCAGGGTTCTCGGGAAGAGGACCAAAGTAATGGGAATCGTCCATGGCCACCCTAGAGGGGCAGGGACAGTCAGGGATGGCATTGCCCAGTACTATGGGCATCCTTCTGGCCAATGAAATGTGGGCGGAGATGATCTGGTTGATTACCTGGTGATCTTCCCCTCATTCGCTCTCCTTCCCTGGCCACCTGTCATGTGTAGATGATGTCATCACAGATGGAAGGAGTCGGATCCCTGTGTCACTGCTCAGAGGAGGTCCCTCCCTGGAGGAGATCCCCTGACCAGCAACTTCCACCTGGACTTCATGCGGAAGAGAAATCAACGCTTCCTGGATGAAGTCACTGGGATTTGGGGCTCTTTGTTACAGCACCTTCCTCATCCTGATACAATCCAGTCTCTCTCCTCATCCAACCTTTCATCCAGCCGGTACTTATCAGGCTTCCTGGGTTCCAAGTACTGTGCTGAGCACCAACATGGCCACAGGGGAGACCCACAGGCCCCTGCCCTCAGGGAGCTCTTGGTGCAGTTGGAGAAACAAACAAAAGAATGAGTAAATGATGACAACAAAATATTACATGTTGTAACAAATTCTTTGAAGGAAATCAAGGGGCTGATAAGACATCCGTTTTGGGAGGTTGTATGGGGGTCCTTGGGAGATGGGTTAAGATGTGCCTGAGGAGGAGGGAACGGCACGGTGGGAGGTGCCTCTTGCAGATAGAACAGCAGGTATAGCCACCGCCATTCTTGTCACAGGCTCCCAGCTTTATGCAAATGACTTTACTCCATCCTCACAACAACCCTGGGGCCAAAGCTATTATTGCCCCGTTTTACAGCGGAAAGAACTGCAGCCCCAGAAAGGTGGAGTGAAGGGGCCAGGACACTTGGGCAGGCAGTGTGTTTGTTGTGGAGATGTGTCTGTGAGGACTGAGCCACCCTGGTGAGGCCACCCCAGGAGCAGGCAGGCCTGCTGCTGAACTCCCACACCTGTCTCTCCCCACATGCAGGCCCAAGGCTTCTCACACAGACATGAGCCCATACTCCACTTTAAGCTCTTATTCAAGTACAGAGTCAGGCTCATTACAGGTCTAGGGTGGGGCCACCAAGTTTCTACAGCTCCTATCAATGCCACTGCTGGTCACCACTTGAGCAGCAAGTTCTAGAACAGAGAGTAATTTGCACTTGGACTCATCTGGCTGACCTCACAGCCTGGCACTCAAGCACTTGAGCTGCTCAAATCCAGAGTGGGTACAATCTGGGTGACTTCCTGGAAGAGGTGGGGTCTGACCTGAGCCTAAGGCCAGGGATGGTATTTTGGAGAAACAGCAAAAAAGGGAAGGGAAGACTTCAATCATCCAGGTCTTTTCAGAGAGGCAGGAAGCTGGAGTTCAGCAAGTCTAAGGGACCTAAGGTCACAAAGCTAGGTAGTCCAGATACCCATACTCAGGCTGGGTCAGGACCTCTGCTCTCTTCTGAACTTGCTGCAGCTCACTGGGCAGGTCACCCCCTCTGTAAGCCTATTTCCTCTTTTAAGGGCCCAAGAAGCAGACACTGCTGCTGCAGTGAGGAAAGCATCATTTCTTGCTAGTCCCTGGAGCAGTGGTTCTCAACCTTCCTAATGCCGCGACCCTTTAATACAGTTCCTCATGTTGTGGTGACCCCCAATTTCATCGTTACAAATTGAACATAATTAAAGATAGTGATTAATCACAAAAACAATATGTAATTATATATGTGGAAGGGTCGTTCGACCCCCAAAGGGGTCACGACCTACAGGTTGAGAACCACTGCCCTGGAGTGATGGTGGCAACTAGGTGGTCTGTTGCTGGGGAAGGGGAGGCTGAGGGAAGCAGAGAGGGAGAAATGGTCAGGTTCATTGCTTTATTCCTACATTGCACAAATATTTACTTAGCATCTATTATGCACAAGACGTTGTTTCCTGTTGGTTGCTACAGAGCAGGATTAGGTCTCATTTGAGTTGTGGGTGGTAGAAGCACATCGCAAACTGGTTGAGATAGAAAAATGCAATGGCTGATGAAACAGAAACAGCTGGGGGGCTGCAGGATTCATGTCTGCCTTGGCCCAGGGGCTCAAGCAGTTGCACCCAGTGTCCCAGGAAGCGTCTGGCAACGAGTGCACAACAGGGAGCCAAACAGATGAAGGTCGCACGTTCTGTTTGCCCTGACCACCTCTCTTTGCCTCTTTCACTCCATCTTTCAGAGGTTTGTTCATCTGTTACGGCTTAATTTTAGACAGGCTTCTCTTACAATGACCACCAGCAACTTCTGACCAGCTTAGTAGCCTGAAAGAAAGAAAAATCTCTTTTATGCTTTCAGCCAAAGATCAAGGGCAAACTCTGATTGGATTAACCGGGGTCATGTGCTTATCTCTGAGCCAATCACTAAGTCCAGGGAAATGGATCTCACTGATTGGCCACTTTCAAGTTTCATGTTCACCCTTAGAGCAATGATGGCACCCAGACAAAGCATAAATGGTGGGTGAGGGGCATGGCTCTAAAGGAAAATGAGAAGGGGTGTGTGTGTAGAGGGGAGGAGGGGGTGGATTGCGAGTAGGTACAAACAATACTAATGTTCAAGTGAACCTAAATCTTACCTCTTCCTTGGCTGCTGGGCTGGGACCACTAAACTCAGCTGGGCTAATGTGATGACCTGAGGAATGTCCGCAACCAGAAGATGACAATGCACTTGCAATCTAGCACCCACTCTGGACTCTGACCACCTGGATTGGGTGACCACACCTGCCTTAGGTCCACCCCAGTGGACCTGGCCTCCTTCTGAGGGGGTGTGGGTGGGCAGAGCTGCAATGTCCATCAATCAAGCACTGACTCAACCTGCTGTGTGACCTGAGTGAATTCTTCAACTTCTCTGAGCCTCAGTGTCCTCATCTCTAAAGCGGAAGTGATTACCCGATCTTATGGTAGAGAGGGTTGTTGTGACAGTTGGTGACAACACCTGTGAATCACCTGGCCTTGGGCCCAGCACATAGGAGGCACTAAATAAACAGCTGTATACAGGAGGTGCTCATGGAATCGCAGCCACGGCTGTGACCTCTACTCTGGCCCTTTGCAGGTAGCTTGGTATGTGTTGCTGGCAGATCTGTCTCCCCCAGTTGCCCATGACCTCCTTGAGTACAGACACATGTCCGATCTTTCTCTGGGTGCCAGAGTCCTGCCCATGGCCAGGCACTCCATGGTGACATCTGCTGAGTGACTGGAAACTGACATCCCAGAGGATGGAAGGACAGGGAGAGCACTTTGTATCATCGTCCAACAGCCGCCGGGTGTTGAACCTCCCTGGGACATCTGTTCAGAGCAGCGCGCGTGTCTCTGCAAGACACATTTCTTGGCAGCAGAAGGAGTTATTTAAAGTCCCTATTAAAACAGTGGACCTTGATTGCCACCACTGGGGCCTGAGAGGTGCCTGAGAAGAACCGAGACATGCCAGTAGTTACTCTAGGCCTTTCAGACACACCTGCTTTATGGCTGTGTGCAGGGCAATAAAGAAGCCAACTGGCCTCAGGGGCATGAAGGGACAGCCTCCCACACACAGCAGTGGGAGCCTTCAGGAATGCCACTTCCTTCTTGGGGAGGTGGGCAGCCTTGCCTACTTTTTCCTTTAATCTCACTCTCAGAAGTTCAGTGAGAACGGGCCTGAGTCATTAGAAGTGTGAGAAGATGCTATTTCACCAAGAACAAAAACAGACCTCACTGCTGGCCCCTGATTTAATCAGTGAGCCAGCATGGATACCTACTGTGTGCTGGGCCTGGGCTTGTAGCTTTACAGAGGAATTGGTGCATAGTGGGCTCATGATAATTTTTAGCTGTTATTCTGATCATGACGATGATAACGATGAAGATGTGATGGTGGTGACACTCCCTCCTCCATTCCCACATCCCCTCTCCTGCTATCAGGCATCTGTTCCCTCCTCACTGGTCCATCTCCTCCAATTCTCTGTCATCCAGAAGGGATTTCACTCCTTCTCTTTGACTTGATCCTAAAATCCACATCTCAGAGGAGGGGCACATTGCTTTGGCTCTGGGCTTCATCTTTCTCAGCACATCCTGGGAATAAAAGCTACCTGCAGCCAGGCCTGCGGGGACCAGCCTGAGGCTGTTTCTGCTGGTTTCTGGTTTGTGGTCTTCACGGTTTTCTCATTTCTCACTTCCCAAGGAGAAACCATCAGAATAGAACTTGTGCCATTTTCCTATAAATATCTGAGCAAGACCTTCCTGCACAGAATCATAGATTCTTGGACCACAGGAGGGAGGAATCAGGAGATCATTCAGTCTAACCCTTCATGGTAAAGTTGGGGAAACTGAGGCCCAGAGCTGGGAGGCAACCTGCCCACGGTCACACAGTGAGTTGGCAAGAGAAAAGAAACCAGGATTTGAACTCCTGACCTGTGGTTGATGCTCTCAGCTCTGCCTTGGTCACATGGGTCTCAGGCCTGGGTGGTGGTCCAGAATCCCAAGCTTAAAACAGATAAGGGAGGGGCGAGTTTGGGCAGGAGGTGTGGACCCGGGTGGAGGTGATGAAATTAGGCCCATGGAGTAACTGTCCCACACTGAGGCCCCCTAGGGCTCTGGAGGGAGCAGTGAATGATGGTCTCCCCAGTCCTGACTGGGGTCGATGGACAGACTTGAACCTGATGGCATAGCAGCCTGGGATGAAATTGTCTCAGGCTCCCAGTGAAATGAGAAAAATAGGTCAACGCAGTGTGTTGGTATAAAGTTGTCAACTATGCTTTTTGGAAGACCCTGCCTTTTACCATGAAACAGTGTCATTCTTGCTTTTGGTTAAACCTTCCTTTCTTTTATGAAAGGACTGTGAGAATCACTCTTGGTGGCTGCCTTTGGAACTTCCTTTGCAATTGGCAGAGCGTTTCCTCACTGTGGGACTCTGAGCTCCCACAGGCCCTTTAGACCACTAATGTGTTTTGTATACAACGTTCCTCCAGCCTATACTCCATCTCTGTGCTTGAGAGCCATTACCGCCACCCAGAACTTGTGTTTCCCTGAACCCAATTTTGGAAAGCTGGCATTTAGCAATGGGTGTGATTCGTCAATGAACTCTCACAGAACCGGCTGTGCTTTCCTGGAAGTCTGTGCTCAGTGCCAGGGGGTGGGAGCACGTGTCTGCTCTGCCAGCTGGGGCCTTAAATCATCCTATGAGAGCATAGAGTGGTAGATCCACGCCCTCCTAATCCAGCCGCGACATGAAAATCGCCGAGGGACATTTCAGCGCTAGCTGGGATGAGGAGATCCTAAGAGAGTCTTGGGCTGGTCACTTTGCTCCTCATAATCCAGACTTTCTCAGGGAAGTCTTTTTTGGGGGAAAGAGAAAGCCATTGCTGGGCCAATAGAAATGTGCAAAGGCTGGACTCAGTGTGTAGAATTTAGCGCTAGGGAATCGAGGAGGGGCCCTGACAGCCAGAGAGGGAGTGGCTGGAGGGGAATATGGCATCCGGGTGACAGGTGGCAGAGGGATACTAAGGGGAGGGCATGTGTTGAAACCAGAGCAGCAGGCTGGGGCCCAAGAAGGGAGAGGCTGGGCAGGCAGGTTTCTGGAACCCTGGAGCAAGGAGTCTGTCTGTCTGCGCTGTGGCCCTGCCCTGTGCCCTAACCTTCTGGAAGGCCAGTGGCAGGTTAACAGCCTTCCCATGTGTCCTGCAGGAAGTGGAGGAGGCTGGCAGGTTTCCCAGGCCAGGCAACGTAGGGCAGAGATAGGCCGGTGGCTGCAGGCGGCCAGACAGGGAGAAGAAGGTTTGGGAGACAAAGACTTGAGTGGACCTCAGAGCAAGTGGGACCGGGGGACACTCCCAAGACCAGGAATCCTTGGGTGGAGCTGTGGGGACCGGGCTGGACGTCCCCCGGCTCAGGGGTTCTGGCGACGATTGTGCTACTTGCACGGTCAAGGAAAGGGAGTCCTCAGGAAGGCCCAGGCCTGGGACGTGGGTGCTGTGCCCTGTGTCTGCACAAGCTTCCCCCTCACCCGCCCTCCCTCTGGCCCCCCTCCCTCAGCAGCCTCGTCCGCAGCAACGAAAATGGACTCACCCCAGTTGCATCACCTCTATTTCCATCCATCTCCACTAAGATATTTGCCCCGAGAATGAAGACACTTGTTTTCATCAGAAACCTGGGGGCCGAAGCAGATGCTTCAACTTCTCTGCCTTCTAGCCTCTCCCAGAGCCCCGAGAGGACCCAGCTCAGCGCCTGATGAGCCTGGCCCATTAGGGGGTGATCTTGGATCAGCAAAATGGTGCTGTACAAGGGGCCTCATCCCCCCCCGCCCCTAATCTGCCAGACTTGGCCCCCGACAGCGACCATGATCTGTAGGATGACATTCCCACAGAGTCAGGGTAATCTGGGGCAGGGAGATGGATATGATGAGGCCTCACAAGCTGTTTTCCTTGTAATTTTTGGCAATTGCTTTATTTTTATGGAGGAAATGGATCAGACCCTGACACATCCCATCAGGACTGGCCTTCGTGGCCAAGCTCTGACCAATCATTGATTGCTGGGGGGATAGGGGATCGATGTGTTTAAAAGTCTCACCCAGGACAAGCCACGGACAGTGAGAAAATATTTGCCAAACATATATCTATCCAGAACGTACGAAGGACTCTCAAAACTCAATCATATGAAAACAAAGAACCCAGTTTAAAAAGATGTCCTCTGAGCAGACACCGCACCAGAGAGATGGGGCTAGCCAGGGAGCGCCTGAAAAGATGCCTGATTGTTAGTTATTACGGAAACCCACGTGGAAACCGCAGTGGAATCCCACTTCGCCCCCTGAGATGGGAAGGTAACTGGCAATCCCAAGTGCTGGAGAGGATGAGGAGCAACCGGAACTGTCGTGTACTGCTTGTTGGTGGGGAAGCAAAAGGGTGAGAACAGTCCTGGCCGGTGGCTCCGTTGGTTGGAGCAACACCCCATATATCGAAAGGTTGCGGGTTCAATTTCCAGTCATGGCATGTCCTAGGTTTCGGGTTCCATCCCCTGTCAGGGCCTGTATGAGAGGCAACCAATTAATGCTTCTCTCTCACATCAATGTTCTCTCTCTCTCTCTCTCTCTCTCTCCCCCCACCCTTCCTTTATTTCTAAAATACTATCAATAAAAGCAGAGCCTCGGGTGAGGATTAAAAAAAAAAGAGTGAAGACACTGGAAAAGTTTTGCGGTTTCATAAAATGTTTAACACCTACCACCATACAGGAGAAGAAAGCCTATGTTCATACAAATACTCTCCATACAGATACTTGTGTACGAATGCCCGTGGCGGCTTTATTGGAATAGCCACAAACTGGCAACAATCCAATGCCCACCAGCAGGTGAATGTGCAAACCAATCGTGGCACACCTGTGCAATGGAATCCTCTTCTGCAACATACAGGAATGAACTACTGATACATACATCGCCGATGAATCTCAGTATAATTCCACTAACTGGAAGAAGCCAGACAAGTAAGAGCACACTGTATGATTCCATTAGCTGAAATTATAGAAAATAAAAGGTAACCCAAAGTAACAGGAAGCACACCAATGGCCGCCTCGGGCAGGGGAGAGGTACGGCCGTGAGAATGGGAGGGAGAGATACAAAGGGGCAGGGGAAACATTTGAGGGTGATGGGTATTCACCGGGCTGATGGGGTTTGCATCCCCCAAAATTCATATGTTAAAATCCTAACCACCCATGTGCTAGTCTGAGGAGGTGGGTTCTTAGGCAGGTGACTAGGTCAGGAGGGTGGAGGCCTCATGAGTGGGATCAGTGCCCTTATGAAAGAGGGGTCAGAGGGATCCCTTCCCCCTTCCGCCGTGTAAGAACACAGCAGTGACGAAGTTGGCTGCCTATGAACCACGGAGTGGGCTCTCACCAGACACCCAATCTGCCGGTGTCTTCATCTGAGACTCCCCAGCCCCCAGAACTGTGAGAAATAAATGTTGTTCAAGCTACTCCATCTATGGCATTTTCCTTACAGCCGCCCAAACAGACTAAGACAAGAATGTTTATTTTCTTGATTGTGGTGGTGATTTCATGGGTATATACATATGTCAGACTTATCAAAATTGACACATGAAATATGCACAGTTCATTGTATATTAACTATAATGCAATGAAGCCGTTTAAAATCTTTAGAAAGGTTTCAACATTGCACTGTCTTTGGAGCTTCGGAAGGTGAATGCACAGTCTCGTAGTGACATGCATTGTTTGGCCCTGATTCCTTAGCCACTCTCCACATCAGCACCCTGTGCCATGGAACTTTGCAATACCCTCCCGCTGTGCATGGGAAGCTGTCCCGCCCTCGACAGAAAGCATATGGCTCCCCATATGACTGGCTCTTGGCAGGAAGATGTCAACAGATGTGAAGCTACTGTGATGTAGATGAGGCCGCGCACGGGGCTGCTCGTGCATCTCTTCCATCGCTGTGAGAACTAGTCTGGGCTGACCTTCTGGAGTCTGAGAGACACATGGAGAAGAGCCAGGCTGCTCCTGTCATCCCAACCAAGGTCAGCCTATATTAGCCAACAACCATGGAACCCCCAGATAGGTGAGCGAGACCAGCCAAGATCAGCAGAGCTGCCAGAGAAGCAAGCAATAAATGTGTTTTGATGTTAGCCAATGAGGCTTTCTGATTTCTGTTAGACAGTCTAATTGCCACAATAGATAACAGATTCGGGCCCTATAGCAAGGAGAAGTCTAGGGTTACCTGGGAAGGCTTCCTGGAGGAGGTAGAGTGAGATAGACTTAATGGTGAGCATGAACTGGCTAGAGGAAGGATGAGGGGAGGATGAAAGAGCAGAGATGTGCAGAAGGCTGTAGGCCTGACAGAACTCAGGGCAGGAAACTGGGACAGTAACTCAGTGTGGCCAGGGACAAGGGTGAGACAGGGAAGGAGATGAGACAGGGAGAGAGGCCAGCTCACATCACGAGGGGCTTGGATGCCAGGCTAAGGCATTTTTAGGAAATAAGGAGCCATGGCAGCTTTTAGGCGAGACTGGCCTTTTAGAACGATCATCACGTGGCCAGGCTGGAGGGAGGGTTGGAGCAAGGCCAGCGGCCTGAACTCTGGCCGGGATGGAGACCCGGGAGAGCCATTTCAGGGACAGTGACCCCAGGGGGTGTCCCTGTGGCTGGCTCTTCCCTTACAGCACTCCCCATTCCAGGCTCACCTGAGTCACAGCACAGAACCCTTGGCTGGGGTCCAGCTCACCTCTCATTATGGTCAATGAAGTTAAATTTTCCATCAATTTATTTTCTCATCAATTTTTAATGGTTCGCCAGTCAATGAGAACTGGGAAATAGCTTTCAAGGCTCCAAGTGCAGGGGTGAGAAGAAGAGCTTCCCATGATGCTTGCGAGGTTATTGTATTAATAAGATCCCACGCTCACCTCCTGCGTTGTTGGAATTAATTACACGGCACCTAACTACATCCCTTGACAATCAGCCCACGTTTAGTTAATATCACAGGTTGACTGAATGAGAAGGATGTGCTGATGTGTCAAGAGAGGAGTGTCCATGGGAGCGTGTGATTGATGTCAGTGAGGGGCCTAGACACGTTTACAGTTTCGGCTTCTGAATGGCTTCGCCGTTAACTCCTTCAAGGTGAGCTTGCCAGCCTGGACAGCTACCTTCTGGCTGTGCCGTGACTTCAAGCAATCTGCAAAGCCTACCTGGGTGGCAGTTTAAAATGGGGTAGTAACTTTTTTTCTTTAAAATGGGGTAGTAACTTTTTTTCCTCTCAGAATGCACCGCCCAGACCTGGTGGGAAGTGCTCTCTGGCCTGGTCCCCACGGCAGCCCAACGCCCCTGCAGACAAAAGGCCCCTGTCAGCCCCTTGGGCAAGAAAAGGAACCCTCTTCCCCGTCTGGGCTCCCTGCAGCACAATCCCCAGCCTGCCTCACAGTGAGTGTGAAAACAGCGCCTGTGTCAATTCCTTCCTGGAAGATTTATGTCCTCTACACACGGAACATCCCCAAGGGCTCCTCCTCGAGTACGTATCCCGGAGACCAGAGCAAGGTGAGAGTGCTAAAAATGCACGATAAATTCAGTGTCTGAGGCACGAAAAGCCATATTCATGCGGTGCAGGATGGGGCTGCCTGGCTTAGGGAAACCTACTCCCAGCTGATGGGAGGTGCTGATGGATGCTTCTCCAGTGGCGAAGAGTCCCTCATGAGACTCTCAGCATCTTAGAACTCAGGGGGCATCAACACTTAGAATCTTATGTTACTGTCTCTTAGAATCTTTAACAGGATCTTAAACTATAGCACCTAAGGCCAGATGTCAGAATCATAGAATTTTAAGATTCCAGGGACCTCAGACACCCAACCAACAACACCCCAGTCACTCAGATATGTGAGGGCAATTCTTCGGACAGAGGCAGCCGCGCGTGCAAAGGCACTGAGGCACAATGGTGCTTGGTGTGTTTGAGGAACAGCAAGAGCCTGTAAGACCCCAAGACCTTGGGGCACATTAGGAATAAGGGAGAGGATACTTCTTCCCCCAGGGGAGGCAACTGGAGGGCAGGTGCTGGGCACACAGTGGGTGTGTAATCAGAGTCTAAATGTGTGCAGTTCATGGCCCCACGTGGCCGGAGGGACCTTGACATTGGGTGCATTTGGAGAGAGGGCGTGGGTGTGAGGACATTAAGAGAAGCCAGGTGAAGGTCCTGGATGTTCCCCTTGGAGAAGAGAAGGGGCTGTCAGCTGGTACGGGGTGGGCTGCATGTGGAGGTCCTGGGTGGCTGTGGACAAGTGGGCAGGAGGATGGGTGTCAGACAGGCCAGAACTCTGTCAGGGGCCCCCTGTGTGACCTTGGGTAACTGGGTCACTAAGAGAGTAAGGACTATCCAATGAGGGGGACTTAACCAGCTTGAGACCAGCTTAGTTCTTTGTGACTCAGCGTTTTCATTTGTAAGTGGGACTGGGCATTTCTGGGACCTCAGGCTGTGGAGAATGGGGTGGAAGTAAACTCAGTAAAGAAGAAAATGAACACGCAGAGTCAGCCCCCCCTCGCCTCGCCTCAGCTTCCAGAGTCTGTGAATTCAGGGGGCCCGGGCTGACAACCACAGAGGGGTCTGGCTGCCCAGGGTTCTGCTGGAAGGAGGCCTGCAGAGCCGTCTCCAGCAGGCAAGGCCACAGTACAATTGTTAGTTGTAAGCACCCCAGGAGGGAAGGGTGGGCCACAGGGGGTGGTGGGGAGGGGTGCAGGGAGGGAGGGGTGCACTGTTCCCTCTCCCTCCTTCCTGGCAGAGCCCTGCTCCTCCGCTGGGCCTGCTGCACCACATTTGGAAGAACGTCTTGATCCGTGCAGCAGTGAGGAGACATTTGCACATTCGGGGGTGGGGGTAGAATCCAGGTGGCCTCGCTCCATTCCTCTTCAGGTGTGTGAAGGAGCGTGTGGGCCTGGATGGAGAGCCCGCTGGATGGAGGGTGTCCTGCCAGGCTGGGTCTGGCACGGGAGCTGTGGGGAGCATGAGGTGGCGTGGTGAGCATGGGGGTGTCTGGCAGAAATCAGTGCAAGGGAAATAATTCCGTAATTCATCTTGAATCAGGAAGGATCTGCGGCTTCTGCATTCGAGGAGCCCTTGAGTGATGGCTCCTGGATCCTCTTTCAGTGTTTGCC